>NW_026712312.1:8234176-9568343 GCF_030504385.1 Musca domestica
TTTAATTTGTGTGTGAAAAAGTGCAAAGAAATCAAATCAGAAACAAAATAAAAATCGAAAACCCAAAGAAAAACAAGTTGTGATGGGGAAATTTGTATCTTTGAATTGTATCTAAACCTATTTTGCTGGCACATACAAATGAAACAATTCTCATGTCACGGTTTAATTGGATGAAGTTGAATTGAGAGCAGCAGTGGCAACAACAACGCCAACAACAAGAACACAGCTAACAAAAACAAACGCGCGGCCTTTCAAGTATTCCTGTGGTTTCGGGCTTCGTTGTACTTCATAAAGACAGGCAGGCAGGCAGGCATCCAACCTTTCATCCATCTGTCCCGACAGAACACAAAATACACCACACGGAGAGAGAGAGAGAGAGTACGGGAGAGAGAACCAAACTGGAAATAAAATAAACCTTCCTCTGAGAGTTGAATGCGTACTGGTTCGCTCCAGAGAGCGGCGCAGCATACCACCCAATAATAACAACAGCAACAACATCCATCATCATCACCATCGTCGTCAGCAGCCGCAGCATTTGCAAAAGGGAAACACCTTGCCTTTTGTCGGCTGTTGGCCACTACAACACTCCGCCAGTACTGCTGCAAAAGGCCAAAACACACAGCCAGCCAGTCAAGTTATCCAGCCAGCCATTCAGTTGGCCATCCAACCCAGAGGACGGCAAACAAAACGAAACAAAAAAACTAAGAAATTCTCAAAACTTATTGGAATTCAGTGCGGATTCTATTTGAGACGCGTTTTAACCGTGGCAACGCAGGAAAACAAAATCGGTCGTTTGATCTATGAAAATTAACAGTTCCATGTTCGGAATTTTCAAGTTTTGTACTGGATTCGTTTGTTCTTCCTCTTCAGGAGATTTTTCATGTTTCAAAATTTGCCAATGATTGCCGAGGAGCAGTTTTCATTGAGTATGGATTCTCAGCAGCAGCAGCCACAACAGCAGCAACAACAACAACGAGTAAGTATATACCTTATCCTTGTAGACAGACGGTCCTGTAAACCAGTGTTGTAAAGTGTTGCAAATACGATGTTGCCGATTTTGAGCAACCAATACCCAAAAATTCTGATTTGATTCATAGTTACACTCTGTCCGCACTCACACTCACACTCACACAATGTTTAAATGCGTGTGCGTAAGTGTCCTTGCCTGGCCTCGTACTTTGCATTATCGTTATGTTCATCGTTCGTCAAGTATTATGTTTAAACAATTATTTCTTATCTGGCATCTGCTGTGTGACGAAGAGCATGAATTTTAGCCTGACTTGAATGGGATAGGATAGGACAGGGCTGGCCAGTTGAGGATAGAAGAGGGTTGCGGGGTGCTAAGGTGTGGGGTGGGTTCGTTGTTCCTTTTTTCAATTTTTTTTGCTCTCTCTCTGCATGTGTTAAAGGGATAATAAATGTGGTAAGTGGGAGTGGAATTTGAAATTTTATTTGCCAAGAGTTTTCTCGGTTGCCGTTTCAAATTGGATAATTGACGAACACAAAAAAAAAAAGAAAACAAAACATTTGTTGTTGAAATTAAACAAAAGATGTGGACAAAGTGGAAATGACCGTCACAGAATTGAATTGATGGAGGAAAATATTTCTGGAGGACTGGTTGAATATATGTTTTGGAAAAAAAAAATCGACGAACGAGGGGAACCTCCAAAAAAACCGTATAAAGGATTTATATAGGCCACATTTAGGGCCAGAAAATATGATTTTCACAATCCGAAAGTAGATCTTTAGAAATTCACGCTTTAGACAAAAATCTATATGGAAGAAGTAAAATAGTACCAGTTGGTTTTGCAGACAGATGTATTCGACCAGCCTTTAGTTAGGATTATTTAAACTCTTGACCCTTTATGGGGGAGGTTCCGAAGCAGTTGGCCAACATAGACCAATTCGTATCTGACCTAAGACTTATATAAATATTAAAAAGTGCCAGATTTGGACTATATCGACTACTTCTAATACTTGATATGTGGAATTTTTTGGAAAATGTGGAAAAAATGCGTGAGGTAACAGATATATCGTAGCGAAGTATTCCATTAGTATGTGCAAAATTTCAAGGAAATCTAACATTTATATCCAATTTTATGCGAAATTATAAATTTCGATTAATACATATTCATATAAGCTTTCTGGTTAAGAGAAATATTAAGTTATAGCAAGTTGCAAAGAATCACCTACTTGTTTCACAAGTTATGACAGATAAAAGTATTGAAAATGGTGACCCTTTGTGGATGAGGTGCCAGAAGGGGTTCGCAGGTATATATCGTCTTCACAACAGTTCTTGCGTTAGCAAAAATATTTGGATTTGTGAAATTTGAAGAGAGTTGGATGCTTATCTCGCTATCTTTTGCCGTTTTATTTTTCAAAAATCTTGAACCCTATGTGGGGGAGGTAACAGAAGAGATTGTCTCATCTCTACCATTTTTATAACAGATCTTGTGTTGATGGACATATTGAGATTTGGTACATCCAATCTCTGAATGGAATCTCATGTAAATTTCGTGTTTTATGAGCTTCATGAATGTTCAAAATTGTTACCCTTTGTGGGGGAGGTACCAGAAGGAGTGGACAGATATATTCCATCTTCACACTAGACCTTGGGTTAATAAAAATATTGTAATTTGAAGACAATCGGACACTTACATCACACTTATCATTCAAAATTTTGACAATTTGTGGGGGAGGTACTTGATGGAGTGTACCGATATTTTCCATTTTCGCACCTGACCTAGCATTCGCAAAGTTGGAGCAAAAGTGGATTATCCTTTAAATTTTTTTCTTTGAAAATGTTGACACTTTTTGGGGGATGCACCCAAAGTTTGACAGTAATGTGTAACTCCTTCGAGAGGTATCATGCGCACCAGCCAGCCATACAGACGGACGGATGGACATCGCTAGATCGACTCCAAATGTCCTGAAACGGATTTGGTTCAAAGAGACCTAGATACTAACAACGTTATTTCGATGAGGTACATTTTGGCCATATCAAACGATACATACCCTCTCTAGGCTGAGGATATAAAAATCGCCATAGAATTTCCCTATTCCAAATTGTGACCACTAAAATTTACTACAACGGGGTAAACTGATACCATGATAAAAAAGTACATTTTTACCAAATGATTAAAATTCCTAAATCATTGGGTTACCGTTACATGGGCTTTAACAAAAATCCTTTCTAAAGCTTGATCATTTTTTCTACCCGTTGTTAGCCAAAAATAACAAATTTACTAAGTTGTGACCTTAACAACACCAACCAATCGTTATATTGGTGCTATCCCCAAAATGGAGCTAAATATAATATTTTTTCCAATCGATCGGTTTTATATTAAAACGGGGAAAAATATTCTCAAGAAAAACGAGACTCGATAATGTCATTTTTTCCTCAGTTTTGAGTGGAAATTGTATGAAGACCTTGGAAATATAGCAGGCACCCATAAGTCCTGTAGTGTACCTGTCTTGCAAATTTTCTGAAATGCCAAATTGCAAATACTTTGTTTGGAAAATTCGTCTGGAAATCCCAATATATATTGACAATCGGAAAATACTGTTATATAGGGTAATGTGCCGTAAATATTTCGGGGTCCAGATAAAAAAAATCCAATTTAAAATCCCCAATCCCAATCCAATCTGTGTATGTCTCTGAATAGTGTATTCACATTTTATTGCTATGAAGGAAATTAATGCGGAAATTGAAATTGCAGTCCATTTGTTCGAAAATTACGAGTGAGCGTTATATGCAGTGGACGCATAGTGGAATTTTTCCGGAGGAAGTATTTACCAAAAAGAGAATTTGCATTGAAAAATCGGAGAGTGCCTAAATTTGAAATTTCAGAGCGAGATTTTTCTCACAGAAAAGCAGCTACTACTTCCAAGAGATTTAGTGACTGAAGCCTCATATATTATTGTTGTGTAGGGAGATAATGCGAAAATTCAAATTGGAGCTCATTTGTTTGAAAACTATAACTGAAACTCTTAAAATATCCCATATTAGAAGGTACTGTTATATGTAGTTGACCCATAGGGGGAATTTTCTGTAGTCAGTGTTTGTATATTTTGTTAAAAATTGAATCTCAAAATTATAGCTAATACATTGAATATCTTTGAAATACTTAAAAACGGAATGTAGTATTTTAAGAGTGCTATACCAAACAGAGGTCTTGTATTGAGACATAGAAGAGAGCTTATATTTTAAAGTTCAGAGCGAGATTATTCTCACTGAGAACCAATTACTACTTCGAAGAGATTTAGTGGCTCATGGTCAAAAAATTAAAAAAAATTCAAGATTTGAAAGTTCAGATGGAGATTTTTCTCACTGAGAACCAGCTACTGCTTTGAAGGGATTTAGTGGCAGAAGCCTTAATAAAATTTCGAAAATTGGGAGATTTATTCATATGAGAATTATATCCAACGTGGACCATGTTCAATAACAATCATTTGCTGCATACAAATAGTATTGATTTTGGCCTGATTTCAAGAAAGAGTCAGAGAGACCGCAATACAAACATACATTTTGGTGTAACAGACGAATATTTCGCGATGGCTTATTCCTCTTCTTTCCAAAAAAATCTCATTACCAAATAATTGATTTTTAAATACATTTTGGTATCGGGAACTTACAAACCAGCCAAACAATACATTATTTTTTTTACCCTCCATATATTAGCTTTGACATTCCGTTTGTAACTCCTCGAAATATTCATAAAATTCTAAGACGATCTATTCCGTCTGTCTGTTTTTCGTATAGCCTCCATATAACGGCACCTCCTGATATTCGGTATTTTGATGATTTTAGCGACATTATCCACCGGAATTGTTTCAAATTTGGTATTTGAGATTTGATTTCAAATTTGGTGTTTGAAGTTAATACTACAGCCTAAGACAGAAAATTATCTGTGCAGGTCCACGTCTTCGTATAGCCCCTATATAATGGTACCTCCCTATTGGTATTTTGGTAATTGTAGCTAAATTATTAACCGATTTTTTTTCAAGTTTCGCATTTGAATATTGTAATGGCTCATGACAAAACTTGCCTATGCAGGTCCACGTCGTCGTATAGACCCTAATATAACGGCTACATTCGGTATTTCTAAGATTCTAATAGAATTTTTAACGGATTTTATTTTTTTGAAAATTGCCAAATTAGTTTCAAATGGTGGAGGGTATTCAAAGTTCCGCCCGGCCATACAGCTTTTTTACTTGTTTTTTTTTTACTCGATTTGATATTCTTTAAATAATTTTGTACCATTTTTTGGCCGTTAACAACAGAACACGATTTCTTCCAAACGCAAATTTATCATTTTGCGACTATTTTCACTAACTTAAAGACAATTTTCGTTAATTAACGAAATGTTGTTTATTTCTTCAAAGTTGAGAAAAAATACAATTTTCGTTTAAGATAAGTAAATAAAATTTGAATAAAACCCCAGTTCCTTTTTGGTGCCCGGAAAATCTGGCAAAATCTAACATTAGACTAGAGAACACAATAAAGAACTTAATTTGAAATCATATACTTAAATATATACTTCTCAAAATTGTTACCCCCACAAGAAACAATTTCATATTTAATAACACAAAAAAATCGTCCATTTCGTGATTGGAAAAGCCCAAAACGGCAACGTCACACACGGACTCTCCTCGGTTTTATACGCTGCAGTTAATCATGAGAAAGAGAGAGAGTGTGTCGGAGAGCAAGTATACTCTCAAAAGCATTTCCTTTTCCTCACTTCCAAACAAAAAAAAAATATTTCCAGTCATTCACAAAAAGACGAGGACTGCACAACATTTTGCCAAAAAAGGATAATAAGGAACAACAAAAAACTGCTACTCATTTTTTGGACACGAATCTCTTTTGCTGCTCTGCTCTCATCGGCGATGATTTTATTTTTGTCTCGACGTTTTTGTTCTTTTTTCCTTCACTGTCACACACAGTGTGTGTGTGTGTGTATTATTGCCTGTCTCCCTCCTCGTCCTCCTTTTTGGGTCTTTTTCAAAATTTGAAAGTTGAATTCAATGTTGGTTTTATTTAAATATTTAATGGCTATTTTTTTTTTTTTTGGGAAAACTGTTTAACTTTCTAGGGGCCTGGACTAACAAAATTAAAAATTTTAATAAACCAACAGAGCACAGCAGTGGCCGAAGTGGAGTGGAGTAGAGTCGCTGCCGAGTAGTTGACAGTTTCTCGAAATGAGGTCGTTTGAATAAGAGTTGCTGTTGATGTTGTTGTACTTTTTTATTCTTCTGCTCCTTCTTTCCCTTTAATTTTTGCAACATTCACCCACACACACAAACACAGGTTGGGCCTGGGTATCACCATTATTACCACCTTTACCACCATCATCACCATAAAACATCATCTTTCCATCCATCCACCCAGCCAGCCAGCCGCAGCGGCAGCACACATCCCGAACTATGCCTGCCGTGAACTTTTTATGTTGTTGACTCATGGCTCAAGGATACATTTTATTAAAAATCCTTTTTTACACACAGTCAGCCAGCCATCAGTTGTTCTCCTTCCCCACCCATTCCCCCTCCTCTCTCCCCGCCCTGCAACACACAACTTAAGTTTATATAAACTGTGTTTTTTATTTCTTCGTTTCTTGTTCTTGCCACTTGCTGGGTGTAGGAGGAAGGGGAGTAGTGGTAGTGGTAGGTTGGGTTGAGGGCGGTTGCAGAGACCTGTTTAATTTTGTAGTGTAAACTTGACTATGACAATATGAAACTTGTAGGTTATACTCATGGCCTGGTTCATGTTACACAAAAACTTTTCTAAATCCTTGCCAAAGGCGATTTTTTAATTTCTACATAATTTTAATAATAATGTTGAACAAAAAATAGAAAAAGAAAAAAAAAAAAACAGAAGGGAAAAAGATGAAGAAAACAGAATTATGGCATTTGACATTAATCTCGGTTTGGTGCAAACGCCGAGAGTTCACCTGCAAAGGGTTAGAAATTAGTTAAATCGGGAATAGGGGAGCTGTTGTTGTGGGTTTTTAAAGTTTTAAAGTAAATAAAGCGAAATGACGTAGTAGCCATTTTCGTTTACTCCTTGGGATAAAAGGTTAATGGAATGTTTTCTTTAAATAATAATCATAAAATTATAATTATGATTTTGGGAACTTCTAATAAAAAAAAAAAAAAAAAAAATAAATAAATAAATAAATAATAAGTTAAAGGTTTAGCCGACAGGTGTATACCCCCAGCCTTGATTTATGATTATTGTAACTGTTGACCCTTTATGTGGGAGGTTACGAAGTAGTTGGGAAATATTGTCCAATTCGTATCTGACCTAAGTCTGATACAAATATCACAACGTGCCATATTTGGACTATATTGTCTACTAAATCATAAATTCCCATTAATTACATATTCATATCAGATTTCTGGCTAAGGGAAATATTTAGATATAGCATGTTGTATAGAATCGCCGACTTGTTTCACAATTATGACATATATAAGTATTGGAAATTGTGACCCTTTGTGGTTGAGGTACCAGAACGGGTTGACAGATATCTATCATCTTCACAACAACATTTTAAAGAGAGTTGGATGCTTACCTGGCCTTTTTGAGCGTTTTGTTTTTCAAAACGTTGACCCTTTGTGGGGGGAAGTATCAGAACGAATGGTCCGATCTCTACCATCTTTATAACAGATCTTGTGCTGATAGAAATATTGAGATGTGTCAAATTTGAATGGAATCGGATGTTGATTTCGTGTGGGGGTGGAAAATAGTGGACCGATATATTCCATCTTCACACCAGACCATGAGTGTGTAATATGAAGAGATCCGGGTGTCTATTTCGGATTTTTTGATCGTTTTGGTTATTCAAAACTTTGACCCTTTGTGTTGCAGGGACTAGAAGGAATGTGGTGGAGGTACTAGAAGAGATGTTGTGTTAACGAAAGTATTGAAATGTGTCTAGTCTAAATGGATCCGGATGTTGCCTTCGCGTTTTATGAGCTTCATGGATATTCAAAATGTTTACCCTTTGTGGGGGATTTGCTTGATGGAGTGGACCGATTTTATCCATTTTTGCACATGACGTCACAACTAGACGCAAATATTAGGATTTGCAAAGTTGCAGCAAAATCGATTTATCCTTTTTTCTGTGCAGAAAATATATTTTTTTTTTTGGAAAATTTCGACCTTTTGTGGGAGAGGACCGATATTGTCCATCTCCGAACTCGTTATAAGTTTGATACTCGCTTCGAGAGTTATCGTGCGCGCCAGCCAGTCAAACAGACAGACAGACATCGCTAGATCGATTCCAAATGTTCTGAAACGAATTTGGTCCAAAGAGACCTAGGATCGCTAGATCGTCTCCAAATGTCCTGAAACGGATTTGGTCCAAAGAAACCTAGGATCAAAACCCGTTATTTCGATGTGGGGCTTTTTTGCCGTATCAATTGATATATACCCACTTTAGCCATATGGCTGAGGTTATAATAAAAGAAACAAAAATACCCCATCGTTGACTCCAATGGGAGTTACAATTCTCCACCAAAATATTCCCCTTATCTCTTCTGCAACATTGGCGAGGACACCATTTAACAAAATGCACGGATTAAAGGAATCTCAATCCAAAAATATCAAAAAGTGTGGAGGAGGGGGAGCTTGTCGCCTCAATTAAGGTTACTTTGCCAAATAAAATTTCAAAAAGTCCATACACGTGTCTTGTATGGACTTTTTGAAATTTTATTTGGCAAAGTAACCTTAATAGAGGCGACAAGCTCCCCCTCCTCCACACTTTTTGATATTTTTTGGATTGAGATTCCTTGGAATCCGTGTATTTTGTTAAATGGTGTCCTCCTTTTTTTAACTCTACTTTCATAATCCACTGGATTTATGTTCGTAATTGTTGAAAAAATAATTTTGTCGCCCTGTGTTATTGAAGATTTTTATAATTCAGTGGAAAAATTCTTCTCTCCGATATCGAAAAAATTTCGATCGAAATTAATTTCTATATACTAATTTTAGTTTGAAAAAAACTTTTGTAGAAACAACTTGTGTTTACCTTCTAACTTTCAATATTTAGTCTTTTCTACAAAAAAATTCAATTTCATCAAGCTAAGACTGTATTGAACCCATTTCGATCGAAATTTAGTCTATGTCGACTAAGAGGATATTGGCCACAGAATTCAAGATATTAGTACTCTATTTAGTCCCACAAAAGAAATATTGCAATTTTGTCTTTTTCCTAAAAATTAATAATATCCCTCACCCCGATTTTTAATACTCCATACCCAATAAATCATCTATAATTTTAAAAGTTCTAACAAAGTTGACGTTCAAATAAACCAAAAACAAAAATTACTCTTTTATTTATAATTTATTACCACAAATAGAGCAATTAATTTTTATAAACATTTTAAGACCTAAAAGCTCGAGAGCTCTACAATGAATTATATTTCCCCTGGGTGGAGAAACGGAAAATCAACAAAATTTCTATTTTTAAAAGAACAAAGTACTTAATCTGGGTCTCATAAATTTCATTCGTCATAAAATTTTTAATAAAAGGAAGAGATGCCAAAATAAACTAAAAAAATAACACCTTTACCTTAATTTCAGTCAAGCAATTAAAATAATAATTATCTGGAAGATTGACTGGCTGGCTGACTGACTTCTTTTGCCAATAAGATGAAAATGTGTTATTTGTTTTGTTAATAAACCAGTAGTGCGGGGAGGGCACCCTCTCTTTGACAAAACCTGTTCTGAAAGTCATTCTTTACAGGTACACATATTTGTTTGTTGTTGGTGTTTTGTTTTTATTCGTTATTTATGTATTTGTTGTTTGGTATTCAAAACTTGACTGAATACAAAGTAATTTGGTTTTGATTAATTGCTTGTCATTTAGTCTTAAATATTTACGTAAATACGTATGTTTGTATGAGAGTATGTATGTTGGCATGTAGTAAAGATTTATTACAAGTAATAATATGTATTTCCATAAAAAAGAACAGCAGTTCATAAATTATGTTCCGAATACAATTTGTTTACAACATTTACTGGCATCATTACTTAATATTTTTTTTTTCAAAGCTGCCAGAGCAGATAAATGTTGTGACTAACACTCCAGGTGTAAATCCTAATAATAATATGATCTTTATACAGATGTCTTAACTAATATCAATATTGTAGATTATCCATCAAGAGGATGCGATGTTATTGAAGGCAACATAGAACTTGTGTTATTCAAGGGGAAATATAGGCATGACACATTGAAATTATTGATATGCCAATGAAATTCCATTTCAGATCATTAAGCTCGTCTCGAAAGAGAAATAAACACAAAATTCCATTTAGTTGAAAAATTAAGTGCCCCCCCCCCAAAAAAAAAAAAACAGGATAGTTTTCTTCGGAGTTGTATGGAAAGGCAAAAATATTGCATATTAACTCAATAACTTAATTATAAATAAGTTATTGAGTTAATATGCAATATTTTAAAGTTTAAAAATGCAAAATTTATTTTGTTGTTATTTTTATTTATTTTTCATATTTTCGAAGTTGTAGTTCCATTTCAGAAGTTGGAAAAATTTACCAATTTACCCACTTTGTATTAAAAAAATCTTTCAGTAACCGAAAACCTCTCCAAAAAAAAAAAAAAAATAAAATAAATAAAAACCTGAAACAAATATATTTACAGAATGCTCCTAAATTTCGTAATATATAACTCTCTGTAAATTTCATAATTTACAATATTCAAAAAAAAAAAAAAAAAAATAAATAAAATAAAAATAATTACGGGACAAATCCAGCAGATTATGAAAGTAAACCAAAAAAAAAGAAGACACGTATCGGTGTTTTAAAATTAGACATCGCAAACTAGCCTAAATAGAGAGGGCAAGTTTCTACATCTTCCACACTTTTCGAAATTTTTCAATTAAAATTCCTCGTATATTTTGCTTCAATAATGTCTTCGACAGATACAAATACGAGAATTACGAGAATTATTTTCATCGAGAATTTTAAACCTCAAGCGAGGTCTTTTTTGATCTTTTATTTTCAAATATGTTTAAAAACTCACCCCAAATGGGATAGTAGCGAGTCAAAATATTTTACAAAATTATCTATCATAAAATTCTACTATAGGTCCTAAATGACGTCAAGAGTCCAAATCTTATCTGAACGCCAGGAAATTAAATTTATATTAAAAATACATTTTAGGGTTAAAGCTGTACTTTGTGTGAGTTTGTGGAAAATTATCGAACAATTTATCATTTTAGAAGGATGCCGTCAAAGAGAAAAATATTCTTCATTAAATTTTACTATAAGTCACCAAAAAAAAAACAAATCTCTATTTCCACTATATATCAAAAAAAAAAAAAAAAATCATAAATGTTCCAATAAACAAAAATGGTAATATTCCCTATTTTTTTTTTGATTTTTCCTCGGACTTTTTTCAGGTAAACGCTGGAAAGTAACATAAAATGTCGTTTTAGTGGAAGGTGTCGAAAGAAAAAATGTTCTACACAATATTTCATATATATATCTTGGAACAATAGTTTTTATGAAAATTATGTCTATGCGCATTTGTTTGTAACAGACGAAAGGAAAGGAGATATACCCATAGTTCTTTTAATGATTTGCATAGAATCATAAACAAAGTACAGGTCGCATTTATTACCCGACCCAGATAAATATTTGCACAAATCATTTGTTTGACCTAAGAACGAACCCTATTGAAATTGGAGATAATCAGTCAAAATTTATATATAGCTTCCATATATAACTCCGTCCGATTTGCTTTTTATTTTGCACCAAACGTGTAATATCAGCCCAAATAGTATGGAATTTTGCACATACGACGAAATTAGGCCTGAAAATAAGTATGGTAAATCTTAATCGAAATCGGTTCAGATATAGCTATAGCTCCTGCATGTATTGTTTATCCGATTTGTTATTTTTGTCCTCCGCAGTTGTTTTATGCACTCTGTAACAACGATATTTGGGGAAATATATCAAATAGAGGTCAGAAATACGTTTGCTAAATTTTATCGAGATCGGTTCAGGTTTGGATATAGCTCCCATACATATCTGTTTCCGATTTGCCTTTTATTGTGCACCAAACGTGTTATATTAGTATATTAGTAGTCAAATAAGCGTTTTATGTATTCTCACCTTTAGTATTCTGGTCATCTAAATTTCTTATATATCTTTCTATTAAATCATATTCTATATTAAAACATCTACTTTCATTAAATTCCCCTCCCCCCATCTTCAAGCTACTCAAACCTACGAAATTTATGAGAGCGAAATTTTCAATTTTAATTTAATTAAATTTTTCCTTGGCCAGGTTGGAGGTATTGCTGGTTTTTTTTGTTTGTTTTGCTTTCCCAGCTCGCTATCAGTAGCGAGTTGTGTAAGCTTTTGATTTATGTGAGCATTACCATGTCATGTCGGTGGCTCAGCTGCTGTACACCTCTTTCGCGCTCAGAGGAGAGACCGAAAAAAACATTCATATTTTTATTTTTGGATTCACGTCATAAATTTTAATTTCCCTACCTGGACAGAAAGTATCGAATAACTCAGCCGTAGTATGGGTATGAGTCTCTTTCGCTCTGAGTGCGTGTGTGTGTGAGTATATAATTGTTGCACTTCAAACATGACCTCGACCTTTTCCACCCTCTGAATTTTTGTAGGAGAAGTTGAGAAACAAAAAAAAAAAAAACAACAACACAGAAAATCATCAAATTAAAGTCCTTGTCGTTTGGGGAGGACTTTTTGTCGTCAAAAAACTTTATAGTTTTATGAGTATTTGAAAAAAGTTTTGTTGCTGTGAAATGAAAAAAGAAATGTCCTGCACATTCTCACACACCATATTTCAAAGGACCACTATTATATCCTTAATGGCATTTTGTCCCCTACCCCTGCCCCTTGGCTACCTCTATGCTATTTGCCATGCCATGGAGACCCATATGGCAATGTCTGTTAAATGTGGCTGTTGTTGTTTTTGTTTCAACCCTTTTTCTCAATGGCCCTCAGACTTTGAATTTGTTTCTCAAATCTAATGGAAGTACATATAAAATAACAAAAACAACAACAGCAAAAAAACAAACCTAATGGAGGTACACATACAAATAACAACAACAAAGCATTTGTTACTTCCATTACAATTTTGACTGTTGTCGCCATTCCAAAGCTTGGCTGCCACGACCTCCGTTTGTTTCTGAGTTTACGCTTGAGTTCATTTGTCCAAAGTGAGTTTTGGCCTGGCCACGAGTGCTGCAATAGTAGTTCGTCCACCCCAGTTTCAATTTAATTGAAATCTTTTTTTTTATTGAAATAAAAATGGAGGGTTGCCATGAATAATTATGACATATAATTTGTGTTAAAATCCATTGTAATTGATGATTTTATTGCGTTTGCTTTCAATATTGAAAAAAAAATCGGAAATTGGAAGGAGTTGTAAGAATTGGGCTTTGGGGAAAGTGGTCATTGCCTGCAGGTTACTAGTTACTGGGTTTTTATATCCTCAGCCATAAGGCTAGAGAGGGTATGTATCATTTGATACGGCCAAAATGTGTCTCATCATAATAACGGTTTTAGACCCTAGGTTTCTTTGGGCCAATTCCATTTTAGGACATTATGAGTCGTTCTAGCGATGTCCGTCCGTCAGTTTATCTATCTGTCTGGCTGGGTGGTATGCACGATAACTCTCGAAGGGAGTATCCGATTTGATCCAAACTTGGTACAGCGCAATATTATTGTCAAACTTAGATCGAGTTCGGAGATGGGCAATATCGGTCCACTCCTTCTGGTACCTCCCCCACAATAGGTCGAAATTTTCAAAGAAACTATTTTATTCCACAGAGAGAGTATTTTGAGTATTTTGCTATAACTTTGCAAATCCTAATATTTGCATCAGTTCTAGGTCAGGTGCGAAAATGGGCAATATCGGTCTACTCCATCCGGTACTTCTCCCACAAAGGGTCAACATTTCGAATAATTATAAATCATATTAAATCTGAGGTCAGAGTCTGATTGTCTTCAAATTACACACATCACAATATTTTTATTTACCTAAGATCTGGTGTGAGGATGGAATGTATCGGACCACTTCTTCTGGTACCTCCCCACACAAAGAGAGAAACTTCGAATATTCACGAAGCTCCTAAAACGGGAAACTAACACCCGATTCCATTCAGACTTGGCACATCTCAATATTTCCATCAACACAGGATCTCTTGTTAAGATGGTAGAAATCGGATCATTTCTTCTGGTACCTGCCAGACAAAGGGTCAAAGTTTCGAATAACTTATACGATCGTAAAATTCGAGCTTCCGGTTCTCTTCATATTTCACACATCCCATTATTTCTATTAAAACAAGATCTGCTGTGAAGATGGAATATATCCTTCTGGCACCTCACCCACAAGCGGTCAAAATTTTAAATATTCATGAAGCTCATAAAACACGAAACTAACATCCGATTCCATTCAGACTTGGCACATCTCAATATTTTCATCAACAGAAGATCTTATGGTACCTTCCCCTTAAAGGGTCAAAATGTAAATAATCAAAACGATCATAAAATCCGAAATAAGCTTCTGGAAATATTTGGAAGGCTTAGGGATTTAGGAATGTTCTCTCTATCCCTTATATGACTTCACAGACCTTTTTTCCACCTCCATTCAATTTTCGTTTTTAACTAGTTCCATGTCCAAAGGGATACTCACATTTAAACTCATTTTTTTTCAAAATTATTACATGAAAACTGTATTTAATGTAGTTGTGCTGGTTGTTCTTGCCGCCACAACAGTTTGCCGTTCCGGCCCGGAGTTTCCATTCTAAAAATAAACGATTATCTAAAGAATACTTCGTTTCGAAATGCATCGTTGATAATTTTTATGATTTATTCGAAATAGACGTGGTGTACATTTTTTTGTTGCTATTGTCATTGCTGTTGATTAATCAACAATTTTGATTATTATTCTCGTCGATGTTGTTGTTGTCGTTGCCGTTGTACACATGGGGTCAAATGAGGTTAAGGGAAATCTAAGTACACAATTTCCATGGGAAAATACCCGTAACATAGATTGAGTGTGTGCGCGTGTGTGTGTGGGTATTTTATTGATATCAATTCAATTAGTTGAAAATAATTATGAGATTATTCCAATTATTATCATGATTATATATACACATGGAGTTTTGAAAAATAATATTCAACGGCATTTTTATAATATCGAAACGCAAATAAGAGGATCGCCATTTTTTGAAGTGTTTACATTTTTTGGTATATTTATTATTTTGACTCGTCATTAATTACCAAAAAAAAAAAAAAAATGAGAAAAAAAGTTGATTTGCTGAAGCTGTTATTGCAGGCCAATTTTAGATTTTTGTTTTCAAAAAAAAAAAAGCATCATTTGAGAACATTCTGAATATTTGTTAATAGAGTCTTATCTGGTTATATTTTTTTCAAGCTGTCAACAAGATGCCTTATGCAGGCAAACAAAAAAAAAAAAAAAGAAAGATATTGCAATCTACAAAAATATTTATATAACATTCACCAAGGTCAAAAAAGTTTAACATTTAGTATTCAAATTTGATTTCTTTTCTTTTTAATGAATTTCGTTCAAATTTTTGGAATTCGGTAATGGAGTTTTTGAGACACTTTGTAAAATCATCTATTTTATATGAAGGTGACCAGATATTGATTTCATGATCCAGATAAAACTCTAAACCTTAATTAAAAAAAAAAAGGATTTTTTATACCCTCCACCATAGTATGAAGGGTATATTAGGTTTGTCATTCCGTTTCTAACACCTCGAAATATAAATTTTAGACCCAACAAAATATATATTTATATTCTTGGTCAGCATAAAATTCTATGTCGATTTAACGATGACCGACCGTCTGTCCGTCTATGACAATCACTCTAGCTTCCGAACGAAATAAAGTATGTTGATAAAATTTTACTCAAATGTATATTATGTCTGCAGGACTTTTGGTATTGAAAATGGGCTACACAGTTTCACGTTTGCAGGGTGAGACATAAAAACTGCAACAAAGTCAAATGCCATAAGTTTTACATTTTTTTTTGAAATTTTATTGAATGAAAGCAAAAAATGTCGGAAATATAATCATATTTTAGAATAAGTTTAGATTTGTTCAAATTGGTCACCTTTGGCTCGAATTATGGCATTCAAACGGCCAATGAAACCGTTACACACTGCCCGAATGTTGCTCTGCGGTATTTTGGCCCATTCCCGGCGAAGCGCTTGCTTGAGTTGATCGACACTCTGGTATTATTTGCTTGCTTTCCAAAATACCCAAGACACAAATAGTCCAACGGATTGGTATCCGGAGATTTTGGTGCCCATTGTTCGCTGGAAATGAAGCGAGGAACCTAATTTTGTAACCATCCTTGGGTGGCGCGTGCTGAGTCCAGTTGGAATGTCCAAGGCCTGCGGCCAAAATGTTTGTGTCCAGAATATTTTCGCCATAATATTCGGCATTTATTCTGATGCCACGGTCGATTAATACGAGCAGAGAGCAATCATCGGCTGTTATGGCGGCCCACACCATCACCATGGCTGGCGCTTGAGTTGTGGTGGACAGCCGAAGGTGCACATTTTCAGCTGACCTCTTTGGCAAGTAAACACTATAATTTTGTTTGTTGAAACTGCTGGACAACGAATATTTTCTCATCGAAGAAAACCAAATTCAGGAGTTCACCACTTCCGGCCAAGCGAAGCAACTCTTTAGCTCTTTTGAGTCTATTTTCTTTCTGTTGCGGTGTAAGTTCTTGCACATTTTGGAATTTCAATGGCTTTACTCCAAGCTCATTTTTCAATATTTGCCGAATGGAATATTGCGATATGTTCAGCTCACGAGCCATTTTTCTCACCAAAATCCTTATGTACGCTTGTAAACAATATAATGATCTGTCACTGGGAGAATTTCAACAGCTGTCGGACGAGTGGCTTGGAAATGACAGTCAGTCTGAAGTTGGTTGCAGTTTTTTTCATCTCACCCTGTAATTGTACCTCCCTATATTCGGTATTTTGATGATTTTAGTGACATTGTTCACCGGACTCGCTTCAAGTTTCGTATTTGAAGTTCGTAATAGATACTACAGCCGGGTGGTGCCATATAAAGGCACCACCCGATATTCGGTATCTTGATGATTTGAGCGACATTATTCACTGGAATTGTTTCAAATTTCGTATTTGAAGTTCCTACGAGGTACCAAAATCTATGTCTTCGTATAGCCCCAATATAACGGTGCCCCTCTATATTCGGCATTATTATGATTTTAGCTAAATTATTTACCATATCTATTTAAATTTCGTATTTAAAGTTCGTCATAGGTACTACAGAAAAATTGTCTATGTGTGACAGAAAATTGTCTATGTAGGTCGAGGTCTGCGTATAGCCCCCATATAAGGGAGGTTCTACTAATTCGGTATTTTTATGATTTCAGCGACACTATTCACCGGAATTGTTTCAAATTTCGTATTTGAAATTCGTAATTGGTACTACTGCCTGTGACAGAAACTTCCCTATGCGAGTCCATGTCTTCGTATAGCCCCTAAATATCGGTGCCTCCCTATATTCCGCGTTTTGATGGTTTTAGCTACATTATTTTGCGGAATTGTTTCAAATTTCGTATTTGCACTTCGATGTGGGTACTACAACCTGTGACAGAAAATTGCCTATACGAGTCCAAATGACGGGTGGTATTCAAATTTCGGCCTGGCCAAACTTATTGCTTTTTAGTTTTTTTTCTTTCACAATCTCCAAAAGAATTGGTTGTCTTTTTGACATTTTAATTTTGCAGATTCTTCCTTCCTCAATCTGAAGATTAATTAGTTAATGTCTTACTTTTTTCAACGCATTTTTTTTTGAAATAATCATCAAAAATAATTAAATAATGCGGAAACTAAATGCCAAACCATCATTTTCGTTACCAGACAAAAAAGTAGTTGACTCAAATGCAAAAGGTCAAAACATTTTTGGCAAAAGACAAACTTTTCAAATATCGTTTTTGGCAAATGGAATTGGCAATGCAACAAGCCAACTTCCTCGGCAACGTCATCAGCGTCAGCGGCAGCGGCAAGGTAATATGACATTATTAGCTCAGCATTTTATTAATCCAATTTGAATTTTGAATGTGGCTAGAGGAAGTGGGGCAAAGGGGGCAAACATTTTGCCATCATAACGCAAATGACCAGAATTATATTTTTGTTAAATTGCCTTTTGGCACTTTATTAATAATAAAATAGTGGAGAACATGATCCACGCATAAGTATGTCACGGTGAGAGTGAATGTGCCGAATGAATATGTATGTTTGCATTGTTAAATGCGTACATTTAATAATCACCTTTTAATTCATTATTTTTATATTAATTTAACACATTTCGAGTGAAAAAAGGATATAAAAATAAACAACCGCTCATTAAAAAATAACATTTTTATGCATGTTTCGTGTATTCATGAATTTTTAATATTCCATTCCAAGCTACCAGCGACTGGCTGGGCGATCGATCGACAGAAGGCATCAGTCGATGACATCAACCGCAGTGGCGCAGCAACTATGACGACGACAACGACGACGATGACATTAACACAGACATGACCATACTAACTATTATTATTTTTATGTGTACTTACGAGTGTGTCTGTGTGTGTATCAGTATATGTGTGAAGTTATGCATAGTCAAAGTTGTGGTCTCCCGACATGGTCGACCCAATCCGGCCCTCCACACCGCTGTGCCTGTCATTTCTACCCGTCACCCGATTGTCACTTCATCGGAATGACGAGGAGGTAGCAAATTGGCTCAAAGTTGTCGGGGTTTTCTGTCTGACGTGTTGTCCCAAAGTCCTTGGAAACAACCATCACCGCCATCGGAGGCCGGAGGGGACGATAAAATAATGAAAAAACAAAAAACACTTTGACCGAAAGTACACATTCATTCAATTAATATTTTACAACAATAAGTACTTTGGCGTACCATAATAATAATGGTCATAATAATCGTCACAACGATGACGCTATTCGATAGACAATGGAATGGCCAATGATGGCGAGATGGCGTTGACGTTCTCTTTTTTTGTAACAGAAAAAAAGAGAAATACAGTAGGACCACGAATATAAAAGGTTTGTTAGATTGTTGGTGACATGTCAACAAAATAGAAATACGTCATTAGCGTTAAATATTGTTTTATAGCAGGGGCGATTCGAGCCTCTCCCTAGTATTCAATTTTCAGGTATTTTCAGAACATTTTGCTTGAAGAGTCCAATTTATTGTCAGTTGGGCGCCACTGAAATCATTCCAAAGGGTATTTAGGTTTTTGAATAATTATTGTCAGTTGGGCGCCACCGCAATGCTTTCAAAGGGTTTTTAGGTTTTAGGACTAAAGTAAGTCTAAGCCCTAGGGCTAAATTTGCTATCAAAATGTGCACAGCGATATTTGGGATGCAATCCATTACTGAAAATTTGGCTATGAATATATACAAATTTTTAGAAATACAACAACGATATGACAAAAAAAAAAACTAGGCAAGAATCAAATCTGTTCGATTTCCAATGAATTTGGCTCTCACGAGCAAAAACGAGGAAAACAAGGTAAAAAGTATCAATCGGTTCTGTCGACAGACTAATAGTACGTTTATATATATGAGGGTTAACCCACTGGATTTGGATTTAAATTGTCATATCCATTACTTTTACTTCAAATAAATCCTCTCAAAGTAGGTTAACCCTACAAAAAGTTCTATGGTAAACATGGCATAATACCCTTAGCCATTGTTCGATTATTTAAATATATTTTGATTTCTGTTATGATTATTCAAACTTTTGACCCTCTCTGGAGTGGGTTCTGAGGAAATATGCCAATATTGTCTATTTCGTATCGGTCCTAAATAAATACGATATAAATATGGGGTAACTCGGAAACAGGTTGGTAACGTTCTTCACTTTATTACATGACACGTGTGATAATTTTTAGAAAATGTTGACATGTGCGTGAGGTACTAGGTATACTCGGCCCAAGTATTCCATTTCCCTGCTTCATCTAATCGAACATTTATATCCAATTTATGGGAGATCATAAATTCCATATTCATCTCAGGTTTCTGGTTGAGAGAAATATTTAGTTATACCAATTTGTAAGAATCGCCGACTTATTTTACAAGTTATGGCAGATATAAGTATTGAAAATCGTGACTCTTTGTGAGTGATGTACCAGATGAGGTTGGTAGATGTTTATCAACTTCACAATACATGCTGCTTTAGCAAAAATATTTGGATGTGTGGAATTTGAAGAGAGTTGGATGCTAATTCCAATTTTTTGAAAGTTTTGTTTTTCAAAATCTTGAAGCCTATGTGGGGGACGTTACAGAAGAAATGGTCCGATCTTTACCATATATATCACAGATCATGTGTTGATGAAAATATTAAGATTTAACAAGTCTGAATGAAATCGGACGTTTTTTTTTTGAGTTCTATGAGCTTCATGGTTACTATGAAATTTGACCATTTTTGAGGGAGGTACCAGAAGGAGTGGACCGACATGTCCCATCCTCACACCAGACCTTGAGCCAATTAAAAATGTTGTGATGTGTGTAATTTGAAGAGAACCGGATACTTATTTCGCTTCCTTTGAGCGTTTTGGATATTGAAAATGTTAACCCTTTGTGGGGTAGGTACTAGAAGGAATGGTCGGATCTCTACAATCCTTATAACAGACCTTGGGTTAATGGAAATATTTAGATATACCAAGTCTGATTGGAATCGGGTATTAATTTCGCGTTTTATGATATTTATGAATATTCAAAATTTTGAGCCTTTGTGGGGGAGGTACCATCTTCACACCAGACCTTGGGTTATTAAAAATATTGTGGTGTATAAAATTTGAAGAGAACCGGATGCTTTTTAGGATAGCTTTGTTTATTCAAAATCTTTACCCTTGGTGAGGGAGGTACAAGAAGAAATGATCCGATCTCTACCATATTTATAACAGATCTTGTGTTGATGTAAATATTGAGATGTGCCAAACCTGAATGGAATCGGGAGTTAATTTCGTGCTCATCAATTTTCAAAATTTTGACCCGTTGTGGGGGAGGTACCAGAAGGTGTGGACCGACATATTCCATCTTAATACCAGACCTTGTGTGAAATTTGAAGAGAATCGGATGTTTATTTCGGATTTTATGATAGTTTTGTTTATTCAAAATGTTGACCCTTTGTAAGGGAGTACTGGATGGAGTGCACCGATATATCCGTTTTCGCACCTAATCTAGGAAAATCGGATTATTCTTTCTCTTTCTGTGCAGTAAATTATTTTCTTTGAAAATGTTGACATTTTGTGGGGGAAGAATCAGAAGGTGTGGCCCGATATTGAGCATCTCCGGTCCCGATCTAAGTTTGACAATAATATGACGATGTACCATGTTTGGATCAAACCGGAAACTGCCTTTGATAGTTATCGTGAGCATCAGCCAGCCAGACAGTCGTACATCGCTAGATCGAATCCAAATGTCCTTAAACGGTTTTGTCTCTTTGGACACCTTGAGTCTAAAACAGTTATTTTGATAAGGCACGTTTTGACCTCTCTAGCCATATGACCGAGGGTATAAAGAGTACTTTTCAGTTGCCAGGAAATAACTGCTAATTACGAGGGATATGCCCTTGGGTTGGTAACTAGATTTGTAATGAGATTTTTACTGGGCAAATTACGGAATATGAAAAGAGCCATAAATACAAATTTTTAGTAACATTTTAGGAATTCAAAACTACTCTCATTACTGCGAAAATATATATTCTCCTTTAGGGATTCAAAGTGACTTTATTTAGAGACCAATTCAAGGAAATAGTTCTGCAAGGTTGTCACTTGCTTCTGTCAAAGATGCAGTGTACTTCTAGCATTCGTCATAGCCGAACCTCATCAAGTTTTTGTTTCTCCAGCTCTTTCGCTGCATTTGCTGTTGGTTGACATGGTTTTTACGCGTTGTTCCTCTCACTTGCTTCCCCTCCGTCGGTTTGGTTTGGTATTAATAACTATAATTTGCATTTATGAAAAGAAAATGCCCATGTCGTTGGTGTTGTTGTTGGCGTTGTTACTGTTGTGGATAGTACATTTGAGTAGTTATTCATAAATTCATAGGTATATTTAAATAATAAAACCAAGAGGCGATAACAAAACCATCATCGATTCGATTGAATTGGCTTGGCTAGGATGGGACAGCGGCAAACTGTGACAACGCAATAACATTTCACACCTTTTCAGGGCAGAGGCTATCGTCAGGCAAAAGTCATATATGTATGAGTGTATGTGTGTGAGTTTGTCATACCACCTTTGGTTGTGTGCATATATTTTTTCCTCTCCCATACCGAATGAATGGGCAAATTAAAACGAGCAATTGAATAGTGCGTTTCACAAATATGGTCGTCATGACTTGTCAGTCAGTCACTTCTGCCACTCAGTCAGTTGAGTTGTCGTTGTTGTTTTATTGCCGAACAATTAATTTTTAAAAAATAATAACAATATTAAATAACATTACAGTTTGTATACCTGCAGTCCAGGTGTGCATCGGCCAGTCCAGGTGAATGCACGGCCAACGGATGCAACGAAAATGGTCATCAAAAGCCGTCACCGCCACCAACAGCCATAGTCGTAGTCGTAGCCGTAGCCGTTGTCATCGTCACGTTTAACTCAAATTTTCTGTACAATTTAATCAGATTGAACTCTGCGTGACAAAAATTGTGTCACTTTAGTGAATTATTTATTTGGTTTTAATGTTTGGCGTTAAATGTGAGGTGGATGTTGTTGTTTTAATTTTAAGATTTAATGGAATGTTTTATTAACAGTTTTGGCGGCGGGGTGGTGATTGGGGTTAACATTTTCTTTTTTTTTGGGTATAACCGTTGATGATGGTCATCGTTTGAGGATTTCCGTAAAATATGGAGAATGAGTAGTATGGTAATGGGGGAATAGGCATACTTATAATTTTTGGGGGCCAAGCGGATTAAAACATTCATGAATACCTGGACTAATTCTCCTTTAACACTCTGTGTTCAGAATCAAAGAATAACACAAAAAAAAAAAAAAATAATAACAAAAAAATAACAAAAAAATACTAAACTTGATTTTTGATTTGAAACTAGCTAAAATACAAACTAACAAAAGTAAAAAAGCAGCTAAGTTCTGCTGGCAGATCTTTTTATACTCTCCACCACTCGGAAGGAACTTGAAAATTGTCAAAAAAAAAAAAAAATAATGAAAAATAACTGTCAAAGGAAAATCTACGAAAACGTTGTGCTGCATAATTAATTTTTGTCAAAGGTTTAAGTTACGATTCCGAATACGAAATTCTGGTTAATAATGTCGGTAATATCGTCAAAATACCGAATGACGGGAGGTAGAGTTGTATGGGGGCTATACAAAGACGTGGACCTACATATTAAATTTTCCTTCATAGATTGTAATACCCATTACGAACTTCAAATACGAAATTTTAAACAAATCTGTTAAATAATGTCGCTAAAATCATGGAAATACCGAATATCTGGGGGTAACGTTATATGGGTGCTATGCTAAAACATGGACCTATATAGACAATTCTCTTCCAGAGGATAAAGTACTCAGAGAGAATAATTTTTCTGTGGGAAAACATCAGTGATGATAATTTTTCTATGGAAAAATATCACTGATAATAAATGTTCTCCACAGAAATATCACTGATGATAATTTTTCTATGGAAAAATATCACTGATGATAAATGTTCTCTGAAAAAAAATTACTGGTGATAATTTTTCTATGGAAATTATCACTGATGATAAATTTGCTATGGAAAACGTCGCTGATAATAATTTATCTATGGAAATTTTTTTTTTTTAATTTTTTGATAATTTTTCCATAGAAAATTATCACTGATGATGATTTTTCTGTGAAAAATATCATTGATGATAAAAATATCGCTAATGATAATTTTTCTATGGAAAAACATCACTGATTATAATTTTTCTATGGAAAAGCATCAGAGATGATAATTTTTCTATGGAAAAATATCACTGATAATAAATGTTCTCCACAGAAATATCAATGATGATAATTTTTCTATGGAAAAATATCACTGATGATAAATGTTCTCTGAAAAAAAAATTACTGGTGATAATTTTTCTATGGAAATTATCACTGATGATAAATTTGCTATGGAAAACGTCGCTGATAATAATTTATCTATGGAAATTTTTTTTTTTTTAATTTTTTGATAATTTTTCCATAGAAAATTATCACTGATGATGATTTTTCTGTGAAAAATATCATTGATGATAAAAATATCGCTAATGATAATTTTTCTATGGAAAAACATCACTGATTATAATTTTTCTATGGAAAAGCATCAGAGATGATAATTTTTCTATGGAAAAATATCACTGATGATCATTTTTCTCTGGAAAAATATCACTCATGGTGAAAAATATCACTGATGATAATTTTTCTATGAAAAAATATCATTGATGATAAAAATATCGCTAATGATAATATCACTGATGATAAATTTTCACTGAAAAAAAAATTACTGGTGATAATTTTTTTTTTTTGAAAATATCACTGATGATAAATTTGCTCTGGAAAACGTCATTGATGATAATTTCTCTATGAAAAAAAAAAATTTTCTATGAAAAAATATCACTGATGATAATTTTTCTATGGAAAAATATCACTGATGATAAATGTTCTCTATAAAAATATCACTGATGTTAATAAAAAAAAGAGCAAACTATTTTTTTCGGTTGCTATCGTATATGGGCTAGCATTCTTTGCTCGTTTTACCAGTCCCTTGCTTCTGCTGTTTTTTCTCTTATTTGATTTTGTACGATCACCCACCTTTCTCACAGTTCGCGGCATTATTTAAACTGGTTTTATCGCAAAAATACACATGAAAACACATATCGGCAAATAAAATATATTTTTCCACTCGATTTTACTCTGGGATCCAACTCTCATTCTATTTGTGGCGATTCCGCTCCCACTCGGAATTATTCCAACAGAAGCGACTTGGGAGCGCTCCCACATAAAACAATGTCCACTCTTCGGGGAATTCCTTGAGCAAGTTTCACAAATCTGTGCTCTGATATTAAATCATTATATTGTTGAATATTTAGATAAATACGCCCTTTCCTTATACGATTCGCAGACAAAGTCTTTAGAATATGCACTTATCAAGGCGGAATTAATATACCTCCCTAAATAATTATCCACTAGTAAAATATCCTATAATTCAAATTTTTAATTGGAGATTAATGCTATTCCAGCCTTGACAAATTCGATGTCTTTTTTTTTTTCTTAATTATATATTAATCCTAACCCCCTAGAGATTTAATGTCTAGACAATAGACCCCCTCTCATTTCCATTACCATATTGAAAATAATAGATTATTAAATAACGCACCAAGTTCAGAGGGTGAGGAAATGAGTTTTCAATTACATGGCCATTATATTTTGGGTGAGAGTGAAATGGATGTTTTCAATTTTGAACTCACACCCCAACACAAAATTCAAAAAAAAGTAATTAATATTTTCATTACAATTTCTTGGAAACCCCCATTTCATTTGGAAAGACCTAAAGACATACAGAATATGGTAATAATAACTTACGTTGTTCTAGATTTTGTCAACACCAATGTGTCTATGATTCTTTTGACACTCTCGCTCTCTCCGTTTCCCTCTCTTCCCGGACCTTCTGACAACCCAAATAATTATGTCAATTGAAAATATGGTGCACAACCACCATTTATTTTTAATAATAATAACAACTGTGCAGCAACACAACTACTAATGACAGCTCTTAGGCAAATCAAAAGTCTGCTTGTCACCACTGACATCTGTCAATATGAATGTAATCACTCAGAATATGTGTGTGTGTGAGTGTGTATGTATGCATATATCATAAATGATTGTTCTCTATTGTGGAACTCCTTTAACTGAGACAATATAATTAAATTTGTCATTTTTGATTATGACACAATACACACACAGACACACTCACGCTCGTCCACGCAGCTGTCATTATTTGTTGTACCCAACGAGACATATTCTCAATCGAAACGAAAGACAACCATTCGAAAGATAAGAGAGAGGCGTTATTTGTCACCGGTAGTTACGAGAAAAACGCTAGAAATTTCATTTCATTTTTATTACAGGTACAACCGAGATACCATGTTTTACAGCGAGGAAAATTGTTTCAAATAGATTTTTATCGCAACATATGAGTTGGAAAGGAGAGGGAGGAAAAGTGGGAGTTGATTGTTGGTGGAGTTAAGGAAGAAATAACATAAACAGGATACAAGTTATAATAAAAGGTGTTTCGTATTCTCTGAGTTTTGTTGTGGGCACAGTCAGCATTATTAATTTGGACAAAATCTTTACATATGGTCTGAAACATACAAAGTAAATTTGCTTAAATCGATGAGGATATATGGGAAAATTATACATTATATCTAATATAGAGAAGTAGTATTTTATGCAAGGCTACATCAAAATATGGTATGGAACTATTTTATTTTCATTTATTAAGTTCTGTCTATGGCCTAGATAAGGTCGGCCTAAGTATGCTCTCAAAAGTCAGCAAAAACTACTAAGATTATTATCAAATTTTTATGAAAGTAGTCTTCTTAACCGACCATATATAGGCCTTGGTTATGTCAACCACAAAATCCAAATAACCACTCGATACGGTTGAGAAATATGGCCACAACTCTCAAAATATCTAATATTGGCCAGCACCCCTCATGTAAGAGGCATACTAAAACCTGGATTAACTTATTTTTTGAGGGTATTCTGTTTGAATGGGGAGTGTGTATATATAGCATTTTCAGATTAAATGAAACTTTTTGCAATTCAAATGAAACTTTTTGCAGCGGGAGTGAAACCTTTTGCAGTGGAATTGAAACCTTTTGCAGTGGAAATGAAACCTTTTGCAGTGGAAATGAAACCTTTTGCAGCGGGAATGAAACCTTTTGCAACCGAAATGAAACCTTTTGCAACCGAAATGAAACTTTTTGCAAATCAAATGAAACTTTTAGAATTTTAGAAGAAAAAATAACAAAACATTTTTATTTTTAGTAGGTTTAAAATTAAATCAACTAATTATAACTAATATTTAGTTAAAGAGGAATTTTTATTGATTATTAATATCTATGTTTTTATAATTTTTTTAAAGCTTCCATAAAACACAAGTGTAGATGCAGAAAGATTGAAAAAAGTTTTTTCAAGGTATTTTTTTCAAAGGACCCGAATTAGGTACCTTTTTATAATCTCCTCCATGGAAAGGGGGATATAATAAATTTCTCATTCTCCATAAAGTATATACAATCATGATCATAGTTGATTTAATGATCAATAAAGCTGCGAAGCGGGAATCCTTTATTAGGTAAGATTAATAGTATACTATAACTATAAAAATTGTGGTAAAGCTTAATTTCACATTTCAGTCCTGGCCATACCTATAAAGGCCAAAATTTGTTTAAATTTCTCTTTTTATCGTTAAGCATTTGGGATTTAATAATATGGAAGCATTTTATATCAAATCAATAAAGAACCATTTGTTATTACAATAATTGAAAATTTCAGAAATAATATAAATAAATGTAGATATTTATAATCAATAAAAAATCCTCTTTGTCAATATATTAGTTATAATTAATTGATTTAATTTAAAAACTACTAAAAATAAAAATGTTTTGTTATTTTTCCTTCTATAAATTTAAAAGTTTCATTTGATTTGCAAAAAGTTTCATTTCGGTTGCAAATGGTTTCATTTCGGTTGCAAAAGGTTTCATTTCCGCTGCAAAAGGTTTCATTTCCACTGCAAAAGGTTTCATTTCCACTGCAAAAGGTTTCAATTCCACTGCAAAAGGTTTCATTTCCGCTGCAAAAAGTTTCATTTGAATTGCAAAAGGTTTCATTTAATCTGAAAATGCTATATCTTGATTAGATAAGGCGATGTAGCAATGGGTGTCCGACTGCTTATATTAAATTTTAATCACTTTCAATTATGACCCAATCTTCACGAAATTTTGCATGGAGTAATGGTCGGAATGAAAAGATTGTTTTCAGGGGATTAATTGATATTGAAGTCGCTCTAAAGGTCGGCGTAAAGATGGGACAGAAATTTACCATTTTGTATAGGCTATAAGTTTTGTGTTCACATTAAGTCCCACATAACAGATTCATCCGATCCGATGTCCGTCCGTCCGTCTGTTGTAATCACGCGAGAGTCAAAACGACTAAAGATAGATTTGGCAGCGATTTCTATTTGGTCTGCAGGCAGGTCAAGTTCGAAGATGGGCTTTATCGGTCCACGATATTGTATAGCCCCCATATAACTGTATTACAAGGAGTTCCCTCTGAGTACTACGTTTTAGAATTGCACCCATAAAACCCCGAGATATTCGGTATTTATAGAATTTTCGCTATTATTCACCGGAATTGCGTCAAATTTCTTATTTGAAGTTCGTAAAGGGGACTACAATCTATGACGGAAAATTATCTATTCAGGTCTACGTCTTAGTATAGCCCCCGTACAACGATACCTTCCTTTATTCGGTATTTCGATACTAGCGATATTATTCACTGGAATTCCGTCAAATTTTGTATTTGAAGTTCGGAATCCTTACTACAGCCTATCAGAAAAGATTATCCACCACCACGTCTTCGTGTAGCCCCAATACAAAGGTTTTCATTTGAGCGATATTTTTCGATGGATTTTTTTGAAAATTTTCCAATTCCTTCCGATTGGTGGAGGGAAAAATTTTCCACCCGGCCGAACTTAGCTGCTTCTTTGCTTGTTAATTTTTAGACTCGTTTTTTACTTTTTATCCTTTAATAATGCCGACCAAAAAGTCGAAAATCATTCTTATTACCGGTTAGCAGACCTACACATACACACAATAAAATCGAAATTGATTTAGTTGACATTCGAAATTTTATGTTTAAATGAGAAAGCCGACTTTTTTTGTAGAGAAAATAGAAAAGTCGAAAGACGACATTGTGCCCCTTGACTGACCCCTATATTGGTTGAAGGCCTCAGTTGTATATATGTAGCTGAAGTGACTGAAATTAGGATATTCTCCTCAGGAGTTATTTTTTCTACCAAAGTGACGAGATCGACAAACTTCTATTGAATTTTCAGATAGACAATATCGGAAAATGCAAAAAATATAAATCTCATAGGTAATACCTTGAGCAAACATGGGCCACAATATCTAGAAACTTTCTCAAAAAAGTCAACATTTTGAATTTCAATTCATTCCATAAAATAGCTTCAAATATCCCAAAAACTTACCACTAGATCTCGCATGCAGATGTAAAGGCTTTAATTTTTTAGTAACCGTAAATCCCATAAAATGCTAAATTAATCACCAGTTAATCAAAGTTCGCCAATTTCGGTATTTCTACTAAAATTGGATCTGGCGTAAAGACGTCCCACCAAAAAGGGTATAAATACATAAATGGTCAAATGTTGGTGGCATCAATCTGTCTGGACACCGACTGAAACTTTGAAAATCCATTTTACCATGTGTAGAAGACAAAATAGGAAATCGAGTTTTTGCTGATCGGACTAAATTTAAAGGTCTTTAAAAATGGTAAATTTTGTGAAAAATAGTATTATTTCATAAAGAGCTATTTTCATTTTTGGATACCTTTTTGATCTTCAACTACCAGGTAGCGACGTGAATGGAATTGCTTAGTGTCTCAGACAATAGAGACAGATCATTTGACCTTCTTTGTCATTACTCTTCGAAGTACCCGATATGGTCTTTGTGAAAGCAACATAGTTCAGATTCCAGGGAGTCTATCGTAACTCTGAAAATCTGTGTGTTTTGGAGGATTGGAACTGTCTTGTTTTCGATATGATTATCGACTAGCTTCCTTTGGTCAAGACGTAAGTGATTTGCTGTAAAGGTTAGTTTTCTAAAGATTCAACTTAATAAAAGACCTCGACGTAAGATTCTACTCAACCGCTATAATTTAAAAATATATAATTTTTATTTTTCATCATTTTTGATAATTAATTCATAAATTTATTAATATTTATTATTATTTTTTTAATTTTATGAATTAATCTTCAAAAATTAAAAAAAAAAAAAAAACATTTGAACAGTTAATTTAGGAAATAATGTACCCCTTTTTGTCCTCCATGAGACACCCATGCCACAAAATCCGATTAAGGCGATAAAACAGTTTGACCACCTGCTTTATAATTCCATTATGGCAGCATTTCCTTTCGCATTCTTCCATTGCAAATAAATTCTCAATATCCCATTGTTCTGGCCAACGAATTATTTAAAAATTGCTGTGGCGTGTTTGTTGGACCTTAACGCAAAGTGTTTTGTTGTATTTTTATTGGCTCTCATCATTCAATAATATGATTGATATTAATCTTGTATTTTGTGTACGGAACGTCGTTACGTTGGCCGTTAGCGTCATCATTCACCGGTCGCTCGCTCGCTCGCCAACGTGGATGCATAGATAGGCCGGCGGTAGATAGACTATCAGAGAAACGAATGAACCCTTAGGATGTTTAGTGGCCATTAATCTTTAATATCTTAAGTGTGCAGGTATAACCACACACACACCGACACACTCAGACACAGCGCAATATGGCCTACAATAAATGGCTAGGAACCACCGCAACAACAGCGCCAATGGCCGACATGAACTCTACAACACTTCAATTAAGGCTATGAAATATTTTAAGTTAGAGCATAATTGCAACAGAGAATGTGGTGATGAGGAGGGGTGGTATGGGGGAGAGGGGAGGTGCGAGAAGGCAAAACAAGCCAGGCCAAGCCAAGATCTAAAGTGAAATGAAATGAAAGAAAAATAAGAATCCATTTAAAAGAACCAGAGTAATAACAATAAAATATGTCAGAGCTATTCTCACAGTGCCTACTACCTACCAACCAACCAACTAACCAAGCGACCACACAGAGGAGAAGGAGAATGGAGGCCAAGCAACGGCACCCAGCCAGCAAACAAGAAACACAACACACATTTATGAACATTTTGCCATTAAGGTCGGTGGTAGACAAGAACAACAACAGCAACAACAACCACATTACTCTCACTTTAAATATTAACTAAAAACACAAGAGAAGCAGAGCGACCAGTCAGTTATGCTGCTGCTGCTCGCTAGCACATGCAAACAGCAGGATAATCAGCAGCCGAAGGAATGGCCTGCGATACCTACATAAGTGCTTGCACGAATGTGAATCTATGTGTGTGTGTGAGGATGTGAATAAACAAACCCAGCTCACCTCGCATTGACATGCAAACATAGAAGCACAGACACACACGTGCATGCCGCATTCGAACTAAGGACACATGTGGACGCACAAATTTAACACAACACACACTCACTCACTCATACGCTCTCACCAAACATTTGGTGGTATTAACCAATTTTTTACATGTGTTTATGTTTCGCATTTTGTTATCCCCTGGCCCGGTTCCCCTACTCCTTGATGTTGTTCTATTATTTTTTTGGTTACGTATCCTTTTTTGTGTGTTTGGGATATTATTAAGAACACAAATATACACACACATGCAAACAATAATAAAGAGAGATCTACAGTCAATGTTGGATGACTGACGAAGTGACAGTCAGTCTGCCACTGAATGAACCCCTCTGCATGTCCATATGGGTAATTCCATGGAGATTGCTTAGATAATCTCTCTAAATTTTAATAGTTTCTCTTATGCTTCAAACAGAGGGTTGGTAGGGGGGGGAAGGGTCAGTTTTGTATTTTATAGGTTTAATGGTTGTGTTTTTTGCTCGTTTTTTTTTGGAGATTAGTTCAGCAACTGTGGTTAGTTTGTTTTCGGTGTTTAGTTTTTTGTTCGATTTTCTGGCATTTTATTTTTGTTTCAAGTCTCTTGACAATTTGGTTAAGGGTTCATGTCCTTTTTTGACCTTTTTTCGACTTTGCTAGTTCATATTATGTTTCGAGATATGTATATTAGTTTGCGGTTCAATAATGTCGATAATTTAGTTGTTTTTTTCTGGTGTTGTTGTTAATTCCCCGAATAATTTTACAATACACACTGGTCGGAATGAGTAAAAAGTGCTGTCTGTTGTGCAAATTATTGTTTTTGTTGGACAAAAAATGGGCGGAGAGATGTTTTTTCTGCAAACATGTAATGTTATTTGAACAGTTATTAACTTGGATTATCAAAAAACAATGGGGTAAATAAATATGCAGAATTTGGATTTCCAGTCCTTCACCCTACCAACGTCCATTCTGGCACAGGACATACTATTTTTTGCAAAATGAAGGACGAACAAGTGAAATACTATCAGTCGGTTTTGCCGACAGATGTATACCCCCAGCCTTGAGTTATGATTATTCAAACTGTTCACCCTTTATGGGGGAGGTTCCGAAGCAGTTGGCCAATATTGACCAATTCGTATTTGACCTAAGACTGATAAAAATATTACAACGTGTCAGATTTGGACTATATCGACTACTTCCTGTACTTTATATGAGATATTTTTGGAAAATGTGGAAATATGCGTGAGGTTCCAGATATATCCCACCGAAGTATTCCATTTTCATACTTTATCTAATACATATAAAAATATTGGTATGTGCAAAATTTAAAGGAGATCAAACATTTATATCCAATTTTATGCAAAATCATAGATTCCGATAAAGAATCACCGACTTGTTTCGCAAGTTACGACAAATATAAGTATTGGAAATTTTGACCCTTTGCGGGTGTGGTACCAGAAGGGGTTAACAGATGTATATCATCAGATCTTGCGTTATAAATATTTTGATGTGTGTAATTTGAAGAGAACCAGATGCTTATATCGGATTTTATGATCGTTTTGGTTATTCAAAACATTGACCCTTTGAGGGGGAGGTATCAGAAGGAATGGTCTGATTTCCACCATCTTTATAACTGGCATTGTGTTGATGGAAATATTCAAATGTGCCAAGTCTAAACGGAATTGGATGGCAATTTCGTGTTTTATGAGCCACATTAACATTCAAAATGTTGACCCTTTATGGGGAAGGTACCAGGAAGAGTGGACCCATATATTCCATATTCACACCAGACCTTGGTATTGTTCTATGTATAATTTCAAAACAATCGGACACTTGTATCACATTTTATAAAAGTTATAATCATTAAAAATGTTGATCCTTTGTGGGGGAGGCACCAGAAGGAGTGGACCGATATTGGACATCTCCGAACTCGTTCTAAGTTTGACAATAATATTACAATGTACCAAATTTGGATCAAATCGGATACTCCCTTCGAGAGTTATCGTGCGCACCAGCCAGCCAGACAGAGAAAAGTGAATGGGATTTGGTCCAAAGAGACCTGGGGTCTAAAACCGTTATTTCGATGAGGTAGGTTTTGGCCGTATCAACAGATATATACCTTCTCTACCCATATGTCTGAGGGTACAAAAGGCTATATTGGTCCACTTTTAGGTATAGCCCCCATATAAAGGTACCTCCAGATTTTCGGTATTTTTAAGGTCTCTTCCACAATTCCCAACCAAATAATCTGACACTTTACATTTGGTGACTTTGGTAGGTGTGTTCTAACTTTCGATTTTGATTTTCAAACCAAAGTCGAATTTAATTTTAGATTTTTTAAAGCTTTGCTCTGTCAACATCTTGTTCTTGTCCGTCATATCGGTCCACTATATCGTATAGCCCCCATATAACGGTTCCCCCCGATTTTCGTTATATTGATGATTTTAGCCACATTTTTCAATGGAATTGTCTGAAATTCGACACAGGGTGTTCTTTGTGAATACTTTACCCCTAGACAAAGCTTTGTCTATGAAAATTTTCTAATTCGTTCCAAATCGTGGATGGTATTCAAAGTTCGGCCTTGCCGAACTTACTGCTTTTTTACTTGTTTCTTTTTTTAATTTTCTCACACACATTTTTTGAAGTGCTCAAAATTCGGCCCAGTAGTTTTTTTATATGCTCATACTACTCATAAAAAATTCCTTTCCAAAAGAATTGTATCGAATATCCCGTACACAACAAATTTTGGAATATGCCATGTTACAACAACCCCTTTTGTCCTTCAATAACTTAAGTTGTAAATGTGCCGATGTATGTATGTGGCAATGTTTGTTTATTTGTGGATATTCTGGTGCATGGTAGCAACGGGCAGCAGGAGCAGGAGTAGCAGAGGTCGTAGTTGTAGTGTGCGGTAGTTTATAGTTTATTTATATTGACTCCTGGTTTTAACATCAACAATTTACACATGAGAATAACTATTTACAAGGGGGAGGGGGGAGAAGTTGTAGCCATATGATAAGGAGGGGGAAGGGGAGGATAATTTAAGTGGTCTTTTACGCCCAGGCAAAAAAAAAACACACACAAAAAAATTCAAATCCATAAAAACTCTGGAAGACTATTTTGGGATACCCAACACCACTTAAATATGGACATTGTCATAGCTTTAGGATGAGTTATGGATGCAAAAAAATATTCATCATCTTCTTCTTCTTCTTTTTCTACTTCTTCTTCTTGGCCAATTTCTTCTTGTGGTATTTCGGACTGACCGGCTTATATCTAGTTTCTTACTCTAGTTGCGGTGAATAGTTTTGTTTTTGCGTCTTTCTCTCCCCTGAGTTCACTCCACTCCACTTGACTACTTCTCATCGCTACATATCTATATATGGAGAGAAATATAAATTATAGATAAACATGCAAACATAAATTTTCACCCTGTCAGGTGGTCGTTTATGTTTTCTGTTCTGTTGTGTCTTATGACGATGGCCGGTCGTATTTCAGAACACCACTGGCTGGCAGCAGCAGGAACAGACAACCAACATCGACAACATAGGCCCAAAAGCAAAAACATCAACACCAAGAACAGCAACAACAGCAGCAGCCGAAGAGGAAAAACTAAAGAAAATGTGATCCCATTTTTCGTAAATATTACTTAACAGTTTTCCACAAAACACAGATAGCCATCTTCTGTTCCATGTGTTTGTTCGGTCGTTCGTTCGTACGTTTTTCCAATGGACACACGTTGAGTTGTAGATTTGCCACCAGTTTGTGTCTGTGTGTGTGTGTGTGTGTGGGGACATGTATCACAGCTACATATCTAGACCATCCATCCTCTTTATAACATTTGCCTATTTCTGCTGCTGCTGCTTCTGTTGTTTTCTATTTAATTTGTTTGCTGCTCTTTTTTTCTTTTGGGTTCCTGCAGTCTTTTTGTTTTATGATGAAGTATTTCTTTCGTAATTTATTCGTTTTGTTTTTTTGGGTGTTTTGCTTAACACGTTTCCCATTTCATTTTCTGATCGAAGCTGATTACCAAAGAGAATGGCGAAATTTCCGTGTAAATCATTTCGAGATCGACATAAACTACAGAAATACATCACTTGAATTTAATTAATTAACAGAGAGATATTTTATTTGTTTATGGGATTTTGAAATAAGTCGTAACAAATTAGAACATCATGCAGTTGATTTGGTTTTCTTCAATTAGCACATGTATTACACTAGAGCCTCGATTTGCGTCTTTAATTCGAATCAGCTATTTCTTAATAGAAAATGCAGTGAAATTTTATTTATGGGGGAAAATATAAAAAAAACGAAAACAAATCAAAAATACTTGATTTTTTTTATAAGCAATGCAAGTCGGGGCTCTAGTGTAGGTTTCATCATTACGAAATACGAAACACATCAAGCTCAATAAAAAAATCTTAAATTTCAATTTGTAGTTGGTATGGAATATTACCAAAAGAAAAATCAATTTTAAAGAAATCCAATTCTATAATGTCTTCTCCAGACAAATTTCTTGGTATTGAGTAGTAAAAATTGGGGAATTGGTGAAAATTACATTATTTTCGACCGACACTAACTTTTTATAATTTATTTTTTTTATAGTCAAGTATTCATTTCAAAATGGAAAGCTCGAAATTTTTCCGATTCCGAACAAAATGAAGTTGGTTGATAAAATTTTACTCAAATGTGTATTATGTCTGTAGGATTTTTGGCTTTGAAAATGGACCATGTAGATCCACGTTTTGGTTTACCCTTCATATTATGGTACCTCCCTATATTCGGTGTTTTGGTGATTTAAGCGACATTATTCACCGGAAATGTTTCAAATTTTGTATTTGATGTTCGTAATGGATACTACAGCTTATGACAAAAAATTGCCCATACAGGTCCACGCCTTCGTATAGCCCCCACACAACGATACCTCGCGCTATTCGGTATTTTGAAGATTTTGACGACATTATTAACCGAAATCGTTTCAAATTCGTAATTTGTACTACACCTTTTAACAGAAAATTATCTATGCAAGTCCATGTTTTCGTATGGTCCCTATACATCGATACCTACCGATATTTGGTATTTTGATGATTTTTGATATCGGCATTACTCACCGGAATTGTTTTAAATTTGAAGATCGGAATCGACTCTAAAGCTTACGACAAAAAAAAAATACTTATTTAGGAACACGTCTTCGTATAGCCCTCCTATAACGGGTTTCATTTGAGTTCCTTTTCTACGATTTTGTTTTTAATTTTTCAAATTCCTTCCAAATGGTGGATTATATTAAGAGTTAGCTGCTTTTTTACTTGTTATTATGTGACTTTACGACTGTCAACAAGAAAATCAAAGCGGAAACCTTAGGGCTTATATTTAAACAAGTAAAAAGGAGCTAGGTTCGACCTAGCCGAACTCTTAGTACCCTTCACCATTCGAAAGGAACTTGAAAAATTAAAAAATACCGTTCAAAAAAAAAAAAAAAAAAAAATAATATGGGGACTATCCGAAGACATGGTAATGGATAAGTAATTTTTTATCATAGGCTGTAGATTCCGAACTTCAAATAAGAAATTTGAAGTAATTCCGGTGAAAATGCCGGGGAGGCTATACTCCCCCTCCTATATAAAGGAGTATATCCTCCACTGGAGCCTATGCTAAGGCTTGGACTGTCATAGGCTGTAGTTTCCACTACGAACTTTAAATAAAGGGAGGATAAACTATACTGGAGGCTATACTAAGACTTGGACTGTTGTAGGCTGTAGTATCCATTACAAACTTCAAATACGAAATTTGACGCAATTCTGGTGAAAAATGTCGCGAAATCTTGGAAATACCGAGCATTTCGACGTAGCGTTATTTGGGCGCTGAACTAAAACTTAGACCTATATAAACAATTATCTACCAGGGGGCAAACTACTAAGAGGGATCTCCTTTTGTAGATTTTTAGACTATTCCATTGAAAATTGTGGCTAAAATCATCAAAATGCCGGGGGGCTCGATTGTATATGGGCTATATACAATATATATATTAGGGTGTAGACCATTCTCTTCCAGGGCGTAAAGTACTCAGAGGGAACTTCTTGTGTAGAATGAGACAATGCCATTGAAAAATGTGACTAAAATCATCAAAATACCGAATCGGGACGTAGAGATATATGGTGGCTTAAAGTACCCAGAAGGAACTCCTTGTGTGGATTTTAGGCCAATTCCATTGACAAATGCGGCAAAAATCGTCAAAATATCCAACAACATCGTGGACCTATATAGACAATTCTTTTTCAGGAGGTAAAGTAGTCACGAAGAACTCCTTGTGTAGAATTTTAGACAATTCCATTGAAAAATGTGATTAAAATCATCAAAATACTGAATATCGGGGGTACCGTTAAATGGGGGCTATACGATATCGTGTACCAATATAGCCCATCTTCGAGCTTGACCTGCCTGCAGACAAAAGACTGATCTGTGTAAAATTTTAGCTTCCTATCTTCATTCTTTGTGACTCTAGCATGATTGTCATGTCTAAATCGTCTTAGCATTTTACGCTGATCAAGAATATATATACTTTGTTGGGTCTAAAATTATTATTTCGATTAGTTACAAACGGAATGGCGAACTATGTACGGTGGAGGTTGATATATTGATATTATGTTTGCCTGCACACTTTTCCGGCAATATTTGCTTAGTTTCAATTTAATAGGGAGGATGAAAAGGGTCCCTTCAAAATTACTTAAAATTCAGGTTAAAAATGTCATCTGAATATATAAAATTTCATCAATTTCCGTACAAATTATTATATAATTTATTGTGAAAAAAATATTATAAATAATTACAAAATTAAATTTTGCAAATATTACCCTGGCCTCTTCAGGTACATTTATTCGCAAAGCCAATATATTTTTCATTCGAAATCCATGGTAGCAACACAACTCGTTTCCTTTTGAAAAAAAAGAAAAACTTCTGCCTAAGAAATATGAAGTGTGAAAATGACCCCAAACCACTGAGAGACAGAGATAGAAGGGGAGGAAGACAACAGCAATCGACTACCAGTTGTCATAAATTTAAACTGGAAAAATTAAAATCCAATTAATAAATTTTAAATTTCCTCTTAAACGGGAACGCATTTTTTTCTCTTCTCATCGCCTTCTAATGGGCGAACTGGCCCATTTGGTAAGGCATTATGTTTTTTTTTCTATACCATTGCAATGGTGCGGTCTTTCCAGTTGCATCACATAACATGGATGGGAGGGGATAGCTGGAGGGAGGGAAGGGGCCTGCCTTTGGAATTTGAAATGTTAATAAATTTTATTGGACACTTTTGTAGTAGACGGTCGGTTGTGTTGTGTTACTTTTGCCGCCTCTTTTTTTTATTAATTTTCTTGTCGAGTCTTTGCTTTCGTGTTTGGCTATTTGGCTGAATGCTGAACGTTGCCTGACTGACTGTCTGACAGTTGGCTGTTGTTTGTCGAGATTTTGATTTATGCCTGTCTTAAATGTTTAAGAAAGACAAAATTTATTTTTTACTGCATTTTAATGCGCTGAAATCTATAGGCGTTTATATTGCTCGCTTTTACCAAAACGGCAACTATCACCAACATACATATATGTGTGTATAGACATATGTGTGCGTGTGAATGCATGTCATTCGTTTTGGCGTTATTTCCATTAAGTTTAAGTTTTTTTCTTGTATTTTGTCTGGCCGTCTGAGTTTTTTGCCTTTAATTTTTTTGGATTGTGTGAACCCCAATACCAAAAACAAAAACTAAAAAAAAAAAGACAGCATTTCGTATTCGGTTACGGAAAATTTCAATTGAAAGGCGTGAAATTGTCACACATCATCAGCTTGTTTTTTCTCTAGAATTCTTTTTCTTTTTTTTTAAGAGGGGACTTGCCAGCCACAGTGTGTTTTAAAGAGTTTTAAATATTTTATTGCCAACAATTTTAATGAGCCAACACCGATTTTTTTATGGTTATTAAATTTGAAGATGAAATTTTAAGATGTTTTCCTTTTTCTTTCTTCAAATATCCAAGTTTATGTTTATATCTTTAAGGCGATTATTCAAATTGAGTTCGCCGTATCTGTTTTCAATATCGATGGCACGAGTTTTATGATTTTCAAATCTTAATATTTATTTGAAAATTAAAATTCATTTCTTCTAAATCGGAAAAAAGAAAGGTGTAACATTACAACACCAGTTGTTTAGTTTCTGGGTGTTTGGTTTAAGGGTGGGAAAATGTGAATAGCCGGATATCTGACGGTTTTTATGTCTCCGCTCTGTTATTTTGTCACACAATCTCCCAGTGGAACACTTAAGTCGGGAATATTAATAGCCATCATTTGGTTTGACATTATCTACCCCGTTTGTCTGCCTGCTGCATTAGGGTGGCCTTTTTTAGCATTTTTCCCATTTCGGATGTGTTAATTCCCAAGATGTAATTAAGAATTGCTGGGTTCATTTAAAGGGGGGTAAAAAGGGAGAGATTGAGACAGCTATGCCTTTGTTTCACGTTGACAAAGGTGTGTGTGTTTTTTATATCTGGTTTGGAAATCTATGAGAAAATTATTGCGTATTGGGATATGTGAAAAAATGCAATAGAGTTTTGGGGTTTCTGAAAAAACCAAAGTAATAATGGGAAATTGTTTGAATGGTTTCACGTAAGATAATCGCATACAAAATTGCGTAGAAATGTCCTGCTTATTCATCTCAGGTTCCGTTTTTTTGAAAGTTTTATTTTTCAAAAATCTTGACCCTATATAGGGAAAGTACCAGAAGAAATGGCCCGATCTCTACCATCTTTATAGTTGATCTTGTCTGGATGCAAATTTTGAGATGTGCCAAGTCTGACTGGAATCAGATGTTAATTTTGTGTTTTATGAGCTTCGTGGGTACTCAAAATGTTGACCCTTTGTGGGGGAGGTACCTGAAGGAGTAGACCGATATATTCCATCTTCGCACCAAATCTTGTATTAATAAAAATAATGTGATTTGTGTAATTTGAAGACAATCGGATACCTACATCATATTTTATAAGAGTTATAATTATTCAAAATTTTGACCCTTTGTGGGGGAGGTAATTGATGGAGTGACCTAGCACTGATGCAAATATTAGGCTTTGCAAAGTTGGAGCAAATCGGATTATATTTTCTTTTTCTGTGTAGTAAATTATTTTCTTTGAATATGTTGACATTTTGTGGGAAGGTACCAGAAGGAGTGAACCGAAATTGCCCATCTCCGCTTTGAGATTCGGAAAAAGGGGGTTCAAAATGTTCCCTTCTCAATACTGCGAGTAAAACTCACTCGAACTCGAGTATAGACTATTTTTATGCCACTCGAATTAGTGAGAACATACTATGCTGGTTTTCGGTGGGAGTAAGATTTGAGGGGTGAAATTCGCTCTGAGAATCGGAAAACGGTGGTTCGAAATACTCCCTACTCAATACTGCGAGTAAAACTCACTCGAACTCGCGAGTGCTCTATTTTCCTATTCCTTTCAAATTATAGCTGACATACTTTGCTCGGTTTCCGTTGTAGTAAAATTTACTCGAAGTCGAACAGATTTCACTCTAGCGAGTAAAATTTACTCTCTTTTATTTTGTCATACCGTTATTCTATGTTTCAGTAAGGGTATTTTTTGAAACTACGAGTTCCTCGAAAGTACGAGAAAGGGAAACTAGTGAAAACTTAAAAAAATGAATCGCAGTGGGGATTTGAAATTCTCGCTCGAATTCGAGTATACTCTATTTTTCTACGCCTCTCAAATTAGAGCGAACATGATATGTCGCTTTTCCCTGGGAGTAACATTTGCTCAAAGTCGAACAGACTTTATTCTAGCGAGTATCTAACTTTTAATTTTTGTCATAACATTCATCTATTTCTACGTATGGATATTTTGTGAAACCACGAGTGGCTCGAAATTACGAGAAAGGGTAACTGGCAAATAACTTTAAAACTGAATCACGGTGGGGATTTGAAATGCTCGCTCGAATCTGAGCATCGAGCGCAGATACTATGTTGTTTTTTTTCTGGGAATAACATTTGAAACTACGAGTGGCTCGAAAGTGCGAGAAAGGAAAACAGGTACAAACTTTAGAAATAAGTAACAAATGCTTACTCGAATTCGAGTATCGAGCGAAGATACTATGTTGGTTTCCATTGGGAGTAACATTTGCTCGAAGGCGAGCAGATTTTATCCTAGCGAGTAAAGAGTACTCTCTTTTATTTTTTGTCATACCATTTTCTATTTCTAATTTTTTTCCTTGAAGATCATTGAAGACATCGAGCGAATATGAGATATGAATTACAATTTTTAAAATCACTAGTTTAGCCAATCAGAAGCTGACAATCGTGTTACCATTTTACCCCGTTTATTTTGCCTAGCTCATTTTTAAAGAGAATTTCATTCGCCAATGTTTTCTAACATTTTTCAATGTTTCTAGTAAAAAATTAAAAAAAAAAATTGTAAAATGAATAAAGACACGCGGGGTCTGGAACGGATCTATTGTTTATCTTTCACAAATTCCTAGAGCTCTCTCAGAGAGAAATAAATTTTGAAATTTCATTAGTTTTTATTCAGATTTTCCCAAAAAGAAGAAAAAACCAAAACTGCATTTTAATTGCAAAACCAGGTCCTCCCAAATAATACAATCTGAAAATTTACTCAAAAGTACCGAAGAGATGTAGAGAATTTAATATTTTTAATGGCGCTTCCCCTTCTCATCTCCAAAATAGAATATTCAAATAAAACTTTACTGTGGCATGAGGAGACCCCAACTCCACTGTTCCTTGTTCTACAAAAAAATTGGCAAATAAAAACAAACTACAAGCAGGACAAAAAATAATAAAAGAACGAAGAACATCTAAAACAAACATTAGCAACAAATGTTTTAGCAAAATCCCCAAGAAAAACATCTTCCCTGGGTTTACCAAAGAAGAAGACATCATTTCTTTAATTTTTTTGATGCTCCCTTTAATTTCAAACATTTTCGACAATGTCTTCTTCCCATACTTCTGTAGTTGTTGTTTTTTTTGTGTTTTTTTTTGAAAAATTTCAACTCATTTATATTTAATGTGTTTTCGTTTCCTTGTTGCTCATTTTTTTCTGCTTTTCGCTTCTTTTCTTTCAGAATTCAAAGCACGCCAACACATCTTCATCAGTCGCTCAAGCGGCAGCAACAACATCGGCGGCAATGATGGCGACAGCAACACAAATGAGGGCGACGTTAATATATTTAGCGCCTTTTTTGCATCCGTGCAAGAATGTTGTTCCTGGAACATCAGCAGCAACAACAACACAACAGCACTTGTCCGCCGACTGGGATGGGGCAGAAGATGTGGAAGTTTCACAAAAGACACATGTGGCCCGTGTTAGTGCCACACCAACAACGGGGACGGCATCTTTGTCCTCCTCAACTGCCGGCAGCCGCTCCAGCATGACAAGACGTGGTGGTGGTGTTGTTGGCGCTCACAGTAATAGCAACCGGAATGTTACGACCACGAGCTGTGCTGGAACAAACACGCTGCTACATCCAGGCGGCCATAATAATCATTATAATAATGCCATAAATTGTAATAGCACCGTCATCAATGCCAGTACAGGCGTCAGACATGCCAGTGGTGGCAACGGCAACGGCAACAGCAACAGCAACGACATCAGTAGTAGCTCCATAAGAAGCAGCTGTTGTCATCATAATAATGCCGCAACAGAACGACAGGATCTAGACGACACCACGGCAAAGTTGCAGTGGCCAGACGCCAGTGAGCAGCCGAAAATCCCGAAGAAGAAGAAGGATAACGCAAAATGTTATGAAAATTATGAAAAAATGCCTGCCTTAGAGACCACAACAACAACAACAACGACAACAACGATGTTTGCTAGTGCTAATAATAAAATAAGCCAACAACAACAACAAACCGAACAGAGTAACGACCAAGGATGCCTCGTTGCACGAGTGGTGGAGAGCCCCCAGAAACCGGCCGACAACCCATCATTATCTGCTACAACCTCCATAAATAGCTGTCGCAGTAACACCACGCTCACGTCGTCTGGCATGTCTGGTGGTATGGTTCCTTCAACGAAATCCTCCCTGGCCATCCAGCAGGATACAAAAACAACAACCTCATTTGTAAACTATCCGAATAGCCGTAGTACAAAATATTTACGCGAACGTGGTCGCAGGCACCACCATCAACAGCAGCAGCAGCAAGGACATACTTCAACATTAGCTCTAGCTCCTGTAGGACGGCAACCACTTAAGAAACTCGAAGAATTTCAGTTGGAACAACGAAGAAAATCGCCGTGTGGTCGTTACAGTCATCCAGATCTATGCTCGAATGCGACCACCACCACTGCTCCGGCTTCGGCTATGGCTGTTGTTGTTATTGATAATCATAATACGGCAAAATGTTGTAATAATAACCAAATGGCCAACACGTCACTGTTGTCAAGATGTCATGACTCAAATAAGACGCTCAGCAATGTCCCAGCGAGCCAGGATCACAACAACAATGTCCAGGACGAAGTAGAGGAAGATGGTCATCATGATTTAATATTAAGACATTCATTGGAGGGCAGCGGCAATGCCATAGGAAATGAAATATTTTATACCCACAACGACAATGTACTCCCAACACCAGCCCCCTCAGTGTCGTCATCATCATCCTCCTCCACTTCCTCCACCTCGTCTTCATCATCAGCCTCAGCTTCAATTTCAACTTCAACTCCAACTTCGTATACAACGATATTAAATAAGGAATGTAGGTGCTTTAATAAAACTAAACGTGATATTATTATTGGCAGCGAAAGGCACAGCAAAAATCCAGCAATGGCGCCAACAACAACAACAACAACAACAGCAGTAGCAACAACAGCAACTCCATTGCCAGCCTCCAGTTTCCCGAGTTGTTGCATTATCAACTCAAATGCCGACAGTAGCAGCAATGCATTATCCCGGCAACAGCCTGTTTTAGATTTATCGGCTACAACATCATCAACTGTATCATCGACATCCATGGAGGAGTCGTCATCTCTATCGACAGCCTCATCACTCCTGGCCACTGCGGCGTCACTGTCTTGGTGGCGTTGCTGGTGCTGGTTAGTGGCATTATTCGGCTGTTCCAAGTTAACCAAAACGGTTACGGTTTCAAAGTGGTTGTTTATGTGGCTGTTATTTGTTGTTCTATCATCGCCAGCCCAGTGCTGGGCGGGTCGTAACGATGGTAAGTACATATTTATATATATTTTTGTTGGGTATTTATATATAAGTACATATGCTTAGATCCAATAACGAATTATGAAAAATGATTACCAAATGGAAAAAACTCAACATGGGTGAGGTTATAAGAAAGGTGCCAAGAAGGGCTCCTTGTTTGGAATATGACTTTCAGAATTTGGCAATTTTCAGTTGCTCGATTTCATTGAAAAATTTAGAAGTTTAAAAAAATAATGTTTCATCAGACTTTAAGATATTTTATCAAAAACAGTATCTACCACATCGAAGTTCTACGGGCTTAATTTTCAATACCTTCCACCGTGAGCCAAAGAAAACTTAAAAAAAAATGTCAGAATTTAATATAAGACCAAGTTCTATTTTATACCAGTGAAGTATGTTAGAGGTTACAGTAAAAGCCTTCGAAATACCATAATGTGTGCGGTGCAGAGGCTACACAGAGGCTGTCCCATAAAAGAAACTACATAGAACATTTCCTGCAGAATGTTAAAATGTCTGGCTAAAATCATCAGAATACAATATAATCGGAAAACCGTTTCCGATTACCGCTTAAATTGTCAAAATCCCGAATTTCGAAAAATACCGTTATATATGGCTATACGTTAACGTGACAGACATGGTCAATAATCAGTCGGTTTTTTCGACAGATGTATACCCTCAGTCAATGTTCGATTATTTAAATATATTTTAACGTCTGTTGTGATTATTCAAATTGTTGAACCTCTATGGAGCAGGTTCCGAAGAAATGGGCCAACATTGTCCACTTCGTATCAGACCTTAATAAATATGGTAGAAATATTTCGACGTGGCAGGTTTGGACCATATTGGTTACCTCCTTCACTTTATATGAGATATGTGATACTTTTTAGAACATCTAAGAGAAGTGCCAGATATAGTCGACCGAAATACTCCATTTTTTCACTCCATCTAATACAGATACAAATATTGTTATGGCCAGGATTACAAGAAAATCGAACCTTTATATCCAATTTTATGAGTAATCATAAATTTCATATTCATCTCAGGAATTGCTGACTTGTTTCGCAAGTTACGAAAGATAAAAGTATTGAAAATTGCGACCTTTTGTGGGTGATGTACCAGAAGGGGTTCGCAGATATATATCAATTTTACAACAGATCTTGTGCTAGCAAAAATGTTTACATGTGTGAAATGTGAAGGGAGTTTTGTGCTTATTTCGCCTTTTTTGGCGTTTTGTTTTTCAAAATCTTTAATCCTACGTGGGGAAGGTACCAGATTTCGATCTCTACCATCTTTATAACAGATCTTGCTATGATGGAAATATTGAGATGCAGCAAGTGTGAATGGAATCGTATGTTGATTTTGCTTTTTTTTGAGCTCAATAGATATTCCAAATTTTGACCCATTGCAGATAGAGTGGACCGATATGTCCAATCTTCACAGCACATCATGTGTTAGTGGAAATAATGGGATGTGTGAAATATAAAGAGAGACGGATGGTTAATTTGTATTTTATAATCGTTTTGGTTATTCCAATATTTGACCCTTTTCGGGGAGGTATCAGAAGAAACAGTCCGTTCTCTACAATCTACAAATATTGGCATGCACCAAGTCTGAATGGAATCGGATATTAATTTCTCGTTTTATGAGCTTAATAGCTATTCAAAATTTTGCCTCTATGTGGGGGAGGTACCAGAAGGAGTAGGCCGATATATCCCATCTTTACAACTGATTTTGAGATAGTAGAAATAATGGCATGTGTGAAATATAAATAGAACATGATGCTTAATTCGAATACCATGGATATTCAAAATTTGGACCTTTTGTAGGGGAGGTACCAGAAGAAATGGTCCTAGATATCGGACCGTTTTTATAACAAATCCTGTGTTGATGGAAATATTCAGATGTGCCAAGTCTAAATGGAATCGGATATTAATTTCGCGTTTTTGAGGTTAATGGATATTCAAAATTTCGACCTTTTGTTGAGGAGGTACCAGAAGGAGTAGGTCGATATATTCCGTCTTAATACCAGATCTTGGGTTTTAAAAGATATTACGATGTGTGAAATTTGAAGACAATCGGACTATTACATCAAAACGTTGACCCTTTGTGTGAGAGGCACTTGATGGAGTGGACCGATATTATCGATTTTTACACCTGTCCTAGAACTGACGCAAATATTACGATTTTCAAAGTCAAAAGAGCAAAATTGGATTATTGCTTCCCTTTCTGTGCAAAAATATTTTTTTTTACTTTGACCTTTTGTGTGTGGTACCAGAAGGAGTGGACCGATTTACTCCATCTTAACACCAGGCTAATAAAATTATTGCGATGTGTGAATTCTTACATCACATTTTATAATAGTTGTACTTATTCAAAATTGTGACCCTTTGTGGGGGTGGTACTTGATAGAGTGTTCCGATATTGTCCATGTTCACACCTGACCTAGCACTGACGAAAATATTAGGTTTGGTGAAGAAGGGACAAAAACGGATTATCGTTTGTCTTTCTGTGCAGAAAATATATTTTTTGAAATTTTCGACATTTTTGGGAGGAGGGGTGAACAGATATTACCCATCTCCGAACTCGACCTAAGTTTGACAAATATATTACGATGTACCAAGTTTGGGCCAAATCAGATACTCTCTTCGAGAGTTATCGTGCCCACCAGCCAGCCAGACAGACGGACATCGCTAGATCGACTCAAACTGTCCTGAAACGAATATGGTCTAAAGAGATCTATGGTCTAAAATCGGTATTTCAATGAGTCACATTTTGGCCGTATCAAATGATATATACCCTCTCTAGCCATGTGGCTGAGGGTATAATAAAATGCCATTGATATAACAGGAGCTAACACCACCGGTACCAAATTAATATCATTTAAACCTTTTGTGTCCCCATATTGCTTATTTTCAAACTCACCTTATCTCAATCCTACAATTACCAATGGTACAATATATTCTACATTTAATAAGTTCGAAATTCTCATGACATATGCGCTTACAAAAATTCGTAGCTTATTAAAATATACAATTAAGACAAATGAATTAAAACAAATGAATATTGGTTCGAACTCTATGTTTTTGGAATCTAAACGTCTGCAGTACTTCAATTAATTTTTTGTTTTATATTTTTCTCAAATCACAATTTCCAATTTGTTGAAAATATTTCAATTCATTCGTCTTCCCGCATTCCGTTCCATAAAAATATGCTATCCAAATAGAATTTAATATTCATTTGAAAATATACCTTTATTTGGAAAAGTTATTCAGGCCGAGTGACCATTATCCAAAGTCTATTTTCTTTGGACAATTAAAATGTGGAATAGATTTCTTTCTAAGAGGCCACCATCAGCCAAAGCACTGTGGACAATGGTCCAGCATTTCGGGTCATTAAAAATTTATTGGTTTTTATTAAAGGCCGTTGAAGTAAATCAGAATTATGTTTTTTTTTCTTTACATTTACTTACTTGTGAGCGGTCGGACGGTCGAACGAATGAATGACATTTATTTTACATTGGATTTTATAAACCCTGGAATAGGTATTCCTAAAATCTTTTCATCCAAAAGCAAGAAAAGGTCGCCTTCAAAATTTTCCGCTTTTTTGGTTTTATTTTCTCGCTCCTCTGGAATTACGGGTATTTTAATAGACAATGGCATTCCAAATCAAAGCGGTGGGTTGTTTGGCTGGCTGGCTGGCCTGCATGTTTTCTTTTTTTCTTTTTAAGGCGGAGACAAAACAAACACCCAAATGAAGAGTGGACGGAGAAAAGAAAAACAAAATTGTTGATTCAGCTATTATTGAGATTTGTGGCATTTTAATTTAATTTAAATTCTTTTGTTTGTTTATTTATTTGTCGCCATTCTTTGGGAATGCCTTTTGATGACCACCAAGGCCTGTCAACTGAACCCAACTCCAACCCTGGTCGCATACAATTTGACCTTCAAGTATTTGATTTCTAAACTCGGGGATATTTTTAATTCAGAATTTTCCCTGACGCCCAACATTGTTTGGATATTTCCACAGGGTAACCAAGGGAAGAACAGAATTGTAACATAACTCCCGGTATAGGCCGCTGTTTGGTCGCTGTCGCCTAGTCCGCTTAGTAATTCACTAAAATAAAAATTACGACCGGAAACGCTGAAGCATAAAAGCAATAAAAGTGAATTTAAATATCGGTTCTTTTATTTGTTGTTGTAACTTTTTTTGTTCTGTTCCTTATGGTTTCCTCCATTTTGCAGTTGTTGGGCTTGGCAATTATTATTTTGTGTTTTTTCTCTTCTCTCTTTTTTTTCTTTTCTCAGCTGGCATGCAACATTTGTTTTGTAAAAAATAGGCTTTTTCATGTATGCTTTAATTAAAAGTGGAGGGTGACCGCGATCACATGCCCATTAACGTGTTGTATTCATTATGTTGACTGGTTGGGAAGGTTGGTGTTTTTTTTTGTTCAGGCAAATGCACTGTGTTTTCAGGGGGATTTGAAATTTTCTTCTTTGTATAACATGGAGGATATATTAAATTTTTCGGATCAGTTTTAGATTTTGATATTTCCTCTGACTTCATGTACTATGCCATACTGATCCAAGACATTTATCAAATAATTCCGGTCATATAAAACGTATAGTGGAGGGTCTAAAATGTTTGTGATCTACAAAAAACGTTTTAGACCCTCCACATTCGTAACTCCTCGAAATACTAATATCAGACCCAGCAAAGTATATATTCCTGATCAATATAATATTCTAAGATTTAGTCGTCGGTCTGTCTGTGTCTCTATCTGTTGTACTCCCTTCGAGAGTTATCAGATACACGGATGAACGGACACCGCTAAATCGACCCCAAATGTCCTGAAGCAGATTTCGTTCAAAGGGATCAAGGACATAATACCAATTTAATACCCTCAGCCATATGGTAGAGCTGGTATATATCATTTGATATGGCCAAAACGTGCCTAGTCGATATAACGGTATTAGAACCTTGGTGTCTTTGGACCAAATTCGTTTTATCAAATCCGATTTGGTCTAAACTTGGTACATTGTAATATTATTGTCAAACTTAGATCGAGTTCGTAGATGGGCAATATCGGAGTTTGTAGATGGGTAATATCTCTCCTTCTGGTACCTCCCCCACAAAGGGTCGAAAAGAAATATTTTACTGCACAGAGAAAAAAAGGATTATCCGATTTTGCTCCATCATCATTTTTCCATCAGTTCTAGGTTAGGTGCTAAAATGGACAATATCGACCCACTCCATCAATTAACTCCTCACACAAAGGGCCACATTTTTGCATAATTATAACTCTTATAAAATGTGAAACAAGAGTCCGATTGTCTTCAAATTACACACATCACAATATTTTTAGTTACCCAAGGTCTGGTGTGAAGATGGAAAATATCGGACCATTCCTTCTGGTACCTCCCCCACGAAGGATCAAAATATTGGAGCTCATAAAACACGAATTTAACGTCCGATTCCATTCAGACTTAGCACATCTCAATTTTTTCATCAACACAAGATATTTTATACAGACGGTAGGGAACGGGCCATTTCTTCTGGTACCTCACCCACATAGGTTCAAAATGTAGAATAAGTATAACTTTTATAAAATACGAAATAAGCATCAGATTATCTTCACATTTCACACATCCCATTATTTGAACAAACACAAGATCTGCTGTGAAGATGGGATATATCGGACCACTCTTTCTGGTACCTCCCCCACAAAGGATCAAAATATTGAATATTCATGAAGCTCATAAAACACGAAATTAACATCCGATTCCATTTAGACTTAGCACTTCTCAATTTTTCCATCAACACAAGACATTTTTTAAAGATGATAGGCAACGGACTTTTCCTTCTGGTACCTCACCCTCAAATTTTGAATAATTATAATTTTATAAAATGCAAAATAGCCATCCGGTTTTCTTCATATTTCACACATCCAATTATATTAACTAACACAAGATTTGCTGTGAGGATGGAATATATCGGTCCACTCTTTCTGGTACCACCCCCACAAATGGTCATCATTTTGAGTATCCCTGATGCTCATAAAACGCGAGAATAACGTCCGATTTCATTCAGACTTGTCACATCTCAATATTTCCGTCAACACAAGATCTGTTATAAAGATAGTGGGCCTATTCCTTCTGGTTCCTCCCCTCAAGGTTTAGAATATACAAAACGGGCCGAAAAATCCAAAATAAGTATCCGACCATCACATACAAATACTTTTCCTAACGCAATATCTACTGCGAACTTCTGGTATCTCGCCCACAAAGGGTCACAATTTTCAATACATTTAACTGTCATAACTTGAGAATCAGCGATTCATTATAACTTGCCATATCTGAATCGAGAAATCTCCTAAACAGAAATCTGATATGAATATGTAGTATATACGTAATATATATGTATCTATTGGGGCAACTATAGACTTTAAATAAAGCTGGCGAAAAATAACAACCCCTCATATTTTGAAAATTTTCATAAATCACGTATTGGAAGTTCGGCAAATATTAAATAACAATACTCTCTGATAGTATTCTTCCATAATATTGGACCATGCCACAGCTTTGAGATTTTTTGTTCAATTTTGAATAAATTGTAGAAAAAGGACGATTTTTAAAGAAATTTGGGGCTTTAATATCGGATTATTCTGTTTTTTAACCACTGTCCTATGTGCTAGGATCCAAAGATATTCGAATATTTCCGACCAAAGAAGGTGGTTCGTTTGTTTGCTTTTCGCCGCTTTGGTGTTGGGTAAATAGGACCAGAACACCACCTCCAACAGCAACACGCCAGCACTTATGTCTGTCCATATGTGCATACCAGATCTACATACGTACCTACACGCATATGGTTCGTAAATTAACATACACATCATCAAATCGGAATGAACTACAAACAATCGTCATTGGACAATTCGACAAACATATTCACTACAACAATGTATTTCTATTAGTGTCTTTATTGTTTTTGTTGTTGATTTTTTATTGGATTTTTATTACATTATGGGGGCAACAGCGTCATCACCATCATCGGGCGTATGTTTCCATTTTTCCGCAACGTTACGTCTCAATGAAACAACCGATGGTGGCGATGACATTTGTTGTACCTCCTTATCCGGCAACTATAATGTGTGTTGTGGCTTCTCAAGTGTTGAAGTGTGCGATATGTTCATGTGTGCGTGTGTGTGTGCGTCCGTCTGTGGTGAGAAAACAATAACTTTTAATAAGTTGCTGTTATTGGTTCATTAAGGAACCATGTTTTGCCTGTCGTCCAGATGTTGAGATGGCCCGGGCCATGTACAATTCCTCTCAAATCAGTGGCAAATACAAATCAACAGCAACAGCAGCCGAAACAACAACAACAACAGTAACAAGGGCATACATGCTTAAGGACTCTCTTATGTGCCTCCCTGACCATTGCCATGCCTTCGCTTCGTGCAGTCATAAATTATTTATTTAGTGTGATGTCATTATTTAAATTTTTTGTTGTTTCCTTTTCTTTTCTGCTCATTCTGTAGTATTTCCCAACTACTCCCCTTAACATAATTAACGGTAAACGAACACGGATGAATACCGTGCCACGCAGTGAGGCTCGGGTAAGGAGGGAGCACAGGCTTATTGAAAATGGGTGCCTTCTTTGCATGTGGCCATGAGAAGAACTAAAACAAAAGAAGCCCACAAATTAAAGTCGGTCAAAAGCCTAGCTGGCCATGTGCTGCTATTCGAGGGTCTGTTGCTGCTCTAGAGGGGTGGGGTGGGCCATCCATCCATCCAATTCACATACAGATATGGGCAACATAAATTACTTTCATTCTTAATTACTTACAGTGGTGACAATTTAAATAGGACATGTGCAAATAACCCCCATTTGCTTTCATTTCATATTGGCCTCCGAACCGCTCCCCCACCCCCCTCACCCGTGCTCAGCTCATTCACTTTGTGCAGTCATTTATGCTTCACCTATTCACTTTTGATACAAAACCGAACATGAGCATTGTTGGCTTCATTCCCACTATGGCAGGGCCAGCCAGTAGCTCTTCTTAATGGAAATTGTAAATATATGAGCAAGCAAACAGACAGACGGACGGACAGACTGACTGTCAGTCGTACAACGGAATATCTTTCGCACCAAATCTCGGTGGAGAGTGGAATGCTTCCATTTCTCCATTATATAAAAATGTCCATTATTGAAACCCACATGGCCATTCGACCACAGTGTTTTTAAGTCCTGGTCTGAGGTTAAGCGATAAACCAGAAATCATCATACTGCCGGACGACATTATCCTTGGACAATTGTCTTTGCTGGCTTGAATGGTGAATGGCAAAAACGAGCACACATACACTCGTATTCCCCCAGACCTGGCAGGTAGTAGGGCATTTTGAAAGTTATGGCACTGAGATTGTCATCGGTTTTGGTCCGAAAAGATAACCAATGAAAGAAACAGTATATCGTACCGTATGGCTGGTTCTCTACATTTCATACGTTTTGAAGTTTGTTTGTGTGTGTGTGTGAACTGAGATAAATCTCGAAGTTCTTAAAGTGAGAATTTTAAATGATTTAAAGAAAAAAAAACCAAACCTGACAAGTGTTCTTGAGGCCAATTCATTTTGTGTTTGCGATAAATTTGTCTTAATGCTCTGATAATTGTGTCACTCTGGTGGTGTGCATCAAAAGCAAGCCAGGAGTGCATAATTCGAGTTTTTCGACAAAATGTAAACCCTTTAGAAAATATATACATTTATAGGTATGTACACCAATACATATACAGGGTGAGAGAACAAAAACTGCAACAAAGTCAACGCCATAATTTTTACATTTTTTTTAATTTTTTTTGGATAAAAGCAAAAAATGTCGGAGATAGCACCAACTTTTAGAGTAAGTTCAGATTTGTTTGAATTGGTCACCATTAACACGAATTATGACCTTCAAACGGCCAATGAAACCGTCACACGCTGCTCGAATGTTGCTCTGCGGTATTTTGGCCCATTCCCGGCGAAACGCTTGCTTGAGGTTATCGACACTTTGGTATTATTTAGTACCAACCTTGCTTTCCAAAATACTCCAGATATAATAGTCCAACGGATTGGTGTCTGGATATTTTGGTGGCCATTGTGGTGCGCTGGAAATGAAGCGAGGAACTTAATTTTGTAACCATTCTTGGGTGGTGCGTGCTGAGTCCTGTTGGCCAAGGCTTTAATAAACCCTCCAGAATATTTTCGTGATAATATTCGGCATTTAATCTGATGCCACGGTTGATTAATACGAGCGGAGAGCGGTCATCGGCTGTTTTGACGGCCCACACCATCACCATGGCCGGCGCTTGAGTTCAGGTGGCCAACCGAAGGTGCACATTTTCCGCTGACCTCTTTGGCAAGTAAACACGATCATTTTGTTTGTTTACAAACTGCTGGACAACGAATGTTTTCCCATTGAAGAAAATTCGGCTATTCACCCCATTCGACCAAGCGAAGCAACTCTTTAGTCCTTTTGAGTCTATTTTCTTTCTGTTGCGGTGTAAGTTCTTGCACTTCTTGGAATTTCAATGGCTTTACCCCGAGCTCATTTTTCAATATTTGCCGAATGGAATGGATTGCGATATGTTCAGCTCACGAATACCTTTTTTTCTGGAAATTTCTCACCAAAATTCTCTTGAATTCTATGTCGATTTAGCGATGTCCGTCTGTCTGTCAGTCTATCCGTCTTACCGTCTGTCCGTCTGTGGAAATCACTCTAGATTCCGAACGAAATGAAGTAGATTGATAAAATTTTACTCAAATGTATATTATGTCTGTAGGACTTGTGGTTTTTGAAAATGCGCCATATAAGTCCACGTTTTGAAGAGCCGCCATATAACGGTACCTCCCGATATTCGGTATTTTGATGATTTTAGCGACATTATTCGTTGGAATTGTTTAAAATTTGGTATTTCAAGTTCGTAATGAATATTATAGCCTAAAAAAATTGTCTGTGCAGGTCCACGTCTTCGTATAACCCCCATATAACGGTACCTTCCGATATCCGGTATTTTGATGATTTTAGCGACATTATTCTTCGAAATTGTTTAAAATTTGGTATTTGAAGTTCGAAGAAGATACTGCAGCCTAAGAAAAAAAATTGTGTGTGCAGGTCCACGTCTTTGTATAGCTCCCATATAATGGTACCTCCCAATATTCGGTATTCTGATGATTTCAGCGACATTATTCGCTGGTATTTGAAGTTCGAAGTAGATACTGCAGCCTAAGACAAAAAATTGTGTGTGCAGGTCCACGTCTTCGTATAGCCCTCATCTAACGGTACCTCCCGATATTAGGTGTTTTGATGATTTTAGCGACATTATTTACCGGAATTGTTTCAAATTTGGTATTTGAAGTTCGTAATGAATACTGAAGCCTTCAGAAGAAAATTGTCTGTGCAGTTCCACATTTTGGTATGACGGCTACATTTGGTATTTTTAAGATTAGAACATTGTTGGCTAAGTTTGTTCGGGATACCATAGTATTTTGTTGTTGCAAAATGGTCAGGCTTAATCCCTTTATTTATAAAAACAACGTTTGTTTATTAGTGGAGATCGATGGTAATGTTTACCAGGGGGTAAGGCATGGAATTCCTAGGTTTCGGAAAGAGCCACCAATCCTCATCAGTTAGTTCCCTTGTTTTTTGTCTGGGATAGTCTCCCCAGAAATTATTTTAAAAATAACTTCGATGACAAAAAACATTTTTGACGAGATCGTAGGCTCAATAGAAGAGGAGCCAAAGAATTAAAAAAAACTAAAATTCTTTTGGAAAATCTTTTAAATCTTACAAACGCACTTATAAATATTAACATCTTTCTCCACTTGTTATGCTTTCGTTCTACCTGAACGAAGTAGCATAATCATGTAAGTTGGTTTTGTCTGTTACATTTTTAGGTTTTTAACAGAATTTTTACGGATTTTTTTTTGAAAATTGCCAAATTCGTTCTTGTGATATATTCAAAGAAGGGAAACTAACTTTTTAACTTTTTAAGGTTTTAACATAATTTTCAACGGATTTTTTTTTTTGAAAATTGACATTTTGAATATAGAATATGAATTATTGAAAATATTTTTTAGAATTGACACTTTTTTAAGAGTCTAAATTTCCAATTGAAAAAAATCATCCATTTGCCTTTTTCCCATTTCTCCCAAAATCATTTCTAATTTATATTTCTCTCTTATCTTTGTCATTTTGCAGTGCCCACAAATTGTACATTTCCCGCCCGCTGGGAGGGCTCATGGTTCCTATCGGGCTATCAACAATCCATACACATTAAAGGTTCCCAATTTAGTTATCGCGGTCGATGTGCAGCTTCGGATGGTAACAAATATTTAATAGTTGACGAGTAAGTGATGACCAATTTTTAAAGTTTATTTTCTTCTTATATTAACATTTGAAAACTATATTTTACACAATTCACACCAAAAACAACTCATATGAAAAAAAAAATCATGCCAAAAATTACATAAAAAAATAAACATCGAAACAAAAACTAATCCAAAATCCAAAATTTGGAAAATTTACTTAACCCCCTTAACAAATACACTTCACTCATAACAAATATTTTCGACTCTATTTTACTAATAATTTTTTGATTGACCGAATCGGAGGAAAATGATTTATATTTTATTGTTATGAGTAATATTTATGATTAGAAATATTCAATTACAAAAAAAAAAAAAGAACAAAAACATCTCCTTGCTTTAGTATTTACATTAAAACACAATGGTATTTATTTTTATTTTTACTTCTTTGATATTGAGTTGTACCTTTTTTTGTTTTTTGGTTATTCAGTGGTGTTCTAATTTTCCAAAAAGTCATTTTCACATGAAAAACATTTACAATACACAAAATATGTTACATAAGCATTACAACTAGCTTTATAAATATTTAATTTTTAATATTTTTATAACCATCCTTCCCCGAACCCGAAACATCCATTCCCATAACCTATTCACCCAACCCCCAAAAAACACCCACCATCCAGTCAAACAAACCCTGTGTATTGTATGTACGTATGTATGTTTGTATTACAAATATCAAAAAAAAAAAAAAAAACAAATATGAAATATTAAACTAGGCTATTCAAATGTTTTACGTTTAAACCATCAAATCAAATACGACCAACAAATACAACTCATGAAAATTCATAATGAAAATTTAGCCAACAACAGAAACAAAAAATGAAAAAAAAAACATTTGTTCGTTCATACATATCTTAAAAATTTATACAACGAGTCATTCGTGCAGAAACCCAAAAAAAGAAAAAGCAGAGCAAAAAGGAGAACCCCAAAAAACTGAAAATCATTCAAAGTTGAACATAAAACATTTCAATGCTTCGATGCTCAACGAAATCATGGAGCTAAAGGAAATTGAAACAAAGAAAAGAAAAAAAGACTTGTTTTTTTCCCGGCGAGAACGTATCAAAACGATACGACACAAAATGAGGTAAGCTACCAGCAAATCGCTTCAGTACTGCCCGAGAACCTACTTGGCCGAAGAGCCATGTCGATGACGTTACATATCAACTGCTTGAGCTTGAGCCTTGGCTCCAGTTCCTAGTTGCTAGTTACTCTTACTACCACTACCACTACAACTACAACTAACATACAAGGTGTAATGAATTGAAATGGACACGAAACTCTCCTGGGTGTTATTCCATCCGAACAAACAAGACACAGAGGAAGAACTGCCAGAAAACATGAAACAAAACCCCACACGACACAAGAAAAAAAGGAAGTTGGAGCAAAACGACGTAACGAACAACAACAACAACAACAACGAAACTCATTTGGTTGGTGGGTTTTGTTGTATTTGTCGGTGATGGCTATTCTTCCTCCTCTTCTTCGACATGACGTAGAATTGCCAAACATGCACTTTTGGTCTGAAGAAGCGAAATTAAATGGGTGGTGGTGGTGGTAAGAGACAACAGCACCTTGCAAGTCATCAAATCGGGCAATATGGCAACATCAATGGAATTTCCTACCAAAAAAACTTGGTTGTAATTCAACTACATGCACTCAATATTATATCAAATATATACTAGGATATTTCAAAAAAAATTATTTCAATACAATACATATCAAAACCTCCCGCAATTTATTTAGAAACCCTTGTTTAATCGATATGATGTCCCATATTTCCCCACAAACTAAATTGTCTACAAACTATCACACAAAAATGTATTTCAACAAAAAAAAAGTCGTTTGAAAGAAAGGAACTCAACCAATTTCAAAGTTCAAATGCATATCAACATCCTTTTTTGCCTAAGGACATCGAATACGTTTTATGTCTACGTCAAAAAAAGAGAAGAATATTCAAAAACAATTACATGCATACATACATATGTGGAGGTGAGCATAGTAGGATAAGTCCTCCAAGAGATATTTTGAAAACGATTTTTATTATTATTTTTTTAAATATAAAAATATCACATACACACCCGAAGGTTGACATACTCACACACAATAGTATGCCACCATATATTTAATTTTTTTTAGGGGAAAAAATTATCATCGAAATATTCTAAAAAAAAAAAATTATATATGTGATATACCTTTTTTTAAAAAAAATTAATTATATATAGGTGTCCAGAAGAAAAATATAGGCAGTAAAATACCAAAAGAGATACTTTTCTAAAAGAAAAATGGGAATAGTGATAAGTTTCACAACAGAAATTTTTTCAGTAGAAAATATCACATGTAAAGAAAAATTCACGTGTGATATATTGTCCCGATGGAAAACGGTAACCATATTATTCCAGAGAAAAAATGTCACATGTAAAAAAAAACTTTTGTAGAGGAAAATGTTTCCAGTGAGACATTTTTAGAAAAAAATATAATTTTTAGAAGAGAATATAACAAGAAAAAGTTCGCTTGTGATATTTTTCTGTTGATAAAAAAGATTTTTCTAGAGAAAAAATATAACATGCCAAGAAAAGTTTACCTGTGATATTTTCTTGAAGGCAAACTGTCACCCCTTATTCTTATCTACAGCAAATTTAAAGAAAACGGTACTTCCCAAAAGAAAGCTATGACCAGTGATACTTTTCTAGGGGAAAAAGTTTCCAGTGAGACATTTTTAGAAAAAAATATAAGTAGTTACATGTATTTCTAAAGAAAATTGTAGCATAAGAGATACGGTTCTATAAGAAAATGGGACAAGTGACATTTCTCCTTAAAAAATGAAAACAATTCTGAATAAAATTACACTACAGAAATATCACAAGTGATATTTTTTTAAAAAGAAACCCATCATAGTTTATAGTCCATGCTAAATTTCTGGGAAATTTTATCACTAGTGATACTTTTTCAACAGTTGAATATGACCAGCGGTGGTTCGCTAAAGAAAAATAATAATATGAGAGCCATGTGATATTTTGGAGAGCTACAATATTTATAGTGATGGATGAAACATATCACCAGTGATAATTTTGTAGATAAAGTGTCACTAGTAATATTTTAATAGTGGGAAAAAAGTTATCTGTAATATATTACAGTGACACAATTGCACAAGAAATATATCACCAACGGGAAAAAAATCAGCAATGTTAGTTTTCTGTGAAAGTTGATATTCAATGAAACTTTTCTAAAAGAAAAACATGACTAGCGATGATTTGTAGAAGGAAAATAATAATACGAGTGCCATATACCGGTGATATTTTTGAAGAGCTACCATATTTATATTATAGGCCAAATAAATCACCAGTGATAATTTTATATGTAAAGTGTCACTTGTAATAATTTTAATTTTCTGGGAAAATGTCTCTTTTCTAAAAGAGAAATATGACTAACAATGATTTTCTAAAGGAAAAGAATAATATGAGGGCCATATATTTTCCAGTGATAGAAGAAACATATCACCAGTGATAATTTTGTAGATAAAGTATCACTAGTAATACCTTTATGGTGGAACAATTTTATATGTGATAATTTATGATAGCGAAAATATATTCTAGAGTAATATCAAGAGTGATACTTTTGCGCAAAAAAAAAAAAAAAAAAAAAAAAAAAAAAATATATATATATATATATATATATATATATATATATATATATATATATATTTATATATATATATATATATATATATCACCAATGATAAAAATATCACAAGTGTTAATTTTGTGGGAAAATTTATCATCATCATATCATCATCATCTAAAAGAGAAATATGGCTAGTGGTAGTTCGCTAAAGGAAAAGAATAATATGAGAGCCATGTGCCAGTGATATTTTTGAAGAGCTACCATATTTATAGTTACAGACGAAATATATCACCAGTGACAATTTTGTAGATCAAGTATCACTAGTAATACCTTTATGGTGGAACATATTATCTGTGATATTTTATGGAAGCAAAAGTATATCCTAGAATAATATCAAAAGTGATACTTTTGCATACAAAATATACCACCAAAGGGAAAAATTTCACCAGGTTTACATTTCTGAGAAATCTATCACCATTGACACTGTAAAAAGGAATACGATCAGCAATGGTTTTCTAAAGGAATGGGGTGATGAAATAAGAGTTATATACATTAGTAGAGCTATTGATATAACCAGTCATATTTGTTACAAAGAAATTTTACTTTCATCAGTGACTTTTGGGCAGGAAACAATTGTCACTGATAATTTTTAAGGAAATGTATCACCAATATTTCATCAGTGACTTTTGAGTAGCAAAAAATTGTTACTGATAGTTTTTGAAGGAATGTATCACCAATATTTGCATTGCAAAAATATATCCATTGTTACCTTTTCAGAAATAAACAAATTCGGTGATATTTTTCCAGCAAAAAAACCCTCGCCAGTGATACGTCTCTAGAGGAACTGGACGGTCATTTTTAAATTTATAGGCAAAATATCACCTGTGATAATTCTTTAGATTCTGATAAAACTTCTCTAGAGAAAAAATATTTTTTATTACATAAACATAGTCATTGCTACTTTTGTGTAAAAATACTCTAGTGATACTTTTGAAGCGAAAAAATCCTTCGCTAGTGAGAATTTTCTTAAAGAAAACTATTACAAGTGATACTTCTCTACAATATCAAAATATTACACATCACAGAGATTTTTATTTAGATTCTAATAAAACTATTCTAGAGAAAAAATATTTTTCATTACATAAACATAGCTAATGCTACTTTTCTAAAAAAAAAAAATCCAGTGATATTTTTCAAGGGAAAAATTACTCGCTAATGAAAGTCTTTAAGAAAACCATCACCAGAGATACTTCTATACAATATCAAAATATCACACTTTTTAGAGGAAAATTTTAACAGTTATGGTTTTTTGGTGTCATAATTTTGTAAGGTTCCAATAAATCTTTTCTACAGGGAAAACGGCACTTTCGATAGTTTCCTGTGCGAAATGTAGCACACTATGATTTTGGTGAATTTTTACTCTGAAAATCACACTCTCATTGCAAACTGAGAATTGAAATCGTTTTGTATTAGATTTTGTTTTTAGAAATGCTCTCCCGGAATATGTACACTTAGTTGTGTTGGTAGCTCTATTGCAAAATTCCAGGTTACATGTCGTTCAACCTTAATCGGAACTACAATTTTAAGCACCATACATTTTTTGCTTTCCTCCTTTTACCACCGCCCAGAATTCATTTCCTTTATGCAGTCGGCTCTTGTGTGGAGTTTCGTTTTTAATTTATTTCTTTCTTTTTTCCACTATTTTATTTCAATTCGTTTTAATTTTAATGATGATGACTCTTTAATACCTTCTAACAACAGTAGCAGAGCAGCAGCAAAGGGAGAAAATGAAACTCTACACAGAGAACTACATCATATCTTAATGATGATGATGGAGGTGGTGGTGGTGGTCATACTTGTGTGAGTGAAATGTGTTCCACCTCTAGGTATGTGGGTGTGAGTATGTTCTCCATCCATGGTAGGTGTGTGTTATGTGATATTTTTTTTTATAATTTATATTTGCATTTAATAACATTTCATCATCAGGCATACTCATGATGATGATGATCATCATCATTATTATCGTATGTGATACCATGTATGTATGTATGTAAGTATATTTGTGTAAAATTAATTCAGCAAACTGCGAATAATTTCGTTTTTAAAAAACTGTAAAGAAGAAGAAAGCAAAAAACGACAACATTAAATTATGAACGAATGAAACGATTTCACATTACCTGCAAAAGGAAGAAGCGATTCTTGAAACGTTTGCGTGTTTCTGAGTGCTTACCTATCTACAAATTACGAAACAACGAACCTACCCACCGAACAACCTGGCCATCAGTCAGGGCACCCCCAAAACAGAACTACATATATTTATTTGTTCTTGTTCTTCATCTTTGTTTTTGTACTACCAAAGGAAACTCCAAGCCTTAATTTTTCGTTTTCGTTGTTGTATTTGTGTTTTTCATTACTTCCATGATTTTTTGATGAATTACTTGATGGTAATTAAGTGAAAAATAATAAAAACAAAAATCATAACCATTTTACATATAGTATACCAAATAAATTCATTCGTTTTGGTTTTATTTCCTGTGAGCTTTAAATTTATACTTAAAATATGAAATATACAAATTTCCAAAAACTCTTAGTATTTAAATATATAATGTTGTTCGAATTGTTTTCAGTTTTCATTTCAGAGTTGATTTGATTTTAAACTTTAAACCTAAGAATGAATGTGTTATTTTTGTTTCGGTTTCAGTTGTTTCCAAATTTTATCTCTTTTTGACTCTATTTTATCTCTTATCTCTTATGGAAACTTCTTAAGCTTTTCTCCCCTCCCAACCCAGTAAACAAAACTCAAATCTCCCCATCTTTTAGATATATCATTATTGTTATTATTCTGTTGTTTCGAAACTTTGTTTTTGAGAACAAACAAATAAGTATGACAGTTTTTTTTTTCCTTTATCATTTGTAGCTGAAATGTGTTTTTCTGTTTGAAAATGAAAAAACAAAAACCCAAAACAAAAATCCAATTAAATATACGATTATAACTATTTTACTCTAATACTTATTGAATTTCTTTCGATGTTCTTATTTGTTGTAATAAATTTTAAGTTTACTTTTTTTTGAAATTTATTTGAAACTCAACAGCCAAGTTTAAACCCATACATGAACGAGAAAATCAATTGTTTTTGATTTAAAAATCCCTAAATAGATGTTGTTAATTTTAAATTAAAAATATTATAATTTTTAATATATTTTAAATTTACATATTTAGTTGGAAGTATTTTAATATTGAGTTGATGGCTTTAAACTAATTTATTTTGAAATAATAAATAATTATTTATTATTGAAAAAAATATATTTTATTTTTTTAGCTGTAAGAAATATCTCATTCATTTAGGCCTCCGATGACCAAAGAGAGAATCCGAAATTTAACATTGCAAAGTAAAATATTCCTTTTTTTTTCACAATTCAAAACCAGTAAAGAAAATCTTAAAGTGGGGGTGGGGTTGACTTTTTGATGCCCTATAATTTAAAGACCAAAGGAACTAACTAATATATGAGAGGAATATCCTCTTTTTAAATTTGCCGTCGCACTTGGCCGTCGTAAAATCGGCAAGCAGAAGCCGAACGTCTATAGTTGACGCTTAAGACAACTCGCATTTCAACGTCTAGAGACCGAAAATCCAATAATTCCAATACGTTTCCTTAGATTTTTGTCTGGGTTAATTGTCTTCGGAAGGTACTCACTCAGATTTGCTCTATCTTACTCGCGAGTGAAAAATATTGGAGAGCGGGTATGCTAGAAGAGTACAAGTTACCAAAAAGTATGCCCTCACCTCTTTTGTTTTATGTGGGGACACTCGCAAGTTCTCCAGCAGTGAGAGAAATTTTCGAAATAGAGTAATATTTTGCATACCTGCGAGAGCGTGTGTAACACCAACCCGTACTTTCAAATAATACATTGCCATGACAAAAACTGTATGAATCCTCAGAAAGAGTAGAATCGAGCGTGTTTTACAATCAAAAAATAACTAAAACATACTCGTTCTTATTCGAGTAGTATAGAAAAATAGAGAATACTCGATTTAGTTTTTTTACTCGCAGCAGCACTGCCTCTCAAATTCCTTACTCTGCCTCTTAATACTCGTTTTTATTCGATTAGTTTAGATAAATAGAAAATACTCGATATCGTTTTTTTACTCGAAGGGGCACTGCCTCTCAAATCCGAAATATTTTCACTCTCTACTCGAATTTGAGCGAGCATTTCTGAGCTTTTCTTAAAAATAACTTCGTTTAAGTTTTATCTCCTAAATTTGTTATTAACAGCTGGTGGAGAAGCTTTTCAAACATTAAAAATTGAGTCTCGACTTTGAAGCTAAAGTCGATTACGATTTTAGATTCCAATCAAAAGATCGCTTGCAAGCAGACCTCGAATAAATTTGCTCGAATTTGGACAAAGAGTGAAAAGCACTCGAAATTGAGTGGGAGTACATTCAATTTTTCGGTGTCGTTCAAATAGGAGTGAGCTCGTTTTTGAGTGGGAGCAAAATTTGTTCGAATTTCAATCAAGAGGTCGAGAGCAGACCTCCAAAAACTTGCTCGAATTTGCTCCTAGAAGTAGAAAAAATCGAGGAAACTCAATTTTTCGGTGTCGCTCCAAAAAGGGTGAGCATATTTTCTTCGTTTTTGGGAGTGGGAGCCAAATTCGTTAAAAAAGCAGATTCTACTCCTGGCATGCACTCCTTTAGATTTTGTCACTCCGTTGTTGTACTTCTATGTAGGTGTATTTTTTCACACCCCCTATTCCCTCCTTTCTCCCTATTCCCAAGAGCAAAGCAAATCTGTGCTATCAGTTAAACTCTACTTTATAGGCATTATGAAAGGAACAGGATATCATATGCAAAAACACCTGAAATATAACCTTTAGGGATCGCATAAAAAACAAAAAAAATATGATCGAAGGTCAAGGGGAGTTACTTATCCCTAGTGGAGTTACGAATAACGTAGATCTAGGACCTATGAAATATTTTACTTTGCAATTGTTTCTCCCTCTTTCGCTCTCTTTCTCTCTTTGTTAGTGAATAGAAACTCATCATTTTCATCCGAATCAATCGAAACGCCCTCTTAACAATTTCAAAACTGTTGTACTAACCCTCTCGCCCGCCAAATGTAATTCGTTACAAAAAAAAAAATAAAATAAAAAAACTAACCAAACTTCAAGTTTATGAAATAGTGTTTTCTACTATATTATTATTAATAAATAAAATAAATTATTAAATAATATTATTTTACTTTTCTTATGGTTTCTCCTATTTTTTAACCACATAAAATAAAACCTAAAATTAATTTAAAAAAATAACCATTTTCTTTCGTCATTATCCCCCCAAAAAATGTGTCGTAACTTTTTTTTTTTATTAAAAATTACAAAAAACAAAATACCCCCGGAAATGAAACAATTTATAAACCATACAATGTCACTGTATTGCAATATTCTAGGAAAGGATGTCATCGGTGCCTGGTCATATACGAGAAACATAAAAATGTTCTGCAGTATAAAGAAAGTGAGTGCGAAGGTGATAGTATGTATATGCATCAAACAAATCCATCAGCCATGGCGATGCGTAGCGTTTTAAATCAGAAGCCCAGCTTGGGCAATGGTGGTGATCATAGGGGGGGAGCTCATCCCAATTTGAACGGGCATTCAAGACTATCCTCATCGGATCAATATATAATGCGATCCAATGATGATATGAATGATTGTAAGCATTTTTTGTGTTTTTTTCTATTCCTTCTAAAAATACTACTACTAAAAAAAATTATCCAAAAAAAAAAAAAATAATTAGTAAACAAAAAAACGTAACTGTTATTCGATTATTGTAATTATTATCGTTATTATTATTATTATTTATTGTTAAAGCAAAAAAGTACAAATTTTTAAAAAACCCAAAGAAAAATAACCCAAAATTCCATTTATACAAACATTTTGAGTTTGATTGATTTTGAGTTATTTGCCTTTGGTTAGGTTAAGTTAATCATATCCTGCTTTTGATTACAATAATTTCTGTTGATTTTTTTCGAACTTTTCTTTTTTTCTCAAAAAAAGAAACTCATCAAAATGAATTACATAAGACACGTTGATTAGGCTGCTAATTGTCAAAGAATTTATTTTTTAATTTAGTTTTGAGTTTTTTGTTAAAGAAAAATTTGACAACAACAAACACTTGTAAATTTATTTCATTCATGTTGGTTAAGTTGTTTTCAATTTGAGGTTATGTTTTTTACTGATTCTTTGTGTTTGTTTTATTATCCTTTGTTCGATCCACAATCTTTGTAAATAGCTTTCTTCTCTTTCTCTCTTTTTGAAATCAAAACAAAACGGTTTTGTGAAAAACAAATTCGAAATTCTACCGAAAAGTCTCACTTTTTTGTATAATTTCGCCAGTAAGGGTCCTCTTTCCTTGCGTTTGGAAATTGAACGAAATTCTGAACCAAGTTCTGGCCAAGGAACCCAAACCTTGAGGAGATTTTATTTCCAAGGGGTTTGAATCTGATCTGAGGCTTTTTTAATAAAAAAAGCATAACAATTTGAAAAAATACCTACAAAATGAAAAACTGAAACGTATTAGCGGAATAGCAGATTAACCCGTCCCAACTTTTGTCATTTAAATTGTATAATTTTTGTTTTCTCTGTCAAACAAGTTAAGCAAAAAAAAAAAAAAAAAAAAAAACTGAAAAAAAAACTGAAAAAAAAAAAACGAAAAAACAAAACAATTTCTTATACCACGTTTTTAGGACAAAAAAGAAGGTATAAAATTTCATTTTTATAAGAAAAACAAAAAAAAAAAAAAAAAAACATTAAACAACTGTATAGTTTAATTATTAATTTTGTTTGTTTTACAATTAATTTTTTTCTCTAATTTCCAATTCCCCTTTTCATTTGATTAACTGTAAATAATTAAAGTTTCAGTTTCATTTTCGATATTTTCTGTAAATATTTATAAAAAAAAAAAAACAAAACTAAAACAAACTAATTCAACAAATAACAAAATTTGTTTGTTTCTCAACATATATTCTTTATAACTACATATATAAATATTTTGTAAATTCTTTTCCATATATAAATATATACAAAAACAAAACCTTTATATATTTTGCAAATTCTAAATTTTGGTATTTTTTAAAATATTATAAAGCAAACCAAAAAAAATTTAACTCTTCCTAAACTAATATTTTACGATTTTCGTTTGAAATACTTTTCTGTTTGACAACTCTCAATAGTAGAGGAACCACAAAGAATAATTAGTGAAACGGCTAGTTATGCCAAGTGTATGAATTTTTAACCTACATTACGTTGCGTTGCGTTACGTTACGTTTATCTTTAACTCATCTGTAAATAACCATATAAAGCACCAGATCTTAAGACAAAAACAAACCAAAAAAAGAGAACGTAATCGATTTTTTTAAAAAAAAGGTTTTCAAGCTGTGTTTTCATAATTGTAATTGACTGTCTGATAATGTTTACGAATCTCAAGTAAAACATTATGAAGCTGTAAATTACGATTGAGTCAAATTTGGCTAAAGTGACATTGAGGAATAATGCCAATGGTTGGCAAGAAAAATATTGCATGATCTCTCTCTCCCCTTTTGTTTCTCTCATTGAGGGTAATATTTAATAAGAAGATTTTGAATTTCGCTCGCAAGGAACTTTATGAATTTACATTATATAAGAGTTGAACAATCTTATTCACTAAAGAGTTCTCGTCCCTTACCCTAAGAAAAGTTATTTGTCTTATGAAAAGCATATTATGTTCATTCATCTTTTTGATTTTTTTAGAAACAATCTGAGAAGAAGGAGTTCTTTGCTCCCCCTTCGAAAATGTTACAGCGACTCATTAATTTCCATTTTATTCGTCCTTTTTTTGTTAAAACTTTCTTTAATGTTGACGGTTTCTTTAATTCGACTATTTACACAGCTAAACATTTTTTTTTCGAAATTTCTAAATATTTTTTTTTAGAAATTTGCCGATTTCTCTTATTTTTTTCTAGAGATTATCCCGATTAAAAAAGATTGAATCGTACTTAAGACAACTTTGGAATTTAAAGGATCAATTGTTCAACATTTCAATAATTTTTTCCTTGCAATAATATTTATTATTGTCTTGCAGTAAAATAGTCGCAAGAGTAAAGTTTTCTTAAAAGGTGTCTGAATGAAAAAGAAACAAAAAAAAAATAATAATGGAAAATGAACCTCTGAACTAAATGTACCTCTAATAGATGAAGGAAAAATCTGTTACTATTTCTGATTGTTCCCATTGCGGAATAACCTCTACGAACAAATATGTTCCGGAGCGACAAAACTGTATTACCCAAACATAAGGAATTTTTCTCACTCCTAATTTCGGTTGGTGAATTTCCTACGTTTTTAACTCAGCAGGTTATTTAATTTAAAATTGCGTTCTGTCGCCCACTAACCTTCCGATTTATCACCATCGAATTGAAATATTTTCATATAAAAGAATTATTTTGAACAAACACAATGTAGTCTACCTTTCTTGTATCCATTGAAAAGGGACTATTTCTTTCCAAATCCCAAATATAAAAAACTTATTTTACTACAACAAAATTCAAATTTTGACTTAAATCATTTTCCAATTAGATGTGGAAATATCCTTATTTCAATAATTTTATCAGAGGAAAGACTTTCTTAGGTTTCGTGTTCAGTTTAAATGTTTTCTCCGCCACGATCTCCTACTGCGTTACGTCAATTACTAACTGTATGAACATGAATTTCAAGACTTAATCTTTTGTAAAAATTCCCTAAACAAACACTGAATCCCTAGAAGAATTCGAACAGTGTAACTAGACCCGATTCACGGCAATGAATTTTCGTCAATTCTATGTTTTTATAACCTCCACCACACACAGTATGGAGGGTGTATTAAGTTTGTCATTCCATTTGTCACTCATCGAAATAATAATTTTAGACCTAACAAAGTATATATCAGCGTATTCTAATTCTATGACGATATAGCCCTGTCCGTCCGTTGTAAGCACGCTAGATACAAAATGAATTAAGAAAGAAAGGTAAAATTTTGCACAGATCAGTCTTTTGGTGCAGGCAGGTCAAGTTCGAAGATGGGCTATATCGGTCCACGATATCGTATGGTCTCCATATAACGGTACCCCCGGTATTCGTTACTTTGATGATTTAGGCACATTTTCCATTAAATTGTCTGAATTCCTACACAAGGAGTTCTTTGTGGGTATCTTACCTCCTGTAGGAGAATTGTTTATATAGGTCCACGATGTCGTATATCCATCCCACATATAACGGTACGGTACGGTATATAAAGGTCCCGATATTCGGTATTTTGATGATTTTAGCGTCATTTTTGACCGGTACTGTTTCAAATTTCGTAAGTCAGAAAATTGTCTATGCAGGTCCACGTCTTTATATAGCCCGCATATAACGGTACCTTCCTTTATCCGAAGGTAGGAGAATTGTTTATATAGGTCCACGATGTCGTATAGTCATCCCACATATAACGGTACGGTATATAAAGGTCCCGATATTCGGTATTTTGATGATATTAGCGACATTATTCAACGGAATTGTTTCAAATTTCGTATTTGAAGTTCGAAATGGATACTACAGCCTATGACAAAAAATTACTTATGGAGGTCCACGTCCACGTGTTTTAACTTGAGGATAATTTGCAAGATTAACTTTTCCCTACTTTACGTTACGTCAAGGTTTACTCGTCAGCTAAGCTAGTTTATTGAAGATTTGTTAATTATTTGACGTAACGTAAACGTGATCGACAAATAATGCGTTTTAATAAAACGTGTTCGGTATAATTAAGGCTTAAGATTTACTAATAGCCACTGGATGCCAACATAAATTCGAACACTGTGCCAATTATTAAAATAATATCTCTGAAACGACAAATGATATTGAAACACTGTTAATAATTGTATACATTTTGTAGACAAAAAATGTGTTTACCCTTCGCAGTGTTGATTTTTTTCTTTTATTAGCGAAACTTCGCATTTTGCGTTCCCAATTTGAAGCTGAAATATAAGTGGTATCAAAATATCCAAAACTTATTTTAACAAAATTTGTTTAATCTCCGCGATGTACATTTTGATGTAATTTCGTATATTGCTTGGCCCTCTGCGATTAACTAAAATTCTTTCGTAGTCAAGTCCTGGAGCAGAATTCTTGTTGTATGAAAATATGAAATTATAAAATTTTTCATTTCACATTTTCATAGAAACAGAATTGAGCCCCTGAATTTCAAATAGAATGAAATTAAAGTGTTACAAAAAGACTATTTTCTCCAGGCTGTGTGTGATTTGATGAATTTGTCCATTCAAAGCTTTCTTCCAAGATACATTAAGACAAAAATTTTTACTTTACGTTACGTCTAAGAGTACCTCACTCCTAAAGATACATAATTAGCACCTGATTCTCAAGAAAATACAACAATGTAAATATTCAACAAAGGTAAAATTACTCTTTATTGTTCTTCCTCAAGTGTGACACTTAAAATACCTTTAGAGCCATTTAATACCTACCAAGGAGGAATATGTCATAAAAGGGAACCATAACATTTATCACAATACTTATACGCTACCCCCTAACCACAATGGGGCGTCAATCTCCCCACGATAACTCTCCCCTGGGGAATTTTCATGGCAATATTTTTCTAGCTGTCTTAGGCGGCAAAAAATGGTAATTATTTCCAGTTCCTCGCTGTGTCGCTTTATGAAAACCTTACGCCGTTTGTCAATTGACATCTCTCCATAAATTATGCTGCTGCTACTCTCTTACTCTCTGTGTCTCAATATCTCTCCCACACACACTCACGGTGTTATTTATTGTAAATTATGTATATTTTTCCTGGTTCAAAATAATACATATAAATATTTCATACATTCATTCATTCGTTTGGATTTTTTTCCATTCTTTCGTTTTTTTTTTTTGGGTTTGGTTTATATTCTCTTTCTAGCGTTTATTTTCGGTTTGTGTACAGAAAAAAGTCAACGAGAAAAATATGTGAAAAATTCTCGCCAAACGATATATTTATGATTCGTATATTTTATAATTTTTTTGTTGTTGTTGTTGTTAATTTCATTGTGCACGCCTAAAGCCAATTTTTAATTAAAAATTGAAAGTTATCTCCCAGTGTTTTTCATAATTTTGTCATTTCATATGTTCGTTTTTTTTTCGTTGTGTTTCTGTTTCTGTTTGTACCAAGGTTCTCCCCTTTAACCATAAAACAAAGAAACATTGATTTATGTTTATGTTTTTTTTTCTCGCTCTCTCATACCCCTTCCTCAATCCTACAACGTTTTTTTTTTCGTTTAACAATATTTTTTAATAAATTATTTTTTTCAACAACATATTATCGTATCGTTTTTGCCGGCATTTTTCATTTTCCACTGAAAACCAACAACTCGCTGCGGAAAAAATGTGTGTGGTTTTTTGCGTACAGACGTTTTTTTTTTCTTTCGTACCATTATTCCTTTAATTTCGATTTGTGCAAAACCAACAACATGTTCTCATTCAATTCGATTCAATTCACATCAATTCAACCAATATATATGTGTGTGTCCTTGTGTGTGCTGTTTAACCCTGTCTCTGGTCCCCCTCAAAATACATTATTGCCAAAACACCCTAATACCAATTCCCCTGAATTCCCATTACCCCCGTCACCAACATCCTTTTTAACCCCATCTCTTTAGTTTTTTTGTAACAAACGAACAAAAAAAGAAATGAAAAGAAAAAATTGTCCATTTATTTTCATTTGGGTTATTTGTTGTTGTTTTGTTTTCCTTTTTTTTTGTTTGTTACTCTCTTCTTCTGTTGAATTTAAATTACGAACTGGAAAAAAAAGGTTTTTCATTATTCGTCGTCGTTGTCGTTTGGTTAAAAAGATGATCCCACAAAACATGAATAAATTGAAATTGCAAATCTAATTTGTGGTTATAACTAATAAAAAGTAATTAATTAAAAGTTAATTAGCATTCCATTTGTTGTTGTCGAGGATAGAGGCGGGGGGAACAATGAACTCCTCCATGAAATAAATCACAATCAAGAGATTAATTGAAAGCCAAACAAAACCAAAAAAAAAAAAAAACTGAACTGAACGGAATATGAAATTGTCAACTCCTTTTGTAGTTCAGCTGATGGCTAATTAGTTGGCTTAGGGCGAGGAATGCTACAAGCTGCTCGTTCCATGCGCTGGAGATTAAATCGAAATTGTTATATTGTGCATTAAATTCATATTGTCATAAAGTGAAGATATATGGCTGTGGAGGGCAAAAGAATAATTAATTTTTAAATGCACGCAAATGTGTCCGTGGCCCGACAACATTTGTCACGTATTTTCAGGACAAAATTGAATTTAAATTTAATTTTACACCAATTATTATCCCGAACAGGACTAATTGTAAATTAGACTTTTTGTGAAAAAAAATGTATTAGGAAATAAATACAAATTATTTTTAATTACAAATATTTTAAATTGGCAAGGCCAAAAAGGTCATATGGAAATTGAAGAATTGTTTAACATCTCGCAACATTTTGAACAAATTTCCTCCAAAATTCCTCTTGAAATCCACATTTTATAAATAAACCCCCCATAAAATAGTTACAAGTATCTCTGAATAAAAATACAGATGATAGGGAAGGGATAGGTGATGACTGTCAAATCATCGGAACCTAGGCGTAACCAATGAAGCTTAGATCGTTATTTTTCGAAAACTCTTCTTGGAAGTGTGTAAGACGAACACAAATTTCCTCGATATTGTACTAACTGTACAGAACTTTTTCATAAGGGTCAGTTACACAAAAATGCAATGCAATTTTTGGAGACAATGATTTGACTGGCCGGAAATCACTTGCAATGGCCTTGATGATAGTTTTTGCAGTTTTTGTTGAAATTGGCGCCCAAGTAGAATATTCTACACTGATTCACTTTATAATACACTAGATGCGATGACAGTAATTACAAAGCCAAAAAACTTTTTAGACTGGCCGAAAATCATTTCCAAGGCGTTATTTCAGTTTTTGTTGAAAATGGCGCCCAAGCTGAAAATTTTACACTGGTTCTCCTGAAAAATATCCTATGAGGATATGGCAATGGCTTTACCCCGAGCTCATTTTTCAATATTTGCAGAATGGAATATTGCGATATGTTCAGCTCACGAGCCATTTTTCGGCCACTGCGACGCGGGTTTCGATGAAGTCGCTTCTTTACTTTTCGAACCATTTCTGCTGATGTCGCTGTTTTCTTCCGCCCACTTCCTTGACGTCGGGCTACGCTACCAGTATCACGGTAACGAGCGATGGTACAAGACACAAGAGATTTATTCACATTTAAATGCTGGAGTGCTCTAACGATAGCCATTTGTGGTTTTCCAGCCAAATATAAAAATATCACGCTTGAATTCCATCGCGAATAACTTTTTTCTGGAAAATTCTCACCAAAATTATGTTGTACGCTGGTAAACAATATAATGAGCTGTCACTGGAATAACTTTAACAGCTGTTCGACTAGTGGCCTAGAAATGACAGCAGTCTAAAGTTGGTTGCAGATTTTTCATCTCACCCTATAAAGATTGGACAAAATGCGCGTATATGCAGTGACAGCTTACTACAGGCCAGCCTTCCTTGTTATATACAGTCGAATTCTATACATTATAACAAATGAGTACGGAGGCAGAAGCTTGATCGTAGCCCATTTGACAATCGTATATTTGTAATTTTAAAGGTTAGGTCATCTAGGACTTACTTTTTCAACTAGAGTTAACATTTGATATTTTTTAGGTATTGGGCATCACGAAATTCCAAACTTTATATCAAAATAAAGTCGTAAGCAATATTATATTTCCTACAAATTTCTAGTATTGTAAATAAATTAAGAAAATACCGACTTTGTCATATTTAATAGTTATTTTATTAAAACAAATATTTTCACTTTAATACTTAAACGATTATTATAATCCAATTAGATGTTTATTCAAATAATCAAAATAATTTTTCTTTCTAATTAGAAACCCTCAATTAGAACGACAAAATTCTTCGATATTTTAATTAATATTAAACATAATTGTGTGTATGTTTGTGTGGAATTGTAATTCAGTCAAAGCTACTGGAATTTTAAGTGAATTGAAAAGATGTGACTAGTTTAAAGTGGTCATGTGGGCAGGCAACTAGTTATGAAGTGGGATGTTGCAAGGAAACTTATATAAAAGGCATTTCTTGTTAAGTAATTCTTGCAGAGAATTTTCCAATTGTCGTAGGGAAGTTGAAGTTATTTATAAAAATTTTAGTTGAAGCCAAGAACTAAAATTCTCAATAAGCCCCTATATGTGAAAAATATATTACTCAAATATAGTCGATAGTAGATAGATAGTGGCTAGTTTCAAGTGGCCATGTGGACAGGGAACTAGTTAAAAACTGGGATGTAAATATATAAATACATTTGTATTTCTCAAGCAATTCTTACAGAGAATCTTCAAACTGTCCTGACGGAATTATAATAGGGAAATTGAAATTTTATAATAATAATAATTATCCCCAGAAAGTTGAAATTTCAGTTGAAGCCAATAACTAAAATTCTCAAGAACCCCCTATATGTGAAAAATATATTACTCAAATATAGTCTATAGTAGGTAGATAGTGGCTGGTTTAAAGTGGTTATGTGGGCAGGGAACTACTTAAAAAACTGGGATGTTGCAAGGAAACTTAAATTCAATTCATTTTTATTTCTTAAGCAATTCTTGCAGATAATCTTCAAGCTGTCCTGACGGAATTATTATACGGAAATTTAAATTTTATAATAATAAAATATAATAATCCCCTGAAAGTTGAAATTTTAATTGAAGCCAATAACTAAAATTCTCAATAGCCCCCTATATGTGAAAAATATATTACCCAAATATAGTCGATAGTAGACAAATAGTGTATAATTTAAAGTGGTCGGGTGGGCAGGGAACTAGTTTAAAACTGGGATGTTGCAAGGAAACTAAAATCAAATACATTTTTATTTCTCAAGCAATTCTTGGTGAAAATTTTCCAATTCTTCTGACGGAATTATCCAAAGGAAGTTGAAATTTTAGCTGAAGCCAAGAACTAAAATTCTCATTAGCCCCCTATATTTCAAAAATAAATAACTCAAATATAGTCGTTAGTAACATTCTTTAGAATCTAGACTACATTGACATTGAATTCAAATGATAACCGAAATCTTTGCAAACAATAACAAAACTACTTCAATTATATTGAAAAGTTTATTCAATTTGAGATTCTTGTTCTTGTTGTTGTAAATCTACATATTTGTCTTACTTACCAAGTTAAGTTAATATCATTAAATAGTTTTTATTTTATTTCGGTTTCATTATAACGAGATTCTTATACAAGCCTTGTTTTATTGACAATCATTCTTTGGAACAAAAAAATTATTCGAAGAAAAAATTAAAATAAACAGAATTACCGAACAAGCAGAAGAACTTGTACTCAAGTGTCGTTCAAGTTCCCCCCACAACGCCCTTCCTGGTTGGCCTCCATTCTAATTAAACTTTTGTAAATAAATTATTAAAAAAAAAATACAAAACGAAGAAAACTTGAAAAAATAATTGAATATGCTAAATGTTCGCTCACATGTTCCAAAGCCAAGCGAATGCTACTCCAACAAAGCTGAGAACATACTACGTTTACAAGGCACGACGCGTGTGTGTGTCCGTGTGTGCCAACCAGGATATGTTTTATCAGAAAAGGAATGACACGAAACAAGGAAGATTACAGGAGCCGAACAGACACACACAAGCAGATTTTCTCACAGACTTGGCTGACTAACTGCCGGATAGATAGATGGAAAAAGAAACAAGCTAGAGCGCACCAGCTTAAGATACTACTTGACTCGAATGACTGAAGCTGTTCCAAATTTAGGGCACCCATCTACTTGTGCAACCATCCAAAAGAATCTCAGCATCGAAAATGATACACATCACAAAAAATGAATAAATTGGCAAATATACAAAAAAAAAAAAGAATCCCAAAGATATGAAGACTTGCAGAGCCGCAAAGACACGACAAGGGGAAAACGCTACAGAGCAGCCAACCAGCCAGCCAGCCAACCAACACGCAACTCCCAACCTCAAACATATTTTAATTTCCATGATGGAGGAAATATTCTATGCGCACTTAAAATCCAATAAAAATATTTATACAGACAGAAAACGCAACACAAACAGCAGGAGTAGCATCAGTGGCACTAGCGGCGGTATCTTCAGCTGCATCGAATGTTTTGAGGCCCTGCCAGGCAGCCTGCAATCGTTGCTTCATTCATTTCAACGTTGTGTCGTTCCTTCGTTGATTCTTCCCAGCACGAAATGAGAAACGATAATTGGACGACATGTGAAGTTAATGCCAGCAATCTCGTTGTTGTTGCAGTTGTTGTCCATGGAAACCCAATGAGAAAATCATGGAATGAAATAATTTTCCAGCATTTAAGTTGCAATTTTTGTACGAGTCACCCTGGACCAAACACAAAAAATGTCTCAAACCGATCCACCACAGAAATCATCATCAGCCAGCGACTAATTTGAGAGGCAATGAATGTTTCAATTAAATGATGACCGCCCGCCCAAACTAAATAAGCCATTTGCCTATGTATGTGTGTTCCTCTTTTTATTTCATTCCCAACAACTTGACTTGATGACATTTTCAATAAAATGGAGTAGGCAGAATTGGAACCAACCCTTTTAAATATCATAGCCTTTAAAGTGGAGTTTGGGTGAGGTGCAACCAAATGTTGGGTTTTGTTTTCTTTTTCCATGACTTAAAAACCCCACATGAACACATGTTTGGGGAGGGGGGGGGGGGGGGGGCAGCCATACCCAGTCGTAAAACCTAATGCACTTCACTTCACTTTTGTTGTACTTCACTTGTCTTTTTGTAAAATTGTTTTTTTCCTCTCATTTGTTTTCCTAGAACTCACTTCAATCACCAGTAAAATAAGTAAATGCTCAAGTTTGTAGCTAGTCCAAAGCGAGTAGTTAAATCTCACCAATTAATGTCCACCGTTTATTTAAATCGTAGAAAAATTGCTAATTCCTCGAATTTCTCTTTTTTAGAGTATTTTTACAGCACTTTGTAGTTCTAGAATTTAAAAAAAAATATATGTTAAATTGAAAAAATTAAAGATAACACTGTGCAACACAAAAAAAAAAAATTGCTGAGAGAATCCAGCAGAGTATGAATATAGAGCTAAAATAAGAAGAAGAGTGTATCGGCGATTTGAAATTTTACTCTTCTCACTTTTGGAAATTGTTAGATTAAAATTCCTTGTAATCCGTGCATTTTAGGTATAAAGTGTCTTATTTGTCATTGCAGATAAAAATTTGAGGGAAATGTTGGTCGGCAATTTTAACCCCACGAGTAAGTCTAAGAAGGGTCAACCCAGATAATGAGAGAAAGTTTTCTATGCCCTAGTACATTCTAAATCAAAAAGCCAGTAAAGAAAGCCTTTAATTCGGGCGGGGCCGACCTTATGAGACCCTACACCACTTTGCATATTTAGTAGAACTTCACATTACAAATAAAAGTTTTTATGCGGAATTTGTGAGAATTAAATCATACTAACTATGATTATAGTTATAATTTAAAGTCAAAAGGGACTAATATATGAGAGGTATATCCTCCTCTGAACTTAAACTTGAAATCGGAAGAAAATATATGTGAGCTATATCCAAATTTGAACCGATCTCGATAAAATTTGGCAAGAATATTTCTGAGCTGTATTTGATATATTTCCCCGAATATTGTTACTACCGAGTGAATATTACGGCTGTGCAGGACAAATTCAACAAATCGGATGAACAATATATATGGGAGCTATAGCTATATCTGAACTGATTTTCACCAAATTTGACACACTTGTTTCTAGACTCAATTTGGTCGTAAGTGCCAAATTCCATCCCATTTGGACAAATATTAGACGTTTGGATCACAATAAATGGCAAATCGGACGAAGATATATAAGAGAGCTATATCTGAATGTTAACCGATTATCTCCAATTTCAATAGGGTTCATCTTTGGATAAAACAAATGATTTATGCAAAATTTCATGTGGATCGGGCAATAGGGGCTCCATTTTCGGCTGTTGAGGAACAATTCAGACTATTTACTGGATGAACTATTATGATATATTCTTAAATCTGACATGGTGCCTTTTTTATTATAAAAGTGTGAAAATTCCGTTATGGATCCAAGTTATTTTGCAATGAGTGGTCATGGAAGTCCTTTTTTATATTTATTTGTATTTACCATTCTAATACTTCAGTCTTTTTTACTCTCCTAAAAGTATGCTCATGAATTTATATATTCCGGTTAATACCAGATGAGGAAATATCAATAGATGGCGCTTATTACAACTTGTAGTACCCATATGCTAATTCAAGGATATTTTGAGTCAATTTGTATCCAAATATAAAAAAAACTTGCATAGCACATCTCTCCGCCAGCTGCGATCGATGTTCTAAATATTAAGATTATGACCTTATTCTAATGCTGGGTCATGCAAATACCTTTAATGAGCGTAATTCTCTCCACACCATCAGAACCATTGAAAAACGATGTAAACAGAGAGCCACAAAATTGGGAGAACATAAAAGTGTTACACTCTGTCCGACCGTGCTTCATTGCGTGTAGCAAATGGAAACCAGTAATATTAGCTACTTGAACTTAAAGTTTCTTTTTTCAATTCACTGCTTTTGGACTTCACTCTATAGTCGCCTAAAAGTATGCTTCTAAATGTGTATTTCATAGGGAAGTGTTTGCGAGTTTTGCGCTTTCTAGAATATAGACTACCAAGGGTTCTTTTTAATATTTTTAAGCAAATTTGGAACATTCCGAACTCATACAAAAATAATTAAACATTTGAGATTCTGGGAATTTAGTATTGGCACTTACGATCTTTAGAATGCCAATTCATCAAATGTTTACTTCAAATATAAATGTATATATTATGCGAAAGCAGTACAGCCATTTAACGGTACATGTATCCATTTTCCAACTCTAATAATACTGACTTCATGCCTCTGAAAATTAAGTTTTCCCCCAGCTTAGTATATTTTCATTTCCATAACATCGCTCCCTTTCTGAAAAATTAAAAGGATTTATGATAAAAGTTCGAAATAAAGTCAAAACGCAACAAAAAAATATGTTCTGCGCTAAAGAAATATTGTCATCCTCCGCACAATGATTTAATACTGATAATATGTCAATTATTATTACGGAAACTTTTTTTCGGCCATAAATCTTAAAATATTTACGGGTTTTTGCATCCCTTTTTTGCCAGTCCGTCAGTCAATCTTTTTGAACAATGCGGCCGGGGGGTGAGGAGAGAAGTTAAAGTTAATGTTTTTGGGTTAACGGCATTTGTTGGTGGCCATTAAAGATTAAGGCTAATCATGCTGTAATTCCCCTTTTTTATGGAGAATTAAAATTTCAGTTATGCTACAGAACCCACCCAGCCCCCCAGCCCCTTCCCATCTACATAATTTAATTCAACATTCTTTTTTGACGTTGACGGGTCTTCTCTTGACGCTTCACGCTGAGACGACTGACTTCCTCAATATTAATTAATAAATTAATGTCTCCGCCGAAAAGGAGGAAAAAACAAGACGGAACGTAAGAAGCAGAAAAAAAAGAAATAAAAGCAGTCCCCTCTATTCATGTTTTCTTTTTTTTTTTTGGCTCAACATTGATGTGATTGTCTATGCGTGTGTGTTTGCTGGGGAGGAAAAGGGGGAAAAGGAAATGCTTTTTGATAAGCATATAATCATTTTTATTATATCCTTTATCAAATAAAATGTTACTACACAATGTTGTAACACTTTGGTAATAAAAAAAAAATAACGAAACGAAGCGAAGTAAGAAAGTTGGGTGGCAACATGCCCTTGTCTCCCCACAACCCCCTCCCCCAGTTCTTGGGGATGTTTCTCCACCCTCCCCCAAGAGGAGGAAAGCAATGAAAACAAGCCAAGTAGAAAGAAAGGAAGAAAAAAATAACGAAACAAGCAACATCATAAAAGCTCGTGGCAAAGTAACATCAAGAGTGCCACACACATACACACACAAACAAACAACTTGCTGTCTGTCTTTCTTTGGGGGGTTTTCTGCTCGTTCGGTATGTAGATTGCTGGCTTGTAATAGCCAATAGCAGATTTACACACGAAATGCTGCCAAGCAATATTGTAGATATTCATTCGTTGATTTCCTTGCTGATCTGTTGTTGTCCTCTCTGAGGCAACAAAGTTGAAATAAGAGATGTCGATAAGGAGTACATTAAAAATGTGGGATTCAGTGGATTTTGGAGACTGAATTGAAAATAATTTTTTTTTCAAGAACAATGTATTCATTCTGTCTCTTTTAAATATTTGTGAAATTACAAATCCCGAATCCATTAAAGGATTTTAAAACCAGTAAGAAAATATCAAAAGTCGGTCGGGACCGACTATATGATACCATTCACCACTATGCATATTTAGTATGTTATAATATGTTATTTGAAGTAGATCATACCACCTACCAACATTTGGCTTTAGAGTAGTTATAGCTTGGTTTCAGAGGGAACTTATCTATGGGAGGCATATTCAATTCTGAATCGACGGATCGACGGAGACATTTTAATCGTATATACCAAATAACAGTGCTATAGAGTGTAGGATCTCACTTCGAGATGGATTATATTAAAAAAATAGTTATCGGAGCCGAGTTACACCAAATGGAAATGTACGTCCCGAAATTCACTCCATTTGAGCTGATATTAGCCATTATTTGCACAATAAACCAGAAATTGGATTATGATTTTTAGGAGGTTTATCCACATTTTAGCCGATCTCCATAAAATTTGGCAAAGGGATTTCTGAGCTCTACGAGATATCTGGAACCAAATATCCTTGTTGTCCAATGGATATTACGAATGTGGGAGACTCAAACGCCAAATCGAATGTAACATATATATGGGAGCTATAGCTACATGTGAACAGATTTTCACTAAATTTGATGTACCTGCTTCTAGACTGAATTCGGTTGGATGCTAAAATGCTAAAATTCAAGTGACAGGTCATTTGGACTTATATTGGCCATTTTGTGCACAATTAGCTCGAAATCGGTTGAAGATATACTTGAGCTATATCTAAATCTTAACCGTTCGTGATAAAATTTGGCTGAGGTATTTCCGAGCTCTAAAAGATATATGGTACCAAATATAATTGTTGTGAAGTGCTTATCACGCGTGTGAGAGATTTTAGAACCCACATCGGATGAAACCTATATATGGAAGCTATAGCTATATCTCAACCGATTTTCTCCAAATTCTGTGTATTAGCTTCTAGACTGAATTCGGTGGGATATACCAAAATTCATGACTTTTGGGCAGATATTCGACATTTGGATCTATATCCAAATCTGAACCGAACTTGTCAAAATTTGAAACATGTATTTCAGAGCAGTATCTGGTACCAAAGATCATTGTTGTGGATTGCATATTACGCTTGTGAGGAACTTAAAACCCCACATCGGATGAAGTATATATGTATGGGAGCTATAGCTATATCTGAACCGATTTTCTCCAAATTATATGTACCTGCTTCTAGACTGAATTCCGTCGGATGTGCTAATATTCAGGTCATTTAGACTTATATTGGCCATTTGGTACGCTTTTAACCCGAAATCGGTTGAAGATATATGAGAGCTATATCGAAATCTGCTCCGATTATCACCAATTTCAATAGGATTGGTCCTTGGACCAAACCAAACCAAAATATTGTTTGGAAAATTTTATTTCAACCTGATAATGCGACCTGCATTTTGTTCACAAAAATACATGGACAGAAGAACGGACGGAATGACATGCATAAATGGACTCAGAAAGTGATTCTATGAACATCCTCAAAAGTAACTATGGGTCTATGTCGCTTCCTTCTCCCTGTTTCAAACAAATACACAAAGAAATAATACCCTTATCACTATGTGGTGTGGGGTTAAAAAATAGAATAATCTCTGGAAAGCCTTTTCATACCTTGGGTAATTTTGCCAATATCCCAGGATTTTTTTTTTTTGGGATTTTCCAATTCGACATTACTTTTCAATTTTCGGCTGTTGTACATTTTTATCGGCTATATTTTATTGCATAGAATGACAAGCAGTCGGACAGATATACCAATAATTTTGTCTTGTAATGCCAGAACATCATCAGCAGTAGTAGCAGCAACAACAAAACCAAATTTGTGCTCGTGCTCTGTGTTGTTGTTCGTGTTCCTTGGCTCTTGGTGTAATGACATTTTGTGCTACTTTGCTGAGGTCATAGGTATACTTATCATGATTTCTTTTCAGTAGCAGTAGTAGTAGTTGTTGCTGTTGTTGTTTTAGAACGGTTTTTTTCTCTTTGTTCTACTTGTATGAGAACTTTGACTACCACTTTTCTTACTCTTCCCCTCGCCATACATTACTTAATATTAAACAAAATATATACATATATATAAGAAACAAGAACAAACATGAATATATCGAACAAGCTACGAACCAAAAAAAAAAATCTAAATAATTTTAAACAAGTCAATTACCCCTAATTTCTTTTGAACATGTCAACATTTTCAAGTGACAGGATAACCCCTTTTTGCTTGTTTGTCTTACGACCATACCCCCACTTTCCCCTCAGAATAGCAGAGCCATTCAAAAAGTGTTTTTTTGTCATGAATAGAATAAAGAAGATGGAGGAGAAGGAGTAGCGTAAAAAACAGAAGCTTCTTGGTATCTCTCCTCTAGTGCCAGTACCCCCAAATCCACTTCAATATTCTATACCATTCACGGCAGCAACAAATAATAAAGGACACGGCAGACGACAAATCATCAGCCCAAGAAGATGAAGGACTTTAACCGTGTGCAGGACAACAAGTAACATTTATATTCTTTTTTATTCATTCTTTCCTTCGTCGTTGTTGTTGTTGGCGTTGTTGTACTTTACTTCTTTAGAAATAAAAAATGAAAGAAAACGAGACCAACAACAGCAACAACAACATTAAGATGAATTGTAGGAGTAATATGCATGTGGAGAGTAGGTGAAGGCCTCTTCACCAGGCCAGTGAATGGAAATGAAGTTGTTTCGTTCGGCTTCTTTTGTACGGAAGATGACTACTCTGCTGACTGCGATGGCTCACCAAGAACTCCACGTTTTGCGGTAATACCCTACATTACCATACCAACGACCTGTATTCCAAAAGCTTAACGGGAGTTGTGGATTTAAACCGCATAACAGTGCAATTTAAAAGGACTATAAATCAGGGTATTTTGGGTGAACTTTAATCATGGAAAGCTCAAGGTTTCTTGGTGGAGATGTGAATCAAAAACGTAAGAAAGCCCCATTCGTTATTTAGAAAATTTCGAAATGTAAATTGAGTTTTAGGAAAATGTGTTTGTAGATGTCGGCACAGGAATACACCATTCTAGCCGTAGAATTTCAATCTCCCCCTTGAACCAGAATCGGATGGTTGAACATTTGTAAGAAAAACTCGAACTTTATATATGAGAAAGATAATTGTTAACAGTACGACTTATCTCCCGGAAATGGTTTCGATTAGACTTGTTTCAATCTAATTCATAGTTTAGAACACCAGTTCCTACACGTATGAGTGATTTAATATATTTAATATCACTCATACGCAGAGTTTTTATACGAACCACCGAATTCCCCGGCACTTCCTAGCTAACATTTTTTTCCGAGGGCTCTGATGTCCGATTTTTTGGAAATCTTTTGTTTCCTTTAAAAAAAAAAAACAAGTAAAAGAGTATCAGTCGGACAGATGTATACTCCCAGCCTTGAGTTATGATTATTCAAACTGTTGACCCTTTATGGGGGAGGTTCCGAAGTTGGCTGATACAAATACTACAACGTGCCAGATTTTCATACTTCATCTAATACAGATAAAAATATTAGTGTGTGCAAATTTTGAAGGAAATCAAACATTTATATCCAATTTTATGCGAAATCATAAATTTCGATAAATTCCATATTCATCTCAGATTTCTGGTTAAGAAAAATATTTAGATATAGCAATTTGTAAAGAATCGCCGAATTGTTTCACAAGTTATGACAGATACAAATAATAGAAATTGTGACTCTTTGTGGGTAAAGTACCTGAAGGGGATCACAGTTATATATCACCTCACAACAGATCTTTTGTTAGCAAAAATATTTGTATGTGTGAAATTTGTTTTCCAAAATCTTGAACCCTATGTGGGGGAGGTACCAAAAGAAATGGTCCGATTTCTACCATCTTTATAACAGGCCTTGTGTTGATGGAAATATTAAGATGTGCCCAGCCTGAATGGAAGCGGATTTTGATTTCACGTTTATGAGCTTCATGGCTATTCAAAATTTTGACCCTTTGTGGGGGATGTACCAGAAAGAGTGGACCGATATATTCCATTTTCACACCAGACATTGGGTTAATATAACTATTGTTTTGTGTATAATTTGAAGAGAACTGGATGATTATTTCTGATTATGTAATCGATTTGGTTATTCAAAACTTTGAACTTTTGTGGGTGAGGTACCAAAAGGAATGGTCCGATCTCTACCATCTTTATAACAGATCTTGTGTTGATGGAAACATTGAGATGTGCCAAGTCTGAGTGGAGTCGGATTTAATTTCACGTTTTATAAGCTTAATGGTTACTCAAAATTTTGACCCTTTCTGGGGGAGTTACGAGAAGAAGTGAACCAATATATTCCAACTTCACATCAGACCTTGGATTAATAAAAATATTATGATGTGTGTAATTGGAACACAATCGGACACTTACATCATATTTTATAAGAGTTATAAATATTCCAAATTTTGACCATTTGTGGGGAAGTACTTGATTGAGAGGACCTATTAAATTTCGCACACGACCTAGAACTAATGCAGTTATTAGGATATGCAAAGTTGTAGCAAAATCGGAATATCCTTTCTCTTTCTGTGCAGTAAATTATTTTCTTTGAAAATGTTGACATTTTGTGGGGCAGGTACCAAAAGGAGTGGACCGATATGGCCCATCTCCGAACCCGATCTAAGTTTGACAATAATATTACGATGTACCAAGTTTGGATCAGATTGGATACTCTCTTCGAGAGTTATCGTGAACACCAGACAGGAAGATGGACGGATAGATATCGCTAGATCGACTCCAAATGTCCTGGAACGGATTTGGTCCAAAGAGACCTATGGTCTAAAACCATTATTTCGATGAGGCACGTTTTGACCATATCAAATGATATATACCCTCTCTGGCCATATGGCTGAGGGTATAAAAACAATGGAGAGTAATGTCAGTTCTGTGCTGCGTATGAGATATGTCATTAGTTATACGCGACGTTGGTCATTAGTGCATAGTGTGGACATTATTCCATCCAGAATATGATTGAAAAATATGAGGAATATTTAGAAATTCCTCTAAATTAAAAAATAAATGAAATAAATTACTTTAACTTGGTAGTATTTTGTATTCAGTCTAGAGATGTAAATATTTTAAATATATCTTGGAGAATTTCCACGGATTGTCTGGTATTTAGTTAAAAAATACTTTAATTATCGGCCCGCTTTTATGAAACTGCTCAGTTATAATGTAAAAATTAGAATACCTAGGCCAGAATTAATGAATTAATATCCTAACATAGATTCTTATACCAATGTCTCAGCTTTTAGGATATGCGGAACATAATCCGAAATTTGTATGGTTTTAAAGCAATTTTGGTTCGTAATACTTAAAAATAGCCAGTATCACATTCGAGGGCTTTCAGTTCTCAATTTGATAAATTTGTACGCATTCACTTATCCATTGGATTTATTTGTCCGGGTTGATGACCATCCAATCTATTCAACTTGGATCTTCAAATATTTCGCCATATCCTGCGAATACTTTATGTCATCCTTTATACGCCACCTTGTTCAATAAAAATTCCCCAACACCCAATTACTGTCTGTGTTTTAAGCAAACAACTAATTAGTTCCCATACTAAACCTGCACATATTGTTGCTCTCTCTCTCTCTCGCTCTCCCTTGCTACTAGAACAAAACAAAAAAATTGCTAAGCTTTATTACGCTTAATTAATTCTTAAAACAAACAAAGCATATCGCTATGCTGATGAGTTCGGTTCTTATCTGCTTATTTTTAATATCTCTAATGTAGGGCAGTCCTGTAAACGACTTTAATTGACCATCATACTCAGCGTCCTTACTAGGGATAATGATGACGAGAACGGAGAATGATGATGATGCTGATGTTGTTGTTGTTGTTATTCCTCCCCTCCTCTCGCTTGTTGTTTTTCTATGCTCTCCATACAAATTTGTCATCACAAAAAGGATGGCTATCTGAAGAGAGTTTGCGTTCCTTGTTATCTTTCGTATCGCTTCATCTCTTTCTTCTTAACCAGGCAATCTAAAGGACTTGGCCCGGCCCGAGAATGGGTTATTTTTTAAAGAGAAAAGTTAAACAATGTAATAATTAATTAAAGAATAATGCTCGCAAGGAAACGTAGTGCTAGAAGAAGAAGATGGTGAAGATGAGGAAGAAGAAAAACCAGGTCTCAGCATAAAAGAAAGGATAACTGTCATTGAGTAGAGTAAAGAAAAACAATCACGCTAATGAATAAAACATGTTGGATGTGAACAAAAAAACAACAACAACAACAACAAACAATACATATACAGAGACATGTAAAGAAAAGTGGACCGTAAAGGAGCAACAGTGGCAGGATATCTACTGTTAGTTGGAAGCTGGGGCAATGGCATGTTAAAAGTAAGGTGGACATAAGCAAACAATTGCAGAAAAAAATTACCGAGAAATAAAACCACTGGCCATTGAAATGTCCTGCGATTTCAAGAAATCCTTGTTGGCCGCATCTCTTTTGTTGGACATTTTGAAATGAATTTGAGCCATTAAGAAGTGGAAATGGTTATGAAATGAAATGGAATGTGGGTTATGTATTGTTAATAATGAATGAATGAATGAGGAATTATGAATTTCCTGGTAGCCAAATGGAGGACCATCACAAAAGTCATGCGGGATGGTTTTTAAGGGATGTCAAAATTTTTGAAAGACAAAGACATTGCAAAAAAACATGTCATTTGATCTGAATTGTCTTATTCACCCTTGACATTTGTTATCGTATTCCACCAAAAAAATTTTGACAGCTCCGTCTGAGAACGTGACATTTGAAAATGTTTTCTCTCTGTGTGTCAGCGTCGAGTTACAACAATGAAAATAAGTCCTGAGGGAAAGGAGTCATGTTTTAAGAATTCCCCAGAAACCAGCCACCACATTTCTAATTAGCCCAAAACGTAAAGTGTTTTCGTTTGTCAGTCAATCATTTCTGATGAGGAAAGGAAAAACTAGAAGGAGGTTAACAGGCCATGGAATTTGATATTTTGAAATTAATTAAATTACATTTAAAAATTTTGAAACAAATTTTCTTGGTGATTAAAAAATGTGGGGTGGGGCATGAAAGTATATGGTGTTGATGTTTCCAAAAATACCAAAATTTTCCATTGAGAGCAGATTTAATATAAGGCTGTAATATAAAAAAACAAATACACCACCTCTCTCTCTCTCTCTCAAAATTCTAAGGACGTGAGAGGAATAATTATTAACGAACGTGGCCCAATCAAAATATATTTTTATACATTTCTCGAAGGAGTTATTCTGCCATCACCTCTTGCATAAATAACAAGCTAAAAAGTATCAGCCGGTTTTGCCGACCGATGTATACCCTCAGCCAATGTTCAATTATTTAAATATATTTTAAAAATTGTTTGTATAAATGATATTTGAAGAGCGTTGGATGCTTATTTCGCTTTTTTAAGCGTTTTGTATTTCAAAATTTGGACCCCTCGTGGGGGAAATAACAGAAGGAATGGTCCCATCTCCACCATCTTTATAACAGACGTTGTGTTGATGGAAATATTGAGATGTGCCAGATGTGAATGGAATTGGATATTAATTTCGCGTTTTATGAGCTTCCTGGATATTCAAAATTTTTACTTCTTTTGGGGGAGGTACCAGAAGCAGTAGACCCATATATGCCATCTTCATAGCAGATCATTTATTTATAAAAATAATGGGATGTGCGAAATGTGAAGACAACCGGATACTAATTTCGGATTTTATGATCGTTTTGGTTATTTAAAAAGTTGACCCTTTGTGGGGGAGGTGCCAGAATGAATGGTCCGATCTCTACCATCTTTATAACAGATCTTGTGCTCATGGAAATATTAAGATGTACCAAGTCTGAATGGAATCGGATGTTAATTTCGCGTTTTATGAGCTTCATGGATATTCCAAATTTTAACCCTTTGTACGGGAGATACAAGAAGGGGTGGACCGATATATTCCATCTTCACACCAGAACTTGAGTTAATAAAATTATTGAAAAGTGTGAAATTTTAAGACTACCGGACTCTTACATCACATTTTATAAGAGCTGTAATTATTCAAAATGTTGACCCATTGCGGGAGATGTACCAGAAGAAGTGTGCCGATAATGTCCATTTTCGCAACGAACATAGCACTAATGCAAATATTAGGATTTGCAAAGTTGGAGCAAATTTGGATTATCATTTCTCTTTCAGTGCAGAAAAATATATATTTTTTTGAAAATTTCGACCTTTTGTGGGGGAGCTACCAGAAGGAGTTGACCGATATATTTCATCTTAACACCAGGTTTTGGGTTAATAAAAATATTGGGATGTGTGATATTTGAAGACAATCGGACACATTTCATAAGAATTATAATTATTCTAGACGTTGACCCTTTGTGGGGGAGGTGCTTGAAGGAGTAAACCGATATTGTCCATTTTCGCACCTGATCTAGCAAGGATGCAAATATTAGGATTCGCAAAGTTGGAGCAAAATCGAATCATCCTTTCTCTTTCTGTGCAGTAAATTATTTCATGAAAATCTTGACATTTGTTTGGGATGTACCAGAAAGAGTGGACCGATATTGCACATCTCCGAAATCGATCTAAGTTTTATAATAATATGACGATGCACCAAATTTGGATTAAATCGGATACTCCCTTCGAGAGTCATCGTGCGCACCAGCCAGCAAGACAGTCGCAGATTGACTCCAAATGTCCTGAAACCGATTTGGTCCAAAGAGACCTAGGGTCTAAGACCAACATTTCAATGAGACACGTTTTGACCGTATCAAATAATACATACCATCTCTAGCCATATGGCAGAGGGTATAAAAACAATCACCACTTCTCTCCCTCTCTCTCTAAATTCCGAAGACGTGAGAGGAATAATTATTCATGTACGTGGCCCAATCAAAAAATATTTTTATTTTACATTCCTCGAAGGAGTTATTCTGCCATCAATTCTTGCATAAATAAAAACAAATATACATTTAAAGGTTAGCCCGAATTTTTGAAAGTTCTTTAATGGCTTGGGTTTATCCAGTGATATTCAAAGGTAATGGATTTTGTGATTTTGGAAATGTTCGGCCATAGGTTTGTTATATAACAAATCTGATGTTTTGATTTTAATGTAAATTTTATTTTCGAATATTTCCATTGGAATTTCCCATCATATGCTGGGAATGGTAAAAACTCAGGTCGTTTTGCCTCCAGGAGTTGTCTGAATTTTTTGAGACTGATTTTATTTTTGATGCCAATTTTAAAATGGGGATTTCTACTAATAAAAAAAAAAAATCCTTTTTATAGGAAAAAATTATAAATTTTCTGATTAGCCAAGGTCTGTCTTTGTCCTATATTGAAATATTATGAAATATGACTAAAATACAAAAATCAAATCTCTTTGCAAATATTGAAAAAAATAATATTATTTTTTTAATATGAAATCAATATTTTAAATGCTAGGAAATTTTTACAATATTTATTTTTTATTTTTCATTTGTGTAATTATTTTAATTTTTCAATTTTTTTCAATTTAAAATTCCTTTAAATTCCTCTTTTCAATTTTGTACTGTTTCATTCTCAGAATGCCAGCAATGCTATAAAATCTCATTTCGAAAGAGATTCATGTGAAATTATTTTGAATTAATTTTTTTATTTAATTTATATAACAAATTGAGACGGGTTAAATTTGCTTCCCTCCTTTTTTCTCTTTCTCAATTCCTATAAACAAAAAAAGAATAAAAAAAATTACAACAAACCAAAACTATTTAAGAAAAACCAACAACTTATTAAAGAAAACCCAACTTGCACACACATCTCACATACATACATCCAACCAAATGCCCCTGCCCCTCTTCTGTATTTACTTTCAATTTATTACAGCCCCTCAAAAAATGCAAAACAATTTTTTTTTACAAAATAACAACTTGAGAGTACGTAGTTCATTTCTTCACTTAATGCAAGCTAAAGATTTTTTCCATTAAAAAAAAAGAAACAGCAACAAAAAAAACTAAAAACAAAAACAAAATGCGGCTTAATATGTTCGTCATATTTTGGCAAGGAACGAAACAAAACAAAAAAAGCAAAAGAAAGAATTGTGAACCCAAAATATGATTTTTATGTATTTTATGATGTCTGCAGTTTATGAAACAAAAACAACAAAACAAATGGTAAAAATGATGGAAATCAACCACCCACACCCCTCTCCTCCCGAGCACAGGAAACACACACTCACACAAACAGTGTATAAAACATTTCAAGTGGTAAAGCGCGCGCGCACTTCAACCTAAAGCACATTAAGTGCTAAAATGGTGGATTGAGGTGGCGGGCGGCATTGGGATGGGAGGGGAGGGAGAGAAATGGCAACAACAAAATACTCTACTCTACTACACTATACACACAGCACTACACAAAACTCCTGTGTTCTGACAAAAAAGTCCTGGACGTGTTTTTTGTTCTTCTTCATCAGCGTCAGCGTCTACACAAACAGTTGGCAAAAAACAAATCGGGGAAAACGGGAACTGGGAACTGTTTATGTTGTTGGATGTGTTTTTTTCACTGGCGCAAATAACGCATCGAAAAGCTCTCTCATTTTTACAAACACACACACACATTCGTGCTCCACACTCCACGGTTTCCAAAGACGCATACGTTTATTTGCAAGTGCTTCTCTGTACAAACATACGCACCAATATCCTCTATTTACACACGTACATACACACAGGCACACACATTTTACATAGCCACCAGATTGCTTTAGGAACGCGAACAACATCATCGAATGCATGTTTGTGTGGCTGCGTGTGGCAATCATGACGATGATGATGACGACGACGACGATATTGATGCTGAATTTACCGAGACCAACAACGGCGAACACCATGACATCGGCATCAGCATCGAGTCGAGTCGAGTCGAAACGGAAAAGGATGTTAAAGTTTCGAAAAAATGAAATATGGAAGGCCCCCCAAAAACAAACATCACAAAGAAGAAGCAGCAAAGGAACTATAAATTCCAAAAAAAAAAAAAAAAAAAAAACGAAACAAAACTAAAGTTGCAAGAAAAACAACATTCCGGCAATCCATGTTTGTCGTTATTAATGTTACCCCAGCCAGTTAAAAATCACAATGGGATAGTGGATTTTGGTGTTTTTCTTTGTTTTTGTGGAAGAAACAAAAAAAAAAGGAATTTAATTTTTTGGGAAATTTTCAAAAATGTCCAAAAAGAGAAATACTAATACATTTTGGGAATTTAAATTGGAAATGATGATAAACAAAGTATTTGATATAGATTTCAAAAAAGTTTCTTTGTGGGATAATGGATGCCCAATTTCAATATTTATTGTCAAAAATACTAAAAACCAAAACAGTAACAGCCAAAAAATTACCCACTTTTCCCCACTGTTTAGAACTATCGTATTCCTCAAATACGCAGGGTCCAAACTTCACAAATTAAAGGGGTTCTTCCAAATTTGATATTCACATTTATTTTATTATTGGTTTTTATTTTCCACATACAAATGGTCTGTTCCAGTACCTGCAAGTCGGTTATCGTAGAAAAAACTTTTACATTCTTGCAGTTCTGGAACAGACCAAAAATAAAAAACTTTGTCAATTTTGAGATTTTGTTTCTACTGCATGTCTCAATAACATTCATATAAAAACAAGTATTGAACTATTGGCGTGCAATTAATATAAATTAATAAATAATATATTAACATTTATTTGATGGTGATTTAAGAGAAATTCTACCTGTGAGCTAGCTTTAGCTATTGAGCAGGGGTAACCTATAAACAAGCTCTCTTTTCCATTGGATGGAGGTACTCGAAAATGATTTCGAACTGGAAATTTTCTGTATTTCTTATTTATGCGACAGATTAGAAAACTATATATCAAAATATGTTTCTAAATAATTATAAATTCTAAAATATGTTTTGCTTTGGTCAATAATAATTATGATGTAACCCACATAATTCTACAGAAGATTAAATCATTGCCAACTACTTAGAAGAAATGTAAAATTTGGATTCCAAGTAAATAGGAAGCACTGTCGCAAAATAGTCTCTTTGTGGATAAACGTTTTGGTACAGAATGCTTCTTATTGGTATTATTAAAAAAATGGTCTACATTTCCCGATTTTCATAAAACTTTTTAAATTGATCTTTCAAAATATTGCACGGATATCAAAGAACCTTTAAAATAGTAAATATATTAAATTTTTTTCTAAAACTCTGTATTGTTGACAGAATATCTGTTCAGAGACTAAAACACCCTTTTGTAACTTTGAAATATTATCAGCATTACTTGGGCGCCACAATTTAATTTTTAGAAAATTTACGACTTGTATATAAAAAAAATACCATACTAGCAAAATGTAGGCATGTTCAAGGCGTTTCCTGGTATATGAGACAGAGTAAAAATGTAAGCTTCCGCTTTAAAAGATTTGATTGACTGCAGTCTCGATTTGAAATATTTACCAATTTTTGACATTTTTACCACTTTAACCAAACATAGTCCATGGTCAGAGACTCGTTGTCACTCTTGAAATATTTAGTTGGGTCCATTCTCAATTCATTTCAACGAGAAATTGCCATTTGGCACGTGTATTTCCCCGGGATTAAAAAGGAGAACGTGACAAACGAAGAACGTAACAAACGAAGCCCTCCTTTCTTCTATTTTACCTATAAATCATCAATCTCCATGTTGTAATCAACCATGGCTACAAATATTTTCACAGAATGATTTTGATAATTTGTAAGAAAAAAAAATTAACATTTTGAATATTTGGAAAAAGTTTTCTATTAATTGGATACCTTGTTCCCTCTGAGAATTCGTTGGACCAAATAAATCCCATATTTTTAAAACAGCTTCTATTGAAGGAAACTTCAAAACAACGTTGAATACTTAAATTATCTTAAATCTTATAAAAGAGAACCATAGGGGTCATAGGCTTGAGGTGGAAAAATTTGTGAGTATATCAGGAACTCCGAAGGACTAATTTGCCATGTGTCAAAATTTTGACTAAGTTCAATGTTTACATAGACCCCAGACAGACGGGTAGATTCAGGATTTGGAAAGAAGTCTGACAACATATCATTATTTTGTTATGTTTCAAGCCTGAAGACTAAAACGCTGCTGTCATTACATATAAAAGGTGAAATAAAAAAAAAACAAACAAGGTCAAACGCCATAATTTTTAAATTTTGTTTTAAATTTTATTGAATGAAAGCAGAAAATAGCATCAAATTTTAGAATAAGAATAAACGGAGTAACTTTATAAAAGAGAAACACTTAAAGAGGAGTTATAAACTTGGGGGTGGAAGATTCCTTGGGATAAAGGTCCTTTGTGAGCACAAAAAGCCATTTAGAGCTATGAAGGCAGTTCAGCAGATTTTTATTATGAATCAAAAGCTATTCTCTTTTAAACTCTCTCTTTTCACCCATATCTCCGAGACATATGGTATAAATATAAATATAAAAGTCCTTCCTTTAGCGATCAAAGATATCCTTCCTGGAGTGCAAATACATACAACTTATTTAATTTGACCTCGAAATATTCTTGATTTGGTAAACAAATTCAATTCCAGCAAAAATAAAACATAGGCATCTACTTCAAAATCAAATCACGTCAGCTAAACCAAAATTATTGTTTTTTACAGCGGTTCTACAAAAACCTTCCATCCTTTAAAATAGCGAACCATCGAAGAGGATCAAAGGAATGATTCATAGAGTATAAATGACCATTTTAATACTCAATTTTGACCCCGAAATATTTTCCGAACTTACCATTTCTATAACCAGTGGTTAAATTTAAATTTTATGAATTTATTTTTATAGACATATGAGGGGCATAAAAATATCGACGGTAATATAGATTAATAAAATATTACCAAAGATTTCAATATGAAATCCGAAATTAGCTAAATTCAAAAATATTGAGAATCTTCTTAGAATATATATAATGTCAATATTTCAAACACACATCGTTTATTATTTCCTACGATGTGGTTCTTTAATTTGCTTCGGTTAAATTAGAACTTTCATTTGCGATAAATCTAGCCAATGCTAATAATGTACTTTCCAAAGATATTAAAGTTATTTGATATTCTATCATCCATCCACTTTACATTCGCCCATGATATCATCACGAGCCACAGGAACAATTTTTATGAGGAGAACATAAAAAACCCACCACTCTCTCTCTCTCTCTCTCTCACACGTACACACATTCGCAAATAGATTTTCAGTTTGTACCACATTTTATTAGTAATTCCTTTTAGCTGATATCACCAACCAACCAAAGGCACCAACATCTGATGAGCAGCCAGATTTTAGAAGTTCTCGTTGTTGTTGTTGCTGTTGTCCTTGTAGGAAAAACATAAACAACAACTAGAAACATCAATAAAAACAAACTTTGAGAAATTATAGTTTATAATTATAATGTGTACACATATGTATTACAAAAAAAACACTAACAACCCACACATATGCACGTACGCCATACGTGTGCGCTAGTCCATCCGTGTACACATTTGTATCATCCTACGAATTTGTGTATCTCCAAAGACAATGGCTTTTTGTGGTATCTCCCCACCACCCCCCTTTCCATCAGGCTTCGAGTTCTGTTTATGCATAATCTGATGTTATCTGTAGCCATGGCACGCATTGTAGCTTTGGGTGAGACAAGGATTCGCCCCTCCCCAATCCCCCCTTAAAGGAGGCAACCGAAAAAAATTCGCCAAGTTTTAAAAACTATTTTTCGCCAACACCTATCTTATGCTCGAATAGAGTGCTTTCCTCCATCCAACTTTTTTTGGTTTTAAAAGATGTTTTGTAATTTATTTTCTTCCGGGCTAAGATGATGCCTTCTCTAGCTCAGATCCAGATCCAGCTCCAGCTCAACCACCACCACCAGCAGCAGCAACTAATGAAACACAAAGTGTCATAAAAAATTGAATTTAGGTTAATTCACAATATGCACATGTGTTGTGTATGTGTGTGTGTGTATGCTCGCACATGGGTATGTGTGAGTGCCATTGTCTTTATCCAGCAGCTTTCATTGTTTCGATGTGACTTCATTGTTGTTCCTGCTTTAATGACATGCACGAGTTATGACAAATAATAAATTTGATGGAGTCTTAAGTTTTTCTGCTGTTGCTGCTTTGTTTTCCTTTTTGCGGAGAACGCAGCGCAAAGGACATGTGTCTTTTTAATTGTTGCAAATATGCCAAACAATAGAACTGCTCTGTCATGCTCAAGTCAAACCACCAAAGACAATAACAACAACAGCAACAACGACAACGACAGAGAGAGTGAGAGAAAGAAAAAAAAACATTGTTCTGATGCACACTCGGAACAGATGACACAAATTGGATAAGCACCATTGTTCGACATTTTCAAAAGAGGGGGGGGGGGGGGGGGGGGGGGAGATCCGGCAAAGGAAAGCTGGAATATTAACGCTTAAAACAATTCCAGGATCTTCTAACAAGGTACACGTTGGAGTGTTATGATTTTATCGATGTTTGGTGTTGTTGTTGTGTTGTTTGTAAATGGGTCAAATATATATTTTTCCAGAGTTGGAGAAAGGACGGTGAATTAAATGTAAGGTCTTATAAAAAATTCATTTCCATGAAACATGGAGGAAATTTATCTCGGGTATATTTTGATAAGCTTTAGGATTTTTCAAAAGAAGCTACACCTGAAATTTTATCAAAACCATGGTCTATGTGAGTTAAGTTGTACTACGAAAGTCTCCAATTATTTGGAGACCGAACTCTAGTCATTTTTGAATAACCAAAATCATTTGAAAAACAGTTTTAAAAACAATCCAAAAATAGAGATTATGTAGAACCCCAGTTATAAATACAATACAATTTTCATTTGATCAAAAGGGTGATTTTTTAAGAGCTATAGGAAAGTTAGAAGAAATTGATTCGCGGTATGCTCCCGCCAATTGACCATAAAATAACTTCGAACTTGCCTCTCAATAATAGTACGCATGTTGTGTTCAAATCACATTATTTGGCACCAGGTGAGGTACTAGAGGAGTTTCCCAGATATATATCATCTTCACAACAACAGATTTCTGTCAGCAAACATTTTGTATTTGTGAAATTTCAAGAGATTTTGATGCTTATTTCATTTTCATAGAGCTTTTGATTTTTCAAAATCTTAACACTATGTGGGGGAGGTACCGGAAGAAATGGTCCGATCCCTCACATCTTTATAACAGATATTGCGATGATGGAAATATTGAGATGCGCAAAGTCTGAATAAAATCAGATGTTAATTTCGCGTTTTTTAGTTTCAAGGGTATTCAAAATTTTTACCCTTTGTGGGGAAGGTACCAGAGATAAGAGACCGATATATTCCATCTTCACAGCAGATATTGTGTTAATATAAATATTGGGATGTGTAAAATATGAAGAGATCAGGATGCTTTTTTCGGATTTTATAATCGTTTTGGTTCTTCAAAACTTGGACCCTTTGTGATCTTTACCATCTTTATAACATATCTTGTGTTGATGGAAATATTGAGATGTACTAAGTCTGAATGGAATCGGATATTCATTTCGCTTTTAATGAATTTCATTGATATTGAAAATGACGACCCTTTTGTGGGGAGGTACCAGATCCAGACACCAATTTTCACACCATTCCTTGGGTTAATAAAAATAATGTAATGAGAGTGATTTGAAGACACCAGACTCTGACATCACATTTTATAAGAGTCCTGAATCCTCCAAATGTCCTGAAACGGATTTGGTCCAAGAGACCTAAAATCTAAAACCGTTATTTGGTCTTGGCCACTCAAACTGAACTGTGTTTCCAAACAGACAATAGCTAAAAAAATCACTCTTTACATAATATTTTCACCTGTACGAAAAATGTATCGGTAGAAAGTTTCGAACCGGGTACAGAACTCAAATGCCAAATTTTAAGTTTTTAAATGAGAAAATATTTAAAAATCGTTAGTTTCCGAGGTATATTTAAATGGGAACTTTTATGAAGAATGAGAATTCAAACTCTAAGGTTATATAGCTGGGATATCGAAAAAAATCGATCAAAATTAATTGGAATATATACATTAGCTTGACTAATTTATTGTTCTGCAAAAACATATATCATTTTTGTAGTCTAAAACAGACAGGAGCTCATAATTCGATTTCATACTGCTTTGGTGACCCTTGTAATAAATATACACAATAGAGGAAGTCCATATAAAACTTATCCCTGACGGTCAAATGCATTCCAAGGCTAACCTTACAGCGGAGGAAGAAAAGGTCACATAATAACCCTTAATACATTGATGAATTAACACCCACTGACCTTCGAATGTCCTTCGCAACACTCAATTCCACTCCACTCAATAATTCATAATTCTAACTCAGTTAGCGAACACCATCACACCTGACTTTAATACCGGCCAATTACCGGGGCACACTCACTCACCACGCACTCAATCAAAGTTTAACTTTAATTGCTCCAATTTTCAAGCAAAACGCTGTTAATTTAATTAAAGATGCTGCCCGGGCTTTGATAATTACGGCAGCTAGTCGTTGTTCGTTTGGCTGTTCGCTCAGTTTCATTTAGTTTCGATGCTATTATTTTCAAATTCCGGAGCACACTTGGTCATAACAGAAATACAGTGAGGTGGGTGAGTGAGGGAGTGTGACATACACACACACCACCACCACCTGCAAATGCATAACCATTTTGTGCATAGATGGGGGCGGGGAGAAAATGGAAAAAAGGTAATATTGAAAATTAGAAAAACCTCTGATTTTATTGGCATTCAAACGTTGTTATTTTGCAATCACCACCAAATGGGATGAGGGAGAGGTGCCACATACCTGTGCTATATCAAGAGGGGGAGGGGGAGAGTGGCTGGAACCACATCAGAAACTTCTTTACGTACGTGACTTTCAAAACCATTAAAACATCTCTCTCGACCTACATTTGTTTAATAAACACCACTCTAATAAAAACGTACAAAAGCCATATACCTCCTCCCGTCACCTCACTTGGTGAATGTAACCCCCCTCCCCTTCTCTATACCAACACATAACACCAAACACATGCAAAAGAAAATCTCACTACTCCCACTAACCATTTTTAAAGGAATTCGTGTGTGTGTGTGTATGTGCGTGTGTGTTGTTTTATGCCTTCCTCCATTGTTGTTTTTTTTTTTTTTGTTTTTTGAGTAGGAAATGCTAAAAAGGATACGGGTATCTTGATGCTGGAATATAGTTAACATGGCTTAAATTAAATTAGATGCTAGAACAGCAGGCCATAACATCCAAGGAATGTGATGCAAAGGAGGGGGGAAGGTGGCTGTTTTTATTTAAACGAATTCTTTGGCTTCACTAAATGTCTGCCAAGTGACATTTAGTTCAAGGCTTTCTCTCAAACAAACTTTTGTTTATTTGCAAGCGAAGCAAAAACAACAACAACAACAACAACACGTTTGGCAGAACAAAGAATCTATGCTCGGCATTTAGTCGAGTTAAGAACTAAATTATTGCCTAATTACCAGCCATTACAAACACACGCGCCCGCATTTACATTATTTTATACACAACAACAAATCCAACGGATCTTTTGTCGTTTTCCACACCTGTGGTATTTCTTTTTTTCGTTGTCCCCTGTTAATATTTTCACCGAACACTTCTGGCGCTGTCTGTCCACTTTTCTACGGCTAATCAAAAGGGGACCCCGCAACAATTCCTGCCAATTTGCACGAATGACTTGACGTCTAATGAAATGAACAATCATGGTTTATCGATTGGTTTTTCCTGTTTCCACAGCGTAGTCATTGGCTTTTCTACACACATCACAGGGAAATCGTGTAGGGGATGGGGGAGGTAGGATAACGCTCTATTGTAGTAACAGGAATGACATTTTGGTATTCCAAAGTGAAAAACCACTCAAAACAATTAATAATAGTTTCCATTATTAAATTCTGACAATCAAGATTTCCTTCTTAGCTGCCGCTTTGGCATTTTTTTAAACGGAATTGGTAATGGCGAATGACTTTGGAAGTCACGGAGTAGAATTGCTGGATTTTTCTATGAAATTTCATCTATTAATTGATGTCAATATTTGTTGGGTGAAAACCGAATTTATTACTTGACACAGAGGTTTCTATTGAAACAATATTACGAAATGCAAGTCATTTGTCTGATTGGAAATCTCCAAAATTCTATTATTAAACAAATCTTTAAAAAAAATAATGGAAAAAAGTACAGTGTTTAATTCAAATAAAATAATAGCAATTCTAGATGAGATTAGGTCTTTTCAAAGAATGCTTCAGCTCTTTGATATTAATCCCCCTTTTTCGAGCTGAGTCCCAACAAAGTGCCGAAATAATACGACAAACCCAATACGGAAGTTTTATCGTGCGATATAATGCTTAAAAAAATGATAATACATAACTGAGTGAACCACTTCTTGGTATTTTTATGATGACCTTTTCAATGGCGCCCAAACTGTTAACTCTAGTGGGTATATAAGGCTAAAGCTAAACGCGAATATTTTTAAGGTTTAGCCAAATATAATTTGACACTTTGATTTCTGAGAGAGCAAGTGCTGTATTTTTAGAATATTAGAGTAAGATTTGTATTCAATTCAATTTCACCGTACTTCATTTTTATAGCCTTAGCCATATGACTAGAGAGGGTATATATCTTTTGATACGGCCAAAATGTGACTCGTCGAAATAACGGTTTAAGACCCTAGGCCTCTTTGGATCAAATCCGTTTGAAGAGATTTGGAATCGATCTAGCGATGTCCGTCCGTATGTCTGGCTGGTTGCTGCGCACGACAACTCTCGAAGGGAGTATCCGATTTGATCCAAACTTGATACATGGTAATATTATTGCCAAACATAGATCGAGTTGCTCCAACTTGGCATTTGGTTGGCATCCTAATATTTGAATCAGTGCTAAGTCAGGTGCCTCCCAATGGTCAAGTACCTCCCCCACAAAGGGTCACAATTTTAAATAATTACAACACTTATAAAATGTGATGTAAGAGTCCTATTGTCTTCAAATTACGGGGTGAGATAAAAACAATTGCAACAAAGTCAAACGCCATAATTTTTTCATTTTTTTAAATTTTATTGAATCAAAGCAAAAAGTGCCGGAAAGAGTATCAACTTTTAGAATAAGTTCAGATTTGTTTGAATTGGCCACCTTTGGCACGAATTATGGCCTTCAAAAGGCCAATGAAACCGTCACACGGTGACCGAATGTTGCTCTGCGGTATTTTGGTATTGATTTTTCTAGTGCCAACCTTGCTTTCCAAAATAATCCAGACACAATAGTCCAACGGATTGGTATCCGGAGATTTTGGTGGCCATTGCGCGCTGGAAATTAAGCGAGGAACCTCATTTTGTAACCATTCTTGTGTGGTCTGCGGTCAAAATATTTGCTTGCCCAAGGCTTTAATACTCCCTCCAGAATAATTTCGGGATAATATTCGGCATTTATTCTGATGCCACGGTCGATTAATACGAGCGGAGGGCACCCATCGGCTATTATGGCGGCCCACACCATCACCATGGCCGGCGCTTGAGTTCTGGTGGCCAACCGAAGATGCACATTTGCATCTGACCTCTTTGGCAAGTAAACACGATCATTTTGTTTGTTTACAAACTGCTGGACAACGAATGTTTTCTCATCGGAGACGGAGAAAACCGAATTCGGCAGTTCACCACTTTCGGCTAAGCGAAGCAACTCTTTAGCTCTCTTGAGTCTATTTTCTTTGTGTTGCGGTGTAAGTTCTTGCACTTTTTGGAATTTCAATGGCTTTAAATTACACATATCACAATATTTTTATTAACCCAAGGTCTGGTGTCAAATTGTGACATATCGGTCCCCTGCTTCTGGTACCATCAATGGGCCAATTTTTTGAATATTCATGGAGCTCATAAAACACGAAATTAATATTCGATTCCATCTCAATATTACCACCAGTTCAAGATCTGTTATAAAGATGGTAGAGATCGGACCATTCCTTCTGGTACCTCCCCACATTGAGTTCAAGATTTTGAAAAAAAAAGCTCAAAGAAAACGAAATAAGCATCCAACTCTTTTCAATTTTCACTCATACAAATAATTTTGCTAACGCAAGATCTGTTGTGAAGATGGTATATATCTGGGAACCCCTTCTGGTACCTCACCCACAAAGGTCACAAATTTCAATACTTTCATCTGTCTGTCATAGCATGCGAAAAAAGTCAGCGATTCTTTACAACTTCCCATATCTAAATATTTCTCTCAACCAGAAATTTGTGATTTCGCATAAACATGTTCGAATTTCTTGTAATTTGTCCCATACCAATATTTTAATCTGTATTACATGAAGTACGAAAATGGAATACTTCGGTCGACTATAACTGGCACCTCTATATCTGGTCGACTATATCTGGCACATCTAAAAATAATCTCATGTGTCATGTAAATTGAAGGAAATTACCAACCATTTCGATACGAAATTGACAATATTGGCCCATTCCTTCAGAACCCATTTCATAGAGGGTCAACAGTTTGAATAATCATAACGAAGTAAAAATATATTTAAAAAAATCGAATATTTAAAAAATTGAGTGTATATATCTGTCGGCAAAACCGACTGATATTTTTTACTTCTTTATTCTAACTTTCAACCCAACTCAGAGAAGGATATTTCCCATTTTTTTCTGCCCCAACTAAGCCCATTTTCGAGGTATTTCTATTTTTAACAACACTAACTGTTGAAATTTTAACTGAATCCACTACTTCGTTGAAATAATTTTCTAACAACATTGGTATAATGTTTTATAGATTTTCAAGGCAATGCAGAGCTTTTTTGATATTTTTCAATATTTCCATTTGAAACTATTTGGATCTGGTCTTCCAATCATTCAACAGTTTTTACAAAGAAATTAATCCGAAGTTCCAAAAATCTCTCCAGTGATTTTTAAGGCTTCCAAACCACATTTAGAATTAAATTTTAGAATTTCGGTACCTCCATCCCAAACGTACACATTGAACTTCGAGTGCAGTTCGGCTTATCACTTTTGATGTTTTGCATATCTTCTCACCAGAAACTTACTCTTTCCGTTTCGGAGAAGGTCAATTGAAACTAAACAATTTATCTTTAGTTTTGAAGTCGTGCAACTTTTAAGTATCTCTCTCTCTTTACTTTTAATCCCAAGTTGTTTGGAGAAAATAAAGAAGTTCTTTATTTTCCTTTTGTGAACTTTTCAAATGTCCCATAAGTTATCAAGAAAAAAAAGGAAAAAGTTTGTCATCTATTTTAATTAGCTAAATGACAAAGAGGATATTTCATAGAAACAATGACGACATCAAAATCAGCCAGGATAAATGCCAACCACATGTCTGCAGAGTCTTTGGAGTTGGAGTCTCTTTTTTTCTTTGTTTTTCTTGGGCACAATTGTGGAACTAATTTCCCATAGTTTATGGCATAATTGATTTGTGTGTAGTGGACGGAGGACACAAATGCATATTGTCCAGTGGCTATTTGGAAAATCCTCCCTCTCCTCCCTGTTTTTTTGTAAATAAAAATCATGGTCATGCTAACCACTTAATCTATCCCCCACCCCCTTCCCCCGTTGTTTAAGGACATTGTTTCGTATGTGTGTACTCTCGGCCAGTCTGTTACAAACAAAAACCGAAAAGTTTATCTATTATCATAAACACAATATCCCCGAGATGGTCACCCTAATTATGATATCAGCCATCAGCAAAACAAAGCCCAGCCGGTCGGCCTGTCGCAAAACTTCTTATCGTCCCCATAATAAATATGACAAAAATTGAAAAGAAGTCCTGTGAATATTCTATTTTATTATTGAATTGAGGTTGCTTGGAGGGGAAGTACTAAAGTGTTATGGGCGACCTTAATCTACTGAGGAAAAAAAAAACAGAATAAAGAATGGAAGAATGAAACTTATCAAAAACATTAAATTCAACCACACACAGAGGGAGAGACAGGCAGACTGCCACAAAGCCTTATGTTAACTGCCTGGATGGCAAAAATAATGGTGTGGGGGAGGGGGTGGTAGGATGGATGGGGGGTTAAAAACTTTACAAGTTGTGACAGTGTTAAATGGGGGTTGGGTTGCCATTATCCACAAAACAGAACAGAAACAGAACGGGCTGGGGTGAGGGTTGATTGTTGGCATAGATGGAGGTTCAAAAATGTCATAACTATTGTTATTATAGTTATTAAAGTTGTTTATCAAGTGAAAGCAAGGCGGTGGCAGTGGCAGTGGCAGTGGCAGCAGAGCAGAGTGGGGAACTTTCCATGGGTGTGTCGTTGTTTTGCTGATGTTATCCCCCCACAAAAAAAAAAAGTACTGGGAGAAAAAAAGAAACACTTGAATGGCAAGTGAAACACTCCCACGCACACAGAGATATTCTATAAACTACTACTAAACTACAACCGGATGTAGATATCCTTTTAACACACACACTCGCCCGAGCTACATGCTTACGCATAGAAACGACAAATTCTACCCATTCTTATTCATATCTACTATACATATTCACACACACACACACACACCCATACATGCACATTTCTCCAAATAAAAATAACAATCATTACAATAAAATAAATTCATAATTTTTTTTTGTTGCTTCCTTTTGTCGCTGCTGCCGCCATTGCTGCTCTGGGAGACAATTTTTAGTTGTCGTTTTACAAGGCAGCGGCAAAATTCTATACATTCTCTGGTAGTGTGTGTGTGTGGGTTTTTTGGTTGGATTGTTTGTTTTTTGTTGTGTGTGTGTGTGTGTGTGTTGTCGTATGAAAACCAAGATCTCCTCGAAACTATGCAGATAACAACAACTAAAACCAACAAAAATAGCCACAATATAAATAATGGTTAAAGCTAAAACTTTCATAATATTATTTATGTGAGTTGTTCCCCCCTTAAATGTGTGTGTGTGTGTGTACATGTGGGTGTGAGTGCGAGTATTTCCATGTATTGTGTAATGCTAGTTGTAGTCCTCAAAGTCGTGCCTGAGCTTGTTGTCTCTGTTCGCCAAATAAACAAATCGATGATATTTGTGTGTGCATATTTATGGTGTTAAATTCAACTGAACGACACAAAGACAACAAACAAAAAAAAAAGGAAAATGATGAACTTTCCCTCCAGGACAAAACAACGAAAGCCACACACACACGTACTCACTCACAAAAAAACCGAAATAAAATTCATAAAAAATGCCACAACTATGGCCTAGCCTTGACTCAATGCAAAACAAAACCAAAAAAAATGTACTTGGAGTCTGCATTGCAAATGGCTTTAGTACATCCATAATCCAACAAACAGCACCACCCACTTCCGTTAATGTCCTGCTTCCTGAAGCACAGCTTTCCCCAAGGGGATTTCTGAAGGAGGGGTAGAGTTTCACATGAGTTATAGAATAAATAGTATTAGCTGGCAGCAGGGGAGGGGATGTATGGAGGTCAGAATAGCAACGCTCGTCGAAAATCCAAAGAACATGTGGAGTGGGCCCCAGTAGCCAGGAGGCGTTACAAAAAGTGGTTGGTTGCCATACAGATTTTGAACATAAGTAAATACATACATTTGGGAGATTAGAACAACAGCTTGTTCCCGTAGCTTTCACACATTAGAGTGGCTGGCGTTGCTATGCAAGGCGCCAACTTGAAAATTTGTCAATATGTTTTGATTTTTTTTGTTTTAACCCTGAAGGGTTACAAATCATGCCCTAAAGGCGGACTTTGGTAAAAGGGGATGGTTTTGATTGCCATTCTGGGCAATAAAATCAATCTATGTTCATTAAGAGCATATATTGAAAATAAAAAATTGAAAACTCTTTATTCCTCCAAAAAAAATTCTCTCTACCATGCTCGAAAAAGCCGTATAGATGGTTTTCTACGTCCAAAAAAAAAATATGGACAGTTTCCGATTTGGCGAAGAAATATAAAGAGGATTTCAAGCTGCTGAAAAAATATCTTCTATTAAAAGAGGGTGGTCCTGTAATGTGTCTTGAATCTTCAGCAGTACACATGAACGGTATTCTTTGTTAGCGAATATTTAAATTGTCTCCATTTTTAGAAGAACCTTAATCAGTGTTGTTTAGGTCCCCTATGGGCAAAGGAAAATCTTCATGTATCCTTCTATAGACAATAGGAAACAAACAGGACAAATGATTCCTTCAGTTCTCCTATGAACAATAGAACAACTTCAGTTTTTCTATGGAAAAACTAATTCCTTCATGTTTTCTATGAGTCTCCAATGGGCAATAGAAGACCTTACTGTTACCTGTGTACAATTGAAGATTTTCAGATCTTTTAAGGAAAATAGAAGACCTTGAGGTGTTCTGTGAAAAACTCAATAGAAAAGCTTCAGATCTCTCATGGACAATAGAAGATCTTGAGGTCTGCTACTACAAGTCATTGAAGTTTCCCATGGACTATAAGACATGGACAATATACGACCATCCGGTCTTCTATGGGCAATATAAGATCTTAATGTTTTCTGTAGACAAATTAAGACAATATAATATCTTCAGGTTCTCTATATACAATATAAGACCTTCAGACCTTATATAGGCAATATAAGACTTTCAGGTTTTCTATAGACAATATAGGTCCTTTAGATCTTCTATAGAGCAATATAAAACCTTCAGATATTCTATAGGCAAAATAAGACCTTCAGGTCTTCTATAGGCAATATAAGACCTTCAGATCTTCAATAGAGAAATTAAAACCTTCAGGCCATCTTTGGGCAATATAGTCCTTCAGATCTTCTATAGAGCAATATAAGACCTTCAGGTCCTTAGTAGGCGATATAAGATCTTCAGGTCTTCAGTAGGCGATATAAGACCTTCAGGTCTTCTATGAGCGATATAAGACCTTCAGGTCTTCTCTAGGCGATATAAAACTTCAGGTCTTCTATAGGCGATGTAGACCTTCAGGTCTTCTATGAGCGACCTTCAGATTTTTTCTATGGGCAATATAAGACCTTCAGGTCTTCAATAAGCAATATAAAACCATTAGGTTAAAATAAGGCCTTCAGTCATATTGCTTCATAGACAATATAAGACCTTCAGGTCTCCTATAGTCAATATAAGACCCTTAGATCGTCTATGCGAAATATAAGACCCTCAGGTCTTCTATAGAGCAATATAAGACTTTCAGGAAAATGAGCAATATAAAACCTTTACGTCTTCTATGGGCAATATACAGCGTTCAGGTTTGTTATGGGCAGTATAAGACCTTCTCGTCTCCTATATACTATAGAAGACCCACAGGTATCTTATGGAACATGTTAAAAAAAAGCTTTAGGGTCTTCTATAGAATCCCTTTCAAGAATTATATCTTTAATGAAGAATGTTAAAGGACATCCTATGTAAAGAAGTCCTTAAAAATAACATTTTGAAATTTTTCCATCAAAGTTTTATGGTGTCACCCTAATATCCGCATAATCTTACAGATATTCTTAAATTATTCCTGTTTATTATTTCTGGTGATCTCCCTGCTCCTTGATATCTCAACACAGGGTGGTAAGCTGTTGTCCTCTTTATGGTAGTCGTCGTAATCATCATCGTTCCTACGTATCCGACCCAAACTCTAAAATATTCCAACAACAAAAAAAACAAACTGCCAAAAAAATTATGAAAATTTTGCGTTGGTTTTTTTTTTTTTTTTTTTGAGTATTTTCATATTTTATGATTTTGTTTTCGCACATTTTCCTCATCGTTGCAGGGATGGGAAAAAAAACCCTAAAAGAGGGTGGGGTTAAATCATTTATTTATTCAAATTCAAAAGAATGGCCAAAGTTCTTGAAAAATTGTAATTTAAGTTATTTTGCGGCATCATTGTGTCATATGGCGGTGCGTAACGGAAAATAGTTTAATTTTTCTTATTTTTTGTTTTTTTTTTTTTTTTTTCTTTAAGAATTGCCTTTATTTACTGGAAAAGTTTTATAATAAAGGAATAAGAATAAAAAATTTGGCGTCACACTTGCAAAACACTACAGTTTGTTTGCGAATACAAAGTTAGCATTTCAAAATTTTTGGATGCTTTATGAAGTATACAAGAATAATTAAAATAAATATAATATTTATTATATAACGATAATTATTATTTACATATATATTATAATTAAATTGCCATAATATAATGTATATATGTGAATAAAAATATATATTTTTATACAAAAAATATATTTTTATATTATATACATATTCGTATGAGAACTAAAAAATGTGTGAAAAACATAAACATTTTTTTATAAAAAATTATTTTTATACCAAATTTTTTTTATAAAAAATTTTTATACCAAAATATTTTTATATAAAAATTTCATCTTTATAAAAAATATATGAAAGTTTTTCTTTATAAAAACATAGTTTTATACTAAATATAAAATGTATTTTTCTATAAAAATAAAATATTTATATAAAAATTTTATATAAAATATTTATATAAAAATAAAATATTTTTATGAAATATAAATTAATTTATAGAAAATGTATTGATGTTTTTTTATAAAAACATTAATTTTTTATATAAAAAACATATTTTTATATAAAAATTAATTTATAAAAATGAATTGAAGTTTTTTATAAAAACATATTATATACTAAATATATTTTTTTATTATTAAGGACTATAATTTTTATTAAAAAAATATATTTTTTCAGAAACTTTCATGGAAATTTTTGGGAAAATTATTAAAAGAAGTATTTTTTTTTAAACCACTGCTAGATAAAAAAAAATCATACATTTTAGCATATATATATTTTTTGGGAAAATATTATTATTAAAAAAAATATTTTAAAAATATTTTTTATAAAACACTGCTAGACGAAAAAAATTATAGATTTTAGCAATGCTCCTAAAACACCTTTAGTGCAAAAAACACCACACATAAACAGCACATACTTATACACATATATATTCATATATTTAGCTGAAGAAGAATAAAATCATGGTCCAAGGACCGATTTAAGTCTCTCTCTTTCCTCCCGCCCAAAAGCCACAACTCAACTGCATAGATTGTAAATATTTCAAGAACAACTGGTTCGTAGTTATTTCTTTTATTGTTGTTTGTTTCTTATACTGCCTACGTTACAAAAAACAAAATTCCAAAACTCTGTAAATAAACCCCAAACTCATTAATACATTTTTTTGTGTGTGAAGATGGATGGCGTTTATGAATAAAAAAATTATATAAATTAAGAATTTTGATACAATGGTTTTTTGTACAAAGAGTACTTTCTTGTTTTCGAAGATAATTATTTTTATTTTTATTATTATTTTTATTTTTGTTTCTTTGCCATTGTTTTGTTGTCTATCTTTGAATTTGTGATTTGTTGTACTTTGTTCAGTTGTATTGTACGATGTTGGTTTTCTTTATTTTCTGTTAATTTTAGCCTTTGATTATTGTCATTTGTCATTACCTGCATTCATTGTCATTCGTTCGTTTGTTTACTCCATGCCATTTCATTCATCTTTCCATTTAAATCCTTGTTTTTATCATTGTTCTAAATCTCATTTTGTTGTGTTTTTTTTTTTTTTTTTTTCAATATTTTCCCCTTTTTTCTTCTTCTTCTTTTTCTGTATATAAACAATACTTAAATGCTACACATAATTATGTAATTATCCTTCTGATTATCATCTGTATTATATTCCTTATGGATTATTAACGTTTCGTTATTTTTTCTAGAGCAGTGACTGGTATGTTTTTTTTTCTGTTTTATCTTCAATATTCAAATGAAATGTTCGGTTTCCCAATAGGTCTCCTCTTTCGTTGTTTATTACCATGCATAAATCTAAGAAAATAACAAAGGAAACTCCCCCATTCAATTATTTTGTTTTTTTGGTTGGTCTGTTTGTTTGTGTTCAAACACATTCAAACCTAATTGAATATGGAATGAGTAATGTGTATTAATAATTATTTGGATTTCTTGTTTTATTTATTTATTCGATGGGTGAGGGAAAGGGGGGCAACACAAATTACTTGTTTATTTGTTCTAAAAGAAAATAGGCTTCCTCCAAGGAAATATATTACAAATTGATTAAATCAATTTATTCAACACTTTTGCTATCTACTTATTTAATCATGCAGCAGTTTAGGTTAATTGGATTGCGCAAAGAAAAGAAAAAAAAAGAAACTATTAGGGAGTGGAAAAGAATGGAAAATTATACAAATCAAAATAACTGAGAAGAAAAAAGTATTTTTTTTTAAAAATGATTTTGAGTTTGAATTTCCATGTCGTTAAAAGCTTTTGAAGGCATATTTGAAAACAAAATCTAATAAACACTCTTTTTAAATTAATATAAAAAAAATGAGATGTTGGTCCCATGTGCGTATACGTACTGGTTTCCTTTATGACGTATACGATACATTTTTTAAATAATAAATATTTAATTTTTGATTTTGTTAGGAATCTTTATTCTCGATAGATTTGGAATTGGAACTAATTCAAGCTTCCAATAACGAAATTTATTTTTAGGATTTTAATAACCTTTTTTCATTCATTATTGTTTTTAGGTATTTAAATCCAAATCCAATTTTAAAGTAAAATATATGTTAGCTTCACGACTTTTTCCCAAATAGCTTCGCTTTCTTAACATAAATGCCCCTAAAATTTTAATACCTACGTGTGATAAATGAGCAGTTTAAAGTTATACCTTCTTCCTTTTACAATATTTCCTTTCATAGGATTTTATTTACAAAAAAAGCAAAGTCTTCGGACCCCATCATGCCCGGGAGATCATAATTGACCCAAAATGGAAAAAACATGTTTTCTAACACAAGGATAGGCTATGCTACACCCATATTAAATTTCACAAAATCTTTTTGGTCAAACACCGATTACGTTCTGTCTGCGTAAATCGGTGTTTTCCTCCTCCTCTCACAAATCACATTAAAACCGCCTCATAGCCTTCGATGCTTGTCATTAACTAATAATACCAATTTTTAACAAAATGATTTATTTATCAAAAATTCTACTGAAAATCATAGCACAGATCTGCTGATTTTCACTCTAGAGCGAAACTTGCTCAGAGCAGGATTGATCGAGAATGGGAGTTTATAAGGGGTCTACTCTTCACTCTTTTGTTTTGAGAGGCTGCGTTCTCGAGACGCTTCTGTTTGAAGAAGTTGATTGCTTATAATAAATGCGGAAAAATTCATCTTCATTCATGAACGTCTTGTTTGAAAAATTAACTATTGGTCCTATTCTCTATATTCAGTGTCTCTTTAAACAATCTGTAATTTATAGGGGGCTTATGCTAGGCATGCATGTTCTAAAAACTTGAGTTTTTGATATGGGAAACATCTTCTAGGCTTTTAAGATTTAAAATTAATCTAGTAAGAAAAAGTCAAAAGTCGGGCGGGCCGAATATATGATACCCTACACCACTATGGATATTTAGTAGAGCTCCCGTAGCAAAGAGTTTATTTGAAGTATATCATGCCACCTATCAACATTTGGCTTTAGCGCAGTTATAGTTTTGGTTTCAAAGGAAACTAATATATGGGAGGTATATCCAATTCTGAATCGGTTTTCACTAAATTAACCCGAAATCGGAATGCTGAGCTAAATCTAAATCTGTACCGATCTTAATAAAATATGGCAGAGGTATTTCCGGCTGTATCTGATACCAAATATCATTGTTCTGAAGTGCTAAACTCCATATCGGATGAAACATATATATGTGAGCTATAGCTATATCTGATCCAATTATCACCAATTTCAAAAGGGTTGGTCCTTGGGCCAAAGAAATATTGGCCCAAATATTATCAATCGGATAATAAATGCGACCTGCATTTTGCTCACAAGAATACATACATGTATAAATCGACTCGGAAAGTGATTCTATGAGACCCTTAAAAGTAGCTATGTACCTATCTCGCTTCCTTTTATTCCTAAATTCTATTCTTTGAGTGAGAACTATTCATATTCGTAATCGGTGCGATATATCAGAAAAATCATTATAGTTCTAAATATTCACCTCTGGAATGCTTGCGATACAATTCAATGAACCCAAAATTAAGGCGAATGAGCATTATGTACTTAGATATTACGTATACGACACAGCTAATTGCTTCAAAATATACCACAATAAGTGTGAAGAATTTAGGCAAAACACAACAGTTTCTAAGCTAATCATTTTTTTCAATATAAATAAATAACGTATCTCTATCCGGTAGCATTTAATGCTAAAAATTTTAAATAATTTAATTTTTTTATTATAACCCATTCATCTTCACATAAAAAAAATCAAATCAAAACATTTGTAATCTGCTAAATACCCATTATTTTGTACAAAAAGTCCCCCCACAGTCATGTCATTGTGTACATATGTATATTTTTCTGGTACAAAACGAATATTTAATACACATTTACTCATTTCAAATTCTCTCTCTCTCTTTTTTTTGTGTTATATTCTACATTATTTGTTTTCGATATTCGTCAGTCATTGGTTGTTCGTTTTTATTTATTTATTTTTTTTTTTTTTTTGTACATTATTTCAACAACCCTGTAAAATATTTAACTAAATAACTGTGAATGGTCCTGTTTTCTGCGTTCGTTTTTTTTTTGTAAATTTTATTTCGAATTTCATTACAAAAAAATTCGATTGAGTTTTGTAATATGAAAAACCAAAAAAAAAACCCAAAAAATAGTTGTAACCATTTTTTCGTTGAACAAAATACACTGCAAATTCAAAGAAAATTTCAAAACCCCAAATATTATATTGTAAAAAATGAAAGCTTTTTCGTTTGTTGTTTATTTATTTGTTTGTTCGTTTGTTTATGGTACATGATGTGATATGCCACAAAAGTAACTAAAAATTGTATATTTTCCTTTTCACATAAAAATATCTTTTGTTGTTTTCGAATTGTAAACAGAATATTCATATTTTTTTTTTTTTTTTTCAATTTACTTTTAACAAGTTTTTTTCTAATAATTATGTAATAACAAAAAAAAAAAAAAACAAGAAAACAATAGATTTTATTTGTTTTCATTTATGTCTCGCTCTCTCTCTTTATTCAAGCCGTTAAGAAACCAGAATTTGTTTTTTTTAACTATTCCGAACAAAAGTAAAAAAAATCAATGCAAAAATGGCGAGAAGACAAAAACGCACTTTCGGTGACGTTTTGGTTTTCTGCTTAAAACGCCGCACGAAAAAAACATGTTTAAACACGAAATGTTGGGATGGGCTGCCCGGTGACCGCTAGTATTGTATAAAACTTAAAACCAAAAAAAGAAAAAAAAACAAAACTAATAAACAAAATCGAAATATTATTTATGTGTCTTATTATTCACTTGTTTTTCATTTTCAAATATTTTCTGTTAATCTAACCCCTCAAAAACGAAATGAAAAACAAAAACAACTATTTAATGTATCAAATTAACCATTATTTGTTCTATTTATGTTGGTGTGTATGTTTGGTAACGTTCTTTCAGTTCATTTTTCTATTAAATATTATTATTTTGTAAATTATTCCAGATTTCTGATTTTTTTATTATTCTTTACCTCAACAAACTTAAAAAAAAACAACAATTCTGTTTTAATTTTCTGTAATACTCGTTGATGTTGTTGTCCTTTGTAGGTACATATGTAGATTATTTTTTGTGTCCGTTTTCATATACATACCTATCTAAATGTGTGTGTGCGTGGTTGTGTTTGCTAAAAGAATGTTTAGTATATCATCATCATCTATAATAATTATTTCTTTTTCGCTGTTTATTTAACAAAAAAAATAGAACCAAAGTATGTCCATACATCCAGCCAACCAACCATCCATCCAAACAGCCATATGCAGCCCCACCCACCGTCATCTAGCCCATATACATATATATACATATATACTAAGAGCCTCCTCTGCAAAAGAGTGTTTGTTGTTATGCCATCTAAATGTGTTCATTTTCCTTAGTTGTTGTTGTTGCTGTTGTTGTGATTTTTGCTGATGTTTTTCCCTGTTTATTCCTTTCCGCTTTTCTTCTACTTTTTTTCTCTCCTGTGGATATTAATGTTAATGCCTTTTTTCCAACTGGTTTTTATTTATTTCCGGTAAAATCGCTCTGTTGATGTTGTTGTTGTTGTTGCTGTTGCTGCTGTTATTTTTATTGTTGTCCTATAGTGTTTTCTACTTGAGAAAACTTTCATTTCAAGTAGCGAGCGAGAAGCGAAACGCGGCAAAAGGGGGGTGTGGTAAAATATTTGTATATTCTGGTTGTTGTATTACATTTCATTTCATTTGATTTTGTTGTTGTTATTGTTGCTGCTGATGCTATTTGCTGTTTCAGCTCCAGCTTCAGGTTGCTGCCGATGTTTCGTTCTTTGTTGGCAGAAAATTAAAAAAAAACGAAACAATAATGCCACTGGCAGCTGAGGGTGGGCAACATATTTTTTCAAATAGAAAAATCCAATAACAACACACACACACGATCCAATTGAAACAAGCTTCGAATAATTAAATATTTGTTTAAAACTAGTTCTGATAAATTTTTTGTACTTTTATATAATCATTCTTTTATAAAATTAATTTCGAAAACCATTTGAAGACATGACCTGAACATTTGAAAAAAAAAAACGTTTACATAAATGCACCCCATGAAACTTCAAATTTTTGTAAGACGGATAAGGAGTTCAAGAAATAATATACAAAAAAAAACAACAATGATGGGTTTAAGCCTGACTATTTTGCAACAACAAGATGCTACGATATCCCGAACAAACATGCCAAACTGTTCTATTAAATAATATAAACATGTATTTTTTTCTGGCAGCAAAAATGTGCTACTGTCGGAACAGATTTCGAAAATACATGGAGGGACTGACGTGTTCTCTATCCGAAACGTCGGATGAAAATCGGAAGTCGAATAAAGCAAATATCTATAATATTTCAGATGCCCAAAAAAAATTTAAAAAAAAAATATATTCATATTAGCTCCGATTCTAAACGAACGAAAAAAATAGTAACATGCGTACCTAGTTTAGAAAAAAACAAGCAGAAATGGCCGGGAATGACACTCGCTTTGGCTATATTCTCAATAAAAATAATTCTCTTCGCCAATGTTAAGCATGGAGATAGAAAAGGATAAGACATATAACACACTCGAAAAATCAATTCAATTCGGACAGAGTTGGAATATATTCAGACTTTTGGCAGATATGTCGGACATCTTGCTGTTTAAAATCGGACCTACAAAAAAAAACTTACTCTAATTCGACTTAAGGGTGAAACTTGCTCGAAATAGAGCGAGAGCTCTCCTGAGAGTAAGAAAAACAAACGAGCCAAGCTCTCTTTTTTCGGTTTTGCTCAAATAAGGGTGAGCATGCCTCGTTCGATTTAGAGTGGAAGCGAAATTCGTTCGTAAGCGAGCAGATTTTACTCCTGTCGAGCACTCTTTGTTTTTTTTTTTTTATAACGATGATTCATTCGTTGTGTGTATGAGTGTTTTCTCAAATCCACCGGCCGGAGTAGTATTTGTTATAGCCAAATTGCACAAAAAGTAAAGCTCAAGAGAAAATTTCTCGAAGAAAGAAATTTTTTGGGAAAATACAACTCTCAGACATTGGAACAGAGCTCGGACATAAGTCTGTCAGAATCATTAGAGTTATTCCCTAGAAAAAACATATTTCTTCCAACAGTAAAGCTCAAGAAAAAAACGAACAGAGTTCGGACAGAAGTCTGTCAGAATTATTATAATTATTTCCAAGAAAAAAACATATCTCTTCCCAAAATAAAGCTCAAGAAAAACTCCTTCAAAGAGGGGAAAATATTGGAAAAGTACATTCTCAGACAATCGAACAGCATTTGGGCAAAACAAAGTCAGATGCGTTAGAAAATTCTTATAAAATCAAATATCTTTACAAAAGCTAATGAAAAGAGTAAATAGAAAACAACTCTTAAAGAGAGAAAAATGTTGGTGAGAATACTACTCTCAGGGGCAAAGGAACAGAATTCTGTGAGACACATGAGAATTATTCTCAACAAAAACAAGTCACTTCAAAAACAAGTCACAACTCACGAAATAAAAGAATCTTAAAAATATTAAAATGTAAAATATTAAATTAAAATCAGAAATCGAACAAAATTAGGAAAGAAGTCTGATAGACGCGCCGATAAAATCTTTAGACTTTGTGTAGGTATGTCAATATGCAAAAAAGGTGTTAGAACAATTCTTATAAAAGCAAATATCTTCGTATAATTTAAACTCGAGAGTAAAAAGAAAAATAATTTAAAGAGAGAAAAATATTAATGAGAGCACTACTCTCAGACAACCGGAAACAGTGTCTTCGAATGAGAATACATTCTAGAATGTTTGAAAGACATGTTGTCTGCAAGAAATAAATACAAATAAATTCATTAAATAACACAGATAGGTATTAATACAAATAAATACAAAAAAAAAGAAAATATAAATAAATTATAAATAAATAAAAAAAACATATGTAATTAAATGACAGATATTTAAGACAGCCAGAAAGTGTAATTGTTAAAGTTTATACCATTCTTTATTTAAAAAGAGACTATCCCAAATTCCACTTCCTGTTAGCTGGATTCAAGAATTTAATGCTGCATTAAATTTGATTATTTCAAACCTATTTTGAAGTGGACACCAAAAAAATGAAAATATTTAGCTTAACATGAGTGCTGAAAAATCGAATATCCTCCCAAATTACTTTTCCTTTGTCAAACTCTTCTTATAATCAAATCCGAAGCTTTACCTATTTAATTGATCACCACTGTAAACAAGTTAGGAAAACTGCAGATTATTGATTGAAATGTGTTTTTCTTCTCTTTTTCATTAACAGGTATTACACAAATGACGGTTAACAATAATTTATTGAAACCTCCCCTCTTCTGCTCGGTTTCTCTCTCCGAAAAGAACAACAACAATAACAACAAACCGAATGAAATGTGTATCATTAATAGTGCCAAACTCAATACGGCACATCAGCAAATATCATTGTCGCCGTTACAGGTCCCTTAGCTTCAGCTCAGATTCTCCCTTTTGATTTGTTTTCCAAACGCTTTGTTGTATTACAATTTGTTGTTGTTGCTGTCGTTGTTGTTTTTCTTGTTCATGAACATCACTATCAGTTGGTAACTTGTACATGTTTTCCATTTATTTAGATTTGTGTATAAAACAACAACAAAAAAACTAGAAGCATTCCCTATTCCCTTCGCTTCATCTCTGGCCCTGCCGTTGTTTTGTGTTCCACATTAAACGGAACTTAGGGAAACCCTAGAAACCAATTTCTACATTCCTTCCCATTGGAATCGGGCAACAACAACAACAAAAACAGCAAGACTAAGGTGTGTTGCTGTATTTGTTTTGCTTTTAACCTTATGAGAATGTTGCTGCTCCCCAGTCAGCCTGCTACGGCCATGGGGTGTGTATGTGTGTGTGGTTTTGTGCCCTTTGCAATAACTTTCGAGCATTCGGTATTAATTTGCCAAGAAGGGACCAGACCCGGGGAACGTGGAGAATTGTAGGAACCTTGTTTTCATTGTAATAATTTTTTCTCATTTATTTCTTCTTCGTTTTTGCCTTCATTTCTCCATCATTTTTCATTTAGTTGTATTTTTAGACTATTTCAGCACTATTTGTTTGTGTTTGTTGTATTTGTTTTTGTATATCGCATTCGGATTCGTATTTGCCTTTGAACGTTGTTTGTGCTCCGTTGGCACAAATGAATTCTGCCATTATTATTACTGCTATTGCCACCAGTGCTCCTTCATGTTCGGGATATGGACACAAATACACCCACAGCTTTGACTACACTATTCACTACCTCCACTATCTCCACTACCACCCCCCTCACACACACACATTGTATTAATAAAGGCAGAGTGCGTTTGCTGGGTATTTAAGATGGTTGGGTAGTGGGCAACAGCTTACAAAATACAATGTGTCTGTATGTGTGTGTGTGTGTGTGGGAATGTATTCGAGTATAGGTATTTGCAATTTATATGTTGTAAAGCTTTCATTGCTTAATTTAGAGAACCGAACAGACCAGACTTATGGTACCGGCTGCTTCAATACTTGTGTAGACCACTCTATCTTCCCACACTCCTCTGGCCAGCAATCCTTTGGCCAGCCCAACATTAGTTTCATTTGGTGTGCCGGGAAGATGTTTGCTTGTCCGTCTGTCCATTCGTCTGCTGTTAGTTTGTTCAAGAGAATCCTTTCATTTTCGCCTGGCCAAACTAAACGAAGTGGAAAAAAAAAAAACGGAAATATTTTCAATTTTACAAATGAGCAGAAGAGAATACCTTGAAGTCGTCGAAGCTTTTCTCCAACTCTTCCTTTTTGGGGTTTTTGTGAGATTTCACCCCTCCATTCGTTTCGTTTCGTTTTTCTTCTTAATTCAGTTTATTTGTTCCCCCATTTTTAGTTTGAGTGTGAGTCCCAAACAGAGCATTGCAGTACCAGAATCAGCAAAAAGTGAACTGGGAAAAAGGAAATACTTCAATTGTTTATTATTTGTAATTTTTTCCTTATCATTTTCCTCGTTTCTTGTGTTTTACAAAACAGCAACGCACACACACACACACCCAATCAGACACAAATTAGAACAGCCAACATAAAAGGCTTTATCTAAATGAGTGTTTGTGTGCCGGTGTGTGTGTGAGAGTCTGTATCATTTGAATTGTATGCCTTTGCCTGTCTGTCTGTCTGCCGGTATCTTCTCTTTATAATTAATATAAATGTTGTGTTGTCCTTGTGTGTGTACGTATCTGTGTTTTGCCTGCGCGTGTGTGTGCTTTTCTCTGTGTAATTAAATTATTTTATAACGTTTTCATTTAAAGGATAAAACCAAAAAAGGCTGCAACTACAAACATGCTCCACATGCAATGTCTCATACTTGCATGTGTCTGTGTGTGCCTTTGCCTTTTTTGTCATTGTATGACCTATGAACTCCATGTACGATCTTTGCTTTTTTTTCATACTCCATGTGTATGTGTTTGAACTATGGTATTTTAGATCTAAACTAATGAACAAAACCAAAGAAATATTGCAAAAAAAACCAAAAACACAAAAACTATCGGCAGACAATAATGGAAAAAGAACTTCAGACGGAAGAGAGGACCCTTTTGTGTGCGAAATTTTATTAAATTAAATTCATAATATATACTATATCGTTTTTGGTTCTTATTAAAATAATATTTCATTTCATTCTTTTTTAATTACAAAAAATATGAAGAAAATGTTTGTTGTTAATTTGGGGCAAACACAAACATTGAATATTCCAATAATTGATTTAAAGAATTTGTTTAAAAAAAAATATTTAGTGTAAAAAATATTTTTTATAATTTTAAAATAAATGAACATATATTTATTTTTTATGCAAAATATTACCTCCAATCAAACAATATGCTGTTTGATGGGACTTGATCCACATTTTATCCATTCATTGTCCTTAATGGTACTTTGCAATAACATTTTGTATCTAAATCTATGTTATTTAATCTTTCAAAATCTGTAATAAAAAATTAAATCATTATCTGACTAAAACCCACAAAAATGAGATAAATCTCTCCAGAATGGAGAAAATGGCATAATACACATGCAAAAACAAAACATTGGACTACATTCGAAATTTGAAATCCTTTTTTCCAAGATTCTAAAACTTGTCCAGGTCTCTTTTACGTCATTCAAAATAAGAAGTGTGCAAATGAACGTCTCTAAAAAATGTTCTCTCAATAATTTCTCACTGGTCAAAATTTCATAGCGAAGCTTATCTCATAATTTGGTGGTTCTTTTCTGGTCCCGGTTTCATATATAAAACCTATACAAATTTTGGATAATCCAGAAAAATTAAATTTTGGAATCAAATACATCTAAGTTTTTTGTGAGATAGCCTTCTTCTATTTAAGAACCCAAAATACAAATTAGAGCCCTATTTGGTGGTAGAAAAGCATGGCAAAGTCTTTTAAGGCACTAGGAACTGTTTCAGAATCTAGACATACATTAAATAATTTATATGAGGATGTGTTCTAGCTTTAAATATTTTGAATAACCTTCAAAGCATCTCATAAGTAAGAACAGCCTTAAGTTCGGATGGTTCTAGCATTCTATAACCTCCACCATGTATAACCTTTACTTATGGAAAAAATTGTCTATCCTCAGAAAGCCTAAAATTAGGAGATTCCATAACTGGAAACCTTACCTATGAATATTTTGTGATAGGACTTGGAAATATGAAATTTAGTCTAATTTAGTTTAAATTAGGGTTCAAATCTTAAAGATATCGAAAATCGGGAGGCACCGTTATATGGTAGGGGAATTGAGATAAGTTCGCCCGGGCCGAACCTTTAATGCCTTCCACCTTGAGGTAAAGAAAACCTTTAAGGATCGGGTTTGAATATTGGGGCCACTTCCATTTTTGCCAGTGAAATTGGTTGATAAATAGTCTTAGAGGTGCCGTTAAGCCCATGGTACCGTTTTCCTGCTAAAGTAGTTGGCCAAAGTGTCAACTACCAGAATTAAAAAAGATCTGCTAAAAATATGGCTAAAATCGAAAAAACACCAAATAGTCGGAGGTACCACTTTATGAGCGATAAAACAAAAATATGAGCCAAGTCCACCTGTCTTCTGTCACAGAACCCATTACAGACTTTAAATACAGAATATTTAACGATTCGTCTGAAAAATGTGGCTAAAATCATCAAAATACCGAATATAGAGAAGTACTGAACTTGGGGGTGAGGGATGCTATAGCAAAATGTGAACCTATATGGGCAACGATCTGCCACAGAAGCTAAAACCCATTACGAAACCTAAGTACCGAATTTTAAACCATTCCGTTTGAAAATGTGGCTTAAAACGTCCAAATATCAACTATTGGAAATTATTATTATATGGAGCTATGAAATTTTAGCTAATAATTTTTACAAAGTTGTCAAAATACGGAATAACGGAGAATACCGTTATTTAAAAACGTGGACCTATATAAACAATATTTTGCCACAAGAGGTTTAAATAATTATATATTCTACGAATCGAATTATAATCAATTCCGTTTAAAAATGTTGTTGAAATAAGGTAGCTATAAGAAAACGTGGTGTTATATAGAAAATTTTCTGCCACCACTTCCTGAGGCCTTACACCCTCTAAGTATCGAATTTTAAACAATTATCCTAAAAAATATCTTCTAAATCGCCCGAATGCTGAACATCGGAAGATACTGTTATGTGGTAGGGAAACGTGGACCGGCCCGTGGCCCATTTACAAACATACTCTGCCTACTGACAAAGTATACGTGTGTGCAAAAATTTAGCGTTCTATCTTAATTTGTACGAAAGATAGCGTGATTGCAACAGACAGACGGACATCGTATATCGACTTAGAATTTTATGCAGATCAAGAATAGATATACTTTTATATTTCGGGAGCTACAAACGGAATGAAAAATTTTTATGCCCTCCATACTATATCATCAAAAAAGTGTTTATCCCCTCCCGCCTGTCAAAGTACATTTAGCACCACAAAAAGTCCACAAACGATCGTTCTAAATTCTTCACAAAAAGAACTCGAAGTACCATTCATACTTTTTTGTTTGTTCTGTAATTGAAATTCAACTACTGAAAATTTTAATAACTTGTGATTCCCAAACACCAACCAACCACTCGGTGGGAAGTGTATTATTTGTGGAGTCTTTCAAATCGTTTTTTTTTTTTTCTCTCTTTTTTGCATATCAAGCATGGGAAAATAGAAACACAATAACATATTGAAATCGATGGAAGTGATTGGATTACCTTGATATTTATTTACATGTTCGTGAACACACACATACATACACCAGCAAACCTTTGTAAATGTTATAAATATTCAATGTGTAAACTGAATCCAACAACCCAACATGACAACAAACATTTTTTCAATATTTTGACCCATATAAATTCATGCCTCGAATTCCAACCACATGGGATTTAAGTTATAGCGTTTTTTTGATTATTTGAAAACAAAACAAAACCGTGTATTATTATTACAAAAACATAATAACTTTTAATTTGAATTTTTTTTTTCTTAACACTTGAATGTTAATGTGATTTTCTTGTTAATATCTTTAAAATGTTTTACTTTTTCATGTTTTTTTTTCTTGCTCATCCTCAATTTGTATTTACATGACCAATAAGTCTGGCTAAACAATAAATAAATGATCCATTTCGGGCTTAAGAAAAAAAACACGACGACCATTGACTCCAACAACAGCAGCAGCAACAACATCGATCTAATAACATCCAGCCCCCACTGATTAGATGAAATGGTCAAACAAATTCCGTTTGTTTGTTGCTTCCAACAACCATTTCCTGTGTGTGTGTGTGTGTAGCTCATTCTCTTGCATTTCATATCTTTGTTTGTTTATTTATTTATTTGTATAATTTATTTATTTACTTAACCGAAAATCGAAAAAATAAATCAAAGAATTGAAACAATACCACCTCAAATTGCTGGGCAATGACACCACATTCAGCCCCTTTGGCGGATTGGAGCAATGACTGGATGCCGCCTTAGATTTAATTTAAAAGGGAATAATCTCTGAGCGTCATTGATTTGAAGAGAACCCTCAAATAATAGGGAAAAAAAGAGACCCTAAAGCTGCAACAACAACAACGATAACAAGTAGAACAAATGTAAACAGAGAAACAAAATGTGTGAATTAAAAAGCCATTGACATTTAGGGTTTCTCAGTTACCCATTTGGACTAGAGGTGTTGATGATGTATTAGTTGGGTCGTTAGTGTGGCAACACCCCGATTCGATGAGGTGTATCAGTTAGAAAGAGAACAGTGGTCGTAACATAAAATGAATGTTAATGGAATAGAAAATTGTAAAGAATTTGTTTTTGTGGAAATCTAATCAGAGAAGGGTGGAACATTTAAACAAAGACATATAATACATTTAATCGATGCTTTGATTCAATAGATGGCCTTGATAGTAGAAAAATATATTATGTTACCATATCGTGGCATAGCATTATTTTATAACAAATCAGACCTTTTTGTAGGATTTTCGCTGAGTTTTATCGATTTTACGTTCACGGCAATGTTCTGGAAGAGTTTTTTAAACCATTTATGTCGCTTTTTTCAACGCTTTTTTTGGAATGGTAAACAATTTTTTTTTTAATGGAAAATTTAAGTTTTTCAAGTCGGGTCCTCACGATTTCACGATATTTTGAAGTTTTTAGCCACAATTTCCAATTGAATCACCTGTAATATGATATTTTGAGTCATCACTAGGTAGAATTTCTCCCCGGAATGCATAAGTTCGGTATTTGCAATAGTATTTCTTGTTTTCGGCATTTTTTTAGATATCTGCCTTCATAGTTACACCTGGCCTGATGTTATTTTCCACCTGAGGTAGTTGTCATTATTTATTTTTTTTTAATTCTTAATAAGTAGACATCCCCTAGCAAAAGTTTTTCATTGCAGCTTTCAATAGACTCATCAATCATAGATATTTTAAAGGTCCCAACTATATTCGACAGGTTCTGACATATAGCAAATTCCTATTTATTTGGGGTTAGAACACAAGTTTTTTCACAAATTTAGATTCTAATTTTTTGTAATGGGTGCTTCCTCCTGTGGTAGAATGTGGCCTTTATAGGTCCACGATTTCTTATAACCCCCTATATTTCAGTATCTCCTGATTTTCGTTATTTTAGAACGTATTTTCTGACGCTTCTATCTCCTGTGGCATATCATTACCTACATATGTTCACATTTTACTATAGCCCCCTATGGTTCAGTAATGCGTTTATTCGATATTCTGATGATTTTAGCCACATTTTACAGAGGAATCTTTTAAAATTCCCTATGTAGAGTCTGTAATGTGTTTCATCTTCTATGGCAAAAGACATCTAAAAAGGCCAATAATTTCTTTTATTTTGGTATTTTTAGTCAGATTTGTTAACAGATTTTTTGATTAATTTATAATTTGAAACTCGCTGAAGATAACAACTACTTAACAGGAAACCGGTACTAGCGAATTTACGGAATTTTTAAGAATTTGGCAAAAACAGGCAAAAATTTTGAGTGAGCCCAATATTCAATCCCGATCTCTCGACCCCTCGGAACTTGACGGGTTTTTTCATGTTTTAATTTTTAATCAAAATTTTTGAAAAAAAAAATCACTAGAATGATATATAGTCCCAATTGAACCCCACTTAGAAAGTAAGAATTTCGTTTTGAATACTTTAAAAATTTCAGCCAAATTTTCAACCTGTATTCGAAATATGTAGAGAATTTCAGTACAAAATTTGTGAGTTAAAAACCAAAAACAAAAATAATAATTATTAAACCCTTTTCGACTAATAATTATAACACTCACCAAACTAATGTTCTTCAAAATTGTCAGACAATTTTTTTACTTCTTTTGACAATTAAGAGTTTCACAGTAAATATTGAAGGTTCATTATTTTCAAAAGAAATTTTTCATTTAAAAAAATATATTTTATTCGAGTTTCAAAGATTTCGAAATACCATCTTCATCAGTTTTTCGTATCTCCTGCTTTTGACAATTAAGAGTTTCAGAGTTTTTTTTATTTAAAAATGGTATTTTTATTCGAATTTCAAACTATTAGCTAAAAATATTTCCCAATTTTGAAATTTTGGATATTTTTCATACCCACAAATATCGTAAAGATTTCAAAATACCATTTTTTAAGTTTTCCGTATCTCCATGGGACATCTTTATGTTATGAAACATATATTTCTTAAAATTGTCCACTTCCTCTTGAGAAAGCTCCGAAATTCCTTAGTTATTTTTGAGACATTAAATAAAGCCATATTAATATTCAAATAATATTTGAATAAATTCATTTAACACAAATCAAAATCAATGGGAGGCCATTAACTAACTAAAAATACACACCAAAAATTATACCTGGAAAATTTATTTCAAAGGCCACTACCAGCTATTTCGTATTGAATATGTAAATCGAAATACACAGGTATTTTACTTGTCCTACAACTACCGTTATGCAAATGTTGTCTCTTAAAAAAGAGGCATTTAATGAACACATGTTTTGTAAATAGTTTACACGGCTTCGAACGAATAGAGTCATTAGTTTGACATAAAGAAACGTCATAAATTCGTTGCGTTGACATTAATGCTGCAACTCAAATTAAATAACATGACCACCGGGAGTTTAAATGGGACTTTTATGTTAATACAAACCTCTTATCATGCATTAATGACTCAATCGGGATGGGTTCTTCAATGTCCGAATTGAGCCAAAAAGTTGTCACAATTGTCAAAACAAGAAATACCCTTGGCCATTGTTGTTTAGACGAAATTCGAAATGGGGTCAACTAGCAACAGCTTAACCTGTTCTCTATAAGGAAAATTATATTTTTTTTCTTTTGTCCCAGTTGCTCTAGATTTATTCAAATTTATGTTGATTTTCCAATGCGTTTGTGTAGATAAATAGAATGAACAAAAAAAAAACAATCATTTTATTGACCACCCACTGTAATGATCCGTTAGTTAATTGATTGTGGAAGGAAACTCTTTTTATGTTGGGAGTTCAAAGAAAAACGAAAAAAAAAGAACTCAAAAAAATATCCAGTGGAAATAATGCGTGGCTCTAGTTGTTGTTGTTGCTGCTGCCGCTAACGACTGGGTGTTGCTGCTTTTAACAAAAACTTCAGCCAGCCCCAGCAATCATTTATTTATTGTTTATTTGTTATTGTTGTCAATCTTGATGTTGGTTTTACCATTATTGCTATTATTCCCCCGCACCCCACTTCCACCCCGCCTCTTTGCTGTTGTAGTTGTCGTTGTTGTTTACTCTAATTATTATAGACATTTTGTTTTGTTTAAACACCATTGCGATGTGAACGACAGACATAACGACACATCAAATCAACATCGTCGTCGTCATCGTCGTTCCCGTCGTCGTCATAATGATAATAATTTCCCTTACACCACTTTTTACAACTTGATTTTCTTTATGTATATGTATGTTTGTATGTGTTTGTTTGTATTGATTTGTTTTCACTGTGTATGTGTGTAGTTTACTCTACTATTTACCAAGACATTTGATGTTACCAACAGATACATAAGTAGATATTTATTATTGTTATTCAAACATTCATTATCGCATTGAATTAATAATAACAACAAATAACAGCAAAAAAACAAAAAGAAAATCAACCTCTTGCTCTACGAGTCTTATGTTTTTCATTTTCAACATCAATTTTTGCCATATAATGAATTAATTAATAACTGAAAACAAAATATATCATCAGCAAAAAAAAAAAAAAAACAAAACAAAAAATAATAAATATTCATATATGAATGCAAGTTGAATTGAATTTGTTTCATTTTAATTTTTATTTCTATTCTATATTGAAATTTTATCCATAGCTAAAATTTATGATGAGAAAATAATGATGAGTGCGAAAAAAAAAAAACAAAAAAATAAAACAGAAATTGTTGTTTGATTTTAAGTCTTCTTTTACTTTTTTTTTGATAACCATATATATTTAATTAAGTTTTAATTTATTGAAATAACAATTTATTTTCATAACATTGATGTCAAGTATATTTGTGATTCAAAAAAAAAAAAAAAAAAAAAAAAAAACAAAAGAAAAAACTGCAACTATAAATTGGAATTATTAAATGGATGTTATTGGCATTTAACAGAATTTATAATAGTCCTGATAGTATTGCAGATAAATATATAAAATAATTGTACTCGGATAATGTTATTTTTTTTTTTTAGAGGAAATACAATTCAAACAAATATAAGGACATTTAGATTGTAGATAAGTAAAGACCTGTTTTGCCAGATTGTCTTCATCGAATTCTGAGGATAAAGAAAATGAACTAAGTTCGCCAAAACATAATATTGAAATTCTATATCGTTAGTGTTACTGAAATCCTTTCCATAATTGGAGGACCTACCTTGGTACAATGATATCAAGGTAGGGCTATGATACCATATGATTTTAATTTGTTTTATTTTCTTGGCTTAATATGTCATCTTTATTTGTTTATGTATGTGTTTTCTTTTCAATAACAAAAAAAATTGTTCAGAAAATATTCAAATTCGGGTGTTTTTAAAATGTTTATTTCAACGTATGCTTCGACAAAATCTAGAGTTTTTGTAGCGAAATAATCCTTTAGAGATATATAGAACCTGGTTTTGAAAAGAAGTGTTGACCTATCATTCAGTTATCGCGTTTTTCAATTATTTATTCAAAATAAATGCAACAAGTTGTTTGATTTTTTATTGTTTTGATACTAATTCTGACATTACAAGCCAAACAGGTAGACCTCTATACTTGCAATTTTTTCAAAGTTGACCTACCATCTCTTCATTGTACCATGGGACCTAATATGTATTAAAGATTAAGATATCAATTCGTAGTGATTGCCAAATCAAACAACTCCTTAGATTATCAGAGAAATGTTTTTGGAATATCGAATAAATCGTTCTATTAAATTGGGATGAATTAAAGATAAATATATCAATTTGTAGTGATTGCCATAAAAAAATATTTAGATTATCAGAGGAACGTTTTTGAAATTTCGAAAAAAATCCTGCCTTTAATGTGTGAAACAAATAAGAAATTTCCTTCCTAGAAATACAGGAAACAGTCAAAACGAGATAGACCCATAGTTACTTTTGAGGATCTTCATAGAATCACTTTCTGAGTCGATTTACTCATGTCAGTCCAACTGTCCGTCTGTCCTCGTCCTTGTGACAGGTCGCATTTATTAACCGATTGAAAAGAAATTTTGCAAACAATATTTGTTTGGCCCAAGGACGAACCCTTTTGAATTTGGTGATAATCGGATCAGATTTATATATAGCTCCCATATATCTTCACCCGATTTCGGGTTAATTGTGCACCAAATGGACAATATAAGTCCATATGGACATATACAACCCAATTCAGTCTAGAATCAAGTTCATCAAATTTGGTGAAAATCGATCGAGATATAGCTATAGCTTCCATATATATGTTTCATCCGATTTGGTGATTATGTCCCTCACATTCGTAATATGCACTTGACAACAATGATATTCGGTACCAGATATCAGATACAGCCCCGAAAAATACCTCTGCCAAATTGTATCAAGATCGGTTCAGATTTGGATATAGCTCCCACATATATCCTTAATCCGATTTCGGGTGCACCGAATGGACAATATCAGTCAAAATGACCTGCATTTTGGCACATCTGACAGAATTCAGTCTAGAAGCAAGTACATCAAATTTGGTAAAAATCGGTTCAAATAAAGCTATAGCTCCCATGTATATGTTTTTAACCGATTTTGGTCCCTCACATGCATAATATGAACTCAACAAGAAAGATATTAATACCGGACATCAGATAAAGCTCTAAAATATCTCTGCCAAATTGTATTAAGATCGGTTAAGATTTGTTTATATATTCCATATATATCCATAATCCGATTTCAGGTTTATTGTGCAAATACTAGTTAATGTTTCCATGTGTGGAGCTTGACCCCGATATATATTTTTTAGTATAATCCTAATATCATGCACTTTATAGCAATGTTATTTGGTATAAAAGATTAAAATGTCTCCGTCAAATTTAGTGAAAATCGATTCAGAATTGGACATGCTTCCCATATATTAATTCCCTCTGAAACCAAATTATAACTGCTCTAAAGACAAATGTTAAAAGGTGGTATGATCTACTTCAAATAAATTATTTTGTTACGGAAGCTCTACTAAATATGCATAGTGGTGTATCCTACATATAGTCGGCACCGCCCGACTTTTGACTTTTCCTTACTGGTTAATTTAGAAATTAGAAATTAAAAATTAGAAAGAAATTTAAATTAGAAATTAATTTTAGAAATTAGTTTACAAAACGATGTGCATGGATTAATTCGTGTGTGTGCTGAAGCAATTGCATATGTATGGGTTGCCAACCTCCTTTCTAAAGCAGGGCCGGGAAGAGAGTCACATTTTATATTTTCCCAATTTTGTTATGTTTTCAATGATTTTGATAATAAGTGCGTAGAGAATTACACTTATTGAAGGCACTCATGTCTGATTCTTCAGCGTTTTCTTTTATTCATAGTGCATATTCTAAGCCGCATTTTTAATATTAATCAAGATTGGCAAGGGAAAATATGAATAGGAAAATTCTATACAAATCAGTGCTAAATTTTAAGCTAAAGCTTAAATTTTAAGCAAAAAGACATTAAAATTTTTCCGACATTAAAATTATTCGGTAAAATCGGAACCTTGTTTTTTCTTTGAATCACAAATATATTGACACTGTAAATATTTATGTATTATTATTAAATTTTATTTATTTTATATTATGTATGTATAAAGAATTATATTTTTTTCAAATATTATCGAACTTCTTAAGTTATTCTGTGTTCGTTCTACATGTTGTGTGTTCGTTCCTTGTTCTGTACCACTGAGAAATATTGTGCATTAATCTATTTCTTCCATTTGTGTCTTTGCTTTAAAAACTTTATGTCCCCCAGATTTTTGCAAAGGTCGTGAAACGTTACAGAATCTCTGCGATCAGATACCGGGTGATGCATTGCTCTATTCCTTGTTCAGGGAGAGTGCCGAGCCGGTCAAATGTCCACTGAAAGGTAATATTTTTTATCCAAAAAACTTCATTTCTATAAAATAATTTCAAATTATTCTTTATTTTTTCAGGTCCATTTGTCTTTACCTACAATCGTGGAAATGGCGAATGCAAGTCTCCCGTCTCAAACATTGAAAGTTGCACCGAAGATAGCCGTTTGCTATTGAGTTTCCAGGCCTGTCCCGATGTTGTGGGGACAGAAAGTACAGGTATGTAAACATATTTTATTTGATTTAAGATCATTCAAAATTTATAAAATTTTCAATATTTTCAGTTGAGGAACTAACTTGCCTGGCCACCTGGAAAGATGGCAACTCCCGCTATTTAGTGGGCCTGGTATCCCACCATCATGCCATATCGAATGAAGAGCGTTATCGTTGTTTTGTCTATGAGAAGATTTCTTCATTAATGGGTAAGAAAAATTAAATTCAGGGAATTCTCAAGGGGAATTCAAAAAGAGACTCGAACGAATTGCGATGAAAAATCGGCTTTTTATATGTTTTGGGATGACAGTAGTTTCATTAATTTCAAAAAATAACTCATAGTGTACATTACGAAATTTGTATACCCAGCACCACATAGTGGTAAGGGTATAATGTTTTTGTGCATTTGTTTCTTACGTGGAGAAGAAAGCGAGATAGACCCATAGTTACTTTTGTGGATCTTCATAGCATCACTTTCTGAGTCGATTTATGCATGTCCATCCATCTGTCCATGTATTTTTGTGAACAAAATGCAGGTCGCATTTATTATCTGATTGAGATGAAATTTCCCAAACAATATTTGTTTAGGCCAAGGACGAATTTTTATATAATCCTTCTCGAAGTGATATCATGCGCTCTGTAGCAATGTTATTTGGTACAAAATATTAAAATGTCTCCGTCAAATTTAGTGAAAATCGAATCAGAATTGGATATTCCCTCTGAAGCCAAATTATAACTGCTCTAAAGCCAAATGTTGACAGGTGATATGATCTACTTCCAATAAATTCTTTTGTTACGAAAGCACTACTAAATATGCACAATAGTGTGGGGTATAATTTAGTCGGCCCCACCCGACTTTTGACTTTTCCTTACTTGTTTTTCTTCTGAATTTTCGTTTGGCTTGAGGTCGGAATTTAAAAATTTCAGAATTTATTTCACAATGCCAGGTCTAGGAGGAAATTTGCATTTAGCACCTAAGTTCGGTTGGGCCGAACTTTTAATACGTGGAGGGTATTTGGAATTTGGAAGGAACTTGAAAAATTGCATAAAAATGTCATGTAAAATGAATGAAACCCATTATGAGGGAACTATACGATCCGGGAAACCTGAATAGGTAATTATTTGTCATTGGCTGTAGTGCCGATTCCGAACTTCAAATACAAAATTTGAAATAGTTCCGATGAAATATGTCGTTAAAACCATCAAAATACCGAATATCGGGAGGTACCGAAAACGTGATCCTGCATAGACAATTTTCTGTCACAAAATTCAAATACGAAATTTGAAACAATTCCGGTTAGTAAAGTCGCTGATATCATCAAAATACCGAATATCGGGAGGTACCGTTATATAGGGGCTATACAAAGACGTGGACCTGCATAGACAATTTTGTGTCATAAGTTGTTGTATCCATTATGAACATCAAATACGAAGTTTGAAACAATTCCCGTTAATAATGTCCCTAAAATCATCAAAATACCGAATATAGGGAGGTGCCGTTAGATGGGGGCTATACGAAGACGTGGACGTGGACGTGGATTTTCTGTCTTATGCTGTAGTTTCCATTTCGAACTTCAAATATTAAATTTGAAACAATTCCGGTAAATAATGTTGCTAAAATCATCAAAATATCGAATATCGGGGGGTTCCGTCGTATGTATGCTATACAATATCGTGGACCTATAGAGTCATTTCTCTTCCAGCGGCCTATAGAGTCAATTCTCTTCCTGCCTACTTCCAAAATACACATATGTACAAAATGTTGTTGTAAATATGTAATATACCCTCCATAGTATGGTGGAGGGCATACAAATTCTTTGTAGAGTTAGGTTTCCCATAGACGTCAACTTTCAAAACGTCGTTACAGATATCTTCTATTTTTAATTTCCTTTCAGAACCAATAGTTATTTTCCCGAAATTATTTTTGTTTTACTTACTTTTATAGATATTTTGAATATTTCGAATCGTATTTATTATTTTTCCATTTCATTTAAACCTAAACCTTTTTTTCTTTCCACAGACATGGGTCATTTTGGTGGACCAAGTATGTCAACATCTAAAGATGCCGAATACAAATTGGCCCAATCGGGTGATGCAACATGCAATGGTTTGGATAGTGCAGAGGTAAAATATTACCAGATTATATTCATTTACAAAATATTTAAAACCTTTTCTTTACTCCATTCCCTAGGTGGGCTCACGCATTATGTCGCTTCGCAAACCGCCTGTCACCGAACGCTGTGATTTCCCAGCCTGGTTTAAGGGTCCGCGGCATTGGCATGTGCTAATGGGCAATGCGGTCTACAACTATCACTCAAAGTAAGTCAAAATGCCAGACATAGCATTTCAACAATGACAACTAATTATGTTCTCTTGCTTTCAGTGATGGTTCCATACACATTATAAAACCCAATGGTTATATGGACACCAGGGCATTGTGTGAGCAAATCAATAAGCAAACGGCAACGGAAATGATGTCTGTGGTACATTATACCACCGGATGGTAAGGGTGTACTTGATGATCTCTTAAAAGAGTTTTCAATAATTAAATTCTTTCTTTCAGTCAATCGGGCTTTATGTGTATGATGTTCTATCGCCGTGATACCCATATCATTGAAATTCAAACGGGCAAACCTGCTTCACGACTGGAAGATGCCTGTGCTCCGGATCATTTTGATATTAATAAGACACCCTATATTACTCTACTGGGTATGATTGACTATCCTTAGAAAAACATTGAAATCATATTAAAATAATATTGTTTAATTTCAGCATCAAATCCTGATCCCCAAATCTGTCCTATGGAAGGCTTATACACATTGCGAGGAGCCATTGGGCCTCCATACATGACCACAAGACACAAGCGTAACCACAACAACAAGGTGCATGGCATTCACAATCATCATCATCAATTCGAAAGTAATGAAAGGGGTTTGCATAGAAGGTAGGATACCATATCATATGTCGTGTAGTTCAAACTAACTAAAATTGATTCGCTCTTGGCATTTCAGACACACCTCGTTGAGTTTCCGTAACTCCAACCCGAATGAACGTAACGCCTGGCATTCAAATACCCGTGGTCTGCCGGGACGTTCAAGACGCGATGCATCCAGTACAACAACCCAACCCACTACTTCAACACTGAATGGTAGTCAAGAGTTGTCAGCTTCCTCGGCTTCCGCGTCACCCAAAGATGTAACGACCCAGGAGATTTTGGTTGTGGGCAACAGCACCAATGTTGGCTTTGTACAAGATCCCGACAGTGATAATAGATTAAGAAGTAGACGTAATGTTCCTGAATGCATAACAAACTACAAGGCCCAACGTCAGCTGTGGATAGGTTGTACCGAACCGAATGTCATCGATGTTCGACCATTGTGCAATGATGAGGGCGATGAAGGTGAGTGATGCACAAAAAACACAATGGAAAGGAAAAAAAGAGAATTTTTGAGGAGAAATGTTTCCAATACAGAATGACTTACCTTCAGGCAAAAAATCGAAGTTGATATTTTTTGAATTTGAAGAGAATGGGATTTTTATTCGCTTTCTTTGAGCGTGACGTTTTTCATAATCTTGAAACCGATGTTGGAAGGTAGGTACCAGAAGAAATTGTCCGATCTCTACCATCTTTACCATCTCGTGTTGATGGAAATATTGAGATGTGCCAAGTCTGAAAGGAATCGGATATTAATTTCACGTTTTATGAGTTTCGTGGATATTTAAAGTATCGACCCTTTGTGGGGAAGGTACCAGAAGGAGTGGACCGATATATCCCAATCTCAAACCTGACCTTGGATTAATAAAAATATTGCGATGTGTGTAATTTGAAGAGAACCGGATGGGGAGATACCAGAAGGAATGGTCCGACGTCTACCAACTTTATAACAGATCTTGGGTTGAGGGAAATATTGAAATGTGCCAAGTCTGAATGGAATCGGATGTTAATTTCGTGTTATATGACCTTTGACCACTTGTGGGGGAAGTACCAGAAGTAGTTGACCGATATATTCCATCTTCACACCAGATCTTGGGTTAATAAAAATTTGGTTATGTGTGTAATTTTAAGACAATTAAAAACTTACAACACATTTTATAAGAGTTAAAATTATTCGAAATTTTGCCCTTTGTGGGGAAGGTTCTTGACGGAGTGGATCGATATTGTTCATTTTCGCACTTGACCTCATGCAAATATTAGGATTTGCAAAGTTGGACCAAAATCGGATTATCTTTTCTCTTTCGGTGCAATAAATTATTTTCTTTGAAAATGTTGACATTTTGTGGGGGAGGTACCAGAAGGGGTAGACCAATATTGCCCATCTCCGAACTAGATATAAGTTTGAAAACAATTTTACGATGTACCAAGATTAGATGAAATCGGATACTCCCTTTGAGAGTTATCGGGCGCACAGCCAGCCAGGCAAAAAGACGGATGGACATCGCTGATCCAAAGAGACCTAGGGTCTAAAACCAATATTTTGGTGAGACACATTTTGTCCATATCGTATCTCTAGCCATATGGCTGTCAAATAGCCCTTTAAGAATAATATATAAAGAATCACTGTAAAGTGTAAATTCCTTTGACGAAAGACATCTACGATGACAATTCTCGTTCATTAAAAATTCTTTATCCAATGTTTCATTTAATAACATTTATCGTTCTTCTTCCAGAATATTCATGTCATGGTTCCTGGACTGAAAATGGCACCGTTTACATTATCGCTCGACACAAGGGAACGAAACATGGTGTGTGCATCAGTTATCGGCCAACAGAGGGTACCAATGCTAAATTGGTGGTGGGGGATGCCTGCTATAGAGGAACCCAAAAACCACCTGAACATCATTTGGAAGCCAGTTTATCGGTGTTTGGTAAGTTTATATCAGAGATTATAAAATATAGGAAATTTACTAACAGCTCGTATTTTATTTACAGGTAAATGTGGTGAAACTGGTAATACCTCAGCAACCATACCCATCTTGAGCTGGATACACTTAATGACAGCATCCATACTAACTACAATCTTATGTCAATTCGCAATACCAAGATGATTTAGCAACTAAGAGAAATGTCACAGCACTCCCTCAAATACACACACTGGCATTGCTTTAAACCTCATCCTTAAAGAAAACTTCAACAACAACAACCGCAGCAACAGAAAAACGAAAATATTTGATATAAGAAAATTGTCTATATATACAGCTAGACTAGATACGAATTCAAATTTAAGCAAATATCACATGTTACAAATACTACAACAAACAACAACAGCAGCAGCAGCATCAGCAAAATAAATGTTTTTCTTTTTCGAAACTAATTAAAGAGAACAACAAAAAAAGTAAAGTAAAAAAAATGCACCTCAATACATAAAACCGACGCTTGTTTTATGTATTATTCTTTTTTCAAAAGAATTTTTAAAATAAAACAATAAAATTAATAATAAAAAATATATAAAACAAAATCGAAAACTATGAGAAATGTATATAATGCATAGAATTTGCTAATAATAAATAAACAAAAAGAATTAGATTTAAAAACGAATGGAATGTTATAAAATTAAACAAAAGAACTTTGCATTTAAGTTGAGAATTTTTCTATTTTGTGTTTTTTATATATGAATGTCATTTAATTATATAAAACCTTATAAATATAGAAATATATATATACTAAATGTTGTATACTAAGCGCTCTATTCTTCCCTCACTTGATTACAGCAACAACAAAACAAAGTGATTGTAAATACAATTTGGAAAAATTGAAATTGTTTCAAGTTTTTCTTTTGGCCTCTTCTAAAGTGTAAATAAATAAAAAAAACTAAAAAAAACAATAATTGTGTGGTTTTCGTTAAACATAAATATTTAAAAAAAAAACAAAATGGTTTGCACAAAATTAAACCTAGTAAATAGTTCAAGAAACAACTACAACGCTATGGCAAACAAACAAAACAATTACAACACAAATAACGACAAAAGACTTTTGCTGTGCGTTTAAATTATTTCTTAAAAACAAAAAAACAAAACATTAAATTATTAAATTTGTGTAATAATATTAATAGTAATTATTTTTTTTCTTGTATTTTTTTATAAACAATATTATGTTATTTTTCAATAAACGATTTCAATGTATCCTAAGCTTTATAAAGAAAATAATTAAATTAAATAAATTTTGCTAAAACAAACGAACAGACAGCAACACACCTAGACAACAATTTACAAATGAAAAACAAAACAAAACAAACAAACAAATCTTTGCTAAGCTTATATAATTTCCTTCATTTAAATGTTTATGTTTTGTATTTTTATCACACATCTAATGAATAATATTAAATTAATAAAAAAATAAAATAAAATAAAAAAATCAAAACAAACAAATGCAATGTTATACGATTTGTATGAAGCTTAAAGCTTTAAATGTCTTCTGAAATATGTAAGGATTTCTGGTCTGGGTTGTATTTATAAGTCCTTTATTCTTATTCATAAATGTATGTTTTTGCTCAATTTAAATATTTTTTGTTTCAAATTGTATTGAGGTTGTCTTGCAATTCTGCCCCTGACGACAAAATAGAAAGCCAATGTTATTTTATTTGTATGTGAGAAATCATCACAATTTTTAATCATTCTTAATGACTGACTATATACGAATATTGAAAAAAAATTAGCTGGGGTTTAAATTCTACAAGATTTTACAGTCTTAAATTATTAAAAATTCCTTAGCTAACCTATAAACGGGTTAAATTCAGTATGATACAGATTTCACTTGAATTGTATATCAACTCTAAAATAATCTTGTAGATCTTCAATATTGAAATATTTTTCAATAATGCCGTTTTAATAAAACATGCGCCTCTTGAGTTAAGCTCAATAGTTTCGGGGAAGAATTCCAAATTTATGAAACGATATAGGAATGATTTTTTTCTTTGAAATTGCATGGGGATTTTTTTATTTATTATTATTTATTTTTCAAAATGAAAAATGTTTAAAATGACATACGACAACAATTTCACAGATATAATTTAATGTTCGAAAATATCAGCTGATTTTTTTTGTCCCCATAGTTTGATAATAGCAAATCAATGTGAATGGGAATTCCCACTACATCTTATTTTGTGAATGTGAATTCGCATTCCATTTGTGAATGGGAACTCCCATTTATTCTGTAATAGGGGTGAATAAAGTACTGAAAACTCCATTGGCTATGGACATAAAAGTATAAAGACATAGAGCTATAAAGGTGGGACAAGACAGGGACGCCAGATGGATTTACCTTTTTGGTTATGAAAGCATAACAACATAGTTACCAATGTTACGTGATTCTAACCGCTAAGTTAATATTCAATTAATTAGTAAACCTAATTGAATACAATATTGGTGTCATATTTTTGATATTTAATTTTACTGTTAACATGCTCCTGTCATTAGCTGGACCATATTCTTCAAATGCTTTCTTAATTTTTTTTTTAATTTTATTTTAAAATCCTAATAAATGCCTGTTGCAAATCCTGCAAGTGTCTACTAGTTTTTCAATTTTTTTTTTTTTTTTTTTTTTGATATCATAAAGGAAAAATCGGGTTTCTTAGTCTTAGACATTCTTGCAGTTCTGGAACAAAATTGAAAAAAAAAATTAAATATTTTGGAAATGGACTAGAGCTTTTAAAATTCTTACAATGACACAAATTAAAACGAATACGTTTGAATACGAACTATTCAATTGAAAATAACTTTTTTTACAAAAACAGGCTTTTAGGTCAGTAGTGGAATTCTCTAACCTACCTACAAAATTCGGTAGAATTAAATGTCTTATAATTTCGGTAATTAACAAAATTTGCTGGTAAGTTAGCGACGAAATCAAAGTAGTCGCTAAGACCTACCGATATATACCAATGTTGTGAACTTTAACTCATTTTTATATAGAACACTTTGGGTTTCAAAGTTAACGGTTTTTGTCGGTAACTCAAAAAATGAGTTAGAGAATCCCACTACAGGAAAGTTTATGAAAATGTTCACCTCGACTTGACTTTTGTTTATTTCCCTTTCGAGATGAGGTTAATGATCTGAAATTTGTAGTGAAAAGGAAAGGCTCATGAGGCATATTTGGTGTGGATAATGGCTTACAAAGGCCGTTCTTTGGCAAGTTGTATTTTCGACTTCGCTAGGATTGTGGGTCATCAATGGACTTTTGTTTAACATATGACAATTTTTGATTTTAGCAGAAGACATTTGGATATAATTTGGTAGTCAGTAGGTACAAAGTGTTATAGATATTGTCAGATGGCCGAAACCCATATTTGGTATATGGGGATTGCCCGATTTGAGAAATTTTTAGGGATAAAGATACTTTAAAAAAGTATACAGAATTTTCTCACTTGAGGAGGCCTTATAGACAAATTTGGTGTGGATGGCTAATGACAACTGGAAGGATTCTTGGAGGATTTTTAAAAAAATTGGCCTGTATGGCTTTTAAAGACTGCACTTATATCCGAATTCAGAGCAGTAAAGGTCATACATCTTCTTCAGGCTTCAGGCAAATTTGGTACAAAGGGATTTTTTGCCGATTTGAGAAATTTTGTTGATTTAACATTCATTTTTAATTTTACTATTAACAAAACGGATACAGAATTTTCTATTTTGAGGAAGCTTTATAGACAAATTGTATGTGGATGGATTATGAGGACTGGAAGGCTTCGAGGGGGATTTATTTAAAAAAATTTGGCGTAGATGGCTTTTAAAAGCTGGACTTCTATCTGAATTTAGAGCGTTAAAGGTCATGCATATTCTTCAGACTTTTTAAAGACCTAGGTATCTAAACTTGAATCGTACATTTTTTGTTCGAAAAACATTTAAATTTTCCACGCTAATTCTTAAAAAAAGAATATCTTTAAATCCTCCTTAAAATTGATAACAACAATAGCAAGCTCTCATTTCAATTTTACAATAATTTTTAATAAAAAAAAATTCTGAAAGTACTCCAAGGAGTATTCCTTAGGATGTTGTAAAAAATGTAGTTTCTTCAGAAAATCATAAAATTTTTTTAGGGTTTGTAGCAAAAAATTATAAAACTACGAGAATGAAATTTAAAAATTAAATGTCATTTAGAAATGATTGATGAGGTTATGTCAATGTATGAAGAAAAGAGATTGATTTGAAAAAAAGATTGATTTTTTATTTAAAATATTAATTCAACAGGAGGAACGACTTAATAGAAGACTGGACTCTGTGCTGAGACCATATTTAAAAAGACAAGTCTTGGAAGATTTGAATACCATGTTATGGGAAGAGGGTTTATCTGATAGCCCCTTATTAAAATGGAAACATTTGGCATACGATTGCCACTTAAATGGAATAGTAATATTACCAATAGGTTTTTTGGATTTGGAAAAATGTTAATACATGAAAAACTGTATTTACAATAAATGGTATGATCCATTTTTGTCAATGGTTCGATATTGTGATGCATTCCATACACTTTTTGAATTTTATTTATAATTATTTTATTTTTTATTTTTTGAATTTTTTTCATAAAATATTTCCATTTATAAGAAGACAATACTAAACATTACAAATAAAGAACAAAAAGACATTAAAGTTACTTTAATTACAGACAACAATTGAGTTTCTAAATAAACAAAAAAATAAAACGCAACTAACAAATTATGTTTATGTCTAGCATTAACTGAGTTTTGAATGAAAACTGCATACATATGGTATAATTTATTTCAATACATAACAAAGATGAAATATATATTTTTATAAATTGGTTTTATTAAAAAAAAAACACAGTTTTCAAAACAAAACAAAAAAATAGTTTATAAATGTTTGTAAATATTATAAAGCACTTTATTTGAATTGAGCGTGAGAAAAAGGAATACGCAAATGCACAGGAAATTTTTAAAATTTTCATCTCAACTTGCTAATTGGCAAAATTATATTAAAAAATAAACAGTTCTTGCCTAAAAATACAATTTTTTTATAATAAATTAAATGTACAAAAATCATATGAACATACTAAATTTAGACGACAAGAAAAAATGTATTCAAACCCATAAAGAAATAATATTTTGCATAGTGGAAAAAAAGGAAAGACATTGCATTCATTGGTTTCATAAATAAAAACAACAACAACAACAATATAAATCACATCAATATGCATTAATACATAACAACAACAACAAAAAAAAACAAGCTACTTTGAAAAAATAAACATGTAACTTCAAAAGTGACATCAAATATATAACTTTAGACTAGCTATATTTAATTCAACTAATTATAAATAAATGTATTTACAATATATATACATATACCTAATGATGATAATGACTATATAAATGAAAAAAAAAAACAAGAGAAACGAACATAAAACAAACCAACTCTCATTTAAGTAGCACTAAATAATAACAACAAAAAAAAAAGGTATCATTTAAACATTTTTTAACTATAGAAAATAAATAAATTGCAAAGAAAACAAAAAAAAAAAAAAACACAAAAAACAAAACATTTTTCAATTAAATGAAATCGCAAGTATTTAACTCCAGCAATTGGTAATATTATGACGAAGCGCATAGAAGCCCATAACATTAGTGACAACAAACCAACAAAATCTATAAAACTGAATTCAAATAAATTAAAAGAGCAAAGACGAAAACGACGATGAAAAAGACAGATAAAAAAATCATTTAAATGTTTTTAGAATGTTTAAGGCAATTAAGAGGTGATATAGATCTAGAAATTGTTTAAATATAAACTCAACATCATGCACAGAGCGACCCCAACAAACACTACACACCCCATCATCAATTTATTTCCACAAAAGCACACAAACAACAATCCTTCTCTCTCTCCCTGCCATTAATCAATCGATGCAATCAGTCACTCACTCAACTTCACACCATTTCCCTCTTAACTTTCTCTTTCTCTCTCCCCTGCCACACCAGAATAACACTAATTCCATTAAAACAAATTTCCCCCCAAATAATAAAAATTCTAATATCTACTGAGACAAAAAAAAAACGAAAAGTCGAAAACAAAGGATAACAAAATTATATATACATAAATAATAAAATTAATGAAAAATGAAAGAAAAAACAAAACCGATTAAAACGCTTATGAATGCATAATTATTATTAATGAAAATACAAAAAGAGCAAAAAAGACGAATATTTAAATCTCTTTTTTTTGTGGCATAAAAAATATAGTCGATAAGTTCTTGAACACAAAAACAAAAAAAAAAAATGAAAAGGTTTTGCTATACATACAATAAGGTTAAGTGATTTTACTAAAAAAAAAAACAACAACATAATTATTAAATGCCTATTTTCCATTGTCCTCCCATCCATGTTCCTCAATAAAAATCAGTCGCATAACAAATACAATGAAGGATTATTTTTAACGATACACATTACTACTGATTATGGACTTTCAAAAGCTAGTCATTTTTAAATATTTCCGGGAGTTTTTTAAAAGAGAAAATTGGAGAATACACGGGGTACGTCGAGACACTTGCATATAGTAAGAGGTGTGAACTTTACTGATTTCCCGTTCCCTTCTCTAAAGATCTGGGAGATCTAAGCATTGTTAACGTTTAAAGTCACGTAATCGCTTTATAATAATTTGGCTGACAAATAAGTTGCTGTGTAATTCGACATTCCATTTATGGTACATGAAAGGCCGATGCAATCATATGTTGACAAATTTTCCAAAATATCTCATTGTCAAAATATTTATTCATGAATATATTGTATAAACACAAATCAGAGATGGGAGCCTGTAGTTAAATTTGACCAGGTAAATTACAGAAAATGCAGAGCTGGAAATGCTGATTTGAATTGAGTTTACCTTTATTTTATTGCACCATAAATTTATATTTCAGCTTTGGTGAGAATGTCTTGAGAAGAAAAAAAATTTTAATCTAACTAGGAACTCGATATTGTGAAAAATTTCACATTACTCACGAATTTTTCTTAAACTAAAATGTTGTAAAAAATATAAAATAAACAAAACATGCATTTGTTATTAATAACTTGGAAGTTACAAGGGTTGTGCTCTTCACGTTATGATTATTCAAACGGTTGACCCTTTATGGAGAATTTCCAAAGCAGTTGAAGAATATTGGCAAATTCGTATCTGACTTAAGATTACTATAAATATTACATCGTGCCACGTTTGGACTATATCAACTACCGACTTTTACATCACATTTTATAGGATTTATAATTATTGAAAATGTTGACCCTTTGTGGGGGAAATACTTGATGGAGTGGACCGATACTCCATCTAAGTTTGACAATTTGACAATACACCCTTCGAGAGTTATCGTTCGCAACAACCTGCCAGACAGAGGGACGGACATCTCTAGATCGACTCCAAATGTCCTGAAACGGATTTGGTCCAAGGAGTCTTAGGGTCTAAAACCGTTATTTCGATGGAAACGTTTTGGCCATATGGCTGAGAGTATAATAAAAAAAGATCTATTTTACATTTATTTCGTGTGAAGATCATATCGACAACAGCGTAGCGACAATATGGCACAAAATTTTGAAGAGCAATATCCCAAACGGCTAAATATCTCGGATGACATGAAGCATTTTTGTGTAGATTTTCGGTAAAAATCACTAAAAATCGTAAAAAATCGAATTTAAGATATCTCGGTGAACTCTATTCGTGTTAGCATAACTGATAATCCCTGGAACTCTGGAAATGTCCTTCTAAGACCCGTGATGAAACTCATCAAAATTTTTGTCTGTGCTATATAACAACTGATTCGCTTTGATTTAAAGATACCTTTTCCCAAGAAGGAATTTATTCATGTTTCTCTGCTTATGAACGTCATCATAATAGTTGTCATAATTGACCCCATGGTCTCTCAGACCTTAATTTTGAATATATATCAACGTTTTTTTCGAAATTTCTGATTTAATGCACTCATTGCCAATAGAATTGGCTAAAATTCGTCACTTACATGACATGACCTAAAATTATATATTCGTCCAATTTTTAATGTTTTTGAGTTTCATTTTCAAAAATAATTACACGGGCCTTCGCATTTGTATTGCAGCTTGAGATATTTTGTAGTTGTTATCAAACTTTACAATCGTCGACAACTTTTGTTACATACCTCTTTCATCTCTGTTACAAACATTTTCTAATAATAACAGGATTATTCAGTAACTGGCAATGTATCATCGCGACCTTCATTGTATTTTTTAAATTCGTCAACTCATTCATTACTTACTTTTCAAACTAACATCATATGTTTAACCCCTCAACCTACATTATTGTTCCCCACTCATTTCTCCCACTCTATCACAATCATCACCCCATAATATTCCTTTAAGTGTATTTGTATGTCATCTCTTTTTTTTTCAACATTTTATTTTGAAAGAAATCCTGTGTAAATATGATTATAAAAATAATAAATTTGCATAATTGTGTAATGTAAACTAAAATTGGAGCCTTTGAATTCGCTGTGTTAGTTGGAGGTAAGTATATTATATTCCTTGAATTTCTAACGGCATGAGAAACGTGCTGAGATATAAAATCTCAGAGAACATAAGAACAATATATATCTAAACAGATTATTATTTCGCGAATCAAAATAAATGTCATATATAATCAAAAGATTTGACCATGATGCTATTGCACCACGTGAATAGCCCTATAAATGAAGACATGCCCTATGAAATGTTTTCGAGGATGCAACTCAAACCATTTAATCGCCCAAGACCCCATAATGTACAAAAAATTTGTGGTCATCATCAAATTTTGAAAACAAGAAAAAGACTACTCAGGATGTATGTAGGTCTTTCTGAATGTAGTTCTTCTAAGATGTATTGAATTGAAATTGTGTTATATATCGGCCTTCATATAACGGCATTCCCTGAATTTTGGTATTTTGACATTTCGGATTCTGAATGAGTAGTTTAAACTCTTTAAAGTAATATTCAATATTTATTGTCCTATATAATGAAATTTGCACGTGTTTGAGCATATTCGATGTTTTGGACATAAATCAAGTCATAACATCTTTTTAACTGGTTTCATAAGGCGAAGGGTTATAAATTAGTCCAAAACTTTGGGCATTGTTTGTATACACTCCACCGTAGACAGTATATTAAGTCTGCCATTACCCATTTGACTTAGCGCAATGAAGTCCTACATATTATAATTTGCGTCACATTTTTCACTGGTATTATCATCAAATTTATTACTTCGAGTTCGTAATGGATACTACCTTTACTGACAGAAAATTGTTTTCACAGATCAAAGTTTTGGTTTAAACCCAATATAATGGATTTCTAAACCAACTAACGTCTTGTGCGAAAAGTACTACAAAGGTTTACACCATTCGATACCTACCACTTTAAGGCTGCAAATACATAAAAAGCTTGAAGTCATGGCTAGGCATATTAATGCCAAATTATAGTGAAAAACGACGGCAGGATTTTAGTGCGGCTCTGTAATTCCTTTGTGAAATGTCACAAAATAGGCCGTGCCATGACTTCAAGCTTCTTATGTACATAGCCCTTAAGGCTTGCGAATATTATATGCTTAAAAATTTGTTTTATTTAAATTAAGTTTTCAGACTTCACATCTGGTTGAATGAACTTAGTTGGGGGAGGTTCTGTGCGTATTCAGCCAAGTCGTAAAAATCGATATCTCTAGAGGAAATTTCCCGAACCATTCGTAATGTTTTTGAAAAGGTTACAAATTCTTCTTGGACGTTAAAAAAAATAGATAACAAATATTTCCACTGAGTTACCAAAACTCGTATGAAAAAAATAATGGCACTGCCTGTCGAATAGATCAAACACGTCATAACATATTTAAGCTTTTTTCATCATTCGTTGTAGCATTAGTTGTATTCATATACAAAATGTTGAAAATATCTAAACTGAGCCTATGTATATATTCTAATATATTTACAGGGAGCAACTCATTTTCGGAATGGTCTTATATGGTTCGAACTGTAGATGGCTGAGGTTATTCAGTTGTTGGCAAAGGTTGTTTTAACGTCTTGAGTTTTATATTCAATCATTCACAATAGGTTAGTAATCCTAGCATAAGGTATTTGGGCGAATCGGCATTAAAGGTGCTTAGTGAAGCGAAAATATCCTTATAATATTCTTCTATGGGGCACTTTTGGTGTCCCATTTCTCTTTAATGAGAAATTAATCAAAAAGTCCTGGTTTAAGTAGATTGAAGCATTTAACTACAGAAATTGCAGTAATTCAATGATTGGTTTTGGGTTATAGTTTTACATTTTCTTTAAGTCTCATAATAGCACCACCCCTACTCTCAATTCCAAGCATTTTGAATGTTTGACTACAAATAAATGTTCCTAAACTATTTCCGTTTTTCAAAGTATTAATATGCAACGTATATCTCGGTTTGCTATTGTATTGGTACATTTTTAATACATACGTTTAGGAAGTAAGCCTATCTCTCTTGCGTTAAAGATTCCTTACGCATTTATATAACCCAAACCATGCTCGGTCACAGGTCATCTACATTTTTTGGCAAAGAGAGGTACGTACCATCATTTCAAACCTAAACCAATAATTGCCACGTTCACGTCATAGATAGAATCTCAAAATCCCCTATCACCCAAGTCCGTTTTACATGATTCTTATCTTCAATATTCACAACAACATGAAAAACAATAATTTGAAATTTATAGTTTAATAATGTTTATTGAATTTAAAACTTGTATTTTTACTATTGATAATTCGTAGTAATTCTATTGTGTTTAGTTACAATTTATTAAAATTTAAAGTTAATATTAATATTAAAGCACAGACATTTAAATCAACTATCAAACATAATTTGCTTTCAATTATTTTGCACTTGGTAGCTACGTATTGATCCAATCTTCTAAGGAATGGTTTTGCATGTAGATAGATTCAATTTCGGAGAGGAAGACCTGGTATCATCTAAGCCACATAGGAATATAAGGTCATTTGTGATTTACCATCCAACTATTTCCATTGTTTTGCTAAGGAATAAGAAATCTCTACACATCTGAAAAGAAAGAAATAAAAAAGAGGCACCAATAGATGGTAATGTTTTTTCATCTATTGTTTTAAATGATTAGTTTGTTTTTGGCTTAAAATTCGTATTTTTAAAATAATGTTGAAAAGATATCGGTCATATTGGTTTATTTATATAGAATTTTAAGAAATGAATGATTCAACGAAAAAACTATGATAAATACAGCTAAAAGGATGTAGTGGTATTTTATAGAATTTCTTTCAAAAATTATAGATATTAACTTATGGTGAATTATGGGGAAAAAGAGAAAGATCAATAAAAATATTCTTACCACATGTTTAGCAGCAAATTTTTAGTCAGGAAACGTTTCCTCAAATTGCTGCATTTGTTATTTTTTGTCAGTTCTGGGGTCCATATCCTCTCCAAAGTTCGCATATTCCAGCATTTCTCTGACACACTTCAAATCCAGCACATCAAATTCTCGTTGTCGAAGTAGTTTGATTATTTAAGTTTGAAACAAATTTCAATCTCTCTTTAAAAATATTTGGTGGGTGGGTTTTTTTAGCCACACCCTTGAAGTGATGATTTTTAAACCTTGATAGAAAGTTATTTGAGGCATGTATTGTAAATTTTATTAAATAAAAAAAATATTATTAGAGCTTCATCAAATTAATAATTATTGTTAGAGCCAGAAGAAGTCCGTAATTTGATGCATCTGTTATTTTTCATCAGTTCTGGGGTCCATCATCTCCAAAGATTACCATATTTCAGCATTCCTCTTGTGTTCCTCCTTCCTCGTTTCCTGTGAATGTCTTATCAGACTCACATTATCGAAGTAGTTTGAAACAAATTTCAATCTCTCTTTAAAAATATTTGATGGGTGGGTTTTTTTAACCACACCCTAGTGGTGATGATTTTTAAACTGCATAGAAAGTTATTTGGGGGGGCATTTGTATTTTAAATTTGTTAATTAGAGCTTCATTTATGTTTGCAATACATGTTGCTACATTGTTTTCAAGTACGTATGTATATGTACTTATTTCAATTTTATTTCAATTGGTTTCAATAGAATCAAAATAATTTGTAACGAACGTCCCCGCCACTCACTAACCCGCCCCAACCGACCGAGGGGGCACGTCCCCATGACGTAGGGACTTTGCGTACACACCATAATCCGGATTATGGCGGAGAAGATCATTTGGATCATTTTTCTTGACTAGTCATATAAAACGCGCGAAGAGAAATATATTTCTCCCGGAAATGGAAACGAATTCTTCGAAGAATTGTGATTTGTCTTTAATTTTGTAATGGATATTTAAATAAATTGTTTTTTTTTATTTTAATTTTATTTGGGTGTTAAGTTATTGACTTTAAAATTATTAACCTTTAGAAATGGATTTTTAGCAGGTATTAATTTTATTATTTTTCATTTTTGTTATTATTAGAAATATAAAAAATTGGAAGATTTAAGTTTCGTTGAAGAAAAAGAAATGGATTATTTGTTGTAGAAATTGGATAGAAATCATTTTTGTTGGATTCTGGTTTTATGAAATTTTTACTTTTTAAATTAAATCTTCATTTTGATTTGATTTATTTTGAATATTTGCTATATTTAGCGATTGATTTGATTTCATTTTTATTTTATCTTTTGTATAAAATTTGTTAAGGTATTGTGTTTTGTTGAAGTAGAAAACATGTTGAATTACTTGATTGAATTGAATTTGAATTGTGTTATTTTTAGACTCATAAGAGTTTGGTTTACTTTTGAAGTAGTATTTTGATGACCTGACTTATTATATTTTTTTTAATAAATTATTTTCTTTTTTATAAAATATCTGGAATCCCTTATAGATATTTTACGTTTTTAGAATTTTGGTATTTGAAAAGCCAGAATATAAATATAAAAATTTATATAAATGTGTATTTTATTTTTAAAGAATTTATGCCATTGAAGTTGTTTGTATGGTTGTCATCGGTTTGAAATTTGAGTTGCATTTTATTTATTATGTTATTTGAGAATTTTATAAAGACCACTTCGAAAATTGGTTATTTAATTCATAATAGAAATTATTTTAGTGGAATATGTTTATAAATTGTAATCATTTTCTTTGAAAATTATTGTTTGATTTTGGTAATTTTTCTTTTGGAAGCCTCCATAAATTGAAATTTTCAATGAATATTATATTTTTTGTAATGTTATAATACATTGTATTAAATTCTTCTAATTTAGTTTATTTAGGTTCGAAGACCTTTTTAATATTATTGACATTTTATTAATTATTATTTGGAATTCTATTTTTATGTTCTAAAATATTTTAATATTTATTACCTAACCCATAAGTCTTTCATTTTCAGTTTAATCGAAAGCTTGTTTTTTGTCAGAGTTTTAGGTTTGGTCGTTAATTTTGAAAATATTAAATTTAAAGGCTTATTTAGAGAGCGCATGTAAATTTATATTTCTTTAAGTGAAGGGTTGTTTTTGGTTGATTTTATCAGAATTATTTCATGATTATTGAAGATTACGTAAAATTATTTGTTGTGTATTTAATGTTATATCTTTTAGTTTCAAGTATTAATTGTTGTTTCAAGTTATAAAATTATATTTCGTATTATAGTCAGCTATGTTTGTGAAAAGATATATATAAAATTATATAGAAAAAAGTATAATTTTTTATAAAAAAAATCCATAATTCATAAACAAAATGTTGAATAAATAAATTGGCGATATTTGATATAACAAATTTAATAAAATGTATAATTAAGAAAATTGAAAGTAATTGAAGCTCAAATACACAGTTGATTTCTAAAATACAAATTTCGTGGTTCGAAGAAAATACAACAGGTGAAAGAGCCTACATTTTGGTGAAGTAAATTTGTTATTTTAATTCAATTTTTGTTAAATTTCCAAGTGAGTTTCAAAACTCCATGGATATTAGTAAAAATAATTTTTAGGTCACACATAATGACTTCTTAAATGTGTAGTTTGTTTGGATAACAATGTATTTTTTGTGAGATTTGAAGTACATCTTTACATATTTCAATATAAATTAATATTTACAAGTTTGTAAAGGATCTCGAAGAGAATCAGAAGGTTGGACAATTGTTAGATATTCAGTCTTTTACGAATAATTGGAATATATCATGTTTAGGTATTACGTTTACATCATCGAACTAATGAACATACATATCTGAACATATTTGTATTCGAGTCAAGTAAGAGTAATGACATATTTTAAGAAATACACATAAGGTTGACAAGGTAGGTCGGTCGTCATGTGTATTAGAGAATTTATGACATTTTAACATTGTTTTCAAGTCGAAGTAGTAACAATATAAAGATTCGTAGAAATATTTTACAATTGATTCTGAAAATTATGCTTCAGGACCTTCATTAAGTTTGTTAAATTATGTTTAAAGACAATTTGATATTAGTATTACAATTGTAGCTGATATATCAATGTGACAACACAATCAAGGTAGCAAACTTCCTAATTTGGAAGTACATTTTTTGGGAGGTACTTAAATTTAAGGGCCATACAAATGTATAATCAAAAAATCATTGCTTCATTGATATCTTCACAATGTTGTGGAGACGAATAAGTTTTTTTTTTCGACAAAACGTTCTTTCGATTTCGAAAATCAGTTTCAAAAAGACAACTCAAAGAAGAACACATAACATAATCATTATAATTTATAAAACATTCATAAATGTGTATTGTTGTAATTACCAATAAATATAATTTAGTTTTTGTTTTTACAAATATATAATATATATATTTAGTAATTGTTATGCATGAATGATATGAAAACTATAAATTGCATTAAAGACAAGAAGAAAACTACTCTGTTACAGAGAGTGGTTGTTTTAGCCATTTCATATCAGAAGCCTCAATATTTTAATAAATAATTCAATCAATCCTTATTTCAATAGAAGTTGCATTAACAAATATTTGATAATTTTTTTTTTTTGAGCATTTATCACTAAATACATATTTACCAAATGCAAATGTGTTTTGTAAATATGTATGTAATTTACAAGCCATTTATTGTTTTTTTGAATATAACAAATTTTTGTGAAGCCTCCACCATACAAAACTCATAAAAAATAATTGGATTAGAAAGAAAAAAAAAAAACCAAACACAGGTTACAATAAAGAATCATGTCTGTCATAGCATTTTTTTGAGATTTTAAAGTTTTCCAACAAAGGAGGAGGACACCACACACCATAAATATTCATTGTAATTTAAGAAAGAAAAACAAGACACTAGAACATTGGCATTAGAAAAAATCTTGAATCCACAAATAAAACAAATACAATATCAAATAACAATTCAGTAAATTTGTGTCAGACAGAGCAGCAAAATGGAACATTTATGTATCCCAAACATTGTCATAATTAAATGTTTTGAATGGGCCTAGAAAAAGCAATGGATATTCGATTACATGAATTGGGACATAAACTTTTTCTACCATAATAACATTTTCAATTATAAATCTTATGGAGGAGGAGTTAGCCTTATCGTATTTTAGATACAGCATTATTGATAGTTTTCACAAAAAAATACATGGAATCTAAGGAAAGTTGTTCCGCTTAAATACATAATTACTTAATATCGAGTGTCATACAATAAAAAATTTACAAAGAATGTGAGGAGATTTTGCCCATATCTCTCCCTCTGGGGTTAAGATGTTTCGATGTTATGTTATATTAAATACCAAGATTAGTTGGCGAAATAAAGCTTAACTTTTTTGGGGGCGGTGGGACAGAGTTATTACAATCTTTCTTCTCAGGGGGAATGGGTTGGTGGGTGCACAGCAGCAACAGCAAATGATGTATGGTGAAAGTAAACTAAGGCCGGCCTCTAATGCCATAATTACACATTGAACAAGCCATCGTTTGAGACAAAGAAGAGAAGGTGTGTTGTGAACCAAAATTATTGGTTTTTAAATATTTACGTCTATTACAATAAATTGCTTTCTTGTATCTTGATGATGGTGGTGGTGGTGGATTTTAGACTTAAAATATTTGCACAAATGGTGATGCCAATATTATATATATTCGACACTAAAAAAGGGCATTTTTAACAACAATGCAATTATTTTTACATTAGAGTCATCATATCAGTTAATTTCCAACAGTGAAACTAAATACAGAAAAAAAACCAACAAAGAGTAAAAAATACGAAATTGGCTGACATACATGCGCTATTAAAGTAAAGAAGTAATGACGCGACGTCCATTAATTTATATTAATTTCACATACCACCCGCCTCCCATTGGGTTTTCACAATACAGAAATATATGCGACTAGATATAAATATATATAAAACATAGACAACGAAGCTTTTTCCATAAGTAATGAATTAAAAATTTGTTAACATTTGGCATGGTATTCAAAAATTATACGAAAAGATGTGTTTTTTTCATTTTTCATTTAAAAAAATAAATACATTTGTTAATATATCATCTAAAACAATTTTGGTAAAATAGCAAATATTTTCAATATTCAAATTAGATTTTGGCGGTTAGAGATTTTTAATTTTTAATAATTTCAAGAGTATATACAAAACATAAATAATGTCTCCCCAATTTACAACGCCGAAAGTGAAGGCTTTTACATTCTAGAAGAGAGTTAAACAACAATACTTTTTTGAAAGAGGTCAGAGTATACGGAACAGCGGTTGGAAAATATGATTCGTTTCTATTTGATAGAGAATTACAATGAGAGCTGGTGGGTTGGTGGGCATTACAATTTGTTGTTGTTATGTTTTCTTTTTAGTTTAAGAGTTGTTGTAGCAAATTTTGTGTGTGTTGTAATTGTTGATATTTTTGTTGAGGAGATATGTTGTTTTTCTTGCAATGTTGAGGAGATTAATATCCCATTGATGTTGTGATGGATTTTTGTTTGGTTGGTGCTAAAATATTGGTGGTGATAATACTCATCATGCTGGTTGGTTGTGATTTTGATGCGATCTGGTGGATAATATTGTGGATATGTGTTGTTGTTGCTGGTGAAGGACGGTGAAGGATGTTTAAAGGTGGCAATAGATTTGATTGACTTGATTGTTGAGTTGGCTCACATGGATTAAATATCTTGGTAGTGTGATGTGGTTGCTCAATCGAGTTGGTATGGTGAAATTTGTTGATTTCGAAAATAAATACGATTTTGGTTCAGGAGGAAGGAAATTGTTTGTTGTTGGATATTTGTTGTATTGTTGCTTATTATAGTTGAAATGTTCTTGAATTCGTAGTAGTTGAAGATAAATCTAAATAAATATTTGAATAAATTTGATGATGTTGTTAGAGTTGAGGTATTTGGTGACCTGTTGAAATAATACGTTTTTTGAGCTAGGGATTTGAAAAGATAATTTAATTACATTTAATGTTAGATTTGCGTCATCATAATTTTGTAAAATATCTTTATCCTTTGTTGAATCATTTAACATCGTCAGAGGTTGTGGAATACAAATAAATAGGATTTTTCATTTGTGTTGTTTAAATTGAGTTTTTTGGTGTAAGATACATCATTAGGACACAATTTTATACATAATTTGAAAACAATAGCAATATCGGTTCGAATTTTGAGTTGAGCAAGTTGTTTCCATGTTGGTTGTTGCAATTATTTCAAATGCTGAAAGCTCGATGTTCAGTAGTTTGAATGTTAGGATCGAAACAATGACCATTATAGGTTGTTATACCTAAATATATAGATGATCAGGGGGGTGATTTAAGAACAAAAACGTTACAAAAGAGTTAAATATTAAATGGAAACAGTTTCGAAATACCATTGGTTGTTCATTCTGAAAATTTCTAATTGTTTTCCATCATTTGGGTAATAATATTTGCGAGTTGCAGAGGTGCAATAGATGTGATGTTCAGTTGATATTTTTTAATTGAAATCATTGGAGTAGAGGTGTTTGTTGGTGGGTGATGTAGGGCTGGTTGGTGGTGTGCAGGGCATAGAAATGCATTGGTGTTCACATGTTGTTGTTATACATCGTGGTGGATTGTGTTGAATTCCTATCCCATAATTGGTATTGTTGATTGAAGAGATGTTGGAGTTAGAAGATTGGACCAAATGTTGAATTTTTTCAAGGAAAAGCAATTGATTGAAGTTCTCTTGAACTTCTGTTGCATTCGTTGTTGAAATGTTAATTTAGCGGCAGCAATGAAATTCACTTGGTGTTTTAATTATTTCTCGAGGATTTCTAAAATTCTTTATTTGGTTCATTGAGGATTGAGGGACCGCCTCAGCTTTATGAGAAAATAACAAAAAAAGTCCATATGTTCCTATATTCAAAAATATGGAATTCGTAAAAATATTGAATGCTGCAGATACGATTCTTGGAGGTTGTTGTTTTGAGATTCTGAAAACGGGCAATTTCAATGTTGATTTGCTTGTTTGATGTCAATGTTGGATGAGATGTTTGTAGTTGTAGTTATAAAGGGGAGCAAAAAAACTGATGCAAGGCTTTTGAAAGATTAACTCATTGCATTTGTTGAAGATTACCTGGAGTTACTCATAATAAAATGTTGAAGGGCAGACATAGACAGATACGTTCAGTTGTTGACTGGTTAAAAATATGATAAAAATAGTTGAATAGGGTTTTGTTGGAGGAACTTTGATATGGTAAGAAAATTGAACGTTGATAGCATGAGCATGTAGTAAAATAAAGCTGAGAATAGCTGAAAGGTCAGTTGAATTCAATATGCATTGAAGCAGTTAAAGGATACTTGTTTCTTTCCAAATTTTTCAAAATTGTTAGATGTTTTGAAGTTATGTTTGAAGATATCATTCATATACATTTTAGGTCATATTGAGGCTTTACAATTATTTTCTAATAACATATTTGCTGGGTTTACTTCAAGGAAGTCAAATGATTGTTTTCTGCCGAAAAATTACAAATAAAGCTGCTTTTTGTTGTTGGAATATCGAAGCTCCAAAAGATGGGTAGAGCGGCTGCATTTAATGCAATGTTAAATACTTTGTTCAAATGTTTTTTTTTTTTTTATAAAATTTGGCATGTTGTTGGTTAAAACAATTATTAGTCGAAACTCAATGGATGTAGAGCTTATTTGAATACCATTAATGGGAAATACACAATCTAGGTGTATAAAAAAGAGGAATTGTTTTCAAAATACAATATAGTTTAACATTCGCCTTAAGATGATATATGGAGGATACATTTTGTTGGAAGATCTTGTTGAATATATAGAAGGTAATTTCGTGTTGAAAGGATATATTTTTCAAATTAAATACTTTGTTCAAATGTTGTTTTTTTGTTATCCATGTTGCAGCAGTGTTGCTTGTTGTTTCAAAATATATCTTTCAAAACTCAATGGATTTAGAGTTAATATGAATACCGTTAATTTTGAGAAGTAAAAAAATGTAGGTGTAGTTTAAGGAGGAATTCCTGTAAAAATAATAGCTTTGGGATAACAATATTAGATGGTGATTGTGTAGGCGGCGGCATTGTTGAATGGTTCATTTCTCGTTTTTATCGTTTGATCAAATGAAGATTTAAATAAAATAAAGGTCCTTGGGGACAGGAAGTAATAAAAGTTGATTGAAGAAAAATGGGAATAAAAAGCCTTTTCCGGTGAGTATTCAAAAACGTAAGCAAGGAAGAAATCTTGGTTATCTGTGACTGACTTGCAGAAATGCTATTTAGCGTTGGCGTTATTATTGATTATTTGAGTACTGGCAATTTTCTCATATATCAAGCCATTTGCTTTTTTACTTTTTGCAGAAATAATAAATTTCTGGGTGAGATTTTGATGATGAAATCATTAAGTATTAGCTTGCGTTCTCTTATGTCGATATTATAATCTCGTTGTTATGATCTTGAAATCAAAGAATAGATGAATTGCAAAATAGCACTCTTAACATCTTTTCCTGGTCATTGGACAAAGGTGTTGTGTAACAACGATGATAGGTTATGTTGTTTTCGTTGAAAAAAAAATTGCAGAGGACGTATAAAATTCTGTTGGATGATGTCAAAATATTACTTTGAAGAAAGGACGAAAAAAATTGCTCCATAGGTTCAAAAATGTCAAAAACCAAATAGATTTTCTTGACTGATCTTGTGTTGAGTGTAGTGATTTATTCAAAATTCGTCGATCATCGAAATAAAAAGTGATACATAAGAGGGTAGTTGCCTTGTTGGATGAAGGATTTCATGACATTTTCATATCTTTTCATTACATTTTTGGAAAACATTTCAATAAAATATGTGATCTTCATGTTGACGAAAAAATTTACTGTTGATTTGTTAATTGTTGAAAAGTCGATACTAAAAGCAATATTGAAGAAAACACGTGATTTTCGTTTAAAAAAATCGTTTTGGATTGCTGAATACTTATTTCGAGACCAAGGTCCAAGGTGGTTTAATTTAAAAATGTGTTGAGGTGTAGTGATTTTTTTTTAAATTCCTCGATCGTGGAAATATAAAAAGTGATACATAAGAGGGTAGTTGCCTTGTTGGATGAAGGATTTCATGACATTTTCATATCTTCGCATTACATTTTTGGAAAACATTTCAATATAATATGTGGTCCTTGTATAATTTTTGCTAATTTAGATTTCACGTTGCTAGAGGTTATTGGCTGTTGTTTTCTTAATTGTTGATAAGTCTCTATTGTTGTGTTGACATTTTGTCGATTGTTGTTTCTAGTGATAAGTTGAAATCTAGGTGGGCGGAGTAAATGTGTCTGTTGTTGTTAAAAAAAAATAAATTATTATCCTGAAAGGATTTGAATAACTTTATCCAGACGGCTTCGTGCATGTATATATTTCGCTCAAGGCAATACTGAAGAAAACACATGATGTTCGTTTAAAAAAAAAACGTTTTGGAGTGCTGAACAAAGTCTGGTAGGTAGGTAGGTTCATTTTTAAAATGTTCGTTGTTGAATGTTGTAGATGTTGGTGATTACTTCTTGCAAATGTTGTTGATCGTAAATTGTGGTTGATGAATGGTGTAAATTCGGGCAATTTCGTTGATGTTGTTTGAAGAGGAAGAGAAGGAAGAATTCGGTTGATTTGATGTGGCTGGCAGGATATTAAGTTTTCGATGTCTTTGTGCATTTATAAAGCAATGTTTTTTGTTGATTTCAAGTAAAGTAACATTGAAGCTTTTAAATATAAAAGTGCAGTTTGATGAGGCCGCAGCTAAGCTTTCATTGTTTAACATGGAGGACGACATTGAAGACACTAATTGTGGTTATTCAGATTTATGAAGAAGAGAAAAAACACATTGCAGATGTTGAGGTTTTGAAAGAAGTTGTTGTAGACAAAATGTTGAGGTGATTAAATTATCTAGTAGTAGTTAAGGGCAAGAAAGAAGACCCTATAAAAATTCGATGTCAAATTTCTACTGGAGTTGTTTTTGTTGATCAAAAGGTTGCTTGAGTGTGTGTGTAGTAGGTGGGGGTGAGAGGTTCGTGATGATATGTTGCTAATACATCGTAGTTTGTTGCAATGTCATGTTGTAAATTTGTTGAATTCAATACAAGTATTTTTTCACCGATCGATTTTGTGTCTAAAAAATTTAATTGGAATAAATGGTATTTTTTATAATTTCAATATTTGGTAGATTAATTTTCTATATAATTCATAGCTATAAATAATTTTAATATTTGGTCATTGTACATATAATTGTTGAGTATTCTCATAATTAATATTTGAAAAAAGGTATTATTTTGAGGTTATGTTTCGAAACGAAAGCGGAATAAAAAAAAATACGCAATAGAAGGTAGATAAATTCGATATTTATGGGGGGCACTGTAAGAGAAGATATTTTGGGTAATAATTACCAAATATATGGTTATTTTGTATTTTACAAAAGTGAATATATATATATATATCTTGATAAGTCTCCTATAACGAAAATGCATATTAAAAAAATATTAGACGTAGACTAGTGTTACTAATTATTAAATGGGTAAAGAAAAGAGGATTATTATTTTTTGCCTAAAAAAATTGTGTTAATAAACAATATTTATTACAACATAATAAACAGAGAGAAAATCAAATAAAAACCAGGCGACGACGACGGTGGCTTCACAACATATCTAGAGAAGAAGAAATGCATTCATTTGTTTTAATATCAAATTTGACTAGATTATATTAGAAAAATATAACAAATAACAAAATAATATATTAACAGATGAATTATTTGTTATTGTACCCAGTATATATATGAAGATAGAACAAATAGAGAATGTGTATATTTATATATGTAGTATATAATATCATCATCATCAATATTACGAGCTTTTAGAAGAACAAATGCAGTGAAAAAGAAAAAAAAAAGATAAAACAAAGAACAATCTACTTGACAAAATAAAAGAATACAGAGAAAAAACACAGCTGTTTTTAATAAACAATAAAAATAAATCATGGCAAAAAATAGTTTGAGTTTGGTAAATTATTTGTTATAAAGTGGTCAAGTTTGCAGTTTAGAATTATTTCGTTAGGTAATTTTAACCTGTTATATATAAGTATGTATCATACGAATGTATTACTATCCATTTTATTTGGTTGTTAATCAAGAAGGCAATGAAATTCTAATTTTGTGTTGTATGTATATAAGACATAGCAATTGTACATATACTAGTTTTGAAGGAATTATGTATTTTTATTGTGGAATACACACATCACTTTAGAAGAGTGAGCAAAAGTTTTGCGACAAACAAACATAGCTGCAACAGAAAAATATAATACGGTTGTTGTATGGCAGAAATAAATATTTTTTTATATTTAAAAATTTATATAAATTCTTGCTTTAAATTTTCAAATTGAAAATTATATTATTTAAGCTTATATTTTTTATAAAATTTTGTGATTTTCGCTATTCGTTAAATTATATTTTTATAACATGTATAGCTTAATATTTTTAATTTTAAATTTATTTAAATATCCATTTTAGAAGCGTAGAATTTTTATGATTATTTTTTTAATAGAGTTTTTATTTTGTTGTTGCAAAATGGTCAGGCTTAATCCCTTTGTTTTTTTTTAACAACGTTTGTTTATTAGTGGAGAACATATGGTAATGTTTACCAGGGGGTAAAAGGCAGTTTTTATTTTTAAAAACGTAAGGTCGTTGGTTTACTTTTTTTTTGTTTTTTTCAAAGCTTCAAGAAAAATAATAAGTTTAGGTAATATATGTGTCGTTAGTTTTATAGAATTGTTGATATAATTAGGGGCCCCTTGACAAAATCGAAAGTTAATCTTTTCATATTTGGTTTATACTTTTTAAATTTAAAAAAAAATATTTATAAAATGTCAATGCCGGAAAAATATTATTAAATATTATTTCAATATTAAGTATAGAGCATTAAAAAATAAAATCGTGGGAACTCAATGATTTTTATGTCAAAATTAAAAAAATATATATAGTTTATATAGTTTCAACGCAGAAAAAATATTACGCCTATTTCAGAATGAAGATATAGAGGATTCATAGAAAAAATAAAATACCAAAAAAAATCTTAGGGAATTCAATGCTTTTTATGTCAATGCTTAATAAAAATAAGATGATTTATAAAAATCGACGCTTTACCAAATTCAAGATTTATAAATAAAATCAACTTTCTATAAAATATTAAAAATCCTTAGATGTGGTATCAATGTTACAAAAAAAACACTTGTCGTTTTCTCTCAAAAACAAAAACAAACAATTGATTGAAATATAGGAAGCATATATAGACGTAGTTCTTCAAGTGAAAAAGCTGATAAATCAGTATTATACGATTCTTTTTATAAATTTCAATATCAAGTAAAACAATTTTCGATTATAAAAATCAAGCCTTTATAGCAAATATTTGTACCATACATATATATTCGACGATATAACAGTAAAAAGAAAATCATTTATAATAAATACGATTCTATGAAATATTTTATTTCGTCATACCAAATTATTCATATTTAAATTTCGATTGGGATATCTCAACGCCCTTATGATTATATGAAATATTTTAAACGCTCCTTTCGTCATAGCAAATTATTCATATTTAAATTCAATTTCCATTTCGCATGGGATCACAACTTCCTTTTCTTAAAAAAAAAAATTAAGCATACTTTGCATCTTTATCGAGAGATATTACGCTTTTCTAATAATAAAATTGACATAAAATAGCGAATAATATCCCGTTCGGGAAATAAGACCTTATACTCTGAAAATTAGGACTTATAGAAAAAACATTGCAATGCAATATCAATCGGAAATATTGGAACATTTTTATGTCGTTTATTTTACGCCAGACGATTTTTGTAAAGACTTTGGTATTTTTTTAGTTTATCAAATATATTCGAATACTTAAACGCTTAGATGTTGGATTACTCTTCATATAATTTTTGGGGATTTCAAAATTATTCATACCCTTTTTTAACAAAAACGCCTAATATCTAGTATAGCTTTTTGGTTCGGAAATAATACCATCGTTGTATAAAATCGCTCTATAAAATTGGTTCAATTCATTTTAGATTACTCTTTTTTAACAAAAACGCCTAATATCTAGTATAGCCTTTTGGTTCGGAAATAATACCATCGTTGTATATCATTCAATAAAAATGTGAGCACGCAACCTTTGGATCTATTCATTCTTGATTACTCTTTCTTAACAAAAACGCATGATTTACCTATTTGGTTCGGAATTAAATACCATAATCGTATAAAATTTCGCTTTGTGAGCGCGCAACCTTTTGAGTCAATTCATTTTGAATAACAATTTCAACACTTAACACTAACACTTATTTTTATAAACCCTTCATTTCATGTTTTTCAAATTTATACAGAAGACAATTCAGTAATGCTACGTACTCAGTGTCGGAAAATTGGACGCTTTAAAGGTTTTCAAAAAAAAATGATAAAAACCATTTCACAATTGAGTTTTTTAAATTTTTATTCAAAACGCTTTTTCAAATCATTTTACTCAAACGCATGAGTGTGTAAAGTAATTTAAATAATTTTCTTCTTTAATTTAACATTTTTTTATAAACCAGTATTCCAGAAACTCCTTAGCCTCTCTAGCTTTGGAAACCTTTATAATGTGACTCTTTCAATCAAGGCATAAAATTCAATTTCCTAGTTCTCTATATAATATTTAATTTCAAATATTAGATTTTGTTTCTTATATTCTCGACAGGTGATTTTGTTTTATTGTTTAGTCTTGTATTTTTATTTTCATCTATTGAGCCCCTGCAATATTATTTTGAAATTTCGAAGATTTGATGCTTTTTACTTCTTTCGGTTAAAAAATGTATTTTACATTTCTTTTGTAATTTTAATGAAAAATTCAACTTAAGTATGGTTTTTTTGAAATACCTTTTGGAAACGCAGGACTTATTCGATTTACTCTTTTTTGAAATATTGTATACCTCTCTCTTGTTTTAGATGCATAATGAAAGACTTTTGTTAATATCATTTAAACGCTTTTGAATCAAATTTTATCATCTTTTCAAATCTACTTCATAGTTTTCGCTCATAAAAAATGTACCAATTTTATTTTCATTACTAATGGCGTGAAATAACTCTTTGCATATCTTCAAAAATATTCATATTCAAGTAGTATTCATAATAAAACGGACTTGGAATCTTCGAAGAACTCATGTCATGTGGAAATATTCGCTCAACGCAGTTATTACTATTCAGTTTTTTAAATACGATTTCATAACTTCGTTACACCATTTAACCCTTAACATTTCATTACTTTCAAATATGTTTCGCAGAATCTTCTCTCTTTCTTCAAATTTATCGCTTTAATCACTCTTGTTTTGTTAGCCTTTGAGGCAAAAATTCGTGCTACTCTTGGTTTAGTACCTTTCTTTTAACACCTTGTTACTTTTTTGCTTTATTTTTTGTAAATCATTGGTCTTTCTTTTTCTTCACCACAAAAAATTTGTATATTTTTTTCGTACCAAAAACAAATCTTCCAAAAACATATCTTCTCTCAAATCTTTCACACTATTTTCATTTCAGACTCTTGCTTTCAACACCTTGTTACTTTTTGCAATTCATTCGACTTTCTTCTTCACCGCAAAACATTTGCATATTTATCTCATTACCAGAAACATATATTTTTCTCTAATTTTTCACACCATTTTTATTTCATACACATATCAGCATTTCATATTCATCAAAAGTTACTACTACCTTTCATTCTCCCCTTTTTTAAAACAAAATGCTCACATATTTCATTAAACTCATTTTTCTATTCTCATACTGAATTATTCTCCTTCACATCGTCATCAATTTTTTTTTCTTTCAAATTACTCATCATACTCTGCAAGAAATTCAACTTATTTTCATTCATCGCATAGTGCAGAAACACTTTCATCCTCAACTCTCGCTATCTCTATACTCATTGCAATTTGAACATCTTACTCGCTCAATATTTTTTTAGCTTTCATATGGATTCCCTTGTTTTTCTCATTTGTGCAAAAAATAAAACGACCTTAATAGAGGAGTATGCGAATTTTGTAAAACGAACCTTAGTACATGAACTCTCTCTCTCATCCACAGTTTAATGTCTCATTAATTTCTTCAAAACCACGTTCAAACTTCTGTAGTTTTTATATTCATTCTTTACTCGTTCGTATTTATACTCATTCTTTACTACATCCTCTCTTGCCTCATTTCTTTACTCCCACATATACTACATACTCTCACCAAACGTTTTCTTCTCATTTCGATTTGTACATCTTACTTGTCTCATTTCTTCATTCATTGCGATTACTCTCTATATACTCATCACGCCAAATATTCTGAATATTTACTCTACATCATTCTCATTTCCTTAATACACTCTTCTTCGAATACTCTCCCAATTTCATAATTTACAACTTTACATACTCGGAAACATATAACACATGAAAAATTTTGTTTAGCATACATATCGGGATTTTACATCTACATCTTTATATTCCGTTTTGACAACTCCATTTGCGCTGTGCACGCTACATTCATTCTCACATAAACTTCCAGTAGCAGTCTCAAAAATCATTATATTTCTATGAACCAATCATTCTTATTATTTTTCTCTTTCTCTCTCAATAAAGATAAATTCACATTCTCTCAAATTTTTTGATTACACTCCCATCCTTACATACTCTTTACGATTTTTTATAATTTTATATAGTCTATAATAATTCACAACTATTCTAAAATTCAACGCGCTAACAGACTCCCTTGTGTTGTAGTATCGCTGTCGCTAAAACTAAAGAATTCTTCCCTAGTTGGTCTCTTAAAATCCCTATTTTTTTATTATACTAAGAGCTAGCTACCTAATTTTTTCGCAAAATTTTTGGGATTTTGTTTTTCAAATTATTAAGATAGTGTGCTTAGGCCTTAGTATTTTGGCCTAAAATTATTTTATAATTTTATATAATTATTTTTCTAAACACTTACTTAAATGCCATATATAAACGCAACGCTTATGTTTTCAAAAAAAAAAAATTTATATCGATTATTTATTTGAAGAAGGCCTAAAAATAATCTTTAACTTATGTTGCGGTCTTCTACATCGCATGGTATTGCATTAAAAATAATTACTTCTTGTAACAAGCTTTTGGATTTCTTTAATGTGATCATTTCGATTTGTATTTGCTTTTTGTGAGCACACAACCTTTGGTTCAATTCATTCTGGATTACACATTTTTTAACAAAAACGCCTGAAATCTAGTATAGTTTTTTGGTTCAGAAATAATACCATCATTGTATAAAATCGCTTTGTGAGTGCGCAAACTTTTGGTTCAATTCATATTGAATGACTATTTCAACTATTAATTTTTTTGTTTTTTTTTTTTTTCAAATTTTTGCAGAAGACAATTCAGTATTGTTATACTCAGTGTCGGAAAAATTGGACGCTTTAAAGGTTTTTCAAATCATTTTACTCAAACGTAATCTTCAATATGATCATTTCGATTTGTATTATATTTCAAACATACTAACAATTTATCTATACCCTCTGTGATTTCAAAAACTTTTTCATGCTCTTAACTTAATCAATTGAACTCTTTTAATATCATTTTCAATATAATTCGCTTGATTTTCTTAAAATATTTGTTTAAATAATTAAGACTCATATTTCGTAAATCTCGTTTATAGACATTGACATTTGCTTGTCTTTGAAAATTTTTCTATTTTTCAGTTCGCATTTTATAATGTAATTTTGAAATTTATAAAATTTATTAAACGCATAACAATCAAACTCATGGACATTTCAGACAGTTTTCCAGTTTTCATTCAAAATTGCACTAGCAAGCCTACACATATTGCATACGGAAATATTTCATCCATTCATACTCTTTCATTCAGTACACAGGAATATGAAATAAACGAATTCATGACATTATCAGATCGTAATATGTTTATAGGTGGTATGGAAAGGGAACATCATACACTCGCAAAATTAATCAAAATTTTGTAACATTTTTGTCGTACTTGTGATCATCCAATAATAACCGAATATTGAAAAATTGGTAAATCCGATCTTAGGAGATATTTGGGCTCTTTTGAGAATTTTGTTGCTAAACTCAGTCTAGTCTTTTCTCAAGTTCTATGCCATACAGGAATTCTTATGCAGACTTGAAATGAACGATTTCGAAATGTAAAAGGAACATACACTCGAAAATTAATCAAAATTTCATACATTTTTGTCGTACAGTACAGTGGTTGGGTCAATAAATAATAACCGAACATTGAAATTGGTAAATTCGATCTTAGGAGATATTTTTGTTTATTGATCTTTCTTGTTTGTACTCTTTGATAATTTTGTCGAATTTTGTGTATTTATACCCCTCAGCGAAGTTAAGAAATTTTATATCGCAATTTGAAATCAAGTTACATATATGCGTTTTCGAGTCTAGTTTTTCTTTCAATCCAAGGACTTCGTAATATAGGGATGCTTATATAGACTTAAAAGGATTCGATTTCGAAACATAATTATGTTATAAATCTATTATACACTCATGGAATTTCAATATTGAATAGCATATATTTGGCATTTTCAATTTTTTGTAATATCATAAAACCTATTTTCTAATCAACAAGGACTTCAAAATCATCTACTAGGTCTCAAAATCCTTTACCGAGAGACCGAAATTCTTCACACTTTGAATTTAAGAAAAGTAAGTAAGTTAGAGTAGTCATGTATAGAAGTTTTTGGAACAGTCCATTGCCCTATGGGCTAGGTAACAGTGTTAATTGAATATAAATAAAAATATGACGTATGGGACAATTTGAAATTGGTACAATGTTAGAATTTTTCTAAAACCATTATTTGAAATTCCTAAATTTTGATTCTTGTTTGATCATTATGGAAGTTTGCAAAACGTTGTGGAACGTATTTAAAAATTTTCATATGGACAGATATATAGGGCTGTTTGCCGATTGCTTGCTTGCACACATACATGAAATGAAAATAAAATAATTTAAAAAATTTTGTTAGGATCGATTTTATATATTTGACAATCGTTCATGTTCAATATCTAGGTTTTGTAGAAATAACGACTAAATATTAGAGTAGGCTAATTACATGGGAGTTGGAAATTAAAAAAATGCTATTGTAGAAGTATGTTAATATCATAAAAGATTGCGAAAATCGTAATATTTTATACACATACATTAATTAGCCTACGTATGAAATACGAACAAGGTAGTAGTAGTGCTACTGCAGAATCTTATTTGTACATTATGCACACAATAGGAATACAAAAAAAGTACCATACACATATTAGTTAAAACTTGGATATTTTTACTACCTTATATATAAGTATATGTGGTTGTATAGATCATGTTTGTACTCGTCTAAAATAAATTTAATTGGAAATCTATATACAGAAACAAAGCATGTGTTCGGGAAAGAGAATCAAATTTGTATGCATACATTCCGAATTTATATAAAGTGCACACACAATATCGGTAGCATATTTCAAAAGATAAATATATTTTATATATAACTAACTATATGTATTAAGGAATCTAAATAGTGTATATTCAATACATATTTTACGTTCATAATACATTGGAACCATATACGGATTTGTCTGATGCATATCTTCAAATAAACTCATGTATACTTATAAAAATGGTATTGGAATTTTCGAAAACGTACAAGTTTTGTTTGATGCAAGGAAACCCTGGGAAATGTGTGCACAAATATCAATGGTTTTTTAGATGATGAAGATTTCCATTGTGGAAGGAAATCAGGTGGGTTATATTTAAAATAACTGGGGCAAATACTTAATTTAAATAAGACATAAAGTATTATTGTATTGTAGTTTAGGTCATATTTGTTTATGGGCCAACGAGAAAATAGGAGTCGTTGTGACATAAAAAAATGTTTAGGCTTATTTTTCTTTCAAATCATATAAAGCAAGAGTTTTTGGGTAATTAATTTTTCAATTAGTTTGCACACATGAAAATTCTAATTATAGGTTGAAATTGTAGAATACATTTGAAATTAGTAATATTTTATGTCAATAATATATAAAAACTTAACAAAGGAGTGAAAATTGTGGAAAATTTTCCTACGAAATCCTTTTTTGCTCTGCAATAGGATAACAAAATTAGAATTAGATCAGATCAGGTCTTCATATCATAATTGTAAATATTCAAATTGCTGAATTATTGTTTGAGTTTATGGGGAGACAGACAAGGTAATATTTCAATACGAATAGATTGGCTTTTGGGAAAATTATACTTTAACTTATGGATTTGTTTATAACTAAAACTTGGTGTTGTTGAAGTTTTCCATTGGCTTGTCTTTTTGAAACTTGTAAACCGCATCGAGTTCTCAGTGGGATATCTTGAGTATTCTTAGAAACCTGGAATGGTGAAGTGTAATTATTCATATTGTCTTTTTAAATCGTATAAATATACATACATAAGTTAGACATGTAAATTTGTATAATGTCAAAGAGATATCTAAGATTAACCAATGTTGAGGGGTTTTATTCTCATGGGAAGTTGGGTTTCGAGTTTATATACTTCGTAAAAATAAATACACTCAGTTAATATATTTGGATAGTGATTTCTGGATATGGTAAAAAAATATGACTTGCAAACAAAATTCATTATCGCATCAGAAATATACTCAACATAATAAGGGTTTTTTTGTCTATATTAAATGGCACCAAGCATTTTTCTCAATTTTTTTATCCGCATCCATTTTAAATATTTTGTTATTATCGCATAATATTCTGGTCCTCTCTATAGTTAGGAGAGTATTTCGCATTTTTGGTATTTGGAAGGATAATGTGGGGGAAGAAATCCCCTTCATTAGTATTCGATTATACGCATATTTTTTTAAAATATTTATCGAGATATTTCTGTACAAAGGGGTTATTGTGAAGATCATTTCATTTTGCTTTCAATAAATTTAGTTGCCCATAGGCTAAATATTCGTATACCTAGACAATGATAATATATTATGTTATATCGTATTTATTTAATATTGAATTATACCTTAAAGATATACAACTTAATAATTTAACTTAAATTGTATAGAAATAATGTTTCATATTCAGGAATATTTCTTGGTTTTTCTTAAGTTTGATATAAGGAATTTCGCAATTAATAAATATAACATATTCATAATGACTTATTTTAAACCAGATACGTATCATTGAAAACGATAATTTTTATTTATTTAAAAAAAAAACCTTTGACTTGGGTGTTGTCAGACTTAAAGGCAGTATAGCCCAGAAAGAATTTTTATTTTTACAAAGACGGTAAACCTATCCAACGGGGCTTATTCATAACTCTATCTAATGGGGTATATTAACACAACATATACGAAAAGGTTTAACGTTAATTTCGAAATATAATGTGCTTATATACGGAGGGGTTCATGGAATTTTTATATAGAATATAATATTCTTATAAACCTAACATGTCATTGAATTAACTTCAAATGTTTCCTAGAATCTCATCTAATATATTACAATTTTCATGCGTGCAACACGTAATAAGTATATAATCATAAACGTTTGATCGCAAATCTTTCAAATGTTAATGTGAAGTGTGCAAGCAGAAATTCTGATTTTCCTAATTTGAAGATTAGGTATTGAAAATATTTTGCCTGATTTCCTTAGGCATAAAACTATTGTGATTTTCAGTCATGGGATGCAAATTAGCATTTTTATTTGAACGATGTTTATATTTGGCGAAATAATAAACGTTAGGATATAAATTCAACGAAAACTCAGTGGAAACGCAAAACCAAAATAAAAGTTCGAATTTTCATTTTTAGCGCTCAACGACTCATATATAAATCTCAAGGCATCACATGCATATACTCTCGATATTACATGACACAAACTCTCTACACTTCAAACAACCTTTGTTACACTCACGCTTAAAATCATCATGTTCATGTTCATTTCATAACATCTCATCCCGTATAAGCTCTTTTAATAACAAATTTACAACTCTCCACTCCTTATATCAACACTCAATATCTGATATCGTAACTCTCAATTTTTCATATACTCAACGCGTTATACTCAATTCAACTCATCATACACCTCAACTTTTCATATATTGTTCGACGCTTTATATATAATTCGACGCTTCATATATAATTCAACTCATTGTATATAATTCGACGTTTCATATATAATTCGACGCTTCATATTGAAATCTCAACAACTCAGATATACTCTCAACGAATATTATACTCTCAACGCATCCTATACTCTCTATTTCTCATATTAACCTTCAACTTTTCATATGTTCGACGCTTTATATTCAATTCAACTCATCATACACCTCAACTTTTCATATATTGTTCGACGCTTTATATATAATTCGACGCTTCATATATAATTCAACTCATTTTTGTTCGACGCTTTATATATAATTCGACGCTTCATATATAATTCAACTCATCATATATAATTCGACGCTTCATATTGAACTCTCAACAACTCAGTTATACTCTCAACGCATCTTATACTCTCTATTTCTCATATTAACCCTCAACTTTTCATATGTTCGACGCTTTATATTCAATTCAACTCATCATACACCTCAACTTTTCATATATTGTTCGACGCTTTATATATAATTCGACGCTTCATATATAATTCAACTCATCATATATAATTCGACGCTTCATATTGAACTCTCAACAACTCAGTTATACTCTCAACGCATCTTATACTCTCTATTTCTCATATTAACCCTCAACTTTTCATATGTTCGACGCTTTATATTCAATTCAACTCATCATACACCTCAACTTTTCATATATTGTTCGACGCTTTATATATAATTCGACGCTTCATATATAATTCAACTCATCATATATAATTTGACGTTTCATATATAATTCGACGCTTCATATTGAACTCTCAACAACTCAGTTATACTCTATTTCTCATATTAACCCTCAACTTTTCATATGTTCGACGCTTTATATTCAATTCAACTCATCATACACCTCAACTTTTCATATATTGTTCGACGCTTTATATATAATTCGACGCTTCATATATAATTCAACTCATCATATATAATTCGACGTTTCATATATAATTCGACGCTTCATATTGAACTCTCAACAACTCAGTTATACTCTCAACGCATATTATACTCTCAACGCATCTTATACTCTCTATTGCTCATATTAACCCTCAACTTTTCATATGTTCGGCGCTTTATATTCAATTCAACTCATCATACACCTCAACTTTTCATATATTGTTCGACGCTTTATATATAATTCGACGCTTCATATATAATTCAACTCATCATATATAATTCGACGCTTCATATTGAACTCTCAACAACTCAGTTATACTCTCAACGCATATTATACTCTCAACGCATATTATACTCTCAACGCATCTTATACTCTCTATTTCTCATATTAACCCTCAACTTTTCATATGTTCGGCGCTTTATATTCAATTCAACTCATCATACACCTCAACTTTTCATATATTGTTCGACGCTTTATATATAATTCGACGCTTCATATATAATTCAACTCATCATATATAATTCGACGCTTCATATTGAACTCTCAACAACTCAGTTATACTCTCAACGCATATTATACTCTCAACGCATATTATACTCTCAACGCATCTTATACTCTCTATTTCTCATATTAACCCTCAACTTTTCATATGTTCGGCGCTTTATATTCAATTCAACTCATCATACACCTCAACTTTTCATATATTGTTCGACGCTTTATATATAATTCGACGCTTCATATATAATTCAACTCATCATATATAATTCGACGTTTCATATATAATTCGACGCTTCATATTGAACTCTCAACAACTCAGTTATACTCTCAACGCATATTATACTCTCAACGCATCTTATACTCTCTATTTCTCATATTAACCCTCAACTTTTCATATGTTCGACGCTTTATATTCAATTCAACTCATCATACACCTCAACTTTTCATATATTGTTCGACGCTTTATATATAATTCGACGCTTCATATATAATTCAACTCATCATATATAATTCGACGTTTCATATATAATTCGACGCTTCATATTGAACTCTCAACAACTCAGTTATACTCTCAACGCATATTATACTCTCAACGCATCTTATACGCTCTATTTCTCATATTAACCCTCAACTTTTCATATGTTCGACGCTTTATATTCAATTCAACTCATCATACACCTCAACTTTTCATATATTGTTCGACGCTTCATATATAATTCAACTCATCATATATAATTCGACGTTTCATATATAATTCGACGCTTCATATTGAACTCTCAACAACTCAGTTATACTCTCAACGCATATTATACTCTCAACGCATCTCATACTCTCTATTTCTCATATCAACCCTCAACTTTTCATATGTTCGACGCTTTATATTCAATTCAACTCATCATACACCTCAACTTTTCATATATTGTTCGACGCTTTATATATAATTCGACGCTTCATATATAATTCAACTCATCATATATAATTCGACGCTTCATATTGAACTCTCAACAACTCAGTTATACTCTCAACGCATATTATACTCTCAACGCATCTTATACTCTCTATTTCTCATATTAACCCTCAACTTTTCATATGTTTGATGCTTTATATTCAATTCAACTCATCATACACCTCAACTTTTCATATATTGTTCGACGCTTTATATATAATTCGACGCTTCATATATAATTCAACTCATCATATATAATTCGACGCTTCATATATAATTCGACGCTTCATATTGAACTCTCAACAACTCAGTTATACTCTCAACGCATATTATACTCTCAACGCATCTTATACTCTCTATTTCTCATATTAACCCTCAACTTTTCATATGTTCGACGCTTTATATTCAATTCAACTCATCAAACACCTCAACTTTTCATATATTGTTCGACGCTTTATATATAATTCGACGCTTCATATATAATTCAACTCATCATATATAATTCGACGTTTCATATATAATTCGACGCTTCATATTGAACTCTCAACAACTCAGTTATACTCTCAACGCATATTATACTCTCAACGCATCTTATACTCTCTATTTCTCATATTAACCCTCAACTTTTCATATGTTCGACGCTTTATATTCAATTCAACTCATCATACACCTCAACTTTTCATATATTGTTCGACGCTTTATATATAATTTGACGCTTCATATATAATTCAACTCATCATACATAATTCGACGTTTCATATATAATTCGACGCTTCATATTGAACTCTCAACAACTCAGTTATACTCTCAACGCATATTATACTCTCAACGCATCTTATACTCTCTATTTCTCATATTAACCCTCAACTTTTCATATGTTCGACGCTTTATATTCAATTCAACTCATCATACACCTCAACTTTTCATATATTGTTCGACGCTTTATATATAATTCGACGCTTCATATATAATTCAACTCATCATACATAATTCGACGTTTCATATATAATTCGACGCTTCATATTGAACTCTCAACAACTCAGTTATACTCTCAACGCATATTATACTCTCAACGCATCTTATACTCTCTATTTCTCATATTAACCCTCAACTTTTCATATGTTCGACGCTTTATATTCAATTCAACTCATCATACACCTCAACTTTTCATATATTGTTCGACGCTTTATATATAATTCGACGCTTCATATATAATTCAACTCATCATACATAATTCGACGTTTCATATATAATTCGACGCTTCATATTGAACTCTCAACAACTCAGTTATACTCTCAACGCATATTATACTCTCAACGCATCTTATACTCTCTATTTCTCATATTAACCCTCAACTTTTCATATGTTCGACGCTTTATATTCAATTCAACTCATCATACACCTCAACTTTTCATATATTGTTCGACGCTTTATATATAATTCGACGCTTCATATATAATTCAACTCGTCATATATAATTCGACGTTTCATGTATAATTCGACGCTTCATATTGAACTCTCAACAACTCAGTTATACTCTCAACGCATATTATACTCTCAACGCATCTTATACTCTCTATTTCTCATATTAACCCTCAACTTTTCATATGTTCGACGCTTTATATTCAATTCAACTCATCATACACCTCAACTTTTCATATATTGTTCGACGCTTTATATATAATTCGACGCTTCATATATAATTCAACTCGTCATACATAATTCGACGTTTCATATATAATTCGACGCTTCCTATTGAACTCTCAACAACTCAGTTATACTCTCAACGCATATTATACTCTCAACGCATCTTATACTCTCTATTTCTCATATTAACCCTCAACTTTTCATATGTTCGACGCTTTATATTCAATTCAACTCATCATACACCTCAACTTTTCATATATTGTTCGACGCTTTATATATAATTCGACGCTTCATATATAATTCAACTCGTCATATATAATTCGACGTTTCATGTATAATTCGACGCTTCAATTCGACAACTCAGTTATACTCTCAACGCATATTATACTCTCAACGCATCTTATACTCTCTATTTCTCATATTAACCCTCAACTTTTCATATGTTCGACGCTTTATATTCAATTCAACTCATCATACACCTCAACTTTTCATATATTGTTCGACGCTTTATATATAATTCGACGCTTCATATATAATTCAACTCGTCATACATAATTCGACGTTTCATATATAATTCGACGCTTCATATTGAACTCTCAACAACTCAGTTATACTCTCAACGCATATTATACTCTCAACGCATCTTATACTCTCTATTGCTCATATTAACCCTCAACTTTTCATATGTTCGACGCTTTATATTCAATTCAACTCATCATACACCTCAACTTTTCATATATTGTTCGACGCTTTATATTTAATTCGACGCTTCATATATAATTCAACTCATCATATATAATTCGACGCTTCATATTGAACTCTCAACAACTCAGTTATACTCTCAACGCATCTTATACTCTCTATTTCTCATATTAACCCTCAACTTTTCATATGTTCGACGCTTTATATTCAATTCAACTCATCATACACCTCAACTTTTCATATATTGTTCGACGCTTTATATATAATTCGACGCTTCATATATAATTCAACTCATCATATATAATTCGACGTTTCATATATAATTCGACGCTTCATATTGAACTCTCAACAACTCAGTTATACTCTCAACGCATATTATACTCTCAACGCATCTTATACTCTCTATTTCTCATATTAACCCTCAACTTTTCATATGTTCGACGCTTTATATTCAATTCAACTCATCATACACCTCAACTTTTCATATATTGTTCGACGCTTTATATATAATTCGACGCTTCATATATAATTCAACTCATCATATATAATTCGACGCTTCATATTGAACTCTCAACAACTCAGTTATACTCTCAACGCATATTATACTCTCAACGCATCTTATACTCTCTATTTCTCATATTAACAATCAACTTTTCATATGTTCGACGCTTTATATTCAATTCAACTCATCATACACCTCAACTTTTCATATATTGTTCGACGCTTTATATATAATTCGACGCTTCATATATAATTCAACTCATCATACATAATTCGACGTTTCATATATAATTCGACGCTTCATATTGAACTCTCAACAACTCAGTTATACTCTCAACGCATATTATACTCTCAACGCATCTTATACTCTCTATTTCTCATATTAACCCTCAACTTTTCATATGTTCGACGCTTTATATTCAATTCAACTCATCATACACCTCAACTTTTCATATATTGTTCGACGCTTTATATATAATTCGACGCTTCATATATAATTCAACTCATCATATATAATTCGACGCTTCATATTGAACTCTCAACAACTCAGTTATACTCTCAACGCATATTATACTCTCAACGCATCTTATACTCTCTATTTCTCATATTAACCCTCAACTTTTCATATGTTCGACGCTTTATATTCAATTCAACTCATCATACACCTCAACTTTTCATATATTGTTCGACGCTTTATATATAATTCGACGCTTCATATATAATTCAACTCATCATATATAATTCGACGCTTCATATTGAACTCTCAACAACTCAGTTATACTCTCAACGCATATTATACTCTCAACGCATCTTATACTCTCTATTTCTCATATTAACAATCAACTTTTCATATGTTCGACGCTTTATATTCAATTCAACTCATCATACACCTCAACTTTTCATATATTGTTCGACGCTTTATATATAATTCGACGCTTCATATATAATTCAACTCGTCATACATAATTCGACGTTTCATATATAATTCGACGCTTCATATTGAACTCTCAACAACTCAGTTATACTCTCAACGCATATTATACTCTCAACGCATCTTATACTCTCTATTTCTCATATTAACCCTCAACTTTTCATATGTTCGACGCTTTATATTCAATTCAACTCATCATACACCTCAACTTTTCATATATTGTTCGACGCTTTATATATAATTCGACGCTTCATATATAATTCAACTCATCATATATAATTCGACGTTTCATATATAATTCGACGCTTCATATTGAACTCTCAACAACTCAGTTATACTCTCAACGCATATTATACTCTCAACGCATCTTATACTCTCTATTTCTCATATTAACCCTCAACTTTTCATATGTTCGACGCTTTATATTCAATTCAACTCATCATACACCTCAACTTTTCATATATTGTTCGACGCTTTATATATAATTCGACGCTTCATATATAATTCAACTCGTCATATATAATTCGACGTTTCATGTATAATTCGACGCTTCATATTGAACTCTCAACAACTCAGTTATACTCTCAACGCATATTATACTCTCAACGCATCTTATACTCTCTATTTCTCATATTAACCCTCAACTTTTCATATGTTCGACGCTTTATATTCAATTCAACTCATCATACACCTCAACTTTTCATATATTGTTCGACGCTTTATATATAATTCGACGCTTCATATATAATTCAACTCATCATATATAATTCGACGTTTCATATATAATTCGACGCTTCATATTGAACTCTCAACAACTCAGTTATACTCTCAACGCATATTATACTCTCAACGCATATTATACTCTCAACGCATCTTATACTCTCTATTGCTCATATTAACCCTCAACTTTTCATATGTTCGGCGCTTTATATTCAATTCAACTCATCATACACCTCAACTTTTCATATATTGTTCGACGCTTTATATATAATTCGACGCTTCATATATAATTCAACTCATCATATATAATTCGACGTTTCATATATAATTCGACGCTTCATATTGAACTCTCAACAACTCAGTTATACTCTCAACGCATATTATACTCTCAACGCATCTTATACTCTCTATTTCTCATATTAACCCTCAACTTTTCATATGTTCGACGCTTTATATTCAATTCAACTCATCATACACCTCAACTTTTCATATATTGTTCGACGCTTTATATATAATTCGACGCTTCATATATAATTCAACTCATCATATATAATTCGACGTTTCATATATAATTCGACGCTTCATATTGAACTCTCAACAACTCAGTTATACTCTCAACGCATATTATACTCTCAACGCATCTTATACTCTCTATTTCTCATATTAACCCTCAACTTTTCATATGTTCGACGCTTTATATTCAATTCAACTCATCATACACCTCAACTTTTCATATATTGTTCGACGCTTTATATATAATTCGACGCTTCATATATAATTCAACTCGTCATATATAATTCGACGTTTCATGTATAATTCGACGCTTCATATTGAACTCTCAACAACTCAGTTATACTCTCAACGCATATTATACTCTCAACGCATCTTATACTCTCTATTTCTCATATTAACCCTCAACTTTTCATATGTTCGACGCTTTATATTCAATTCAACTCATCATACACCTCAACTTTTCATATATTGTTCGACGCTTTATATATAATTCGACGCTTCATATATAATTCAACTCGTCATATATAATTCGACGTTTCATGTATAATTCGACGCTTCATATTGAACTCTCAACAACTCAGTTATACTCTCAACGCATATTATACTCTCAACGCATCTTATACTCTCTATTTCTCATATTAACCCTCAACTTTTCATATGTTCGACGCTTTATATTCAATTCAACTCATCATACACCTCAACTTTTCATATATTGTTCGACGCTTTATATATAATTCGACGCTTCATATATAATTCAACTCATCATATATAATTCGACGTTTCATATATAATTCGACGCTTCATATTGAACTCTCAACAACTCAGTTATACTCTCAACGCATATTATACTCTCAACGCATATTATACTCTCAACGCATCTTATACTCTCTATTGCTCATATTAACCCTCAACTTTTCATATGTTCGGCGCTTTATATTCAATTCAACTCATCATACACCTCAACTTTTCATATATTGTTCGACGCTTTATATATAATTCGACGCTTCATATATAATTCAACTCATCATATATAATTCGACGTTTCATATATAATTCGACGCTTCATATTGAACTCTCAACAACTCAGTTATACTCTCAACGCATATTATACTCTCAACGCATCTTATACTCTCTATTTCTCATATTAACCCTCAACTTTTCATATGTTCAACGCTTTATATTCAATTCAACTCATCATACACCTCAACTTTTCATATATTGTTCGACGCTTTATATATAATTCGACGCTTCATATATAATTCAACTCATCATATATAATTCGACGTTTCATATATAATTCGACGCTTCATATTGAACTCTCAACAACTCAGTTATACTCTCAACGCATATTATACTCTCAACGCATCTTATACTCTCTATTGCTCATATTAACCCTCAACTTTTCATATGTTCGGCGCTTTATATTCAATTCAACTCATCATACACCTCAACTTTTCATATATTGTTCGACGCTTTATATATAATTCGACGCTTCATATATAATTCAACTCATCATATATAATTCGACGTTTCATATATAATTCGACGCTTCATATTGAACTCTCAACAACTCAGTTATACTCTCAACGCATATTATACTCTCAACGCATCTTATACTCTCTATTTCTCATATTAACCCTCAACTTTTCATATGTTCGACGCTTTATATTCAATTCAACTCATCATACACCTCAACTTTTCATATATTGTTCGACGCTTTATATATAATTCGACGCTTCATATATAATTCAACTCATCATATATAATTCGACGTTTCATATATAATTCGACGCTTCATATTGAACTCTCAACAACTCAGTTATACTATCAACGCATATTATACACTCAAAGCATCTTATACTCTCTATTTCTCATATTAACCCTCAACTTTTCATATGTTCGACGCTTTATATTCAATTCAACTCATCATACACCTCAACTTTTCATATATTGTTCGACGCTTTATATATAATTCGACGCTTCATATATAATTCAACTCATCATATATAATTCGACGCTTCATATTGAACTCTCAACAACTCAGTTATACTCTCAACGCATATTATACTCTCAACGCATCTTATACTCTCTATTTCTCATATTAACCCTCAACTTTTCATATGTTCGACGCTTTATATTCAATTCAACTCATCATACACCTCAACTTTTCATATATTGTTCGACGCTTTATATATAATTCGACGCTTCATATATAATTCAACTCATCATATATAATTCGACGTTTCATATATAATTCGACGCTTCATATTGAACTCTCAACAACTCAGTTATACTCTCAACGCATATTATACTCTCAACGCATCTTATACTCTCTATTTCTCATATTAACCCTCAACTTTTCATATGTTCGACGCTTTATATTCAATTCAACTCATCATACACCTCAACTTTTCATATATTGTTCGACGCTTTATATATAATTCGACGCTTCATATATAATTCAACTCATCATATATAATTCGACGTTTCATATATAATTCGACGCTTCATATTGAACTCTCAACAACTCAGTTATACTCTCAACGCATATTATACTCTCAACGCATCTTATACTCTCTATTTCTCATATTAACCCTCAACTTTTCATATGTTCGACGCTTTATATTCAATTCAACTCATCATACACCTCAACTTTTCATATATTGTTCGACGCTTTATATATAATTCGACGCTTCATATATAATTCAACTCATCATATATAATTCGACGTTTCATATATAATTCGACGCTTCATATTGAACTCTCAACAACTCAGTTATACTCTCAACGCATATTATACTCTCAACGCATCTTATACTCTCTATTTCTCATATTAACCCTCAACTTTTCATATGTTCGACGCTTTATATTCAATTCAACTCATCATACACCTCAACTTTTCATATATTGTTCGACGCTTTATATATAATTCGACGCTTCATATATAATTCAACTCATTATATATAATTCGACGTTTCATATATAATTCGACGCTTCATATTGAACTCTCAACAACTCAGTTATACTCTCAACGCATATTATACTCTCAACGCATCTTATACTCTCTATTTCTCATATTAACCCTCAACTTTTCATATGTTCGACGCTTTATATTCAATTCAACTCATCATACACCTCAACTTTTCATATATTGTTCGACGCTTTATATATAATTCGACGCTTCATATATAATTCAACTCGACGCTTCATATTGAACTCTCAACAACTCAGTTATACTCTCAACGCATATTATACTCTCAACGCATCTTATACTCTCTATTTCTCATATTAACCCTCAACTTTTCATATGTTCGACGCTTTATATTCAATTCAACTCATCATACACCTCAACTTTTCATATATTGTTCGACGCTTTATATATAATTCGACGCTTCATATATAATTCAACTCATCATATATAATTCGACGCTTCATATTGAACTCTCAACAACTCAGTTATACTATCAACGCATATTATACACTCAAAGCATCTTATACTCTCTATTTCTCATATTAACCCTCAACTTTTCATATGTTCGACGCTTTATATTCAATTCAACTCATCATACACCTCAACTTTTCATATATTGTTCGACGCTTTATATATAATTCGACGCTTCATATATAATTCAACTCATCATATATAATTCGACGTTTCATATATAATTCGACGCTTCATATTGAACTCTCAACAACTCAGTTATACTCTCAACGCATATTATACTCTCAACGCATCTTATACTCTCTATTTCTCATATTAACCCTCAACTTTTCATATGTTCGACGCTTTATATTCAATTCAACTCATCATACACCTCAACTTTTCATATATTGTTCGACGCTTTATATATAATTCGACGCTTCACATATAATTCAACTCATTATATATAATTCGACGTTTCATATATAATTCGACGCTTCATATTGAACTCTCAACAACTCAGTTATACTCTCAACGCATATTATACTCTCAACGCATCTTATACTCTCTATTTCTCATATTAACCCTCAACTTTTCATATGTTCGACGCTTTATATTCAATTCAACTCATCATACACCTCAACTTTTCATATATTGTTCGACGCTTTATATATAATTCGACGCTTCATATATAATTCAACTCATCATATATAATTCGACGTTTCATATATAATTCGACGCTTCATATTGAACTCTCAACAACTCAGTTATACTCTCAACGCATATTATACTCTCAACGCATCTTATACTCTCTATTTCTCATATTAACCCTCAACTTTTCATATGTTCGACGCTTTATATTCAATTCAACTCCTCATACACCTCAACTTTTCATATATTGTTCGACGCTTTATATATAATTCGACGCTTCATATATAATTCAACTCATCATATATAATTCGACGTTTCATATATAATTCGACGCTTCATATTGAACTCTCAACAACTCAGTTATACTCTCAACGCATATTATACTCTCAACGCATCTTATACTCTCTATTTCTCATATTAACCCTCAACTTTTCATATGTTCGGCGCTTTATATTCAATTCAACTCATCATACACCTCAACTTTTCATATATTGTTCGACGCTTTATATATAATTCGACGCTTCATATATAATTCAACTCATCATATATAATTCGACGTTTCATATATAATTCGACGCTTCATATTGAACTCTCAACAACTCAGTTATACTCTCAACGCATATTATACTCTCAACGCATCTTATACTCTCTATTTCTCATATTAACCCTCAACTTTTCATATGTTCGACGCTTTATATTCAATTCAACTCATCATACACCTCAACTTTTCATATATTGTTCGACGCTTTATATATAATTCGACGCTTCATATATAATTCAACTCATCATATATAATTCGACGTTTCATATATAATTCGACGCTTCATATTGAACTCTCAACAACTCAGTTATACTATCAACGCATATTATACACTCAAAGCATCTTATACTCTCTATTTCTCATATTAACCCTCAACTTTTCATATGTTCGACGCTTTATATTCAATTCAACTCATCATACACCTCAACTTTTCATATATTGTTCGACGCTTTATATATAATTCGACGCTTCATATATAATTCAACTCATCATATATAATTCGACGCTTCATATTGAACTCTCAACAACTCAGTTATACTCTCAACGCATATTATACTCTCAACGCATCTTATACTCTCTATTTCTCATATTAACCCTCAACTTTTCATATGTTCGACGCTTTATATTCAATTCAACTCATCATACACCTCAACTTTTCATATATTGTTCGACGCTTTATATATAATTCGACGCTTCATATATAATTCAACTCATCATATATAATTCGACGTTTCATATATAATTCGACGCTTCATATTGAACTCTCAACAACTCAGTTATACTCTCAACGCATATTATACTCTCAACGCATCTTATACTCTCTATTTCTCATATTAACCCTCAACTTTTCATATGTTCGACGCTTTATATTCAATTCAACTCATCATACACCTCAACTTTTCATATATTGTTCGACGCTTTATATATAATTCGACGCTTCATATATAATTCAACTCATCATATATAATTCGACGTTTCATATATAATTCGACGCTTCATATTGAACTCTCAACAACTCAGTTATACTCTCAACGCATATTATACTCTCAACGCATCTTATACTCTCTATTTCTCATATTAACCCTCAACTTTTCATATGTTCGACGCTTTATATTCAATTCAACTCATCATACACCTCAACTTTTCATATATTGTTCGACGCTTTATATATAATTCGACGCTTCATATATAATTCAACTCATCATATATAATTCGACGTTTCATATATAATTCGACGCTTCATATTGAACTCTCAACAACTCAGTTATACTCTCAACGCATATTATACTCTCAACGCATCTTATACTCTCTATTTCTCATATTAACCCTCAACTTTTCATATGTTCGACGCTTTATATTCAATTCAACTCATCATACACCTCAACTTTTCATATATTGTTCGACGCTTTATATATAATTCGACGCTTCATATATAATTCAACTCATTATATATAATTCGACGTTTCATATATAATTCGACGCTTCATATTGAACTCTCAACAACTCAGTTATACTCTCAACGCATATTATACTCTCAACGCATCTTATACTCTCTATTTCTCATATTAACCCTCAACTTTTCATATGTTCGACGCTTTATATTCAATTCAACTCATCATACACCTCAACTTTTCATATATTGTTCGACGCTTTATATATAATTCGACGCTTCATATATAATTCAACTCGACGCTTCATATTGAACTCTCAACAACTCAGTTATACTCTCAACGCATATTATACTCTCAACGCATCTTATACTCTCTATTTCTCATATTAACCCTCAACTTTTCATATGTTCGACGCTTTATATTCAATTCAACTCATCATACACCTCAACTTTTCATATATTGTTCGACGCTTTATATATAATTCGACGCTTCATATATAATTCAACTCATCATATATAATTCGACGCTTCATATTGAACTCTCAACAACTCAGTTATACTATCAACGCATATTATACACTCAAAGCATCTTATACTCTCTATTTCTCATATTAACCCTCAACTTTTCATATGTTCGACGCTTTATATTCAATTCAACTCATCATACACCTCAACTTTTCATATATTGTTCGACGCTTTATATATAATTCGACGCTTCATATATAATTCAACTCATCATATATAATTCGACGTTTCATATATAATTCGACGCTTCATATTGAACTCTCAACAACTCAGTTATACTCTCAACGCATATTATACTCTCAACGCATCTTATACTCTCTATTTCTCATATTAACCCTCAACTTTTCATATGTTCGACGCTTTATATTCAATTCAACTCATCATACACCTCAACTTTTCATATATTGTTCGACGCTTTATATATAATTCGACGCTTCACATATAATTCAACTCATTATATATAATTCGACGTTTCATATATAATTCGACGCTTCATATTGAACTCTCAACAACTCAGTTATACTCTCAACGCATATTATACTCTCAACGCATCTTATACTCTCTATTTCTCATATTAACCCTCAACTTTTCATATGTTCGACGCTTTATATTCAATTCAACTCATCATACACCTCAACTTTTCATATATTGTTCGACGCTTTATATATAATTCGACGCTTCATATATAATTCAACTCATCATATATAATTCGACGTTTCATATATAATTCGACGCTTCATATTGAACTCTCAACAACTCAGTTATACTCTCAACGCATATTATACTCTCAACGCATCTTATACTCTCTATTTCTCATATTAACCCTCAACTTTTCATATGTTCGACGCTTTATATTCAATTCAACTCCTCATACACCTCAACTTTTCATATATTGTTCGACGCTTTATATATAATTCGACGCTTCATATATAATTCAACTCATCATATATAATTCGACGTTTCATATATAATTCGACGCTTCATATTGAACTCTCAACAACTCAGTTATACTCTCAACGCATATTATACTCTCAACGCATCTTATACTCTCTATTTCTCATATTAACCCTCAACTTTTCATATGTTCGGCGCTTTATATTCAATTCAACTCATCATACACCTCAACTTTTCATATATTGTTCGACGCTTTATATATAATTCGACGCTTCATATATAATTCAACTCATCATATATAATTCGACGTTTCATATATAATTCGACGCTTCATATTGAACTCTCAACAACTCAGTTATACTCTCAACGCATATTATACTCTCAACGCATCTTATACTCTCTATTGCTCATATTAACCCTCAACTTTTCATATGTTCGGCGCTTTATATTCAATTCAACTCATCATACACCTCAACTTTTCATATATTGTTCGACGCTTTATATATAATTCGACGCTTCATATATAATTCAACTCATCATATATAATTCGACGCTTCATATTGAACTCTCAACAACTCAGTTATACTCTCAACGCATATTATACTCTCAACGCATCTTATACTCTCTATTTCTCATATTAACCCTCAACTTTTCATATGTTCGACGCTTTATATTCAATTCAACTCATCATACACCTCAACTTTTCATATATTGTTCGACGCTTTATATATAATTCGACGCTTCATATATAATTCAACTCATCATATATAATTCGACGCTTCATATTGAACTCTCAACAACTCAGTTATACTCTCAACGCATATTATACTCTCAACGCATCTTATACTCTCTATTTCTCATATTAACCCTCAACTTTTCATATGTTCGACGCTTTATATTCAATTCAACTCATCATACACCTCAACTTTTCATATATTGTTCGACGCTTTATATATAATTCGACGCTTCATATATAATTCAACTCATCATATATAATTCGACGTTTCATATATAATTCGACGCTTCATATTGAACTCTCAACAACTCAGTTATACTCTCAACGCATATTATACTCTCAACGCATCTTATACTCTCTATTTCTCATATTAACCCTCAACTTTTCATATGTTCGACGCTTTATATTCAATTCAACTCATCATACACCTCAACTTTTCATATATTGTTCGACGCTTTATATATAATTCGACGCTTCATATATAATTCAACTCATCATATATAATTCGACGCTTCATATTGAACTCTCAACAACTCAGTTATACTCTCAACGCATATTATACTCTCAACGCATCTTATACTCTCTATTTCTCATATTAACCCTCAACTTTTCATATGTTCGACGCTTTATATTCAATTCAACTCATCATACACCTCAACTTTTCATATATTGTTCGACGCTTTATATATAATTCGACGCTTCATATATAATTCAACTCATCATATATAATTCGACGCTTCATATTGAACTCTCAACAACTCAGTTATACTCTCAACGCATATTATACTCTCAACGCATCTTATACTCTCTATTTCTCATATTAACCCTCAACTTTTCATATGTTCGACGCTTTATATTCAATTCAACTCATCATACACCTCAACTTTTCATATATTGTTCGACGCTTTATATATAATTCGACGCTTCATATATAATTCAACTCATCATATATAATTCGACGCTTCATATTGAACTCTCAACAACTCAGTTATACTCTCAACGCATATTATACTCTCAACGCATCTTATACTCTCTATTTCTCATATTAACCCTCAACTTTTCATATGTTCGACGCTTTATATTCAATTCAACTCATCATACACCTCAACTTTTCATATATTGTTCGACGCTTTATATATAATTCGACGCTTCATATATAATTCAACTCATCATATATAATTCGACGCTTCATATTGAACTCTCAACAACTCAGTTATACTCTCAACGCATCTTATACTCTCTATTTCTCATATTAACCCTCAACTTTTCATATGTTCGACGCTTTATATTCAATTCAACTCATCATACACCTCAACTTTTCATATATTGTTCGACGCTTTATATATAATTCGACGCTTCATATATAATTCAACTCATCATATATAATTCGACGCTTCATATTGAACTCTCAACAACTCAGTTATACTCTCAACGCATATTATACTCTCAACGCATCTTATACTCTCTATTTCTCATATTAACCCTCAACTTTTCATATGTTCGACGCTTTATATTCAATTCAACTCATCATACACCTCAACTTTTCATATATTGTTCGACGCTTTATATATAATTCGACGCTCCATATATAATTCAACTCATCATATATAATTCGACGCTTCATATTGAACTCTCAACAACTCAGTTATACTATCAACGCATATTATACACTCAAAGCATCTTATACTCTCTATTTCTCATATTAACCCTCAACTTTTCATATGTTCGACGCTTTATATTCAATTCAACTCATCATACACCTCAACTTTTCATATATTGTTCGACGCTTTATATATAATTCGACGCTTCATATATAATTCAACTCATCATATATAATTCGACGCTTCATATTGAACTCTCAACAACTCAGTTATACTCTCAACGCATATTATACTCTCAACGCATCTTATACTCTCTATTTCTCATATTAACCCTCAACTTTTCATATGTTCGACGCTTTATATTCAATTCAACTCATCATACACCTCAACTTTTCATATATTGTTCGACGCTTTATATATAATTCGACGCTTCATATATAATTCAACTCATCATATATAATTCGACGCTTCATATTGAACTCTCAACAACTCAGTTATACTCTCAACGCATATTATACTCTCAACGCATCTTATACTCTCTATTTCTCATATTAACCCTCAACTTTTCATATGTTCGACGCTTTATATTCAATTCAACTCATCATACACCTCAACTTTTCATATATTGTTCGACGCTTTATATATAATTCGACGCTCCATATATAATTCAACTCATCATATATAATTCGACGCTTCATATTGAACTCTCAACAACTCAGTTATACTCTCAACGCATATTATACTCTCAACGCATCTTATACTCTCTATTTCTCATATTAACCCTCAACTTTTCATATGTTCGACGCTTTATATTCAATTCAACTCATCATACACCTCAACTTTTCATATATTGTTCGACGCTTTATATATAATTCGACGCTTCATATATAATTCAACTCATCATATATAATTCGACGCTTCATATTGAACTCTCAACAACTCAGTTATACTCTCAACGCATATTATACTCTCAACGCATCTTATACTCTCTATTTCTCATATTAACCCTCAACTTTTCATATGTTCGACGCTTTATATTCAATTCAACTCATCATACACCTCAACTTTTCATATATTGTTCGACGCTTTATATATAATTCGACGCTTCATATATAATTCAACTCATCATATATAATTCGACGCTTCATATTGAACTCTCAACAACTCAGTTATACTCTCAACGCATATTATACTCTCAACGCATCTTATACTCTCTATTTCTCATATTAACCCTCAACTTTTCATATGTTCGACGCTTTATATTCAATTCAACTCATCATACACCTCAACTTTTCATATATTGTTCGACGCTTTATATATAATTCGACGCTTCATATATAATTCAACTCATCATATATAATTCGACGCTTCATATTGAACTCTCAACAACTCAGTTATACTCTCAACGCATATTATACTCTCAACGCATCTTATACTCTCTATTTCTCATATTAACCCTCAACTTTTCATATGTTCGACGCTTTATATTCAATTCAACTCATCATACACCTCAACTTTTCATATATTGTTCGACGCTTTATATATAATTCGACGCTTCATATATAATTCAACTCATCATATATAATTCGACGCTTCATATTGAACTCTCAACAACTCAGTTATACTCTCAACGCATATTATACTCTCAACGCATCTTATACTCTCTATTTCTCATATTAACCCTCAACTTTTCATATGTTCGACGCTTTATATTCAATTCAACTCATCATACACCTCAACTTTTCATATATTGTTCGACGCTTTATATATAATTCGACGCTCCATATATAATTCAACTCATCATATATAATTCGACGCTTCATATTGAACTCTCAACAACTCGGTTATACTCTCAACGCATATTATACTCTCAACGCATCTTATACTCTCTATTTCTCATATTAACCCTCAACTTTTCATATGTTCGACGCTTTATATTCAATTCAACTCATCATACACCTCAACTTTTCATATATTGTTCGACGCTTTATATATAATTCGACGCTTCATATATAATTCAACTCATCATATATAATTCGACGCTTCATATTGAACTCTCAACAACTCAGTTATACTCTCAACGCATATTATACTCTCAACGCATCTTATACTCTCTATTTCTCATATTAACCCTCAACTTTTCATATGTTCGACGCTTTATATTCAATTCAACTCATCATACACCTCAACTTTTCATATATTGTTCGACGCTTTATATATAATTCGACGCTCCATATATAATTCAACTCATCATATATAATTCGACGCTTCATATTGAACTCTCAACAACTCAGTTATACTCTCAACGCATATTATACTCTCAACGCATCTTATACTCTCTATTTCTCATATTAACCCTCAACTTTTCATATGTTCGACGCTTTATATTCAATTCAACTCATCATACACCTCAACTTTTCATATATTGTTCGACGCTTTATATATAATTCGACGCTTCATATATAATTCAACTCATCATATATAATTCGACGCTTCATATTGAACTCTCAACAACTCAGTTATACTCTCAACGCATATTATACTCTCAACGCATCTTATACTCTCTATTTCTCATATTAACCCTCAACTTTTCATATGTTCGACGCTTTATATTCAATTCAACTCATCATACACCTCAACTTTTCATATATTGTTCGACGCTTTATATATAATTCGACGCTCCATATATAATTCAACTCATCATATATAATTCGACGCTTCATATTGAACTCTCAACAACTCAGTTATACTCTCAACGCATATTATACTCTCAACGCATCTTATACTCTCTATTTCTCATATTAACCCTCAACTTTTCATATGTTCGACGCTTTATATTCAATTCAACTCATCATACACCTCAACTTTTCATATATTGTTCGACGCTTTATATATAATTCGACGCTTCATATATAATTCAACTCATCATATATAATTCGACGCTTCATATTGAACTCTCAACAACTCAGTTATACTCTCAACGCATATTATACTCTCAACGCATCTTATACTCTCTATTTCTCATATTAACCCTCAACTTTTCATATGTTCGACGCTTTATATTCAATTCAACTCATCATACACCTCAACTTTTCATATATTGTTCGACGCTTTATATATAATTCGACGCTCCATATATAATTCAACTCATCATATATAATTCGACGCTTCATATTGAACTCTCAACAACTCAGTTATACTCTCAACGCATATTATACTCTCAACGCATCTTATACTCTCTATTTCTCATATTAACCCTCAACTTTTCATATGTTCGACGCTTTATATTCAATTCAACTCATCATACACCTCAACTTTTCATATATTGTTCGACGCTTTATATATAATTCGACGCTCCATATATAATTCAACTCATCATATATAATTCGACGCTTCATATTGAACTCTCAACAACTCAGTTATACTCTCAACGCATATTATACTCTCAACGCATCTTATACTCTCTATTTCTCATATTAACCCTCAACTTTTCATATGTTCGACGCTTTATATTCAATTCAACTCATCATACACCTCAACTTTTCATATATTGTTCGACGCTTTATATATAATTCGACGCTTCATATATAATTCAACTCATCATATATAATTCGACGCTTCATATTGAACTCTCAACAACTCAGTTATACTCTCAACGCATATTATACTCTCAACGCATCTTATACTCTCTATTTCTCATATTAACCCTCAACTTTTCATATGTTCGACGCTTTATATTCAATTCAACTCATCATACACCTCAACTTTTCATATATTGTTCGACGCTTTATATATAATTCGACGCTCCATATATAATTCAACTCATCATATATAATTCGACGCTTCATATTGAACTCTCAATAACTCAGTTATACTCTCAACGCATATTATACTCTCAACGCATCTTATACTCTCTATTTCTCATATTAACCCTCAACTTTTCATATGTTCGACGCTTTATATTCAATTCAACTCATCATACACCTCAACTTTTCATATATTGTTCGACGCTTTATATATAATTCGACGCTTCATATATAATTCAACTCATCATATATAATTCGACGCTTCATATTGAACTCTCAACAACTCAGTTATACTCTCAACGCATATTATACTCTCAACGCATCTTATACTCTCTATTTCTCATATTAACCCTCAACTTTTCATATGTTCGACGCTTTATATTCAATTCAACTCATCATACACCTCAACTTTTCATATATTGTTCGACGCTTTATATATAATTCGACGCTCCATATATAATTCAACTCATCATATATAATTCGACGCTTCATATTGAACTCTCAACAACTCAGTTATACTCTCAACGCATATTATACTCTCAACGCATCTTATACTCTCTATTTCTCATATTAACCCTCAACTTTTCATATGTTCGACGCTTTATATTCAATTCAACTCATCATACACCTCAACTTTTCATATATTGTTCGACGCTTTATATATAATTCGACGCTTCATATATAATTCAACTCATCATATATAATTCGACGCTTCATATTGAACTCTCAACAACTCAGTTATACTCTCAACGCATATTATACTCTCAACGCATCTTATACTCTCTATTTCTCATATTAACCCTCAACTTTTCATATGTTCGACGCTTTATATTCAATTCAACTCATCATACACCTCAACTTTTCATATATTGTTCGACGCTTTATATATAATTCGACGCTCCATATATAATTCAACTCATCATATATAATTCGACGCTTCATATTGAACTCTCAACAACTCAGTTATACTCTCAACGCATATTATACTCTCAACGCATCTTATACTCTCTATTTCTCATATTAACCCTCAACTTTTCATATGTTCGACGCTTTATATTCAATTCAACTCATCATACACCTCAACTTTTCATATATTGTTCGACGCTTTATATATAATTCGACGCTTCATATATAATTCAACTCATCATATATAATTCGACGCTTCATATTGAACTCTCAACAACTCAGTTATACTCTCAACGCATATTATACTCTCAACGCATCTTATACTCTCTATTTCTCATATTAACCCTCAACTTTTCATATGTTCGACGCTTTATATTCAATTCAACTCATCATACACCTCAACTTTTCATATATTGTTCGACGCTTTATATATAATTCGACGCTTCATATATAATTCGACGCGTCATATATAATTCAACTCATCATATATAATTCGACGCTTCATATTGAACTCTCAACAACTCAGTTATACTATCAACGCATATTATACACTCAAAGCATCTTATACTCTCTATTTCTCATATTAACCCTCAACTTTTCATATGTTCGACGCTTTATATTCAATTCAACTCATCATACACCTCAACTTTTCATATATTGTTCGACGCTTTATATATAATTCGACGCTTCATATATAATTCAACTCATCATATATAATTCGACGCTTCATATTGAACTCTCAACAACTCAGTTATACTCTCAACGCATATTATACTCTCAACGCATCTTATACTCTCTATTTCTCATATTAACCCTCAACTTTTCATATGTTCGACGCTTTATATTCAATTCAACTCATCATACACCTCAACTTTTCATATATTGTTCGACGCTTTATATATAATTCGACGCTTCATATATAATTCGACGCTTCATATATAATTCAACTCATCATATATAATTCGACGCTTCATATTGAACTCTCAACAACTCAGTTATACTATCAACGCATATTATACACTCAAAGCATCTTATACTCTCTATTTCTCATATTAACCCTCAACTTTTCATATGTTCGACGCTTTATATTCAATTCAACTCATCATACACCTCAACTTTTCATATATTGTTCGACGCTTTATATATAATTCGACGCTTCATATATAATTCAACTCATCATATATAATTCGACGCTTCATATTGAACTCTCAACAACTCAGTTATACTCTCAACGCATATTATACACTCAAAGCATCTTATACTCTCTATTTCTCATATTAACCCTCAACTTTTCATATGTTCGACGCTTTATATTCAATTCAACTCATCATACACCTCAACTTTTCATATATTGTTCGACGCTTTATATATAATTCGACGCTTCATATATAATTCAACTCATCATATATAATTCGACGCTTCATATTGAACTCTCAACAACTCAGTTATACTCTCAACGCATATTATACTCTCAACGCATCTTATACTCTCTATTTCTCATATTAACCCTCAACTTTTCATATGTTCGACGCTTTATATTCAATTCAACTCATCATACACCTCAACTTTTCATATATTGTTCGACGCTTTATATATAATTCGACGCTTCATATATAATTCGACGCTTCATATATAATTCAACTCATCATATATAATTCGACGCTTCATATTGAACTCTCAACAACTCAGTTATACTATCAACGCATATTATACACTCAAAGCATCTTATACTCTCTATTTCTCATATTAACCCTCAACTTTTCATATGTTCGACGCTTTATATTCAATTCAACTCATCATACACCTCAACTTTTCATATATTGTTCGACGCTTTATATATAATTCGACGCTTCATATATAATTCAACTCATCATATATAATTCGACGCTTCATATTGAACTCTCAACAACTCAGTTATACTCTCAACGCATATTATACTCTCAACGCATCTTATACTCTCTATTTCTCATATTAACCCTCAACTTTTCATATGTTCGACGCTTTATATTCAATTCAACTCATCATACACCTCAACTTTTCATATATTGTTCGACGCTTTATATATAATTCGACGCTTCATATATAATTCAACTCATCATATATAATTCGACGCTTCATATTGAACTCTCAACAACTCAGTTATACTCTCAACGCATATTATACTCTCAACGCATCTTATACTCTCTATTTCTCATATTAACCCTCAACTTTTCATATGTTCGACGCTTTATATTCAATTCAACTCATCATACACCTCAACTTTTCATATATTGTTCGACGCTTTATATATAATTCGACGCTTCATATATAATTCAACTCATCATATATAATTCGACGCTTCATATTGAACTCTCAACAACTCAGTTATACTCTCAACGCATATTATACTCTCAACGCATCTTATACTCTCTATTTCTCATATTAACCCTCAACTTTTCATATGTTCGACGCTTTATATTCAATTCAACTCATCATACACCTCAACTTTTCATATATTGTTCGACGCTTTATATATAATTCGACGCTTCATATATAATTCAACTCATCATATATAATTCGACGCTTCATATTGAACTCTCAACAACTCAGTTATACTCTCAACGCATATTATACTCTCAACGCATCTTATACTCTCTATTTCTCATATTAACCCTCAACTTTTCATATGTTCGACGCTTTATATTCAATTCAACTCATCATACACCTCAACTTTTCATATATTGTTCGACGCTTTATATATAATTCGACGCTTCATATATAATTCAACTCGTCATATATAATTCGACGTTTCATATATAATTCGACGCTTCATATTGAACTCTCAACAACTCAGTTATACTCTCAACGCATATTATACTCTCAACGCATCTTATACTCTCTATTTCTCATATTAACCCTCAACTTTTCATATGTTCGACGCTTTATATTCAATTCAACTCATCATACACCTCAACTTTTCATATATTGTTCGACGCTTTATATATAATTCGACGCTTCATATATAATTCAACTCATCATATATAATTCGACGCTTCATATTGAACTCTCAACAACTCAGTTATACTATCAACGCATATTATACACTCAAAGCATCTTATACTCTCTATTTCTCATATTAACCCTCAACTTTTCATATGTTCGACGCTTTATATTCAATTCAACTCATCATACACCTCAACTTTTCATATATTGTTCGACGCTTTATATATAATTCGACGCTTCATATATAATTCAACTCATCATATATAATTCGACGCTTCATATTGAACTCTCAACAACTCAGTTATACTCTCAACGCATATTATACTCTCAACGCATCTTATACTCTCTATTTCTCATATTAACCCTCAACTTTTCATATGTTCGACGCTTTATATTCAATTCAACTCATCATACACCTCAACTTTTCATATATTGTTCGACGCTTTATATATAATTCGACGCTTCATATATAATTCAACTCATCATATATAATTCGACGTTTCATATATAATTCGACGCTTCATATTGAACTCTCAACAACTCAGTTATACTCTCAACGCATATTATACTCTCAACGCATCTTATACTCTCTATTTCTCATATTAACCCTCAACTTTTCATATGTTCGACGCTTTATATTCAATTCAACTCCTCATACACCTCAACTTTTCATATATTGTTCGACGCTTTATATATAATTCGACGCTTCATATATAATTCAACTCATCATATATAATTCGACGTTTCATATATAATTCGACGCTTCATATTGAACTCTCAACAACTCAGTTATACTCTCAACGCATATTATACTCTCAACGCATCTTATACTCTCTATTTCTCATATTAACCCTCAACTTTTCATATGTTCGACGCTTTATATTCAATTCAACTCATCATACACCTCAACTTTTCATATATTGTTCGACGCTTTATATATAATTCGACGCTTCATATATAATTCAACTCATCATATATAATTCGACGCTTCATATTGAACTCTCAACAACTCAGTTATACTCTCAACGCATATTATACTCTCAACGCATCTTATACTCTCTATTTCTCATATTAACCCTCAACTTTTCATATGTTCGACGCTTTATATTCAATTCAACTCATCATACACCTCAACTTTTCATATATTGTTCGACGCTTTATATATAATTCGACGCTTCATATATAATTCAACTCGTCATATATAATTCGACGTTTCATATATAATTCGACGCTTCATATTGAACTCTCAACAACTCAGTTATACTCTCAACGCATATTATACTCTCAACGCATCTTATACTCTCTATTTCTCATATTAACCCTCAACTTTTCATATGTTCGACGCTTTATATTCAATTCAACTCATCATACACCTCAACTTTTCATATATTGTTCGACGCTTTATATATAATTCGACGCTTCATATATAATTCAACTCATCATATAATTCGACGCTTCATATTGAACTCTCAACAACTCAGTTATACTATCAACGCATATTATACACTCAAAGCATCTTATACTCTCTATTTCTCATATTAACCCTCAACTTTTCATATGTTCGACGCTTTATATTCAATTCAACTCATCATACACCTCAACTTTTCATATATTGTTCGACGCTTTATATATAATTCGACGCTTTATATATAATTCGACGCTTCATATATAATTCAACTCATCATATATAATTCGACGCTTCATATTGAACTCTCAACAACTCAGTTATACTATCAACGCATATTATACACTCAAAGCATCTTATACTCTCTATTTCTCATATTAACCCTCAACTTTTCATATGTTCGACGCTTTATATTCAATTCAACTCATCATACACCTCAACTTTTCATATATTGTTCGACGCTTTATATATAATTCGACGCTTCATATATAATTCAACTCATCATATATAATTCGACGCTTCATATTGAACTCTCAACAACTCAGTTATACTCTCAACGCATATTATACTCTCAACGCATCTTATACTCTCTATTTCTCATATTAACCCTCAACTTTTCATATGTTCGACGCTTTATATTCAATTCAACTCATCATACACCTCAACTTTTCATATATTGTTCGACGCTTTATATATAATTCGACGCTTCATATATAATTCAACTCATCATATATAATTCGACGTTTCATATATAATTCGACGCTTCATATTGAACTCTCAACAACTCAGTTATACTCTCAACGCATATTATACTCTCAACGCATCTTATACTCTCTATTTCTCATATTAACCCTCAACTTTTCATATGTTCGACGCTTTATATTCAATTCAACTCCTCATACACCTCAACTTTTCATATATTGTTCGACGCTTTATATATAATTCGACGCTTCATATATAATTCAACTCATCATATATAATTCGACGTTTCATATATAATTCGACGCTTCATATTGAACTCTCAACAACTCAGTTATACTCTCAACGCATATTATACTCTCAACGCATCTTATACTCTCTATTTCTCATATTAACCCTCAACTTTTCATATGTTCGACGCTTTATATTCAATTCAACTCATCATACACCTCAACTTTTCATATATTGTTCGACGCTTTATATATAATTCGACGCTTCATATATAATTCAACTCATCATATATAATTCGACGCTTCATATTGAACTCTCAACAACTCAGTTATACTCTCAACGCATATTATACTCTCAACGCATCTTATACTCTCTATTTCTCATATTAACCCTCAACTTTTCATATGTTCGACGCTTTATATTCAATTCAACTCATCATACACCTCAACTTTTCATATATTGTTCGACGCTTTATATATAATTCGACGCTTCATATATAATTCAACTCGTCATATATAATTCGACGTTTCATATATAATTCGACGCTTCATATTGAACTCTCAACAACTCAGTTATACTCTCAACGCATATTATACTCTCAACGCATCTTATACTCTCTATTTCTCATATTAACCCTCAACTTTTCATATGTTCGACGCTTTATATTCAATTCAACTCATCATACACCTCAACTTTTCATATATTGTTCGACGCTTTATATATAATTCGACGCTTCATATATAATTCAACTCATCATATATAATTCGACGCTTCATATTGAACTCTCAACAACTCAGTTATACTATCAACGCATATTATACACTCAAAGCATCTTATACTCTCTATTTCTCATATTAACCCTCAACTTTTCATATGTTCGACGCTTTATATTCAATTCAACTCATCATACACCTCAACTTTTCATATATTGTTCGACGCTTTATATATAATTCGACGCTTCATATATAATTCAACTCATCATATATAATTCAACTCATCTTATATAATTCGACGCTTCATATTGAACTCTCAACAACTCAGTTATACTCTCAACGCATATTATACTCTCAACGCATCTTATACTCTCTATTTCTCATATTAACCCTCAACTTTTCATATGTTCGACGCTTTATATTCAATTCAACTCATCATACACCTCAACTTTTCATATATTGTTCGACGCTTTATATATAATTCGACGCTTCATATATAATTCAACTCATCATATATAATTCGACGCTTCATATTGAACTCTCAACAACTCAGTTATACTCTCAACGCATATTATACTCTCAACGCATCTTATACTCTCTATTTCTCATATTAACCCTCAACTTTTCATATGTTCGACGCTTTATATTCAATTCAACTCATCATACACCTCAACTTTTCATATATTGTTCGACGCTTTATATATAATTCGACGCTTCATATATAATTCAACTCGTCATATATAATTCGACGTTTCATATATAATTCGACGCTTCATATTGAACTCTCAACAACTCAGTTATACTCTCAACGCATATTATACTCTCAACGCATCTTATACTCTCTATTTCTCATATTAACCCTCAACTTTTCATATGTTCGACGCTTTATATTCAATTCAACTCATCATACACCTCAACTTTTCATATATTGTTCGACGCTTTATATATAATTCGACGCTTCATATATAATTCAACTCATCATATATAATTCAACTCATCTTATATAATTCGACGCTTCATATTGAACTCTCAACAACTCAGTTATACTCTCAACGCATATTATACTCTCAACGCATCTTATACTCTCTATTTCTCATATTAACCCTCAACTTTTCATATGTTCGACGCTTTATATTCAATTCAACTCATCATACACCTCAACTTTTCATATATTGTTCGACGCTTTATATATAATTCGACGCTTCATATATGGAGGGCTCACTGCTATACCGAACCAAGTCATGAAAAATAAAAAATGCCGAAATTAGTGCCAATGTCCCGGTATATGGAAACTCTGTTTACTCTATAAAGCACAATGTCAAAAAGTGTTTCGTTCCAAAGATAACGGTAAAAAACCTAAGTCAACGACTGACAATTTCGACTTTTTTCAAAGCAAAAATGAACCAAGTCAGTGTGTTTCACGTTGAATCAGTACTATTAGTGAGAACGTGTTTATTGTCGTTCAGTTTTCAGCAACATTAAAAAAAATCAGTGTTTTCTATAAATGGATAGTAATAATAGCAGCACTAGTGATTTTTCCAGTAATGGAAATGAGGAATATTTGCCAGCCCCAAAAATGATGAAAACGGAAATGACGAATTTTTTATGTGTAAATATTTGTTGAAACCATGGTAAAATAAGGAAGGTAAAGTCATTTCATATAAGCATATCCATCTCTGCATTTTCTGTAATTTACCCTGTCAACTTTCCCTGCAACGTTGAAAAAAAGAAACAAGTAAAAAAGCTGTAAGTTCGGGCCGAACTTTGAATACCCTCCAACATTTGGTACAAATTTTGCAATTTTCAAAAAATTTAAATCCATTAAAAATTCAGTTAAAATCTTAAAAATACCGAATGAAGCCGTATATTAGGGTCTATATGAAAACGTGGAGCTGCACATACAATTTGCTGTCATAGGCTGTAGTATTCATTACGAACTTCAAATACTTAATTTGAAATAGTTCCGGTAAGTAATATCGCTAAAATCATCAAAACACCGAATATCGGGGGACACCGTTATATGGGGGCTATACGGAGACGTGGACCTACATGGCCCATTTTCAATACCAAAAGTCCTACAGTCATAATACGCATTTGAGTAAATTTTTATCAACTTACTTCATTTCGTTCGGAAGCTAGAGTGATTTCCACAGACGGACAGACGGATAGACTGTTATGCTGATCAAGAATATATATACTTTGTGGGGTCTAAAATGTATATTTCGAGGTGTTACAAACGGAATGACAAACTTAATATACCCTCCATACTATGGTGCAGGTTATAAAAATGTAAACATATAATTGCATGACTTTACCATCTTTTTCTACCATAGTTGAAACCTTAAATTTTCCTTTGTCCTTGTTGACATTAATTTATTTTTTTTTATACCCTCCACCTTGGAAAGGAGGGTATATTAACTTTGTCATTCCGTTTGTAACATCCCTAAATATTCATTTTAGACCCCATAAAGTATATATATTCATAATCAGCATAAAATTCTAAGTCGATTTAACGATGTCCGTCTGTCTGTCTGTCCGTCTGTCTGTTGAAATCACGATACAGTCCACATTATTTGACGTAGAGCTCCAAAATTTAGCAGAGCTATTTGCATTGTGTCTAGGATGGTTGGTATTGAAAATGAGATATATCGGTCCACGTTCTGGTATAGTCCCCATATAACGGTACCTCCCGATATTCGGTATTTTGATGATTTATACCACATTTTTTCACGGATTTGTCTTAAAATTTGTATTTGTAGGTCATAGCGGGTCCCTGAGCGTGTGGCAAAACATTGCATGTACAGGTCCACGTTGTGGTATAGCCCCCATATAAAGGTACCTCCCGATATTTAGTATTTTAGTTTTTTTACCACATTTTTTCACGGATTTGTCTGAAAATCGGTATTTGTTGGTCATAATGGGTTCCAGCTCCGGTGGCGAAACATTGTAATTATAGGTCCACGTTTTGGTATAGCCCCCATATAACGGTACCTCCCGATATTCGGTAATTTGATGATTTTTGCCACATTTTTTCAGGGATTTGTTCGAAAATTGGTATTTGTTTTTCATAATTGGTTCCAGCTTCGGTGGCGAAACATTGCATGCATGGGTCCATGATTTGATATAGCCCCCATATAACGGTACCTCCCGATATTCGGTATTTTGATTGTTTTTGCCACATTTTTTCACTGATTTGTCTAAAAATTGGTATTTGTTGGTCATAATGGGTTCCAGCTCCGGTGGCGAAACATTGTAATTATAGGTCCACGTTTTGGTATAGCCCCCATATAACGGTACCTCCCCATAATCGGCATTTTAATGGTTTTTGCCACATTTCTTCTAATGTTTCTTTTACCCTAAAGTGGAGGGTATTAAAAGTTTGGCCCGGCCGAACTTAATGTTTTTTTACTTGTTTTTAAATGAATTTATTTTATTTTCCAAAAAATCACAATGGTTGTCAATTACAACAGATGTACACGCAGCTGCCAGCCGCTAAAGCAAAACATGACTCAAAATAAAACTCCGAAACTAGTGGGAAATTAATCGCTGAAGTGAACTATATTTAGTCATATAACGAACACCTTATTTTATTTTTTTGACTTGGTTCTCTTTAGCTGTGAAATCTTCAAATTTTATTCAGAGTAATAATGAACCAAAGTAGGTTTTTTTGTTTTTGAATATTTTTTTAGTAATATATTTAAATTATTTTTATTTTAAATTAATATCATTAGTTAATTTTGAATATAGTCTTTTACATTTTCTTTTGGTAGACTAAAATATTCCTTCCAGAAATTAATGGCAGTGCATTTACTTTACCTCTAAATATCTTCGAATTATGTTTTTATGACTTAGTTCGGTATAGCTGTGAGCCCTTCATATAATTCAACTCATCATATATAATTCGACGCTTCATATTGAACTCTCAACAACTCAGTTATACTATCAACGCATATTATACACTCAAAGCATCTTATACTCTCTATTTCTCATATTAACCCTCAACTTTTCATATGTTCGACGCTTTATATTCAATTCAACTCATCATACACCTCAACTTTTCATATATTGTTCGACGCTTTATATATAATTCGACGCTTCATATATAATTCAACTCATCATATATAATTCAACTCATCTTATATAATTCGACGCTTCATATTGAACTCTCAACAACTCAGTTATACTCTCAACGCATATTATACTCTCAACGCATCTTATACTCTCTATTTCTCATATTAACCCTCAACTTTTCATATGTTCGACGCTTTATATTCAATTCAACTCATCATACACCTCAACTTTTCATATATTGTTCGACGCTTTATATATAATTCGACGCTTCATATATAATTCAACTCATCATATATAATTCGACGCTTCATATTGAACTCTCAACAACTCAGTTATACTCTCAACGCATATTATACTCTCAACGCATCTTATACTCTCTATTTCTCATATTAACCCTCAACTTTTCATATGTTCGACGCTTTATATTCAATTCAACTCATCATACACCTCAACTTTTCATATATTGTTCGACGCTTTATATATAATTCGACGCTTCATATATAATTCAACTCATCATATATAATTCGACGCTTCATATTGAACTCTCAACAACTCAGTTATACTCTCAACGCATATTATACTCTCAACGCATCTTATACTCTCTATTTCTCATATTAACCCTAAACTTTTCGTATGTTCGACGCTTTATATTCAATTCAACTCATCATACACCTCAACTTTTCATATATTGTTCGAAGCTTTGTATATAATTCGACGCTTGGAAGTTGCCTTAGAAGTGAAATTTGGAGAATTTTCAATTTATTTCAAGAATAGAAATGACGCAATAGAAATTCGACAAAGTTCATGAATATAATACATTTAAAAAGCTGGCTTTCGGCGTGCTACCTATTGTAACGCTTTATAAAGCTATGAACTTAAAAAAAAAAAAGACTATGGAAAAATCCGGTAAAATGTTTTCCAAGTTTGAAAATGCGAATAAAAAAGCAGCAGTAGCGATTTGCGAAGCTAGAGCATTTCTATGGGACTAACTAGGTTTTTCTTTTCTTCTAAATATTTATCAAAAACAGAAATAAGATGTAATATTGTCGGTACTACTGTGAAATCTAATTCTTTTTTGAATGAATTAGTCGTTTAGAGTAAAACATGTCAATATCTTTTGCTAATTTTTCTTTCCACATTTTTTATGCTTTTTTGGATTGTTCAAAATCTACGATGTAAAAATCGCAAAATTCTGGTTTTGTTTGATTGAAAAATCGCAAATTCTGATTTTTGTTTGATTAAAAAATGTCAAAATTCTGGTTTCGTTTGATTTTGTATTCGCAAGTATTTTTTCTAATGCGAAGGCTTTTTGCTATGTCCTTGCAGAGATAAAAATATAGATAATTGTGGATTTTAAACAAACAAGTTTTTGTCGCTTAATGATCAACAACAAATATCATGTACAGAGTTTTAAGGAACAACGATCTCTTAATTTTTTTGTACAAAAACATCATAATATATTTGAAATAGCTGTGTTTTTAAGATTTTCATTTATCGTCTCCGACTTGAATTCAGAAATTCATACTTCGTGAATTAATAACCAATAAACGGTATTTAGGTTAAGTTTTTTTCTTAGCCAAACGCTAACGCAAACGTGGACCGCTAATTTTCCTAAAGTAGATTTTTTCAAATAAATCACACTTAAAAATGAATCCATTTTATGGTCATTTGCTAATTGTATGTTATATCAAGGACAGCCTTTATAGTATTAATTAAATTCTATATTTAACGACTTGATGATTCCCTGAATATTTTTGGGATTATCCATAAAAATATTTAAATATAAAACCGAATCACAATACCCTCTGCTTTTGTTGAGTAGCTTTACACAACAGGTATTTTTAATTTGAGATTAGACTGTGTGAAAAAAAGAGATGTATATATAACTTCTTCTAGCAAACTTTTCGGCATTTTTACCTAAGCACACATTTGGAAGGTTCCTACGATTGGAATAAATTTATTAAAGCATTTGAATATGGAAACGTTCAATATTTCTAGGTTCTTTTTGTGGTGGTATTTTTACATTTTTGTATTTAAGAAATACAATTTAAAGTCCTAGGGGACAATGGCTAGTCAATTTCGTTTAAATTGCAAATTAAAGGACATTTTCTCTTCAGATATGCTATCCAGTTTTATGAAGGATTGCTTGTCTTACTACTTCATCTAAAAAAATCTGACTACATGAAATCTCAATCGATATATCTGTTTTCTTAATTCGACTATTTAAATGAAAAAATTGTTTGTCAAAAAATGCAAATAATTTGAAAACAGCTATTAATTTGCTACGGTAAAGATTTGCTTCCAGAACTTGAGACGAACTTGGAAGGCTTCTGGTGTTTAATTTATTAATTTTCTTCTCAATTTGACAAATTTAAAAATGATAAACGATTTGTGGAAACTGAATGTACATAACTAACCCTCTGACAGGTTTTGTTTAAAAAAATTTGTAAATTCTTGTCTGCTCAAAAAATTCTTGCCTTTCCCATAATTTCTATTGCGCCATATAAATATTCTTCTAATAAATCTATTGAAATTTATAAAAAAAAAAAAAATTAAATTGTCCCGAAAACCTAGTGAACCTGTTCTTTTTGCATTTTTGAATTTGAAAAATATTAAGGAATATTTTTCATATTCGGGATGATAACATTTATGTTTAATCTAAAGCTAAAATATCTAATTTTTTTACTCTTTTTACTTTGATGTTGATAGTCTTTGTAATAAAATGTAGGTAGCCATGTAAATTTCCTAAATCTTAGACATTATTGTCTCTTGTTTCTGCAAGTAATCGTAATTCCTGTGAACCATACCAATATTAGTATGTATAAGTCTAGATAAAACTCCTTTATCGAAAGGTAACTTTTCTAATATTGAAATTCGTTCTAGTTTATAGAAACTACTTCTAAAAAAAATAGCTACTGCGACATTTATATAAATCATTTCAGATTTCATTTGAAATTGTTTTTAAAGTGGCTGTTTCGAAATTATATTTTGTACGCATTTCATTAAATAAGACCATTTTTATATATCAATTACGCATTTGAACGCATTTTCATAAAAACCATTTTGAATATTATCTCTCGTTGACCACCTAACTCTGATTATTCTCAAATATAGTATGGGGTTTCTTGTATCATGAACGACGCAATTTTTGATTTTATCTGATACCCAATTAATTTCGTCAATTTTTATTAAAAATATTTATCGTACTTTGTTATTTTCTCGTTTTGTAATTTAATTTCGATGATTCTTAAATGTTGTATGGAGTAGTTTTCTTATTCATGTACGACGCAATTTTTGATTTTATATGATACCTAATTTTATCAATTTTTGTTTTAAATAATTATCGCTTTATATGTTCTCTTCTCATTTTATGTGTTTTTCTTTGTATTTTTATAATTGTATTCGAAATTTTCATATTCCTCATTGTGAGATTACCATTTTAGGTTGAGTTGCGAATTTTGTCTGAATTTTTGTATTTTAATTCGACGACTTCATATACTCTTTACACGCACCCTATTTTAAAAACCCTTCTTCGTTATTAATTTTTCGTACTTTTCAGTTTTTCATTTTTACTATAATTTGATATCGCAGCTACGATTTTTAAATTATAACCATAAATAGTATTTATATTCATTGTTCTAATTTTCATTATTAATTTATATTTCGTTGACTGAGCGTTGAGATACGGCGGGGGTATTACTTTTTTACTCTTTTATTATTCAGATTACTCATATCATTCAGAGATATTATATAACCAATACGATTCTCAAATTCTTCTTTTGTATTTTGATTTCAATTGTGCTTCATTTTTAATATTTCTTAAACTGTTTCAAGTTTGAAATTGTTAAAATAATGTTTGTTTTTGTTTATATAATCTGTTAAAATTTTAAAATGAAATTCCCTACCTACACTGTATTTTGACTTATCTTCTAAAATTCTACTATTTCTATAATCCTTAAGCTGCTGTTTCGTAGGCATAAATATAATAAAAAAATATTTACTACAACTATTACTCACTTTGTATTGAAATACGTGTAAAGAACGCAGGTTCGTACGTTAATATAACGTAGTCACACATTACGTATCAATAACGACGTAGTTTTAATTCGTTCCTCTTTTCACGTTGTTCTCTCTATTTTGGATGGGAATACTGTAAAGAAATGGCTGTGGGGGGAAGGAAGAAAAAGCTTTGGCTGGCTGTACCCTACCGCCGTCTCCTCTATTGATGATGATCGAGAGTATGAAACTCGAAGCAATCACAAGGGGAACGGAGTGGTGGTGGTGGTGTAATAGCACAAAGCTGATTTTTTTTTTTGTGTTTTGAAAGGAAAAACAATTTTTGATAGAGTTGGTTTTTTAGAAAAATCATATTCTCATATATTTATTTCAAAAAATATTTGGTTTTTTCATTAGAATTTCTTCTTTTTTCTTTTGATCTTTTTTTGTAAATCTTTTTTCTTTTTTGAAATATTTTTGTTTTGTTTTTTTTTTCTGGAGAGATATTTTTAAACAAGAAAATGAGGGGCATATAATGTTGATATTAATTATATGTATTATAATTTTTTTACTGAAGAATGCTTAATAAATATTCTAGTCACATAGCTGGAGGAACAAACGTTTGAAGAAATAAAACTAAAGACAACTTAAGGTTTACATTGTAATCATAATAAATTTGTAAAAAAAAGAACATGTTAGATATACTCTAGACACGTTGGTGTTTTATTAATTAGTAATAACAAATTATTATGTGTAGATGATAAATCTATAAAACACTTAACCCTTAGGTTGGCATAAGGGAACGAAGTTCTTTTTTATGGGTTTATTTATTTCTAAATAACGTTGTTTTTTACTAAAGCATTATCATATATCAATCAATCTACATTTTCTTTTAGTTTTTTTTAGACAAAAAATATTTTTTAAATATTCTAAACGCATATCTCTCAGATAGCTCTAGCAGTTTCAGATCAGTTGGTCGTGGGGGTAGTAGGTTTTCAATGCTCATTCAGAGTCTGAGTGATGTGTTTGTTTCTCTCTGTGATAATTATCTGCCTGCCTGATAGATAGATATTGATTATTCCTTTAATTCTCTCTCAGAATATTTTTCGCTCGGATATATTTCATAAACGCAGTGTAATTTATTCTCGTACACATTTCGCATTCATTACACATTCATACTCTCTCTCTTCTTTCTTCATGAAATTCATATTCAAATACCATACTTTTACTCTCATCATTTATGATTTGCGACAGATCTCAGATTGTGTAGATGTGATTCGCTTCATATACATATACATCGTGTCTACACCTCATGTACTCTATTATATATAATATATGTACACTCAACTCTAGCATAGCAGTATATAATGTAACCACAAAATCGCAGTTTCAATAATTCGCAGTTTTCTTAAAGATGAGATGATTAAATCGGTTGAATTATCTACGCCTGAATTAATTTCTTTCTATTGAATACGAAAATACGTTGTCACGGCGACGAGACGAGACGAGAATTGGACGGACGAGATATTCCGAGCAAACTTAGCATATATTACAATGATAAATTTACACGACGCCGCCCATTATAATAACCACATATAATTTCGCTAAATGATTTAAAAAAGAAAGGCATATTGTAAGTTTCAAAGAAGTAGTAGTAGTAGTAGAATGGAGAGATAAATAATAAAGAGATCTTATTTGCAATATAAATTTGTAAATATAGTAAATATAGAAAATACGCCTAAAAGTATGCTTTAATATTGGAGGGAGTCGAAACACATATAAAGTGAAAGACAACACAAATATGATTGGCAACGTTTGAATGTTGCAACTATCAATACTCACACAAAAAGTGAGATGGGGATTAAGAGAATGCGCCAGCAAACAAATTTCTGTTATACAGAAAGAGATGGAAACTTTTGGGTAGCCCACACTTGACGAAGGCGTTGCCAGAATTGACAATATTTAAGACAGCATGGAAAAATATTAGATGCTACGCTACAGAGGATTAGGTTTGGGGAAACAAAGCTATTTGTATTCTGGGCTGATTTCCATTAAATGAAGACAGCATAAAGTTCTGGAAACTCCAACATGCTTGTTGAGAAAAAAAAAACTGCTGGAGGAAAAAATGATGTATGGAAGTCAAACACAAAGATTTGTAATTAAAAATAAATACACTGCGTTGCAGAAACAACGCACAAGTAAAAAATTAGGCGCATGGCAAGTTTTTGTGATCCCCCAGTGTGATTTTTTCCAGAAATTTGATATACACACTTGAAATTTGTGGTATATATGGAAAAATTTGGACAGAAAATATTTTGTAGAGACTCCAGGAAAATCTTGTCAACATTTACAGTTATGAAATAGTTAAATCGATTTACAAAACAATGAGTGTAGAATTTCCAATGGAATGTTTTACCAACACAAAGACATCTTTGGCATTACGCCATATTATGAAATTGTTCCTCACTAACTACGCAGTTAAGGTTATTTTTTGCAAATTGTTTATAAACAAGAATGAACATACTTTTTTTTCGTATGCAACAACAAAAAAAAAAATAGGTATATATAATAGTAAAAAAAACAATGCTTACGGCTTACGTTTTGACAACCAAAGCTCCGCTAAGGAAAAGCTAGCTAGTCATAAACCCAAGACACACGACACAACTTCAGGAAGAGACCGATTCATCATCAAAACCACAAGGTCGCTGTGTTCCAAGCCTACTCAGAGAAGTCAACAGCCATTTCTTGCTAGATTCCCAAAACTCTTTCTCTCTTTGCCTAGATGTTTCATCCTCGCAGCTCTATCAGTTTAGCCATTAACACGAATGGATTCCGCAAAATTTTACTTCAAATTTCTTTCCCAATTTGCAAACAGCATTTCACAATATTTCTGCTCTCAACTATTTCTTTATCAGCCTATTTTACTCGAACAACAATATTCTGCTTCTTTTGATGACTCAATGCGATTTACAATAAAACGCTTGACAATAACGGGGAACAATACAGCCATTTTTACTTTGGCAAAAACCACACTCTTGTTTTCACACAGAATACACTTTTGGTATTACACTTTTACAACTAAATAATATTCCACTTCTTTCCGTCTCCTAGACAAGTTTACAGCAAAATTTCAAAAATACAACTGATACAGTGGCCAGCTGCTCAGCGGTATTTATACTCTATCGTGGCAGCTGGCAATATTGGAATACCCAGGAAATTTCCATTGACCCTCTCTAGCACATTCGATTGTCGTTGGCAATCGTCTGGTTGTTTCTGTTTGCTCATGCGTGTTATCTCTTTCCTTTGTTTCGAGTGTTATAAACTGTTATAACCCAAAGGGGGGTAAAGAGAGAGGATTATTATTCCATTGTTTTGTGGCTGACAAACCACATTTGGAAATGGATTTCTCAGTGGAAACCTAGGAAAAATCTAGAAAACCCGTTATGAGGAATTTTCCAGGCCCCAGGGAAAACATGGAACAAGATATTCCCTACAAAGGGCAAAGATGCTGGTTCTGGAAAAAGCCAGACGTTGGCAAAAACTACCAATGAATTAGCTATGTTTGTGTGTGTGAGTGTGTTCATGAGAATCAAAACAAGAGAGACCAGCTAATGTTAATTGTTATACAAATTTAATGACAGGGACAGGTATACGTCAAAGCAAACATTCACTCATAATTGCCATATTGTGAAAATGGCAAATTAGTGTGGGATAGGAAAAAGTGAGGTGGACGGGAGGTAACAGTATATTTGCTTATTATTTTTTCTTCTACCAGTTATTTTTTTAACTACACTTGTATTTCGTCAAATTACAAAATAAAATTATTATGGCATGACAATTTAAGTCTTTTTCAAATGTTCCACTTTCTCCAATCATTAGAAAATTCTGGACAAACAGCTTTCCAAGAGAAACGTCATTACATGTAAACTATTACATACATACAAGGTTCTCAAACATTTACGAATAATTGTATGTCGCTCTCCATGGAAAACGTCCAATGGACAATTCTAGAACTCTTGCCAAACAGGCAGCAGCGAGAAATGTAAACAAACCCACGATTTCCTTTTTTTTGCAATCAGTGCACGTCATTGAATATTTTTTTGCAAGGAACAGTGGTACAAGCACAATTTTTTTTTCTTAATATCAAATGCGTAGTAATATCTTAGCGTTTGGAGTTAATATACCCTCAGCCATGTGTCTAGAGAGGGTATATAACATTTGATACGGCCAAAGCGTGCCTTATCGAAATTAAGTTTTTAGGCCGATTTGTAGGACTTTTGGAGTCAATCTATCAATGACCGTCTGTCTGACAGGTGCGCACGATAACTCTCGAATATTATTTTCAAACTTCGGAGATGGACAATATCGGTCAACTCCTTCTGGCACCTCCCACACAAAATATCGACATTTTCAAAAAATAAAAAAAAAAATAACTTTGCAAATACTAATGCATAAGTACTAGGTCAGGTACGAAAATGGACAATATCCGTCCCTCCACAAGGGGTCAAAATTGTGAATAATTATAACTCTCATAAAAAGTCTTCAAAAGAGTGTGCCTTCAAATTACACACATCACAATATTTTTATTGACCCAAGTTCTGGTGTGAAGATGGAATACATCGGTGCACTCCTCCCCCACAAAGAATCAACAATTTGAATATTCCTGAAGCCTATAAAACCGATTCCATTTGGAATTGGTACATCGCAAGATCTGTTGTTAAGATGGTAGAGATCGGACCATTTCTTCTTGTACCTCCTCAACAAAGTCTTAAAATTTGAATAATCATAAGACTCATAAAATGTGCCCGACTGTCTTCAAATTACACACATCACAATATTTTTATTAACCCAAGATCTGGGGTGAAGATGGGATATATCGGACCACTTCTTCTGGTACCTCCCCCACAAAGGGTAACAATTTTGAATATTCATGAAGCTCAAAAAACACGAAATCAACATCCGATTCCATTCAGACTTGGCCCATCTCAATACTTCCATCAACACAAGATCTGTTAGAAAAATGAACATTTCTTCTGGTACCTCCCCCACATAGGGTTCGAGATTTTGAAAGACAAAACGCTTTAAGAAAGCGAAATATGCATCCAACTCCCTTCAAATTTCACAAATCCGTATATTTTTACTAACGCAAGATCTGCCAACTCCTTCTGGTACCTCACCAACAAAGGTTCACAATTTCCAATATTTATATCTATAATAACTTGCGAAACAAATCATATCAGATTTCTGACTAAGAGAAACTGTCGGAATTTTTTATTTCGCATAAAATTGGATATAAATGTTTGCTTTCCTTCAAATTTTGCACATATCAATGGAATACTTCGGTCCGCTGTAACTGTTACCTCACGCATATTTCCTCATTTTTCAAAAACTGAAAATAAAAATTGCACCATGAGTATCAAATTAAAGTTGTGGAAAAAAAGTAATGACAATGAGATTCTGTCAAAATTATACTTTTCAAAAGTAACATTCTAATCATTTTTAGACCAGTTTTGTAATCATTTTTAGACCAGTGATTGCCATTTGGCACATGAAATGCATTGCATTTCCCATGTTGTGCACAATTTAAATGATTTATTTCCACAATACATTTCCTGTTTCCACATGGCGTGTTGCATCTGCACCCCTATTGAAATTATTTACCCAGAGGGGTTGAATTTTTTATTCTATGTATACTTGTGTGCATTTACTTCCATAGATACATATGGGGGTAAAACAAAGCAGCGGATGTGAATGAAAACACACAAGTTTTACATTGACACACATTTGTTAAAAATTCCTCGAAACAAATGGGAGTTCAGTACCGACGTATTTCGATGGCTTAATAAATTGTAAAGTTTAGGCCAGTGAAAATGGAAACAATTGATCTGCAATGGAATTGCATGCACATTCAGAATTCAAATCCAACCAAAATGCTTAGAGGTCTTGTGGTTGGTTGCATTTGAAAACTTTTACATTATTGCAGTTCTGGAACAGAGCATGGTAAAAATTAAGAAGGTAAAGTCATTTGAAATAAGCATATCCGTCTTTGAATTTTCTGTAATTTGCCTGTCAAATTTTAAAGCGTAGAAAACAGGTTCCGATCTCTAATTTGTGTATTGATATATTTTGACAATGAGATGTTGTCAAGCGTATAATTTACAAATAAAATAGTATCAGTCGGTTTTGTCGTACAGATTGAAAACCCCAGAGCCTTAAGTTATGATTATTCAAACGGTTGACCCTTCCGAAGCAGTTGGCCAATATTGACCAACTCGTATCTGACCTAAAACTGATATAAATACTACAACGTGCCAGATTTGGACTATATCGACTATTTCCTGTACTTTATATGAGATATGTGAACATTTGTGGAAATATGCGTGAGGTAACAGATACAGCGGGCCGAAGTATATCTAATACAGATAAATATATTGGTATGTGCAAATTATGAAGGAAATCAATTATTTATATCAATTTTTATGCGAAATCATAAATTTCGATAAATTATATGTTCATATCAGATTTCTGGTTAAGAGATATATTTAGATATATCAAGTTGTAGAATCGCTGACTTGTTTCGCAAGTTATGGCAGATATAAGTATTGGAAATTGTGACCCTTTGTGGGTGAGGTACCAGAAGGGGTTCACAGATATATATCATCTTCACAATAGATCTTGTGTTAGCAAAAATGTTCGTTAGTATGAAATTTGAAGAGAGTTGGATGCTTATTTCGCTTTCTTTGAGAGTTTTGTTATTCAAAACTTTGACCCTTTGTGGGGGAGGTACTAGAATGAATGGTCCGATTTCTACCATCTTTATAACAGATCTTGTGTTGCTGGAAATATTGATATGTGCCAAGTCTGTGTTGAATCGGATGTTAATTTCGTTTTTTATGAGCTTCATTCATATTCAAAATGTTGACCCTTTGTGGGGGAGGTACCAGAAGGAGTGGAGCGACACATCCTATCTTCGCACCCGAAGATGCGTGTAATTTGACCCTTATATCACATTTTATAAGAGTTATAATTATTCAAAATTTGGACCCTTTGTGGTGAAGGTACTAGATTTGATGCAAATATTAGGATTTGCAAAGTTGCAGCAAAATCGGATTATCCTTTCCCTTTCTGCGCATCAAATTATTTTCTTTGCAAATGTTGACATTTTATGGGGGAGGTACCAGAAATAGTGGGCCGATATTGTCCATCTCCGAGCTCGATCTAAGTTTGACAAGAATATTACGATGTACCAAGTTTGGATCAAAACAGATAAACCCTTCCAGAGTTATCGTGCGACCAGCCAGACAGACGAACGAACGGACATAAAACAGTCTCCTATCTCCGATTTCTGGGTATAAAATGGATTTATAAATATAAATTTTGACAAAAAAATATTGTCAAATAAATAATTTTGAAAAAAAAAATAATGTAAACATATGATTGGATGACTTTACCTTGTGATTAGTGTAGCATGGTAAGAATTTCAAAAATATCCAACATCAGAAATAGCTCTGGTTCTTTTTGTTCAAGGATCTTCATTTCCTGTGCAGTTCAGAGATAATTCCTGTTTACACTTTACTATTCTTGCAACATTTGGAAAGGAAAGCAAAGGTGAAAAATAATTCAGATAGATACGCTTCTCAAATTACCTTATTGAACCACTGTAAGTAGATATTCTATTTTAATATTCTAGTTCCTTGGTTTTCAAACAATAACAGAAAATGTGTTGTGTTAACTATTTTCGCTTATTTACACAAGTTTGAGGAAATGTTTCCTTTATGAAAATATTTAACATTAATTTTTTTCTTTATTTAGTGAAGGCTGGTCATTTTCAATGGCATCGGCAAAAATGTACGTACGTATGTATTAATGTGTGTGTGTGTGCATGTTTGTGTTTTGGTAAACACTCATCGCCTCAGACGTTGTTTGCGGCACGTACCGTATAACAGAATTGTTGTTGATAGAAAACGTTTTTCTTCCAAGACATATTCTCCTTTCCTCTCTCTCTCTCTGAGGCAGTTAGAGGAAATGAGATAGAAACAAACTAGCAGCTGTTCGGTGTATAACAGTAGAAACATAAATAGAGAATATTTCAGTGGAATTGTTTAAAATTTGTTCTTCCAATGCAAATGCCGGAAATTAATCGATATTTGCAATAACTAAATGTTATTTATTAAATAGAATTAACTGGCAATAAAATGTTTTATTTGGGATCGAAAAAAATAATTAAAACTGTTTGTTTTGGGCATTTCCTTGTTATTATCTGCCACCGCCTAATGCCCAGAAACCACCGAATGTTTCATTATTAACATTTTTTTTCATAACCTTTTGTACTGAACAATAACAATATAACGTGCACTTTTATTAATATTTTTGTTCCTTTGATTTTAGCTGCATAAAATGTACCAGTATTTACGTATATGTTAAAAGATGACTTCGAGAATTTTCCAAGCATCCTCCCACATTGGGCGTTATTGATTTATTTTCTAAAGGATAATTGGGGAAGGTGCATTCGCAGTATACAGATGCATATAACCGGCAACGCTCTCATCTGCTTGATGACCTAAATCCTTTGGAACACACACATTTACAACTAGGATATACACACATATGTTTTTAAGGGTAACTGGTTTTGTAGAAAATTCCAGAAATTGAGAGGAAATAAAAATGATTGCTCAGAGTTAACTTTGGAATAATTCTCGAAGAATCTACATGCACATAGAGATATACAAATATGCACATGCACATAATGTACAAAGGTAGTACAAATTATTCTGGAACAAATTAATGTCTACTTATGAATTTATGAATAAATAAATGTTGTGACGGCCCCTCTATCGCTGCCAAGTTACGGAATTTTGGGGGTAACGGCAAAAGGTTAGGGAATCCTGCCATTAGTCTGCTAAAATATGTATTACCATGTGGCAATTTGGAAAGAAATGCAGAAATTAAGAAGGTAACATTATGCAATCAAATGTTTTTTTTTTTTAATTATTCGTTTGACAACATCACTCAGAGATGGGAACCCGTGCAAATTTCACAAGATGCTTTTTTGAGTGAGGTCTTTTTTAAATGACAACGGAGTGGATGGGTATTTTATGACTATACCGTATTATCATGAGTAAAAAGGAATTACAGAAAATGCAGAGATGGATATGCTGACTTTACCTTCATAATTCTACCATGGATACTCCATTCAAATTCTGTGAGATTCCTAATTTTTTTTATAATTTTTAAAATTTCAAATTCAAATAGAGAAGTAAACGAGATAGACACATAGTTACTCTTAAGGATGCTTATAGAATCATTTTCTGAGTTGATTTATGGATGTCCGTCTGTCCATTTTGCATAAATTATTTTTTGTCCCCCAAGGACGAACCCTATATTTAGATATCGCTACCATTTATATTTTTGTCCGATTTGTCTTGTATTTTGCACCAAATGTGTAATATTATCCCAAATAGCATGGAATTAGAAATTCTTTACTAGGTTTTAAATAAAATTTATTGTACTATTTATTTATCGGAACACAGCCAATGTAGATGTTGTATTTTGTGCCGTTGCGCCATCTGTTGCTCACTAGTATCCATTAGTGTGCAGCATTACCATGTATTTCTCAACCGTTTGGTTGGTAAGTGTTATACACATTACAGTATTGCCATCATACTGATGTCAATGCTAGCGGAGACAAAGATATGATGTGCATTCTCACTTCTACACAATAGATGGCCCCAATTTTAATGCAACATTGATATGGTTTGATTTTTATACCCTTCACCATTCTATCGAGGGTATATTACTTTGTCATTCCGTTTGTAACTCCTCGAAATATTCATAATAGACATAATAGTTCTTTAATGGGCCATATCGGTCCACGTTTTCTTATAGCCCCCATATAACGGTACCTCCCGATATTCGGGATTTTTTACCGGAATTATTTAAAATTTCATATTTGAAGTTCGTAATGGAGACTACAGCCTATGACAAAAATGTTTGTATGCAGGTTCAGATCTTCGTAGAGCCACTATATAACGGTACCTTCCGATATTCGGTATTTTCATGATTTTAGCGACATTATTTATCGGAATTATTTCAAATTTCGTATTTGAAGTTCGTAATGGGTGCTACAGCCTATGACACAAATTTTTCGAATGCAGGTCCACGTCTTCGTATAGTCCACATGTATTTTCGAATTTTTTGTTTTTAATTTTCAAGTTCCGTTCAAATGGTGGAGGGTATTAGCTGTAGCTGCTTTTTACTTGTTTGAATTTAATTTATATAATGGAATTTAATAATTTGAATTTAAGTTTTTAATGAATGGACCGATATATTCCAATTTCACATCAGACCTTAGCTTTATTAATATATTGTGATGTGTGTACTTTGAAGAGAATCGGATTCTTATTTCGGATTTTATGACCGTTTGATTATTTGTACCAGCTAGCCAGACGGACGGACGGACGTCGCTAGATCGACTCCAAATGTCCTGAAATAGATTTGGTCCAAAAAGACCTAGGGTCTAAAACCGTTATTTCGATGAGGCACATTTTGGCCGTATCAAATGATATATACCCTCTCTGTCCATACGGATGAGGGTATAATATATATATTTAAACAGAGGGATGAACAAAACCAACAAATCTTGCAATTGTAGGCCGATCAAGAATTTTGGCCTACACTGAAGATACGATTTCATGTCTGCAACTACGATCTCTTCTGTGCGAAGCATATATATAAAAACATTTATTTATTGTCCAAACTCTATAAGTGGTTTACCTCATAATGAGGTGTTCTAATCCCTCATTTATATCAATTATAGGTAATAATTTAAAAATTGTTTAGTACGAAAATAGTATAAATATTTTTAACGTCTCTCCCGTTCTTCCAATGTTTATTGTTTATTGTAATCAAAAAATGAGTTCAATAGAATAACTATTTTTTGAGTTTCCAAAAAGAAAACCAATATTTTTGGTTATTTTTCTTCGAGCGTACTTAGTCTGGGTGCAATTTCATAGTATGTGTGTCTGTGTGTGTTTGTATTCATGTGAGTGTGTGTATGTTTGTTCTACCTTAAGGTATTTGAACTTTTGGCCGCATTTGATTTTGCAATAAATTGATGCAAAGACAATCAGATGAGAGATAAAGAGAGCGTTGCTTAATGCTCTCACACAAAAGAAATGCTCTTAACGTCTGTTCGAGGACGAAAGAGAAAACAACAACTACATACGCCTCATATGAATATTTTGCAAATAAACACATATGTACACACACACACACACAGCAACAATTTAATTTTCATACCATGCAAGGATATGTTGGTGGATTCAATTCAAGCAAGAAGTTGCAAATATTACAACACCGAAAGGAAAATCGCCATAAAATGTTACTTCACATCAAGTTATTTGGATGCTTTTAGGAAAATAACAACAACAACAAGAACAAATTGTCTTTATGGATATTGCTCCCACGGAACTAACTCCAATATTGTGCCAACACACGCACACACACAGTTAGCCGCTCGTAGCTGGGACGTTAATGGATATTGGAGGCATACATTTGAATGGACAGGAAGAGAAGAGCAATTAACATTAGGCCTAGACATGGAAGGACATCAAAATTATGAACGGCAAATAAAAAAGGATTTCCAAAAGGAAATTCAAAGGGAAATTAGATTTTATTTTAATTTCTGTGAAATAAACAAATTGAGGACGTTAGGAGAGAGAGATATGCATTTTGTCGGAAACCATTACCATGAAGCGTGTAACTAACTGATTTAGGTCTGGCCTGGCCTGGCCTGGCCAGTACAATGTTTCCAGGCTAGCAGTTGTAATTGAGCAAACATTGCTACAGTTGTAGCTCTGGTATTGATGTATAAGTGTGTGAGTGTTGTTATTTACTTTTGAAGGCCTTTTTACAAAAAGAAAGCTGTTACTTTTACATCGATTACATACATGTGTGTGTGTGTGTGTGTGGTAGTGTGTTTAAAATGAAAACTACAACAACTTAAAAAAGGTACCAAGTTAATGCTATATTTTATATCCACAGACACAATCAGACACACATACACACATACTTTTCTGCCATCAGCTGACTTACAAACTTTCGCAGCAGTCCAACGAGTGCATGGCACCGAGGACATACATCTTTTTCTATACTTTCGTGCATTCATATCTCTGTTGGTGTGAGTGTATGCATGTGTGTATAGGGAGCAAGGACACCAGCAGATGGGAGTGTAATATGATAATGTGGGGAATTTCGAATTAAGAAATCTATCTGAAAGGTTGAAAGCAGAAGAAGAAATTAACTCTAGGAACTGAATTGTATACCCTAATCTATATGGCTATAGAGGTTATATATCGTTTGATATGGCCAAAATGTGCCTAGTCTAAACATATGCTCATAAAAATGTTGGGATTTGAAAAGTTCAAAATAAATTGGACACCTATACATATGCCATATGCGAAGTTTAAAAAAAATTGATATGTCTCGCATATAATGAGACATATCAATTTTTATTAAACTGTGGTCGGTAGAAGCATACTCCCTATGCTTCACTTCTCAATTTTCTCAAAATTTTAAACATTTGTGCAGGAGATACCAGAAATAGTCAACTAATTTCTTAATTTTCCCATCTGACTCAAGGCTAATTTAAATATTAAGATATGTAAGGTTTGGACGAAATCGGATACACTTGGTGTTTTATAACGTAAATTATTTTCTTTTAAAACTTTGATCTTTTGTTTGCGATGTGCCGAAAAAGTGTGCGAGTTTCCCCTCTGCAAACTGCAGGATTCGAAAATGATGGAAAATTACGAACTAGATCGAGATGATCAGAAACTGATTTGGCATAAAGAGACCCAATTCGATGTCGAAATAAAAAAAATATTTAAAAATAAAATATCTCATATTGAGCGAAGGGAGATTCCGATATAGTTCAATCTTGACATAAGCTTGGGAACGCGCTCTGTTTTATCCTTGATTTAGCTCAATTTCCTCCATTTCCCTCAGCCATATAGCTATATAGGGCCGAAACGTGCCCTATCAAAATAAAGATTTCAGACCCTTTGGATCAGGACATTTGGACTCGATCTAAGGGTGTCCGTTCGTCCATCTGTCGGGTTTCGGGTTAATTGGGCACCAAATGGCCAATATCAGTCCAAATAACCTCAATTTTTGCACATATGACCCAAATCTGTGTAGAAATAAGTATGTTTGATGTTTGATACCAGATATCAGATACAGCCCAGAAATACCTCTGCCAAATTGTATCAAGATCGGTTCAGATTTGGATATAGCTCCCATATATATCTTCCACCGATTTCGGGTTAATTATGCACCATATGACCAATATCTGTCGAAAAGTCCTGAATTTTGGTACAACCAACAGAATTCAGTCTAGAAGCAAGTAGATCGAATTCGGAGAAAATCGGTTCAGATATAGTTATAGCTCCCATATATATGTTCATCTGCAAGAATGCTGTTTGATATTAGATACAGCCCAGAAATACCTCTGTCAAATTTAGATTTGGATATAGCTCCCATATATATCTTTAACCGATATAGGGTTAATTGTACACCAAATGGTCAATATCTGTCCAAATGATCTGAATTTAGGAACATCCGACCAAATTCAGTCTAGAAGCAAGTACACCAAATTTGGTGAAAATCGGATCAGATATAGCTATAGCTCCCATATATATGTTCCATTCGTAATATGCAATCGACAACAATGATATTTGGTGTCAGATATCTTATAGAGCTCAGAAATAGCTTTGCCAAATTTTATCGAGATCGGCTCAGATTTGGATATAGCTCCTATATATCCTTAATCTGATTTCAGGTTTATTGTGCAAATAATGGCTAATATCAGCCCAAATGGAGTGAATTTCGGGACGTACATTTCCATTTTGCGGAACTCGACTCCGATATATATTTTTTTAAATATAATCCTTCTCGAAGTGATATCATGCACGCTATATAAATTAAAATGTCTCCGTCAAATTTAGTGAAAATCGATTCAGAATTGGATATGCCTCCCATATATTCGTTCCCTCTGAAACCAAATTGTAACTGCTCTAAAGCCAAAGGTTGATAGGAGGTATGATCTACTTCAAAAAAATTATTTTGATATGCTAGCTTTACTAAAAATGCATAGTGGTATAGGGTATTATAAAGTGGGCCCCGACCGACTTTTGGCTTTTCCTTTCTTTTTTTTGTATATTTTTTTTGCAAAATCCAAAAATATCTTTATCGGATTTGGCATAGAAGTAAGCGTGACGAATTTTGTTGAAAATCAATTTAGATATAGCCAATTTAGATATTTGCCGATTTGAGTATTAGGTAACCTTAAAGTCGAATTATACCCTTATATATGATATACGAGTCATCATATAACCCCTTGAAATGAATGTTCTGGCTATTTCGTTGTCGCTTGCAATTCAAATTTCTGCTTCTTCCGGTAGCTAAAAATGTGCTCTGAAATTGGGATGGTGTATAAAAAGCTTCCTAATAATTGGTACTGTTATAGCTATAGCCTTTGTTAGCCCTTCTTTTCCCAATATTTTTCGTTCCCTATAATGAATACTCGCCTTGGTCCTTGCACTCATTTCCTTTGTTTATAAAAGCCCTTAAATAAAGACATTTTATAGATATAAAAATCTATGTTTCTCGCATGCATTTCTTTCCATATTTCCGTTTTTATTGCCGTTTATTCGCAATTTAATTTCCCACAATTTCCCTTACAATAAATGTTGTTTTATTCCTTAATATTTTCGAAAACTTCCTGATTTTTATCGAATCTGAAGAAAAAAACTTCTGATTATGGCATTTGTCTGTTATGCCGCACTAACATGACATATATCTCCGTTTTTATTACAACAACCATATCACCCTCGAATTTCGAAGCATTTCCTTTGGAACTCACCTTCCGCTTTGGTTTTGGCTTTTTCCCCATCCGCTTGGCACTTGTTTGCCATCGTGATGGCTCCAATGCAAACGGCAAAGAGTAAACGACAAAACACAAATGAAACTAGAGAGAGAGAGAGAGTAAAGGACCTACATTCCTGTTTTGATTTTCATGTGTGAAATGAGAAACAAGGCAAAATACTCTCTTTCAAAGGGAAACTAGCCTTGCAACGGAGAATGTCTGGTGTTTGGCTGTTGTTTGTTGGCAAAGGACCACAGCCGCGTACATTAGCCTCAGACAAATGGCTTGTCGTTGGCGCTTCAGTATTGCTTGGCACGCGGAACCGTTCACAACACATTTTCGCCTAGAGGACAAATGAACAGGATAACGTTTATACACTGCTGTTGTTGTTGTGGTTATTTTTATTTGTAAAAGAGAGCAAAATACCATTGATTTGGGAGTAATGTAACGGTTATTGGATATTTGAAATTACCTTCAAATTTGAAATTAAAAAAAACAAAACAAAAAATATAATAAAACGGATGTTACCTTTTAGATATCTTCATAAAAGTGAAAACTATATTTGTAATAGATTTGTGTGTTTTTGAAAAAGTGAAGTCTGTTGTGATTTTATTTAAAACAAACAAACAAACCAAAAAAAAAAGAGCAAAGCAAACGGAACGAAGGAAGTGAAAAATTGATTGCCTTTCCATTTGGCCTCCAGTGGATTATTATGTAAATATCGTTCGTTCGTTAGTTGGTCGTCTATAACGGTAAAATGCACGAAATAGCCAAATGCAATTTGAAAACTTGATTGTATTATTAAATCAATTTATGTTGTTGTTGTTGATGTTGGTGTTGTGGCTGTGAAAATTATTCGAATTATGGAATTAAAAGAGTGGCCAGTCAGTCATGTCACGAGATGTTGTAAATAACCCCAGATTATTGGGTTAAAATTAATAACCTGTGTGTGTGGGGTTCGTATTGAAATGTTCGTGTCCGATCCAAGTTGTGTGGTTGTGGGAAGAAGAAAGAAGGAGGAGAAGAAGAAGTTACTGCAGTTTTTTGTTGCTATTTAAGACGTGTGTTAACTGAAGAGAAACAAAAAAGTAGCTGTTGCAAACTTTGAAAAGAAGTAAAAAAAGAAACTAAAAAAAAAAACGGGAACACTTGTATGACATATCCCTCAGCTGTTGACCCAAAAGGAAACATACAATACACACACACATATATTCGTATGTATGTTTATGTTGCATATACATATGTGTATGTGTGAGTGGTTGAAGTACCGAATGTGGAACAGAATGTAATGTATGCTTTATTATTTAAATCTTGATAAATGCAAATGCCATATATCTCCATCTCTAATTTGTTGTACATTGCTAAGAGCGGAAGAAGAGATTCTCTTTTATATCAAAGGAAATTCTGGTTTTGTATGTAAGCAGGTTTAATCCAGCCTTTGAGTAATGGTAACATCTGATGTAATTACTTGGTGGCCATTATCTATTTACTTTTCACCATATATAGGATATAATTGTTATAATAATTTAAAAATTCATTGAACTTGTTATGTATCATTTAGAGTATATTTTGTAGTTACTTGGATTTTTAAGGTCTTAAATAACAAAAAATTTTGACTGGCCTGGCAAATCGGGTACTTTATTTTGGAGCACCAGCTAGACAGAAGAGCAAAAACTCCATATTTTCCAAAAAAAAAAAAATTGTATTTGAAAACAAGTCAGAACGTATCAGTCGGGATTGTGACTTTGATGCGGTTGACTATTTAAAATGTTGACCCTGTATGGTCATTGTCTGACCTAAGTTTTGTATAAATCTTACGATTTGCTAGGTTTGGTTTCCTACAATTTTTTGGAGATAAGTACATATTTTTTTGTATATGTTAAAATATTTAGATCGGTCCACGATATGTTTCAAATTTCGTATTTGATGTTTCTAATAGGTACTACAGCCTGTGACAGAAAATTGTCTATACAGGTCTTCGTATAGCCCCGATATAACGGTACCTCCCCATATTCGGTATTTTGATGATTTTAGCTACATTACCGGATTTTTTCCAGTTTCGTATTTGAATATTTTAATGGCGTATGACAAAAGTTGCATATGCAGGTCCACGTCCTCGTTTAGACCCTAATATAACGGCTATATTTGGCATTTTTAAGATTTTAACAGAATTTTTAACGGATTTTATTTACTTTTTGAAAATTTCCAAATTTTTTCCAATTGGTGTAGGGTATTCAAAGTTCGGCCCGGCCGAACTTACTGCTTTTTTACTTCCTATGTTCAGTTTGTCACACATTTTAAATGAAAACTTTCTGCATAGGCTATAATTTTCAAACTTTCAAAGTTTTCTATATTTTCAAGCCTTTTCCTTTTTTGAAGCGAGAAATAAAAGGAATAGTTTAACCTTGTACACCAAAAAGTCTTCATAATCTCTTATTTTGAATTCTACTGAGGAGGATATTAGTAAAACCATTTCACCATAAACCCACATTAATTTTTTCTGCCTATATAAACCATAGAAACGAACAGTGACCTCAATATAAAATTTTTTTCATCCACAATATAATCTACATCTTTCCATCTGAGACAGCAACAGTGTTTAAAAATTAATACAATTTTGTACTTTTCGAACAATTATAGTACGCATTTACATATCTATCTCAACAACAGATACCAACTGAGATCTCAATATAAAATTTCGGGATTGTAGCCCTATTTCTTTACCTAATACACAATTTGTACCACTTGGTACTTTTCGTACAATTATAGTACACATTTCTAAAAACACATTCATATCTTAATCACAGACACCAATAATTTTTGTATATCAGCTGTATTGCTTCATCCCATATCAAATTTTTTTGTACAATTATTGTAAACATTTCCAAAATCACCTCCATACCTCAATTAAAGATACCAACATAGAACTTCTTATCAAATTTGACGATTCCAGACCTATCTCTTCATCCAATACCAAATTTAGAATCCTTGAGTACTTTTCATACAAATATAGGACCATTTTCAAGCCATCGCCGAATCTCAAACACTGATACAAACACTAATCTATTTATCAAATTCAAGAGTTTTTTGTCTATTCCTTCATCCAATACCAAATGTAGTACCATTCAATACTTCTCGTACAATTATAGTATACATTTCCGAAACCAACTTCATATGTCTAGGCTACACATGAACTGTGACACTAATACTAAATTTCAGTTTGAAGCAGTATCTGTTCACATATTACTAAATTGTACTAAATATAGTCCAATTATTACTTTTGGTGCTTTTGTACTTTTCTTTGTCACAAACCACCAAAGTTTCATCCCCTCATTCTAAACCAAACTGTTCCAAACTTGTTGTCAATAAAAAAGCGAGGGCAGCTCATTTTTAAATTATTAATATCGGTCCATAGTTCATTCGATTGCATAGTTATGGTGCACGTACTATCTTATATCTCCCTATTTTTTTTTTAATCTGGTAAAAATCCTCCATAAAGCCCTTTTAATTAAAGATTTTACCTAAGTAAGTTTTACAAGCTGACATACTCAAAACGTCTCCATTAATAGTGTCATGAAAGGTTTTCTTGTAAGAGTCCTTATGAGAGTGTTTCTGTTTCTGTAAACAAAGTGTCAATCTTTCCTATACAAGAATTGTCAAACGAATTGACTGAATGTTGATGGCAAAACTCGCGCCAATCATTTCCTACATTCCGACAATCTAGTGTTCGTCTTAAGCACCCATAAAGTAACAAAAAAATAGAAAATGAATTGTCAAGGAGTAAACATTCAGGCGGCGTTGAGTTGTCATTTAACAAGACGCCGCTGGTTGTGATGCCTCAGGGTGCCACTCTGTCTGCTGATGAGATATGAACTATTTTCCCACGTGCTCATTCCACTAGCACGCCTCGACACAGCTCCTGGTTGAGTAAAACAACAGCCAGCATCCGCCAAACAATTTTGACTTTTCTGTTGTTGCTTTTGTCGTCGCCGGCCATTTACTGTACAAAGTAAACGGGAATATTTATAGCATTAAGGTGGCTAAGCTCAGTAAATTATATTCCTTTATGGCTGTTTTGAAAAAAGTTTTCAAAAAATTCAAATGGAGACAACATAGATACGTTTGAATTTAAACGAACGAAAGGAATAAAAGGACGACAAAGAAAACTTTCATATGAACATAGAAAATCGATTTGAGTTAATTTTAAAGTACAAATCAGAGCGCAAATTTGCTCGTTTTCACTCGTGAGGGAAACTTGCTCGCGAGCGGTATTGTACAAAGAGTGGGAATTTTATATGGAGTTCACTCTACACTCTTTTGTTTTGTGTGGGAACACTTTTAGAGCGATTTTTCAAAATGGAGTGACTAGGCCTCCATTTTGAAAAATCGCTCTAAAAGTGAAATTGAGGGAAACATAATTTGTTTTCTGATTTGGGTTTTAGATGTGGCTGGAAGAGAGGGGAAAAGGGGTGTGTGATCGTGTAGAGAAAAAAATACAAGAACGTCATGACGAAAGCGTTTTTGAACAAACTTTTTTCCCACTCTAAAATGAATAAAAAAATTAATTAAAAAAATCGCTTGCCTTTATTTGAGCAAAAACGAAAAATATATCCTTTTTCGTTTTGTTTTTTTTTACTTCCATAAGTACTCCCGCTTGACTTCGAGCAAGTTTCACTATTTACTGAAAATTGAGCGAGTTTTTCGGAGGTCTGGTACAAATGTACATTCCTATGTGGATTTAAAACAAGTAAAATAGTATCAGTCGATTTTGTCGACTGAGGTATACCCCTAGCTTTGAGTTTTGATTATTCTAAATGTTGACCCTTTATGGGGGTTTTATAGGGGTCCAAAATTTGACCCCTTGAGGGGGGAGGTACCAAAAGTAATGGTCCGATATTTATCATTCTTATGACAGAGCTTGTATAGATGGAAATTGAGATTTGCCAAGTCTGGATGGAATCGGATGTAAATTTCACATTTTGTGAGCTTCATGGATATTCAAAATGTTGACCCTTTGTGGGGGAGTAACCAAGAGGAGTGGACCGATATATTCCATAGACACACCAGACATTGGATTAATAAAAATATTGTAATGTGTGTAATATGAAGACAATTGGAATCTTACATCACATCTTATAAAAGTTATAATTATTCAAAATTAGGAGCCTTTGTGGGGGAGGTACATGATGCAGTGAACCAATATTGTCAATTTTCGCACATGACCTTGCACTGATGTAGATATTAGTATTCCCAAAGTTGGACAAAATCGGATTGTCCTTTCTCTTTCTGTGCAAGAAAATGTTTTTTTCGAAAATTTGTACTAAGTTTGGACCAAATCGGATACTCCCTTCGAGACATCACTAGATCGACTCCAAATGTCCTGAAACGGATTTGGTTCAAAGGGACCTATGGTCTAAGAACGTTATTTCGATGAGGCGCGTTTTGGCCGTATCAAATGATATGTATACCCTCTCTAGCCATATGGCTGAGGGTATTAAAATCGAATCCGTTAAATATTCTGTTAAAATCTTAAAAAATTATGAAGTTACCGTTATGGTACCCAGGCTGTGGTACCCATTACGAAGTGAAAATACGAAATTTGAAACAGTTCCTTAGAATAATGTAGCTACAATCAGCAAAATACCGAATATAAGGAATTAACGTTATATGGGGGCTATACGATGACTTTGACTTGCAAAGGCAATTTGCTGTCATAGGCTGCAGTACCCATTACAAACTTCAAATATGAAATTTAAAACAGATCCGGTGAGTAATGCCGCTAAAATCATAAAAAATACCGAAGATAGAGAGGGGTTTTAACTAAACGTGGACTGATATAGCCCATTTTCAATACCAAACGTCCTGTAGATGAAACACACAATTGAGTAAAATTTTATCAACCTACTTGAATTCGTTTGTTAACTATAGTGATTTCCACAGACGGGCAGACAGACTGATCAAGAAGGTCTAAAATGTATATTTCAAGGTGTTACAAACGGAATGACAAACTTAATATACCCTCCATATAAAATGACCCGCCTTAATGCTACTACATATACATGACAAATCCACACTCCCGAAAAAAGAGTCTCAAAAACGGTTTCGCTAAAGAGAGATATGATTCACCAGCAGCTATTGTCTTTGTCATTATGACAACAAAACATTGTTTTGTTGTAATTATTGTCTGTGACATGTGTAATGTGAGGTTATTTCGTGATATGGTTAGAAAAAGTCAATCGGGAATGCCAACCGTTTATCCATCTATTCGCACATATGGACTCTTGCTCCTCCCGTTCCCCCCTTCATCAATGGCGTCAATTCACGCCATTAACGTTAAACTTTTTTTATTGGTTCAATGCGAGTCTATAACTGTGAGCCGTGATTGTTTTTCTTTTTTCCTCCGTCCTCTCAGCGACAATCAAAGACCATAAAGTGGCTGTTCGATTGACTTTGTCAGTCAATTTCGTGGTTGGCAATAAAACACAACGAGCTAGGAACAATGACAAAGAATGGAATCGATCAAAGGAATAAACGGTTCGGATGAATGGATGGATGAATGGAGGGGGCGAAGGATAAATCCATGGCCATAGAGATAACGCTATGGCAAAAATATAAATGGATAAATAAAGAATTGATGGTTTGGTTTTTTGTCGTTGCACAGCTGGTTTTATTATTAGCTCAAGCTGGTTAATGAGGCTGCAGGGGGTGGGCACAGTCGCGCTTTTTTATGTGCATATCTATGGCATGATGATGATGAGGATGGGTCAAAGGTTACAAACTTGATGTGTGTGTGGCTTGCAGTGCAGTAACAGACATACAAACAAGACTATCATTGGATGACAACAACAGCGATTCAGGGACACTTATCACTGCTTCATTTTCAGCTTTTTGTCGCTTTGCTCTCCACTCTCTCAATGCACAATGAGTATGTGTGTGTGTGTGAGTATACGTGATGTGATTGTACGGCAAGTTCAGTCGTTTGTTTTTGGTTATATGCATTCCTATTTACACACACACACACACTCCAACACATGTACGCATTTACCTATATGCATGCATACATGTGTGTGTGCGTGTGTGTGTGTGCAAGGTATTGGCCCACTCACACATATGCATATATGCAATGACCTTAACTATAATGTATGAACAAGGTCGCTCCTACAATGATCCGCCCAGGCTTCGGTGTGGTGACCCTCGCACATATATTTTTGTTTTTATGTGCCGTTTGTCACCGAGCAGCGGAGTGCCGGGCCATGGGAGAGTGCGGGGAAGAGTGTCTCAATAGTTTTATGTTATCTTAGGCCAAGAACGACATTCTTTTCCAACTTGTTTTTTAGTGCTTACACGAAGGTCATAATTCCGGAATCGGTATGCACACACACACACACACTCGCTCGCTCACACATCCATGTAGTATATATGTATGCCAATGTCATTGGCCACCTTGAATAGAAATCGAAATGAAAAGTAATTGAAAAAGGTAAAAAAACAAAACTAGAACTTAATAACATAATTTAAATTCGGTGGTGAAAATAAAAATAATAACAAAATATCATGAGAAAATACAAATACATAAGCATTTCACAAATAAATATAGTCATTTAATTTTGAGGTCAAAACTATGTTACCTTTATCATAAAAAATACATAAATTGTAGCCCAGACATTTGGAAACAATTCCTAAAATGTCGAAATATCTGGAATATGATCTTACCACTATAAGGAAATATGTATAGCGGTATTTATGTGTATATCGGTATATATCGGTATTTATCACTTGTTGTGTGTTCAATATTCGGAAATACAGTTTATTTGATTTGAAATGTCACAAACTCGAAGGCTTATGATACTGGGATTATTTTAAAACATGTTTCGGTACAATATATATTTTTAAAATATATATGCGTGAACTATTATTATAGAAAAAATTGAATCAAAGAAATTAAATTAAAGGTCTCGGATAAATTACTTTAAGTTAATGCAGGTTTGAGAATATCCTCAGATTTTATTAGAATAATAGGAACATTTATTGTTATTTTTTTATTACAGTCAATTTGAATAGAAAATTGGGTGAACACTTTTTTTAAAATATTTTAGAAGTAATATCAAGGTGATAAAGGGTTAAATTTTGTATCCTCAGCCTTACGACTTTTCAGAAAATTTGAAGTCTATCTAGCGATGTCCGTCCGTTCGTCTGTCTCGATGGTGCGCACGATAACTCTCGAAGGGAGTTTCCGATTTGATCCAAACTTGGGAAATCGTAATATTATTGTCAAACTTAGATCGAGTTCGGAGCTGGGCAATATCGGTCCACTACTTTTGGTACCGCCGCCACAAAATGTCAACATTTTCAAAGAAAATAATTTACTGCGCACAAAGAGAAAGCATACCCCGATTTTGCTCTAACTTTGCATATCCTAATATTTGCATTAGTGCTAGGTAAGGTGCAAAAATGGACAATATCGGTTCATTCCATCAAGTACCTCCATCACAAAGGGTTAAATTTTTGAATAATTATAAATTTTATAAAATGTGATGTAAGAGTCCGATTATCTTCAAATTACACATATCACAATATTTTTATTAATCCAAGGTCTGGTGTGAAGATGGAATATATCGGTCCACTCCTCTTGATACTTCCCCCACAAAGAGTCAAAATTTTGAATATCCATGAAGATCATAAAACACAAATTAACATCCTATACCATTCAGCCTTGATACATATCAATATTTCTATTAACACTAGATCTGTTATAAAGATGATAGAGATCGGCCTACTTCTTCTACAAAGGGTCAAAGTTTTGAATAACCAAAACGAATATGAAATCCGAAATAAGCATTCGGTTCTCTTCATATTTCACAAATTCAAATATTTGTACTAACACAAGCTCTGTTGTGAAGAGGGGATATATTTTGGGTGTCCTCCTGGTACCTCCCCCACAAATGGTCAAAATTTAGAATATTCAAGAAGCTTCTAAATTGCGAAATTAACATCCGATTCCATTCAGACCATTCCATTTTTAAAGATGGGAGCGATCGGACCATTTCTTCTGGTACCTCCCCCACGTAACATTCAATATTTAAAAAAACGCTCGCATAAAATTCAAGATGAATGTTCGATTTCCTTCAAATTTTGCACATACCAATATTTTTATCTGTATTAGATGAAGTTTGAAAATGGAATACTTCGGTCTACTTAATCTGGTGCCTCACGAACATTTTAAAATTTTCTAAAAATTATCACATATCTCATATAAATTGAAGGAAGTAGTCGATGTAGTCCTAACCTGGTACGTCGCAATATTTATATCATATTTATTTGGGTCTGACACAAAATGGACAAAATTGGCCCAGTCCTTCGGAACATACTCCATAGAGGACCAACATTTTGAATAATCGTAACAGAAATCAAAATATATTTAAAAAATTGAACAATGGCTGGGGGTATACATCTGTATTTGAGAAAAAATATATAAGTCCATGAGACGTCCTTTCAAATATCGAAAGTTTTACTTCAACCCCATTCATAGTTGATAATTTCACTTCCGAATAATATTTTTTTGCAGACAACTTTAAATTATTTAAGATTTAATTTTATTCAAAAATTAAAATGGACATTTGAAAAGATTTTTCTCCAGAAGTGTTTTTTCCAGTTGTATATTTATGGTTCCTGGCAAACATAAATATTTGTAAAATATAGAATTAAAAGAAGTATCACAGCTAAATATCTTCGATTTTAGTTTTATTAACCATAATGCTTTTTATATCTACTCCACAAATTTTACCTAGATAAACAGGATATTAACTCCTTAGCTTAATGTTGCCATTAAGGATCTTTGGAGTGGCAAGGGGTAAGTCTAGAGCAGTAGACACATAATTATTCTAACATCACGGATTTGTGATGAATTGCTTTGTTGCAAATGTTGTTGCAACAAAAAACTACAAATCTTGCTGTGACAGATGTTTTCAACTTCTCACGCTTTGTGACTTTTTTTTTTTGTCAGACTGTCGACTCAATCACAATTTTCACAGCAGGGTGTCAACAACGTGACGAGACACTACTAATGCAAAAAAAAAAAACAACAACGACATCTAATATCATATTGTGAAGGTAAATGTTTTAGACAATGTCAATGCGTGCTGTTTACAGTTCAAAAATTATAAACGTCACAAAAATTGAATTTGTTCTTTGTCGGAAAAAAATCCGTGAACGGACTGGCTGGCTGCCTGGCGGTGCTTGACAATGATAGCGGACGACATATGGAGGCGGCGTATAAGATATTGTACTTTCATTCATGAATGTTGGCAATTTTCGAGATTGTTTGTTTGGTTGGTGTCTTCTTGTTGTTGCTGTTAGTTTTTCCTGAGTTCACTTGTTGGCCTTTGTCTAGAAGAGCAGGCAGAGCCGAGAATAAAAATAAACCTTTTATGGACATTAAATCGATTAAGATTTAAGACTGTGTAAACAATAGAAAAGCAAAGACAAAAATATAATTTGTTGTATTTTTCAACTTTTGGATATGTGAAGCGAAAAGTTTGTTGATCCTTCGCATGGAATTAATTCCACTATCATCGATAGTATTGCAAAAATATACACACATACATATGTGCTGTATATGTGTGTATTTTTGAAACAAGGAACAAATAAATGATGGGTCATTTCAAGTTTCCCTCTCTCTCTCTCTCTCTCTCTCTCTATAAGACAGCGGAATGCCATTAACATTAGAATGACATTTTTCATGTCAAACTTTTGTGTCGATTCAACAAATCCTTTTTCCAGTATTGAAGGGAATAAATTTTGCATCGAACATTGCCTTAACGAGAGTTTAGAAAACAAAACATTTACAAGTTGACGCTTCCATTTTCTCTCAATAAATCCTTCCATATTGTGTTTATTGTTCGGATGGTTGGGGGAAATATGCCAGCCCATAACATATAAAAGTATTAGCTTCTGGGTAAAATTTATGAATTATTTCAATTTCAACTATTGAGGAAATATTTGAAAAGGGTTTTCAATAAAATACACTCGGCGACAAATGTCAGCTGAAGGGGGATAAATTCCATCGATGTTTAGAGTTGGAAATCTTTAGTTATATTGACCCAGTTTGAAGTGAGACGAATCTATTTTGAGGTGGAGAAACAGTATTTTGGTAAAACCGTCCTATTCGCTCTTAAGGTGATATGAAATAATATTGTGTCTAGAATAGTTAGTATTGAAAAAGAGGCCCATAATTTCGTCTAACCACCATGTAACGATACCTCCCGATATTCGGTATTTCGATTATTTTAGCCACGTTTTTCCAATAAATTGCTTCAAATCATCAGAACATTGTTTATATAGACCCACGTTTTCCTATTGCGTCCGTATAACGATACCTCCCAATTGTAGTTGTGCCAAACTATTTCGAATGACCGAAGTAGGACCTTATCTAGTTTCGTGGATTCTGGTCGTTTTTAAGGAAACTCCTCGTATGAGTGATATGATATGTGTGAACTACGTTTAGAAACTGGTGTATTGAATCTTGATCAAATATTCGGAATTTTTATCATTTTTGCGATTTTGTAGATTTGTTTGAATTTGGTACTTAGAGTTTGCAATGGATTTTACACGTTGTAGGGTGAGAAAAAAAAATTGCAACAAAGTCAAACGCCATAATCTTTACATTTTTTTTTTCACATTTTATTGAATGAAAGCAAAAAATGTCGGAAATAGCATCAAATTTTAGAATAGGTTTAGATTTGTTCGAATTGGTCACCTTTGGCACGAATTATGGGCTTCAAACGGCCAATGAAATCGTCATACCCTGCCCAAATGTTGCTCTGCGGTATTTGGGCCCATTACCGGTGAAGCACTTGTTTGATGTGATCGACACTTTGGTATTTTTTAGTGCCAACCTTGCTTTCCAAAATACTCCAGACACAATAGTATGCGGAGATTTTGGTGGCTATTGTGCGCTGGACATGAAGCGAGGAACCTCATTTTGTAACCATTATTGAGTGGCGCGTGCTGAGTCCTGTTAGAAAATCCAAAGTCTGCGGCCAAAATGTTTGTGTGCCCAAGGCCTCAATACTCCCTCCTGAATATTTTCGCGATAATATTCGGCATTTATTCTGATGCCACGGTCGATTAATACGAGCGGAGAGCGACCAACGGCTGTTATGGCGGCCCACACCATTACCGGCACTTGAGTTCTGGTGGCCAACCGAAGGTATACATTTTCAGCTAACCTCTTTGACAGGTAAACACAATAATTTTGTTTGTTTACAAACTGCTGGACAACGAATCTTTTCGCATCGGAGATAACCAAATTCGGCAGTTCACCACTTTCGGCCAAGCGAAGCAACTTTTTAGCTCTTTTGAGTCTATTTATACCCTACACCACAAGGTGGTCAGGGTATTATGACTTTGTGCATTTGTTTGTAACAGGCAAAAGGAAACGAGATAGACCCATAGTTCCTTTTGATGATCTGCATAAAATCACATTCTGAGTCGATTCATGCATGTCCGTCCGTCCGTCTGTCCGTCTGTCCATGTATTTTTGTAAACAAAGTACAGATCGCATTTATTGTCCTATCCAGATGAAATTTTGCACAAATCATTTATTTGGCCCAAGGACGAACCCTATTGAAATTGGAGATAATCGCTCAAAATTTAGATATAGCTCCAATATATATCTTCGTCCGATTTGCCTCTTGTTGTGCACCAAACGTGTAATATCAGTCCGAATAGTATGGAATTTTGCACTTACGATCAGATTGGACCTGAAAATAAGTATGCCAAATTTGATCGAAATTGGTGCAGATATAGCTATAGCTCCCATATATACTGTTCATCCGATTTGTTATTTTTGTCCTCCGCAGCTGTAATATGCACTCTGTAACAACAATATTTGGGGAAATGTATCAAATACAGCTCAGAAATACATTTGTTAAATTTTATCGAGATCGGTTCAGATTGGGATATAGCTCCCATATATAACTTCGTCCGATTTTCTTTTGATTGTGCACCAAACGTCTAATATATGCCCAAATTGGATGAAATTTGGCACTTACGACCGAATTGAGTCTAGAAGATAGTATGTCAAATTTGGTGAAGATCGGTTCAGATATAGCTATAGCTCCCATATATACTGTTCATCCGATTTTGTTACCCATAGCCGTAATATGCCCTCCGTAACAACGATATTCACGGAAATATATCAAATGCAGCTCAGAAATATCTTTGCCAAATTTTATAGAGATCGGTTCCGATTCAAATATAGCTCCCATATACATTTTTAACCTATTTCAAATTAATTGTGCACCAAATGGGCAATACAAGTTCGAATTTAAAAGATACAAATGCTTCGGCATATTTAGCCCTTTGAACTTTAAATTATAATTATAATCATAGCGTGTATGATTGAATTCTCCCATAAAAACTTTTAATTGTTACGCGCAGTTCTACTAAATTAGCAAAGTGGTGTAGGGTATCATAAAGTCGGCTCCGCCCGACTTTAAGACTTTCTTTACTGGTTTTCTTTTGTTGCTGTGTAAGTTCTTGTACTCTTTGGAATTTCAATGGCTTTACCGAGTTTCAATGGCTTTCCCCCAAGCTCATTTTTCAATATTTAACGATTGGAATATTGCGATATGTTCAGCTCACGAACCATTTTTCGGCCGCTGCGACGCGGGTTTCGATCAAGTCGCTTGCTTACTTTTCGAATCATTTCTGCTGATGTTGCTGTTTTCTTCCGTCCACTTCCTTGACGTTGGGCTACGCTACCAGTATCACAGTAACGAGCGATGGTGGATGGAGACACAAAAGATTTATTCGCATTTAAATGCTGGAGTGCTCTAACGATAGCCACTTGTGGTTTTCCAGCCAAATATAAAGAAATCTCACTATCACGCTTGAATTCCATCACGAATAACTTTTATTCTGGAAAATTCTCACCAAAATGCTTTTGAACGCTTCTAAACAATATAATAATCTGACTCTGGAATAATTTTAACAGCTGTCGGGCGAGTGGCTTAGAAATGACAGCAGTCTGAAGTTGGTTGCAGTTTTTTCATCTCACCCTGTACATCCTCTCCTTCTGGTATCTCTCTTACAAAGGATAACAATTTTCAACACTTATATCTCTCATAACTTAAGAAAAAATTATTCGCATAAAATTGGAATTAAATGTTTTCATAATCTATTAGCGTTAAATAAAGAAGATTACTTCTGTCCCCTATATGTGATACCTCACCAAAATTTCAATTTTTTTCAAAAATTATCAAATATCTAATATATCTTACTTATGTCAGATATGAAATGTACAATGGACACTCCTTCGGAACTTCTCCTCTTAAGGGTCAACAATTTAATCATAACGCAAGCCGTAACTAATTTGCATACTGTTTTGTACACATGTTCAAATTCAACAACTGATCGCTACAATCTGGTGTTTACTGCAATGAAAAATGAGTTTTGAGCGAAATGGCCGAATTAACATTTATCATATCCAATTTCCTTTTTTCCCAAAATGTAAATAATTTGGTGGCGGAATATTATATTATTAACAAACATATATCATTGTACTTTAATGATTTGGAGCATAATATTCCCAAATGACGACATCAGGAGACAACGAATCAACCTTCAGAACCAAAAATACAGTTAGTAATATGACGGATACTAAAAACGGTTCCCTTTATGTTCACCCTTTTGTTGGTTAGATATGGTTTTTATGGCTCAGCATTCGCTGGATTAGTAGTTAGCCAATGCTATGAGATTACTCCGCCACAACGATGTAGGCATTCAGCCGAGTACGTAATTAGTTTCCCTTCATGTTTCAATTGCCATGTCTTTCACATATTTATTTTAGCTCAAGGCCAAATGTTGTGTTTCGCAATTAAAATAATTTGTTCTGTATTTTTTCTTATTTGAATGAATTTCGTCGCAATTTGTTTTGGGTGATGTTCATCGCAAATCTTCCCTAATTCCTCTTCTAATTGCCTAACATTATTTTTTATTAGTTCTATACAGAGTTTTTTTGCAGCCTTCATAATAGGCGTTAGTAGGCGGATATTTGTTAATATTTGTGTTCTCGAATTGCCCTTATTCGAATAATATGTAAATCGAAGTGGCAAATTTGCGAAGAATTTATGAATTGTGGAATATTTATTTGAATCCGAATGAGAAATATTAACGACGAATTTGTAATAAGAGCCAAGTAATGAAGCTGTGAAAATTTCTGGTTTCCAGAATGAAGGAAGTTAGTCTATTCAAAAGCGAATCATCTCTGCAGGAAATGTTTAAAATGTGACTGAACTCAATTTTGTTTGGCATAACATAACACTGAAATGGGAAGGGTTGAAGACCATCTTACAATAATATTCAATTTTGGATATATCGCCCATGCTAAAATAACCCCATATATTTGTTCAGTCCTTTGTCACATTTTCTGGCCGATTTATATAAAATCTCTGTTTGTCATAGTGGAGAAGATAAAAAATTTTCTGGGCGGTTTTAGAATTTCACAATTTTGGAACAATATCCAACCCTGAATTTATTTTCAACAAATTTGACCGAGGCTTTTGTACCTCTAGTACCAAGTAACATTGCTGTATAGTGCAAGCAATAGATATACCGGACCGAGTTTCACCAAATGAAAAAATACTGTTGAATATGAAAAAATCTATCCAGTTTTGGCAGATATAACACATTTGGTGGACAAAAATCGTAAAATCGGAAGAAGATGTATATCGAAGGTGTATACAAATCTGAACCAATTTCAATAACATTCGATGTCCGGTATCAAATATCATTCTTGTGTAGCTCATATTACGCATGTGAGGGAATTTAACGTCAAATTGGATAAAACATATATGTGGGAACTATAGCTATAGCTGAACCGATTTTCACCAAATTTTATGTACTTGCTTCTAGACTAAATTGCGTCGGATGTGCCAAAATTAAGGTCATTTGGACTCCCGAAATCGGTTGAATATATATTGGAGCTATATTTAAATTTAAACTGATTCTCACCAATTTGAATAGGATTCGTTCTTGAGCCAAACAAACGGCTCTAATAACCAGTTGGCCTTAAAACCTGATTTTTATACCTTCAGTCATATGGCTAGGGAGGATATATATCATTTGATACGGTCAGAACGTGCCTAATCGAAATAACGGTTTTAGACCCTATGTCAAATCCATTTCAGGAGATTTGGAGTCGATCTAGCGATCTAGCGTAATAAACATCCGCTACTTTCCACATTTCACACATTCCATGTTTTCTACTAACACAAGATCTGTTGTGAAGATGGGATATATTGGTCCATTCCCTCGGATACCACCCCCACAAAGGGTCAAATTTTTGATTACCCAATATATTATACAATACGAATTTAACATCCAATTCTATCCGGACTCGGCACATCCCAAGATCTGTAATACAGATGGTAGAGATCGGAACATACCTTCTGGTACTTCCCCCACAAAGGGTTAACATTTTGGATATCCATGGAGCTTTTAAAACGCGAAATTAACATCCGATTTCATTCAGACTTGGTACATCTCAGTAGTTGTCTTTAAGGATGTTAGGAATCGAACCATTTCTTCAAGTACCACCCCAACATAGGGTTCAAGATTTGAAAAACAAAATGCTCAAAGGCCAAATAAGCATCCAACTCTCTTCAAATTTCACACACACAAACATTTATGCTAACCCAAGATCTGTTGTGAAGATGATATATATCTGCGAACCACTTCTGGTACCTCACCCACAAAGGGGCACAATTTTCAATATTTTATTTATTTGTCATAACTTGCGAAACAGGTCAGCGATTCTTTACATATTTCTCTCAACCAGAAACCTGAGATGAATATAGAACTTATGATTTCGCATAAAATTGAATATAAATGTTTGATTTTCTTATAATTTTGCCTATACCAATATTTTATCTGTATTAAAATGGAATACTTCGGTCGACTATATCTGGTACTTCACATACATTTCAACATTTTCAAAAAATTTGCACATTACATTACGATACGAATTGGTTAATATTGGCCAACTGTTTCGGTACCTCCCCCATAAAGGGTCAACTTTTGAATATTTTTATTAACCCAAAGTCTGGTGTGAAGATGGAATATATCGGTCTACTCCTTCTGGTACATCCCCCACATCAGGGTTAAAAATTTGAGTGTCCATGAATCTCATAAAATGCGATTCCATTTAGACTCAAAATTTCCATCTACACATGGTACATATCGGACCATTTCTTCTGGTACCTCTCCCACAAAGGGTTCAAGATTTTTGAAAAACGAAACGCTCAAAGAAGGCGATATACGTATCCTACTCTCTTCAAATTTCACACATCTAATATTTTTCCCAACGCAAGATATCTTGTGAAAATGATATAATCATAACTCAAGTCTAAGGGTATACATCTGTTGGCAAAACTTGTTTGGAAAATAATATCCTATAGGCATTTAAAGGAACTTCAACAGTTAATAATCGCAGCCTCGGGACGAACTTTGACTTTAAGGAAATACTCGCGCTTAAGTGGAAATTTTGTTATTTTTGCACAAAAAATATGGCCTTTTTAACCCCCTAAATATTATCCAAAATTCATAGGTCTATGACCAATATTTGGAAGTGATACAGACTTTTTGGCCCAATCAAACTTAAAAAATCTAGAACCAATGGTTCTATCTCTCCACCATCCTTCATTGGTTAATGTTAAATATAAACGGCTCTAATAAGCAGTTGGTCTTAGAATTCAATTTTTTTTTATAAAATTTGTCTCTTTTGTGTTGGAATCATAATATTTAATATGCCTGTATATATTTTTTTATCTAAGGAATAAATTCACAGTCAATAGGACATTATTTTCAGTCACAGTATCTTTTGTCCTTTCATTCTCATAGGCCTTGCGGAAAGAATATTTTTAATAAAACCTCAACAATAATAAGAAGGAGGAATTTGTATTAGTATTTTACTTTATATAATAATTTAACTTTCTTTTAATATTGTTATTATTTATTTATATGTATATTTTCATCCCACAACAAAAGCTCCTTTATTTTCCCTTCCCTATCTCATTTATTTTATGGAAGTTTATAATGGAGCTTGTCTCGTTCGCTTCTATTCCACCAAGAATTGAAACACTTTATTTTAGTGGAGTAGACTCTCCAGTGAACCATTGAAAAATATACCCATCATTGTTTATCCCAACAAAAGAAGAAAGCCAAATCATGAAACGCTTTTAATTCCCAAAGAAATTCATAAATGCCAACTTTGGCTCATGGCTGATTATTTTTTTTTACAGAAAAATATTATTTAATTTTTTGAGACAGGCTCAGCCTTAAATCCTTAGATTTACATTTTGGGTTTGAGCCTGCACACAATAAATGTGGGAGAGAAATGACACTTGAACTCAATGTTAAATAGCCATTTGGGCAATGAAAATATGTTCCCAGACCAGGGGCAAAGGACTAGGTGTTTGGTTGTTTGTGTCCTTGTTATGATTTGTTTCTTAATACGGAATTTGCTTACAAATCAGAAAATTATGTTAATTTTTTGTTGTTTTTTGCTTTTGCCCAAACTGTCTAACAAATTGGTTGGCCATTGAGATTTATGGTAATGTCTGAACGTGTGTGTGTGTTTCCCTATATTGGGGGGAAAAACAACAACTCAAAGGACATGTAAGGATAAAATAAAATTATCATAATTTTCACAGCAGCCACAACTACTTCCTTTAACGATTTCCTTCATAAATTCGCTGCTAATGAAATGTTTTGATTTATTTTTTTTTAACAGACATTTGCCGGTTTCTTGAATTGCAACGAATGAATGCTGATGACACTAAGCCACAGATTTAATTGGGAAATGGTCGCAGATAATTAATCACTCCAACAACAGCTAAACAAAGCCAAGGCACTTGAAACGAGTGACAGCAGGAAATGGTATCGTCACATCGCCGATTACGGAGAAAACCCCAGAAAGTGGAGGAGAATCTGACAAGACGTAATTACTATGACCCGCTGTATAGCGCCTCGGCAACAGCCACATCTACATCCACTGCAAAATCGGCAACACTGCCGAGTGGCACAGCAATAAAAACAACGATTGGCATCAACAGCACCAGCCCGGCCATAGAGCCAATTAAAGCCATGGATTATTCGGAGGCTTTATTTGATTTTAATTTGAGCAAGGCGACAAATGACACCGCCACTCATTTGAATCATCAACTCTTCGAGTTGAATAACCTCTCGCATAGCATGGGCGGAGGAAGTGGCACCGGCAGCAGCAGCAGCAGCAGCGAGAGTAGCGCTGGCAATCACCTAACCTATGGCTTTGATGTTAACTCCACCATCGTGCAGGTTCTAGTCGATGCCAATGACAGTTCATCTTTGAGTCCTGCAACGCTTCTAACCTCATCGTCCTCTTCACTGTCATCAGCCTCAATGCTGTCAGCGGATGTCACAGCCATGCCAATATTGTCCGATTCCAATGGCGGTCTAGTTATGGACACATTACTGGGCTCCGTTATGACCACTGCCACCGCCACCGTTACATCGGCTGCCGCCAACTATCCGCTGGACAGCCTCTATGAAACGACCACCGCCATGGCCACGATTTCGTCAACAATGAAAAGCTCCAGCAATGAGTCGGCCTATTGGGAATTGGAGGCGTCGGATTTCGATTTCCTGTACCGCCATTCCCTGACCATGACCATTGTCTATTGCATTGCCTATGTGATTGTGTTCCTTGTGGGCCTGGTGGGCAACAGCTTCGTCATAGCCGTTGTCCTGCGCATGAGGAATATGCGCACAGTGACGAACTATTTCATTGTTAATCTGGCGATAGCCGATATTCTGGTCATAGTCTTTTGTCTGCCGGCGACATTGATGAGCAACATATTTGTACGTAAGTATCGCCATGGATTTATTAATCGACAACATTTGTTATTATTATTATTGTTATTGTCTTTATTATTTTGCTATAAATGACAAATATTGTTGTTGTTGATGTTGTTGTTGTTTAAATTGATTTAGAACATCAAATATCAAAAATGAAGAAATTGACATATATTAATATCCGCCATTAAATAGATATATTTGTTCTTCGGCAAAATGTATGGTACGGATGTGTGTGTGAGTCCAGATAACGAATTGCATGAATTCCGCTGTTACTTGATGCTCATCATTTATTCTAGGATTAATTGAGTTCGTTTTGATATTGATGGAAATATGTTTGTGCATATCAATCAGATTTGTATATCTTCCTTGTGTAACTGGAAGAGAATTCATTCATCTATTTTTTTGGCGTAAAGTTTATCCATCAAAAGGTGATTGTTTAGGAATATCATTTTTGTATTACCTTTATATATTTGGTTAAAAAATTACCCATTCAAAAGGTTTATAATATATATAAAATAAATTACTTCTTAATTTCAAGCTCTTGCCAAAATGGCTGAAAATTTAAATCGCATTTAAAAGAAGGAGCAAGTTCCTCCCTCATCCACACGTTGGGCAATTTTCGGATTAAGATTCCTCGGAATCCGTGCATTTAATGTATAAAGTGTCATCATATCGCCGATGACAGATAAAAATACGAGGAATGTTTTGGTGGAAAAATTATACACCCAAGCGAGTCAAGAAAGGTGTATTTTATATACCCAGAGCCATATGGCTAGAGAGGGTATATATCATTTGATAGGGCCAAAACGTGACACCTAGAAATAACGGTTTTAGATCCTGGGTCTCTTTGGACCAAATCCGTTCCAGGACATTTAGAGTCGATCTAGCGATGTCCCCTCGTCCGTCCGTCTGGCTGGTGCGCCCTATAACTCTCGAAGGGAGTATACGATTCAGTCCAAACTTGGCACATCGTAATATTATTATAAAACTTAGATCGATTTCAGAGATGGGAAAAATAGGTCCACTCCTTCTGGTACCCCACCCACAAAAGGTCGAAATTTTCAAAAAAATATTTTACTGTAAAGAAAGAGAAGGTTAATCCGATCCGAACTTCGCAAATCCTAATATTTATATCATAAAGAGTCAACATTCTGAAGATCCATGAAGCTCATAAAACGCGATATTTACATCTGATGCTATTCAGAATCGGTACATCTCAATATTTCCATCAACACAAGATCTGTTAAAGATGGGAGGGATGGGACCATTTCTTCTGGAAACTCCCCCACATAGGGTTGAAGATTTTGAAAAACCAAACGATCAAAGAAAGGGAAATAAGCATTCAACTCTCTTCAAATTTCATACATTCAAAAATTTTTGCTAACACGAGATCTGTTGGGAAGATGATATATACTGCGAACCCCTTCTGGTACCTCCCACACAAAGGGTCTATGATATCAACAACCAAAACGATTATAAAATCCGAAATAAACTAAATTTACATCCGATTCCAATCAAAATTGGAACATCTCAATATTTCCATCAGTACAAGGGCTGTTATAAAGATGGTTGAGATCGGATCATTTCTTCTGCTACCTCCCCCAAAAAGGGTCAACATTTTGATAAAAAAAAAAAAAAGAAAACAAAATCCGAAATAAGCATTCGGTTATCTTCAATTGTAACCCATGCCATTATTTTTACTAACGCATGATCTGCTGTGAAAATGGGATGTATCGACGTACACCTTCTGGCACTTTCCCCACAAAGGGTTCATAATTTTGAAAAAAACGATTTTAGAACGAGAAATAAACTTCCGAATCTCTTCAAATTTTACACATCCAAACATTTTGTTATGAAGATTTTAGATATCTACCAACCCCTTCTGGTACCTCACCCACAAAGGTCCAAAATTTCCTATACTTATATCTGTCATAACTGGCGAAGCAAGTCAGCGATTCTTTACAACTTGCTATATCTAAATATTTTTCTTAACCGGAAATCTGATAAGAATATGTGATTTATCGAAATTTCTTGAACAGAACAGTGACAGCATTTAGCAGCGACGTACGTTGAAATGCATTGCAAAGCCTTTTTCGCACGAATGGAAAAGTTCCTCTCTTAACAAGAGAGTACCATTAAATTTTTAAAAAATAAATGTTAACGCTTTTAACGTTGTCACAGACAAAAAGAAGGAACTAATGATGGATTTGGTAGAATCCAACTTCTACATGTGTGTTTGACAATCCTGAAAATGGTTCGAAGGCAACTTTTTTCAACTTTCTTTTATGAAAAATTATCTCATAAATAAAGTTGCCAAGTATGACGATGATTGTCTTCGGCATCATTTGCGTCTCCTCAACTGACATTGACAGCATCATTTCATTCTATTCTTTTCATTATTTGAGGGCAAGTGTGAACATTTCGTATCGCAAAATTCAACACTTTTTGGCTTTAAATAAATGCCACTCTCTCTCTCTCTCTCTCTCCCTCACATCACAATGGATGGATGGATGATTACACTGTCATTTCATTCAATGTTTGTTTGTGAGTTTTTGTGTGTGTGTGTTTTTTAAAAAACTTAATTTCAAGTTGAAAAAAAAAAAAACGACAACAAGACGAAGATAAGCAGTTTTGTTGCTTTTGTATCCGCAGGATGCAGACAAGTGTCGTTCCAGTTGTTGGCAAAGAAAACGCAACAATGATTTTTTCGTTGTTGTTTCCGAAGAAACTAAACGGCGGAATGAATGCCAACAAAAGTGACACATCTTCGACGGTGTGACACAAAGAACCGAGATACGCCAACGTGGCAAGAAGCACTCACATTTAATGAGTAATCAGCTTAAAGTGTGTCGGTGTGTGTGTGGATGGACAAATACGAAGAGGTGAAGAGTTGCATCCCAGAATGGCTAAATATTAAAGACATCCACTTAATTTGTTTCTAGTGTCGAGTTGATTAGCATTGTTAAGCTAACAAATTGCATATTTAAAAAAAAGAAGACTACTTGAATGGAAGGAGGAGAGAGAAGGAGAGGCATGGCACTGCATTAAGCGGGGAAGTGTAGGGTTAAATAAATATTTTCTTTTTATTTTTATTTAAATAACAAAGTTTTACTCTTATTAAAATTAGGATAAACCAATGGGTGGGGAGAACCGTTTATTGAGATAAGCAGGACTGCAATTTTCAAATAGTAGGATTGTAAAGGACATGGATGTATTGTTGACAACGTTAATGTACAAGGATGCTCATATAGACTTCTTTAAAGATAATTAAATAAAAGGACAGAAGCAATGAAAAAAGTGAGGGCAGTTTTTAAAAATGAACATTTAACAATGAATTCCAACGATTTAAGATTATGTTATATTGCGGATTGTTCTGCAAAGCAAAATTTGATTCTCGACTCTCCTGCTTCGTAAATATATACAGGAGTATTTAAATATGTTAAAATCCCATATGAAACAGCCGAAGTTTCTTAAAATCTGGTCAATGCGGTTTCTATTCCCTTAACAATGGCAGTGGCCATTATATGGCTGTTATTTGTGCCCTGTTCCAGAACCTGCAAGAATCTACTATAAAAAGAATAATAGAAAAATGTTTTCTTCCAAAAAGTTTTAAATTCCTTCGTTTTGAAGGATATAAGTAAATCCATTGCACAATAGACCCACATCCACTTTTTCTGTCCAAAATTATTTCCACGAATCTATATGCAAACCCTAGACCATATCAAATTTTAGCTCTATAATGTCCCCCATTTCGAAATTTAGTACAATTATAGTACGCATATCCTAAATCAGCCCCTCTTTCAACCACAGACACCAACAGTGATACCCAAATTTTAGGATTCCTGTCTTATCCCTTCACTCAATATCAAATTAAGTACATATATTAGTACCATTTAGAACTTGAAAACCCACCACTAGATCTCAATTACAGATACTAAAAGACACCTCCATATCAACTTTCGGCATTCAAGATTTATACATTCACTCAATACCAAATTAAGTACCACTTAGTACTTTTCGAACAGTTATGGAATTACGCCCATATCTTAACCACAGACACCAACAGAAATCAAAATTTCAAGATTTCAGATCTATTCCTTCACGCACACCCAAATTTAGGGCACTTTTCCGAAACCACCTCCATATTACATTTCCAGATAAAAACAGAGGCCTTAATATCAAATTTGAGGAATACAGCTCTATAACTTCACCCATTAACAAATTTAGTATCATTTAGTACTTTTCGTACAAATATAGCATAACTCAATGATTTTTCCAAATACCAAATTTAGTACTTTTTTGTACGTATTTCCAAAACCACCTTAAACTCTTAATCCTATACAATAACAGTGACTCTAAGACTCTCACTCCCAATTTCAGATTTCAAACTCCATTCCTTTCCTAAATACCAAAGTTTATACTATTTAGTACATTTCGTACTTTTTAGTACGTATCTCCGAAACCCCCGCCATGTATCAATCGAACCCACATGCGAAATTTTATTATTATTATTATTTTATGCGATTCTAGCCTGGGTGTAGATAAATCAGCCAGTCACTCATTATATCTTTCAAAACTTACCTCATCGAAATAACGATTTTAGACCCTAGGTCTCTTTGGACCAAATCCGTTTTGGGACATTTGGAGTTGATCCAGCAATGTACGCCTGTGCATCTGTCTGTCTGGCTGGCTGTTGCGCACTATAACTCTCGAAGGCAGTATCCGATGTGGTCCAAACTTGGTACATCGTAATATTATTATAAAACTTAGATTGAGTTCGGAGATGGACAATATCGGTTTACTCCTTCTGGTACCTCTTCCACAAAAAGTGAACATTTTCAAAAAAAAAAAAAAAAAAAAAAAAAAAAAAAATATATATATATATATATATATATATATATATATATATATATATATATATATTTTACTGCACAGAAAAAGAAAGGAAAATCCATTTGTGCTCCATCTTTGCAAATCTTAGTATTTGTATTCGTGATAGGTCAGGTGCGAAAATGGACAATATCGGTCAACTCCATCAAGTACCTCCAACACAAAGAGTCAACATTTTGAATAATTATAACTCTAGTAAAATGTGATGTAAGAGCCCGATTGTCTTCAAATTATCACAATATTGTTATTAACTCAAGATCTGGTGTAAAGATGAAATATATCGGTCCACTCCTTCTGGTACCTTCCTCATATAGGGTCACATTAGGGTCTATTTTCTGTCACAAGCTGTGGTATTCATTACGAATTTCAAATACCAAATTTGAAACAATTCCGGCGAACAACGTCGTTAAAATCATCAAAATACCGAATATCGGAAGGTGTTGTTATATGGGGGCTATACGAAGACGTGAATTTTCTGTCATAGGTTGTTGTACCTATTACGAATATAATTATATGGGGGCTATATACAAATTTGGAACAATTCCGGTGAATATAATCGCTAAAATCATCAAAATGCAGAATAACGGTAGGTTCCATTATATAAAGACTCTACGAAGACGTGGATCTGCATACAAATTTTTTTGCCATAGGTTGTAGTACCTATCATGATCTTCTAATACGAAATTTGAAAGAATTCCGGTAAATAATATCGCTAAAATTATCAGAATACCGAATATCAGGAGGTACCGTTATATGGGGGCTATATTAAGACGTGAACCCGCACAGAAAATCTTCTGTTTTAGGTTGTAGTATCTATTACGAACTTCAAGTACGAAATTTGAAACAGTTTCGTGGAATATAATCGCTAAAATCATCAAAATACGGAATATCGGTAGGTATCGTTATATGAGGGCTCTACGAAGACGTAAACCTGCACATACAATTTTCTGTCTTAGGCTGTAGTATCAATTACGAACTTCAAATACCAAATTTGAAACAATTCCGATCAAAAATGTTGCTAAAATCATAAAAAACTGAATATCCGGAGGTACCGTTTATGGGGGCTATACGAAGACGTGGACCTATACCGACAATTTACTGTCATAGGCTGTAATATTCACTACGAACTTCAAATAACAAATGTGATACATTTCCGGTGAATAATGTCGCTTAAATCACCAAAATACCGAAAATAGGGATGTAACATTATATAGGGGCTATACAGAAACTCGGCCCATTTTCAATACCAAAAGTCCTGCAGAGGTAATATACATTTGAGTAAAATAACTATCAATCTACTTCAATTCGTTCGGAAGCTAGAGTGATTTCCACAGACTAACGGACGAACGTCGCTAAATCGACATAGAATTTTATGCTGATCAAGAATATCTATGACAAACTTAATATATAACAAGTAAAAAAACATTAAGTTCGGCCGGGCCAAACTTTTAATACCCTCCACCTTAGGGTAAAAGAAACATTAGAAGAAATGTGGCAAAAACCATTAAAATACCGAAAATCGGGAGGTACCGTTATATGAGGGCTATACCAAATCATGGATCCATGCATACAATGTTTCGCCACCGAAGCTGGAACCCATTATGACCAACAAATACCAATTTTCAGACAAATCCGTGGAAAAATGTATCAAAAATAATCAAATTACCGAATATCGGGAGGTACCGTTATATGAGGGCTATACCAAAACGTGGACCTATAATTACAATGTTTCGCCACACGAACTAGGACCCATTATGACCCACAAATACCAATTTTTAGACAAATCAGTAAAAAAATGTGGCAAAAACCATCAAAATACCGAATATCGGGAGGTACCGTTATAAGGGGGCTATACCAAATCATGGACCCATACATGCAATGTTTCGCCACCGGAGCTGGAACCTATTATGACCAACAAATACCAATTTTTAGACAAATCCGTGAAAAAATGTTGCAAAAATCATCAAAATTACCGAATATCGGGAGGTACCATTATATGGGGCTATACCAAATCACGGACCCATACATGCAATTTTTCGCCACCGGAGCTGGAAACCATTATGACCCACAAATACCAATTTCCAGAAAAATCCGTGAAAAAATGTGGCATAAATCATCAAAATACCGAATATCCGGAGGTACCGTTATATGGGGACTACACCAGAACGTGGACCTATATATCTCATTTTCAATACCAACCATCCTAGACACAATGTAAATAGCTCTGCTAAATTTTGGCGCTCTACGTCAAATAATGTGGGCTGTATCGTGATTTCAACAGACAGACGGACAGACAGACAGACAGACGGACAGACAGACAGACAGACAGACAGACGGACATCGTTAAATCGACTTAAAATTTTATGCTGATTATGAATATATATACTTTATGGGGTCTAAGACGAATATTTAAGGATGTTACAAACGGAATGACAAAGTTAATATACCCTCCTTTCCGAGGTGGAGGGTATAAAAAGAGAACGAGCATGATTCCAATTTCCATTTACTTTACGTTTCCTCCCTAAACTTGCCTAAGTAGCTTCGTATTTGTTTCAAATTAGATTTAGAAAAAATCTAAATTTAGAAAAACAAAATACTCATACTCAAATTTATCCTCATTTTCGGAATTGACTTTTTTAGAGTAAATACGAATTTGCAACAAAAATACACAGTTAATGGAATTTTAAAGTGTTTACTTAATTTTATTATTCATTGGAAAAGAATTTAAAATCGCGAAAATAAAAAAAAAAACTTTTTGCCAAATAATTCACATTTGATGAAACCATGTTGCCAGGGAATAGCAAGCCACTCAATTTCGCCATAATGGGGTGTTGGCTTTCACAGCACTTCTCTAAGCTGTAAATATTATTTATTGATTTCTGCCTCCTGTTTCGTTGCAAAGAAAGGATTTATAGCGGGAAACTGTATGACATACAACATGACGTTCCAACCCCCCCACAACCGTTGTGGGTGGGCTGAGATTTGGATTTGGTCGGTCCTTTTGGCCAACAAAGAAAATGCTGAAACTATAAAAAGCCAATAACAATTTATAGTCATTAATGAAAATTCCAAAGCAAAACTGGCTGTATGTGTTAGCCATTGACACAGTGAACATTTTCAAAAAAAAAAAAAAAAAAAAAAAAAAAAAATATATATATATATATATATATATATATATATTTTACTGCACAGAAAAAGAAAGGAAAATCCATTTGTGCTCCATCTTTGCAAATCTTAGTATTTGTATTCGTGATAGGTCAGGTGCGAAAATGGACAATATCGGTCAACTCCATCAAGTACCTCCAACACAAAGAGTCAACATTTTGAATAATTATAACTCTAGTAAAATGTGATGTAAGAGCCCGATTGTCTTCAAATTATCACAATATTGTTATTAACTCAAGATCTGGTGTAAAGATGAAATATATCGGTCCACTCCTTCTGGTACCTTCCTCATATAGGGTCACATTAGGGTCTATTTTCTGTCACAAGCTGTGGTATTCATTACGAATTTCAAATACCAAATTTGAAACAATTCCGGCGAACAACGTCGTTAAAATCATCAAAATACCGAATATCGGAAGGTGTTGTTATATGGGGGCTATACGAAGACGTGAATTTTCTGTCATAGGTTGTTGTACCTATTACGAATATAATTATATGGGGGCTATATACAAATTTGGAACAATTCCGGTGAATATAATCGCTAAAATCATCAAAATGCAGAATAACGGTAGGTTCCATTATATAAAGACTCTACGAAGACGTGGATCTGCATACAAATTTTTTTGCCATAGGTTGTAGTACCTATCATGATCTTCTAATACGAAATTTGAAAGAATTCCGGTAAATAATATCGCTAAAATTATCAGAATACCGAATATCAGGAGGTACCGTTATATGGGGGCTATATTAAGACGTGAACCCGCACAGAAAATCTTCTGTTTTAGGTTGTAGTATCTATTACGAACTTCAAGTACGAAATTTGAAACAGTTTCGTGGAATATAATCGCTAAAATCATCAAAATACGGAATATCGGTAGGTATCGTTATATGAGGGCTCTACGAAGACGTAAACCTGCACATACAATTTTCTGTCTTAGGCTGTAGTATCAATTACGAACTTCAAATACCAAATTTGAAACAATTCCGATCAAAAATGTTGCTAAAATCATAAAAAACTGAATATCCGGAGGTACCGTTTATGGGGGCTATACGAAGACGTGGACCTATACCGACAATTTACTGTCATAGGCTGTAATATTCACTACGAACTTCAAATAACAAATGTGATACATTTCCGGTGAATAATGTCGCTTAAATCACCAAAATACCGAAATAGGGATGTAACATTATATAGGGGCTATACAGAAACTCGGCCCATTTTCAATACCAAAAGTCCTGCAGAGGTAATATACATTTGAGTAAAATAACTATCAATCTACTTCAATTCGTTCGGAAGCTAGAGTGATTTCCACAGACTAACGGACGAACGTCGCTAAATCGACATAGAATTTTATGCTGATCAAGAATATCTATGACAAACTTAATATATAACAAGTAAAAAAACATTAAGTTCGGCCGGGCCAAACTTTTAATACCCTCCACCTTAGGGTAAAAGAAACATTAGAAGAAATGTGGCAAAAACCATTAAAATACCGAAAATCGGGAGGTACCGTTATATGAGGGCTATACCAAATCATGGATCCATGCATACAATGTTTCGCCACCGAAGCTGGAACCCATTATGACCAACAAATACCAATTTTCAGACAAATCCGTGGAAAAATGTATCAAAAATAATCAAATTACCGAATATCGGGAGGTACCGTTATATGAGGGCTATACCAAAACGTGGACCTATAATTACAATGTTTCGCCACACGAACTAGGACCCATTATGACCCACAAATACCAATTTTTAGACAAATCAGTAAAAAAATGTGGCAAAAACCATCAAAATACCGAATATCGGGAGGTACCGTTATAAGGGGGCTATACCAAATCATGGACCCATACATGCAATGTTTCGCCACCGGAGCTGGAACCTATTATGACCAACAAATACCAATTTTTAGACAAATCCGTGAAAAAATGTTGCAAAAATCATCAAAATTACCGAATATCGGGAGGTACCATTATATGGGGGCTATACCAAATCACGGACCCATACATGCAATTTTTCGCCACCGGAGCTGGAAACCATTATGACCCACAAATACCAATTTCCAGAAAAATCCGTGAAAAAATGTGGCATAAATCATCAAAATACCGAATATCCGGAGGTACCGTTATATGGGGACTACACCAGAACGTGGACCTATATATCTCATTTTCAATACCAACCATCCTAGACACAATGTAAATAGCTCTGCTAAATTTTGGCGCTCTACGTCAAATAATGTGGGCTGTATCGTGATTTCAACAGACAGACGGACAGACAGACAGACAGACGGACAGACAGACAGACAGACAGACAGACGGACATCGTTAAATCGACTTAAAATTTTATGCTGATTATGAATATATATACTTTATGGGGTCTAAGACGAATATTTAAGGATGTTACAAACGGAATGACAAAGTTAATATACCCTCCTTTCCGAGGTGGAGGGTATAAAAAGAGAACGAGCATGATTCCAATTTCCATTTACTTTACGTTTCCTCCCTAAACTTGCCTAAGTAGCTTCGTATTTGTTTCAAATTAGATTTAGAAAAAATCTAAATTTAGAAAAACAAAATACTCATACTCAAATTTATCCTCATTTTCGGAATTGACTTTTTTAGAGTAAATACGAATTTGCAACAAAAATACACAGTTAATGGAATTTTAAAGTGTTTACTTAATTTTATTATTCATTGGAAAAGAATTTAAAATCGCGAAAATAAAAAAAAAAACTTTTTGCCAAATAATTCACATTTGATGAAACCATGTTGCCAGGGAATAGCAAGCCACTCAATTTCGCCATAATGGGGTGTTGGCTTTCACAGCACTTCTCTAAGCTGTAAATATTATTTATTGATTTCTGCCTCCTGTTTCGTTGCAAAGAAAGGATTTATAGCGGGAAACTGTATGACATACAACATGACGTTCCAACCCCCCCACAACCGTTGTGGGTGGGCTGAGATTTGGATTTGGTCGGTCCTTTTGGCCAACAAAGAAAATGCTGAAACTATAAAAAGCCAATAACAATTTATAGTCATTAATGAAAATTCCAAAGCAAAACTGGCTGTATGTGTTAGCCATTGACACAAAAAGCCACCGAACACCACTACCACACACAATCACACTACTGTCTTTCTACATATTGCCCACACATTCCAACCCCTCCCCCACATATCCAAAAAACAATTACTACATCCCTCTCCACTCACACATCTCTGATAATGGATTATAAATCACGACCATGTAACAAGTTAAACTGGGGTCCATTGATCCGCCAAGACGCTATCCATGTGTGGTCGAGTATGTGTCTTGGTCGATAAATGTTGGTGTATCTGCAAATAAATTGTTAGCTATTTGTAGGCGATTCATTCGCATGTGTGGGTCGTAGTGCCTCTCTTTTGCACACACTCACACGCAGAGAGAGTTAAGTGTACTTTAAAGTTCAATTGCTATCTGAGAACTTTAACTGCCTTTCAAGATAACTGTGAAAAGTTCATTCATTATTTTTCCTCCACTCATTTCAATGGGACTTTTAATTGTGTGGGTATTGAATTGAATTGACCTTTTTTTGCAGGGGAGAGAGTATTAACAATAAAGGATTTTAAAGGAAAAACATTTATGACAGTTTTTGGAGGGAGTAGAAGTGATGGGTGTCAGTATCAACGTGAGTCCATTAATCCTTAATCGCTCAACTCTTTTTTCCAGAATAAACCCTGACGATTGCTCTCCGCCCGGCTCAATTACCCATTAAAACGAAATGGCATGTCTATTGTGGTTTAAGTATTTTTATTTTATTCCTGTAATTCGTTTTACAAAATTTTTATTTCGGTTTTGTCTTTGTTTTTTAAAGACAACCCGAAATGCCATTTTGTGGAACATTGTTTATTGTTGGGTGACGCCAACAAGTCGTTCGGTCTATTTAACAACATGTGTGTAACATTTTACAAAATAAGCGAAATAAAAATGATAATGAAGGGTTTATTTGGCTAAAATTAAGAGATTGTTTTTTGGCAATAGTTCAGAGTAGTTGGGAAGGAGAAATGGGATTGAGGAGAGCTACAATTACCCGGCATTCCTATCAATTCCCAAATTGTGTACATATTCTGCTAACCATTAATCGTCTATCTTTCTTCTTTCTTCTTTCTTCTTTTTTCCGTTTTGAAATCAAGATAGAAAACACGTATTTTATGCAGAGCTTTAAAATTTTGTAAAATTATTATATATTTGTTCATTATATAAGTGGTTTTAGGTATAGTAATTATGAAGGTCTACCTACGTTCTTGATGTATATAAAATCTACGTACAGAAAATTCCTTATGTATATACTATTTCGTTTAGCCCCCAGTCACATAATGGAATTCTTTTGAATCTTTAGTCAAAATCCCAAATCAAATTTGTCGTAAATTTGGATTTTAAATTCTCCCTAAACGTGAACTTTTGAGCTATGGAATATATATATATTGAAGAGAGTTGAATGCTATCTTTGAACGTTTCGTTTTTCAAAATCTTGAACCCTATGTGGGGAAGGTACCAGATGGAATGGTCCGATCTCTACCATCTCTATATCAGATCTTGTGTTGATAGAAATTTTGAGTTGTACAAGTCTGAATGGAATCGGATATTAATTTCGCGTTTTATGGGCTTCATGGATACCCCAAATGTTGACCCTTTGTGGGAAAGGTACCAGAAGGAGGGGACCGATATATTCTATTTTCACACCAGACCTTTAGTTAATAAAAATATTGTGATGTGTGTAATTTGAAGAGAACCAGATGCTTATTTCGGATTTTATGATAGTTTTGTTATTCAAAGTTTGAGTTTTTGTGGCGGAGGTACCAGAAGGAATGGTCCGATATCTTCCATCTTTATAGTATATCTTATGTTGATGGAAATATTGAGATGTCCCGAGTCTGAATGGAAACGAAAGTTAATTTGTGTTTTATGAGCTTCTGGATATCCCAAATTGTGACCCTTTGTGGGGGAGGTACAAGTAGATCGATGCATTTCATCACACCAGACCTTGGGTTAATAAAAATTGTGATGTGTGTAATTTAAAGACAATCGGGGACCTACAACACACTTTATAAGAGTTATAAATATTCAAAATTGTGACCCTTTGTGGGGCTGGTACTAGATGGAGTGGATTTTACATCTTCGCGCCTGACCTAGGATTTGGTCCAAAGCCCGATATTTCGATGATACACGTTTTGGCCGTATCTACCCATATGGCTCAGGGTATGATAACTTAGGACACTGATAAAGAGTATGTGGCATTTAAATATTATTTTCAAAGATTTTGGTGTACCTCTTATCAGAAAAATTTTACCTCTAATCAGCGAAAATTTTCAATGGCTTAATTCACAAATGATACCATTTAGTTTAAAGATGAAACACAAAAAGAAAATATGAAAAGGAATTATTATTTTGACAAATGTCAGAATAAATAAAGAGCAGCAGCAGCTTAAGTTCTACTTTTTTCAAAACAATGCCAATAAATAACGGCTATGAGATTGCTTTCAACTTTAGACTTTGAAATAAGTCTAAAGATCTTTCAAAGATGGCAGTTAAAATGTCAAAATGTTTTTCTTTGTCATTATGTGTTATTACTGACAGCCTGGAAAAGAAATTAAAAACAAGAAATAAATAAAAATCATAAAACTTAAGTGGAAATATGATTTGCAGAAATCCCAGCACATCATTCACATGAACACTTTATGACGTTTTTCTCGCTCTTTTTCTCTCGACATGATTAATGACAAAATCTAATTAAAAAGTTCGCATTTCAAGCAATAAAAACATTTTTGCAATATTTTATTATTGAAAAAAAAAAAAAAACAGATATCGCAAATTGATGAAACCCTCAACACATCACTTAATTTGGGTTCTAAGCATTTTTGTAAAGTTATTTGCTCAAAATTATTATTCCGTTTACTTTAAACCAAAGCCTTTTCATGGAAATGACCTGCCTTTAATCAAATGACCCCATGCCATTTGTATCTGGGTTAAATGCCGTAATAGGCTCGCCATTGACAATTAAATTTCGGTCAAAAAGGCTCAGCAACGAAACGCTCTGTTTCAATTTGAGTATTTCCCTACGCTCTTTCTCCACCCCACTCTCTCAGTCTCTTTGCCCCGCAACGGTACAAAAATGCACCACACACACACTCACACTAAAACTGCGAGGGGTAGAGAAATTGTGGAGGAGGAAGATGATGGAGAAATAGTGAGGCGTGAAGTGAAGAAATGTCGATATGAAGTAAACCCACCAAAAAAGGGTGTTTCCCCCCTCAAGCCAAACATATGTGTGGGTATGTGCTGCTATATATGTGAATATATGTATGTGATGAGAAAGACCTCCAACAATTTAAGTGTTCAGCGTTGATAGCAGTTTATGTGACTTTTTTCTTAAGATATCCGAGTAAATCCACCCTCCAACATTCTTGCCACTTTTAATCTGGCAAAAAAAAAAAACCGTAACGCAAGAACTAAAGAAAAAAACTTTACCATCATGCACAACTGCAGAGGCACGTTCAAAGCAACATACATACACCACAAGTATGTATACAAACACACATACAGACACACACCAACTTACTCACTTATCCATTCATTCACAAGTTCTTCTACGGTATTCTAAAGGGCCTGGGCCATACTTGCCTCCAATATATGCTTAGTGTGAGCACACTCAGAAATGCATAGATTTGTAAACATGTGTATGTATGTGTGTGTGTCTGTATGGTTTCCACGAATACACATTAAAATCTACAATACCCTGTATTTATATAGGCACATATTGTGAGGTGTGTCTGTGTGTGTCAGTTTTGCATGCAACCAGCAGCAACAACAACGACAACTACCACCACCACTTCAGTCTAAAGGATCATCGACACAAAACTGACCTAATTTCAGTTTCTCAGTCAACATGGACGCAATGCTGGCGCAAAAGTTGTTGTAAAAGTTTCCAACATTGTTGTTGTAATGCCAGCAGAAAAGAAGAGAAATGTGTCTATGGTTAGTAGTTAAGAGATTCATGGTGCAATTGAGCAAGAGAGATGGAGAGTACAAGAAAATACAATGTCGAGAGAGGGAGAACGCAAGAGAGAAATCAAATTGCAGAGCTAAACTCGTTTGTGGGTCAGTGGGTGAATCGAAAGGTGATTTAATATGCCAAATACACGTAGCCTGCGAATCAGACATTGAACATCCTTTTTTTCCTCACAAAGCAAACACACGTACATACACACACATATGTATGTATATGGGGACATAGCAGACGGTTGTGTGTTGATTTTTTGTAGGCTTTCAACTTTTTTTTGACAATTTGATTTTATCGCCATAACATTTTTGCTCTTTAACGATTTCGATTTAACTTTAACATACATGTATGTTGGTGTGTACATATGTATAGTTGAGAGTATTTGCATGTTTACATATAAATATTTGTGAGTCTTAAAAAGGAATCTCTGTGTATTTTGTATTCTGTAGGTGTAGGTTAGTTACATTCATCAATTTGATATGATTTCTCTGTTGTTTACATCTGTTTATTTGCTGTAGAGGTGGTGTAGTGTAACAATTTGGGTTGGGGATGGATGGATGCGTAAATGTTGAATTTTGAAACAGTTGGAAGAAAATATTATTTAAGTAATACATCTGTGGACCACCTAAACGTATACATAATATATGTGTGATTTTTTAACAATTATACGCACTTAATGCCAGAGATAATTAAGGTGGGAATACATAAAGCGCTTATCTGGCTGGCTTAAGTCATCCGCTGGCTTCTTCGCAAATGAACAAAGGAGCCTTGGGCCAAAATCGAACTAAGTTAACCTAAAACGCTCTTGTTCATCTACGAAGAAGCCAGCCAAATATGCGCTTTATGTATTTCCATCCTTAGAGTTGTGCAATCTAGCTCCTGTAATCCAGTCATTTGTATGCAAACTCTGGCTTTTTGGCAATTCGAATTTTAAGGTTACGAAAAGTTCTAAAATGGTACTAAACTTCTAAAATAATAACATTCAGCATTATGCGAACGGATAGAGCTAAAAACTTGAAATTTGATTTGAGAATCAAGGTTGGAAAGTAAATTTGATACATGAAGTTGATTTTGGTAAATGGTACTAAATTTGGAAGAGTTTGGTTTTGGGTGAACGGATAGGCTAGAATTTTTGTATTGGGATCTCTGTTGGCGGTAGGTTTGTGACAAAATGATAGTCGTGAAAATACAAGTGCACAAAAAATGCTAAATAATTTGGTATTGGGTCATCACATAATGTTTGAAATATGAAATTTGGTATTACGGTCGCTGTTCATGTGTAGCATGTAGAAATGGTTTCGGATATGTATACTACAATTGTTCGAAAAGTACTAAATGGTACTAAATTTGATATTGGGTGAAGGTATAGACATAAAATTCTGAAATTTGATATGAAGTTTACTGATGGTACCTATGTTTGATATTTGGGAGTGGTTCGGAAATTTGTTCTATCTTTGTTCGAAAAGTACTAAATATCACGAACTTTGACATTGAGGTCCCTGTTAGAATTTGTATTTAGAATATGGAGGTGATTTTGGAAATGTGTACTAAAATACTTGGAAAAATGCTGTACAGGGTGAGATGAAAAAACTGCAACCAACTTCAGACTGCTGTCATTTCTAAGCCACTCGTCCGACAGCTGTTAAAATTATTCCAGTGACAGCTCATAATATTGTTTACAAGCGTACAAAAGCATTTTGGTGATAATTTCCCAGAAAAAAAGTTATTCGTGATGGAATTCGAGCGTGATATTGTGATTTCTTTATATTTGGTTGGAAAACCACAAGTGGCTATGGTTAGAGCATACCAGCATTTAAATGTGAATAAATTTTTTGTGTCTCGTACCATCGTTACCGGTAAGCTACGGGTAGCGTAGCCCGACGTCAAGGAAGTGGACGGAGAAAACAGCAACATCAGCAGGAATGGTTCGAAAAATGAAGAAGCGAATTTATCGAAACCCGCGTCGCAGTGGCCGAAAAATGGCTCGTGAGCTGAACATATCGCAATATTCCATTCGACAAATATTGAAAAACGAGCTCGGGGTAAAGCCATTGAAATTTCAAACAATTTAATTTACTTTAATTTAATTTACAACGCAACAGAAAGAAAATAGACAAAAGAGCTAAAGAGTTGCTTCGCTTGGCCGAAAGTGACGAACTGCCAAATTTGTCCACCAAAATCTCCGAATACCAATCCATTGGACTATTGTGTCTGGAGTATTTTGGAAAGCTAGGTTGGCACTAATTCAATTCCAAAGTGGCGATCACCTCAAGCAAGCGCTTCGCCGGGAATGGGCCAAAAATACTGCAGAGCAACATTCGGGCAGCGTGTGATGGTTTCATTGGCCGTTTGAAGGCCATAACTCGTGCCAAAGGTGACCAATTCGGACAAATCTAAACTTTTTCTAAAATATGATGCTGTTTCCGACATTTTTTGCTTTCATTCAATAAAATTTGAAAAAAAATGTAAAAATTATTATGGCGTTTGACTTTGTTGCAGTTTTTTCATCTCACCCTGTCAGTGTGGGTATCTGTAGTCGAGAAAAGGACCTGCTCTTAGATATGGGTACTATAATTGTACTAAATGGTACTAAATCTGTTAATAAAGATATTAAAGAGTTTAAATTTTTGAAATTTGATTTTAATGTTACTGTTGGTGTCTGTGGTTAATATATTGACGTGATCTACGAAATGTGTACTATAATTGTTCGAAAAGTACTAAATGATGTGTTGGGTGAAGGGATGGAGCTAGAATCACGAAATTTGACATTGAAATCTCTGTTGGTATCTGGTTTAATACATGGAGCTGGTTTCGGAATTGTGTTCTATAATTGTACGAAAAGTAGTAAATGGTACTAATTTATATGTTGGCTGAAGGAATAGGGCTGGAATTCTCACATTTGATATTGAGGCCTCTGTTGGTTATTGAGGTTGAGATATGGAGATTGTTTTGCAAATGAGTACCTTAATTGTACGAAAAGTACTAAAATGTAAGAAATTTGATATTAGGGTTGCTATTCATGTGTAGATTTGTCATTGGGTCAGGGGTTTAACTGAGGTCAATGTTGGTTTTTCGGAAGTCTGTTGGTAAAACCTTGAAACATTCAACATTCATTTAAACAACATTCTTTTAAATATATGTATTCAACTCTTATGGTAAAAAATATTCCAAGGCGTATGTCAGATATTAGGTAGGGCTATTAAAATTATGTGCTATTTGGAAATGAGGAATCATGGAATAAAGAAAACATTTGTAATTAGAGTGACCTACATGCCTAATGGACACTGATCCCCGTAGAAATTTATAAAGAATAATAATCCACTTGGTATTTTGTTAAAAAAAACTTGAGTTTTTTTTTAATAATTAAAGTTTTTTAGACTACACCACATTTCTACATCTTCTATCAAAGAACTTCTCATAGCCGTTTTGAGTATCTATCATTCCCCGGGACTCCCTAATATACCAAAAAAAAAATCAACAAGGCAAATGTATCGTATCCACGTAGATACTACCAATGTTTGTCTACAAGGCAAACATGTAAATGAATTTGCAGAACTTTAATGCAATTCGCCCGAGTTTAACGAGAGTTTGATGATGTATTTGCCCTTATCAAATACGAAAAACTTTGTCTTTATTTCGCTTTTCCGATTTCGGTTCAGTGTTTGACGGTTGCAATCATTTGCAAATTGTTTTTATTGTTATTGTAAGTGTGTATTGTTGGAATGATAACAATACACATACAGTCGTAGACACACTCACACACACAGATATACAGAAATGTGGCAATACCCAAACACCTTGCAATACATACAAACAATCTGTCAGATAGCTGGTCGACCTTTTGATTTGTTGTGGGAGTTTGTGTGTCTGTGTTTATGAATTTATAAATAAATATGTATGCAGGCAGGTGGGTGTATGTGTGTGCGTGTGTGTTTGTGTGAAATTGTGTCATTTTTAAGGTTACCTTAGGTAAGAATGGCATCGAAGACGACAAGCACCAAAGGTATTCTTCGACTTCGACGATGACTTGATTTGATTTCATTTGATTTTTGCATTGATTGTGGCGGTGGCGGAGCGGGGGAAGTATACCCAAGAGGCCTAATAAAAAGCAATTTCAATAAAGACCTTGCCGCTCAGTGTTTTGACATTGAGTGGGAAAAATACCAATAGTCTAAGTAGACCAAGGAATGTTGTTTTGTTTTTCTTCTTCCGCTCGTCCCCCGCTTGTTCTCCACCCAAAGTAATTCCAACGAAGACAGATAATGCAACAAGGTCAGTTATGATAAGTTTAAGACAATTTTTCAACTTTTTTTTCATGGGGAAAGTTTTAATGAGCGCTGGAAATTTCGATGGCCCCCAGAGGCTCATCAGCAATGCTAACTAGGATTATTAGTTGATAGGCAATCGTCAAAGTTTTGGGCGTTTTTATTAAAAACAGAAAAGTGGGTATTACACCTTGGGAATATGCAATGAGGAAGAGAGATGCTAATCATTTACATGCTAAAACGGGATGTGTCCAATCCATGTGCAATCCTAAATTATGATTCCAAGATTGATTATTCCTGATTCCTGCTCCGGAATAAGAAATTCCGCCATGAGTTTTTGACATTTCCGTTTGTTGTTGTCTGAACGTCTTATTGTCATGACAAAATTATTCAAAAGCTTTGAAAACATCTAGCCAAATGATGATGGAGATGATGCCGAGCATAGCATCATTGACGAATGACGATGACATTATTTCCGTCATTCACCTTTGTCATGGCATGGCATCAGCTCTCAAACTGTCTTTGAATGTCATCATCACCCATTTCGATTAAAGCTATCATTCATCGTTCATGGCTCATAAATTATTCAGACCACGTGTAGTACCCCATAAGCGGTTGTTGTCTTCCTCCAATGGCAGGATATCATTATGAATGGATCTCTCCTCTTCTTCTTCTATTTTTGGGTGTAGAACGGATGTAAAACAATTCAACGATTGACAAATTCAATAAACAAAATGAATGAGTGGTGGGGTGAAGTGGGGTGGGTGGTGAAATAGAATTTTCCTTTTTCAGTTGGTTCATCCGTTTGTTTATTTGTCACGGAATTGAATTCGATTGCTTGTCATTAAATCAGATTAAATCAATAAATCGAAAATCTTGTTTGTAATAGAGTATCCAATTTATTTAGAAAAATAAACTCTCTCCATTTGAGATTTGGGAAATTTAAAATGCAAAACAATTAACGCAGAGCTGGGAGCATGGTATTTGGCGGACAATGGGGATGCAATCGAATTAACGCGAAATTGAAATCAATTTGGTTACCAATAATATATAATTTAAAGAGAACGAGTAAAAATTCAGCTAAGTTCGGCAAGGCGAACTTTTAATACCCTCCACCATTTGGAAGTCGTATGTAAAAAATCCGTTGAAAAATGTCCCTGTAATTTTAAAATTTTGGAATATCAGGTGTAATAGTTATATGAGACTATATGAAAATGTGCACTGTCAAATATCTGCAAGGGAAAGTGATGCCTATTAAGAACTCCAAACAATATTCTCTTGAAAAATATAAGGAATATTGTGAGGTATGGTTTTATGGGGGCTACACGAAAATGAGAATTTGTGTGCGTAATTTTTTTTGGAAATTCCAAATTTGAGATTTATTTACTCAATGCCAATATCTCAATTCTGAATACCAAAACATACCTCTATATCAAATTAGGGGATTCCAGCCGTTTCCCTTCGCCCAGTACCAGATATAGTACAATTCAGAACATTTCGTACAAATATATTACACATTTCCGAAACAATTTCCATATGTCTAGGCTACTCATGAACAGCGACCCTAATAACAAATTTCCGATTTCAAGCACTATCTGTTCGTCCATTGCCTGATTGTACCAAATATAGTATTACTTGGTACTTTTCGTGCACTTGTATCAGACATTTCCGAAACCACCTATTTATCACAAACCTACCATTAACAGGGATTCCAATGCAGAATTTCAAAATGCTAGCTTCATCCATTCACCTTAAAGGCAATCGAACACTTAGTATCCTCAATTAAATTGTTGTTTTTTTGCTGTGAGCCCAATACCATTGTAAAGGCGTTGTGGGTTAATGCTTCCCAATCAGTAGTGCCCATTACGAACTTCAAATACCAAATTTGAAACAATTCCGGTAAATACTGTCGCTAAAATTATGAAAATACCGAATATCGGAATCTACCGTTATATGGGGAATATACGAAGACGTGAACCTGCATACAAAAATGTTTGTCATGGGCTGTAGTATCCATTACAAACTTTAAATATGAAATTTGAAATAATTCCGGTAAATACTGTCGCTAAAATCATGAAAATACCGAATATCGGGAGGTAACGTTATATGGGGGCTATACGAAGACGTGGACCTGCATACAAAAATGTTGGTAAAATATATCGCTAATTCAGGTAAAATATATCGCTAATCATCAGAATACCGTAATGGGGGCTATACGAAAACGTGGACCGACATGGCCCATTTACGAACTTAATCTGCCTACTGGTAAACTATGCATGTAAAATGCAAAATTTTAGCCTTATATCTCAATTCGTTCGAAAGACAGCGTGATTACAACAGACAGACGGACATCGCTAGATCGTCTTAAATTTTTACGCTTATCCAGAATATATATACTTTGTAGGGTATATTATAAATATTTCAAGGAGTTACAAACGGAATGACATATACCCTCCATAGAATGGTGGAGGCTATGAAAATGTATATAGCCTATGTTACTTTCAGGCGATGTTGTAGTATACATGGACATTTTCAGGAAAATCTGTGCAGTGGTTTACGGGTCCATTAATTACAAACAAACATACAAATATTTTCCTCTTCAATAGATATAGATGTATTGTTTGGATTGTTTGTTGTTTTGACGTGATAACCATTTTCTCTCGAGATTTTTTCTTAAATTAAAATATAGTTCAAAAAGAGCCTTGTAAATATTTTTCTACCAAAGAGAAGAAGCCGAACTACAATCAAAACTTACTTTTCTACACAGCTCTTATATATGTGTATATAGCCATGCAGACAATATCCTTGCAAAGACAATAAATAAAACTTTAATTGTTTTCTTATCTCCCTTCGACGTTGAACTAAATCCATAGCCTTGAATTACTTACTTTTCATTTCTTTTTACATTCTTCCATCGGTCGGTCGGGCTTGGAAAATAATTCAAATTGTTTATTGTTCATAAATGTCATGACATCGACGACTATCCATAAATTCCAGTTAACATATGCAGACGACCGAAGACTTGTCACCCAGCACTACCCCCGCTTGGCCAGCTAACCATGTGTTTACTTTGTCGTTTATTGAAAATTTGCCTTTGGTCCTCTGCCACTGCCTAGACAGCGAGAAAGAAATTGAGATTTGATGTCCTTTTTTGCATAGTAGAGCAAAGTTTTTCATCTTTAACCTCTCGCACCCCACCTCCAAACAACACCACCTGTTTCCTTAACTTGCGTGTAAACGTGATTTTAACTTTGGCAACATGTTTTAAGGCTGATGATGATGATGACAATGGTGGTAATAATGATGAACTGGAAACGAGTTGGCCCAGAGCATGACGACTGCCAGTTCTGTTCACTTGGAGCAAAGTTTTCACAGTACAGCTGTTGTCTGTTGTTGTTAGTTTTGTGTTTTTGATATGTTGTTGATTGTCAACTTTTTGTGAACAAAATTGTTATATGTGTGTCCTGGGCAGACAGTCAAAGAAAGACAAGGAGAGAGAGAGGAAGAGGGCAAGGGAGACGTCTGTGAGACAAATTCAAGTATTTACACAAACTTTTTATCTCCCTCCGCATTTACCAAACGAACATATAAACTTACCACAATAACAAAAGTAACAACAACAAAGACAATCACAACAACAACAGTACCAGCGACGACGACTACAAAAACAATACAAAAAATATGCAAGCCAAGCACACCTTCAGCCTTAAAGTGCAGCGGAAGGTTGCTTGTTTGTACTTCTCAAGGCTATTTGCGGCTGGATGGATAACAGCTGACCTAAATATTTTGTTCAACGACCTACCTATCTACCTACGTGGCTAACGAGCAAGCGGCCAACCGACACACAGACCTAACAACAAAACAACTTGCCGACTGAACTAGACATCAGGGTTATCAGTAGTATTTGCTAACTAAGACAGTGCATACCGACATACATACTTCGAATTTTTCTTTTTTCCATTTTGCACATTTGTACACACACACAGATGCAATTACAAATAAGGCTGTAATACATCGATATCAGGATTTGTTTGTTGTTTTATTTGAATTCTCCTTCATATCTCTGGGTGTATGTTTTTATTGGAAAAGTTGTACTTCATTTTTTTCTTCGAAAATATGAAAATAGTTTTCAGATTTTTAATAAGATAAAAATTAATGCACAACAAAAAGTAAAAGTATTCTGAAGTATTGAAATAAATACTAGAAATTCATAACTCCAGAGTCCGTTCAGGTAAAAAAGCTAATTAAAAATGTAGTATTGGGATAGGACATGATCAGGCCATTTTAAATAATTTAAATATACCCACCCAAATCTCGTATATTTCTTAGCTCTGGAAAAGAATAGAGCAAACAGGGAAACAGAGGTCGGCGATAATTCAAAATAGAATTTCGTGTCGGACACAAATAAATATAAATACCTTCACATTCCTTCACTTTGTATTAAAAATTTGATAATTTTTAGAAAATGCTAAAATGTGGTTACTACATATAATCGACCGAAATATTCCATTTTCATACTTCATCTAATGCAGATAAAAATATTACAAGAAAATCGAACATTTATGTCCAATTTTATGCGAATCATAAATTCCGAAAATTCCATATTCTTCTCAAGTTGGTTGAGAGAAATATTTAGATATAGCAAGTTGTAAAGAACCGCCGTTTCGCAATTTATGTTCAAAATTTTGACCCTTTGTATGTGAGGTACCAGAAGGGGTTCGCAGATATATAGCACCTTCACAACAGTTCTTGTGTTAGCAAAAATGTTTGTTTTTTTTGAGATTTGAAGAGAGTTGGATGCTTATTTCGTTTTCTTTGAACCTATTGCTTTTCAAAATCTTGAATCCTATGTGGGGCAGGGAATAAAATAAATGGTCTGATCTCTACCACCTTTATAACAGATAAGATGTACCAAATCTGGAATGGAATCGGATGTTGGTATCCCTTTTTATGAGCTCCATGGATATGCAATATTCCGAGCCTTTGTGGAGAAGGTAGACCGATATATCCCATCTTCACAGCAGATCTTGTGTTATTAGAATAGTGGGATGTGTAAAATAAGAAGAGAACCGCATGTTTATTTCGGATGTTATAATCCTTTTGGTTTTTCAAAACGACCAGAGGTACCAGAAGGAATGATCCGATCTCTACCATATTTATAACAGATCTTGTGTTAATAGAAATATTGAGATGTACTAAGTCTGATTGGAATCGGATGTTAAATTCGCGTTTTATGAGCTTCACGTAAATTAAAAATGTTAACCTTTTGTGGGGGAGGTACTAGAAAAAGTGGACCGATATATCCCATATTCACACCAGACCTTGGGTTATTGAAAATATTTTGATGTGTGTAATTTCAGAAGAGAATCGGACTTTTACATTACATTTTATAGGAGTTATAATTATTCAAAATTTTGAGCCTTTGTAGGGGAGGTACTTGTTGGAGTGGACCAATATTGTACATTTTTGCATTGACGCAAATATTAGGATTTGCAAAGTTGGAGTCAAATCGGATTATACTTTCTCTTTTTCTGTACAGTAAAATATATACATTTTTTTTTTTGAAAAGTTCCACCTTTAGTGTGGCAGGCACCAAAAGGAGTGGACCGATATTGCCCATCTCCAAACTCGATATAAATTTTACAATAAAATAACGGTGTACCAAATTTGGGCCAAATCGGATACTCTTATCGGGAGTTATCGTGCCCTATATAACCCTAAAACGACTCCAAATGTCCTAAAACAGATTTGGTCCAAAGAGATCTAGGGTCTAATACCGTTATTTCGATGAGGCACGTTTTGACCGTATCATATGATACATACACTCGGTAGCCGGGCGGGGCCGACTTTATGATACCATACACCACTTTGCCAATCTAGTAGAGCTCCACATAACAATTAACAGTTTTTTTTGGGAGAATTCAATCGTACACGCTATGATTATAACTATAATTTAAAGTTCAAAAGACTAAATATGCCGAAGCATTTGTATCTTTTAAATTCTGACTTGCATTGTATTGTATTAATCTGAACCGATCTTGATAAAATTTGGCAAGGATATTTCTGAGCTGTATTTCATATATCAACCTGAATACCGTTGTTACGGAGTGCATATTACGGCTTTGGGTGACAAATATAACAAATCAGATGAACAATATATATGGGAGCTATAGTTATATCTGAACCGATTTCGATCAAATTTGGCATACTTATTTCCAGGCCTAATTTGGCTGTATGTGCAAAATTCCATACTATTCGGGCTGATATTACAAATTTGACATACCAGCTTCTAGACTCAATTCGGTCGTAAGTGCCAAATTCCATCCCATTTGGACAAATATTAGACGTTTGTGGTACAATAAAAGGTAAATCGGACGAAGTTATATATGGGAGATATATCCAAATCTGAACCGATCTCGATAAAATTTAGCAAAGGTATTTCTGAGCTGTATTTGATATATTTTCCCAAATATTGTTGTTACAGAGTGCATATTACGACTGCTGAGGACTAAAATAACAAATCGGATGAAAAATATATATTGGAGCTATATCTATATCTGAACCGATTTCGATCAAATTTGGCATACTTATTTCTAGGCCTAATTTGGTTGTATGTGCAAAATTCCATACTATTCGGGCTGATATTACACGTTTGGTGCAAAAGGCAAATCGGACGAAGCTCCCATATATCTAAATTTTTACCGATCATCTCCAATTTCAATAGGGTTCGTCCTTGGGCCAAACAAATGATTTGTGCAAAATTTCATCTGGATAGGACAATAAATGCTAACTGTACTTTGTTTACAAAAATACATGGACAGACGGACGGACATGCATAAATCGACTCAAAATGTGATTTTATGCAGATCATCAAAAGGAACTATGGGTCTATCTCGTTTCCTTTTGCCTGTTACAAACAAATGCACAAAGTCATAATACCCTGACCACCTTGTGGTGTAGGGCATAATGACAAAACTGTTCAGAATTGTTGTGAATGCATTCTAGTATTTAGAAATGATGACTATTTTTCAGATTTGAACTATATTCCAAGTATTATTTTATTTTTCCCTCAAAACTCCCTCAATATCTATTTTCAACCATCTGATTTGAGAAATTTTAGAAAATTTTGCGACTCAATTTGCTGCACGGTTGCCATAATTTGGCGTCCTAGAAAATATTGAAATTTTTAAATCCTCAATATTAAAGTAACAACTTTTCCTCTTGGTGGAGGCTGAACAAAGCTCGGTTCTTAATCTAGCTTTGTCTGTTTTTTTAATATTCAGGCAATAAAACAACAAAAAATACGCTTCTATTCTTGTTTTCCAACCGGAACAATATTTCATATACAATTTTATTTCATTTTGTCTGTGAATATATTTACGATAATCTCCTGGGCATAAAAGTTACTTCCTTTTCAGGCTTCCTTCTCGCGCGCATACATCTTCGAAGGGTGTTAATGAATATCTTGGCATCTACATTTTCATTCCTTCTTTTTTATGTCGACTGTCTCAAACTCTTACTTAAATGTGTCTGTTACAACAACAACGTAGTTAACACCTGTATTTTTGTCTATGCCTCGTCTGTTTTTGTTTGGTTTACCTTTGCTTTGTGGGAGTTAGTATCAGATTTAGCCATTTGGATATCGTGTCTGATGGCCTAGTAAAGTCAGCAATTTACATAACGATAATGACTTGAGGCATGCACACACACACACAGATGTCACAAACACACACATAAATAAATATACATAAATCTCGGCGAATGTTCGTTGGTGTATGTAGATGTTATTAATGTGTATTTCTTGTATTGTTCCCTAAATCCGCTACCAAATTAGCCACATTGCAGGAATGAGGTAGAGTCAAAATAGGTCGCAGTAAAGTTGCTTAAGGGAGAGTGATATAATACCTAATTTGTATCAGGAAATGTATATCCTTAAGTAGCAATGACAAATTATGGACCTAGCTTCTCTTTTACCCAAAGAAGCATAAATCGGTTGGGGTGACTTTTTATTACGTTTTGTTTTTAGTCTTGACTTTAATCTTTCCGAAGCTTTAAACTATTTTTCAAAATGTTTTGAGTCATAAAGAAAATATTTACCTCGCTGATTAGCGCTCCATTGCAATCAGCAGACAGACGTAAATTTGCATTAAACTGTAGAATGACTAATGAATGGCGAATGGTTGGCAGGAAAATAGTTCAACGGACAAAGAAGGATACAAAAAATGATTCGCATTTTATTTTCATTTCAGACATATATAGAGTAACGAAAAGAGAAAAGTCGGGCTGGGCCGACTATATGATGCTCTACACCGCTATGCATATTTAGTAGAACTCCCATAACACAATAATTTATTTGAAGTAGATCATACCTCCTATCAACCTTGGGCTTTAGAGCAGTTCTAATTTGGTTTCAGAAGAACCGAATATATGGGAGGCATATCCAATTCTGAATCGATTTTCACTCAATTTGAAGGAGACGTTTAAATCTTTTACACCAAATAACACTGCTATAGAGTGCATGATAACACCTCGAGAAGGATTATATTAAAAAAAATATGTATCGGAGCCGAGTTCCACAAAATGGAAACATATGTCCCGAAAATCACTCCATTTGTACTGATATTAGGCAAATAATGGCACAATAAACCTGAAACCGGATTAGGAATATATATGGGAGCTATATCCAAACCTTGGCCGATCTCGATAAAAATTAGCAAAGAGCTCGGAAATAGCTCTATAAGATTTCTGGTACCAAATGTCATTGCACCAAATCGGATAAAAATTATATATCGGAGCTATAGCTATATCTGAACCGATTTTCACCAAATGTTATGTACTTGCTTCTAGGCTGAATTCGGTTGGATGTACCAAAATTCAGGATTTTTGGACTGATTTGGGACATTTGGTGCAAAATTAACCCGAAAGCGGGTTAAGAAGGTAAAGATATATATGGGAGTATATATCAAAAACTGAACCGATCTTGATAAAAGTTGGCAGAGGTATTTCTAGGCTGTATCTGATATCTGGTCCCATATATCATTGCTGCCGAATGCATATTACGAATTTGAGGGACTTAATCACTAAATCGGATGAAACAGATATATGGACCGATTTTCACCAAATTTGATGTACTAGCTTCTAGACTGAATGTGGTTGGATGTGTCAAAATTCAGGTCATTTGGACTTATATCGGCCATTTGGTGCAGAATTATCGGTTGAAGATATACGGAAGCTATATCTAAATCTGATCTGATTATCCCAAATTTTAATAGGGTTAGTCATTGGGCCAATCGGATAATAAATCAGACCTGTATTTTGTTCAGAAGAATACATACAGACGGACGGACGACCAGACGGACAGACATGCATAAATCGACTCAGAAAGTGATTCTATTAAGATCCTCAAAAATAACTATGGATCTATCTCGCTTCCTTCTCCATCTTACAAAGAAATGCACAAAGGCATAATACCCTTACCACTATGTGGTGTAGGGTATAAAAACCGTTTAGATTATTTGTGTATATTTCCCTTAGATGCCAGACCACAAAGCCGCAAAAACGCCATAACGAAGGGATCATTTAAACTTTCGATTACCATTTTCATGATTTAATTCAATTTCAATTATGGATTTTTTGGCAACACAGGCAGTGGAGGGAGACACTGAAATAAAGCAATGCAGAAAAAAAAATTCTCCAGTGCAAGAATGCGCGACAAAACAAACAAGCCAACAGAGATTGTGGCAATTTTGAATTAAGAGTTCAGAGGATTTATTGCGTACGCAGATTTTTTTTAATTTTATTAAATGCCACCATTCGAAATTGGATTGCAAATTTAATTTCATGTTTTTTTTTTATAAAAAATTATAATTATCTAAAAGACTCTGAAAAGCGATCATGACACTTTTGTAAATTTGATTTCAAATTCTCATCTTTACCCACACCCTTGGATGGGATTAACCAATTTGCTGTTTTATCGTCAAAATTAATCCTCCTCCATATTGTGTCCTTAGTGCCACTGTAATCCGACCCCTATCCTATTAATTCCCAAAATATATTAAAATAGATACTTTAAGTTCTATGAACTCTGGAGGGAGGGACGAAGGAGGTAGGTGCTAGGGACAATAATTGTTAGTATCCTCATTACATGTCACCAATTTCCATAATCTTCGCATAGCAATTTAGCTTTGAGAGGCAGCCACCCAGCCAGCCCATGGTGGCATAAGATAACCACTTATTTGATATTTGAATGTTGGCTAAATTGAGACATTTCTTTGCGTTATGTGTCGTTTACATTGACATTAATCCGCCTAATTACAATGTATGTTCCAATTACAGTATGTTTTCATATTTACATATGTATATTAGAGTGTAACGTGTAATAATATTATTTTTGTATGATTACATCTTTCGCACAATTTAACTCATTTCAAAAATAAGGAAAATAAATGAAAACAACTTGTTAGATATAATTTAGTATAAGTCTGACAGGAAGCGGACATAGCCTGTTCTTCCCCTTTTTGTACCAAGCTGCTCTTTTGTACGAAGCTGTTCTTACCCCTTATTGTACAAAATAGTTGAAATTAGCGAGCATAACTTCTAAAGGTTTTTGGAATTGTTAACCTGAATTTTAGGATCAAAATTACCCTCAACAGAGTCCTTTGCTATGGTTTTATTTAATATCTCACGTATTCCCAAAAAGTGAGAGTAAAAAGGAATAAAAGTTAAAAGTTAAGGCAAACTTAACACTACTTTAAAAACATAGGTCCCAGACATATTATGCATTCATAAGTATTAAATCAATACTGGATCGTCAACATTAACAAATTGTGAGCTGGAACTTTAATTCTCTTGGAAACATAAATTAATTGTAATTACGTTGGGCGCCAGTATTGTAGGAGAAAATTTGAAATCATTTATTAGTTAAAATTGGGTTTCCTAAAAAAACAACTACAATGTTCATTTTTAGTTTTCATTAGATACGAATTATTAATTCCGTATGAACCATTGTTTAAATAAATTAAATAAAAATTGAAAGAAAAAGACCACACCATTGCGTTGGGCCCAGGAATATCTTGTATTTAATAAATATTTAATTTTTATGGAAATCGAAATTTGGTTTTTATGTTGGGCGCCAGTATTACTAAGGAAGACATTAAGCTCTTAAAATATGTAAATTCCATGTTTGAACAAAATAAATGTTACTTTTTTTGCAACATATGACCGACATTGTTTTTATATTATTTTTGGGGAAATTTCATGTTTATTGAAATCGAAAATTAGTTTTTATGTTGGGCGCCAGTATTACCATGGAAGACATTAAAATCATGAATTGAGTAAATTTAATTTTTGTAAAAAAAATAAATGATTTTTGCAACATGAGTCCCACATAAGGTGCCAAATTTGAACAGAAGTTTGGCGCCCAACGTCAAATGAATTCTTATACAATTCTCATTGCTTTGAAAACATTGGGCGCCACGCATATCTTAAATTTTAAATTTTGAATATAGATCTAGTTTGGGCAAAGAGAGCATCTTTAAAAGTTGACTTACTGAGAGTTTGCAAAATCTTACTGAGAAAATGTCTCAGTAAAAACTATCGATTGATAATCAGCTGTCTTGTTATCGATGTGAACAATTTCAGGCAATAATTTAATTATTTTATTTTTTATTCCGATAATAAGCATCCAACAAATTATTATATTATTAAAAAATATAATAAACATTTTTCACCAGTTTACCAGTAAGGAAAGGTCAAAAGTCGGTCGGGCCGACTATATGATACCCTACACCACTATGCGAATTTAATAGTTTCTATTGGAAAAATTTATTGGAGCAATAGATATACCGCACCGAGTTTCACCAAATGGGAAAACCCGTCTGAATATGAAAAAATCAATTCTGATATCGGATAAAGATATATATGGAAGCTATATCCAAATTTCACCCGATCCCGATGTAATTGATATCTTCTACCAAATATCATTATTATGGAGTCCACGTATGGGGGGACTTAAAACCCCAAATCGTATCAAACAGATATATCTGAACCGATGTTCACCAAATTTGAAGTACTTGTTTCTGTAATGAATTTAGTCGGAATTGCCAAGATTCCGTTCATTCAGGCTTCTTACCAATATTGTGCACAATAAACCTGATATCGGATAAAGATATTAATGGGAGTTATATCCAAATATGATCCGATCTCGATGCAATTTAACAGAGGATTTTCGGGGATGCATGTGATATCTGGTACCAAAGATCATTGTTGTGGAACGCCTAATCGGATTAAATATATATGGATTTATAGCTATGAACCAATATTCACCAAATATGATATATTTACTTTTAAACTGAATTCGATCGGATGTGCCAAAGTCAGGCCAACTGATATTGGCCATTTGGTGCACAATTAACCTGAAATCGGTTGAATATATACACACGAGCTATATCTAAATTTGAACCGATTCTCACCAATTTCAATAGGGTTCGTTCTTGGGCCAAACAATTATTGTTTGGAAACTTTCATCTCAATCGGATAACAAATGCGTCCTGCATTTGCAAGTCAATTCTCTCATTTACAGGAAAAGTTATTTACAGAAAGTTATTTCACTCTCAAATCGCTCCCTTTTTTAAAATTTTGTTTTACCAATTTTTGACAGGCCTTATATTGGGAAATTCGGAGTTTAAAAAATTGGTAAGACATTTCCCATCCCATCTTCACTCTAAATTAATTGATGCTAGAAACTTAGTTAGTTTAAATTTTCTAAGAGGTATGTTGATTCCAAAACTTGACCCTTTGTGGAAGAGGTGCCAGAATAAGTGGTCATACATTATCCTAGTCTAAGTCTGATACAAATATTACCATCTGTTGGTCATTCCTGTGTTCCGAAATTATACTTAGGGAAGAAATATTCTTTAATAGGACAATAGCTGGTTAAAAGTAGATTGCTAATTTATTTTTCGGTTATTTTCTCAAACTTTCAGGATCAGCAAATATCTCTCTCGAAATCGAAAATGGGTTTTTTAGTGTCAAATGTCGAATATTGTATATATTTTATTTGTCCCTAATATACACACACATAAATATGCACATGTTCATATGTAAATGATTTCAATATTGTTTTCCATTTAATCGCCATAAATTAACTTCGATTTATTGCTGCACACGCGGTGGAACTACAATGGCTTTTTATGGCCACTCATTTCCATTATCATTCGTTTTGTCATTTGTCAGAGCAACCCAGAGATGCAAAGATTTTTGCACCACCAACTCCAAGTGGCGAAAACATATGAATGCGTGCCGGATGACGTGTTTGGAATTTGAATGTCTTCGAAAAATCATCCCGAATATCAAATTCCCACGTACACCATAACACATTTCATAATCATAACCGAAGCAATAACCAATGAAAGTAAGGAGTTCTCGTCGGCAGGAAATATTCATAATTGCTAGGAACTTTTACATGTCACGAATCCATGTGTAATTTCACTTGACAAATTAAAATCACCATAATAATATTAAATAAAAGTGAGAAGAGGTTCCCGTTTGGAGGGGCGGAGCAGGAGTAATTCTCCTGGAGGAAATGGTCGCAGATATGAGGTAGGGGGAAAACTGTTAAAGATTTGCTCTTTAACAGAGGAAACATTGTTAACGTCACAACCATTTAAAATATTTTTTGATTCGAACAGCATTTATTTTAAAATGTAAAACATTTGCTGACATATCATATTTTTGTTGCTTTTTTATTATATACGTCATAAAATTATGCGAATAAAAACAGAAAAAATTAGAAAAGCGTTTTTTTCCGTTTTTCCTTTGCCATAAACATATGAATCACGCTTAAAATGTGCGTTTTTTTTTTTTTTTTTTGTAAAAACATGGATCCATACATAATAAATATATATTTTTACATTTATTTTTTGGAGATTAATTTTTGTCATTTAGACACACACACACACATTTTGTGAACGTTGACAATTTTTCAATGAACTTGTGCGACAACGGAAGCCCCAGCCTCAACTATCAAACCGATCTGTCAATATGTCAATCAATGATGCATCGCATATTGATTGTATCAAAGTAAAATAAATCCAAAAACAACAGCAGCCGCAGCAGCAGAGGCAGCAACAAACGAAAACATTGCAGCAAACACATCATTCTTACCGCAAATATGTGAAAGGTCATTTCAACGAAGTCGAAGTTGGACATTTTTAATCGCTTCATTTGTTATGTTGCCTTTTTTTGCGAAACGTATTAATCCAATTGCAAATATCAAAAGTCATTTATCAAACAATGTTTGAGAGACGTTTTTGGGAGAGCAAGCTCCCAACATTTTACTATTGTCAAGTGTGCATATGTATGTTTTGTGTGACAAGTAGTATGAAGTGCAAATCGGGAGAAGACAGAGCATAAGATATCTTTAACAAAACATTTATTATTATTAACTACAATTTCTGAAATCCAAACTAGAATAGTTATTTTCATTTGAAATGTTGGTCTTATTAAGGCGAAAGTAATTTTTTGATGGATATTTCATAATTTTCTCTTTTGAGATAATGCTTTTTGAAGTTATCGAAAGCTCTCTGTCATATTTTCTATTTTCTACCTCAAATCTTCTGAAACGAAGCTTAAAACATTGGGGTCCTTTTGCCAACATACAAATGGCCCCAAATAAAATTGTCATGGGAACCCGAAACCCTTTGAGGTTGTGATCTACAAACCAAACAGATTTGCACCTATCCATCAATCAATCTGAAGCTACACCGTACTAAATTTTCAGACTTTTAAAAATTGTTTAAGTTTTTCCTTTTTTGAAAAGAATAATAGGAAAAGGTTTACATTTTACAACAAAATGTCTAAAAATCTCTCTTTTTGAAATTTTCTGAGCAGGATTTTAGTACGACCATTGCAGAATGGACCCACATTAAATTTTGACCAATATTTCGACATTTCCATATGTAAACCATGGAAACCAAATTTCGGGATTCCAGCCCAATCCCTTCACCCATTACCAAATTTAGTAACATTTAGTGCGCATATCCAAAACTATCTACATCTCTCAATCCTAAATTTTCGAAGAATTATAGGACGCATCACAAAACCACCATCAGATACAAACAGAGACCTCAATATCAAATATCGAGATTCCAGCTCTATACATTCACTCAATACCAAATTTAGTAACATTTAGTACTTTTCGTATATTTTTAGTACTTTAGTACTCATTTGCAAGACCACTTCCATATCTCAATACCAAAGACCAACATAGACCATAATATCAAATTTGAAGATCCCAGCCCTATACATTCACTCAATACCAAATTTAGTACCATTTAGTACAATTATTTAGTACATATCCAAACCCAGCTCCATCTCTCAACTACAGACACTAACAATGACATCCCTATCAAATTTCAGGATTTCAGCTCTATTCCTTCACCCAATGTCAAATTTAGTACTATTAAGTACTTTTTGTACAACTAGAGTACAAATTTCAATCCCCAACCAACAGATAATAAATATCAAATTTCAGAATTTTAGCTCTATCCCTTCATTTAATTTAGTACTACTTAGTACTTTTCGTACAATTATAGTACACTTTTCTAAAATCACCGTCATATCTTAGCCAAAGATACCAACAGGGATCTCAATACCAAATTTGAGGATTTCAGCCCTATCCCTTCACCCAATACCCAATTTAGTACCATTTAGTACCTTTCGCACAAATATAGGCCGCATTTCCAATCCACCACCAAATCTTAAACACAGATACCATCTGTAATCTAAATATCGAATTTCAGAATTTTATCTCTATCCCTTCACCCAATACCAAATATAGTACCATTCACTACTTTTCGTATTATAATTTTTTATGAATAGCATTTCAATAAATTGTAATTTTTCTCACGCAGTCAAATTAAATTAAAATATTTTCTCTTTTTAAAAAAATTATTAAGAAAATGTTATTGTAAGCACTTAATTTGGCTGATAAATCCAAACCATTCATATTCATAAAACTTATGACAGAATTATAAAGTTGTGGCTTCTTTTTGCAACTCGCCTAACTGCAGCTAGTTATCAAAATATCAAAAAAACATCTAAGCTTTCTTTATAATTGGATGTGTGGTTGGTTGATTGTTGTAAGAATACGCTGCTACTGCTGCTACTTGCTTGCTCGTGCATTGCAATTTAAATATCCTTCTCATTCTTTTTGCCGAACGGCTAAAAGGACGAGCGAGATGCTAGACAAATAAAAATCATTTATAATGAGAAATTTTGAATAATTTCCTTCATCCTGTTGAGTTAGAGATTTCAATTATTATTCATGGCTGGTTGTGTGCCCGCACACCACACACATTCATATCTTTCCACACGACATGAAGCAGCCAGCAGTATGTGTAACACACTCTCACTCTCTCTCTCCCGTTCTCTTTTGAGACATATTCGCCATTCATGCATTGTGTGTTGATGGTATCTTCATTTTCCCTGGCATTTAAGTTGATGCCATTTAATTTAATACACTCCAATCTATCACTCCCTATTACTGCTGGCAAGATCCAAGAGACGAACCAAGAAGAAGGCATCATGATTATGCAGATAAAAAGTTTGGGGAAGAGGATGTAGTGAGAGATTGTAAGGAAGTACTAAAGAAATTTGGATATATACAACGAATTTGTCCCACTTTACAGTAAAATAAATAAATTCAAGAGGGTAAGGAAAATCTGCATGACTTGACTGAGTGCCCACACAAACTTGTACACCCGTGTTAGAAAAAAAAAACCTCTAAAAGGATTACAAGCCAAATGGGGAATTTAAATTAAAACTTCGATTCGTGATGTTGAGCTTTCTTGTTTTCCCTGAGAGTACATTGTATGCCAGGATTGCCAGATGGAATATCGATTTGAATAGAAATGTGCTGCAAGCATTGCAGGAACAGGAACATAGACAAACAAATAAAAAATCGTTAAGTTCGCCTGGTTTGAACCTTTAATAACCTGACTTTGAGGTAAAGAAATCTATTCAAAAAAAGTTTTGCGATTTAATAGTTGAGCTGGTTTAGGTTTGCCAGCAAAATAGATTAAAGAATACAGCAAATTTTCAAAATACCACAAAGTAGGCAATAGCATTACATGGGACTGCATCATAGGAGCTACACCTAGGCAAATTCCTACTTCAGAAGATTTTATCTATTGCGTGATTCTAAAACCATTTTTTCTGAAAATGCGGTTAAGATATCAAAAATATAAGATTATTTTGAGATCCGCTACGTGGTGGTATTACTTATTTAGACAAAAAGTGGACATACATATACCAAGTTCTGCCACAGGGAGTAAAACGCAATAGAACTGTATGTGCAGAAATAATTCAATTGAATCGTCCAAATATCGAAAAGCGGGAGGTACAGTTATATGGGGGTAAACTTGGACCGACAAGGCTTCATTCAAACTGGCTACTGACAAAGTAAATTTTAGACTTCATTACCTAGTTCCGCGGACTCCGGTCGTTTGTATGCATAATCTGCGTATGAGTGACGTGAAATATAAAATGTATGAAATCACTCATACGCACTGGTGTACTGAACTAAGAACTAAATTGACACAGCTCTACCCTTTACCCAATACCAAATTTAGTAACGCATATCCAAAACAAATAGTAGTACTTTTCGTACAATTATAGTACGCATTTCCAAAAACACCTTCATATCTTAATACCAGATATCATCAGAGAATTAGTATCAAATTTCGAAATTCCAGCAATATCCCTTCACCCAATACACAATTTGTACCACTTCGTACATTTCGCATAATTATAATACACATTTCCAAAACGACCTCTATATCTTAATTACAGTTACCAACAAGTATCTCAATATCAAATTTGACGATTCCAGCCCTATGCCTTCACCCAATACCAAATTTAGTACCATTTAGTGCTTTTCGTACAAATATAGGACGCTTTCCAAATCACCGCCAATTCTAAAACACAAATTTCAAAATTGTATTTCTATCCCTTTACTCAATACCAAATTGAGTACCTTTCAATACTATGCCTACAATTATAGTACACATTTTCAAAACCAAATCTATATCTTAATCACAGATACCAACAGGAACTTCAATATTATATTTGAGGATTCTAGCCCTATCCCTTTACCCAATACCAAATTTAGTACCACTTTGAACTTTTCGTACAACATTTAGTACGCATTTTCAAATCACCGCCAATTCTCAAACACAGATACCATCAGTAATGTAAATATCAAATTTCAAAATTTTGTCTCTAGCCCTTCACCCAAATCAAATATAGTACCATTCAGTACTTTTCGTACAATTATAGTACACATTTTCGAATCGACCTCCACTTGCCCAGCTTAATCATGAACAGCGATCGAAATATCAAATTTCATATTTTAAGTACTATCTGTTCACTTAACACCAAATTGTACCAAGTATAGTACAATGTAGGACATGTCGTAGCACACATTTCCAAAACCAACTTCTATTTTGAAACCTACCAATAACAGGGATCCCAATATCAAATCTCCGAAATGCCAATTCTAAACCTTCAACCAATACCCACTTTAGTAACACTTAGTACTTTTCGTGCAAACCTATCCCTTTACCCAAAACAAAGTTAGTATCATTTAGTACTTTTGGTACAAATTAAGTAAATAGTTCGGAAAACCACTTACATATTTCAGATTTCAGGCATTATCTGTTTACCAAAAACCAAATTGTACCAAATATGGTACCATTCATAATATTTCGTACAAGCCATCTCTGAAATGTTCCGAAGCCATCTCCATGCGTCCACACAACACATGAACTGCGACTCAAATACTAAATTTCAGATTTCAAGCACTATCTGTTTACCCAATACCAAGTTGTACTAAATATAGTACAATTTAGTACTTGTTGTGTACTCATAGTACATATTTCCAAAACCACCTACAAACCACAAACCTACCACCAAAAGGGACCCCAACATAACATTTTAAAATCCTAGCTTCTCCCTTAACCAAACTTTTCCAAATTTAGTACCATTTAGTACAGTTCGCACCACACTTAGTACAAATTTCAAATTCCACCTTCATATATCAAATTCACCTTGATTCGCATAACAAATTTCAAGTTTTTAGCTCTTCACATAGTACCAAATGTTACCATTTTGGAAGTTTAGTACCATTTCACAAATTTTAGTAACCTTAAAGTTCGAATATTCAAAAACCCTTTGGTACAGCTATCATGCACCCCATCAGTGACTCTCATTCCTAATTTCAGATATTCCAAATTCCAGCTCATTCCGTTTGTCCAATACAAAGTATTAGTCATTTTAGTACTTTCCGCATCCTTTTAGTGCGAAATTTTCTAAAACCCAGCCCAGCCTACGCACCAAGACTGACCACCGTGATTATCGTTCAATTGCTGTAATCTCGTCTCATTAAATATAGTAATTGAAGTTCGTAATAGGCACTACAACCTATGACAAAAAATCGTGTACGTAGGTCCTCGTCGTCGTATAGCCCCCATAGAACGATACCCCCGGATATTCGTCATTTTGATGATATTAGCGACATTTTTAACCGGAATTGTTTCAAATTCGGTAGCTATGGTTCGTAATGGGCACTAAAACCTATAAAAAATCGCTTATGCAGGTTCTCGTCTTCTTATAACCGCCATATAACAATACCTCCCGATATTCGGTATTTTCAGCAGAATTGTTTAAAATTTCGTAATGGTACGCAGTCTATGACAAAAGTTACTAATGGATGAACACGTCGTCGTATAACCCCCATATAAGAAGAACAATTTGAGGGTTTTTTTTTTCTACGGAACGATTTGGAATGTTTAAATTATTCAAAGTTCGGCCGAGCGTGTTTTACTTTTTATGTTCTTAAAGAATGAAATCACATTCAAACCTGCACATTGATAAGTCAATCGGTCAGTTCGCCAGTCTCAAAGTCATCACTTGCCACTTGTATTCAAATATAGAATATAGCTACCAAAAACTCCCATTTCTTTTATCTCCTCCATCTCTCATCCACGTGGCAACTTCAAGGCAAAACGTGGCATTTTTCTGCAATAAATATTGTGGCACATCCTCTCAAGCATAGCTTTCGAAACAACAATGTGGTGCGTGAATTAACTATTTTCTTTCAGAGCGAACAAGAAAAGTGTAAAAACAATAGCAACAACAACAGCAACAAGACAAACAAAAATACGCCATGTTCAAGTGGTACCATAACAAAGCATGGATGAATACGTGTACTCTCCTGCTGTACTTTGTTGTAATTTTTCCCTTTTGTTCTTTTCGTCTTTTTATATAGCTTGGATCCTGGGCTGGCTTATGTGCAAGACGGTACCTTACATACAGGGTGTGTCGGTGGCAGCATCCGTTTACAGTCTCATAGCTGTGTCGTTGGATAGGTAAGTCCATGCAAAAGCAAGAAAACTCATTCAAAATCTCCTTTCAACATCATTCATTTTTTATTTTCATTTATTTGGGGGGAGTTCTTTTAACATTCTTGGATTTTTTTTTGGGAGGGAGGGTACATTTTATTGGGTATGAATGGTGGAGTAGGAAAACGGAAGTCGGGAACCAGGGTCGGGAACCGTTTAATGGTGGGCTACAACGGCGGCATGGGCATGGTGTACAGGTACAACTGGCACTACAGGTTTCACGGCAACCGGAACCACCGGCTTGGCCACCACAACTGGATGGGCAACTACAGCCTTAACGGGAGCTGGGTGATGAATAACGTGTCTGGTCGTAAATTAAGGAAATTAGTATTTAGTCCTCCTCGCAGACAAATGAAGCCATAAATACTTACGAGTGCACGGCATGGGCACCATGATGATGTATTACCGGAGCATGAGCCACCACAGCATGGCCATGGGCAGGAGCCACTGGAGCAACTACAACACCGGGAGCGGCAACCGCAAAAGCCAGGACGGACAAGACCAACAACTATAAAACAAGAATAGGAAACAGAAGAGGAAAACAATGAGATCCGCAGACACACAGGCTACAACAAGAGCAACGCAAGGCAACGCATGGCGCCCAATTGAAATTATGAACTCATACGACACTGCCACAGGACAGGCTGCGACAGGATAACAGACTTACAAGTTTGAACATGATGACGGGATTTTAAGTGCTTGCTTAGCAAATGGAGTTGAAAATTTGTTTCGCTGTTACGCTAGATTGGCAAATGATTTGCAACTGATGTCGAACATAAAATTCCAAATTGCTTTTATACGCTTTGCGAAATGTTTCAAAAAAAAGTGCTCCTCGCAGATTATAGTTAGTTAAATGAGAATATTATTAAAGTAGTTTTAAATGCAAAGAGGGGTCGGGGGGAGAGGCAGACAGACAGACATGAGGCTGAAAATGGGTGTGCGTACATTGGTCTTTGCAAAGTAAACATTTAAAAACTGGATGACCGCCGTTAGAATCAAATCAACTACCGGCCTATGATAGTAGCCTGCCTTTCCAATAGAACCCACACACATACACACACGCGGGCAAACAAAAGCGCGCGCAATGCACGGAACTCAAGGAGACATCACGTCGTTGTCAAACATTTCCAAACGACCAAATCTCAAAAAATAAAAAAAAAACTAGCAGAACAACAAAAACTGAACAAACACCGCCACTGACTTTGGGTACATTAAAATAGTCGTCCCCTCTCTCGCTCTCTCACCGCCAATAATAAAGATAAAATTCGAAGCCAATGAATCGAAACAGTTTGAACTTAAATTGAATGCAAGTTTAATGTCCCTCACTTTTTTTGAGAGTTGTCGCAAATTGTTATGCTCTCGCCGGCAGCAGCTACGACATCAGCATCATTTCCAGCGACAGAATTCGACTCGTGTTCGTTGCGGCCATAAAAAATGCATTTCTTGTTTGTAATCAAAATAAAAAAGCTGATATTGCATTACAATCTTGAATTGGCGCTAACGTTTTTTTTTTTTTTTCTTTCTTTTTTGTTGTGCTCTAATTTTTTTCCGAAACGGTTTTTATTTAACTTTCCAATTCGTAACGGGGGTTGTGGCGGTTTATTGAGTTGGTTCGGTGGGAATTTATTTTCTATTTTTTTTTCGAGTCGATATTATAGGGTGCACTAAATGTTACACTATTTTATTTTACGTTAAAAAATATACAATTATTAAGCGCTCGAGAAGTTTTTATACGTTTGGAATATTTGAAGATAGAGGCCACATTATTTTATGTAGAGCTCTGAAATTTGATACATATATATCTTATATCTAAGAAAAAGGGTTATATTGGTGTACGCTAAGGTATGAAACCCATATTCCCTTCAGATTTTCAGATTATTGCAATTTTTACCAACAAACAACAAATTTAAGCGGATCTTAGGTGAGCGGTATTGTAACTTGGCAATATCGGTTATCCACTGTTAGCTATGGTGCCAAATATATCCCTAACCCGATTGTTTTTATGAATCTAAGATTTAAATTGTATGTAAAATTGAGTTCAAGATAGAGCCTACAAAACTGCAACCAACTTCAGACAGCTGTCATTTCTAAGCCACTCGTCCGACAGCTGTTAAAATTATTCCAGTTACAGCTCATTATCTTGTTTACAAGCGTACAAAAGCATTTTTGTGAGAATTTTCCAAAAAAAAAAGTTCTTCGTGATGGAATTCAAGCGTGATAGGGGGATTTCTTTACATTTAGTTGGAAAACCACAAGTGGCTATCGTTTGAGCACTCCAGCATTTAAAAGTAAATACAATTTTTCTTTGTCTCGTACCATCGTTCGTTACCGTAGCGTAGCCCGACGTCAAGAAAGTGGACGAAAAAAATAAAACATCAGCAGAAATGTTTCGAAAAGTAAAGAAATGACTTGATCGAAACCCGCGTCGCAGTGGTCCGAAAATGGCTCGTGAGCTGAATATATCCCAATATTCCATTCGGCAAATATGGAAAAATGAGTCATTGAAATTCCAAAAAGTGCAAGAACTTACACCTCAACAGAAAGAAATTAGACTCAAAAGAGGTAAAGAGTTGTTTTGCTTGGACGAAAAGTGGTGTCCGTCACCGATGAGAAAAAGTTCGTTGTCCACCAGTTTGTAAACAAAGAAAATTATCGTGTTTACTTGCCAAAGAGGTTAGCTGAAAATGTGCCCTTCGGTTGGCCACCAGAACTTAAGCGCTCATATTAATCGGCCGTGGCATCAGAATATATGCCGAATATTATCGCGAAAATATTCTGGAGGGTGTATTAAAGCCTTGGGCATGCAAACATTTTGGCTGCAGACCTTGGACATTCCAACAGGACTCAGCACGCGCCACCCAAAAATGGTTACAAAATGAGGTTCCTCCTGTGTTAGGTACTTGATGGAGTGGTGGTTAAAAAAGAGGTCTCTCGCTTCACTTCCAGCGCACAATGGCAACCAAAATCTCTGCATACCAATCCGTTGGACTATTGTGTCTGGAGCATTTTGGAGAGCAAGGTTGGCATTACAATCTACCAAAGTGTCGATCACCTCAACAAGCGCTTCACCAGGAATGGGCCAAAATACCGCAGAGCAACATTCGGGCAGAGTGTGACGGCTTCATTGGCCGTTTGAAGGCCATAATTTGTGGCATAGGTGACCAATTCGAACAAATCTAAATTAATTCTAAAATTTGATGCTATTTCCGAAATTTTTGGCTTTCATTCAATTGGAATTTTAAAATTATGGCGTTTGAGTTTGTTGCTCACCCTGTATGCAGATTTTTATCACACCCTGTATGCAGATGGATTCCTCTAGTTTGAAATATATTTCGAAATATTTAGGATACAGTTTTGGATTTTGATAGAGATTGTAGGATCATTGGTACAGAAAATGGGTCATATCGCTCTACTCGAGAAGACCCCATGGAAGGATAACAGCAATTTCAAGTATATGTTTATACCCTACACCACATAGTGGTAAGGGTATTATGTCTTTGTGCATTTGTTTGCAACATGGAGAAGGAAACGAGATAGACCCATAGTTACTTTTGAGAACCTTCATAGAATCACTTTCTGAGTCGATTTATGCATGTCAGTCCGTCTGTCCGTTCGTCCGTCCGTCTGTCCATGTATTCTTGTGAACAAAATGCAGGTCGCATTTATTATCCGATTGAGATGAAATTTTCCAAACAATATTTTTTTGGCCCAAGGACGAACCCTATTTAAATTGGTGAGAATCGGATCAAATTTAGATATAGCTCCCATATATATCTTCATCCGATTTCGGGTTAAATGTGCACCAAATGTCCACTATCAGTCCAAATTACCTGAATTTTGGCACACCCAACCGAGTTCGGCCTAAAAGCAAGTATATCAAATTTGGAGAAAATCGGTTCAGATATAGCTATAGCTCCCATAAATATCTTTCATCCGATTTGATCTTTAAGTCCCTCACATTCCTACTATGCACTCCACAACAGTGATATTTGGTACCAGGTAATAGATGGAGCACAGAAATAGCTGTTTTAAATTTTATCGAAATGGGTTCAGATTTGGATATAGCTTCCATATATATCTTCATCCGATTTCGGGTTAATTGGCCACCAAATGGCCAATATCAGCCCAAATGGCCCGAATTTTGGCACATGTGACCGAGATTAGCCTTAAAGCAAATACAACAAATTTGGAGAAAATCGGTTCAGAAACAGCTCCCATATGTATGTTTTATCCGATTTGGTGTTTAAGCCTCTCACATTCGTAATATGCACTCCACAAGAATGATATTTGGTACCAGATAAAAGATACAGCCCAGAAATAGCTGTTTGTAATTTTATCGAAATCGGTTCAGATTTGGATATAGCTCCCATATATATCTTCATCCGATTTCGGGTGATTGACCACCAAATGGCCGTAATAGCATCAATTTTGGCAAATCCGACCGAAACCAGCTTAGAAGCAAGTACACCAATTTTAGTAAAAATCGGTTCAGATATAGCTATAGCTCTCATATATATCTTCATCCGATTTCGTGTTAATTGTGCATCAAATGGCCAATATCAGCCCAAATGGCATGAATTTTCGTACATAAGACCGAATTCAGTCTAGAAGCTAATACGTCAAATTTGGAGAAACCCGGTTCAGAGATAGCTATAGTTTGTAAAATGCACGATAGAATTAGATAGATTTTGATTTTGTACCAAATATCTCATAGAGCTCTGAATTGCCCTGTATAAACCTTTTTACGAGATCTCTACTAAATATGCATAGTGGTGTAGGGTATCATATAGTCGGCCCCGCCCGACTTTTGAGCTTTCCTTACTGGTTTTATATTGCATGATTTCTGAGGAATCTTAATCCGAAAATTTCCAAAAATGTGAAATGGGGGGACTTATCGCAATTATTTAGGCTACTTTGTCTACTTTCATAATCTGCTGGATGTTCCCCGTATCATAGTTCATCATAGTGGTTTAAAGATTTTTGTATATAAACGCCGTATTATGCTCAGTACTATGTTTTTGAGTTTTGTGTGTGATACCATCATAATGTTTGCAAATTAATACCGTTTTCATCACTTTCCTCCACATGAAAGCGTTAATATTATTCAAAGCTGTCAATGGATGTTATTTTGGCATAAAACCGAGTTGTTTGTAAAAAAAAGAATTATTAAGTTTTCAACTAAAAACCAAACGATTTTGGTATGAAAAATGTATTTATTTTTAGTTTTGGGAGTATTGATTGAAAAGTTTGCCACACGCGCAAACGAAGGGGTTTATCCGAAGCACCCATCATGCGTTTGAATGTAGGGGGGACCACAACATAAGATTTATCGTCATGCGTGTGACAAAATGACTTTGCTGGCATTCGATCATTTATCAAATGAAATAAAATTCCAAACTTTTGTTGAGGTTTTGAAAAATGCTTGATTTTCTATCAACTGTAAATTCAGTTAATAAATATAAAAGTTTAAAGTTCATCGAAAACTATTGATTTTAGTTACAGAGTTATGGAAAAGTGGGGTTTTATGTATATTTAAACCATTTCAGGCCACGAGAATAAAATAAGGATCCCTTCCTATGCACATATAATAAATACTGGGGACTTTGAACCAGTCAAAAGCTAGGAATGAAATTAAGAAAAAACTAAATTAAAAATTAAATTTAAGTATTTAAAAGCAAAATAATACACGTAGTCGCATTAACAGAGCTGGGTGGTACAATGAACTGTCAAATCATTATACCCTACACCACATAGTGATAGGGGCATTATGTCTTTGTGCATATGTTTGTTATATGGAGAAGGAAGCGTGATAGACCCATACTTTTGAGGATCTTCATAGAAGTACTTTCTGAGTCGATTTATGGATGTCTGTTCATGTATTCTTAGTAACAAAATGCAGGTCACATTAATTATCCGATTGAGATGAAATTTTCCAAACAATATTTGTTTGGCCCAAGGACGAACCGTATTGAAATTGGTGAAAATCGGATCAGATTAAAATATAGCTCACATATATCTTCAACCGATTTCAGGTTAATAGTGCACCAAATGACCAATAAAAGTCCATAATCCTAAATTTTGTAACAACCGACGGAAATCAGGCTAGAAGCAAGTAGAGCGAATTCGGAGCAAATCGGATCAGATATAGCTATATCTCCCATTTATAGGCTTTATTCGATTTGGTGTTTAAGTCCCCCACATTGGTAATATGCACAAGAATAATGTTAGGTATCAGATACCAGATACAACCCAGAAATACCACTCTCCTTGTATTCTTGGGAACCAAATGCCAAATTGTATCAAGATCGGTTCAGATTAGGATATAGCTCCAATATATATCTTCAATCGATTTCGGGTTAATTTTGCACCAAATGGCCAATATCAATCCACATGGCACATCGACCTAATACAGTCTAGAAGCAAGTACAGCGAGTTCGGAGAAAATCGGTTCAGATATAGCTATAGCTACCATATCTAAGTTTCATCCAATTTGGTGTTCAAGTCCCTCACTTTTTTAATATGTATTCGACAACCATGATGTTTGATACCAGATATCTAATAGTGCTCGGAAATACCTTTGCTAAATTTTATCAATATCGGTTCAGATTTCGATATAGCTCACATATATATCTTCAACTGATTTCGGGTTAATTGTGTACCAACTGGCCAGTATCTGTCCAAAAGTTATGAATTTTGGTACAACCGACCGAATTTAGTCTAGAAGCAAGTACATCGAATTCGGAGAAAATCTCTTCAGATATAGCTATAGCTCCGATATATATGTTTCATCCAATTTGGTGTTTAAGTCCCCCACATTCGTAATCTGCATTCGACAAAAATGATGTTTGATACCAGATATTATTGAGCTTGGAAATACCTCTGCCAAATGTTATCAAGATCTGTAGCTCCCATATATATCCTTTCAGGTTTACTGTGCAAATGATACCTAACCCAACCCAAATGGAGTAAATTTCGGGACGTATGTTTCCATTTTATGGAACTCGGCTCCGATATATATTTGTTTTAATATAATCTTTCTCGAAGTGATATCATGCACTCTATAGCAATGTTATTTGGTATAAAAGATTAAAATGTCTCCGCCAAACTTAGTGAAAATCGATTCAGATTTGGATATGCCTCCCATATATTAGTTCCCTTTGAAACCAAACTAAAACTGCTCTAAAGCCAAATGTTGATAGGTGGTATGATCTACTTCAACTAAATTCCTTTGTTACGGGAGATCTACTAAATATGTATAGTTGTGTAGGGTACCATATAGTCGGCCCCGCCCGACTTTTGACTTTTCCTTACTTATTTTTGATATACAAATATCTGAATGAAAAAATATTCGAATTAGTTAAAAATGTTGAAAAACACATATCAGGACTATTCAAGGACATTCCAAAGACCTAAAATGGTAAAAACTAGACAAAATGCATTTTGATCAAATGGTTTGTGTCTACAATACATGAAGTAACAGCCCATAGCAGGGACATGTTAATATGAAAAACACAATTACAAAAACGAATGATAAATAAAAATTTAAAAATCGAAAATTTTGGTTTCATAATTCTATTCTATATACCTTTCCAAAAATTTGCATCCTTCTTTGGTGGTTTATATCAATTAGCATTGGTAGCTATGTTGTTATGATATCATAACAACAGAGGTATTTTCACAGGGCTGCCATATTTTGATTCTGTCTTCTCCTATCTTTACACTTCTATGTCTTTGGACATTCTCTGAATAGAGTTCTATAAACCATTCAAAAATTCAATTTATTTTAGCAGACAATTTTTCATAGTTTTGATCTGTATTCTTCTATCAGGGACAGGAAAAAATGGTTCCTTGAATAAGAAATTTGTGTACCGACTTTTGTCATTCCTTACTGGTTCTATTGAAAATTATTCTAATTCGAACCCGTCGGTGTTCATTGCATCCTAATGTATAACGAACTTCGACTAGGTGTACCCAGCCCAGCTTTCACGCAACAATATAGGAATATTTTTTTATTCAATAAAATATTTTTATTTCAATTAAATACATAATAGCCATTGAAAAAATAAAAAAAAACGATTGACAAAAGTAAATCATTTGCATTTGTAATTACCTGAGGTAAACTTCTCTCGGTGCACTTCGCACAAACGCCGCGACAATTATCTTCGAATGCGGAGTAGGTCACCTAATCTATGACCACGATTTCTATGCTCATATATCATAGTTACGGTCAAATTCTGTTTACACCGCATGTGACTTGTTTTTAAGCCTACCTACCTACCACACATGCGATACACAATCTACACACATATATATATTCGATATGAACTCATTGCACAGTTTGCTTCCACAAGCGTTCTACGGCGTTTATCTTTCAGTTTGATGTTGTGCTGACTGAAACAAGATCAAGTTCATCGAGCAAGCTAAAACGCCTTGACCATCGCAATGTGAGCCTGTCATTTCGTTTTATCGAATTCATTAATAAGTTTTATGTACTGTGCGGGTATTATTTCTTAATCTATTTTAATTTGAATATTTATTTCATTAAATATTTGATCGATTGAATGTGAATTAGATCGGAAAAATGTTGAAATTGGAGTAGTGTTTGGAGTACAATGTTGTAATTAATCTATTGAGAGTATTAAAATATATTAAACTACAGAGAAGTAAGGTGAGTAATTTCTAGATATCATTAAGTGTGATCCATGTTCAAGTATGAAATTGTGTCGAATTATTCACTTTCAAAGACCAATGAAAATACAGATCTAGGTATGCTTATATTTTAATTCTACCATTGCTTTTATATTACGAATGCTGATTGGTATTTGTGCAGAAGCGGGTTGATTTTTTTTTTTTTGTACAAATGTTACTACAAAAAGTAATAGTTGTTGATTAGTAGATCAAAATCCCAAAAGTGTTTTGGGTCCCCAGAACAATTTTTAACTGTATATAGTATAAGGGACTCACATGTTTTGCATTAAATTTTGATGGGTCATGTCGGTTCCACCAACATAGGTATACCCTGATTTCAAGTATTTTTTTTAGTATATTTTTTAGCCATATTTTTATACCTTTAGCCACATGACTACAGAGGGTGTATCCCTTGTGATAGGTCAAAAAGTGCCTCATCGAAATTGTCGGTTAAAATACTCCGCCCACCGTTACGTCTTTAAAAGTGACTGAGGTCCTATCATCCTTTTTTCGAGGGTTCGAGAGCGACTTAACCGTTACCCACAGCTTACTCATATCGGTTCCAATGTTGCAACTCTTCAGATGATCTAGCAACTTTTTCCTCTATGCTCCTGTACCAACCGGTTGACTTCCACTGTCAAATCACTGATTCTAGGAGCAATAGGGTTGGTACGAAAATCATCACTCTCGTTTGCTAATTCTTTGGATTTATACGATTTGATACAAACTTGATATCTCGCAATATTATTAGATCGAGATGTGCCCCATCGGTCCACTCCTTCTGGTACCCCCCACACATAAGGTCAAAATTTTCACTGAAAATAATTTACCGTAAACTTTGTAAATCGCAATATTTGCTTCAGTGCTATGTCAGGTGTGAAAATAGACAATATCGGCCAGAATAAGCATCCAAATCTTTTCAAATTTCACACATTCCAACATTTTCTACTAACACAACATTTGGTGTGAAGATGGTATATGTCGGACCATTCCTCCTGGTACCTCCCCCCACAACGGGTCAAAAAGATGGTAGATATGAGCCCACTTCTTATAGTACTTATATATGGGGTCAACATTTTGAGAAACAAATCGCTCAGAAAATACAAAATAAGCTTCTGATTCTCTACAAATTTCACAATTCGCAATATTATTATTAACAGAAGATATGGGGAGAAGATAGACCTACCCTGTCTGGTATCTCCCCCATAAAAGGCAAAATTTTTATTAACAATTATTACTTGGGGAACAATTGGGGTCTTGGACACATTTTTCACTCGATATAGCCCTTATTTGGCATCTTGACTTCTGAGGAGTAGACAAATTTGTATTCAGGCTACTTTAGGGGTAGAGAACAATCTTACAGAACATATATATTTTGGTATATTTCCCATAAAACGGTGCTTCTTAGGTCCAAGTTCTAAACCAATATTGTTTGGGAGTTTAGAAATTCTATTTAGAGCTAATCGTATTGGGTAATAACAGAAAACGTTCTGAATTATCTTGTAAAAAGTGAGCCTCGAAAGAGTTGAAATCGGGAAAAAATATCAGTCAAATTTCGAACATTTTCAAAATAAAATTTAACCAGCCGGACCTAACTTTAAATACCCACCACTATTAAAATCGGCTGGCTTCATAAGCCTTCGAATATTTTTTCAATATCTTCATATGTGAAGATACGTTTCATAATAATATTACGATGTACCAAGTTTGGATCAAATCGGATACTCCCTTCGAGAGTTATAGTGCGCACCAGCCAGCCAGAGCAACTGACGGATGGACGGACATCGCTAGATCGACTCCAAATGTCCTGAAACGGATTTGGTCCAAAGAGACCTAGGTTCCGGTCGTATCAAATGATATATATACTCTCTAGCCATATGGCCGAGGGTATAATTACAGACACACCTTAGATAGCAGGAAAAATAGTAAATATTTTAATCATGGTACAGGTTGAACAGATGTTGTGCTTGATGTTGCTTAAAAATAGTGTAGAGAATTTAATCTGATTGTTTTTTTTCTTTGTTGCAACAATCGATTGAGTAAACAGACACAACCATTATTTTCGGCCAGTACTTGACACATGTTCTCATGACAATCTGTTATTTCCATTTCAAATACAACAACAAAACCAAAACACATTTCTAATCCATCATCATTCAGCATGTCTTTGATTTGGTTTTTTTGTCCCCTCCCTCCACCATTTCTTTTTTCCCATTTAATATTTTGTCATCGTTTCAGATTCATTGCCATCTGGTGGCCTCTGCGCCAATTGTCAAAGAGCCGTGCCCGCTTCATGATTTTGTGCATTTGGATCATTGCATTTGGCACCACCATACCGTGGGCCCTCTACTTCGATCTGGTGCCCGCGACCGAGGCATTCCCAGCTGCGCCGGACATGTATCTGTGTCAAGAGGTCTGGCCACCGGGCACCAGTGGCAATTTGTATTTCCTGCTGGCCCATCTGATGGCCTGCTATGTCGTGCCGATGGTGTTGATAACCTTGTGCTATGTCCTAATCTGGATAAAGGTGTCAACGCGCTCCATACCTGGCGATACCAAGGATGCCCAAATGGATCGAATGCAGCAAAAGTCCAAAGTGAAGGTCATCAAAATGTTGGTGGCCGTGGTCATTTTGTTTGTGTTGTCGTGGCTGCCGCTTTATGTAATATTTGCTCGCATCAAATTTGGTAAGTATGAGGAGGAGGAAGAAGGAGAAAAACAACAACACACACATACATACATAAACTCTGCAACAAACAATATTTTGGGTTATTGCTGTTCGTTTATTGAGACGATTATTGTTATAAGTCTGTTTGTTTTGGTTACCTCGCTCACCACCTGCCTACCTCTCTCTCTCCCCCTCTGCCCTCATAGTTTTATGTTTACAATTTTCTCCAAGAGGATCTGAAGGCTGAATGAATGATTTAATTTCTTTTTGGTGTAGCAGATTGTTGCCCCATCCTATCTCCCCCCTCCAGAGCTGCCCACCTTTGTGCCATCGAAGTGCAGTGTACGGGCCAACACCAGCCCACAAGGCATTCCGCCATGTCACCTTGTACAAAATGTCTATCTCTTGAACTACAAGTGCGACCACGAAAGTGTTTGTGCAATTGTTCGCACAGTTCGTAGTACTTCAGTCAAAGCCCAGCATAACCTTTGCCTTAGTCGTTGGCGTCGGCCACCCAAACAAACTCCCACCAGTTCGACCTTCGAATGCACTCGAAAATCGGTGTCAGTTGTATTCAGTCGTCGTGGCACGTACGGCTGTGGGTCATTTTCACGAAGCCCAACACAAACAAAAACAACAACAACAGTGCGTTCGGCTTAGGCCCACTTAAAAGAGAAACTTGGAGTAGTTATCTCGACCAGAGGACACAAAGGCTTAAAACAATTGCAGCGACAGGGGACAGTGGGGGCGAGCGATGTGGTGGTGGTGGTGAGCAGCGTTCATTGCCATAGTTTTCAAAACGAAGGTAAATTGTTTCGTAAAACAATTGCCGGAGAATATTTAACGTAAAAGGCAAGAGAGATATTTGAATTGTTTAGATGGAATTTTCAATTGGAGATCAATCATGAAATAATACGAATTATGAGAGTCTTTGGAGGGTATATTAGCTTTTGTCATTCCGTTTGTTACACCTCGAAATATTCATGATAGACCCTATATATATTCTGGATCAGCGTAAAATACTAAGACGATGTCCGTCTGTCTGTGTGTTGTAATCACGCTATCTTTCGAACGAATTGAGATAGAAGGCTAAAATTGTGCATTTATGCATATCTTCCCAGTTGGCAGGTTAAGGTTGTAAATGGGCCATGTCGGTCCACGTTTTCGGATAGCCCCCATATTACAGTACCTCCCGATATTCGGTATTTTCATGATTTTTGCGACATTATTCCCCAGAATTGTTACAAATTTCGCAATTAAAGTTCGTAATGGGCACTACAGCCTATGGCAAAAATTTCGTAATCAGGTTCACGTTTTCTTATAGCTTCTATATAACGATACCTCCCGATCTTAGTGACATTTTTTACCGGAATTGTTTCAAATTTCAAAATTAAAAGTTTGGAATCGGTATAAGAGCCTACTGCAGGTTCACGTCTTCTTATAGCCCCTATATAACTGTTTAAATTTTTTGACGGAATTTTTTTTAAATGTTTAAATTTTCTCGCAAAGTGTGGAAGGTATAAAAATTTCGCCCTGGTCGAACTTAGCTGCCTTTTTACCGGTTCAGTTTTTGATTAAAGGCCCATATAATGAGAGAAACTCATTTTAGGGGATTCGAAGGTCCTGGCCACATCTTAGAGCCGAAATGTTAGTTGAGGGGATGTGTCCTATTGTCCCCTCAAAAAATGTTCCAAGTGGATCTATTAGATTTTTAATTTTATTAAAATTATTTATTAGATTTTTTAATTTGCATATTCCAGCTACATTTCCAAGAATTTGGCATTTAAGGTTCGTAACCGAAATAAAACTAACTTCCAAAATATTTAAATTTTGAAAATACCCATCTCTAAATATTGAGAATTTTGAGGTCAATCGATTCGACTGAGAGCTATGGTGCCCTTCAAATGCAAAGTATCTAACTTTGTGAATTGGCGAAACACAACAAAAGAGATAAATTAAGGTTTATATAAATAGAATCATGAGAAGTTCGGCCGTTTTTGCTTACTTTTTTATACCCTCAGCCATATGACTAGAGAGGGTATATATCATTTGATACGGCCAAAACGTGCCTCATCGAAATAACGAAATAACTAACAAAAGATCCAAATTTTCAAAGAAAAGAATTTACTGCAGAGAAAGAGAAAGGATAAGCCTACTTTGCTCCAACTATGCAAGTCCTAATATTTACATCAGTGCTAGGTCAGGTGCGAAAATGGAAAATGTCGGTTCACTTAATCAAGTACCTTCCCTACAAAGGTTCATAATTTTGAATAATTTTAACTCCTGTCTTCAAATTACACACATCGGTCCACACATTCTGGTACCTCGCCCACAAATGGGTCAAATTTTTGAATTTTCATGAAGCTCACAAAACACGAAATTGACATCCGATTCCATTGAGATTTGGCACATCTCAAGAACACAAGATATGTTATACAGATGGTAGAGATCCGACCATTTCTTCTGGTACCTCCCCCGCATAGGGTTCAAGATTTTTTTAAAACAAAACGCTCAAAAAATTGAAATAAGAATCCAACTCAACACTTCAAATTTTGCACATACCAATATTTTTATCTTTATTACATAAAGTGTGAAAATAGAATACATCGGTCGGCTTCACGCATATTTCCACATTTTCCAAAAATGTGCACATATCTCATATATAATATAGGAAGTAGACGATATAGCTCAGTTCTGGCACGTTATATATTTATCAGTCTTAGGTCAGATACGAATTGGTCAATATTGGCCAACTGCTTCGAAGCCTTCCCCATAAAGGGTCAGGAGTTTGAATAATCATAAGTCAAGGCTGGAGGTACACATCTGTCGGCAAAACCGAATGATACTATTTTACTTGCTTGACTTCAAATTTATTTATTATCTCTGTCTCGCACAATTTCCATATCGTATCTTGTCTATCATCTTGTGTTTCTTGTCAATTCAAAAAGTTTCGGTAAGCTATGTTTTATTTGCAAGTCCAACATACTGCGTATACGTTGCGACAATAATCATACGCACCATGACACTTGTGGGAAGTATGTAAAATCTATGACAACTTTAAAAGTTTTTATGACAAACAAAACAAATGCAACAATTTCCTCTTTAATCGTCCAGACTTCTCTTTTGTGAATATTCACACCAACAATCGACGACGGGCAACAACAAAGAGTCCCAACAGCAATCTATAATGTATGCCATTAACAACTTCTCTCTTTTGAGTTTCAAGGTAGACATTTTTATTGTCGCGTTTAACAAAACTACAATTGAACATGACAGAGAGACGCCTTGACCATTCGCAGCAACCTTGAACTTACTCCTTTTTTCTCTCGAGTGTATTTGGAACAAAAACTAATGTGCATCTCTGTCTGTGAGTGTGGCTGTGTGTGTGTGTCGGTGCATTTTTCATTTCAATGTCAATCACACACACTCACACGCTCACTCACTCACGCACACACCCACTTATGCACACACACACATCCATAGCCAACATCTGTATACATGTGTATTTTTAGGCGGTGAGATTTCCATGGAGGAAAGTGAAATCTTGAACAAGGTTACCCCGTTCGCTCAGTGGCTGGGTTCATCCAATTCGTGCATCAATCCAATACTCTATGCATTCTTCAACAAAAAATACCGACGTGGTTTCGCTGCCATTATTAAGTCACGGTCCTGTTGCGGTCGTTTAAGGTGAGTGAGTGTGCGAATGCCGAGAGAAACACACAACAACAAAAACAAATCGTGTTTCAAGAGCATTCCAAAAGTTTCCAAGGCCCAACAACATGATTTTCACCTTTCTTTGTTGTTTTTGTTGTTATTTACAGATACTACGAGAATGTGGCCATTGCATCGTCCACCACCAGTACCAGCCGCCGCAAGTCATCCCATTATCACAATGGATCACGCAAAAGTCCCAGCAGTCCCGGTCTGCGAAAGACCAATGCCGTGTCCTACATCTATGAACATAACTCGTTGCGGCGCCATAACTTGATGTGCAAACAGGATAGCAATTTATCGCAACAGATGCTCTTGAAGCAGGACTCGCATGGCTCGCGACAATATTTGGTCAAACAGGAGAGTGCCTCCAGTGATGGCTCTCGCCGGCTGTTGTGTCAACAGGACAGCAATGGCTCAAAGGTCTCGCTATCGAAACAAGATTCTGTGGTGTCCTACTATCTGGAGAACAAACGTGCTGGTCACAATCTCCAAGATTCATTTGCTGCCCAGGATTCCATGTCTGTTGAATCACGTCGCAACACAATGTCACGTACGAATGACAATGGCATCGCTTCGCCGGCAGTCGGTTCGCTGTTGGAGCACAAGAGACAGAAGTTCGTGAAACAAGATTCGGTTATATCGTTTGTGGATCAGAGACCAGGTAAGAGGGCGCTTAGAGATGTAAAATGAAGAGTAAAACGGCTGCAGAGTATTACAACAGTGCTTTCTTAAAGGGGTTTTAAGAGAGAGAAAAATACCATCACTTCTCTCTGAAGATCTCAATCAATTCTGAGTAATTTTTAATTTGAAATTTATTATCGAAACAAACAAAAAACCGTAAAAATGATGATCGAAACACCAACAAATCAAATGTGCAAAGTTTTGTTGGAATTTATGACCTTCTGGTTATTTTGCAAGAATTGCCCAGCGAAATCTTTCTCAGAGAGTAAAGTAGTTTTATTCCCTTTTGTAAAGTAAACAGCAGCATCCCTGTTCAGCAAACAGCTGATCTTTCAAAACAAAAAAAAAAAACCGCCATAAAAAGAAACAAGTAATTCATTGACTGATTGACTGTCTGACTGACTTAACGATACATCAATGCCCAGACGAAACAGCTGAAGCTAGAATTTTGGGCGAGGCTCACTCTTGAACCGAAGGAGTCAGATAAGGCTGGGTTTATGGATTTTCGTACCATAACGGTACGAAAAGTATTAAATAGAAATCTTTAATTTGGAATGAGGGTCTCTGATGGATGGAAATTCGCACTGTAATTGTACGAAAAGTACTAAAATGTACTACATTTGGTACCATTTACAGCTAAAAAAGAAATTTGGCATGGTTATAAAGCAGTCTAGAATCTAGGTAAGGAATTAATACGAAAAGAACAAAACCGTACTAAAGTTAGTACAATTTGGATTTGAACGAACGGATAAAGCTAGTATACTAAAATTTGAAATCAATATTATTGGCAGAGCGTAGGATTGGGATATGGAGGAAGTTTTCGAAATTTGTACTTATGTGCAGAAAAAGTGTCAAACGGTACTATTACATTTTGGGAGAACCGGTAGAGTTAAAACTTGGAATTAAGAATACTGTGGGAGTCTAGGATTGGGTTATATAGAATGTTTTAGAAATTCGTACTTTGGTACAATTGGTACAATTTGTAAAGTCCTTTATTTGTTCGAAAAGTATTAAATGGTACTAAATTTGGTATTAAATGAATGGATATGGCTGGACTCCTCAAATTTGGTATGGTGGTACATGGTGGAATAGTACACATTTCCAAAACCACCTCAATATCTCAATTCCAGATACCAACAGAAAAGTACGAAATTGTACTAAGTTTGGTATTGGGTGAACGGATAGAGCTGATCCTACTCGGTAAACTTTAAAAACTTTTTGGTGTAAAAGGTAAATCTACCAGAAGTAATGGTCCGATCTCTACCATATTTACAACAGAACTTGTTTTGATAGAAATATTGTGCCAATGTGCCAAGTCTGAATGGAATCGGATGTTAATTTCGCGTTTTATGAGCTTCATGGATATTTAAAATTTTGACCGATTGTGGGAGAGGTACCAGAAGGAGTTGACTGATATATCCCATCTTCACACCAGACCTTTGGTTAATAAGAATATTGTGATGTGTGTAATTTGAACGGATGTAAAACGGATGCTTATTTCGGGTTATATGATCGTTCTTGGCTATTCAAAACTTTGACCCTTTGTGGGAGAGGTACCAGAAGAAATGGTCCGATCTGTACCATCTTTATAACAGATCTTGTGTTGATGAAAATATTCAGATGTGCCAAGTCTGAATGGAATCGGATATTAATTTCGTGTTGTATGAGCTTCATAAATATTCAAAATCTTGATCCTTTGTGGGGGAGGCTTTCCTTTCTCTTTCTGTGCAGTAAATTATTTTCTTTGAAAATGTTGACATTTAGTATGGGAGGCACCAGAAGGAGTTGACCGATATTGTCCATTTCCGAACTTGATCTAAGTTTGACAATAATGTTACGTTGTACCCAGTTTGTATCAAATCGGCTACTCCCTTCGAGAGTTATCGTGCGCATCAGCCAGCCGTCCGTCTGCCTAGATCGTTAGATCGACCCCAAATATCCTGAAACGGATTTGGTACAAAGAGACTTAGGGTCTAAACCCGTTATTTCGATTAAACTCCTTTTGGCCGGGTCAAATGATATATACCCTCTCTAGCCACATGGCTGAGGGTATAAAAAGACCGAACTGAGGGAACGAATTTAAAACTTTAAGGTGGATTTTTAGCTCTCACTTACAATTTCTCTCTCGCTGCACTCTTTCTTGATGAAGTTTCCGCAGTAATTTGCAAAATTTTTAAAAATGTCGCTCTCTTTGCTTTGCTGGACTTTTGCTTAAAAAGACAGCCTTGAGTATAATTCTGTAACAATTATAATATTTTTGCTTTGATTTTTCAGAACCCCGTCGTCATCAATTGGTTAAACAAGATTCCGTTATATCTTTTGCCGATCAACGTCGTGGTCTGTTGAATAAACAGGATTCCATTATTGGATGCTCTAGCCGGTCTGGAGATGGTACTGGTCATCATGTTTCGATTCTGAAGAAAACCGATTCACAGCTTAGCAGCGGTAGTTTTAGCTCGCCCAGGCGTAACATTGAAATCTACGAATAAATAAATCTCTCGAAAATACGCTAAACGGTGTAGTACGGACATCATCTAAGCAAAACGTGCTTACAACAAACCAAAGAAAATCTACGAAACCAAAAAAGAAGAATAAGAAAAAACACAACAAAACCAAAAATAACAAAGCATAGATGATAGCACACGTTAACACAGAGTTAAGAGAAAAAATAAGCACACCAACATATCCTTTACAAGTCAGGCAATAACACAAAAGAAAAAAAAAAAACAGAGACAGACAGACAGTTATGATATTGAGTAACGAAACAGATACATTTGAATATGTGAAGAGATGAAGAGAAAAAAAAAACAAAACAATCAAATTGTACGTTTTTTTATTAAAATACGATTTCAAAACAAATACATTTTTAAACATAAAGTGATATTTTTAATACAATAAAGTGAATGTTAAATACTCTGAGTTTTAGAATGACTTTTGCGTTCTGTCTAATTTCCTATTCCTATTCAGTTTTGATAGATGTCAGAGTGTGCGTGTTCAGGGAAATGAAAGTGTTTTTAAGCAAGATAATTGTGAAACAAAAATAAAAACAAATAAATTTAACACTGGCCTAGACCGTAAATTGAAAAATAAAAATAAAACAAAAAACCGAAGAAAAAAACATACTTACATACATACATACAAATTAATGTTAACTGTTTGCTAGATTTTTATTATTTATTTTATACTGAAAACACAACAAAAACAACAAGAAAACAAACCGAATCAGCTTTTTATATGAAAGTGTTTAGACGAGACAAATTACAAGTTTCGATGGAAACAGAGGAGGAAATATTTTTTAGGAAAATGATAGATTAAAAGATTTTAGTTTTACAAAGCCATTAGCCGGAGACCAATGAGCAAATTGTTAAGTTTATTTTTAAATCTTTTGATTGATAACATCTTTGGAAAGTGAATTGATAATTTCGGTTTCTTTGATATTAGACATGGCAAATGCAGTAGAGAGAGGAAGAGAGAGATTTATTAAGAGATCAAATCCTATTTAAGTTTTACTTACAAAATGACATTATTTTTGCTTTGTGGTCTTTGAAAGAGGGAGAGAGAGAGAGAAATAGAAAGAGAGAGTTATTAAGAAATAAAATCCCATTTAAATTTTTCTTAGGAAATATCTTTCATTTCTGCTTTATGGTCTTTGAGAATGCGCTTTGTGACCAGATATTTTGTAGGCAGGTGCTGGTATACACCCAATTCTACTGACAGAGAAAAATCCCTCCCTCCTTTCGGGTAATGGATATAAAAATAAAGTACCTTTATTTGAAACCAAATAAAAATATTAATATACAATATTAATGACTAAATAGAGTTATAAACCATACAACAAAAACAAATTATTGCAAATGAAAAACAAAATAACAACTAAACCAAAAAAAAAAAAGAAAAACAAAGTTTTGTATTTGAATATTTCTAAAATAAAAAACTAACAAATTTATATACAAACAATTTGTATTGATTTTTTAAAACAAAACCAAATATCAAAGCAATAAATCTAACTTACATACATATTACAAGAACAAACAACAAATATTTATACAAATACATATAAACTATAATATACCTAATAAATTAATAATTTATTACTAAAAACAACAACAACAATTACCACAAAATTATATAGAAATAATGAAAACATATGTAATCCGTATCCGTATACAACATTAACACACAAAAAATAACAACAAAAATATAGAAAAAAATAAATTGCCGGACACTATTGCTGGGTTATCCTTAATGGGGCAAACATTAGGAGTAATTATGATCCCATAAATCATTGGTTGACATAAATTTCGCGGCAGGGTCGTAGCATGAAGAAGATGTAATTTAAATGAAATTTTACGAAAAGCTTTGAGAGATCGTCATAAAGGTTAAAACCCTGGTAGAATTAAGGAAGTAAAGTCATGCAATCATATGTTTACAATTTTTTCAAAATTATTCATTTGACAACATTTCATTGTCAAACTGTATATTTATGATTTCATTGCACATACACAAATCAGAGATGGGAACCTGTTTTCTATGCAGTGAAATTTGACAAGGTAAATTACAGAAAATGCAGCTATGGGTATGCTTATTTGATATGGCTTTTTTTCCTAATTTTACCATATTTAAAACATATATTGAAACAGCGTGTGTGTTTTTTTAATTTATTTTTTTTTACATATGTATTGTCAAATTTTCCATATGGAAAAGCTGCACACATCGTGTGATACATGTACGTCATTTCCGTTGTGAAATACAAGAGTAACGTACATGGTAAAGGAATACATATAGATGCATCAACGCTTGGGAACATTGATGTGTCAAAAATATTAAAATGTTTATTTTTTTAATTATGATATGTACAATTTTTGCAAATTTGAAAATGTTTTCATTCAAATGCCCAATTTTAAAATTAGTTTGGCAGTTCATTGTCCCAACAGCTGCATCGAAGCGACTGCCTGCATTCTTCTACCATGATATATATGTACTTTTTCGATCACAGCGAGCCCTACTTTCATTGGAGAAATATTAGGAGTGTTCTAGAACTGCAAGAATGTAAAAGTTTTTACTACGATAACCGATTTCCACTTAATAAAATCGAAAAAAAAATTGCAAAACAAGTAGAATCTTGCACGTACTGGAACAATTATTTAATCAAAAAAGTTGTTTATTTATTGTGTGAAAATATCGAAATATATCGCTGCCGTACGAGCCAATGTTGAGAGGTCCCCAAGAACATCCCAAAAACGCCGTTCTCAGCAGTTGGGCATGGCTCGGTCCACTTTACAACGGATTATTCGCATTGATTTGCATTCGTTCCCGTACAAAATTCAATTGACGCAAAGAATGTTGCCTGCGGACAAGCCTCGTCGATTGGAATTTGCCCAAAAAGTCATGGGTCCGTCGAATATGGGCAACCCTGTGTTATAACTTGTTTAGAAAATATAGTATAATCACAATCACAAAGGAAATAAAAAACACATGCACATGTGCGATAACATGAATTATGCCATATTTAAAAAGGCAGCTTTGACATTCACACGGAAATACACATGGATAATAAAAGTGGCGCAAATATGTAATACTCTTATCGTCTAATCAGCTTGATTAAGTAATCTGGAATGTTATTATTTGAACGATATGCATGATATGCATTTTTCAAAAGTTTTTACAAATTTGAAAAATTTTTCATTCAAAATTTTCAATTCCAAAATCGGTTTAACAGTTCATTGTCCCAGCAGCTGTGTATTAGAAGTGTTGCCATACATTAATTATGTCAACAATAAAAAGTAAGTTCAATACCTAAAAAGATATAAGCTCAAATCATGAATTCGGCGTGAAAATGCAACACTGTTGTTACTAGTAACTGACAACAGTTCTGAGAGTGATTTAAATGGAAGAATAGTATGGGATATTAAGTACACACACATTTCAGTGGAGCAGGAGTAGAGTCCCTGAATTTTGCTATTTTTTTAAATAACCTTCATGGAATTGTTTATGTCAACGTGAATATGGGATTTTAAGAAAATATTAACAACAAATAATAATTAAAAAACAAAACAAAAAAATAGAACTCATACATTCATAGCTATTGTATTACCTACCTAAGTATGTATATCACTCAGTATAACAATAATCAAATGATAAAAAGAACATGAAAACAAACAACAATTGTGAAAATCGAGACATATTTAAAAAAAAAAAATGAAGAAAGAAAATACAATAGAAATACAGAAAGCACAAAGTAATGGCATACCAAATAGATAAATATATACGATATTTAGATTTATATATAAACATTTTTAATATGAAATTTCTATAAAAAAAGAAACAAATAAAACCAAAAAAAAAATATGGATTACATAAAATATATTTTGTTTACTATTTGAGTAATGGATAAAAACAAATACAAAATAAATAAATTATTTTATTAACAAATTAAAATTATAACTACTAACCAAATACATAACTCCACGAGTGTGTCATGGGGCGAGCTTAAAGCTCTTTTAATGGAAAAGCTTAAGAAAAAAACAAGAAAAGTACACATTGAAGCAAAGCAAACAATGAAACGACGCCATCTATAGATTAACTCTTAACTAAATAGCAAAAGAATAGAAATGTAACCAAACCAAAGAAATAGTAATTACAGTTACAGCAAATTCATTTTGTTATACATACAAATTATCAAATAGTAAAATAAAAATTATACAAAACACAAAATAATTGTTTAAATTTTTAAAAATATTTTTACTAAGAAAAGTTTTGTATTGTCTTGAACCTTCTCCATATATACGTCGAACAGAAATAAGTAACATTTTTAACGATTCTCCCGGTTTCTTTATATTTCAATTATGTTTGGAAAACTGTAAGATAGTAATACGTACTTAAACGGAAAAGATGAAAGGAACCCTCTTTTCCTATGTAAAAGCATGGTAGAATAAAGAGGTATAACAGTTTCGCCAATACTATTAAAACACAACCCTGATACCATGTCCGCTTTCTGTCAGAATTATTTGAAGTAACATGTAACAAGTATTTCTCCCTTACTAGATATTCTGTTTCAATTTTTCGCGAAAATTAAAGAAACACAACAGTAACAGAAAGCGGGCACACTTAGAGAAAAATGTAAACATCTGGTAACTCTGCAATACATTTTTATTGTGTCTGGGTAAAAGTACGTTTACATACAAATAGTAATACATGGTAAACCTGATAATTGACCAATCACAATAGATTTGACTATGGAAAACATACGTTAAGTTTAGTGATCAATTTTGTGTAAACGTTATATCAGACTAAATGCCAAAATCTGCCTACTGTTTATATATCTTTCATACTGTGATTCCATTCACAATACATCTAGATGATCAGCTTCTGTAAATCCTGTACCTATTAATTGTGCCATAGTTGCCAGATTTGATTGGTTGCTGTGTTTTTTTGAACGATTGCGACCATGCTGCCTAACAAATGTATTATTGTAATTGAAATCACAGAACAAACGAAAACAAATAGCCAGATGAGAGATTCAATATAAAATGGTCGATAATTTTTCTTTTTCAGTTTTATGTATATTTTTACAAAAAAAAAAAAAAAAAAAAAAAAACAAAACAAAAAATGAATTAAAAATATCCATTTTATAGCCCAAGAAAAAAAACGAAAGATTAAATATAACAATGTTTACATAAACAAAATATATGTATTCCCTACCTATATTGAAAAGGATCCCGTTTAGCCATAAATTAATCGAAATACATAAATAATATTTTTTTTTAAAAAAACAACACCTACAAATAGGAAACTGCTTCAAAATGCAATGCCACTAAATTTGCATACATACATCTCTATATAGAAAAACAATATTAGCAGCATACACAGAAATAAACATAAAAATATATATATTAAAAAAAAAGTTGATAACAATAAATACATGGTTTAGAATAAAATACAAATATACATAGCTTTAAAAAAAAACATCACACGTACGATGAGCGATGGGAACGAAACCAAAGAAGATATACATAAAGTGAATCACAAAAATAATTTGCGAATTAGATTCGATTTTAAAGTGACCTTTTTTTATTCAGTTCAAAAAAGTTTCAACTTTTCGTTGGACAAATAAATGTGAGAATACATAAAACGCTTTTTTGACTGGCTTATGTCATCGTCTGGCTTCTTCGGAAAAGATCAAAGAAGCGTTGGGACAAAATCGAACTAAGTCAACCTAAAACTCCTTTATTCCTCTACGGAGAAGCCAGTCAAAAAAAAACCTTTTATGTACTCTCACCTTTAATTCGTTTTGAAACATATGCTTTTGTGACTCACTTACATGTATATCGAAAATAACAGTCTAAACTAATCACACATAAACAATTTATAAATATAAGTAAATTAACAAAAATATATTTATATTGTATTATAAGTTACATACATAAATACGAACATATGTATATCTGTATAACATTGTAAACAATAAACCAAATAAAACAAAACATCACTACTTGTATGAGAACAATTGTACTTAAACATTGTTGTTACAGAAAAAAAAAAACAAAATTAAAATATACCGGCAGAAAAACAACAAAAATAAAACCAAATTACATTTAAAAGCAAACAATTATTGTTAAATATCGGTTATTTGGAGTTCCGCTTATAGGTGAGTAAAAGAGGTAACATGGTAGAAGAATACAGGTAGATGCATTAACGCTTGGGAACATTGATGTGTCAAAAACTGTTTTGTCAAACATAAGTAGATATTTATAAATTTCCCTGTACGATTTATATACGATAATAAATACAAACGCGAGATTGACAGAGATGAGTCACAATCAGAAAAAAAATTATTAACCGATAGCAATAGCTCTTTATTCTAGTATGATTTCCATGTGTTATTTGCATCTCAAGTCCATATTTTAAAACCAGCTGCAATCTACTTTTCTCTGTCCGGTCTGTAAATTCACTTAGAGTGACTCTGTTTTCCAAGAGATGATAAATGTGAAGAATTTATTAGATTTTTATTTAAATGTTGATGTTGAATCGAATATTTATTGATTTCATATGAATAACTATCATAAAATCAAAAGGAATATTAATAACGGTACCAAAAACAAAATTTAAAATGTCTGTGCTATCATTTTACTTTGAATGCCATAGCGAAGTATGAAGAAGCATTGTTTTGGTTGTTGTTTTTTATCAACACGCATACACAAAAATCACGACCTACGAAGTCAAACAGTAGTGTTGTAAAATATAGTTCATTTATTCAGCTCTATGAGCTGAACTAGTTCATAATTAAATCGTCCGGATTTGAATCGTTGGCGAGCCTGAATGCTGAGTATGGACAAGGAAAAACAAACTTATTTTTGAATATAAACGAAAAAATTAACATAATGAATTGAAATTGTTTTTTCTTTTTTTTTTTTTGTTGGGAGTTTCATTTTCGCTTCAATATTTATTATCATAATAACAAAAACTAAAAAATTCAAAACATATTACAGTTCCTATCACTTATGGCAGTGGACGACATATTAACATTATTTTCGAAGAATTCTTTTTCGATATCGAAAGAGAAAAATGATTTTAGTTCAGTGAGCTAAATTGACTCATTTAGTTCACATGCTCATCTCAATGAATCGTTCAATCGAACTAGTTCGTTCGTGAACTATACAACTCTAGTCAAAGCCAGCAGTCGAAGAATTGAGTCGGAGAGTTCCATAAAAGATTAAAAATTTCCTAATAACAAGAAATACAATTGATAATAATATAAAACAAATAATACTAATCGACGACTATTTACATTGATAATCAGTTATAAATAAGATAAACCAAAAACCACATATAATAAGGGAAGAAAAAGGTGCTTCTTTCTGACGACATTGACGGACACATAATTTTCTTTCATAAGCTAATTGAATTTACACACACACGCACGTACGTACGCTCATACTCATCGATAATATATACGACGTCGTCGAAAACGTCTTCAAGACACATTGCTTGCAAAGGAAAATCACACAGAAGAGTGAAGAGTGGCGGCCAACCATCCGACAAAATAAATTAAAACAATAACAAACATTTCGTCATTGCTATTTTCGTCTGGTGGAAATAAAGCAGAACGAACTTAACGCCTGGCAGCCAGATCCAAATCGGTGAACAACTCTTACTAATATAATCGACGAGAGCCTAAAGACTGAACTAACAAAACGCTATTAGCAAACGGCGTGTGGAGCAGAGGTTTTTGTTGTTGTTGTTATTGCCTCATTACATAGTATTGTATATTAGTTTACAAGGAAAACGTATTAAATCAAATTCTTCGATTCCATTGGACCAAATCATGGCAACCCAAACAACAGCTAACACCAATCCAACAGAGAGTGTTCCAAAAGTTGTTGGCGGGGCAGCTGTTAGCGCGGATGAAGTAACATCAGAATTAGGTTTTGATATGGAAGATGTGAAACATTGTTTTGACAATTTGATTGTCATTGACGCCGGAGCGAATCTAACCAACAAGAAATATAGCCGTGATTTGGATTCCGTCATACAAAGAGCCAAAGATGCCGGTAAGTGATCACACATTGTAACCTTCAAAGTGACCAAGAAGTGTGATGGAGGAATGTATGGAGATTATTTTAATTATTTAATTGACCTACGAGTCAGGGTCGTATGGAATTTTTGTGTGGGCTGCGGGAGATGGGAAGCCAGCAGCGAAAGTGTTGCTTCACAAACAAATTAGAAACAGTTGCAAGTGGAATATATTTTTCTTCAGAGGAGTGTTGTATGGGATATTGCATTTCACAGGAAATGATATCAAAACATATAGGTGACAAGCCCTTACAACCTATTTCTTATCACAGAAAGTTGTTATCAATTTTTAAACTATTACAAGAAATATGAGAAAATACCTAGGTAGGTTTAAGTCTAGGTACATGTATTTCAATTTTCACATGTTAGAAGGTCTTATTGGAACCAGTAAGATTTTGACTCGTTTAATAAGATTTTTCCATCCGCGATTTTGTGAAAAAAAAAAACAAAGAAACCAAAATCAAATTATTCTAGTTAATAATATATGAAGCTAGCTCTCTAAAAATATGGTTTCATTGATAAATTGTTAATCATGTTTTTAAGATCGTGATTATGGGACGCATTCCTATTATCGCCCACTTGAAACATAAATCTCTAAATGCAATATCAAATGAATACATACAAATTATAATATTAGAATATTCTTCGTAATAATATTTGCATAATTAGCCAGCACCCCGCAAAATGACACAGTTTGCCAAATAAATATTTTAGAACCAAAAAATGTTATAATTTTTCAGTTTTGAATTACATTTTGTCCCCTTTTTAATGAATTGGTAAATTCAAATAGCACGAACAAAGTTTCGATTAAAACTTGAAAATATTTAGTCGACAAACTGTATATCATAGATCTTGTTGTTACTACCCTACAACAATACCGAAATAAAATTCTTATAAAGCATCTTTGCAATCTTATTTCCACATTGTTTGCAATGAGTGTACCAAACTAAAATATTTATTTATTTGCCTACAAACATACATACCTATGTATATGGCAATATATGTTCACAAATAAATATATTTTACGCACATTGTACTCTGAATACATACATACATACATGAATACATGTCATTTTTGTTATGTGATGTTCTCTGCTAGCTGACGCCTCTGATCATCAATGCTTTCATAAAAAGAAAAAGAAAAGAAAACATGAATAGACTTTATGGTTATTTGTCTCTTAGGGCGTCGCCTTGTTTTGCGGCTGCCGTGTGGCTGGATGGGGAGTGTGGGCGATCGATGTGACCTTTTGTTTTTGTTTACTTGTTAGTCGCTTTTATACAGGAGATGCACATACACAATATGCGATCTAAGTTTATAGAGTATAACTTAACTTGATGTTAAATGTTTATATGTAAATTTCCATTAGCAGTCCATTGAAAATTTTAAATAGATTGGTCATGGCGAGGCAGTGCATTTCTCCCTATGAAAAAGTCTGTTTTATGTTATATTATTAAGTGCTGTTCACTTGAACAAGTAATTTATGTGTTTTTTTTTTTTTTTTTTAATTCTATATAGGAGTACAAAAAATTATGGTACCCGGCACTTCGGTAAAGTCAAGCAAAGAAGCCCTTAGACTTTCACGCATTTATCCCGATATTATTTACTCGACTGCTGGCATACATCCACACGACTCAAAATCGATAATCGAAGATCCGAGCAGCTGGTTCGAATTTCAGGAAATTGCTGCATCGCAAGAATGCGTTGCTATTGGACCATGTGGTCTAGACTATCAACGCGACTTTTCCGAACCAGATGTACAAAAGGAGATCTTTGAAAAACAGCTACTTTTGGCAAGCAATTTGGGCAAGGCCATATTAATTCATGAGCGTTCCGCACAGCAAGATGTACTCGATATACTAGACAAGTAAGTGCTGATGAAGTAAAATTTAGACCTATATCGAATATTTTGAAAATATTTTCATTTTTCAGATTCGAGAATTTACCACCAGTCATTGTTCGAAGCTTCATGGGTACCGCTGAAGAAGCAATTAAATATTTAGATAGAAGGTTCTATATAAGTTTAACTGGTTATTTATGCAAGGTAAGAGATTATTCTTGATTTTAATAATCCATGTTTTAAGAATTCTCCTCAAAATCCTTCGATTTGCCAAATTTATAATAGAATCTGTTGGGGAATAAAACAGGGCAGAAGAAACAAATTGAGAGATGTATGCCAGTTGATTTTTCAATTGTGAGCAAATATTAAACGATATTTGAACACTTTAGAATCGTTAACTAAATATGGGTTTTTGAATTATGAGAAAATGCCGATGTATTTAGTTTTTCGGATTATTTGCAAAAAACTCTAAAATGCGATTTTCTCTTCAACCACAAATCATTTTGAATGCTTTAAAATACCATTCGAATTTATAATATATTCTGCAGTAACTATATTTTCAATTTAACCTTTATCTTTCATACAACTTACATTTGAATATATGCAACTCAATCGAGTTAAATTATAGAAAGGAATTGACAAACATGTTTCGTATATATTTTATTTTTAAAATTTATTTTTTTCTTTTATTTTTTTAGGACAAATCAGACACTGGCGTTCGTCGCCTACTGGATAATGGAACCTTACCTTTAGATCGCCTTTTGGTAGAAACAGATTCCCCATTTATGTATCCAAATACACGTGCTTCTAAGCTTCCACAACATGTCAAGACTGGCATTACTGAACGCTCCTTATTGTACTTACATAGGTAAGCGGTACTTAAATTGAAATGCAAACTGAAACAATCTAAACATTTTTCATTTACAGATACTGTACATTTCAACGCAATGAACCATGCAGCCTGCCCGCTATTGTGGAAATGATTGCCGCCTTTATGAAGAAGTCGGCCGATGAAGTGGCTTTAGCAACAGCTTTTAATGCCCTCAAATTATTTGGACTTTCCTAAGGACCACCTTCAAGTGGTTAATAACAAAAAAAAAAAAAAAAAAAACGAAAAGTGGTGTTGTTTAATAGTTTTGAATGTTTGCATGCAACATACGTAACACACACATACATACATATTTTTTACATATATACTGTGCCAAAAAAACACACACATATAAATCATTTGCTTAGCAAAACAAAACAAAAAATTCAACAAAAAAAACAATACTAAAAAACTCCTTTGAAAAAAGGAAACGAGACTAAATGAGTGCCTTATAAAAATGAAATGCAACTACCACTTTAAAATTATTTTAAGTTAGACAGAAACCAATCATACGACGTCTTATCCGTGCGTTAACTAATCACAGCTAACACTAAGACGATAAAAACACCTATAGCTTAAGTTTGCAATCAAAGTTAACAATTCATGGCAAATAATGTTACTTTATCAAAAGTTTACTCATAGAAAAATGGTGTTAAAGTTTGCCATTAATTGTTGCAAAACTCATTTTTGAACATAAAAAAATATCTAATCGAATTTCTTTATTTTTATAATTAAATGCATACATAAACATTTAGCTTTAAGTTAACAAGGGAAGTAATTTGTTTAATGCCATGGCAAAGAAGAAGAATGATAACAACTAAATCAATTCATCAAATACTCGGAGACTGTGCACACTCCCACACAAATGTTAATGAATTGTTTAACCATTCAACATGGACAACAATGGATGGAAATGCTAATTAGCGTTAAAAACTAACAGCTGCAGCTTTGTTTTCTTTTTTTAATATTATTTCTTTTTATTATTAGTAATGCCAATTTTTGGTAACATTTTTGTAAATATATTTTATTTGTTTTTATTTTTTTTATTTTTATCGTTGTGTTCCGATCTATTCGTTTAGTAATCAAATGACTAAATGAAAACATAATTCTAAAAGAAACAAAATATACATTTAAGTATGTACTTTAAGTGCTATTTACATGAAAATATTCATTCAATCCTTGGCGAAACGAATGCCGACAAATTGAGGATGAATCAAGATATCCATAAACAACACACATTTATTATTACACCACATTTTTTTTATATTTTATAAGTCATTCATCAATATCATGCATAAGCATGCTTGATATGAAATTGTGATCATATAAAACATAAAGCTATTTATTTTTTATTTTTATTAGTTTTATAAACAATTTTTTTATACATACAAAGCAACACATACTTATATACCTATCTACAAAATCTGAATAAAAAAGAATTCATTACATTGTATGTTAAAAATGCGGATTTTAATTGAAACATACAAACACCCACATATATTTGACAACAATTAGTTTTAAGAATAACACAGATGAAATGTTTAATGTGAATAAAAGGTTTATAAGGTTTGTTAATAGAGAAATGAGAACTTTAATAAAAATTATGGTGTCGCCTTTTTACAAAAAGGGCAGCTAAAACGTTAAAGCGCTCTGTTTTGTTTTCTTATTTAAATTCCGCATCATACGTTAGATAAAGGTAATTAAAAAACAAGTAAAATTGTATCAGTCGTTTTTGCCCCCCAGCCGTGACTTATGATCATTCAAACTGTTGACTCTTTATGGGGGAAGTTCCGAAGCAGTTGGTCAATAATGAACAATTCGTATCTGACCTAAGACTGATAAAAATAGACTGATAGATGCCAGATTTGGACTATATCGACTACTTCCTATACTTTATATGAAGTATGTTCAAATTTTTAAAAAAAGGTGGAGATATGCGTGAGGTAATGGTAGATAAAGATATTTGTATGCGCAAAGTTGCAAGAAAATCGAACATTTATAACCAATTTTATGCGAAATCATAAATTCCGATAAATTACATATTCATATCAGATTTCTTGTTAAGAGATATATTTAGATACAGCAAGTTATAGATATAAGTATTGGATATAATTTGTAACAGTATTGGAAATTGTGACCCTTTGTGGGTGAGGTACCAGAAGTGGTTGGCAGATGTATCATCTTAGCAAAAATATTTGGATGTGCGAAATTTGAAGGAGTTGGATGATTTTTCGCTTTCTTTGAGAGTTTTGTTTTTTTTTTTTTTTAATTTGAACCCTATGTGGGGAGGTACCTGAAGGAATGATGCGATCTCTACCATCTTGTGTTGATGGAAATATTGAGATGTAACAAGTCTGAATGTTGACCCATTATGGGGTCAAACCAGGCCATCATGGGCTAATAAAAATATTGTGATGTATGTAATTGGAAGAGAACCGAATGCTTATTTGGGATTTTATGATCGTTTTGGTTATTCAAAATTTTAACGATTTGTGGGAGAGGTACCAGAACGAATGGTCCGATCTCTACCATCTTTATTCCGGATCTTGTGTTGATGGAAATATTGAGTTGTGCCAAGGAATGAATGGAAAGAGATGTTAATTTCGGGTTTTACCTTTATTCAGACCTTCATGTATATTCAAAAAGTTGACCAGGAGGTACCAGAAGGAGTGGATCGATATATTCCATTTTCACACCAGACCTTGGAAGAATAAAAATATTGTGATGTGAGTAATTTGAATAAAATTGGAATCTTATTTCACATTTTATAAGAGTTTGTTTTGTGGGGGAGGTATTGGATCGAGTAGACCGATATTGGCTATTCTCGCACCTGATCTAGCACTGATGCAAATAAATTATATTTACAAAGTTGGAGCAAAATTGGATTATCCTTTCTCTTTCTGTGCAGTAAATTATTTTCTTTGAAAATATTGACATTTTGTGGGGGACCAGAAGGAGTGGACCGATATTGCCCATCTACGTTTGACAATAGTATTTCGATGTACCACGTTTGATAAAATCGGATACTCCCTTCGAAAGTTATCGCGCGCACCAGCCAGACAGACAGACGGACATCGCTAGATCGACTGAGGGTATAATTAGTGTTGTAGAAGTACTGAATTATGTCTAAAACATAATCAAGTTTTAACTATCAGAAGGGAGTTATTTTTCTTTTAAATATAGAACGTAACCAACTGTAATTTACAACAATTAATGTTGCGTACACGAAATTACATACCTGTCGCATTTTAGCCAACGTAACGAAGATAATTTTCTTTTAAATTGCGTACCTGCCTTTAGGAGCAATTAGTACTGTGCATAAATAGCAGATAATTTATCACACAATTACATAATAAACAACTAATTAAAATGTAATGCTAACTAAGTCGCTAATTACGAATGGATTTAAAGTAGAATAAACTAATAAGAATAGTAGCACAACGTGATAACCTTATCTTGTTATGTTTTCCTAAAGACAAATGGCTAAAGTTTGAATTAAAATATAGCGCGTTTTACAGTTGACTGCGTTGGATTGTTCGTACATCGTTTCAAGACAGTTTATTTCATTACAAAATGATAAGTTTCTTTACGCACTTCATAAGAAATGAGGGCTTTAATACATAACTTTATATTTGTAATACATAGGCCTGTAAAACATGAAAAGATAAATGGGTTATTTGGGGACTAGAATAGACTTAATAAAAATATTTTAATGCAGTGGTATGATTTCACTTATCCAAATTAATTTTTAATGTTTTCGCTTGTTAATCAAATAAACCCAAATTGCAATTTCATCAAAACCTTGCAAAAAGCAAGAGCCTTCAGCAGAATAGAACGAAAAGTGTTCATTCCAAAATTAATTTGAGTAGAAATTCTATATGTCTGATTATTTTAGTTGCAGCATTGCATCGAACGGATTTATAGATGTTCGTCTTTCTAACTTTAGCTAATATGCAAATTCAAAATCTAAAGTCTATGAATCTACTTAAACATTCACCCAATGGAAACTTCTAGTAATGGCACTCAGTTTATTAGGTCATATCAATATTAAGTTACAAGTTTAGATTATTTTAAAACAATTTTCTACTCGGTTTTATTATAGGTATAATTAAATTGTAATTTTTAAAACATCTGTGTCTCATTAAACAATTTCCTCTTTAATAGTAATTTTTATTTGAAATTACTTGTCATTAGGGATTACATATTTGGAAAGGAAATGAGAAAGGCAAACATTATGGCCAGTAACATAAGAATATTTGAGATTTCTTAGTTTTATGTGCAAAAAAAAAAATAAACGTAAACTGTGCATTTTAATTGACATGCCTTCATGTTTCGTCAATTACGTCTTTTTAAACATTGCATCTCTAATAACGATGTATATTCTTGTGATCTTCGAACTTTTTCAGCTGATGCAAATTTGCCCACCACAATTGTAAATGATTGTTTAATATTAGCTTAAACCATGGTGTCAAGGGGGCATCGAATTTTGAGATCTCCTCATCAATATTCTCACGTTTCACAAAACGAACATCGCTCACTTCATTCATATTTGGTTTGATGTCGACATCTTTCTGCAAAAATAGAATGTAGTCGATCTCATGTTCACCCCATACACCATCTCCAGTATTGGCATAATGAATCCTTGTCAAGTAGTGGAAGTTTTCTGGTCGTATTTGGTTGGTAGGTATGCCCAGCTCATAGTTCAGTCTTCGTTGGGCAGCCTTGCGTATGCCAAAACAATTCACTTCCTCTCGTTCCACTTCGATTTCGTGCAAAGGATGACTGCAACAGGCATTTGTATAGGTACTGGGGAATGTGATCTGAGCAAAAGAATAACAACAAACAAGGTGAAAGTCATCATTAAGTAAATAAATAATTAATGTATTTGTGTATGGCTTACAACTCACCTTATGATCTGACCTCTTTTGAACCAACATTTCTCCCTTCGTATTGAATAGAAACACAGAGAAAGCGCGATGTAATTTGACTTGTTTACTTTGTGGATCTACTCGGTGACAATCCGCCTTGGAAGTATGTCCAATAACTTGGTCATTTTCATTCACCAAAATGCATTGTTCCTCCAAAGCCAAGCGTTGCAATTCGTCGTGTTGTTTTGGTTCCGATACCGAGGCATAGCTGACACAACTCCTGTTTGCCGCCCTCAGCGGTTGACAAATGCGTCTGGTCAATGCTGTAATCATTCTGGCAGAACTTGTAATCATGTCCGCCTTCACTTGGGGAGCACCCTTTTAAAGCAAAACAACGAAACAACTCGCTAGGGTTCTAGAGTGTCGAAACAGTCTGTCTTATTTTATCTCAACAAAACAGCTGTTTGTTCACTCACAGAACAAAGGAACGAGAGCCAAATTATATTTATTAAGCAACAATCAAAAGACAACTTTAACCAAAAAGTAGATATTATTTAGATTTTTAACTATATTTTCGAATTGATAACAACTGTAGAAAAATATCAAGGTATTGTGGACCTACCAGCTGACTTCAATTTTTTTCTAAGTGAGTTCGACTTCTGAAAATGAAAACGAGTAAAAAAGCTGTAAGTTCGGCCGGGCCGAACTTTGAATACCCTCCACCGTTTAAAAAGAATTTGGCAATTTCAAAATAATAAAATCCGTTAATAATTCTGCTAAAATCTTAAGAATATCGAATGTAGCCGTTATATTATCGTAAGCCACTACAATACTCAAAAGCGAAACTAAAAAAAAAATCGGTGAAAAATGTAATCAAAATACTGAATAAAGGGAGCTATACCAAAACGTGGAAATGCACAGACAATTTTTTGTCATAAGCTGTTGTATCCGAACTTTAAATACCAAATTTGAAACGATTGCGGCGAACAATATCGCTAAAATCATCAAAGTACCGAAAATAGGGATGTACCATTATATGGGGCTATACCAAAACGTGGATCTACATGGCCCATTTTCAATACCAAAAGTCCTGCAGACATAATATAGATTTGAGTAAATTTTTATCAACTTACCTCATTTCGTTTCGACGGACATCGCTTAATCGACATAGAATTTAATGCTGGTCAAGAACATATATTGGAAAAATTGGAGCACAAAGTAAGTAAAAAGACAATGTACGAAATTGAACTTTTAGACAGTAAATTATCTATTGGCAATATTCACCCAACTTTTTTAGTCGATAGCAAAAACGTACGTTAAATCTATTTTTCGAATCTATGAATGAATAAGTCCTCTCGAAACACTTCGCTCATAAACTAGCCCATGGTAGAAGAATACATTGATATGTCAAAAAATTCTTCAAAAATAATTATATTTGTATATGTTTTCCTATACGACTGCAATCGGAGGATGTAAAGATTACCATACAGCAATATCTACAAACTTAAATAATTTTTCATTCAAAAATTTCAATTCCAAAATTGGTTTGACAATTCATTGTCCCAGCAGCTATGTCTGTGCGACTACCTGTATTCTTCTACCATGTACAAGACATTAAAAACACTGGAACACTCTGTGTGTATATATTAAAAAATAGCTGCTCCTTTTTAGTAGTCTCGTGTAGAGATTCTTGCATGTAGAGGAACAAAGCCATTTACTTATGAAACAAGATTGGCAACTCTTAGCACACAACGCCGTCGTTCCATATCGTACCGACTACGTCTTCAAAGAGTGTAGTGTACATTCAGATTTATCAGAATTTATTGGTAGTGTTTTCTCACAATTAAAAATGGTAAAAACGCCCATTATATTATTGAAAATAAGCATTTTCATTTAATATTTTCATCTATTCCATAGATACGATTCATTCTGATACAAAACAGGGCTGGAAAGACCCGTTTAGCCAAATGGTATATGAATTTTGATGACGATGAAAAACAAAAACTTATCGAGGAAGTTCATGCTGTGGTGACTGTGAGAGATGCAAAACACACAAATTTCGTCGAGGTTGGTTGGGTCATTGATCTGTATTATCGGGACATTGGATTAATGCTTTTGTAATTATTTATTCAAATGCATTCTCTTTGCAGTTTCGTAACTTTAAAATCGTCTATCGTCGCTATGCGGGTCTCTACTTTTGCATATGTGTCGATGTGAACGACAACAATCTGTGCTACTTGGAGGCTATACATAATTTCGTTGAAGTTCTAAATGAATACTTCCACAATGTGTGCGAATTGGATTTGGTCTTCAATTTCTACAAAGTGTATACAGTGGTCGACGAAATGTTCCTCGCCGGCGAGATACGGGAGACTTCACAAACCAAAGTTCTTAAACAACTGTTGACATTGAATTCCTTGGAGTAGATGCAATTTGTTCTGGTAGTGTAGTTATCATTCCACTATGTCTGTATGTATATTCTGCATCTCGGACCGCAATCTACATGCTTACAGAAATATTTTTGTATTATAATGTTTTTCTAGGAACAATACTATCCTTTCGAATCTTGATTTAGTTTATAATTTTTGCCTTTTTGGTTACAGTTATATAGCATATACAAGTATAACTTAACAAAAAAAATTCTATGTATTCAATATTGTGTAGCGTAAATACACAAACCGAGATTTATGCGTCGTTCAAATATAAATAAATTATTGATATTGTTAAAAGTATTAAAGAAATAATATTATTCGTTTAAATTGGTAACCCACGGCCTACTGGGCACCGTGATGGGATAAAAGCTATTTCTCAAATATTTCACGATAATTCTCGTATAGAATCAAACTAGTTTTCACACGAAAATGAGCCATATTCCTTCCGCATAAGCCAATGTATACATGACCAAACCAATGAATTCTTTATTACGGGCTCAATCAAAAACTTAAAAAAATACAAAATTAGAAACTATGATTTACGTAGAGCATCTTATAATGTCAAATCATAATTGTTAAATTGTGCCCGCTGATGCAATAGCGCCAGTTAGTCTGATCGAAGGAAATAATGTTCAGGAAACTTACTTTTAAAAATAACATAGCAAGTGTTCTGTTCCATAACTGCAAAAATGTGAAAGTTTTTACTACGAGAATTGAGTTTTCTTTTAAGATACCGAAGGAAATTGCAAATTACTTTGTCAAGGAGATACTCAGAAGTTGCTAGGTTATTCATTTTTATGTAAAAAAAAAAATAATTATTTTTTTTTTTTTTTGTTTTTAATAACAAAAGAAATTTTAACAACTTTTCAATTGATAAAAGTTACAGAACAGGCTCACTGATTGAGTTTCCTAGGATTTGTTGGACAAATACTTGTCAGGAAATCCAGCTTTCTTTTACTGGATACTTTTGGGTTAACAGACAGCATCCTGTAAAATTTGGTAAATATTAAAAACATTGGCGTAATTTTCTAAGTATTGCTCTGTTTTAGAACTTCAAGAATCTACTAATTTAGCAAGTTTTATCGATGCCATAAAGGGAAAGTCTATTATCGTAGTAAAAAGTTCTACAATACAAATGGAACAGAGCACATATTTAACGACAGAATTAACAACACTTACCGATAACATCAATGTTTTTGTTTCATTGCAATTTTTTTATTCATCAATTAAATTATTAAAATATATTTCTTCTAGTTTTCCTACTAAAGAAGCCTGCACAAAATTTATGTAAATCGGTAATTTCTGAACCAGTTCTGATCCAAAACCTGTAATATAGTACTAAATTGTACTAATTTAATTTGTTTACTTCAAACCTTCGTGGTTGGGCAGAACTTTTCCATCACAGCTAATTTAACAATTCTTTCTTATACAATTTTTGGCCTTAAAAAGTATCAGCATTTTAGGTCTTTGTTATCGTGACTGGAATTCACTTCTAGCTCTAGGAAAATGTGAAGTGAAAACTTTCAAAAAATATTAAGAAGGTAAAGTCATGCAAACATAAGTATGTTTAATTTTTTTCCAAATTGTTAATTTAACAACATCTTATTGTCAAAATATATATTTATAAATCCATTGTATATTCATAATTCGAGATGGAAGCCTATATTCTATGCACTGAAATTTGACAAGATAAATTGCAGAAAATGTTGAGATGGAAATGCTTATTTGAAATTGCTTTACCATCTTCATTTTAACAGGAAAACCCCTTTAAAAGAAATGTTTTCCATTTCAAATTTTCATAGAACAAGAATGAAATATGTCCTTAATTTTTGCAACTATCGAAATTGGACGATAAATCGTACGGCATCACGCATATATCCAATAATCCAATATCAGCTTTAATAACCGTTATTCACATTCAACCATCGTTAAGTATTTAGCTTCGTTGAGTTGTGTTGTTGTGTTCATCGTCATCGCCATCTTTTGTTGGAAGAATTTTTTGCCTGTCGTCAGAGAAATTGAACTTTTTGATAATTACGTGTTTAAAAGTTAGCGCAAAAAAGATCAGTTCCAAAAAAAGATAAACACGCTCTGCTCGAAATAAATTTTTGTGAATTATAACTAGAGCCGAGTAATTCAGCTCGTATTCAATTACCAATTACTTATCGATAGAAAAACGAAAAACATTTTTTGTCCACGTCAAACGGGTGACAAAAGTGATTTGCAAGTATTGTGTATGTGTGTGTTGTGTGTGAGCTAAGTTGAGCGAGAAATAAAGAGAGAAAATAAAATACGAAAAAGAAATACTAGAAAATTAGTGCGACGAGAATATTTAGAAAAAATTACTTTTCTTCTGTGCGGTTTTAAGGAAAATATTGTAAATTAACATCCCAAATTCCCACAACAACACAATAACAACAATGTCAGCTGTAAACCCAGAATAGTAAGTGAACAATGGAAATGAAAGAAAAACAATCACACAAAAATTTTGATTTCGATATTTTTTCTGTGTCTACATTTGACGAAATTTTGCACAAAGAATCTGTAGAAGAAAATTCAATGTAGAATGAATTTTGCGACGTCATTTTTTGTTGAACCGAAGAGGAGTATTTGCTTTGTTGTTTGCATGGATGCCTCGATAACAATCATGGAAATGAGAATGGCCCACTCCCTTTTTCATTTTCACAAGAGTGATAGAACAATGGAACAAAGTGCCAATGAAAACATAATCGGATGTCCAATTTTCAAAAGGGGGGAAGCACAACACATCAATTTCGGATATAAATTAGAGGGAAATTTATTGGAAATCGAGTTTTTTTCGTTTCATCAAAAGTGCATCGGGGGATTATTGTAACCTTTGACAATCGAGAATGAATGGAAAAAAAGTAACTTTAATAAGGGGCGGATGAGTCACGGGCTTACGTCTTTTGTGTGTTAATTGCGTACTTGCCGTACGCCAAGGCCTTTATTAAGGCCTTTTTATGTTTGTTGTTTGATTCGTAGTGCATTAAACATAGATTTGTTATATTTAGTTGTTAACATGTCTATGTGGTTAACATATTTATGTAAAGAAATTTTGTGGACTCCAATAATGGACCATTTCTCGACTTTGTGGGGGTTCTATAAAAATAGGTCCAAAATACGTTAATGTGACGGACTTGTTGGGTAGTTATTTTCATATTATCCATATCGGTTTAGTAGATATGCGTCTAACCCGGACTTTCGCGTCAGATATCTGGGTCCGTCCCTCAAGAAAAAAATACAGTCAAGTTACAAGAATAACCACTTCTGGAAAAAATTTTTAAAAAATCGGAGGGTTTTTACTAGCATAGCATAGTAACATATAATAGAGCATTCTCTTTGTTTCCGTCTACAAAAGATGTGAATTCCACAGACCAATCCGGCTTAACACTAGTTTAATCAAAAAACTTTTCGTTTTTTCGATATTTCGAAAAGCTATAATTTGGCATCAATTGTGTGGTCAAAAAATCGCTAATTTCATTTAAATCATTTGACCACTTGTTGGATAGGTATTTTAAAAGGTATTTTCAAACGATACCTATATATTGTATATATCCGGGTCTAGGCCGGATCTTGAACTCGGACTTTCGGGTCCGTCTCCCAAGAAAAAAAGTTTTCCGGAATCAGGGAAAAATACCAACCTCTGAAAAAAAATCCGAAGAGTTTTTACTAAACTAGAGTTGTAGAGAGAATATTTGTCCTCTCCAGTAAAATTATACCCATTCAAATACATCATCCAGTAAAACGGTTCAAGTTTATTGGGAAGCGCAAATCTTTTTCTTTAAAAACTCCACTGAACTTACTTTCCAACAATAATTTGAATTCTTATCGAGCTTTTTTTTAAGAAAACTCGAAAATTTTTATTTTTTCTTAACCATGCATTAAATAAATAAAACTTTTCAATTTGCTCGAGGTATGAAGTATGTTTCTGCAAAAACTAACAAAACAGATCGGCAAAAGAATCTTAAATTGTGCGAATAGTTTGCCGCCTAAAAGTAGTTTACTAAACTATTTGTTAGATAGAATTAAATTGTATTAAAAATGAAATGTTTAATCAAAGAAAATAAAGTTCGTTTTCGAAAGAAAATAAAGTTCAAACATCCCTTTTTTCAAGTTTTTTTTCCATATCTATGAATAACTTATATTTCGTAGAGCCGGCGAACTTAACGCCAAACATTATCAGATAAGAGATTTGTTTATCAATGAATGCGTCATTATCACCAAACTATGTAATTCAGCTGTGAGACTACACTCAAACTACCACCCATGGCAGAATACATTTAGATACATCAACGCATGAGAACAGTGATATGTCAAAAATTTATAAATGATTTTTCAAAAACAAACAGATTGCTCTAAGTTTCTCACACGACACCAATCGAATGTTGTTATGATATGCATTTTTCTAAAAATTTTACAAATTTAAATAATTTTTCATTCAAAATTTTTAATTTAAAAATTGGTTTGACTGTTCATTGTCCCAGCAGCTGTGTCGATGCGACTACCTGTATTTTTTTACCATGCTACCACCCCATTTAACTCGTTTAATTTCTTTATCAATATTACCATTTTTTCAAAGGCCCCCTGTTGATTTGGCCCCAAATTGTCAACCAGTTTATTTTGTTTGCATTTGCTTTGTGCTGTTTGTAATGTGTATTTTTGTTGTTTCGTTTTTTTTCTTTCATCTCTTCTTCTACGAACTTTGTTCAGCTGTCATGTTTCTTTTTTCTATGTGGCCTCTCACTTTTGAAACGTAATCAATTTCTCTCGTTTGGTGTCTTTGTTTTCTATAAAATTTGTTTATAATTACATCTTGCGATGCACTTTCTTGCAATAAATGCAATCTTCAATTCTCTGGGCGAGGGGAAGAGGGTTCAAATTTTTTAATGTGGCGATCAATATATATTCAATACGCATTTTATGGAAAACAAAAACAAAGGAATGTTTTTTTATAAAATGTGTTCATTCACAGAAGCTTTGTCTACAACGTTTTTTTAACTTGTATCACGTGTTCTATTTAATTTGGCATGATTAAAAATTCTCCAGTCGTGTTGCTACATTAAGACACATTATTTTTTGTGAACCAGTTTGTGGCATAAATAAAATAAATAAAATAAATATTTTATGACTTCCAAAAATTGTGGCTCTGATTTGTGAAAAGTTTTTTGAAACGCCTCAATGTCAGAATTTAAAATTTATTTTATGTCATGTTTATACGAAGTATTTCAAAGTCCTAGTTAAAAATAGCTAAAATATGTCTAAGCTAATGATACATCTGTAATCTGTTCCCATATTAGTAACAACATGGCACTTTAAATATAAACTAAATTGTATAAAATCTAGATCCAACATGTCCTTTTGAACCCATATTAATTTTATATGAAATTCCATGTTTTGCATCTGTATTTTTTATTTTGCCCTTTCAGTGAACAAATTCGTGCAATGCATTCTTACTATACTGCCATTTCGATGGCGTCTCCCCATTTGTTTTAACTGACATAAGGAAATATTTGCAAGATGAAGTCATCGTTGACTAATAGCACAAAACTATAGTAGAATATTAAAAATGTTCACATGTATTGTTTTGGGCAGATAAGTTGTAAAAGGTAATTATATGGGAAACAGAAGCTTTAACGATATTACAGAAATAAACTACATCATTGTACAAATTTAGAACATTTTACAAATCAAGCCGCTTGACCTTGGGTTTTATTTTTGGCTAGATTTCAAACGGCTTTGTCCCTTGGTAGGTAGCATTTTACCATAAATCTTTTGTTGTTGTACAAACATTTATGCATATCAATATTTGTTATAACTGCTGCCTTATCTTGGGGCTACATATGTGCTTTGACTCATATACTGTATTCGGTCAGGGAAAACACCAAGAATTTATGAATAACGAACTTGAATGAGTCTTCGTGAAATGTGAAAAAAGTCATGATTAAAATTGAGTTGTGTTAAATATATAAGCTATAAAATGATTAAGTTAAATGGGCAAAAGTTAAAATATAATATATTTTTTTCAAACTTCTCTTTCAGTGATTATCTCTTCAAACTGCTCTTGATCGGCGATTCAGGTGTTGGAAAATCATGTCTTTTGCTCAGATTTGCCGACGATACATACACAGAGAGTTATATCAGTACAATTGGTGTAGACTTTGTAAGTTTAATTTTTTTTACATGATAACAACACATATGCTCTAATTCATTTGCTTTTACAGAAAATCAGAACAATCGAATTAGATGGAAAAACTATCAAGTTGCAAATCGTACGTATCAAGAATATTTTCATATCTTTATTGGTCATTTAATTGTATATTCTTAATCTTACTTAGTGGGATACTGCCGGTCAAGAACGTTTCCGCACCATTACTTCATCTTATTATAGAGGCGCTCATGGTATTATTGTCGTTTACGATTGTACGGATCAAGAATCTTTCAACAATGTCAAACAATGGCTGGAAGAAATCGAGCGATATGCCTGTGAGAACGTGAACAAATTGTTGGTGGGCAACAAGAGCGATCTAACGACCAAGAAAGTTGTTGATCACACCACAGCTGCGGTAAGTTTTGAAAACGTTTTCTTGCTACTGATACCATTCTACATGAGTCTGCAAGATTTGTCACATCATACACAAAATATTAAGAAGCAATAAGTTTAATATAAAATGGAATAATGTAGGCCGTTATTGCGGACGGATATGAACGCTTTAGCATTTAGCTTGTCGTACTCATAGTATATTTTAAAATGTTCGTCTTATTTTTATACCCTTTGCCATATTGCTGAGACAGTATATATCATTTGATACGGCCAAAACGTGACTCATTGTCACAGTCTCTTTGGACCAAATCTGTTTCAGGACATTTGGAGTCTAGCGATATTCGTCCGTCCATCTGTCTGTCTGGCTGGCTGATGCGCTCTTGAAATGGTACCCGATTTGATCCAAACTTGGTACATCTTAATGTTATTGTCAAACTTAGATTGAGTTCGGTGATGGGCAATATTTCGATATAAGTATCCGGTTCTCTTCAAATTACACACATCACAATATTTTAATTAGCCTGGTGTGAAAATGGTGTGAAAATGGGACATATCGGTCCACTCCTTCTGGTACCTTCCCTACAATGGGTCAAAATTTTGAGTATCACCGAAGCTCACAAAACGCGAAAATAACGTCCGATTTCATTCAAACTTGATACATCTCAATATTTTCATAAACACAAGATCTGTTATAAAGATGTCAACATTTACTGCACAGAAAGAGAAAGGGTAATCCGATTTTGCTCCAACTTTACAAATCCTAATATTTGCATCAGTGCTAGGCCAGGTGCGAAAATTGACAATGTCGGTCAACTCCATCCAATACCTCCCCCAAAAAGGGTAAAAATTTTGAATAACTACAACTCTTATAAAGTGTGATGTCAGTGTCCGATTGTCTTCAAATTACACACAACACAATATTTTTATTAACATAGGGTCTGGTGTGAAGATGGAATATATAGGTCCACTCCTTCCGGTTCCTCCACCACAAGGGGTCCAAGTTTTGCATAACCAAAACGATCATAAAATACGAAATAAGCATCCGGTTCTCTTCATATTTCACACATCACATTATTTCTACTAACACAAGATCTGCTATAAAGATGTTAGAGATCGGTGCACTCTGCTACCTCCCTTACAAAGGTTCAAAATTTTGAACATCAATGATTTTCATAAAACGAGATATTGACATTCGATTTCATTCAGACTTATTACATCTCAATATTTCCATCAGCACAAGGATCGGTTATAAAGATGGTAAAGATAGGACCATTTTTTCTGGTACCTACTCCACACAGGGTTCAAAATTTTCTAAATGGCACTCATAAAACCAGATATTTATATCAAAATTTTCAAAACCATCTCTTCAAATTTCACACATACAAATATTTTTGCTAACACAAGATCCGTTGTGAAGATGATATATATCTGCGAACCCCTTCTGGTACCTCACCCACAAAGGGTTACAATATTCAATACTTTTGTCTGTTATAACTTGCGAAATAGGACATCATTTCTTTACAACTTGCTATACCTTAATACTTAACCATAAATCTGAGGTATATATATTTATATCATACTTATTTAGTTCCGATACAAAATGGACAATATTGGTCAATTCCATCGATACCTACTCCATAGAGGGTCAATAATTTAAAAATCATAACAGAAGTCAAAATATATTTAAATAATCAAACATTGGCTGAGGGTATATATCTATCGACTAAGCCGACTTATACTTTTTAACTTGTTTTTTTAATTCATCGAGCTTGAAATATCATCTTTAGATAATGGTTCTAGCTTCATTATGACACGAATTTAAATATAATGGGATTTTCCAGATTTCGCCCGTTGCGTTAGATAGCAATTCAATTTTAGTTAAAATAATATATCTTTCTCATATACACTCGAAAAGGCGTTTCCCTACATTTCCCATTTTAAAAATTCGAACAAAGTTCGAGCAATTCTTGATACCTAACCCCTCCCCTTATTATTATATTATATTATTATATTCAATATAAAGGCAAATTTACGAATCAATAGTTAAACAAGGAGACCAACATAAACAAGTTTATTAGCTGATTTTTAATTTTAAATTCTAATTTTCCCCCCTTCTTCCACTTTTAGGAATATGCAAGCCAGTTGGGCATTCCATTCCTTGAAACTTCAGCCAAAAGCGCCACGAATGTTGAACAGGCCTTCATGACAATGGCTGCAGAGATTAAGAATCGTGTTGGACCCCCATCCAGCGCCACTGAAAACACTAGCAAAGTTAAAATAGATCAAGGGCGTCCAGTGGAGAATACCAAGTCCGGTTGCTGCTGAATAACTTCTACTCCCCAACTACTTGTGAATCATTATTTTATTATAATATATAAAAAAAGAAACCAACAACAACAAGAAAACCAACAAACAGTAAAAATATAATAAATTCAAAAAACTGAAAACACAAACACACATTCATAACGAATAATAATAATAATAATAATAACAACAACAATAATAATAATGATTGGTACAAGCATCATAATTAAACTATTGGAAGCCTAAAACAATAGTTGACTTGCAAATTCAAAGATAATGATCGTAATGAGGAGAGATTTTCTCCAGCTATCTGAAGAGTGACTTCCATTCATAGCTGGCGATATGGATGTGACTGGTGGTCGATTCTTTACATATGTATTTTGATGGACACAACAACATGATATATAAGATTATTTTTTATTTTAAACAAAATGTGTAGTAGCTAAATACAACCAACAACAACAAAATAATATATATACATAAATGATAAAAGGAGGAAACAACACAGACACATACACCAATTCAATAATTAAGGACAGGAGGTTACAGTTTTAAAAGAAAACTCTAGCATAAGTTTCTGCATTACAATATTTTTAAATCTTTCTTTAGAGATTCTTTAATAGACGTCCCCAATCTGCACTCTCAATACAACTCCAACTGTGTGTGTGATATTGTCAGATGCTATTTAAAGGCCTTTTGGGTGTTGTTTCATATTCACTATAATTTTACACTTCCTTCCGTCTACAGCAATGTCGTGTTTTTTTCTATTCTTTTTTCTCCAACGCTATCCCTACTATTAATAAATTGCGATTCTCTTATTTTTTAATAATAATTTGTGATGTGTAACAAGTATTTACATTAAAAACCAACGTACGTTCATTTAAAACAAAATAAAATTAGTTTTAGTGTTTTGTTTCTTCTTCGGCTTCCTTGAGTCCTGTCTTTTGGTTTCTAAGCACCAATTTAACTAGCTCTCGTTGTAATTAGAGTAATTACTACCAACATTTTTTAGTTTACCGAAAGCAAAAACAAAAAAAATAACCAAATTATAAGAGTGAATGCGGAAGATTCGAATTAGGAACATCCAGACGAAATTAGGTAACAATACAATAGCAAAAGCAAAATACCTACCTTAGTTTGCAACGTAAAAACAAAACACACTTATACATAATTACAAATAATTATTCTCTGAATATATATAAAAAATAGATCGTAAAAACAACAACAACAAATCGATTATATATATTTAATATACATTTTCAAAATAAAACACAGTATGTTTTCTTTATCCTGGTATCGATGCTTTCAACCATTACAATGTTACCGAGTAGTAGGACTTTTTTCTTTCTTTTGTTCCATTCCTTGCTCCTGCATGCATGCGTACGTACGTACGTACCCTCCAACAAATTCTTTTGTCTTTCACAAATGATTTATTCTTTTTTTTATAATTTTATATTTTAAATAAGGGTTCAAATAAAATATATAAGAAGTATTTAAAAACAAGTTTTATGTTGAATATCTTTTTTTTTCAATGTATTGAAGTCTCAATTCAATGGAATAAAATTTGTGGGCTAAGTTGTCGATATTTAAGATTCCTAAAAGTTGGTACAACATTTCAGGTGAATTTGTTTTTCTAAATGGCGTGCAATTTTTGTGTTCGAAATATGTAGCAGTGATTTGAAACAATTCCCTTCGGAATTATATCATGAAATAATCTTTATAAGAGCCTAAATGTATGCAACATTTTGACAAAATAATGTGTGGTATGTTTTGTGATAAGTACGAGTAAAGACGAAAATTAAATGATCAAGTTAATGCTTTAAATTTATATTGAATTGTTAATACAGTCAATGCCTTCTAGGACTGTTGTAAAAATCTGGATTCGAGTGAGGGTAACCCAAATATAATTAGAGGGAGTACATATCCATTGACTTAGACAAAGAAAAGTGGAAGAGATGTTAATGATCCAGACTATATAAGGACGGACAAGAGGACTATTTTTGACAATGAACTTTTAATACTTACCCCACACTTATCCATATTAAGACACAGATCTGGAGACATCCTTTTTCACATTTTATTATACACAGGTAATTAATTATATCCTAACCATATTTTTCTTTTATATAATTTTAGGGCATGCATATGCATTTAATTCTGTTTGTATACTTATATTGGAAGCAATCTGTTATTATACATATATTTTTATGTTTTTTGGGTTAAATATTTTTTTATCAATTAAAATACAATGTGGTCAGAACGGCAGTGGTGCTCATATCCGTTATGGCTGCTGCCAATGAATGCGACTCTGGCAGCGGGGGTGGTTTGCCACTATTTCCGGTCGTTGAAGTGGATGTGGACGCACTGCGCCATGTTATTGATGTACGTTCGGTGCCGGATGACGTCGATATCGAATTAACTAGAAAGGTTGCCTCTCTTCTAAAGGGACGCCTAGACCGCAAGCTGTGGCTGTTGGCCATATTGTTGGCGTCACGTTTGGTGTATGTGGTGATGTGTCGATTACAAAGTCCTCTTTTCCGCTTGTGGCTGCTGCAACAGGATAGTAGAAGGCGCCAGAAACCAGTACGAAATTTGGATGACATTAAATTGTAGAGGATGGGATTGAGGGCAGAGTTCAGATACAACATAATTCGACAAAAATACAAGACATTATAGTAGCCCTCCAGACCCAGGGCGATCACGTCTTTTGGCGGACTAGCAATGATCCATATTGTGAATGCCCGAAAGGGTAACAGGCAAATGAAGAAACTGGCAACCACAGCCACGAGCATGAAGATGACTTGCTGGCGATGTTTGCGCAAATTATTGTTTTGGGGATGGCTGTTGACATTGGTGGTGGTACCGCGTCGGTGGGCAAGGTGCTGGCTGGAGGATGGCGTGTTATTTATACCTGAAGGTGACAATGGTGGATGTGATTGTGGGGAAGTTGGCCGCTGAAATTCGGAATGTCGCCGCAGCAATTTATAAGCTATGGCTGTGTAAAGCAGAACCAAAATTGCAAAGGGTATTAAAAAGAAGATCGTAATACTGCCAATGAAATAGAAGGCACTCCAAAATGTATCGGCCGCTGTAAAGCATACGGCCTCAACACTGCCATCGTAGTAGGTTTCCAAACGATATTGGGCTATAAAAATAATCGGGCTAAATGCAAAGAGATTCAAGTGAGGTTAGAGTTATTTGTTTTCGATTTCAAAAGAAGTTGCAAAAGCAAAACTGCAATGAATGTTGTATTGTTTTTGTTTGATCTTTTGAGAGTACTTAGCCGATCGTTTCAGTGCATGTCAAGCCAATCATGGATGCAACAATACGAGTTCTGTTTTTTATTTACATGATGATGTGGATGGTTGGGTTTTTCGGCAAAAACTACATTGGTCTCTAAATAAAGTTGTAAAAAAATAGGAAAAAACGAAATGGTAATTTACAAAAATTATTAAAAGCAACAAAGTATCTACGGTAATTATATTACAAATGTTTAACGCAAATATTTATTATTAATTATTATAATATAAACAATTTTAATGATAAATTAAATTTATATGAATATAATATATTCTACTACCTTCTTTCGTCAAGAATAATAGTTAAGAAGCACATTTGTTTGGGGCCAGTTGCAAGGGCAATCTGCAATAATTGCTTCCAGATCCAAATTATGCTCTCATTTATGTATTCCAATAAAAATTGTTCGGCCCGTATAAAATTCTTTTTTTTTTAAATACTTCTGAAGTTATAACTGTCACATCAAAAGTAACCTTGTTTGACATTTCAATAAACATTGCCAATTGACACCATATTATGCACCTACATACACCCTCCTTTATCGAGCTTAATTTTCCGTATTAATATAATAATTTAAGTATTTTTATTGCTCAACATACTATTTTGGAATGCAATCGAAATGGAAATGTATTCCACTGCCTATGTTTTCAGACTACAACACATGAAGACACATTTGTTGCGACGATAATTAATTGTCTATTTAATATTCCAGATGCTAGGAAATTGTTTTAATCGATTGATTTAGAAAATAAAGACCGACACTGTATTTGCTTGTAGTTGTTTTTGTGATTTTGTTTTGTAGAAGAATTGCAATTTGCAACAATGTTGCAAACGCGTTAGCACTTCACATGTAAACGTAAATGCAATTAAAATGTTTGAGTCAATCGATAACAGCGCAAATAATCCAGTATCAGGTGAGAGGGGGTAGAAGTTACACAGAAGTTTCAATTGCCGCCAAATAACTGCACACAGATGTAAAAAAAATATGACTTTGAAAGAATTAGTTTCTGGCGGACCGATATATCACCAGAAAAAATGGTCTGATCTCTACCATCTTTATAACAGATCTTGCGTTTATGAAAATATTGAGATGTTCCAAGTCTTAAAGGAATCGGATGTTAATTCCGTGTCTTATGAGTTTATGAATATTCTAAAATTTTTACCCTTTGTGGGGGGTTTAGAATTTGCAAAGTTTGAACAAAATCGGATTATCCTTTCTCTTTCTGTGCAGTAAAATACATTTATTATGGAAAATTTTGACCTTTGTAGTGGACCGCTATTGCCCACCTCCGAACTCGATCTAGGTTTGATAATAATATTACGATGTACCAAGATTGGACCAAATCGGATACTCCCTTCGAGAGTTATCGTGCGCACCATCCAGACAGACAGACGGACGAACGGACGCACTGCTTTGGATTTGGTCCGAAGAGACCTAGGGTAAGAAACCTTTATGTTATATGCACGTTTTGGCCGTATCAAGTGATATATACCCTCTGTAGCTAATGGCTAAAAAGGATGTCTGAATTGTTTAAATATATTTTATTATAAAACTAAGATCAATATCCGCGCTGATTTCTATTCCCATGGAAAGCACTCCTCTCGAGAGATGAAAAAGGTTATTTTGAAAGGTTATGTAATTTCCTTTTTAATGGGACGACGAAACGAGTGAAATGAGTTATTCTTTTCTTTTTATATTTTAACCACCGTAACTTAGCCGATTTTAATGTTGTGTGGCTTGTTTGTAAAAAAAATTGTTAAGAGCAAATAACCATTGCTCTGATCCAGAGCCTGCAAGAATCTACTAGTTTTGCAATTTCGTAGTTATCGCAGTAAAAACTTTTACGTTCTTGCAGTTCTGAAACAGACCACTTTTAAACAATATGTAGAAAATCGGCATTTAGGGATGGTTTAAACAAACGTCTCTATGCAGACCTTTTTATTTCTCACTCACTTAGTTTTAAAAATCATATTTTATTTCATTATTTATTTTTTAAATTCAAATACACTCCCTTCTTCGTCTTGGGCTATCCCGTGGCAAAATTTCAACAGTTGAGGTGAGGGGAATTGGAGAACACCATATTTTAGTGAATATTTCACTTTTCCATATTTTACTCTCGGTCACTATGGCGTATGAAATGCAAAGCTGGAATTAAAAATAAATCATACGTCACATGTGAATATTTAATGGCATTTCTTACCTTAGAACTTTTTATAGGGTTAACCTACTTTAAGAGGATTTATTTGGTGTATAAATAATGGATATAATAATTTTAATCCAAATCCAGTGGGTTAGCCCGTTTAAATGTAAACGCACTGTAAAGCACTAATTTGACTGTGACTGGAATTAATAAGGCGTTGTAATGCTTTGCTCGCGTACATCACTCAAATAATATTTCTAATTTAATAATTTTTAATTTTACGATTCAAATTGACAATATTCGATATTGCAAATAAATTTGCTACTGTCATTTTTCAGTTAATTGTTCATTTATACGATCTATTGTGCTTTCAATTGGTCGTCGATATTTGTTTTGCCCACTTTGCTGTTATTTACAAATTGTGGACGTTGTTCGTTGAGTTATGACGTTATTAGGGCATTGCATGAAAAGGTGTCATCGTTTTTGTATTCTCTCGCCCCCTCCTTTCAATCGAAGGTGACAATGAAGAGGAAAAATAAATTCTCAATATTTCAAATGTAATTGACATGCATTGAAGTGACGAGTTCGATGACAGACATTTTAAATTGAAAACAGTTTAACGAACTTTTCAATGTTTTGTTGCATAGGAATAAAATCGTAATGACTAGAAAAAATAACTTCTGAAAAATATTGGTTATGGGAAAAATATAAACATGTGTTGTTCACAACAGAGGTATGTTAGTACTAAAAATACAATTATAAATCAAGGGGGAAAATAACATACGACATATTTTTATTATTATTCTGTTTATTATTCATTATTCATATGTTCAACTTAGTTTGAACACAATCGCCAACTATATGATAACCTACACCACTATGCATATTTAGTAGAGCTCCCTAAGAAAATAATTTATTTGAAGTAGAACATTTGGCTTCAGAGCAGTTACATCATTTTTGGTTTCAGGGGGAACTAATATATGGGAGGCATATTCAATTTCCAATCGATTTTCACTAAATTTGACAGAGATATTTTAATCTTTTATACCAAACAAAATTCCTATAGAGTGCATGATATCACTTCGAGAAGGAAAATCTCTCCATTTGGGCTAATATTAGCCATTATTTGCATAACAAACCTGAAATCGGATTAAGGATATATGGGAGCTATATTCAAATCTATATATACCTATATTCAAGGTATAAAACATCTGGTCCCAAATATCATTGTTGTCGATTACATATTACGATAGTGATTTGATGTACTTGCTTCCAGGCTGAATTCGGTCGGATGTGCCAAAATGCATGTCATTTGAGCTAATATTGGCCATTTGGTGCACAATTAACCCGAAATCGGTTTGAAGATATATATGGGAGCTATACCCAAACATAAACCGATCTTGATAAAATTTTGCAAATGTATTTCCGAGCTATATAAGACATCTGGTCCCAAATATCATTCTTGTGGAGTGCATATTACGAAAGTGAGGGACTTTAAACCCCAAATCGGATAAAATATATATATGGGAGCTAGAGCAATATCTGAACCGATTTTCGCCAGGCTGAATTCGGTCGGATGTTCCAAAATTCAGGTCATTTGGACTGATATTGGCCATTTGGTGCACAATTAAACCAAAATCGGTTGAAGATATATATAGGAGCTATAGCCAAACATAAACCGATCTTGATAAAACAAGTAAAAAAACATTAAGTTCGGCCGGGCCAAACTTTTAATACCCTCCACCCTAGGGTAAAAGAACATTAGAAGAAATGTGGCAAAAAACATTAAAATGCCGAATATCGGGAGGTACCGATATATAAGGGCTACACCAACACGTGCACCTATAATTACAATGTTTCGCCACAGGAACTAGGACCCATTATGACCCACAAATACCAACTTTTACACAAATCAGTGAAAAAATGTGGCATAAATCATCAAAATACCGAATATCGGGAGGTACCGTTATATGCGGAATATACCAGAACGTGGACCTATACATGCAATGTTTTGCCACACGCTCAGGGACCCGTTGTGACCTACAAATACCAATTTTCAGACAAATCCGTGAAAAAATGTGGCATAAATCATCAAAATACCGAATATCGGGAGGTACCGTTATATGGGGACTATACCAGAACGTGGACCTATACATGCAATGTTTTGTCACACGCTCAGGGACCCGTTGTGACCTACAAATACCAATTTTCAGATAAATCCGTGAAAAAATGTGTCATAAATCATCAAAATACCGAATATCGGGAGGTACCGTTATATGGGGACTATACCAGAACGTGGACCGATATATCTCATTTTCAATACCAACCATCCTAGGGACAATACACACACTTGTGCCAAATTTCAAAGGTCTACGTCAAATAATGTGGGCTCTATCGTGATTTCAACAGACAGACAGACAGACGGACAGACAGACAGACAGACAGACAGACAGACAGACGGACATCGCTAAATCGTCTTAGAATTTTATGCTGATTATGAATATATATACTTTATGGGGTCTACGACGAATATTTAGAGGTGTTACAAACGGAATGACAAAGTTAATATACCCTCCTACCCATGGTGGAGGGTATAATTAGGCTGAGGTATGTCTGGGCTGTATCTGATATCTGGTATCAGATATCGTTCTTGTGGAGTGCATATTACGAATGTGAGGGACAAATATATGGGAGGTATAGCTATATCTATACCGATTCTCTCCAAATTTGACGTACTTGCTTCTGAATTCGTTCGGATATGCAAAAATTCAGGTAATTTGGAAGGATATTGCCCATTTGGTGCACGATTAACGTGAAATCGGTTGAAGATATATGGGAACTATATTTAAATCTGATTCGATTATCACCAATTTCAAAAGGGGTTCGTCCTTGGACCAAACAAATATTGTTTGCAAAATTTCATCTCAATCGGACCTGCATTTTGTTCACAAGAATACATGGACAGACGGACTGACATGCATAAATCGTCTCAGAAGGTGATTCTATGAAGATCCTCAAAAGTAACTATGAGTCTACCTCGCTTCATTCTCCATGTTACAAACAAATGCGCAAAGACATAATACCCTTACCACTATGTTTTGTAGGGTATACAAATTTTGAACCCTTGTGGGGAAGGTACTAGAAGGAGCAGACCGAAAAGTCCCATCTCCGCACTATATCCTGTTTTGGTAGAAATATTAGGGTATGCTAGGTTTAAAAATAATCCAAAGCTCATTTCATGTTTTATAACGTCATGGACATGGACGAAATGTTGACCAGTTTTGGGGGAGGTATCATACCATATCTTATGTTGCCAGGAATATTGGGATGTGAGAAATTTGAACATAATTAGACTCTTATTTCACATTTTATAAGAGTTAAAATTGTTCAACATTTTGAGTTACCAGAACCAGCGGGCCGATGTATCCCATCTTCAGCACAGATATTGTGTTGGTAGATATATTAGGATGGACCGAGATTTAAATTAATCGGATTCCCATTTCACATTTTATGAGAGTTATAATTATTTAAAATGTTGACCTGTTGTGGAGGAGGTAGAAGAAGGATTAGTCCGTTCCATCCGTCCTTTATAAACGATCCTGTATTGATAACAATATTGGTGTGTGTGTGGAATTTGAAGAGAATTGGATGTTTATTTCGCATTTTAAAAATTCAAAATTTTGAACCTTTATTGGGGAGGTAGATGATGGATTGGGTTGATTTTGTTCGTTATCATACCTAACATAGCGCTGATACAAATATTGGAATTTGTCAAGATTGACCAACTTCATACGATTTTTTTTTCGATATTTAAGGTAAATTATTTTCGGTGAAAATTGCGGGGTGCCAGAAGGAGTGGTCAGATATTGACTCTATAATGTCTTACCTTTATACTTCTATACCTTTGTTTATTACAGCCAATCCAATGGATATTATAAGATGCATTTAGTCTTGAACATTAATTTTTGCCTGTCTATATTTGGAAATTTGTCATTTAATCAGGAAATGACAAGATTCCAATAGGTCATTCATTGATTGACAACTGCACTGCCATCAACCACAAATTGCGATGTTTGGTGTCCAAAAGAAAAGTTGTCCGTCATGATTTCCTCCATTTAACATATCATTTATTATAGACAGCATTTTTAGTCGGTGTTTAATTGAATTAAAGATCTTAAAAAGACTACCTGAAGTCATAGCCACAACGACACTTGTGGTGAAAGGTTGATCCATAAATTTTCATTAAAAAAAAAAACAGAAATATTGGCTCGAGATAACCAAAAGAATGTCATAAACTATTAAAATTTATTTAAATGTTTGCATTTGCATTTGATTGCAAATCAGCGATAATAAAAAATAGTAATTTATTTTAAAAGTTTATGCACAGATGGACGTTGATATAATGTGTGTATGTTTAGCACGCATGTGTAAGTGTATTGGTAATTTCATCTAATGAAATATGTGTTCGATAATGGAATAGATTTTCAATTTCCTTCCGCTACATTATCTGTTTCTTCTTTCAATTTCCTGCCCAACAAAAAAGGAGCTCGTATGTGAGGATGTATTTAAGGTTATGGGTAATAAAGGATTTAAGTGTTAATGAGCCATCAATGGTAGAGGTACTTGGTAGCCGTTTTTATACGTTCTTAAATATATTGGAAGCTTCTTAGATTTAGTAACAAAAAAAAATTAACAAAAAAAAAAAAAAATTAAATTAGAAAAAAAAACAATTTTTCCAGCTGTATCCCCCAACCTTGACTTATGAATATTCAAACCGTTCACCCTTTATGGGGATGGTTCCAAAGCAGTTGGCCATAATTGTCCAATTCGTATCTGACCTAAGTCTGATATAAATATTACAACGTGCCATATTTGGACTATATCGTCTACTTCCTATACTTTATATGATACTTTTTATACTTTTTTGAAAAATGTGGAAATATGTGGAAAGGTACCAGCTATAGCGGACCGAATTGTTCCACTTCATCTAATATAGATAAAAATACTGGATATAAGATCTAGTTAGTATCCATTTTTTTACGAAATCATAAATTCCGATTGATTTATTACATATTCATATCAGACTTCTGGCTAAAGGAAATATTTAGATATAGCAAGTTATATAGCATCGACGACTTGTTTCACAATTATGGCAGATATAAGTATTGGAAATTGTGACCCTTTGTAGTTGAGGTACCAGAACGGGTTGGCAGATATATATCATCTCCACAACAGATCTTATGTTAACAAAAATGTTTGGAAGTTTGACCAGAAAGAGTGCGCCGATATATCCCATTTTCATAGCAGATCTTGTGAATGTGTAAAATTTGTATGTGTAAAATTTGCAGTGAACCAGATGCTAATTTCGGATTATATGATCGTTTTGGTTATTCAAAATGTTGACCCTTTGTGGGGGGCGTACCAGAAGGAATGATCCGATCTCTACCACCATTATAACAGATCTTGTGTTGATGGAAATATTGAGATGTTCCAAGTCTGAATGGAATCGGATGTTAATTTCGCGTTTTATGAGCTTTATGGATATTCAAAATTTTGACCCTTTGTGGGGGTGGTACCAGAATATTCCTTATTCACACCAGACCTTGGGTTTACAAAAATATAGTGATGTGTGTAATTTGAAGAGAACCGGATGCTTATTTCGTATTTTATGATCGCTTTGTATATTCAATATTTTGACCCTTTGTGGGGGATGTACAACAAGGAGTAGACCGATATATTCTTTTGCACCAGACCTAGGGTTAATAAAAATATTGACATGTGTGTAATTTGAAGATAATCAGAATCTTACATTACATTTTATAAGAGTTGTAATTATTCAAAATTTTGACCCTTTGTGAGGGAAGTACTGGATGAGGTGGAGCGATACTGTCCGTTTTCGCACCTGACCTAGCACAGATGTAAATATTAGGATTTGCAAAGTTGGAGCAAAATCGGATTATCCCTTTATCTTTCTGTGCAGTTAAATAAATTCTTTGAAAATTTCGATTTTTTGTGCAGGCGGTACCAGAAGGAGTGGATCGATATTGCCCATCTCCGAACTCGATCTAAGTTTGAGAATAATATTACGATGTTCCAAGTTTGGATCAAATCGGGTACTCTCCTCGAGAGTTATCGTGCCCACCTGCCAGAAAGCCAGACGGACGTCGCTAGATCGAATCCAAATGTCCTAAAACGGATTTGGTCCAAAAAGACCTAGGGTCTAAAACACTTATTTATATGAGGCACGTTTTGGCCGTATCAAATGATATATACCCTCTGTAGCCATTCGGCTGAGGGTATCATTACATTCTAAGAAATAAATACACATTTGATATGAAATTAGTTTCAAATCATTTGGTTTCGATCAAATCAGCTCCCTTTGGGGAGAGTATCGATTTTGGCTACATTTTGCTCAAGATTGTGTATTTTGCGACGATGGAATGATCAGATTTTCTACACGAAGTCAACCATGGTAAAAGTACATAAATTACATAAAATATGACAGTGTATTCGTATTCTCAATAGTGAATACCGCAAATAGGTGGTGAGTAAAAATATTGAAATTGGTTGCCGGCATTCTATTCATGAATACCAAAATAGCTCCTAGAAAAATACAACTGTCAGTCTTTTCCCAATTTTTTATAGCTCGAGCAATAAATCAAATTTTCCCACATAAAGTTTATAGATTCAAGTGGGGTAAATTTTTTAATGTTTATTTATTTTCAATAAAATTTGTTGTTATTTTCACTTGTCTTTCGTTTCGAGGAAGAAAATACAGACATGTTTCGAATAACACCAACAAATTTGTTGGTTGGTGATTGTGAAATTATCATTCAACAGTAGGAAACCTAAAGAGTTTGAATTTTGTTGTTTTTCCATTTTTTTATAGATGTTGTTGTTGCCATTTATTGCGATTTTATTTATATAAAAAATTAATTATAAATGGACTTTTGTGTGCCTGGTTATAATTCAATTTGACAGGAAAAATACCGCATTTTTCATGTAAAGTTGTTCCATAAATTTTCTTTCGCCCTATTCGAACATGTCCAGAAGCAACAATAATAAAAAAGCTAGCCATTAAAAAACTATTTGCATATTTATCGTACGAATATGACCGCAACGAAAGATAATAACAGTGGCAATAAATTTCTCCAACAAAATTAGGGAATAGCTACATAAATGGCGAAAATTATAGCACATGTTTTGTAATAAATTAGAATACGAGAGATACGTTTAGCACATTGGATTTTAAATTATTATAAAAATGGTTTATATATCAAGTTACAAACAGTTATTGACCCTCAGGCATACTTTATAATAAACCATAACTCAATCTAACTAAATATAATTAATTTTTTATATAAATAATAAACTTTAGGGAGTTTTCGGCTTCCCAAAAAATGTCAATGAATATGAAAAAGTAAAAAAGACTCAGTGACTGACAGATTCATCAATGCCCAGACGAAACTGCCGAATGTTGAATCTTGAAATTTTGAATGTGAGTCACTGTTGGTGGGTTATTGAAAATTTGGACTAGAAGTGCACTAAAAGTACTAAAAAGCCCTAGATTTCGTATCTATTCGTATTTTGTGAAGGGATACACATTAAGTTTGGAAAGTAATGTTTATATAACTAGGGGTTTCGGAAATGTGTACAAACTGGTGCTAAATTCTGTACAATTTGGCTGTGGTTGAACGGATTGTTTTGGAAAATTAAAATTTTGGTATTGGGGTTTTTGTTAGGGTAAGGACAACGAATAAAAACGACGCTAAGTTCGGCCGGGCCGAACTTTTTATACCCTCCACCATTGGGAAGGAACTTGAAAAAATTGAAAAAAAATCCGTCGATAAATACCGTTCAAATGAATGAGGGCTATAAAAACGCTTGGTGCTGGAGAAGTAATTTTTTGTCATATGATTCCGAACTCCAAATATGAAATTTGACGCAATTCCGGTGAATAATATCTCTAATATCATCAAAATACCGAATAAAGGGAGGTGTCATTGTATGGGGTCAATAATAAGACGTAGACCTGCATAGAAATTCTTCCGTCATAAGTTGTAGTAGTACCCATTACGAACTTTAAATACGAACTTTGACGCAATTCCGGGGAATAATGTCGTGAAAATCTTGGAAATACCGAATATCTCGGGGTAGCGTTATATGGGTGCTATACTAAAAAGTTGACCTATATGGACAATTCTCTTTCAGGGGGTAAAGTACTCACAGAGAACTCCTTGTGTAGAATTACACACAATTCCATTCAAAAATGTGGTTAAAATTATCAAAATACCGAATATCGAGGGGCACCACTGTATGGAAGCTGTTGGATATCGTGGACCTGTATAGAAAATTGTCTTTCAGGGGGTAAAGTACACAGAGGGAACTCCTTGTGTGGACTTCCAGACTATTCCATTGAAAAATGTGACTAAAATCATCAAAATACCGAATGTCGGGAGGTACAGTTATATGGGGGATATACGATATCGTAGACCTAGAAGTGCTCAGAAGGAACTCCTTGTGTGGATTTTAAGCTAATTCCATTCAAAAATGTGGTTAAAAGCATCAAAATATCGAATGTCGGGGGCTCTTTTATATGGATGCTATTAAATCGTGTACCGATATAGCCCATCTTCGAACTTGACCTGCCTGCAGAAAAAGATAGATTGGATGCAAAATTTTAGCTGCCTACCTTTATTCGTTTTGACTCTAGCGTGATTACAAAATACGGACGGATGCACATGGCTAAATCGTCTTAGAATTTTACGCTGATCAACAATATTTCTTCTTTGTTGGGTCTAAGAGAATTTTTTTGAAGAAGGAAGGAATTATGAACTTAATAGACCCTCCATACTTTGTATGTTGGAGGGTATAAAAAGATGGGCTTGGAGATTTGTTCTGCAAGCGTATAAAATATACTAAATTGGGCATTCTGAAACTTGATATTCGATTATTGATGGTATCTGCGCAATTTGAGATTTGGAGGGGGTTTGGGAACTCGTCCTACATTTGTACGAAAAGTACTAAATTTGGTATTGGGTATTGGGTGTCTGTGCTTAAGATATTTAAATGGTTTTGGAAATGTGTATCACAAGTGCAAGAAAAGTACTAAATAGTACTATTCCCGATACAAATTATGTTAAAGTGCTTGAAATATTTAATTTGATGCTAGGGTTGCTGTTCAAGTGTAGCCTAGCCCTATTATGGTTGTTGCGAAAATATTTACTATAATTGTATGAAAAGTACCTAATGGTACTTTATTTGGTATTGTTTGAAGGGATAGAGATAAAATTCGATAAAATTCTGAAAAATTATATTTAGATAACTTGTGGTATCTAAGGTTGAGATTTGGTCGGGGTTTTTGAAATTCGTCTATTATTTGTACGGAAAGTACTAATGGTACTAAATTTGGTATTGGGGAATAAGGAATGATGTTGAAATCGTGAAATTTGATATAGATGTCACTGGAGGTGTCTTTGGTTAAGGTATGTAGGTGGTTCTGGAATTGTGTACTATAAGTATTGAAAAAGTAGTAAATGGTTTTAAATTGGGTGAAGGGAATCTCGAAATTTAATATTGAGGTTTATGTTGTTATCTGGTGGTGGTTTTACAAATGCGTACGATAATTATCCGAAACGTACTAAATGCTTCTAATTTTGGATAACTGTTGGAGAGTTGCAGATTGTTTTGGATATGCGTACTAAACGTTACTACATTTGGTATTGGGTGAAGGGCTATAACTGAAAATCTGAAATTTGATATTGAGGTCATTGTTGGTTTCTAGGATTTACATATGGACAGAAAAATTGGATGTGGGTAATGATTTTACTAATATACTCCTCGGAAAACTTCATAATTAAAGATGTTGAAGACTTTTGGCGTTTTCCTATTATTCTTTCAGAAAAAGGAAAAACCTCAATAATATGTTAAACCTTGAAAGTGGGAAAATTTAGTACGATATATCAAGACGTTTCGTCCGGCCGCCAGACCATCATTCAATCATTTATTTACAATTTGGTATTTAAAGATGATTTAAGGAAAATGTCCTTGTAAGTACTTAAAAGGCGTGTGCCTCAACATAAAAATTATTAGTACTCGTTTATTATTTACCTGGGAAAATGCTTTTCTCCAGAAGTCATGTTCAACACCTCAATTTATGTTAGCATTAAACATGCACATAATAAATCGTACAACTTTATTTCAATATACATACCGACACGCGTATATCACCTCTAACAAAATAATATGAAAAGTGTATAACTAGGAAAGAAGTGATGTGATTTGATAAAAAAAAAGCAACCGACAATTTTCATTTCAGTTTCTTTATCATTCATATATACAATTTGTATATTTATGTATGTATGTATGTGTTTGATATAAATTGTTCTAAGAAAACTTCTTACAAATGGTCATAATACAGCCAACTAAATTCATCATAAGTTCTAATGCTGAAATAAATGAGTAGTTAATACCCAATGGAGCACATTACTAATTTATTTTATAGTCGGTTGTGAAAAAGATATAATTCCTATAGATAAAATAGCTGCAAAAGCTGTTTTGAATCTGTCACCGAATTTGAATTTCATTTTTATTGCAAGTCTAATAAAATAATAAATCATATTTAGTTATTTAAAAAAAGTATCTCAGTATCTAGTCCTGTGAGTAAAATAGTCACTTATCGCACATAAACTCTTGGAGAAAAAATAATCTCTTTTTCTGTTTCGTCACAATGTCATCAATTCAAATCAAACTGTAATATATCGATTAAAGGATGGCGAAAAAACAGCCAACAGCAATGACGATAAGAAAGCCACTGGCCCAAGACGTTATCAGAAAGAAAACGATGAATGCCAGGGAAGTGTCAAAGATAAATAAAATACAAAAAAAAAACGAACGGCTGGTTTTGTATGTTTAGATAGCAGCATCAATGCTGCTTGGTAGTCATGTCAAAGTGATACGCCAATATCACTTTGTTTTTTCAAATCCTGTTGGTGTAATCGAACTGGTTGTCATGGATGCTTTCTGTCATCGTTGAATGTTTTTTTTCCTTTATCCGTCAACGTTTTATTTGTTGTGACGGATTTTTGGAAAATTATGTTAGTTCTTAAGGTTTAAGTCCGTTTTGCACGCTATAGGAATCTGTATGCATTGGACATTCGAACAAAATGTTTTCGAAACAAATATACTTAATTTTTATAGTTGTAAGTCCACTGAGATAAACGTGTAAAACTAAAAAATAAAAATGGGTGTCTTGTCGATTTTTTTACAAAGAGTACCGAAAACTAACTAAATGCAACAATTGGTATCGAGCAATCAGATAAAACTTAGAAAAAGAGAACAAGAAGTACTTTAAATGTACTTAATTGTAAAGGATCAGCTGGTTTTTTTTTACGGATTTGCTTATGATAAAAAAACTATTTAAGATAAAGGTTTGCATGGGTTAAAAAAGGTACCGAAAAGCAGAGTATTGATTTAACCTTGACTTTAAGCGAATATAAAGGAGCTATATTAAATTTTGTATGGGGTTTATTCTATGTGCGGAATTTTATACTGTATTGGCAAGTTCCCACCACTTCGTCAACAATTTAAATCCACTTTAAAATTTTAGATTCGTCCCAACAGTTTGTGTTGCTCCTTTTTAGTACTCAAAAATCACAATTTGTTCAGTTTGACGAAATTTTTAAATCAAAACTCGATATATCGTACTAAATGTGGAGATATTCATGGTTTTATACTTTTTTCCTTTTTCCGAATTAAAAATAGGACAAATGTCTTCAAAATCTTTCATTTTGAGGTCTACAATCAATTTCCAGAATTTCAGCTCTATCCCTTCACCCAATACCAAATTAAGTAACATTTAGTACGCATATCCACAAAAATCTACATGTCTCCATCCTAGACTCCATTAGTGATGCAAATTTAGTACTTTTTCAACAATTATAGTTCGCATTTGGAAAACTATTACCAGATTCCAACAGAGACCTCAATATCAAATTTCGGGATTCCAGCTCTATACATAAACTCAATTTCAAATTAAGTACTATTCAGTACTTTTCGTAAAATTGAAGTACGCATTTCAAAAAACACCTCCATTTCTCAATTCTAGATACCATCAGAGACCTAAATATCAACATTTGAGGATTCCAGTTCTATCCCTTCACCCAATACCAAATTAGTACCAATTTGTACTTTCCGTACAAATATAATACACATTTCCTAAAACCACTTTCATATCTCAATTCCAAATACCTACAACCTATCAACATTTGAGGATTCCAGTTCTATCCCTTTACACAATACAAAATTTAGTACCATTTAGTACTTTTCGTACAATCATAGTGCACATTTCCAACTTCCATTTCTCAATTCCAGATACTATCAGAGACCTCAATATCAAATTTGAAGATTTTAGTTCTATTGCTTCACCCAATAGCAAATTTAGTACCATTTAGTACTTTTCATACATATATAGGACTTATATTCAAAACCCCCTCCAAGAACTAAAACTCAGAAAGTAAACAGTTATATTTCGTTAAATTTCTGAATTGTATCTCTATCCCCTCAGCCAAGACCGAATTTAGTTTCGGTTAGTACATTTCGTACAATTATAGTACACATTTCCAAAACTACTTCCATATCTCATTTCCAAATACTAACAGAGACCTCATTATCAAATTTGAGGATCCCAGTCCAGAAGGGATCTTCACCCAATACCAAATTTAGTACCATTTAGTACATAAACAGCTATCCTAATATTAAATTTTCAAATTTCAAGCAGATTTCACAAACTTACCACCAACAGGGATCCCAATACCAAAACATCGGAATACCAGCTCCATCGGTTCATTCAAAGCTTAAAGGTTCGAAAATTAGTACCATTTAGTACAGATCGCACACTTGGTAAACAGTTCCAAAACCCCTTTTGATATATCAAAATGACTTTGCAACCTTGATTCTCATTCAAAATTTCAAGTTTTTTGCTCTATCCATTCACATAATACCAAAAGGTGCCATTTTAGAAGTTTAGTACCAGTTTAAAACTTTTCGTAACATTAAAGTTCGAATTTCCAACAACCCCTTTGGTACATCTATTCTGCATTCCATCAATGACTCTTATTCCAAATTTGCAAATTCTAGTTCATTTCCTTTCACCAATACAAAGCCATACATTTTTAGTACTTTTCGTACGAGTTTCCAAAAACCCAGCCTTATCATACGCCTACGTCCAAGACTGACCCTCGTGCAAAACTTCAAGATTCTAGCTTCAGCAATTTCGTCTGGACGTTGATTCTCAGTCAGTCACTACGCTTTCATGTATGTAGATTGTACTGAAATGGTACAAAAAGTACAATGAAAATAAATGTCCTGCAAAAAGAAAAGATTCAGATTGGCCGGTTCTTTTTTACCAGATTTAAACATGCTATCTAAACTGTTATTTCAATGTAACCCTTTCCACGGTGCTACTACTACTAGTACAGATGACAATTTTGAAAAATCGTCTCAAATTACTTTAGTTATTGAAATGTCCCAACGTTCAAATAAAAACTACATACATACCTACAAAAATAAATAAATAAACAAATATTTGTTTTGCCCCTTTTCCCCTCTCATCCCCTCCCCACTCATCCATAGTGTAGTTCAGTAAATATTATTGGCACATTCATTCGAGTTAAATAGTCCGAAAAATTGATTGTTTTTCTATCCATGTTTGTAATAGCCGAGCATTACAAACAAATATCAAGGACATGTGCAAGGACGAAGCGAGATGAGGATCCAACTCTTGAATATATCCCTTAAAGCCATTATATCAAATAAAAATCCCATATATTTCTATTTCGTTTTTTTCCATTCATAGAAATAAATTGTTGTTGCTGGTGACAAAAAAATAAGAAGTCCGCTTATTTGGCCATTAGCTATTGTAAAAGACAGGAAACCGGAAACTTTCGGCCGAACAAGAAAACAACAACAAACTACAGCTAATATTTTTATATTCAATATCCTTTTTGTGTGCATATCCTCGTCATAAAGCAATACCAAAGGATGGATGATGGCCAGATAAAGCTTATCATTTTACATTTACTGCGGAACTAGAGTTTGCGTTATTTGTTTTGGCGTTTTTTTGTGAGCGATAAACGAAAGGGTTTTTTGCTGTTTAAGCTGTTAAAGGCCATTTGCCAATTTGCAGTGCTGTTCAGAGCGGTTTGTTGCTTCGCAGACAGTTTCTTTGTTTTGCTGTCCTTCAGTACTGGCATTAATGACTGTTTTATGTAGTCACAAGGCATGGGGAATTTGTTCGTTCGAAGTTCTATTAAAATATGTTTGGGGCTATTGAATTTATAAAATTAAAAATTAATAAAATTATTTTTTATAAAATATCAGAATCGTATTCAATCAGAATTTTAAAAAAAATATGAATTAGCTAATATTATAAAATTAAAAAAAAATAAGGAAAAGGTAAGTGTCGACTCATTTATTGGTTAATTTTTGCTTACTTCTAGATAAATATCATGCTCTAATTATTTTGAGGTTTTCGTGTTTTCTCATTCGATTTCGGGGGCTATTTGATAAAATGGTTATCTACGATTTAGAGGTAAACAAATGATGGCTTAAAACTTTAAAGCATTTTGAGGTTTTTGAGGTTTTACGTATGTATAGTCTAATAAAACCACTAAGATTTTATCATTTATATATTTTTATGCAGAATATAGTCATTTCTTTTATGTCGGAGGACAAGCCTCGTTCCTGGCTTTTTAATCTGAAATTTTGGTAAAAATCCACAAAAGCTGGTTCTATTAATTGAAAGATTTTAAAATACCTATCGAATATGGGTCTAAACGGTAAGTTATATCAAAATAATAGATTTTGAAAATGATCAGAACTGAAAATGCTAAATGGTAGTCTAAGTTCTATATTTTCAAAAAAGCATTAATAAGTACCTATATCTTACCTATATCCAGAAATATTAACCTTAGAACCATTTTTTTATACCCTCAGCCTAGGGAGGTTATATATCATTTGATGCGATCAAAACGTGCCTCATCGAAATAACGGTTTTAGACCCTAGGTCTCTTTGGACCAAATCCGTTTAAGGGCATTTGGAGTCTATCTAGCGATGTCCGTCCGTCTGTCTGCCTGGCTGGCTGGTGCGCACGATAACTCTTGAAGGGAGTATCCGATTGGTTTCAAATTTGGTACACCATAATATTATTGTCAAACTCAGATCGAGTTTGGAGATTAACAATATTGGTCCACTCCTTCCATCACAATATTTTTACTAACCCAAGGTCTGGCGTGAGGATTCTGGTACCTCCCCCACAAAGGGTCAAAATTTTGAATATACATGAAACTAAAAACGAAATTAACATCCGATTTCATTCAGCCTTGGCACATTTCAATATTTCCAACAACACAATATTTTTTATAAAGATGGTAGGATCGGACCATTCCTTCTGGTACCTGCCCCAGAAAGGGTTAACGTTTTGAATAAACAAAACGATAATAAAATCCAAAATAAGCATCTGGTTTTCTTCAAATTATTCACAACACAATATTTTTATTAACCCAAGTTACGGTGTGAAAATATATATCGGTCCACCCCCTTCTAGTACCTCCCCCACAAAAGTTCAAATTTTTGAATATTCATGGAGTACATAAAACACGAAATTAACATCCGATTCCATTCAGACTTGGCACGTGTCAATATTTCAATAAACACGAGATCTGTTGTAAAGATTGTAGAGATCGGATCTTCTGGTATCTGCCCCACAAAAAGGGTCAAAATTTGAAATAACCAAAATGATCATAAAATCCGAAGTAAGAGAACCGAATCTCTTCATATTTCACACATCCCATAATTTCTACCAAGATTAGATCTGTTGTGAAGATGATCTAGTTCTGGTACCTCACCCTCAAAGGGTCGGGATTCGTAATATTTTTCCCAGTCCTAAGAATTAAGTATCTTAAGATACGAATTCGGCTAGGTGTATAAATCTGTCGGCAAAACCGATTAATATTATTTTACTTGTTTTATTTGAAGTTAGGTACAAAAACATTGTTCAAAAGGCGAGCCACTTTGCTAGAAATCCAGAATCAGTTAAAATAATCCCTCACAGGACCACTTGTAGTAAAAGTCATAAAATTTATAAAAATGTGCTTTAAAATTCTAGAAACTAGTCTAATCCAGGTTTTCGTGGTGGAACAAATGTCTGATTCATCGACCAAGAAAAATTTAATGAAAGGTCTGATTATACTTCACATTGAAGTCATATGTCAAGCGATTTTTAGAATTTTGTAGCATACTGTTAGACGTTCTCCCGAATTAGAAAACTAAAAGGAATATATATATAATATGTTTATATATATTTATATTATAAGTATGAAAATGAGAAGTATTGCATGAGTAAGTTTAGGGTTTTTTTCAAAGTTAAAACAATTGTTGTGAACGCTGTAAAGTATGCTATAAAATATCAAATATAATATGAGGTAAAGTCACTTTACATAATCAGACCTTAAGGACGGTTTAGATTTTAAGTTGTAGGTGTACAAATCGATGATATAATCATTAATAGACGTTTTCGAGGTTGTTAGTAAAATGCTGCATGAAAATAAAAATCGACTCAAAATCGATGGTCGCAAAATGAAAAATTAATGACGGTTATCACTTTGGGTTTTTGTAACACTAGACTTATTTGAGAAGAAGATGGTTACAGGTCTGATATATATGAAATACTATCAATACATCATCCACTGGTAAAAGGTTTCTTGCTGGTCTTTAGAAAATAGACATTACTCTATGAATAAATTTACGACCTATGGCTAAGGCATTTTCAATGTAAACAAATAGTTGTGATAAAGCATAGAATAGCTTAAAGCCCACTATTATGTGCCATTAGATTAAACATAATTATGATATATACATATCCCAATTCAAGATATACCTCTGAACTACCTACCCTCTTCTTGAGTCATTTATAGCAACATAATAAACTTATAATTAATTTTCACTTCTTACAGAACAATTTCATTTCGTTTCGTGAATACCACCCCAAAAAAGCACGTTACAACAGCCACTACTTACGCACAAAGCATATCTATTAATATTAGCTTATTTACAGACAGACAAGATAAACTCCATGGCATCCCCAAATCCAACTCCGCTGCTACCATAATGAGAGATAGACAACATCCTCTGAATGACCAGCAAAGACAACAGCGTCTTTAGCCAAAATCCATTTAATATAAGTCTGTATTACTGTATTTATAGAGTCATAGATAACAGACATTCATACATATAACATATTTCATACATGTGGTACATATATACACATACACTTACAAACTATCTAAAAGAGAATATAAAGCACTACTACTTAACATACAAAGATAGAACAATAAAAGAATGAATGGTAAAACAAAAACAAAAAGAGACTACATCGAATATGAACAAGATATAAAAACAAATGATGTTCGACCACAACGCCTTTGCTGTTGTGGTCTGTGCAGCGTGTTTCGACCTCCAACACTCCATAAAAGCGTTTAAGCCACAGCATTAGCATCAACATTGGCATCTTCTTCGAAACTTATTTGCCTGGTCCTCAGGCGACTACTGGGACCACAGATGACGTGTCGATGCTGGGCATTGGTTTGCAGCGACGACGAGGAGGATGTGGAACAGCGTCTTTGGTTTCCATGGCATTTCATTGGACCATATTTGCCACTGAGACCCGGCAAACTTGCTGCAACCACAACAGCTGCTCGACAATCTGTGTTGGTGTTGTGCAGCATGGCAACCATTTCGCAATCGCTCCCATAGGGCATCTGCATTTGTATCTGGACACGGGTACGGTTGTAGACTTCATCACTTGAGCGGCGATTTGAGCTGCGCGATAGAATACTGGACGAGGTATTGGTGGTGGTGTTGGTGTTAGAGCTAGTTGTTGTGGTTGTGACCAAACCATGGGGACCTTTCCTCTTGACGCCACATCGTTCGCAATGGCCACAGGTGAGGGCCGCCAGCACAGCCATCCATAGGGTGAAAATCAATTTGTAAAATCCCTTGCGGAATTTCGTCGACATCAGATTGTAGAGTATGGGATTTATGGCTGAATTCAGGTATAGCATAATACGGCTGAAGTAGAGTACATTATAGTAACGCTCCAAACCCAAATCGTGTACTTTGTCCGGGGCCAAAATGATACCCAGAGTTAACAGACGAAAGGGCAGCAGGCAAAGGAAAAAGGATACCACAACAGCTCCCAACATAAGGACAACTTGCTTGCGGGCCTTCAGACTCAGCTCTGGTTTTATGGGTCGTATACGCATCATCGGTCCCGTATCGGAAATTAGATTTTTCGCAATAATACCGTACAAGACAATCAGAATGAACAGCGGAAAGACGAAGAAGACGGCGGTGATCATAAGGAAAAATCCCAGGGTCCAAATGGTTAGAGCTTGTGTCAGACACACCGGCACCGAAGATCCATCTATGTAATCGGCAAATTTATATTCAGCCATCCACAATATCGGACTGGTGGAGTAGTGTGTGGGTAAAAAGAAAAAAAAAACAAAGGGAGAGAGAAAAGTAGAACGATATTTTTGAAAGTAACTTTAATTAGCCGATTTTGAAGTAGAGGATCTTTGGATTGTGAATGGATGGCAAGGATAAAATGCATAAAGAATCCCTATTGGAATTAAGGAAATATGTTGTGGAATGACTGGACGCTTAGACAGGGACAGCAAGGAAAGAAATAACGTGAAAGAGTGAAAAGGGAATCAATAAATGTGGCTCTGGAAAATGATTGTAAAATTTGAGAGAATATGTTCGGGGAAGATTTGAGTTTTGCGGAAACGCGCACATTTAACAGCAAATGTTGACAATTTGGTTCAATGGTTTCGGACAGTTCTTAATCGGAGTTATATTGTACTAGCATATAAACGCTAGTTTCCTCATTTTCAGAAAACAGAATACGGGCGCGGAATATGACAAAAAACATAAGCTTTTCAGTTGTTTTTGTAATTGTCGGGACGCCTACGTCTTAAAGACATGACTTGCCCATTCAGTTCCTCATAACACATATGTCGTCAACGGTGCGACCCGACCCGTTGACGAAACTTGAAAAATTAAAGTGGGAGCAAAATCGCTGAAAATAGAGCTGAAAGGGAGGAAAAACTCTAGCTTAGTAAAAACTCGTGGCTTTATTTAATTTTTTCCACAGGAAGGTATTTGAACCCTGATGCCGGGAAAGTATTTTTTTCTTGGTGGACGGACCTGGATGTTTTTTTTTTATTTTTTGGGAAGGTTGTAGTGTCAACTAAAATTTTCAGTACATTTTTTGAAATGGAATTTTTTTAATTGCTATGGATTTAAAAAAAACCGGGTTTAAAAAATTCTGCAAACAATTTCAGAAAAAATCGAAAGTTTTTTACCGACAATTTTTTCTGCTCCCACTAAGCTTTAAGTAATCGAGTTTCACTCTTCTGTTAGGAAGATTGTTCTAACTTCGGGACGAGATGAGACCGTCCCTTTGTCTCAAAAAACCCTCTCTGCTATCCTACTAACAGAAGGTCTGGGCAGATTTTTGAACGACGTTTGGTGAACTCTCTGAATTTAGCCTTGCCGCTGTTATGGAAATTGCGGATTTCAGAGGATTTGAAATCGAGTGATCTGCTTATGGAGACGGAAATGATCTGACAAAAGAGTCGAGCTGCCAACTATGTAATGTCATTTATAGGAACTGGTGACACGATGGTTAACCCTGGTGAACTATGACATTCCCATCTTATTCGGCTGAAGATATCCTCATATACTGTTCCAAATACGGAGGTATCAATCCATAATACCATCTGATTAATTCTTATGAGGGAATGAAATTCCAGAATTATCAGGCGGTAGTTGCCATCAAAGGGGGTATTAACTTCTGACTTTTACACCGGTTGACTGCTACACTCAATTATTCAATGCAGGTTTGGGCCATGGGGCCTGGGTCCCTCCCAAATGGAATTTTTTTAGGATATTTTCAGAAAATTTTGCTCCGTTTGTGTTTTGATTGCACCAACCCCCAAAATGGTTTCAAAGCGCATTGTTGGCCACGTCGGTGTATCCATGGATGGGTCTGTACTGAATCGAATGTTGTATCAGGAACGCTAAATTCCCATCCTGAATTTCTGGTCGGATTCTTTCAACTTTGTTGGTGGCTATAGTTGTGTAACCGGGTTACTCCAGAAAAGCATCGGGACATATCGGTAGACGTTTTGGGAAACAGTACAAAAGTTCTGGATTTTTTCGATGACGTCACGAACTTTTATAATTCGCAAGAGCGGAAAAATAAAACCTGCCGTCGCCGGATTGGACGTCAATACAGCAACAATTTTAGTCTGTTTATTCTCAGGTATGAGGAATGAATTTAAATTTGGATTATTCTATCCTCGATGGTTGTTCACATACCGAATACGTAAAATAATTACACAATCCTCCTACGATGACTCATTATAAGTTTTCCATTCACTTTAAACATTTCTCATTGTACGACCTTGAAACCATGTAAAACTTTCCATCCGACATTATTCCGTCGGAAATTATGACCACGGACAATTTGTCACACGAATTTTAATAATTTAATTGTCTACAAATTTTACAATCATTTCCATGCCACCATTCCAAAAACGCATAGCAGCCAGGATAAACAGTTACCAACACAACAAAGGGAATTAGATAGGTGGGCGGTGGGCAGGACGGACAGATGGATGGACAGACAGATAGAGAAGAGGGGGAGAAAAGTGATGAGATTTGTAAACAAAAAAAGAAGAAGAAAAAAAATGCCAATGAGACTGAAAGCAGATGGTGTAACATGAAACCGAGAAAGCTTTTAACAAACAGCATTCATTATCGGATGCCGCATGCTGTTCAATGTCCCGGAGGGGTGTCCCATCCTGGTGGGGGTTACGCCAGCGCCAGCGTCATCGCCTATTGTTTTAGGGACATTAACGCAACTCCGTGCCGCACTGTAAAGTAAATTAACCCCTTACCAATCGAACTGCGCGTAATTAATGTCACTGTGGTTGTCGCCTTGTGCCTATGTTTGTGTGTATGCGTGCGTGTGTGTGTGTGTTGGTGTTTGGGAAAGTATTTTTCGGTGTTCTTTCCCCTACTTTCTCCCAATAAAATGAAATTAACGCCATGAAACAAAATATTTGACAACAATTCTGTTCAACTTTCGGCCAGTGTTGTGTGTCGGGAGTTTCCAAGTCCTTGGCGTGACAAACCAAACGATTTGTTTTTTTTTTTGTTTCATTAAAAGCCAACAATCTCATAAAACAAAGGGGAATAAAGGAGAAAATGTCAATGACTGATAAGGGTGACATCAAAAAAGAGCACCAATAACAACTAAAAATATTAAAGAAATAATAGCCGGGGAGATTCTCATCACATCACAGGAGCAGGTCGGGAAGGGAGGAATTGTCATTAATTTCATGTCGATATAATGTCTTGTTCTGCCAAAAAAACACTAAACAGTGATATGAGGGAATATAAAACATAATTTTAAACCATTCAACCTCGTTATTGTCGTGGTCATTTGAATAACACTTGGCCATTATCTGTTTTACAACTGAATGAGCTCGGCGATATTTATTTACAGCAAATGCTTACAATTTACATTCAATCATGTCCTGTCGGCGTTGACTGATGACAGGCAGACAGACAGAGAGACAGGCTGTTTGTTATTCGCTGGCACTTCCAATGACGGCAAGGCAAAGGAGTTGTAATGTTTACGACGTTTAGTACAACAAAGTGTTAGGACTCGCTATGGGTAGTGGATGTGTTATGGGGAAATATTGAAAATTTTTGTTTACCAGAAAAACGAAATGAATAATAAAAAAAAACTGACAACATCAAATACTAAAACGCCTGATGATGACATTAATGAGTTTTTAATGTGATTGTTGTTGTTGTTGTTCATATTTTCTTATTAATTACTTATGTTGATTAGCATAAGATCCTAATTGATTATGATACTTTTATGTCTTACATAACTTAGTGATAAGGGTGGTAAAATATGGAAAGTCCTCATAATTGAATACATTTGTACGAGCGTTATAAAAATTTCAGTTTTTCACAAACGGTGATATTTGAAGACTTTAATGTGAGCAACATTTAATTGGAAAATATATTTTTTTTTCTACTATCTCATAAATTATCATAAAGGTCAGTTGAGGGATTCTCTAAAACATTTTGGACTTACCGACAAAAATAGTTAAAATTAAAATTCAAGTTACCGACTAAAATAAAGTAGTCGCTAAGTTCCAACGATAGCAACGGAGTTGTCAAATTTAATTAAAATAATTCGGCATTTTAATTTTACCAACACTTGTCGGTAACTCAAAAGTGTGTTATAGAATCCTACTACAAATTACACACCATGTTAGACTAATATGTAATGTGACATTTTTTTATCTATCATTACCATTTTCATAGCATATTTTTAGGGGCTTCCCAAACGTTTTAAACAAAAATGAACGCTTTATGTTTAAATTAATACATTTATGGTGCATGGTACTGGGTTTTTTATAAGTTTCAAATTTGCATTGTGTAATAGAAATAATATATAAAATGAAAAAAAAAAAAAAAAAAAAAAACACTACACATGACTGACATGACGTGTAATGAGGGCTTAATTAAGGCTAGGGTCCACATCGTGTTGGAGTCAGTGATTTTCAAACATTTTATAATTCAAAGTTTTGTAGAAGGCTTTTAAGCGCGCTCAATAATATTGGAACTAAAACGAAATGCTATACTAAGTAATATGTATGGTGTACAACGATATAATATAAATAAATTATTACTGAATTAAGTTTTTTTTACTGTTTTTTAGGGATGATTTATGACTTTGTCTTATTGGGCTTTAAGGTCTGGGTTTTATTTAATGAATATAAAAACTATTTATTTAATTATTTATCTGACGTTTCGTTGAGATTTTCCAACTTCTTCAAGGATATTTTTATTAAATAAATAATTTTTTAATTTTCGTTAAGTAAAGATTTTTCCACAACAAACACAAGAAATAAACTAATAAATAAATGTTAGGTACTAGGAATCACATATTGCGAAAAAGTTCCAATCATTCATAAATAAATTACCGGTTGAGATAAAAAACTGCAACCAACTTCAGGCTGCTGTCGTTTCTAAGTCATTCGTCCGACAGCTGTTAAAATTATTCCAGTAACAGCTCATTGTATGGTTTACAAGCGTACACAAGCATTTTGGTGGGAATTTGTGATTTCTTTATATTTGACTGGAAAACCACAAGTGGCTATCGTTATAGAGCACTCCAGCATTTAAATGTGAATAAATCTTTTGTGTCTCAAACCATCGCTCGTTACCGGTAGCGTAACTGGTAGCGTAGCCCAACGTCAAGGAATTGGACGGAAGAAAACAGCAACATCAGCAGAAATAGTTCGAAAAGTAAAGAAGAGACTTGGTCGAAACCCGCGTCGCAGTGACCGAAAAATGGCTCGTGAGCTGAACATATCGCAATATTCCATTCGGTAAGTATTGAAAAATGAGCTCGGGATAAAGCCATTGAAACTCCAAAAAGAGCAAGAACTTACACCGCAACAGAAAAAAATACACTCACAAGAGCTAAAGAGTTGCTTCACTTGGCCGAAAATGGTAAACTGCCGAATTTGGTTTTCTCCGTCTCCGATGCGAAAAATTCGTTGTCCAGCAGTTTGCAAACAAACAAAATGATCCGATCGTGTTTACTTGCCAAAGAGATCAGCTGAAAATGAGCACCTTCGGTTGGCCAACAGAACTCAAGCGCCGGCCATGGTGATGGTGTGGGCCGCCATAACAGCCGATGGTCGCTCTCCGCTCCTATTAATCGACCGTGGCATCAGAATAAATGCCGAATATTATCGCGAAAATATTCTGGAGGGTGTATTAAAGCATTGGACACGCAAACATTTTGGCCCCAGACCTTGGACATTCCAACAGGACTCAGCACCATCGCACTCAGCACGAGCCACCCAAGAATTGTTACAATATGAGGTTCCTCACTTTATATCCAGCGCACAGTGGCCACCAAAATCTCCGGATACCAATACATTGGACTATTGTGTCTGGAGTATAATGGAAAGAAAGGTGGGCACTAAAAAATATCAAAGTGTCGATCACCTCAAGTAAGCGCTTCGCCGGGAATGGGCCAAAATAGCGCCGAGCAATATATATCTCACCCTATATGGTTAGGGAAATTGTAGCTCGAGACAATAGCCACAACTCTTGTTTGGGGTACAAGTCAAAATGTCAAAGAATTTACGAAATATAACCCGAAAATATTTGTATGTTTCCAAAACAAAGTAAAGTCTGAGAAAAAAACTTCAAGAAAAATGGACGGGCTCGATTCTCACCGTAGACATATGGTCTAGTACATTTTTCAGCTCAGTACAATCCCAGGATTCAGAAACGAGACAAAATTTTTCCCCCGGCCTATACCTACTTCTTTATTTTGAAATAAACATCCAATCATTTATTTCAAAAAATAACTGTTTTTAGTATTACAATAACACTTCTTATTGGAAAACCCTTTACTTGCGGATGCCAGCCATACGCAAAATTCCAAGAAGATACAAGCTGATACCCTACACCACTTTGATAATTTAGTAGAGCTCCGCATAACAATAAAACGTTTTAATGGGAGAATTCAACATACACGCTATAATTATAATTATTATTATTGTATGTTGAATTCTCCCATTAATTAATTATAATTTAAAGTTCAAATGCCGAAGCATTTGTATCTTTTGAATTCGGACTTGTATTTGGTGCACAATTAATTTGAAATCGGATAAACATATATATGGGAGCTATATCCAAATCGGAACCGATTTCAATAAAATTTGGCAAATACATTTCTGAGCTGTATTGCTGTATTGTATGGGTAACAAATATAACAAATCGGATGAACAGTATATATGGGAGCTATAGCTATATCTGAACCGATCTTCACCAAATTAGACATACTAGCTTCTAGACTCAATTCGGTCGTAAGTGCCAAATTTCATCCTATTTGGGCAAATATTAGAAGTTTGGTGCACAATAAAACGTAAATCGGTCAAATTTTTATATGGGAGCTATATCCAAACCTGAACCGATCTCTATAAAATTTGGCATACTTATTTTCAGGCCGAATTTGGTGGTATGTGCAAAATTTCATACTATTCGGGCTGATATTGCACGTTTGGTGCACAATAAAAAGCAAATCGGACGATGATATACATATATATATATCTAAATGTTGACCGATTACCTCCAATTTCAATAGGGTTCGTCCTTGGGCCAAACAAATGATTTGTGCATAATTTCATCTGGATAGGGCAATAAATGCGAACTGTACTTTGTTTACAAAAATACATGGACAGATGGACGGACATGCATAAATCGACTCAGAATGTGATTCTATGCAGATAATCAAAAGGAACTATGGGTCTATTTCGTTTCCTTTTGTCTGTTACAAACAAATGCACAAAGACATAATACCCTGACCACCTTGTGGTGTAGGGTATAAAAAGTGGTGGTCAGTTATGAAGCGTCAGTGCGATTAATTTGTAATTTAACATTAATAAAATACTAAACATTAATAATATATACTTTACATACTTTTTTATACACATGAAGTAAAGTATTTCATTTTTCGTTCTGGCTTCCATAAAGTCAATAGAATCTATTAAATAAATGTTTAATATACAACAAATGGCGGAGGTACCAAAGGTTAATATTTCATTTAATAAAATATTAATTACATGTCTACTTTTATGTAAATGTTTACTTAAACAATATCATTTATAAGAAACCATTTGACTCGGCTTAAGCTATCGATATGTTAATTAATAAGAAAATATGAAAACCAACAACAACAAATACAACTGTACATTAAATGTTCACTACCCGAATAGCCAGCCATAAAATTACGAATGGTTAATTTATGAGTGTGGTGGCTATGCTAATATTATTCTTTTGATTTGTCAACACTACTACAACAACAACAGCAATAGCAACGCAACAACAAAAACTACAGTGATCACTACTACACGGCATTACTGGGTACGCGTTCTTTAAATACTTTGTTGTTTTTGTTTTTCATTTGTCCAACTCTCTACATGGCATCATGCATTCCAAACTACTTCAACATGAAAGAAAAACAACAACAACTAAGTTATGAATTAAAACGATTTAAATACGGAGGGAGGAGGAGAAAGAGGATGGGGGTGAATATTTATGTGAAATGGCATGGATGAATGAAAAACAACAAATGTTGCGAAAATGGATGAATGAAAAATCAATTTGAATGGGAGTGTGGGTGTGGGTGGGGGTGTGTGGAAGTGTGAGTGCTAGAATGATGAATGACAACAATTACCACAGCGATTTGTCACTTACCTCGTAAACAATGCGGCAATACCCCAGGCCAGCGAACAGATTAAAATCGCTCGCGCCTTGGTGCAAACATACCCCGCCTTCAATGGTTCACAGATGGCATAGTAACGTTCGAACGAAATGGCCAAGATGGTGAGAACAGATGCATGGGCCACAGTCAGTTCTATGAATGGAACGGCTTTGCCTGAAATGATAGCATCAAAAGGAAGCAAAAGAAGAAAAATGACGATTAACTCCCATAAGAAGTCATTTCAAATCTCGTTCAATATTTACACATTTCATGACCCAAAATCCATGTTTCCGGTTTCGTATTCAATTCGACCAATACAGTTGGAGTGCAGACCAAGAGAACTAGGAGATCGGCTATGCTGAGGTTGGTAAGGAATATATTGGTGGAGTTTCGCATATCCTTTGTTCGTATTATGACAATGGGCACCTGAAATGGAATAGAATGGAAATGAAACCAATGACTTCGTTATTTGGTTACATTTATGGGTTGAGATCTTTATAAATGTTATACATTGAGCAATCATTAAAAAAAATTATTTTAGCTAGAGTTGATTTAGAAAGTTGGGTCAATCCTAGATGGTGGTTTAATCTCTTTGTTAGTGGAAGAAATATTTGAATAATTAAAAAAAATGTGTCAAAAAAAGTCGCCTACTGGGAACCATTTTTGACAAGATACCAACTATAGTCCATTTTTTGAACAACGCCGAAGTTGACTCCGAAACCAAAATCCATATAATAGAAAAATTGGCTTGCTCATTTTTTGTACATTTTAGAGAGAAATCTATCCCCCGAAAGGGATTTTAAATCTCACATCGAGACTTTTTAATGTTCCTATTTAGGAGCGACCATAGTTTTGGTAGAAATATTGTGATGTTATGACTATTCAAAATTGAGCCTCTTTGTGGGACAGGTTTGAAAAAGTGCAGGTCTAACAAATATAATTATCTATATAAGTAGTGAAATAACTGACTGATTTAGAATCAACATCCAAAAAGTGTGACTGAATTTAGACTCTTGAAATTTTGCAGCGGGGTCACTTTTGGTGCGTAGGCGTGGGTTTTTGGAAATTGATACTAAAATTTACTAAAATGTAATACTTTGTATTGAACAAACAGAATGAACTAGGATTTGAAATGAGAGTAACAGATGGAGGTGCTCTCCATACTGATTTTAACTTTAAGGTTAGGGAAAGTTTTAGAATGGTACTTAACTTATAAAATTAATGGTACTAGAATGGTAATAAACTTCTAAAATGGTACCATTTGGTGTTATGTGAAAGGACAGAGCTAAAAACTTGAAACTAAGTTTCATATACAAAAGAGGTTTTGGAAAAGTGTAATAAGTGCGCGATCTGTACTAAATGCTACTTAATTTGGAACAATTTGGTTTCGGGTGCACGAACGAAGCTGGAATTTTGAAATTTTGTATTAAGGTCTTCGTTGGTAGTAGGATTGTGAAAACCGGATGGTCTTGAAATTTTGTGTACTATAAGCGTACGAAACATATGATAGCATTTGGAATCTGAAATTTAATATTAGGGTCGCTGTTCAGGTGTAGCCTTGACATACGGAGGTGATTTCGGAAATGTGTATTATAATTGTACGAAAAGTACTGAATGGTGCTAAATTTGGTAATGGAGGAAGGGATAGAGATAAAATTCTGAAATATGATATTTAGATTAGTGATGGTATCTGGGTTTGAGATTTGCGGGGAATTCGAAATTTGTCCTATATTTGTACGAACAATTACTAAATGGTACTTAAATTGGTATAGGATAAAGAGATGAGGCTGGAATGCTGAAATTTGATATTGAGGTCCCTTTTGGTAACTGGAATTGAGATATGTAGGTGGTTTTGGAAATGTGTATTAAACTTGTACGAAAATAACTAAATAGTACTAAATTAGTAATTGAGTGAAAGTAAAGAGCTGGAATGCCGATATTTGATATTGAGGTCTTATAGGTGTCTGGAATTAAGATATGAAGGTTGTTTGTGTACTATAATTGTACGAAAAATACTAATTAGTACTAATTTTGGTATTGGGTGAAGGGATTGAGCTGAAATGATGAAATTTGATGTAGATGTCACTGTTGGTGTCTGTGCTTAAGATATGAAGGTGGTTTTGGAAATGTGTACCATAATTGTTCAAAAAGTTCTAAGTGGTACTAAATTAGGTATTGTGTGAATGGATGGAGCTGGAATCCGGAAATTTGATGTTGAGTTCTTTGTTGGTATCTGGAATTGAGATACGGAGGTGGTTTTGGAAATGTGTACTATATTTGTACGAAGAGCATTAAATAGTACTAAATTTGGTATTGGGTGAAGGGATAGGGCTGAAATCATGAAATTTGATGTAGATGTCACTGTTGGTGTCTGTGTTTAAGGAGGAGGAGGAGGTTTTGGAAATGTGTCCTATATTTGTACGAAAACCACCAAATAGTAATAAATTTGGAATTGAGTGAATGCATATTGAAAAATATGTACTGATTTCGGATCACTGGTCGTGTCTAAGATTTAGAGATGTAGTTTGTTTTATAATATGCGTACTAAATGTTACTTAATTTGGTATTGGGTGAAGGGATAGAGCTGAAATTCTGCAATTTGATATTGAGGTCACTGTTGGCTTTAAGGGTTTACCTATGAAATATTTTTGTGTATTTGGATGTGGGTCAGTTGAGCAATGGTTTTACTTATATCCTCCTAGGTAAACTTCGAAATGAATGATTCTAAAGCCTTTTTGGTGTAAAAATTAAACAATTTCCTATTTTCTCCGGAAAAGAAAAAACTTGAATAATTTATAAGTACGAAAATTTAGTACGATGTATGCAGTTTGATTAAAAATGTCGTCGAACTGAACCAATTGTGCATTTTAAGTACTAAAAAGACCTAACTCGAACTTTCGGAACGAATTAAACATTTTAAGATGGACCGCTACTTCGTCAGCGGACTCTTGCTAGTAGGACATAAACTTATGATTTTTTTTTATTTTATAAGAATTACGAATATTTATAATTTTGGCTCTTTGTGAGGGAGGTACTGGCACCTCCGAAATAGCTAATATTCTGACATTTTTGTACATTTTGCATGGAACATTTAGTATTTCATTAGTTGGGACTTCTAAATGATTTGGGTCGGAAATTATGAGTATGTTGCTGCAAGAAGACATAACGGTGTCAATCGTTATTTTGATGAGGCACATTTTTGATATAACCTTTGTTCCAAAACGCATATAAACGTTTGGATTAGAAATATATGGAGTACTCTACATATTGTGGCATAGGTGTAAGTACTGGACGGATTTGTAAAATCCATCTGAACTTTTCAATGATAAATACTGAAATTTCCTAATTCTGGCTAATAAATTCCCGAATCCAATTTCATAGTCTTCAGAATGATTTAAATCAGATGTCGTCGATATAGAGGAGCTAAAGAGACCTATGTTTATCATTTTCGATTGCTTAAGCCGGGAGTATTCCCCCATTGGTTTAACTTCTTATTACTTTCAATTTCGTAGAGTAATGTTTTTCAAATCGAAACTAACAGCTTTGTAATATTTGCTGATCGCTTCTAGCGAAGGTCACTTGGTTTATAATTTTTTTCAGGTAGGTTTTTTATTTACTTAGAACCACAAATGCGAATTATAATCTAGTCTATTAGCCTACAATGAAATTCCAAAACTATAATTCTGTGGCATTAAAACCCCCGAAGAAAATTAGGATTTTTTTGCAGATTTTTTTTAGAAAAACTCAACTCACGATTTCATATGTTTCATGTACTACAATGCCTGAAAATATGTTGCCACATATAGTATGCAACCTAATGACCTCCTTATAATTTTTTTCTTTCTTCATTTTTGCATTTCACCCACAAAAATCGACTCGTGTAAAAATCTACGCGTCATTAACCAAAATCAAAGAAAATCTCTCTCTCTCCCTCCGTTTCGCCATTATGGAGTACCACTAATGAAGTGCTAAAAGTTCAAACTTCCGATCAACTTACCATAACATTTCCAATCACACCCATTAGCATGATGACAATGCAGAAGAACATGGCTGTGGTGCGAATGTAAGCCGGAATTTGGGGGACTTCGCCTTCATCAATGGTTGAGGAGGAGTTGGTGCTGCTACCGTTAAATGACGATGGATTGGTGTTCGTGGAAAGTGTTGAAGATGGTGGCAATGTGGTGAGATGGAAATGAATGCCGTTGGGGTAGGGGGTGGTGGTAGGGACGATTTCATCACTTGGTGCATAAATGACTTCATTGTTACGCTTGTGCAGTCGAACATGGACTCCATAACTTTGCCGGGGGGCAGATGTTAATACATTGTTGTAGTTGTTGATGTTAGATTGTGTTAGTGTTGTTGCTGTAGCTGCTACAAGAAGTTGCGTGGAGTTGGATAATGTTACCGATGACACCGATTTGACACCAGCATTGACCTCCGGGGCATTGGTAATGAATAGCCAGGCGAGAATAATAAAAACTCGCCACCAAGTGTTTCGCTGTGTTCCTGCCAGCTGAAGTGAAGATGATTTGGTATTTTTATTTGGTTTAGTAGATGTTGTTGCTGTTGCTTGAGGTTTTGGTATTGTTGGTAATGCTGTTGGTGCTGTTGTTGTTGTTGCCGTCGTTGCGGTGGGTTCGTCATTGTCATGATGGTGCTGCTGTTGTTCCTGCTGCTGATATTGCTGTTCTTGCTCTTGTCCGTTCTCTGCTAGGCGTTCGAAGCGACTGACCAGGCACTCACCCACAGCCTTTATAGGACCACCACTCGAAATCGCCTCAGACGTCGCCGCCGCCCTTGCCTTGTAGCTATACGTGGTATATGGGGGAATGGTCACTCGGATGGGCGTTTTTAATTTCAATTACAGCCTTATTGTTCACATCCGTTGGCCAAAAAGTCCATCGCCATTGTCCTCATCGTCGTGCAAAAATGCCGTTGCAGAAATATGAGTGAGTGTTCCAGCCAGGCCAGCCCACGTAATCACATGATTTCTTTCCGGCCGAGAAAAGCCTTCAGATGCGTGGTCTATTTTTGTTGTTTTAACAAAGAACGGATGTTGTTGGTCAGCGTGTATGTTTTGTGGTGACCACAGGATACTTCGTGGGAGGAAGGAGGTGGGGTAAGCTTGCTGTAAAAGCCACAATTACAATTGTGTTTTTCCTATTTCCGTTCCCTTGTTGTTGTTGTTTTTGTTTTACTTTAGTGGTGGTGACGCACTCTTCTCAAGTTTTTCTTGTTAGGCCTTTGCTTTGAATAAAATTTGATTATAATCATCCTTTTATGTGGTTTACTTTACTCAAAGGACGACTTTCTCAATTATTCGAAGGGATATTTTATAATTATCCAATATGAATATGTTCTGCTATTTTTCAGTAAAAATTCGATAATTCAGTGCAGATTCTGGAAAGATATAAACGATTTCAAAAATATTATTTTCTGTTATATTTAGTACTATTTAGTCGGTAAACCGACAGATATAGGCAATCAGCATATGGCCAATTCTCTAGAAATACATGTGCTAGAAAGAGCAATACTTCGTCAGCGAAAAGTCCACCTTACAATTTTGGATTCGTTCCAACAGATAGGCCTTTTTCGTACTCTAAATTCACAATTTGTTTCAGTAAAATTTTTAGGAATTCAAAATTCCCCTTTTTCGGAAAGAATAATAGGAAAATGTTTAAATTTTATACCAAAAAGTCTTAAACATGCTACAATTTCAGCTCTATACCTTCACCCTATAGTAAATTTAGTAACATCTAGTACTCATATCCAAAACAATCTATATTTTTCCATCCTAGACACCAACAGTGATCTGAAATTATATAGTTCCTATTTGCCCAATACCAATACCACTACCAGATACCAACTGAGACCTTAATATCAAATTTCGGGATTCCACCTTTACAATTCAATCAATTCCAAATTTAGTAACTCGTATAATTTCAGTACTTATTTGCAAAACCGTTCCATATGTCAATCCTAGACACTAAGAGTTATCGCTGGAAAATGGGTAGGGTGGTTCCGCTACTGAAGCCAGGCAAGGAAAGGCGAATTATACAGGCCAATTTCGCTTTTGTCGCCAGTAGCAAAGACTCTCGAGGCTTTACTCCTCCCCAGTATCAGAGGAAGCTATTCAGTTGTTAACCATCAACACTGTTTCCGACCACTACATAGCACCACAACACCATTGCACGCTATATCCAGGGTATTTTTGCAAACCAGGAAGTTTTGGCCCAACTACGTTCATGATGGTGCAGCCGTCTCAATTCGTATTGGGCACGAATTGACGAAGATGTGCCGAACAACTGCCTAGCGTGCGATACAGGCCCGCACAATACGCTGCATTTGTTTAATTGTCCAGCCAAGCCTGCCCAACTCCATCCAGAGGATCTCTGGCCCTTGAAGGTAGCAGAGTTCCTAAACCTGGACATTGAGGAAGAACCAGATTAATCAGAATATAAACAACAACAAAAAGAGTTATCGCAGTATACAATTTCACGGTTTCAGCTATAAACATTCACACAATAACACATTTAGTTCAATGTAGTACTTTTGGAAGAACAATAATAAAAATTTCCAAAGCCATCTGCATATCACAATACCAAATAGATGCCTCAATATTAAATTTTAGGACCAAAACCACACCCTTCACTCAATTCCAATTTTAATACCATTTAGTACTTTTTGTACAATTATAGTACACATTTCCAAAGCCACTTCCATATTCCAATTCCAGAAACCAACAAAGGCCTCAATATGAAATTTGAGGATTCCATACCTATCCTTTCAGGTAATTCCAAATTTAGTACTATTTAGTACTTTTCATAAAATCATAGTACGCAATCCCGAAACCACCCCCACATGCCCAGGCTACACATGAACAGCGATCCTGATACCAAATTTAAGATTTCATGTTCTATCAGCCAAATTGTACCAGGAATTGTACTATTTAGGACTTTTCTGGCACTTGAGGTACACATTTCCCAAACCACCTACAACATTCAGGTTTTTTGCTCTATTCCTTCACTAAATACCAAATTTTGTACTACTTAGTACAAATATTGGACGAATTTCCAAAAAACGGCCACATCTCAAACACAGGTACCATAAGTTATCTTTATATCAAATTTCACAATTTTATCTCTCCCTTCACCCAATACCAAATTTTGTACCATTTAGCACTTTTCGTACAATTATGCCCATGCTATTTGTACTCATTTCCAAAACCACGTCTTTATCACAATTCAACCACAATTCCAAAGGGAACACAATACTAATTCTTCGAAATTTCAGCTCCATCCGCACCCTCTAACCCAAATTGTTCCAAATTGAGTACCATTTATACAGATCGCAAACTTACTGCAAAACAACCATATTTAAAGTTTTTATCTCTATCCATTCACATAATACCAAATGGTACCATTTTAGAAGTTCAGTAAAATTTTAGAACTTTTCGTAACATTAAAGTTTGAATTTCCAAAAACCCTTTAGTATATCTATCCTGCACTCCATCAGTGACACTCATTCGAAATTCTAGCTCATTCCGATCGTCCAATATAAAGTATTCAACTTTTAGTACATTTTAGTACTTTTCGTATCCCTAAAGTCCCAATGTTTTAGTGAGAAGGAAAGAACAAACTTATATGTTTGATGTAGTTTCGATTCTCTATCCGGCTCGAAAGACCAAATGTATAAAAGCGAGAAAAGAAGATTAACTAATGCTTCAATTGTTGATTCGATTCTCTATCCGGCTCGAAGGACCAAATGTTATAGGGAGAAGGGAATCCAATTTCGCTCTTCAGTTGTCAATTCAATTATCGAGGATCAATTAGCTCGAGGATCAAATGTAAAAAAGGTACGAAAAGAACACAACCTTATTGTTCACATGTAGATTCTATTCTAGTTATGTTAGGGGTATTATAAGTTTGATTGGACCAAAAATTATGTAACACTTGGAAATATTCGTTGCCCACATAGGAAAGTGTATATGGATCTTCCTCTCTCGCTGAGCTAAGTCGATCTAGCTATGTTTGTCCGTCTGTCCATGTTAATTTGTAATCACTCTACAGGTCGCAATGATAGTCCGATCTTCATGAAATTTAGAATGGAGGTGGGACTAGAGCCAGAATATAAGCCTTTTGCTTTTGATGTACATCAATTTTGATGTACATCAAGTAATATTTAGTGGGTGAAATAGACCATAGAATTTGTGTTGAAAAAAAGTCAAATTTTCCATTAAACCGCGAATATTTTTAATCACGCCGGAATCACAAATAGACGAAGAGGTCAATTCTTATTTATATTCGTTAAGTAGATGCCGATAGCAAATATATTGAATGTGTATAGCGAAATATATCCAATGTGTATATTCGAAGGAAGGGGATGTTAGCTAGAATGTTTATATCTGAAGAATGGCTGGACCGATTTTGACAAATTTTGTCAATTCAGAATGCCCTCAGAATAAAAGTATAATAATCTATCTATATTCTAGCTTTAGCTGAATCACATAAAATATGTGAGGTAAAAAACTTTAATCGACTTTAAAAATGCACAACCATTTCCAGATTCATAATAATTAAATGTGTATGTGTCTGTCACATAGTGAACATAATTATTCATAATGTCGCTCAGTTCTTGACTAACTGAAAAGATGCTGACAAAAGAAAATCCATGATAAACATATGGTGGCCGACAATATGGATTAATTTCATTAATCAACATCTTCAAAACATTTCACTACTAAATTATAGGCCAACTTTTCCAGCACTCAAACACACTCACACTCAAACACACGCACACACAAAGCCACTCAACATTGTTTTCATGCGCCAAATAAGTTATACAAAATAATCCATTCATCCATTAGTCTGTCTGTCTGTCCGTTCGTCTGTCTGCGAGTCCATCCATTGAAAAAATGGCAAAAAAGTAATTAAATTCAAATGAAAAATGGAAATGGCGACAGACAACAATTGCGCAGGAGAAGAAAACTAGAAGAACCTACTTGGCGGATAAAAACTCAATAAAATCACAAAACAGCTGAGACAATCTGGAGCGAACTACCGGTCTCTGGTCATACTTAAATGCGTTTGCTAATTTCCCCTTACTGCGTGCATTCTTGTCGTGGCAACGCCGCAATGAGTGATGATGATTTTGAGTGGTAGCCGTGTAATAATCTTGGAAACATCTGGAAAATGTTTGGAAATACATTTACGTATAAGGTAAATGGTGCTCTAATTACTTTATTCTTTTGCGTTTTTGTTATTCCTTGGAATAGTCTCAGATGGAAATGATGGAATGCTGGCGACATTTGGGATATGGATTGCAAATGTTTCAATCTATTAATAGTTGTATGATTGGGTAATTTTTGGATGATGTTTTTGCATTAAGTGGCAGGTTTATTGCACCTAAATACATTAAAAGTTCACTTCTGACCAGTGATGCTGATAGCAAAGATATCGGATATATCGCAAAATAGGCACAATCTATATGTAAAAGAAATTGACGCCAGTTATTGCGGTCATAAATCAATAACCGCAGGACTGATTTTGACAATTCTCATCAATTCGGAATGTCCTCTTGTCAGAAAAGAATAAAATCTAAGAAAACAGCGCAAAAATATGCCAATAAAAAGTAATTTTTATACCCTCAGGCATATGGATACAGGGTTACAGGGTGAGATAAAAAAACTACAACAAAGTCAAACGCCATAATTTTTATATTTTATTTTATAAGAAAGCAAAAAATGTCAAATTTTCGAATAAGTTTAGATTTGTTTGAATTGGTCACCTTTGGCACGAATTATGGCCTTCAAACGGCCAATGAAATCGTCACGCGCTGCTCGAATGTTGCTCGCGGTTTTTTAGCGCTTGCTTGAGGTGATCGGCACTTTGGTATTTTTTAGTGCCAACCCGAAAGAATATTCCAAAGGATTGGTATCCGGAGATTTTGGTGGACATTGTGCACTGGAAATGAAGCGAGGAACCTCATTTTGTAACCATTCTTCCGTGGCGCGTGTTGAGTTCTGTTGGAATGCCCAAGGTCTGCGGCCAAAATGTTTGCGTGCCCAAGGCTTTAATACATCCACCAGAATATTTTCGTCATAATATTCGGCATATATTCTAATGCCACGGTCGATTAATACGAGCGGAGTGCGACCATCGGCTGTTATGGCGGCCCACTCCATCACCATGACCGGCGCTTGAGTTCTTTGGCAAGAAAACACGATCATTTTGTTTGTTTACAAACTGCTGGATAACGAATGTTTTCTCATCGGAGAAAACTAAACTCGGCAGTTCACCTCTTTCGGCCAAGCGAAGCTAATCTTTAGCTCTTTTAAGCCTATTTTCTTCCTGTTGCGGTGTTTGTCATGCACTTTTTGGAATATCAATGGCTTTACCCTGAGCTCATTTTTCATATTTTTGCCGAATGGAATATTGCGATATGTTCAGCTCACGAGCCATTTTTTGGCCACTGTGACGCGGGTTTCGATCAAGTCGCTTCTCTAATTTTCGAACCATTTCTGTTGATGCTGCTGTTTTCTTCCGCCCACTTCCTTGACGTCGGGCTACGCTACCAGTATCACGGTAACGAGCAATGGCACGAGACACAAAAAATATATTTCCATTTAAATGTTGGAGTGCCTAACGATAGCCACTTGTGGTTTTCCAGCGAAATATAAAGAACTCACACTATCACGCTTGAATTTCATCACGAATACATTTTTTCTGGAAAATTCTCACCAAAATGCTTTATTTATTTCCAGATGTTTTTTGATGAATATTCCATTTTTCTACAATTTTAAAAATAGCCTGCAAATATTATTGCAAAATAGATATTGATGTGCGATATGCAAACCCCAAAAAAAAAAATCTTTTGCCAAAGAATATCATAATTCGTGCTAATATCAAACAATTGCAATACAGACACCGACCGCACTTCAAGTGCTACATATTTGCAATCGCATTTCATCGCCATGCTTAATCGTGTCTGGTCTTGACGATAAAACAATTATTTTTATTGGAATATCTTTCAGCAATTTGGCTAATTGTCAAGACGATGCGGCATTTATTGGCCAAATAATAAAAACGGATAAAAAAACAATTGCGATTTGAATGCGGATAGCAGCAGAAAGCGTATCGCCACCCTCACTTCTACCCCTGGCTAAGAGTTAAATGTTCGCTTTCGCCCAACAGCCAACACTAAATCTTGTGAAGAAATTCATCGATAATTGAGGCAAACAACACACACACACATACGTAGTTACATATATACGTGTGAAAATAATTTTCGATAAAAAAAGGATTTTATTGGTTTAACCAAATTTACCAAAGTGTCGAAAGATTTGTTAAATATTCGAATGTTGTTGAATATTAAGGTGGGTAATGGAAAATGTGCAAAAAAATGATTGTTTATATAAAATGTTTTTTTTTTTATTAGTGGTGTAAAGGGAACTGTTTAGGAGCAGGACAGCAAGGCAAAGAAAACTTCAATCAACTTTAGACTGCTGTAATTTATAAGCCACTAGTCCGACAGCTGTTAAAATTATTCCATTGACAGCAGATTATATTGTTTACAAGCGGACCAAAGCATTTACGTGAGAATTTTCCAGAAAAAAAGTTATTCGTGATGGAATTCAAGCGAGATGGTGTGTTTTATTTATCTTTCGCTGGAAAACCACAAGTGGCTATCGTCAGAGCACTCCAGCATTTAAATCTTTTGTGTCTCGTACCATTGCTCGTTACTGTGATGCTTGTAGCGTAGCCCGATGTCAAGGAAGTGGACAGAAAAAAACAGCAACATCAGCAGAGTTGCTTCGCTTGGCCGATGAGAAAACATTTGTTGTCTAGCAGTTTACTTGCCAAAGAAGTCAGCTGAAAATGTGCACCTTCGGTTGGCCACCAGAACTCAAGCGCCAGCCATGGTGATGGTGTGGGCCGCCAAAGCAGCCGATGGTCGCATTCCTCTCGTATTAATCGACCGTGACATCAGAATAAATGCCGAATATTATCGCGAAAATATTCTGGAGGGTGTATTAAAGCGTTGGGCACGCAAACATTTTGGCCGCAGACCTTGGACATTCAAACAGGACTCAGCACCATCGTACTCAGCACGCGCCATACAAGATTAGGTTCCTCGCTTCATTTCCAGAGCACAATGGCCATCAAAATCTCTGGATACCAAGCCGTGGCACTGTTGTGCCTGGAGTATTTTGGAAAGCACTAAAAAATACCAAAGTGTCGATCACCTCAAGCAAGCGCTTCGCCGGGAATGGGCCAAAATATCGCAGAGCAACATTCGGGCAGCGTGTGACGGTTTCATTGGCGGTTTGAAGGCCATAATTCGTGCCAAAGGTGAACAATTCGAACAAATCTAAAATTTGATGCTATTTCCGATATTTTGCTATCATTCAATAAAATTTAACAAAACAATTAAAAATCATGGTGTTTTACTTTGGTGCAGTTTTTTTATCTCACCCTGTATAGTCATTCGTAAATAGTCAAATTGAACTGTTTTCTAAGTCTGCCCTTTGAGAATATGTGGAGCCGATTATTTAAGTAACAATTTTTTGTCATTGTAACTTATTTTTTTAGTATTAATTCAAATTTTCCGAAAAATTTTACATTTATTTCATAAATTATTAAATTCTGATATCCCGGCAAATTCTTTAGATGTGTATGAACCCACTTGAATAAATCGAATTCGTTTTAATCGAATTTGGTTAATTTGTGCGAAAGCACGCCAAGCCAATATCTCTGATGGCGGTGACCCATTTTTCATCGGCACAAACAAACAACCAACCAACAGTTGACAATTTATGGCGTAAATGGTAAACACTTCCTGGCACCCTGTCATAAATCTTGGTCTAATCGAAGGCGTCACCATCTTCCTTTCCCCGAGAAATTCGAAATAAGCCAGTAATCAGAAAACAAATAAAATAAAACAAATGGATTCGAATTAAATTATGTACGTCTTTGAAAATCGAATGTAATCATTTGTACATAAATTTCCCATAATCGGTTAGCGAAAGGATCTAAATAAGTTTTAACTTGCTTCTTCTACGACAGCCAATAAAGTGAGAATAATCCCTTAAACGGCTGAGGGAATGGTGGCGTATGAGCAATTTTCTGTAATTAGTTTCTTTTGAAAGAATGACTTTGGGGGTGCGTATGAGCAATGTTTACACATTCCTCCATACAAAGAAAAATATATAAATTTTATTCTTCGCTTTATAAGACAAGTCTACACAGAAGTATAGAGTACGGCACCGAAACCTATGGGACCCCACATTTTTTTTTTCAAAATTACTGGGAATTTCAGGTGGTTTATGAAAGTAGAGCTAGAAATATGACACACACGTCTCCAAAATACAGCGGGAAAATTCACATCTTTGAAAATAGTATACTTAATGTATATAGTATCTTCGGTAATATTACTCGAAAAAATCCGATGAATATTTTGTAAAACATCTTCACCATCAGCCGAGTAATAAAATCTTTCTATAGATCACAAAGATATAAAATCTTTACCATTTTTTTTTCTATTTTCTTAATAGAAAAAATATATTATATTTTTTATATTTTTTGACCGTTTATTAAAAAAATCCTCAAATTAAATTTTATTGTCAGTATCTGAACAACCAAAGTATTCAGCATCTCTAACAGTTTGTGTTTTGGTTATATAGTAGTGGATTATTTTTCACGATTTTTAATAACATTTTCGTTTTCATTGGAAAAATATATAAAATTGATGGTTTTTCGAAATGAAGATATAGTATGCTCGTTTTATATTTGGAATATATAATTTGAAATATAAATCAAGAATCTAAATACAGAGATTCGGAATGTTCCGTTGTATGGGGGCTACACGAAAACGTGAACCTGTATGGGTCATTATCTTCCGAAGAGAGAAGAGCACTGCGAATACCAACCTTCAAAGGACTCTTTTACAAAATTTTCCAAAAATCGTCCAAATACCCAATACCGTCCAGAACCGTCCTAAAAGGAATATACGAAAGGTGAACATGAAAAGACGAAAAGGCGGGGCCTATTTCTAACTCAAAATCCCCACTTTGGGAACATTACTTTTAATAGTGAGTCTAATTATTTTCCAAAGAAATGCTACCCATTGGAACTCAAAATATCATATTTGATAAAATTACCTGGAAAATGTGTCTATATTGTCTATGTACAAGGTTGCCCATATTCGACGGACCATTCCAATCGACGAGGCTTGTCCGCAGGCAACATTCTTTGCGTCAATTGAATTTTGTACGGGAACAAATGCAAATCAATGCGCATAATCCGTTGTAAAGTGGACCGAGCCATGCCCAACTGCTGAGAACGGCGTTTTTGGGATGTTCTTGGGGACCTCTCAACACTGGCTCGTACGGCAGCGATATTCTCGGCCGATCGCCTTGGTCGACTTTTATATGGCCTCTTCGGATTAAAAAGAGCCTTACCAGTCGAAAATTTTTCGTATAAACGCTTAATAGTGTTCTTTGAAGGCGCACTTCTCACATTTTTTAATGTTTTAAAAGCACGTTGAGTTTACATTCATTCAAATTTACATTCGACAGAAGAAGTCAATTGTGAAGACTTCTTCTGTTGAATGTAAATTTCAACTATTTCAGAGCGCTCGCGTGGCGTGTATTGGTTCATGATAAAAATCTGCTTGGACTAACGCTTCAAACACGGTATGTCATTAAGCGATGTGACATCTCTGTCAAAAGTTATGGCGTTGCCAGATGGGTCCGTCGAATATAGACAACCCTGTATGTGGGGCCTATGCGCAATTCGAACCTATATGGATAGTATTTCGAAGAACGTTTTTTGTCTGCTGGGAGCGACAATTCCGATTTACAAAGTTCTGTTCAAAACAAGTAAGCAAAGGCTCGCTAAAAACATGAAATTTGCTATGCGAACTGTACTAGATGGTAGTAATTTCGGAACTGTTTGATTTAGGATAAACGTATGATGGTGGATTTTTAAAATTGTGTATTGTTGTCACTGTTGGTGGTAGGTTTGTTATAAAGAGGTGGTCTTGGAAAAATGTGCTATATTTGGTACAATTTGGTATTTGGTGAACAGATAGTGCTTGAAAACTGATATTAGATTTCATTAAGGAAAAATTGTTCACTTCATATTTTCATAGAATTAGAAGCTTGTCTGAGATCAGATTTTATTCTTTAGCTCAATAGGCAAAACAATCTTCAACATTTAAAGCTCGACGTCAAAAAAGTTAAACCACATTTTTATCGTATTTGCTACTTTTTAGAACGCGTACGCACCAAAACCATAATTAATATTTAAATTTTAATTAGAAATCAATCTTCATTTAAATGGTATTACGTACGTTGATATTTCATACCAACCCCCAGATTAAATTACATTTTTAAATAGTTTAGGTTATTGTCCATTCGTATTTACAAAACCAATATCCACACATATTTCCATTCCCAAGGGCAAGTAATTCCTAATTAAATTCTAGACCACAACTAATTTACGGATGTGTTCTATTTCTTGTTATTGTTAACGAAGGGGTAAAAGAAAAACAATAGAACACTTTATATATAGTGTGTACGTATCCAAACCTTAAATATGAATAATTACAATAGTGGCAAATTTTGGCTTGGATGTATTTACGTTGCAGGTTTTAGCACCGCACCATTTTTTTTTTTAATTTTGTGATTTTTTCAAAGACTATCGTAGAAAAAAATTCTGTGTTTTTTCCCGTATTTAAAACAAATTATTAAATTTCAGAAGTTATCTCCAACAAATTGCTTATCAAACAAAATTATTTAAGCTTTACTTGCAAAAATAAAACACTCCATTTTTTTTTAACAATTACAACATTTTTATTATTTTTTATAGTTTATATTCTCATTACAAATTGATCGTGATGTTCGAAAATTTCCTTCAAATCCTTCATGTCTGGTACGTTCTCGAATAACTCTTCTATGTGTTCCCAAAGTTGGTCGTGAAATGAAAACATTTTCAACGTTCACTGGTGCTGTCAGGTTGGGTGACTGGAAAGGCTTTTATACAAAGCTTTGTTTTTTAACCACTTCGAAAGTGGCAGATATTAATATCAACTGAATACAGTTGCAAATTTAAGGGGTTAAATACCACTGCTGTATTTAATGGCCAAGATTAATAATTTTGTTATTCGCAATAAAACGTTGATGGCATCAGATTGATTGATATATTGATAGGGGTGTATAATAATATTGTTGTGAAGAATCTACAAATTTTACTTTTATTGAATTTTTCTATAAAACACTAACTATAAAACAAGCATGGTAGCTGAAGGAAAACAAGTAAAACTTTTTGCTGAATTTAAGATAATAGGGCCTTTATGTTATAGAGAAATTGAACCGTTTAAAAAATATTAGCATGATTACCAGCAATTGATCGACTCATGTGTTCATTTTCAAGGATTTCTGTCAAGTTTTGATAATTTTACTAATAATCCGTAATTCCTGGAAAAAAGGCAGTAGATTAGTAGAGCTAAAATTAAAGTAGAACTAACAACTAAAATAGTTTTAGTCGGTTTTGCTGACAGATGTATGCCTCAAGGCTTGACTTAAGGTTATTCAAACTGTTGACTCTTTATGGGGGAGTTGGTCAATATTGACCAATTCGTATCTGACCTAAAACTGATATAGATATTGCAACGTGACAGATTTGGACTATATCGACTACTTCCTGTATCTCATATAATATGTGCAAATTTTTGGAAATTGTGGAAATATGCGTGAGGTAACAGATATAGCGGACAGAAGTATTCTATTTTCAAACTTCATCTAATACAGATAAAAATATTGATATGTGGAAAATTTGAAGGAAGTCGAACATTTATATCCAACTTTATGCGAAATCATAAATTCGGATGCATTCCATATAGAAAAATATTTAGATATAGGAAGTTGTAAAGAATCGCCAACTTGTTTCGCAAGTTATGACATAAATAAGTATTGGAAATTGTGACCCTTTGTGGGTGAGGTGCCAGAAGAGCTTGGCAGATGTATAACATCTTTACAACAGTTCTTGTGTTAGCAAAAAAGTTTTGTAATTGGAAAATTTGAGGAGACGGTGGATGCATTTGGATGCTTATTTCGCTTTCTTTGAGAGTTTTGTTTTTGAAAATCTTAAAAATTTTGAAAATCTTGTGTGAGCTTCATGAATATTCAAAATGTTGACCCTTTTGTGGGGAAGGTACCGGATGGAGTGTTCACATCGGACCTTGGGAAAATAAAAATATTGTGATGTGTGTAATTTGAAGAGAGCCGGATGCTTACTTCGGATTTTATGATCCTTTTGGTTATTCAAAACGTTGAACCTTTGTGGGGGAGGTACCCGAAGGAATGGTCCGATCTCTACCGTCTTTATAACAGATCCTATCAGATGTGCCAAGTCTAAATGGAATTGGATGTTAATTTCGTATTTTATGAGCTTAATGGATATTCAAAATTTTGGAGGGAGGTACGTGAAGGGGTGGTACGACCTATTCCATTTACATACCAGAACTAGAGTTGTTAGAAATATTGAGATATGCAGAATTTCTCTACCAGATTTATAACATATCTTGCGTTGATGGAAATATTGAGATCTGCCAAGTCTTTATGAGCTTCATGAATATTTAAAGTTTTGACCCTTTGTGGGGGGATGGGAGCGGACCGATATATTCCACCTTCACAGCAGATATTGTGTTAGTAGAAATAATGGGATGTGTGAAATATGAAGAGAACGGGATGTTTATTTTGGAATTATGATCGTTTTGGTTATTCAAAACTTTGACCCTTTGTGGGAAGGTACCAGAAGAATTGATCCGATCACTACCATCTTTATAACAGATCTTGTGTTGATGGAAATATTGAGGTGTGCCAAGTCAGAATGGAACCGGATGTTAATTTCGTGTTTTAGGAGCTTCTTGAATATTCAAAATGTTGACCCTTTGTGGGGAAGGTAGCAGAAGGACTGGACAGATATTTTCCATCTTCAACCAGACCTTAGATTAATAAAAATATTGTGATGGGTGTAATTTTAAGACAATCGGACTCTTTAATTATATTTAATAAGATTTATAATTATTCAATAAGTTGACCCCTTATGGGGCAGGTACTTGATGAAGTGGATCGATACTGTCCATTTTCGCACCTGACCTAGCACTGATGCAAATATTTGGATTTGAAAGTTTGGATTATCCTTTCTCTTTCTGTGAAGTAAATTATTTTCTTTGAAAATGTTGACATTTTGTGGGGGCGGTAGCAGAAGAAGTGGACCGATATTGGCCATCTCCGAACCCGATCTATGTTTACCAAGTTTGGATCAAATCGTAATCTCCCTTTGAAAGTTATCGTGAGCACCAGTCAGATAGACGGCGACCCCAAATGTCCTGAAACGAATTTGGTCCAAAGAGACCTAGGTTCTTAAACTGTTATTTCGATGAGGCACGTTTTGGCCGTATCAAGTGATATATACCCTCTCTAGCCATATGACTGAGGGTATAAAAATAAGAAAATCGATTGGAGAGAGGGAATGTATATCGGCCGAACTTAATACTGAAATTTTCAACACAATGGGCTGGTGGCATATATCAGTCGGAAAACTATCACACTTCTAAGAAGCACCTATTGGCCGTAAATATATGCGGATACTGGTGGTGATTTCTTGCCCTCTAGGTTAGGGTTTTAATTTAGCGTTGCAAGCATTGCAAATTTTTATTTCAAGACCGGTTTCCAAGCAGTTATTTTATAATTAGCTCTTCAAGTATTTAAATAACTGAGTGAATGTTGTGATGTATCAGCAACTGGTTTGAGGCGAAAAATTACAATATTACCAGATGACATAATATTAGATTAAGAATAACAACGACCACACAACATTCGAAGGGACTGGGTGACTGACTGGCTGACTGACACACATATTTAATAACACCTTTCAAAGGAGTTCAGAGCCAAGAATAAACAAACAATAAATTATATCTACAACGATGAAATGCCGTCGATCAGGTATGGATATGGTTTGTAGCCAGGTGTTGGTGGTGGGCGAGGCGGGGTGGTGATATACAGTGAGCGGCATAATTTGCATATGGTTTGGAATACTTATCGCTCGCATATGGCCAAACATGGTGGTTTGTATTGAATGAACTTGCTTGAACCGCAACGAATTAAATTTTTAATTTTAATAATTTACCGTTTTATTTTTGGCAACTTGTTATGTTGTTAAAATAAACGTCAAACTTTTGACGTCACACATGTCAGGTGGAAGATGATGATGAGTATAAAATCAAAATAAAATGTGGAACAAATCAACTTTCAAGGGGAGTAGGTTAACGGGACAAGTTAGCAGTACTTCCTTAAAGAAAAATAAATCTTTTTACCGATCAAATTCCGACTATAAAAAGACCTATATTCTTCAAGGATAATACCAATGAAGTAGAGGATCCTTGATCCTGGAAAATGGTTTCAAACCCCAATGTTGATTATCACTCAGACATGTACACCATAGCGGAAATAATGAGAGCAGCTACCATGGTCTACTGTCCCTTTAACAAGGATATGCACATTGCCAATGACCCGCTGTGTGTTGACTGTACCCTGAAAGTTGGCCAGGAGGCAGACAAAACAAAAAAGTCTCCAAATACAAAAAGAAATAAATCACTTTGGTTAAAATTAAAACAAAAAGTAAAGCGAGGTTGCCAAAGAGACAAAAGTAAATATCATCACATAACAGGAAAAGAGAAACTGAAAGGACATCAACCCATTTCCCGAGAAGTAATGAGCGAACGATGTCAATCGGGTCCAAAGAAGTTTGACGATCACCTTTTGTATAATGTCTTAATTGCCAATAGTCTTTGTATGTATATGTGTTAAGAAGTTTGAATTTAATAGTTTGATATGATGTATTATAATTGAAATGAAAATTATTTGTTAACCAAAAAAAAAAAAAATTAAATAAAAAAAGGAAAAAAAGTGAATTATAAAATATTTTATTTCCAATCCTTAAAACTTTATATTCTTAAAAACCTTGAAATAGTAGCATAAGCCTTTTTGGGATCCCATTTAAAAAGTCACAATTCCAACAGAATCCTCTAAATATGAAGAGTACGCTTGTGTCAAAAATGCGTTCCATCAAGGCCCATTGCATAGGGATAATTCGTCAACAATGATATCAGAAGACATGTTCGTGAAGGTAAATTTAACTAACACAGACACAAACCAAACAAATTTTCTCAATTTCAGAAAGGGTTGATGAGAATAGAGAAATAGAAAAAGTTGAAACCTCTTCACTCTTCATTTAAAGCTCAGAATATACGAATTCAAACTAAAGCAAGGCCGTAATCCCGTTTGCTCTCTATCTCTCCCTTTGTTTTTATTAAGCCTTTGGAAGGCTATGGTCATTGGTAGTATTTTTTACTTCTTTTCTTCTTGCAGGCGGCGATCCCTATGTGCATCACAACAAATCACAAAAACGGAGATTAATAGAAAAAATGCAATTCGTCCACAAAAGGTCGAATTTTTCAAAATAAAAATTTTGTTGCACAGACAGAGAAAGGATAATCCGATTTTGCTTCAACTTTGCAAATCCTAATATTTTCGTCAGTGCTGGTGTGAAAATGCACAATACCGGCCCACCTCCCCCACAAATGGTCAAATGAAAATGAATAATTACAACTCTCATAAAATGTGATGTAGAGTTCGATTGTCTTCAAATTTCACACATCCCAATATTTATATTAATCCACGGTCTGGTGTTAAGATGGACAATATTGGTCCACTCCTTCTGGTACCTCCCCAACAAAAGGTCGATATTTTCAAAAGAAATATTTTACTGCATAGAAAGAGAAAGGATAATCTGATTTTGCAAATCCTAATATTTGCATCAGTGCTAGGTCAGGTACGAAAATGGAAAATATCTGTCCACTCCATCAAGTTCCGCCCCCACAATGGGTAAAAATTTTGAATATTCATGAAGCTCACGAAACATGAAATTAAAATCCGATTCCATTCAGACTAAGCACATCTTAATATTTCTCTTAGCCAGCTATGGGATTTGGATATGCAATATATCGAAATTTATAATTTTGCATAAAAATGGAAATAAATATTCGATTTCCTTCAAATTTTGCACATACCAAAATTTTTATCTCTATTAGATGAAGTAAAGTAAAATTTCCCCTTATCTCATATAAAGTATAGGAAATAATCCATATAGTCCAAATCTGGCACGTTGTAATATTAATATCAGTCTTAGGTCAGATACGAATTGGTCAATATTGGCCAACTGCTCCGGAACCACCCCCATAAAGGGTCAACAGCTTGAATCGGCAAAACCGACTGATACTATTTTATTTCAGATTTTTAGAGTATTCACCAATGACTTTAACGCATTTGGTTCCAAGATTTAATTTTAATTTTGTTTTTGAAAGAAATTGCTTTTTAGGATAATTTGGGCCCACTGATGTCAAAAATGTAGTCAAAAATTATTCCGATTCTTCGTTATTCCATAAACCACTGTTCGAAATTTCAAACAGTCAAGTTTACACATATGTAAAGAAACGCTTCTTAGGTTTTTGATATTTTTAAAAAATTATTTAAAAGGTATCCAAAAATGTACCCCTACCTTCGAGGGGGATGAGGGTTTTTTAATTACTACACAAAAAATTTCCCCTTTTTCACTTTTCTAAAAATCGAACAGAGGAGGGAAATGGGTTATTCTCCTAAAGAATGGGTTATTCATCCGCTTATTACTGAGCTCCATCGTGTTGTCCCTGTTATTAAAGAACGAAAAATAACACTTTTCAAGGAGCAATTGGGGAATATTTCGAATTTTATGGTAATATTTTCGTCCTGGGACATCTGCCTGAGGGACAGAGTTTTTATTGCTTCATCCAGCTTCAATTTGATATAAATCTTTTAAAATACTAAGTTTCAATTTAATTTACTTCGAAGGGAATCAGTGATTTTTTTCTAGTTTTATTTAAAATATTTACATACATATTTTGAGCCGGTGTAATCGCCCGGTTTCGAATTTGATCTTATTTTGAAGAACGTTCTTTTATCAGCTTCAGGTTTACAGTCGTGTCTGATATCTAACTTTTACTGAAATTCTTTATACTTTATTTTTAACACAGACAAATGTTAAATCTCCCTTGGTACTACAACAAAACGAAGAAATTTTAGGATGTAATATTTTATTATTAGTCTCCGTTTCCCAATTTTAATAACATTTATAAATAAATTTTTTAAAAAATAAATTTTCTTTTATCAACAAAAATGCTCTGTTCCAAAACCTGCAAGAATCTACCAGTTTGACAAATTTTCCCAAAATCAAAAAGAGAAAATCGGTTATCGTAGTGAAAAGTTTAACATTCTTGCATTTTTCAGTTACAGAGCAAAAATGTACATCCCTTAGAGAATAGTAACGAAAAAATAATTCAAATATTTTATTTTCTATTTTCGACCACAATTTCTCCTCACACTACAAAATACAGACACCCAGATACGCCTGTATACCGACATATGTAAATGACAAACAAACAATCTGCATATGTATGTGATTACCGATTGGCCGGAATGACATTAAAGATTGTGTGACAATTTACGTCTTAAAGCGGCAATAAAATTAGCATTCGAACGACCGATTTCAGGCCATGTCAGCAATCTGAACAAAAGCAACCGCAGGATGCCAGCCATCTTCCAAATAAGGACACATAACCGCAAACGGCAAGTAACATTCGCCACGAATGACAATTCGTTATTTGTGGAGGCGTTAGACATACACAACCACTTACACGGGTGCTATCGAACACTCCAACACACACGCACGCACACACACTCGCACTCACATTTTCAAGGTCTATCTAATCAATTTATCGCCGTTTAATGGCCAAGTGAAGATTCCACTTTCACATTCGATTCAATGTGAATGTTCTGAAGAATTCCCCACACATTTGCGTATCTCGAGGATTATTTACAAACATTCTCACACACCCACACGCATGGAATATTCAATGAAACACAGAACAGAAATAGACATTGGCAATGTGACATTTCATTTGTGTGAGAACTTTGCTCGATATGTCATTGGATGCATTCCGAATAAAACCTCTGTGAAGGGAATCTTCTCTTATTTTTAGCAAATGTCTTAGTTGTTTCAGTGCTTCTCCTTGACCCACATTTATTGTGGGATTGCTGAAGTTATTCTGGTTGGTAATATGCTCTGCTGTAATTAAATCCTATTTACGCTGAATGCTCCACTTCAGATTGTCCGATGTCAACTGGACAATTTATAATCCTTGTCAACATTAATTTCGTTGCGGAGAAACTACCATATGTTGAAGAAGTGCAGCAGTGGTTTATTTTTTTATTACCATTCATTCTTTGACTGAAAGGTATTGCCATGCTGCAAAGTATTTAAGCTTTATTTATCCTTCCTATCTCAAATACCCGTATAAATGACATATACATCCTTAGGTACACACATACATTGATGGTCAGCTATGCTTCTGCTATGCTGCTTTTCACTAAACTGCAAACTATTAAATAAACATTAATTAACTTTGAGTTTACAAATATTTGAAATCCTAATCCCAGATGGAGGTAGAGGTAGCCTTTCGTCAATAAAAATAAAAAGGTTGTTCTGAAACTGTGTCATATGTTACTTGGACATTGAAATGAAGAGGGTGAATGAAACCCTAATTAAACTTAAACCAAATGCATAAAACAATATTTGGAAAGGACAGTTTTAGAAGTTATGAATTCAACTAATACGATTATGAATAAACTGATATGAATTATAACGATCAAATAATAATTAAAAGACCATACACAACTCTAGGATAGTCTGGTTAAATTAGCTCTCTAGTAGATTTCCGACAACAATTTCGAAAAAGAAAAAAACAGACTATTTTATTTCATCACCTTGTTGAAATCTTTAACAAAAATTCCTCGCCCTTATAGAACTTCAAATCTACTGCATCTCTGAGGGAAAAACCATCATAACATTAATTCAAAACTCGGACAGACCCAGGTAAATAATACCCTGTCAGTTTAGCAATACAGAGAGTAACACTGCCCAGAATGCTGCCTCTGGATTCTTTTGATTTTGCTCAGTTCTTCCCATACCCATCTACCGCTCGTCCATATCGATGATATTCAACACACACAGGCAGTGTCTGATATCCTAGGAAATAAATAAAGTAAATATGTAGAAGCGATAATTCTAAAGTTGAGCTACAAGAAAATCGAGAAGGTGAGATAAAAAACTGCAACGAAGTCAAACGCCATAATTTTTACATATTTATTTAAATTTTATTGAATGAAAGCAAAAAATGGTGGAAATAGCATCAAATTTTAGAATAAGTTTAGATTTCCTCGAATTGATCGCCTTTGGCACGAATTATGGCCTTTGAACGGCCAATGAAACAGTCACACGCTGCCCTAATGTTGCTTTGCGGTATTTAGCTCATTCCCGGCAAAGCGCTTGCTTGAGCTATTTTTAGTGCCAACCTTGCTTTCCAAAATACTCCAGACACAATAGTCCAACGAATTGGTATCCGGAGATTTTGGTGGCCATTGTGCGCTGGATATGAAGCGAGGAACCTCATTTTGTAATCATGGGTGGCGGGGCTGAGTGCGATGGTGCTGAGTCCTGTTGGAATGTCTAAGGTCTGCGGCCAAAATGTTTGCGTGCCCAAGGCTCTACTACACCCTCCAGGATATTTTCGAGATAATATTCGGCTATTATTCTGTGCCACGGTCGATTAATACGAGCGGAGATCGATCATCGGCTGTTATGGCGGCCCACACCATCACCATGGCCGGCGCTTGAGTTCACATTTTCAGCTCACCTCTTTGGCTAGTAAACACGATCATTTTGTTTGTTTACAAACTGCTGGAAAACGAATGTTTTTTCATCGGAGAAACCCACTTTCGGTCAAGCGAAGCAACTCTTTAGCTCTTTTGAGTCTATTTTATCTGCGTTGTGGTGTAAGTTCTTACACTTTTTGGAATTTCAATGGCTTTACACCGAGCTCGTTTTTCAGCCAGCTCACGAGCCATTTTTCGGCCACTCGACGCGGGTTTCGATCAAGTCGCTTCTGTACTTTTCGAACCAATTCTGCTGATGTGGACGGAAATCCACTTCCTTGACGTCGGGCTACGCTACCAGTATCACGGTAACGAGCGATGGTATGAGACACAAAATGAGTGCTCTAACGATAACCACATGTGGTTTTCCAGCCAAATTTAAAGAAATCGCACTATCGCGCTTGAATTCCATCAGGAATAACTTTTTTCTGGAAAATTCTCACCAAAATGTTTTTGTACGCTTGTAAGCAATATAATGAGCTGTCACTGGAATAATTTTAACAGCTGTGGCTTAGAAATGACAGCAACCTGAAATTGGTTGCGGTTTTTTCATCTCCCTGTATTTAGTACGCATATCCAGCGTTTAAATGTGAATGAATCGTTTGTGTCTCGTACCATACCTCGTTACCGTGATACTGGACGTCAAGGAAGTGGACGAAAGAAATGGTTCGAAAAGTAAAGAAGCGACTTGATCGAAACCCGCGTCGCTGTGGCCGAAAAATGGCTCGTGAGCTGAACACCCTGTAAGTCAGATACGAAAAGGCCAATATTGGTCCACTCCTTCGATACCTCCCACATGAAGAGTCAACACTTTGAATAATCATAACGCAATCATGTTGCTTTGATGAAGAGTAAAATTCAATAATTCAGATCAGTCAAAGAGTCCTTCATCCATATTTGTCAGAATGATAGTGACGTAGTTATTACCTGTTGAACGTTGCTCATTTTACGCACACACTTCCGCAGATTACCTGACTTACCTTAAAAAACGGCATTAAAAAGCCATCTGCTTTCAAGGTTTGGCTTATCGCCGTCTTTCAGTGGCAATTGATTTAATAGGATTGAAATAGATTTTACTCTGAGTACTCTGATAATAATGCTACGAACAAAAGCGAGTGAGAGAGAGAGGGAGAGAGAGCGAGAAGAGATAAAATCCTATTTGATTCAAGTGAATTCATTAATCTGTTTCATTGAAAAATCGTTTTGTGATAAAGGACCAGCAGCAAAAACAATGAAATATCTTTGTCGGTTACATTCAAATACGAGTGACTATTCTAAGCAATGGCATGCTTATAAAGTCAAGGGTGGGGGTACTAAACAAAAATAAAACCACTACCACAAAAACCATAATGGCACTCTACGGAGATAATCTACACACAATCACATCTAGATAGGCTCCCACACTCACTAGTACAACCACGTAATTAAATGCAGAGGAACACTAGTCATACATCCCTCTGTCTTTAATAGGTTACGAAAAAGAATTTGAATTAATTTGGTCTTTCCTTTGGTTTGGGGAGATTTTTGGGAGCTTTTAATTAATTTAGAAAACCATAAACCACCCATCCTACCTACCAAGCAGTCAACCAAACCGCCAATGTCCCCTCCCCTGAGGACTGGTAGTGGCATTTGTCTAATCATTTGAACGTAATCAAATGAATGTCAGAAGTAATTGGGAATGATAGAATTAAGTTACTTTTGCCTCGAAATACTTTCACTTGTCTTCGAAAAGCTGATTCCTGTGGGAAAGGGGGGGGGGGAGGTGGAATTAAATACTGAGGGGAATTGTGGTTGCCTATCTCTGTTGTCTGGAGTCTGTGGTGTAAATGTAATCAATGGAGTGTGAAATTATTATTTACCCATTCACACTACATGGAATGCGGCTTAAAGGGATTGAGAATTCCCCTCGGGGGGGAAGTCTCGCGGTTGGTATTTTGAAAAAAAACCATTGACATTTCTATGAAAAAAGACGCACAAAACATTTTATGTTTGAAAACCATGCAATGAAAATCCCGTTATCTCGTGGAAAACAAATTCCAACCGAAACAACAGCAGCATTTCAATATTTGAACACAAGCATGAAAAATGTTAGCCAGCCTTCCAATAACACTGTGAACATCAACAGCTGTTCTCATTACCGCGACACAGTGTTCGGTAATGAGAATTGATTTTAAATCGATATTTATGTAGAAAGAAAGATATATTAAATACTAGCTGGCCCGGTCCGCGTTGCCGGCCCGTAGTTTTTGTCTATTATGCATATTTGTCAAAGCATAATTATTCACAGATATGACTGATATAAGTGTTCCCGTACTGGTCGATTAAAAGTGTTTTAAAATACCTGTACCCATATTTAAGCCGTGGGCTTCAAAGGTGTGGATGTGCTATACAAATCTATTAAAAAGTATATATCAATCTTATCCCCATGTAAGGGATCAAATTAATTTTTAGTATGGTAAAAATCGTAGCAAAATCTTCCAGTGAAATGAGCAGTAATTTGGAATTTGCTGTATTTTGTACACCTCATAATTGAGCGCTGAATGAATTAAGAATAGCCAAAGTTAATTACTTTTTTAAGCCATTAGCACCTCAGATTGTCCATTAGCGTTCTTATAAGTCCCCCTAACCATGTCGGTCTGTTTGTCCGCCAAAAAGTGGACTTGAGGGGGTACTATTATATGGAAAAAATTCTAAAATTTGTAGATATGTTCATATTTTTGTGTAAGTTTTCACCCACCAAATACACATTTTTAGCCAAATCCTTTGAAATATGGTAAAATCAGGAGATACTTTTACATGGGCACTACTCCGAGACATCGACCTACATTGAAAACATTCTTCTAGCCCTTATAATCCAATATGACAAATAGAGACCAAATCAAAAATTTAACAGAACAACATATCATATCAAACTGAAAAACATTCCGCGTGATTTAAATGAGTAAAAATAGTTTTATCCACCATATTATCATATAGATGTATTTCCCAAATCTACGTTTCCAACCAATATTCTCTTGAGAGTTACAAATTCAATAGAATACAAAATTTTCTTTCCTGACCACACATTATATGTGAAAGTGGACTTGGGGATACTCCAATGTGGGGACTTTACTTAAATAAATTCCTATGTGGCAATTATCTGTATGATGGTTCCCTAACCCCTTAGAGTCAAAGATGCCAAATAGGGCCAAAATATGAAAAAAGTGGCCAAGACCCCAAAAATAGCTTAAATCATATGATGGTTATATAAATATAAAATCGGGTTGTACCCTTATCCGTGAGTTATGATCGATATCATGACCTGCAAAAGTGATTTAGGGTATCTTGAATGTTTGGGAAGAATTCCTGGAAGGATAGAAATCCTTTTCTTACTAAAAGTTCCATTCGCTCTATTTTTTTTGCACCCTTTAAATTTGGTATTTTACTGATTGTACTTCCAAAGAATTTTGCATTTTGAGCTCTCATTGGACGGATTATTGTCACATGAAAGAAGTAGGTCCACGCTTTGAAATGAGCTCAATTAGGCTTTTTCTGTCATTTTTGGTTGTTTAAATGTGTTTGCAAATACAAATTAAAAAAAAAATGACAAAAGAAGTATAGCAAATTGAAAAAATCTTCAACTTGTTCGCTGATTTATTACAGCAAATGTTTAAAGACCCTTACTATTATTTTAAAATTCGATTCCACTGAAAATCTTTTCGATTTTTTCCCGATTTGAGAATTTTTGCAATGAGATCTCTTTTTCGTGATTTTTTAGCGAATTTGAAAAAGTAATTATCTTTTAATTAATAATTATCTTTCTTTTGGTGTGACCGCGTTAAATTATTTCGATATCATCTATTCCGTTTCGCCACCATATAATTCGGTATTACACTTCCATGTAACCCGCCATAAATTTCAGTTCTCAAGAAATCAAGTCAATTAAATAAATTGGTATTAATATTCGAATTCAAAAATAAAAAATAAAAAACACTACAAATGTACATTAGAAAAAAGCCAGTCAAAATAGAAAAAAATCATGCAAAATAAAACATTACTATTGTACATTTGAAAAGTCAAAATGAAAATGTTAATGTATCACATTTTTACGCGATTTTTTTTGGATATTATCCTTTTCGGAGAGTAGACAACTCCGAATTTGTGTGAATCGTTAAAATTAATCCAGCGGTTCTTAAGTTATAAGCGTAGTAACTAACACAACTTACATTTATATATATAGATAATATTAATATGTTAATGCTAGCAAGTGCCCGATACTTCGTCAGAGAAAAGTTAAACATTTTAGATTCGCTCCAACAGTTCCTGTTAGGTCTTTTATTACTCAGTACTCAAAACTTGTTCAGTTTGACAACATTTACACATTATTCAAATTTTTCGTTCTTTCGGAAATAATAATGCAAAAATATTTACCTTTTTTAAAAAAAGTTCTTAAAATCGTTCATTTTGAAATTTACCGAGGAGGATATCAATAACATCATTGCACAATGGACTCGCATCCAATTTCCAGTCCAAAACTATTGCAACGTCTCCATATGTACAACAGTGACCTCATATCTAATTTCAGCTCTATGTTGTCACCCAATACCAAATGTTTAGGTCCCATTGGCCAAAGCGTTCCATATCTCAATCCCAGACACCAACGGTTATCTTTACATACAATTTCACGATTGCGGGTCTATTCCTTCACCCAATACCAAATTCAGTTAAATTGAACACTTTTCGAATAAGTATAGTACGCATTTCCAAACCCACCTTCAAACCTCAACATCAGATACCAACAGTTATCAAAATATCCAACCAAGACCAAATTAAATAGCATTTAGTACTTTTCGAACAATTACAGAACGCATTTTCAAAACAATCTCCATATGTCGAGGCTACACATGAAGCACTATCTTTTCATTGTATACCAAATTTAATACCATTTAGTACTTTTCCTACAAATATATTACACATTTCCAAACCACTGCCATATCTTATACACAGATACGATTAGTAAACTAAATATCAAATTTCAGAACTCTATTTTTATCCCTTAACCCTATACCAAATATACTTTTATAATATACTTTTTTTTAGTTTTTTATACTATTATTATCCGAAACCACCATCATATGTTCAGGCTACATATGAACAGCGACCCTAATACAAAATTTAAAATCTCAAGCACTATCTGTTTACCCAATACCAGATTTTACGAAATATGATATAATAATGTTTTTTTTTTCGCGCACTTGTAGCAGAAATTTCCAAAACCAATTGTTAAATTTCAAAATAACAGCTTTATCCGTTGACCCTAAACCAAATTAAGTACCATTTAGTACAGTTCGCACACGATCTACACATTTCCAAAACCACATTCGTACATCAGAGCCAGAAGAGGCGTTCCTTCAGAACACTCAATATCAGTTATACGACATTAATTACATTTTTTACATAACCTCAGCATATGACTACAGAGGGTATATACAGGGTGAGATAAAAAACTGCAACAAAGTCAAGCGCCATAATTTTTACATTTTTTTTTAAATGTTATTGAATGAAGACAAAAAATGTCGGAAATAGCATCAAATTTTAGAATAATTTTAGATTTGTTCGAATTGGTCACCTTTGGCATGAATTATGTCCTTCGGCACTTTGGTATTTTTAGTGCCAACCTTGCTTTCCAAAATACTCTAGACACAATAGAAAAACGGATTGGTATCCGGAGATTGTGGTGGCCATTGTGCGCTGAAAATGAAGCGAGGAACCTCATTTTGTACCAATTTTTGTGTGGCGCGTGCCGAGTGCGATGTGTCCTTTTGGAATGACCAAGATGTGCGGCCAAAATGTTTACATTATACACCCTCTAGAATATTTTCGCGATAATATTCGGCATTTATTCTGATGTCACGGTCGATTAATACGAGCGGAGATCGACTATCGGCTGTTATGGCTGCCCACACCATCACCATGACCGGCAATTGAGATCTGGTGGCCAACCGAAGGTGCACATTTATAGCTGATCTCTTTGGCAAGTAAACACCATCATTTCGTTTGTTTACAAACTGCTGGACAACGAATGTTTTCCCATCGGAGAAAACCAATTTCGGCAGTTCACCACTTCTGGCCAAGCGAAGCACCTCTTTAACCCTTATGAGTCTATTTTCTTTCTGTTGTGGTGTAAGTTCTTGTACTTTTCGGATTTTCAATGGCTTTACTCCGAGCTCATTTTTCAATATTTGCCAAATGGAATAATGCGATATGTTCAGCTTACGAGCCATTTTTCGGCCACTGCGATGCGGGTTTTGATCACGTCGCTTCTTTATTTTTCGAACCATTTCTGCTGATGTTTAGATTTACCGGACTGAGTTTCACTAAATGGTAAAATTCGGTTTAATATGAAAAATCCATTCAATTTGGGCTGATATTACATATGTGGCAAGCAAGAACCTTAAAATCGGATGAAGATGTATATCGAAGCTATATAAAAATCTGAACCTATCAAAAAATCTGACCGAGCAGTATCTGATGCCTGGTGTTAAATATCATTGTTGTGGAGTGCATATTAAGCACATGAGGACTGTAACAACAAACCGGATAAGACATATATATGGGAGCTATAGCTATATCTGAACCGATTTTCACCAAATTTTATGTACATGCTTATAGAGCTAATTCCAAAATTCAGGTCATTTGGGCAGATAGTGGCCATTTTGTACAAAATTAACCCGAAATCGGGGAGCTATATCGAAATTTGAACAGAATCTCACCAATTTCAACAGGGTTCGTCATTGGGCCAAACAAATATTTCTTCTCCATCGGATTATAAATGCGACCTGCTTTTTGTTTACAAAAATACATGGACAGACTGACGAAAAAGTGATTTATGAAGATCCTCAAAGTAACTATGTGTCTATCTCGCTTCCTTCTTCATGTTACAAACAGATGCACAAAGATATAATAATATCATATCATATCAGTATAGAGATGTGAGATTTAAAAACACCTTTAACAGTGGATGAGTGCATTTTGCGCCCAACTACAAGTCAGAAGATGGGCAACTCACTAGCACCTCACTCGCTGCTGGGTGGGCTCTTGAAATAACACAAACACACTTTTCTACTGATTTCAATTTTTTTTTTCGACCAATGAGTAACCACTCACTTCGTACGACATGCCCTTGTTTGTTAAAATAATGGGTTGGTAGCTTGATTTGAAAACAGTTCTGACCATAAAAAAATAGCAAGGAAACGGAAGTTTTTGCTGGGAAGTAGTGCTTTGCTGGTTGGGACTGTAGGACCACCAAGTACTTCCTTTGATAGATAATCAAACGCCTAAATTACTTCCGCTTTAGCAACACTGTTGCCGCCCCCGTCAGACATGTGGTGGTGTGGGTAGAAAAATATGCAAAAACATATAAAAAAACGGGAAAACGTTCATGCTCCATTAATGAGGCATTGTTTTATGACGTTATTACTGTTTATAAATAAATATGTCAAAAAGTGCGTAAAATGTCGTCGACAACATTGTTTGGCTGGCTGCATGTGCGAGAGAGGAGGAGGTCCTATGTTTATGTGTCTGGATGTTGGAGGAGCAACGTTTGATGTCTATTCAAAAAAAACCAAAATAAAAAAAAAAAAAATATTTTATAAACCTCTTAGAATAGAAAAAATCAAAAATGGCCAGGACTATGTATGTGTCCTGATGTGTATGTTAAACAAAGAACAAATGCTTGAGGATTATGACGTCAGATCGTTTCACAGGACCAAATGCTGTGAGAAAAATAACGACATTTGTTTCCACGGCCTATCACAACATAACAGACTTTCTTGCAGACAAGTGATGGTTATTAAGGATGTGAAGGACATTAGATCCATGCAACAAAAGAAGGTTTTTGTTTGATGGAGAATGTTAATAATAAATGTTGATGATTTATTACAAATCTAGAAAATTGTTAATTTTAAAGGCATTTTGTTGCAACATTTTAACATTACAATTTAATTTTGTTATTTTAATGTTGACCAATCTCTTCTGTTGTTTTAGTGCCATGGAGTTGCTGATCTGATCTGTCCTTTTTAAAATAATAATCCAATTCCATCCATTCTTGTCCTGTGATATTAACGTATCCTGCCTTCAATTGCATTCGTAATACCTTCCATGCAATAATATCAAAAACAACAAAATCCTCAATGACAGAATAAACGCTCACTTTGTGGCTTGCGTTGACGTGGCAGCTCATTCATCGTTCAGTTTTGCAGAATCAAATACTTATCGAACGATGCCCAGTTCAATGACAATAAAATTCGATTCTATTTGCAGATAAATGCAATTTTCTTCATTCCTGGAAGGATACTTGAAAACAACAACAACAACCACTACGCATATAACAATGAGTATTGAAACAAAGAAGTGGTTGTGAAAAGAGCTATTCCATATTTGTTTTTTTTTTTTTTTTTTTTTCAAAACGTATGAAGAAGCAGACCCAGCAACATATTTACCCTTGCCAAAGGACAAGACACAGTTTTAATGGCATCTGAACTTTTGAATGGAACTTTATAGATGTGTGGGCGGGTGTGAAAGAGCAGTGCTCTGCCATCAAACAGATGATGTAAAACAATTGTGGCGGCTTCCAAAACCGCCACACTATGACTTTAGCTGCTGGTTTTTTACTCCCCTAAAATAAATGTGTGGCATCCCGACTCGAACATATGACATTTTTCATGACACACACATCCTCCTATCATCAATGCATACAAAATATCCTTGTTGGAGTGGAGGAGCACAGTGGACGGATATACATTTTAAAGTGAGAGTAACGCTTTGTGGGGCTTTGGAGTGATGAAAATCTTCAAGTAGCTCCTGAATCAAACTAAGTAACATCTGAGTTTCTATCGAAACTCATTTCGATCCTCAGTTCAATTTTTCGAACAGTAAAAACATAATTTTTCATAAAAAGGAGGTACCAGAAAAAATTGGCCAAACTCTACCATATTTATAACAGATCTTATGTTGATGGAAATATTGAGATGTACCAAGTCTGAATGGAATCAGATGTAAATTTTTCATTTAACGAGCCTCATAAATTTTCAGAATTTTTAACTTTTGTGTGGGAGGTACCAGAAGGTGTCGACCGAAATATTTCATCTTCACACCAGACCTTAGATTAATAAAAATATTGTAACGTATGAAATATGAAGGGAAGCGGATGCTTATTTCGGATTTTATGATCGTTATGGTCATACAAAACTTTGACCCCTTGTGAGGGAGGTAGCAGAAGAAATGGTACAATCTCTACCATCTTTATAACAGATCTTGTGTTGATGGAAATATTGAGATGTGCCAAGTCTGAATGTGAGCTTTATGAATATTCAAAATTTCGACCCTTTGTGGGAGAGGTACGCGAAGGAGTGGACCGATATATTCAATCTTCAGAACAGACCTTGGGTTAATAAACTTATTTTTACTTTTATAAGAATTGTATTTATTCGAAATTGATGACCTTTGTGGGAGAGGTACTTGATGGAGTGGACCGATATTGTCCATTTTCGCACTTGACCTAGCACTGATGTAAATATTAGGATTTGCAAAGTTGGAGCCAAATTGGATTATCGTTTCTCTTTCTGTGCAGAAAATATATTTTTTGAAAATTTTGACCTTTTGTTGGGGAGGTACCAGAAGGAGTAGACCGATATCTCCCAATTTCACACCAGAACTTGTCCTAATTAAAATATTGTGATATGTTTAATTTGAAGAGAAGCGGATGCTTATTTCGGATTTTATGATCGTTTTTGTTATTCAAAACTTTGACCCTTTGTGGGGGAGGTATCAGGAGGAATGGTCCGATCTCTACTATCTTTATAACAGATCTTGCGTTGATGGAAATATTGAGATGTGACAAGTCTGAATGGAATCGGAAGTTAATTTCGTGTTTTGTGAGCTTCATGGATACACAAAATTTTGACCCTCTGTGGGGGTGGTACCAGAAGGTGTGGACCGATATATTCCGTCTTCACACCAGACCATGAGTTAATAAAAAAATTGTGATGTGTGTAATTTAAAGAGAACCGGGTGTGTTTTTCAGATTTTATAATCGTTTTGGTTATTTCAAACTTTGTCCCTTTGTGGGGGAGGTACCAAGAAAATGGTCCGATCTCTATCATCTTTATACCAGATCTTGTGTTGATAAAAATATTGAGATATGTTAAGACTAAATGTAAATTCCGCGTCTTATGAGCTTGATATATATTTAAAATTTTGACCCTTTGTGGGGTGGAAGCAAAAGGAGTGGACCGATATATTCCATCTTCACACCAGACCGGACTCTTAATTCACATTTTATAAGAATTAGAATAATTCAAAATGTTGACCCATTGTAGGGGAGGTACTTGTTGAAGTGGTCCGTCCATTTTCGCACCTGACCTAGCACTAAAAAAATATTACGATGTACCAAATTTGGATCAAATCGGATACTTCTTTCGATAGTTATCGTGAGCACCAGCCATCTAGACGGACGGACATCGCTAGATCGACTCCAAATGTCCTGAAACGGATTTGTTTCAAAGAGACCTGTGGCCTAAAACAGTTATTTCGATGAGGCATGTTTTGGCTGTATTAAATGGTATATACCCTCTCTCTAGCTCTCACTATAAAAATAAATGTAAATTTCAAACACTTGTTTCTGTAAAAACGAAAAATCGGAAAATTTTTCTGAGTAAATTTTTGACATCGGTAGCCCAAATTACCGTACAAAAAATTTTTCAAAAAAAAAATTAAATTAAATTTCAGAACGAAGTGGATTAAACCATCTGTGGGAGGGGAAATTCATTTATTTAAAATTACCATTAAAAGTTTTATCCATTGATTCCATCAACACCCTTTCATCACATTCCCCTCCACCTGTAATCTATCATCACTCCCTGGTATCGAAGATAAATTGGAAAATAGTTTTGTGTGGTTGTGGCTGTGGTACTCTATTAGTCTACCGAACAGGGCCAGTAGTTGCTTGCCACGAGCCAAGTCGAGACCTGTAAACATTCTTTAAAAGTGACGTAAATATTTGCAAATGCCTTTGGCAGGAAGAGTTAAGGAAGCATAGAAGCAATCGGACAACTACACTTCGAGCTTAATCATCATCGCCATGCGGTAGCTGGTATTTCGAGTGACTTCATTTTGGGCATCTTTTGTTGACGGTTGTCATTTAAAAAGTTTGAAGTTTAATGATTGGCCATGTTTGGATAGCTACAATACTAGTACAGACACACAAACACACACTTCCTGCCTGTAACCCCACTTCTGGTTAATTTCATGGAAACCTACGGCAAACAGACTTTTCCACTGGTCATTTAACCACCAAGGACAATGATAGGACAAAAACAACTATTCTATTCATTGTTATAGTTGTATAAACAAAACTTCTTCAGAATAATAGTAAGTAATAATATTGTTATTGTTATTTTTGTTTTTGTTCTTCGTAGTGGTCATGATAAACATTGTGATAAGAATTTATGATTGACGATGGAAATTACGCTCTATTCGTCCCGGTTGAAACGGCGCGCTCTCTATCATGTGATGGAAATTTCAAGGTTTTGGAAATGCCTTAATCTGAATATTTATTTTGAGGATTATTTCTAACCACTAAAAATCTAAGAAGATTTCAAAATATATCTAAAAGAGACAAATAGAAAAGTCGGATATAAAATATTTATATATCCTTTTTCTTACATAATATGGAGAGTTTATTAGATCAGCTGGATCTTCGTACTTCGAATTCGTAATAAAACGGTACGAAAAGTATTAAAATGTACTAATCGTGATACTCTTTGTATTTGAGTAAGCAGTAGAGCTATAAATCTTAATTTTGGAACAAGTGTCGCTGATGGAGTATATGATAGATGTACGGAAGTGGTTTTTTGGAAATTCTCATCATAAGTGTACTAAAATGTACTACATTTGGCACCATTTTGTATCATGTGAACGGTTAGAGCTAAAAAATTGATATTTTGCATGGGTATCAAGGTTGAGGGGTAGAGTCGATGTAAGGAGGTAGTTTTGGAAGTGTATACACATATATACGAAAAGTACAAGACGGTACTAAATTTAGTACAATTTGAATTTGGAGGAACGGATGGAGCTGGAATACTAAAATTTTATATTAACATTACAGGATTGCGATATGGAGGAAGTTTTCGAAATTTGTACTTATGTGCACGAAAAGTACTAAAATTTGGTACAACTTCGATTTGGTTGAACCGCTGGAGACATCCAGCTGGAGCTTGAATTTTGAAATATAGAAATAAAATTACTATTGCATTTTAGGATTTAGGAATGTTGGTAGTTTTGGAAATTCGTACTTATGTGGACTAAATGGTACTAAAATTGATACAATTAAAATTTTGGGTGAACCGGTAGAGTTGGAATCCTGAAATTTGAAAAAAAAAAGATTTCTATTGGACTGTATGATATAGGTAATAATGAAAATTTGTACTTAAGTGTACTAAATTGTACTAAATTTGGTATAATTTGGTTTTGAAAAAAATATTACTGTCGTAGGATTAAATATTACTGAGTGTAGGATTGGGGTATGTAGGTAGTTGTGGAAATTTGTTACTTATGTGTACTAAATTTGGTACAATTTGGATTTGGGGGAACCGATTATTGATTATTATTATGAGATTATTGTTGGAGGATATGATTGGGTTATGTAGGAATTTGTAGGAAATTCGTACTTATCTGTAGTATATGGTTCTAAATTTGGTACAATTTGTACTTAGGCGAACCCGATAGGGATGAAATCGTAAAATATAGAAAAGGTGTTACTGTGGGGGTTTAGGATTGTGGTATGTAGGAAGCTTTTGGAACTTCTTACTTATGTGTACTAAGTAGTACTAAATTCTAAACAATTAGGATTTGGGTGAACCGATAGGGCTGGAATTCTGATATAGAGAAATACGATTGCTAAAGGTTTGTATGAAGCAGGTTCTTATGGAAATGTGTACCAAATTGTACTAAAATGTCCACAAGTTGAAATTGTGATGAACCGATAGAGCTTAAATTCTAAAATTTGGAAATAACATTTCTATGGGACTGTATGATTGAGGTATGGATGTAGCTTTGGATATTTTAAGTGTAGGATAGGGATATGTACGAAGTTTGGAAATTCGTACTTATTTTTGTAAATAAAATAGTAAAAATTGAGTGACTGTCTGACTAAGTCTTCAACGCCTAGGCGAAACGGCTGAAGCTACAATCTTGAAATTTTGCACGAAGGTCAGGGTTTTTGGAAATTCGTACTAAAAGTGTACGAAAAGTACTGAAATTTGGAATGAGAGTCACTGATGGAGTGCAGAATATACTTTAGTATAGATTAAAGAAAAATTGTAAAATGGTACTAAACTTCTAACATGTTAATTGGAATAGTTCTTAAATGGAATTTAACTTCTAAAATGGTACCATTTGGTGAGAGCTAAAAACTTAAAATTTGTTATGAGAATCGAGGTTACAAAGTAAGTCTGATATATGAAGGTGGTTTGGGAAATGTGTACTAAGAGCTGTACTAAATGGTACTAAATTTTTAACACTTTGCTTTAGGGTGACCGGATGAAGCTGGTCTTTATGAAATAGTACAATAATTGGTACAATTTGGTATCAGACAGTGCTTGAAATCTGAAATTTGGTATTAGAATCGATGTCCATGGATATATGGAGATGGTTACGGGAATGTGTACTATAATTGTACAAAAAGTACTAAATTTGGTATTGGGAGAAGGATAGGTGTGGAATTCTCAAATTTGATATTTACATTATTGATGTTTGTTATATGGTGAAGGGTTGCACAAAAAGTACTAAATGGTATTGGATGAAGGGATAGAGCTGGAATCCCGAAATTTGATATTAAGGTCTCTGTTGGTATCTGGAATTTAGATATGGAGTTGCTTTTGAAAATGCGTTCTTAAACTGTACGGATAGTACTTAATGGTACTATATTTGGTATTGGGTAAAGAAATGGGGCTAAAATCCTGATATTTCATATTTAGGTTACTGATAGTATCAGTATTCGAGTTTTGGCGGTGGTTTGGAAATTCGACCTATATTTTTAAGAAAAACATTTAAATGCACTAAATCCTCAAATTTGATATTGAGGTCTCTGTTGACATCTAGAACTGTGGTATGGAGGTGATTTGGGAAATGTGTGCAGTAATAGTATGAAAAGTACTAAATAGTACTATATTTGGTATTGGGTGTGATACAGCTAGAATCTTAAAATTTGATATGGATATCACTATTGGTGACTGTGGTTGGGAGAACGAGCTGGTTTTAGAAGAACGTACTATGAGCGTAGGAAAAGTGAACAATGTCACAAAGTGTGCCGTTGGGTGTTGGAATAAAGATGGAATTCTGAAATTTGGTACCGAGGTATTTAGGGTGGATAGAAGGATGTGGTTTTGGATGTATATAGTATAACTGCACGAAAAGTAGAGTAATACATTTAGGATTAAGTCTTAAGATAAAGCTGGAATTCTGAAATTTGATATTGAGGTCTCTGTTGGTATCTAGTGCTAAGATCTGGTGGTTATTTTGTAAATGCGTAGCATAATTGCTTGAAAAGTACTCAATGGCACCAATTTTGGATTACTTTTGGTGTCCAGAAGAAGGAAATCATGTGCATGATTAGCGCACAATTTATCGTAGGGAATTATATATGAGAGCTGTATCTAAATCAAAGTAGAGATTTGGAAACCTTTGTTAGAAAATTTTGTAGGGTATATATGTCATCTTGTGCCGAATATCATTACTTATTATCACACATATTCAGTTTGACATACCTTCTATTCTTTAGGGAATTAAAGTGAATCAAAAATATTTCCCGACATCCATCTTCATCTGAAATGACACAAGGAAATCTAATTTCAACACACATATTCAAAAAAAAAAAAAAAAATCATTTACCACAGATGATCTGAAACTAAAATCACTTTTCACTTGACTTCTTTGACGGAAGAATGAACCGTTTATGATTGACCCAGAAAAGTTGAACTCTAACCCCTCTCCACCCCTCAACGAATTCACAGCAGAGTGTTGAAAACTAAAGCAAAGGACAAAATAGTAAATAACACCAACAACATATCCTTGATGTTCAAGCCACAGTCCTCCATTCGCTGTTTGGGGAGAAGAAAAGAAGGCAACCAAAGTATATATGTGGCATATGGATGTATAAATGAATGGTTAGCCCCCTAACCATTAGAAAAGAGAATGTGGGGGGTAAATGAATATCTTCATAATAATCATAACAAAGTAATATGAGATTCTTTATTTCATTTTGGATTTTCGTTCAAGAATAATTTCATAAAAACAGTCATAACACGAGGTGGTGAGGAGGAGAGGAGACGACACGAGTGAGGGATTTGAGATGGATCTACTGCGAGGACAATTGATTGATTTCTATTTCAATTTTGTAGACACACCGTATCTTTTGGGGAAAAATAACAGCAACAACAACACGACCATAAAATCATAATGACAATGACAGCTGTAACGGTTGTTCACAGTCGTAAAAGAAGTATCGCCAAAACAACAATCACTGGCAAATCATATTTCCCTCCATGAAAGAAAACCTTGCGAACGAAAAATAATAACTGATAAGTTATGGTCTATTAAAATATGGAAGAATTGATTAGAATGATGTGACATGGAGCGATAGAGGGGCATCAGTTCGCAGTGAATATTTTGTCATAATAAAAACATTATCATTATGTCATAAATGACAAGTATTCGATTGCAAAAAGGACTCGGCAGTTACTTAAACATTTTTGTCGAATTTTGTAATACCCAGAGGATGGGTTGTGAAGTGAGTTGTAATAAATGTTCTGTTTGAGATTTACAATTTACACAGACATAAACATAATTACAGGTTGCAAACATTGAAATATTTTCGAAATGGATGTCAGGAAATGGTCATTCTGCAAGGCCACTTAAAAAGTTAACATCAATGATACCTTAATCTACTGTCAGACTTTAATAGCTGTTAACTGATGAAATGTGGGAAACAGATAATTACAAATTATTCACTTTTATAACCACCCGGTAAATCCAAATAAAATAAATTATACGTTTTTTTTTTCGTGTAGGTGTGGCAGTCTCTTAGAGAATGCCTAGATAAAGCTAATTCCGTTTTCAAAATTCCAAAACTTTAAAAAGATCTGACATCGACATATGTGGCCTTTGACGGAAAAAGACCCATATCATCAGTCCCACAAAACTTGCATATAGGTTAAACGCTTTCACGATGGTTCCACAGCCAATTTTTCCGACCAAAACTATTTCAATGTAAATCCTAGAAACCAACAGTGACCTCTATATCAAATTTCAGAATTTCATTTCTATTCCAACACCCAATACCAAATTAAATAACATTTAGTACGCATACCCACAAACATCTTCATTTACATCCTAGACACCAACCGAGATCCAAAATTAGTACAATTTAGTACTTTTCGAACAATTATGGTACGCATTTGCAAAAGCACAAACAAAGACCTCAATATCAAATGTCAGAATTCCAGCTCTATTCTAAAACCCAATCCCAAATTTAATACCATACTTTTCGTACAGTTTTAGCTCTGTAATTTCCTTCATTACCAAATTTAGAACATCAATACAATTATAGTACGCATATCCAATACCAGCTTCTTCTCTCAACCACAGACATCCGCTCTGACATCCATCGAAATTTGAGGATTCCCAATCCCCATCGCAGATACCAAGAGAGACTTCAATAATAAATTTCGCTATTCTACTCGCAACTTAGTACCGCTTAGTACTTTTCGAACAATTATAGTACATATTTCCAAAGCCACCTCCATATCTTTACCACAGACACCAACAGTGACTTCCAAATGAAATTTCAGGATTTCAGCACTATTCCTTCACCCAATGCCAAAGTTTTGTACTATCCAGTACTTTTCGTACAATTATACACATTTCCAAAACCACCTACACATCTCCATATTAACAGAGACCTCAATGTCAAATTTGATAAGTCAAGCCCTATCCCTTCACCCAATACCAAATTTAGCACGAATTTCCAAGCCACCGCCAAATCTCAACACAGATACCATCAGTCATCTAAATATCAAATATCAGAATTGTTTATCTATCCCTTTCCCCCAAATACGAAATTTAGTACCATTCAGTACTATTCGTACAATTACAGTACACATTTGCAAAACCACCTCCATATCTACCACTCAGTGCTCTTCAATTGATACAATTGTTGTACACGTTTCCGAATCCACCTTCACATTTTCCGGCGATAAATGAACAGCGACCATAAAACCAAATTTCAGATTTGTAGGTTTCGTAGCCACATCATTTTATATCATTTATGATCGACACATTAAAAGACAATAGAAAATATTTCACTGCACAGAGAGTGAAAGGATGATCCGATTTTGCTCCAACTTTGCACATCCTAATATTTGCATCAGTTCTAGGTCAGGTGCGAAAACGGACAATATCGATCCACTCCATCAAGTACCTCCGCCGCAAAGAGTCAACATTTTGAATAATTATAACTCTTGTAAAATGTGTAAGAGTCCGATTGTCCTCAAATTATACAAATCAAAGTATTTTTATTATCCCAAGGTCTGGTGTGAAGATGGAATATATCGGTCCACTCCCTCTAGTAACTCCCCCACAAAAGGTCAAAATTTTGAATAACCATGAAGCTCATAAAACGCGAAATTAACATGCGATTCTATTCAGACTTGGTACATCTCAATATTTCTATCTACACAAGATCTGTTATAAAGACAGCAGAGATCGGACCATTTCTTCTGGTTTAAAATTTTGAAAAACAAAACGCTCAAAAAAGTGATATAGGCATCCAACTCTCTTCAACTTTTATACACACAAACATTTTTGCTAACACAAGATCTGTTGTTAAGATGATATGTATCTGCGAACTCCTTCTGAGTTGTGCCAATCTAGTTTATAGTTCCTAAAAGTATGAGTGATTTCATAAATTTCATATCACTCATACGCGGATCTGTCATGTAACCGACCGGAATCCCCGAAACTAGTTCGATCCATCGAACTAGACTGGCACAACTCAAGTGTCAATACAGTACGATCTCGTTGCGTGGACTCCGGTAGATTGCATAAAAACTCTGCGTATGAGTGGTATGAAATATATGAAATTTATGAAATCACTCATACGTTTAGGAACTGGTGTACTGAACTGTGAACTAGATTGACATAAATCTATTTGATAGCTTCTGATTGTCTAATATGTTAATTCTGAAGAATTGTCATCTAGTTTAGACATTTTTATTGTTTCCATTCCTTTAGCTTTGAGTACAGTATCCGATAGAGTAATTTACATTTCGCTCTTCTACTATTTTTACCGTTAAAAAGGAAGGTCCACTATAAACTCCTCTTACTTTAAACGTCATATTTCCAGTGAAGATAAATCAAGTTAAAAAGTATCAGTCGGTTTTGCCGACATATGTATACCCTCAGATTGACCTCTATGGAATAGGCTCCGAAGGAATGGTCCAATCTTGTGTATTTCGTAGCGGACCTAAATAAATACGATATAAATATTGCGACGTGCAGGGTTTGAACTACATCCATCGTCTACTTCATTCACTTTATATGAGATATGTGATAATTTTTATAAAAATTTATATCCAACTTTATGCGAAATTATAAATTCCGAAAAATTCCATTTTAATCTCAGATTTCTGTTTGAGGGAGATATTTAGATATTACTAGTTATAAAGAATCGCTAAATTGTTTCGCAAGTTATGACAGATACAATTATTGAAAAATGTGATCCTTTGTGGGTGAGGTACCAGAATTGGTTCGCAGAAGTACATCATCTTCACAACGGATCTTGTGTTAGCAAAAATGTTTGTATGTGTGACACTTGAAGAGAGTTGCTTTTTTTATGCGTATTGTTTTTCAAAATCTTGAACCCTGTGTGGAGGAGGTACCAGAAGAAATGGTCTGATCTCTACCATGTTTAGAACAGATCTTGAGTTGATAGAAATCAGACGTGCCAAGTCTAAGTGGAATCGGATTTTAATTTCGCGTTTTATGGGCTTAATGGATATTCAACATTTCGATCTTTTGGGCGGGAGGTACTAGATATATTCCATCTGGGTTTATTAAAATATTGGGGTGTGTGAAGTTTTAAAGAGTTGTAATTATTCAAAATTTTGACCCTTTGTGGGGGAGGTACTTGATAGAGTGGACCGATATTGTCCATCTTCGCACTTGACCTTGCACTGACGCAAATATTAGAATTTGCAAAGTTCGAGCAAAATCGGACATCCTTTCTCTTTCTGCGCAGAAAACATATAAAAAAATATAAATAAAAATGAGCTGTAGATCAAATGGGATTTTTTCCCTTCAGATTACATTGTTTACTAAACAACGAAGGGATGATTTGTTGCTTCCCCCTAAAAAATGAAAAATAGTATTTTGCGATATTAACCTGCAATTATTCCATCACTTGATTTATCTCCATAAAATCTCATTGTTTTTTTACTATCTTGTTTGAATCTAAATAATTAAATGTATTAGACTAACAAATTAACTAATCAATATGTATTGCATAAAATATAATGAAATAAATCAGATTCCGGCCAATTAAAACATTCAACATTCCGATTATGGCAAATAAAACTAATTCATTCAAATGGTATTGTTGTTGGTGTTGTTACTTCCCAGCGGGTAACCAATATTCGATATATTTAACGTAAATATGAACATTTATTTTTTATAAAATAACAAATTTCTCGCCGTGAATAGATTTAAAAAGTAAACAACAAATGCCCTCTCATCAATTACCGATACCCGGCAAGCGCCGCCATCAGTTGTGAGAAGTTGAGAGAAAATTATTTGTTTAGCTTTTAGAAGCCCCTGTGGTGAAGAGAAACAACAACAACAACAAATATATCAACTGGCTGTGTAATAGCCCATGGCCATCTTCTAATTGTAGCGTCTTTACTGGGTCACAGTTGGCGATTGGTTTCTAGGGGTATTACGCGGATATTTTTGGTTTTACAGAAAAGAAGAAAAAAAAAACACACACACGAAACTGTTCCGCATTGTCGCCATCCAAACAATCGGTTTCAATAGTCAACTGAAAATGTTTGTTTGTATTGGTCATTGATGATTCCATGGGCCATTAGAGTGTCATAAATGTCTTGACCAGTCAGTCATTGGTAATGCGGTTGTTATTTTAGTGGAAATCACAAAAAGAGAATAAATAAACAAACAGAGAAGGGAGATATTGAAATAAGTTTTCATTGTCGTTGTTGTTGGGATATTTGAGAATCCTAAAATATCTGTAGCGTAAGTGTAGGGAATGAAATAAGCCGAGAATAAATCCAAGCCAAGTTTTCGCGGGAACTCCCCAACAGCCTATTAGTCATTTTCAAGTATTTAAATATTTATTCATTTACATATTTGCTGGAATGTCGTACACGAGAGAAATGGAGAGAGAGAGAGAGCGCGAGGGAGAGGCGAAGAGAGGGTGCGAGAAATGAATTAATTGGATTCTGTTGCCAGCGGTAACAGGTGTTACGGTTTATCCTCTTCCGCAGTGAATGACTTATTTTTTTTTACAAAGTTCACTGGGACATTTGATGTTTGGATGTGTGTGCGTGTGTGTATGCTCTCACACACATTTTTATAGAAATTCCCGTAAATGTAACAATGTTCTTAAACACGACCATTAACACGGTCAACACGAAGTCAATGATACTAAATATGGGTTAATAAATTTGACGGTCGCCCCTCCCACAAATGGTACCGAACATTTTAGGAAGCAACAATAAATTATTGACTACATGAGAATAAAAGTGGATTGCAGTAAAATTATATTACGTACATACACACATATGCATGTATGTGTCTGTATGTATCTTCGCATTCACGAGAATACTCCGCGCGTCATCATGCGATAGGTAGATAATATAAAGCGCGTGGATATTTTCCTGAATTCAAATGGCTTGTAATTCAAGGCAATGTTCCTACTTGTGTTTTTGTGGAGAGATATTAAATTGGTTTCCGTATCGAGGCATAGCATGGACAATATCAAAGGAAAACATAATAAACAATGTAAATTAGCGTAAAATTATATTTCAGTTCGGGACGAAAATTGTTAGATATTGAGTCAATTACTTTATAGGCCGTCGTTTGATTTTGGGATGTTAAATATATTTCAAGAGGAAAGTGGACAACCGAAAATAATTTAAAAAGAATCAGCCGGTTTTGCCAATAGCCAATGTTCCATTATTATACCCTTAGCCATATGGCTAGAGAGGGTACATATCATTTGATACGGCCAAAACGTGCCTCATCGAAATAAAGGTTTTAGACCCTAGGTCTCTTTGAACCAAATCCGTTTCAGAACATTTGGAGCCGATCTAGTGATGTCCGTACCTCTGACTGTCTATATGGTGCACGATAACTCTTGAAGGGAGTATCCGATTTGGTCCAAACTTGGTTCAACGTAATAATTTTGTCAAACTTAAATCGACTTCAGAGATGGGCAACATCGGTTCACTCAAAAGATCAAAATTTAAAAAAAAAAGAAAATATTTTATTTCACAGAAAGAGAAAAGATAATCCGATTTCGATTCAACTTTGCAAAAATCTAATATTTGCGTCAGTATTAGGCCAAGTGCGAAAATGGACAATATCGGCCCACTCCATAAAGTACCTCCCTCACAAAGGGTCAAAATTTTGAATATTTTTTTTTTGTCTTCAAATAAAACGCATCATAACATTTTTATTAACCCTAGGTCTGGTGTGAAGATGGAATATATCGGCCCACTCCTTCTGGTACCTCTCCCACAAAGGGTCAGAATTTTGAATATACATGATGATCCTAAAACGTAATATTATCATCCGATTCAATACAGACTTTGCACATCTCAATATTTCAATCTGTTGTAAAGCCGGTTGAGATCGGATCATTCCTCCTGGTACCTCTCCCACAAAGGACCAAAGTTTTGAATAACCATAACAATTATAAAATCCGAGATAAGCATCCGGTTATCTTCATATGTCCTATATCCTATTATATTTACTAATACAAAATTTGCTATGAAGATGGGATATATCGGTCCACTTCCTCTGGTATCTCCCTTACAATTATGAAAATCTTGAACTCAATATGGAAAAGTGCCAGAAGAAATTTATAACAGATCTTATGTTAATGGAAATATTGAGATGTGCAAAGTCTGAATAAAATCGGATATTAATTTCGGATTTTATGAGCTCCATTGATATTCAAAATTTTGACCCTATGTGGAAGGGGTGAACCGGTAACCGATCATAATTATTCAAAATGCTGTTGATGTTAAGTTAGATTATTTTATATGAAGATTTTGACCTTTTATGGAGGAGCTAGCAGGATATCAACCATGTTCAGATCTTGCGTCAGAAGAAAAGTTATATTGTGTAAAGTTTCAAATGAATCCTGTGCTTATTTCGCATTTTATGAAAGATATAATTATTCAAAAATTTGAGAAGGAGAAGTGGTCCGGACAATCAGACCTTTATTACACATTTTATAAGAGATTAAGAGAGATTTTTCAAAATGTTGACCCATTGTGGGAGAGGTACTTGATGGAGTAGAACGATATTTTCCTTTTTCGCTCCCGGCCTAACACTGATAAAAGTATTTAAATTTGCAAAATTTAAACAAATTAGGGTGATCCCCTCTTGTTTTTTAAGTAAATTATTTGTAATGAAAATGTTGACCTTCTGTGGTGGAGGTGCAAGAAGGAGGGGACCGATATTGTCTTCGATATAAATTTGGACCGGCCAGGCGGGCCGACATACCTAGATCGACTTCAAATGTCCTGAAATCAATTACTTTACCTTTCAAAAAAAGAGTGGACAACCGAAATATTTGGAAGAGTTGAACTTAGTATAGACCAATGTTGCGGATACCTGTTATGCAGAAACTTTGAATGAACAGACTTCACCGAAAATGTGGAGAACTTTACACCGGAAATACAGTTCTGAATAAATTTTTAAATTGAGCAAATTTGAAGAACTCTTGATCTTCAAATTTAATTTTAAAAATGTTTATTTCCCTGTAGACTTACATTGGAACTGTCGCCTTCCTGATCATTATTTCAACACCTATTCAAACATTGTCATAACTCAAGGAGAAAAAAATCTGCTTTGAAGTAAGCGATTTCGTCTAGAATAATCTTACGGAGTTATGATAAAAATTGTAATAAAGACATGGACTCTCCTATTCTAATTGAAATGTTTACCTAATAATATTAGGCTTCCTGATTTTATGACCAGTATAATAAATATATATTACAAAAAAGATATATATTACAGAAAAACGTCACTGTCCATTTCATTTCGTCAAAACATCATAAAATCAAGAATGTTTGAATGAATTATTAGAGAATTCCATTTCATATAAAAACAACAAACGAAAAATAGCTAAGAAACGTCGCAAAAACTCACCAATGGCAGTGGATTTACGTTTTCATCGGCAGAATCTGAAATTTAATAGAAAAAAAAACTATTTTAGTTTGATCTGGTCTCTGCACATAAAATTACCATAACTAATATATTATGCATACAAAGATAATAATATAACAAGCCAATACAATAGGGTGGAATGAGAATATTTATTTTATTATTATCAGTTAATTAAATTAATAAAAGATCTAAAATGAAAAAATAAATATTTTTTAATTGGAATGTTGTTAATTTTCTTCTTTGTAGGATTGTTATTGAAGTGTACACATTTATTTACCAATCCACGCAAATCTCGGCCCACACTAATGTATGTCTGTGAATTATTGGATACACTATTGTATTTAGAGCTTAAATATTAAAATTGAGTAGCTACTGAAAAAATGCTCAAAATGTTGAACTTTTGTAGGGGAAAAACGAAAAGAAGTGAACCGATATTATCCATTTCGCCCTTGAATTTAATAGAATACATATATTACGGTTTACTTAGCTTCTTATAACTCATCCATAGGGAGTATATATTATTTTTGTCATTCCGATTGTAAATGTTCGAAATTCTTATGATAGGACCTTCAAAGTACTTGCATTCTGGATCAGCGTACAATTCTAAATCAATTCAGCATTGTCTGCATGTCTCTGTCCTAATTACTTAACCTTCCTACTGGTAAATGGGCGATATTACTATACCACCCGATTATTATTATTCCCCCAAATTGTTTCAAATGTTGTAATTTAAGTTCGGAATTGGTACTATTGCCTATGGCAATGCAGGTCCACGTCTTCGCATAGCTCCCAAATAACGGGTTTCATTTAAATGGTATTTTTCGACAGATTTTTTTATTTCAAATTCCATCCAAAATGATGGAAGGTGTTAAAAGTTCGGTCCGGATGAGCTTAGCTGCTTTTGTACATGTTTTTTATACCCTCAGCCATATGGCTAGAGAGGGTATATATCATTTGATACGGCCAAAACGTGTCTTATCGAAAAAACGGATCTAGCGAGGTCCGTCTGTCTGAGATGAAAACTTAACCCTATAGGGCACCAGAATTATTTGCATTTTATTATATATCAGTTGATACGATCAAAACGTGCTTCATCGAAATAACGGTTTTAGACCCTGGGTCTCTTTGGACGAAATCCGTTTCAGAACATTTGGAGTCCACCTAGCGATGTCCGTCGTCCGTCTGTCTGGCTGGCTAGTCGCTCGATAACTCTCGAAGGGAGTATCCGATTTGATCCAAACTTGGTACATCGTAATATTATTGTCAAACTTAGATCGAGTTAGGAGATGGGCAATATCGGTCCACTCCTTTTGGTACCTTCACCAAAAAATGTCGACATTTTCAAAGAAAATAATTTACTGCACAGAAAGAGAAATGATAATCCGATTTTGCTTTTGGAAAATATCGGGCCACTCCATCAAGTACCTCCCCCACAAAGGGGTCAAAATTTTGAATAATTACAACTCTTATAAAATGTGATGTATGCGTCTGATTGTCTTCAAATTTCACACATCCCAATAATTTTATTAACCCAAGGTCTAGTGTAAAAATTAATTAATTAAAAAATTAATTAACCCAAGGTCTAGTGTAAAAAATTATCGGTCCACTCCTTCTGGTACCCCCCCACAAAAGGTAAAAATTATCAAAAAAAAAATTTTTTTGCACAGAAAAAAGAAAGTATAATCCGATTTTGCTACAACTTTGCAAATCCTAATATATGCGTCAGTGTTAGGTCCTGACAAAAGGTTCCTCCTACAGAAGGTCAAACTTTTGAGTATCCATGAAGCTCATAAAACGCGAAATTAACATCTGCATATTTCTATCAACACAGGATCTGTTAAAAAAAACGGTAGAGCTCGGGCGTTTTTAATAACCAAGAGGTTTATAAAATGCGAAATAAGCATCAGGTTTTCTATATATTTCACACATCCCATTATTTCCACTAACAAAAGATCCGTTGCTAAGATGGGGTATACCGGTCCACTCCTTCTAGTGCCTCCCCCACATATTTTATATGTTTTATATTATATATTTTATTTATTTAGAGCCGATATAAAATAACCAATATGCCCCTGATATGGCATAAGGGGTTAAACATTTTTATAATCATAACAGAAATCAAAATATTTTTAAATAATTGAACATTGGCCGAGGGCATACATCTGTCGGCAAAACCGACCGATACTTTTTTACTTGTTAAATTGTAATTGAATTATTTAACTTTTCGGACAAAACTGTGGGCCAATATTTCCAATGATTCTCCTATTCTATGTATGTTATAACTATTTGAACGGGTCATGTATTGAATATATTGAATACTTGTTTTAAGTGAGATATAGTTATAACTTTTTTTTTGGCAAGTTTTTGATCTTTCATAAAGAAAGAAAAAGTGTCTTCGAACTCGATCAAAGTTGTAAAAAAATGTTACGATGAACCAGGTACGGACTAAATCAGGTTCTACCATAAAAAGTTATTTTGAGTACAGGAAAAAAAGATTGTCGAACGGCCGTGTACGACCTGGGGTCCAAAATCTATATTTTGGCAGTAACCAGTTATAAGGCTGATTGAAGTAGGGGATTGGGGGATTGATTTTTGTTGTTCTAAACCAATGATGATTTTGATGATGATTCATAATCAGAATGTTTCATCTTTGGTCTTAATACTCCAATATCCCGAGAATTTATCTTGCATTCTTATTATAATAATTTTAAATAAGTTATTGTAGTAAAACTTTTGAAGTATTTAAGAGTTTGAGATTGTCATTCTTATATCCCAACACCATCGTTTCAGACACTTGAGACGGGGGGTTTTCAAAACGTTTATGATAGTTTCAATTGCAGTGGTAATTAATAGCATTGCGGCATCGCAGAACTGACGTGGAGCATGCGTAATTCTGTAAAACACTTCATAATAATGACAACAAGAAAAACAACAAAACTGGCAACACCATTAAGACGCGTGCACACACACACATACACACTTAGCGGTTAAAACACAATTCAATTCTAATCTATTTGGGTCTGAGACACAAATGAGGGTAAGGTTGATTGTTGCGGCCGCTGAATGTCGTCGCTGCTGGTGTTTGGCCCGATGGCTGGGTAGGTAGGTAGGTAGGTACCCCTGCTGTGGCTGTCGCTGTTCGCTTTGTGCTTCCAGCTCAAATGCGAAGCATAAAATAGCGCTGCGTTTAACACTCAATTACTAACATTGATTACATAATTATGCAAATATTCGCGCAAAGAAGCAATAAACGAACAAAAAGACAACAACAACAAAACAAAAAAAAAAAAAAACAATTAAATTTCTACAACAAAAAAAGAAGAAAGAAAAGAAAATACTACTAAATACACAAACAAGCTGGCAAACAACCAAACCAACCACCCACTCCCTCAATGTATAGTGTGGTGGATCCTCTTGGAGTTTAAGTTAAGAATGAATTACTTATTCACCAATATCAATAGCAGCAACAACAAAAACAAAACAATTCACCACTCATAAATGGCAAATGAATGAACAATGGGACTTCTAATGAATTATTGGGAAACTAGTGCGAATATTGATTTAGGTGGGTGAATGGGGTGGGTGGGTGTTTGTGATGATACTTTCTCTGAAACAGTTTACTTCCAAATTGACTCATTGAATTCCGTTTGATTCATCACTTCCGAACTTTGTGACACACATTCTAAATATTACGAGTCGATTGTTATTGATTGAAGTATTTTTCATAATTTGTATTTATCGTTCTCCAAAGGCGCGTCTATTTGACAGTTTTTATTGTTATTAATCGGTGACAGTGTTTCATATTAGGTCTGTTCCAGAACTGCAAGAAAGTAAACATTTTTACTAATGTAACCGATTTTGCCATTGTGACATCAAAAAATACTTCGAAACAAGTAAAATAGTATCAGACGGTTCTGTTGACAGATTAATAGCACCAGCCTTGAGTCACGATTATTCAAACTGTTGACCCGAGCAATCCGAAGCAGTTGGCCAATATTGACCAATTCATATATGACCTAAGACTGATATCAATATTACAACGTGCCAGATTTGGACTATATCGACTACTTCCCGTACTTTATATGAGATATGTGCAAATTCTTGGAAAATGTGGAAATATGCGTAATACAGATAAATATGTTGTTATGGGCAACATTTTAAGGAAATCCATATCAGAATTCTGGTTAATAGAAATATTTAGATATAGGAAGTTGTAAAAACGCCGACTTGTTACGCAAGTTATGACAGATAAAAATATTATTGGAAATTGGAAATTGTGAACCTTTGTTGGTGAGGTTCCTAAAGGGGTTGACAGATACATGCCATCTTGCGTTATGTTCTAAATTTGAAGAGAGTTGGATGCTTATTTCATTACTTTCAGCGTTTTGTTTTTCTGGGGGAGGTATCAGAAGAAGTGGTGCGATCTCTACCATCATTAGAACAGATCTTGTGTTGATTGAAATATTGAGATGTGCCAAGTCGGAATGAAATCGGATGTTAATTTCGTGTTTTATGAGCTTTATAAATATTCAAAAATTTGACCCTTGTGAGGGAGGTACCAGAAGGAGTGGACCTATATACTCCATCTTCACACCAGAACTTTGGTTAATAAAAATATTCTAATGTGTGTAATTTGAAGACAATCGGACATTTACATCACATTTTATAAGAGTTATAATTATTAAAAATTTTGACCTCTGTAGGGGGGGGGGGGGGGGGGGGTGTACTTGATGGTGTAGACCGATATTTTCCATTTTCGCACTGATGCAAATATTGGGATTCACAATGTTGGAGCAAAATCGGATATACCTTTCTCTGCTTGGAAATATTGATATTTTATGTGCAAGTTACCAGAAGGAGTGGACCGAGATTACCCCTCTCCGAACTCGATCTAAGTTTGAAAATAATATTAATATGTGCCAAGTTTGGATGAAGTCGGATACTTTTGTTTAAGAGTTATTGTGCGCACCAGCCAGTCTGATAGACAGATGTCGCAAGATCCGTTATTTTGATTAGGCACGTTTTGTCCGTATCAAATGATAAATACCCTCTCTTGCCATATGGCTGAGGGTATAAAAACCGTAAAGGGTGAGGCTGCTGTATAGGGGCCATACCAAATCGGGAACCTTCATTAGCAATTTTACACTCTTCAAGGATTTTCCGTATTCTGCCGCCGGAGCTAGAACTCATTATGAATTACAAATACCAATATTTACACAGAACGTGGACCTGTACATACTATAGCCATTACCAACTACAAATACCAATTTTGGACAAATCCATGAAAAAATGTGAGATCAAAATACCGAATATTGGGAGGCACGCTGCCGTTGTACCTGCAATGTTCGGCTACCGGAGCTAGAACCCATTATGACCTATAAAATACCAATTTTTAGACAAATCCGTAGAAAAATTTAGGCTAAAACCATCAAAATACCGAATATCGGGAAGCACCATTAGATGGAGGCTAAAGCAAAACGTTCAGCTATACAACCAGTGTTCTGCCACCAGAGTAGAACACGTTACAAACTCTTAACATAAAATTTGGAACCATTGCGTGCAAACATTTGGCAAAAATCATCAAAATACCGAATATTGGGAGGTACCGCTATATATATAGGCTTATCCCAAAATACAGTTTCCGAACAAAAGATATATGGGTCCCCAAGTCAATTTGGCCTCAGACCGTTGTTAATACATTTTAAAAACTTCACTTCATTTAATTTTTCTAAAAATCTCCCCCACTCCAATCTATGTCCACTTTCGAAATACTGTTTCTGGTTCCAAAGGTTATATTTAAATTCGCAAAAAAAAAGCATTTTTCCTACTCTCCCTTGTGGGGCTTCTTTTATTACGACTCGATAGGAATAATGTTTTTATAGTTTATCTACAATGCTATTGTTGTTCTTTCACTCGTTGTGGTTGTTGTTTTCGTTGTGGTACTTACATTGTTTGCCTCAGATAAATTGTTTACATTTTCGCCTAAAATACCAACACCAGCAACAACCACTGAGAGTATTGAACAACATGGACGAAAGCAAAAAAAAAAACCGGCAAAGTCATAAAAAACGATTTCGGAGGCAGCTCGCTGGGCTAGTACTCGGTTAGTCAACCAGCTCCTTAATGCTCGGTTCGGTCTCTTGGCCATTTCTGTTTCATCGTTTATTCCCTATTTTAGTGTGTGATAATGGTTTTGGTGTTGTTTGTCTTCTTAACGTCCAACAACAACAACAAATCGAGCTCGTCCAAATAAAATAAATGATTACGCATAGTAATTTTTATGATAGCCTTTCGTTTCGTCCGCCCATCCGTCTGTTCGTCCCGTCATTATTTTGCCGGTTTACTGCCCTGTCTTCAAAAGAAAGTCAATAGTCAATGGGAACACTCATTCATCTGTTGGCAGCGTTTTTCCTTTTGTTTACATTTCAAAAGCAAATGAAACAATAATTAGGTGCTGCCCGATGAAATTTATGCGAAAATGTTTTCTTTTCGCCGGCTGCCGGAGATATGGGTGGGAATATGCCACCTTATCATGTTTTTGGCAATGGCAAATAAAGCTAAGGATGTTAGAATGTGTTAGAGACACCCCAAATTCTAGATTTCATAGGGTATTGTTGTCATATCTTCTTGGAATTTATGACTATTTGGGATTGAGGTAGGACCGATTTATATATTTGCCCGATTATAAAGGATAAATAAATCAAATAAATAACATCAATGGCGATATTACGTAACATTCAAGGGATATATTGACAAGTGAAGGAGACTAAAAAGTAGTAGAAGAAAATAATTTTAGAATTAAAACTGACAACGTATTTTGGTTGGATCTTATGCACGTTGGGCGCCAAATAAATCAAAAAATATAAAACATGTTAAAAAGTATCAGTCGGTTTTGCCGACAGATGCATACCTTTAGCCAGTGTTCGATTATTTAAATATATTTTGACTTCTGTTACGATTATTCAAATTGTTGATCCTCTATGGAGTTGGTTCCGAAAGAATGGACCACCTTACCATTCCGTATCGGAATTAAATAAACACGATATAAATATAGCGACGTGCCAGGTTTGGGCTATATCGACAGCTTCCTTCACTTTATATGAGATTTGCGATAATTTATCGAAAATGTTGAAATGTGCGGATGTGCGGAGTCCCCATATTCACAGCAAAAAAAATGTTGTGATGTGTGTAATTTGAAGAGAACCGGATGCTTATTTCGAATTTTAAGTTCGCATTGGTTATTCAAAATTGTAACCCTTTGTGAGGGAGGTACCAGAAGGAATGGTCCGACACCTACCTTATAAAAAATCTTGTGTTGATGGATATATTGAGATGTGCCAAATCTGAATGGAATCGGATGTTAATTTCGTGTTTTATGAGCTTTATGAATATTGAAAATTTTGACCCTTTGTGCAAAGAGGTACCAGAAAGAGTTGACCGATATATTTATCAAATGATATATCCATCTCTAACCATATGGCTAAGGGTAATATATATAATATAAAATATTCCATAAGCTTCATTACTGCTGTGTAGGCGAGTGATAAGGCGTGATTATGGAAATTCGAAACCACTTTAAAATGCTCAAAATAATGTTATGTTTGAGTTAAATAAAAAAACCTTTAAAATCTGAAATTCACACACACTCTCTCTCTCTCTAAAATTTGGCGAGAGATATCTTTAAAAGCAGCTTTCATTACACTGTGCAATAATTTTTTTTTTTAATAATTACGGGGAAAATCTAGCAGATTATGAATATTTTGGTTGAAGATTTTAACCCCTAAAGCGATTGAACAAAGAGGTCTTTTTGGTCCTTATTTTAAAATATGGTTAAAAAACTCCTTAAACGGGATCTTTGCAAATCAAAATATTCCACAAAATTATTTTTCCTGAAATTTACTGTGGGTCCTTCAAGACATCCAGAGTCTAAATCTTTCCACGCCACAACATTTTTGGGTTTAAAAGCGTACCTTATGTGAGTTAATACAAAAATCTCCAACAAAGTAACATTGTAGAAGGATGACGTCATAGGCAAAAATGTTCTTATTCAAATTTTACTATAAGTCACCAAAGAAAAGAAATCTCCATTTCCACTTAATATCAAAAAATATTCGCATCAATGAAAATGTTCCCTATTTTTATACCCTCAGCCATATGGCTAGAGAGGACATATATCATTTAATATGGCCAAAACATACCTCATCCAAATACCGATTGTAGACCCTAGGTCTCCTTATAAAAAATCCTTTTCAGGGCATTTGAAGTCGTTAAAGCGATGTCCTTCCGTCCGTTCGTCTGTGTGGCTGGTGTGCACGAAGGGAGTATCCGATTTGTTTCAAACTTTGTACATCGTAATATTATTATCAAACTTAGATCGAGTTCGGAGGTGGGCAATATCGGTCAACTCCTTCTGGTAGCTCCCCCACAAAAGGTCGGAATTTTAAAAAAAAAAATATTTTACTGCACAGAAAGAGAAAGGATAATCCGATTTTGCTTCAACTTTGCAAATACTAATATTTGTATTAGTGCTAGGTCAGGTGCGAAAATAAACAATATCCGTCCACTCCTTCAAGTATCTCTCCCACAAACGGTCCAAATTTGGTATAATTATAATTCTTATAAAATGTAATGTAAGATTCCGATTCTCTTCAAATTACACACAGCACAATATTTTTTATTAATCCCAGGCCTGGTATGAAGATGAAATATTTTTGGTATCCCCCGCCAAAGGGTTAAAATTTTCCATAACCAAAACGATCATAAAATCCGAAATATCTATCCGGTTCTACTCAAATTACACACATCACAATATTTTTATTAGCCCAAGGGCTGGTGTGAAGATGGTATATATCGGTCCACTCTTTCTGGTATCTCAAAATTTGAGTATCCGTGAACTTTTTAATCGCTAAAATAACATCCGATTCCATTCAGACTTGGCATATCTCAATATTTCCATCAACACAAGATCTGTTATAAAGATGGTAGAGATCGGACGATTTTTTCTAGTACCTCCCCCACATAGGGTTCAAGATTTTGAAAAACAAAACGCTCAAAGGAAGTGAAATAAGCATCCAAATCCATCCATCCATCTCCTTAAATTTCCCACATACAAAAATTTTTGCTAACACAAGATATGTTGTGAAGATGATATACATCTGCCAACCTCTTCTGGTACCTCACCTACAAAGGGTCACAATTTCCAATTCTTATATCTGTCATATAAAATATAGGAAGTAGTCGATATAGTCCCAATCTGTAACGTTGTAATATTTATATCAGTTTTAGGTCAGATGCGAATTGGTCAATATTGGCCAACTACTTCGGAACCAATCCCCCCCCCCTATAAAGGATCATCAGTTTGAATAATCATAACGCAAGGCTGGGGGTATACATTTGTCGGCAAAATCGACTGATACTATTTTACTTGTTTATTAACAAAAAAATGCGCGCTATTCTTTATGCTATTTTTTTAGGGTAAATACTGAGTATTCAAATTTCTTTTGTTCGGAGACTCGTAATGAATTTTAGACTAGAAAAATTCTTACTTTGATACTTTACTCAAAAAATTAAGTAAAAAGGGAGAAAATAAAATTTTGAATATAATTTTCTTAAAAACTATTCTACCTAAGTCTATGGTTTATTCTGAGATTTGTAGCGAAATTTTGTGTAGAATATATCTTCTTTTGACACTTTTCGTCTAAACCAATACTGTTTGTTACTTTCAGGAGTATGTATACAAAAGAGTTAAATGTACATTAAGAATTTGAATTTCAGACGTTTCTATTTTAAATACCCTTCAGAGTCCCTACCGTTTGATATGAGCCATAGCAATAATTTAAAATATGTCGATAATTTTTTGCATTAAAGATTTTTGACCATCAGGACCATACCATGCTCATTTCTTGCCACATTGGTTGAAATCCCATGACATGTCACTACATACTTTGGTTAAACGTAAAATTTTGGTATGGAATTTGGTAAATAATGAACATTTATAATTTATAAGGTCCTTAATAGTGGATAATTGACAAATCTAAAAGATGAAATGTATTGCAAACGAATATTAAACATCAAATATGTATGAGTCATTTCTGGAGAGGTTCCAGTCATCTGGCTATTTCTACCGAAATTTAAAAAAAAATAAGACCTACTTCAAATTCATAGTAAATTTTTCACAGTGTATCGTCCGCCAACGTCACCAGAATAATGATCACCACAAATCATAAAAAATGTTCACAACGGCTCATCATGGCCAACAGATTGAACTTGCAAAAAAAAAAAAAACTAAAAATAACAAAAAAAAACTTAACTAAAAACATAAACTATCATTGCTATCGATTGTCAGCACACCGTCTTGGTAATGTGTCATTGCATTAAAACCCACGAAATTCTTCAAGCGCTAAAAAAAATTAGTAATAAAATTGTGACAGTTTTGAATTGCCATGTACAACGGATCCGTCAAATTGAATTCAAGCATTAGAGTTTTGTTATTTTAAAGACTTATTTTTTTGGAGGGGCTAGTGCCGCTTAGCAATAATTTTAATTATTCAAAAAACGTTTTTGGCCAAAAAAAAAAATAACAAATAACACTCCTGAAAAAAAAAAAACAAAAACAAAAACAATCAATGACATTACTCATAAAATCCACAAAATAAATTACACTCGGAGAAATAAATAAAATAAAGGAAACCAAACCCCTTTTTACTTTATAACCAAAAAAAAAGTAACTAAAAATTAATCATCCGATTTGTAATTTTTGCACTGAGGACAACTTTTAATATTTAGTAGGTGTTTTATAGTTGTATTCCAGTGGTCGTGACAGATACTCTTCACAGATTCCCATCAAAGTGGTGTGTGTATGTATGTGTGTGTTTGTACCGTTTTAATTGAGCAATAAATGTTGTTTTGGCAACACGTGTCGAACAGAATAGAATAAACTGTATTTTAATTTTATTTTGTCGGTTGTACTGCAATGAATAATAATTCTCGACACAGTCCGACGGACACAGAGACAGACCGACAGACACACATCCAACAACTGCCGAATTATGTTAAACTATTTTGTACACTCAATTAATGATTGTTCTACAACTTTGGCATTGACTGCAGTCGCTGGAATCCAATTGAATATTAACAAACATGGAATTGATTAAATACATTTTCGTAAAAACAAAATTCCATAATTCATCAAACAAATGCACAAAGATTTTATACCATATACCACAATTTGATGTGGGTTATAAAGAATCGATCAAAAAAATGTCCCCAAAAATTTCGAAAAAATGTGAAATAAGAAATGATGAGACATGGGGGGTGAAATTACAAAAAAAAAAAAAGAGATTAATTGAAAAAATGAAATTCGTTTTTGGAATAAACATTTTTAAACAAAATTCTACTTCAGTAGCGAAATGCTAAAGTTGAGAAAAGTTTCACTTTTTCGCAAGAAGAAGAAAAACTTTTGTTTTCGGTGTTTTTTTTTTCTCATCAAAACTGATAATTTTAAAACGGAAATATCGACTACAGGTAGTTATTGGTGTTTTTTTTTTTAACTAAAAAAAATTTAATCCCTGATGTTACAATGTTTTAAAAATTAACTCAAAATATGCCCATATTTTCGCAATATCAGAAAATTATATGGAGTTAAAAAAATAATATCGAGAATATTTGAATTTCGCATTTTAGTATGTCATATTTCATAAACAACAAACAACTTGTGCTGTTCTTTTTATATCCTCAGCCATATGGCTACTGAAGGTATATATCATTTGATACGACCAAAACGTGACGTATCAAAATTACGGTTTTATACTCTAGCTCTCTTTAGACTAAATCCGTTTAAGGACATTTGGAGCCGATCTTGCGATGTCAGTCCGACCGTCTGTCTATCTGAGTATCCCACTTGGTCCAAACTTGATACATCGTAAAATTATTGTCAAACAAAAATCGAGTTCGGACGTGGGCACTATTGGACCACTCCATCCGACACCTCCCCCACAAAATGTCCACATTTTCAAATAAAATAATTTTCTTCACAGAAAGAAAAAGGATAATCCTTTTTTGCTCGAACTTTGCGAATCCTAATATTTTCATCAGTGCTAGGTCAGGTGCGAAAATGGACAATATCGGTCCACTCCATCAGGTACCTCCCCCACAAAGGGACAACATTTTGAATAATTAAAACACTTGTAAAATGTGATGTAAGAGTCCGATTGTCTTCAAATTTCACACATCCCAATAATTTTATTAACCCAAGGTCTGGTTTGAAAATGGAATATATCGGTGCACCCCTTCTGGTACCTCCCTCACAAAAGGTCGAAATTTTCAAAAAATATGTTTTGCACAGAAAGAAAAATGATAATCCGATTTTTCTCCCACTTTGCGAATCCTAATATTTTCATCAGTGCTAGGTTAGGTGCGAAAATGGATAATATCGCTCTACTCCATCATGTACCTCCCCCACAAATGGTCAAAATGTTCAATAATTAAAACACTTATAAAATGTGATGTAAGAGTCCGACTGTCTTCAAATTACGCACAGCACAATATTTGTGTTAACCCAAGGTCTGGTGTGAAGATGGAATATATCGGTCTACTCCTTCTGGTACCTACCCCACAAAAGGACAATCTTTTGAATAATCAAGACAATCATAAAATCCGGTTCTCTTCAAATTATAGCCATCGATATATTTTTATTTACCCAACGTCTGGTGAGAAATTGGGATATATGGGTCCACTACGTCTGGTACCTCCCCCACAAAGGGGCAAAAATTTGAGTATCCATGAAGCTCATAAAACGCGAAATTAACATCCGATTCCATTCAGATTTGGTACTTCTCAATATTTCTATCAACACAAGATCTATTATATAGATAGTATAAATCGGAGCATCGGACCTCCCCCAATCCAGATAAGCATCCAACTCTCTTCAAATGTCAAACATCCAAATATTTCTCTGCTTCGGAACCTCCCTCACAAATAATCAATGTAGGCCCACTTTTTTGTATATTCGCACCTGAACTAAGTCTGATATAATCAACCAAATTACGTATTCCTTAAGCTTTATATTAAATTAATATTCTTCACGCAAATTTCGAACTCTTTTGGGGTTGGATACCAGCAGTATAGGATCGATACCAAACTTGCTCGAATTTTAACAAAGAGTAAGACTCAATCGAATTGTAGAGGGAGCGCTCGGTAGAACAAACTTAATTTTTCGACGTCGATGCTCGAATATGAGTAAGCTTATTTTCCTCGTTTTTGAGTAGGGGTTCGAAATCGAGCAGATCTTAGTCTTTCTGAGCACTCTTTTAGTTTTTTCCATATTGTCAAAATTTTTGATATTACATTGTACCCATGCTGTATGGCTATACTAAAATCTGAGTCTGGAAATAGAAAAATAGCAAAGTACTGACACATGGGGTCTATACTTTTTCATTATTGGACAGCAAAGTCGGTAATACCCTTAGCTTATGTTCGTGTATTAAAATATATTCTGAATTGCGTTATGATTATTCAAAATGTTGAACCTTTATAGGGGAGATACCGAAGGAGTTTGCCAATATTGTTTATTTCGTATTACAGCGTGCCAGGTTTAGCCTATATGAACTTACGTCCTTCATTTTTTGGAAAATGTTAAAATATGCGTGAGTAACCCGATATAGTGGACCAAAATCTTTTATTTCCAATTTTATGTTAATTTTTAATCAAAATTATAATCTTTTGCGGGGGAGGTACCTTAGTGGAGTGGGCCGATAAATTCAATATTCACTTTAAATCTTGCGAAATAAAATATTGTGATGTGTGAAATTAAGAAAGAATCAGATGCATATTTCGTATTTTATGAGAGTTATTCAAAATGTTGACCCGATGTGGAGACGTATCCGAAGAAGTGGTGCTATATATTCTATCATCTTATGTTAGTAGAAGTATTGATATGAGCTAACTTTGAAAGTGATCGGGTGCCCTTTTAGCGTTTTAAAAGCTTAATGATTACTTAAATTTTTGGTCCGTAGTGGGGGGGGGGGGGTTACCAAAAGGAGTGAACCGTTACATCCCATATTTATACTAGATCTTGCGGTGGCAAAACTATTAGTTTGTTCCATTTTTAAAAAGAATTAGATGTTCATTTTGCCTTTTGTGAGGTTATTCTTTTTGACCCGTTGTAGGAGTAGGGTAACACAAGGAGTGGTCCGAAATGTTTCTTCTTCACATCTGCTATTGTATTGCTAGATGTATTGAGACGTGCGAAATTTGAAGACAATCAGACTCTTATTTCACATGAAGTAGACCTATATCGTCCATTTACGCACTCAACTTTGCACGGATAAAAATATTTGTATTTGCAAAGTTTGACCAAAATCTGATGATACTGTCTTGTTCTATAAGGTAAATTATTTCCTGTAAATATTTTGAACTATTTTGGGGGAGGAATCCGATCTAGGCTGTACCAAATGTTGACTCCAAATGTCCGGAAACGGATTTGGTCCAAAAAGACCTGGGGTCTAAAACCGTTATTTCGATGATATGTACATATATGTGTTTAACATTGTGGAAAATAAAGAGATAATAAAACATTGCTTCCGAAATAGTTGGGGATTTTAAAATTTCCTTTTAATATTTTTATCGATTTAACATCGACACACATTGTGTTCTTTGAGTCCGCACCGTACTCTACTGTTTCCTACGAATTAGACATTTAACACACATCCCCTCCACCCCTCCTGGATGATATCAAAAATATATTTATGTTGTTTCTTCTCTTTTCTCCATTCAATCGAAATATTTTCACATTTTCATTCAATCATCCGACCCGCACTGCATCACTTTTGTTTTTCCAACTGAAAATTGGACAGTTTTGATTTCCATTTGATTGCGCGATTCCATTCCATGGCAGTCACATAAAAAAGGCATTCCGCCAGAGAACGTTTTAAATTCTCTTTCATTTTCATCTGTTCGCAAATGTTATGCCAGATGTTTGAAATAACGAAACAACTACAACAATGACAACACTGGCAACAACGGCAACAAAACATTCCAACAAAATATGATTTATGTACTTAACATTTTTTTAATGATGATATTTTTCATGGCGTTTTGGTTGGTCCGCTGCTTCGATGAGTGCTTAAATCAAACGACTAGCAGACGGACGGCGGACGGACGGACAGATAGACGTGTTAATACACTTGTGTGTGTGGGGGGGTGGCAGACGACAACACCTGGTAGGTTGGTCGGTTGTTCGACTGCTCGCTTGTATGTTTGCCACTCAACGCCTCAATGGAGAAATACTGGTCCAAGAAAATTTATAGTCAAATCTTGTATTTTCCGATGTTGTTGTATTTGTCATTAATTAATGATTTTTTTTTTTTGCACCAGCACGAATTTAGTTTGTTTACTTTGTTGTTGTTAATAGTTTATGTAGTTGGCTTGGGCTCATTGTGACAGAATTAAGAGAATAACAGCAACACCAGCACACTTATCATCCAATACTTGACTCGATGGTTTTTTCTTAGCGTTTTCTTCATTTGGAATTCATTTGGCGATTCAGTGCAACGGCTAACAGTTGCGGTTGCACTGAATCGCCGTCGGGGTCTAACAAACCGATAAATTCTGAAGTGGAAAGCGGCCTTTTAATGCAACGACACTTGAACCACAAAAAATTAAATAAAAATAATTACCACTTTGTTTGGCACTGTTGCTGCTGCTGCTGCTTCAAGTGTTTGGCGACAATCATTTGTCTTGGCTCCAAAGTGGAGATAATCATGTACATGTGTATGTTTGTAAGTATGCATGTATGTACTTACACATAATGAATGAACAAATGCATGCATGTACGACATAAGTTGTTTGTTGCAACAGTCAAGAAGAGAAGTTCCTTGAAGTGGTTGCAATAAATAAAATGAACGAATTGCGATTTGCGGGTCGTTGTGGGTTAGAAGCGCATCTGAAGAGGAATCATTGACATTAATACTAACACACATGATTTGCATTTATAATCAGTTTGTAGAACAAATAAAGATGTCCTTGTTAACGAGTTTTGGTAAAGAGCTCTTTCAGTTCGAATGCTATGATGCAAAGAAAATTATTGTGACTTTAGTCGTCCCACTTACAGGGGCTAACTGCATGACCCTTAAAATCTTTAATCAAAACCAAAAAAAGTTAGAAAATATCAGTCGATTTCGCCAACAGATGTATAACCTCAGCCAAGGTTCGATTATTTAAATATATATTGACTTCTGTTATGATTATTCAAATTGTCGACCCTCTATGGAGTAGGTTACGAAAAAATGCGTCAATATTGACCATTTCGTGTCGCACCTGAATACATATGATATAAATATTGCGATGTGCCCGGTTTGGACTATATTGGCTTTATATGAAATATATAATAAATTTTAGAGAATCTTGAAATGTGTCTGAGGAACCAGATATAGTCGACCGAAGTATTCAATTGTCATGCTTCATCTAATACATATCATTTTCGTATGGTCAAAATCGCAAGAAAATCGAACATTTATCTAATTTATGGGAAATCATAAATTCCATATTCATCTCAGGTTTCTGGTTAAGAGAAATGTTTAGAGATAGCAAGTTGTACAGAATCGCCAAATTATTTCTCATGTTATGGCGGATAAACTTATTGAAAATTGTTACCCTTTGTGGGTGAGGTACCAGAAGGGGTTGGCAGATATATTTCATCTTCGCAACATATCTTGTGTTAGCAAAAATAGTTTTATGTGTGAACTTTAAAGAGAGTCGGATGCATATTTCGATTTATTTGAGCGTTTTGTTTTCAAAATCTTGAACCCTATGTGGAGGAGGCACTAGAAGAAATGCTCCGATCTCTACCATCTTTTTAACAGATCATGTGCTGATGGAAATGTTGAGATGTACCAAGCCTGAATGGAATCGGATGTTAATTTCGCGTTTTATAAGCTTCGTGGGTATTCAAAATGTTAACCCCTGTACCAAAAGGAGTGGACCGATATATCCCATTATCAGAGTAGATCTTGTGTTTTCAGAAATAATGAGATGTGTGAAATATGAAGAGAACAGGATGTTTATCTCGGATTTTATAATCGTTTTGGTTATTTAAAACTTTGACCATTGGTGAAGGAGTTACCAGAAGGAAAGGTCCGAGTTCTACCATCTTTCTAACAAATCTTGTGTTGATAGAAATGTTGAGATGTACCAAGTCTGAATCTGGAACCGGATGTTAAATTCCTGATTTATGAGCTACATGGATATTCAAAATTTTACCCCTTGTGGGGGAGGTAACAGAAGGAGTGGTCTGATAAATTTATTTTTCACACCAGACCTTGGATTAATAAAAATATTCTGATGAGTGTAATATAAAGAGAACCTGATGCTTATTTCGGATTTTATAAACGTTTTGGTTATTGAAAACGTTGATCTCTACCGTTTTCATAACAGATCCTGTGTTGAGAGAAATATTGAGATGTGCCACGTCTGAATGGAATCGGATGTTAATTTCGCGTTTTATGAACTTCGTGAATATTCAAAATTTTGAGCCCTTGTGGGGAAGTAACAGAAGACCTTGTGTTAATAAAAATATTGCGATGAGTGTAATCTGAAGAGAACCGGATGGTTATTTCGGATTTTATGATCGTTTTGGTTATTAAAAATTTCGACCATTTGTTGGGGAGATACCAGAAGGAATGGTCCGACCTCTACCAACTTTATAACAAATCTTGTGTTGATGGAAATATTGAGATGTGCCAAGTCTGGATGGAATCGGATGTTAATTTCGTGATCTATGAGCTTCATGGATATTTACAATTTTGACCCCTTGTGGGGGAGGTAACGGAAGGAGTGGACCGATACATTCCATCTTTACAACAGACCTTGGGTTAATAAAATTATTAGGATGTGTGAAATTTGAAAGACAATCGGACTCTTACATCATATTTTATAAGAGATATAATTATTCAAAATTTTGGGGGAGGTACTTCATGAAGTAGGCCTATATTGTCCATTTTCTCACCTGACGTAGCACTGACACAAATATTAGGATTTGCAAAGTTGGAGCAAAATCGGATTAAAGTTTATCTTTCTGTGCAAAAAATATATTTATACCCTCAGTCTTATGGCTACAGAGGGTATATACCATTTGATACGGTCAGAACGTGCCTAGTCGACATAATGGTTGTAGACCCTAGGTCTCTTTGGACAAAATCCGTTTCAAAACATTTGGAGTCTTTCTGGCTGGCTGGTGCGCACGATAACTTTCGAAGGGAGTATCCGATTTGGTCCAAACTTGGTATATATTGTAATATTTTTTCATACTTAGATCGAGTTCGGAGATGGGCAATATCGGCTTTTTGCACAGAAAGGGAAACTATAATCCGATTTTTCTCCAACTTTGCAAATTCTAATATTTACGTCAGTGCTAGGTCAGGTGTGAAAATGGACGATATCTGCCCACTCCACCAAGTACCTCCCCCGCAAACGGTCAAAATTTTGAATAATTACAGCTCTCATAAAATGTGATGTAAAAATCCGATTGGTACCAGAAGGAGTGGACCGATATTGCCTATCTCCGAACTCGATCCAAGTTTGATATATGATATTAAGATGTACCAAGTTTGGACCAAATCGGAAACTCCCTTCGAGAGTTATCGTGCGCACCAGCCAGCCAGTCAGACGGACGGACGGATATCGCTAGATCATCTTCAAATGTCCTGAAACGGATTTGGTCCAAAGAGACCTAGGGCCTAAAACCAGTATTTCTACTAGGCACGTTTTGACAGTATCAAATTATATATACCCTCTCTAGCCATATGGCTGAGGGATGAGCGATCTATTTTCAATAGCCTCACATTATCATCACTAACTAACTATTGAAATCAAGCCACAGAACCAGAACGTATCTCTCCCTTATAAAGCCTCGCAGTTAGACCAAAACAATTATTAATTTTTAAATATTAAAAGCAACAGAATGTGTAACCCCCAACATAAACGAAACTAAATTTCAAACTTAGCATACCTACCAACTATTTTAATGTAGTTGGGGGGAGCTTGATCTTTAATCACCTCGATCATAAAATTTTACTTCGCCTCTGAAACTTGTTAACAATTTTTAAAGACCAACCACATTTGAAAATATCCACAAAAATGTCGTTTGGTATTCCAAACAACGTCACACAAATTACAAATGGTTATTACAAACCTGTACTGGTTGTAGATAAAAATCCGATTGAATGCCACAGGTGGTGGATGGTTGTCACAATTATCATAAATTTCAAGAAGTGTCAATATCACCGGCTATTTCGTTTTTCGGCGGCGTTGGACGCACTCTAATCAAACAGCGATGATGATGATGATAACAACAACAGCACCGACGACGACAACAAAAAAACCGGAGCTCGCAATTAAAACTGCATGCAATTCGGCGAGTCAATGAAAGTGTCACGAACTTCATAAATTTGTGCCAACCATTCGCTTTTGAGTTTTCGACTCGCTGGTTGGATGGATGAATGAATGAATGTCCTCACGTTCGTGTTGTAATTAATGAATGGCCGATATTTCACACCAATCGCATCAATTTTTCAATCTTTTGTTTGGGGATGTAGAAAATCTGATGTTTTCTCACACAGAAAAAATATTGAAAAAACTTAAATTTGCCACAAAACAAAAACAGCGATTTTTCCCACCATAAACAAATAATACAAGATTTATGGTTCAAATTATTATTATTATTATTTTTTTTTTTGTTTTGTTTATCTCACAAACAATAACAAAACATCACAACAATAACAACGGCGACACAGAACAGTTGATTAATTAAATCGCAGCTAAACTGTTTGTTAATTTGACTAATTTGACAACGAAGTGTAGCGAAGTGATAATTTGTCAATTGCCACTCAAAACGTTTCGAATGTTTTTTTTTTTATCCGCCGCCCGTCCGATTAGCAACGATGGCTTTGCAAATTTGGCCAATTTGGAATTTGAATATTCTACGATGGCGTTTTGAATTGTATTTTCGGTTATCCGCTAAATGCCGAACACATCAACCGTCCATGAAAGCGTTTTCTACGAAACTGAAGTTGACTATTTTGGCCAAAATAAATTCAATGCTGCTGTCGTCGGTGGCAACGACGACGTCGCTGACTACGACGTTGTTGATGGTGTTGATGTTGCTGCTGTGACTTCGACGTTGCCATTGCCGGCTTTTTGATATGGATTTGTGGATGGATACATTCGATTCAATTCAATTTAGCCATCTGTTGTAGCTTCAATGTTTAGAAGACGCTCTGCGTCGGATGGATGGTCTAAACATTTGTTGCCAGCCATGGTTACCAATGTTTGGAGAAATGGTTTGGGGTTCCAAATTGTAAAAAATAAAGTAAAATGTCACTCATCGGAATATCGGATTCCGATCCTATTGCATGAACTCGACACATCAGAATATTTAGAAAGCGTTTTGTTCAGCTGCAAAAAAATAACAAATTTCTCCCCACAAAAATCAAATCAAAGAACAAAAAGTACTAAAAGGTACTAAATTTGGAATTGGGTAAACGGATAGTGTTTGAATCCCGAAATTTAATATTGAGGTCTCTGTTGGTATCTATATGGAGGTGTTTTTGGAAATGTACTAATTGGTACTAAATTTGTTATTGGGTGAAAAGATGGGGCTGGAATTCTCAAATTTGAAATTTAGGTCTCTGTGGGTATCTGGGATTGAGATATGAAGGGGGTTCTGGAAATATGTACTATTATTCAACGAAAAGTACAAAATAGTACTAAATCTGAGATTGAGATTGGTGTTTAGGATTAAGGTATGAAACGTTTTTCAAATGAGTACTGAACCTTGTTGGAAAGTACTAAATTTGGTATTAAATGAACGTATAGAGGTGGAATCCTCAAATTTGATATTGTGGTATCTGGAATTAAGATATGGAGGTGGTTTTAGAAATGTGTACCATAATTGTACGAAAAGTAGTAAATAGTAGAAATTTTTTATTGGGTAGAGCTGAATTGTACGGATGGTGCTAAATTGTAGAAGGGTAAGATGTACAGGGTGTTATAAAAAAACTGCAACAAAGTCAAACGCCATATTTTTTCATGTTTTTAATTTTATTGAATGAAAGCAAAAAATGGCGGAAATAGCATCAAATTTAAGAATATGTTTAGATTTGTTCGAATTGGCCATCTTTGGCACGAATTATGGCCTTCAAACGGCCAATGGAACCGTCACACGATGCACGAATGTTTCTCAGCGGTATTTCGGCCCATTCCCGGCGAAACGCTTGCTTGAGGTAATCGACGTTTTGGTATTTTACCGGAGATTTTGGTGGTCATTGTGCGCTGGAAATGAAGCGATGAACCTCATTTTTTAACCATTCTGAGGGCGATGGTGCTGAGTTCTGGTAGAATGCTTGTTTTCGTGCCCAAGGCTTTAATACACTCTCCAGAATATTTTCACCATAATATTCGGCAATTATTCTGATGCCACGGTCGATTAATACGAGCGGAGAGCGACCATCGGCGGTTATGGCGGCCCACACCATCACCATGGCCGACGCTTGAGTTCTGGTGGCCAACCGAAGGTGAACATATTCAGCTGACCTCTTTGGCAAGTAAACACGAACATTTTGTTTGTTTACAAGCTGCTGGATAACGAATGTTTTCTCATCGCAGAAAACCAAATTCGAGCTCATTTTTCAATATTTGCCGAATGGAATATTCCGGCATGTTCAGCTCACGAGCCATTTTTCGGCGACTGCGACGCGGGTTTCGATCAAATCGCTTCTTTACTTTTCGAACCATTTCTGCTGGTGTTGCTGTGTTCTTCCGTCCACTTCCTTGACGTCGGGCTACGCTACCAGTATTATTCACATTTAAATGCTGGAGTGCTCTAATGATAGCCACTTGTGGTTTTCATCCAAATATAAATAAATCACACTATCACGCTGCAATTCCATCACGAATAACTTTTTTTTCTGGAAAATTCACACCAAAATGCTCTCGTACGCTTGTAAACAATATAATGAGCTGTCACTGGAACAATTTTAACAGATGTCGGACGATTGGCTTAGAAATGACAGCAGTCTGAAGTTGGTTGCAGTTTTTTCATCCCACCCTGTAAATTGTTTGGATACGCATATCCATTAATGTTACTAAATGGGTGAAGGCATAGAATCCCAAAATTTGATATTGAGGTCACTGTCGATTTCTTAAGTTTACATATGGAGACGTTGAAATAGTTCTGCACAGAAAAATTGGATGTGGGTATATTGTGCAATGGTTTTACAAATATCATCCGCGGTAAACTTCAAAATGAAAGATTTTGAAGACTTTTTGTTGTAGAAGGTAAATATGTTCCCTTTTGTCTTTCCGAAAAATGAAAAATTTGAAGAATATATAAAACGTACTCAAGGCCTAACACGAATTGTTGGAACGAATCTAAAATTTTAAGGTGGATTTTTCTCTGACGAAGTAGTGGGCACTTGATAGTGTTAGATATCTTGAAATTCAGTCTAGTCAAAATTCAGTTGTTCATTTTGCTTTGTTGTTAGCATGAGCTATGCTTATTGGTACCGACGAACTCAAATTCCTAGCCACATTTTTTAACAGTAGATTATTTAATGTAAATAATATGGCACCGGTTTCGCTTCTTGTATCTATTAAATGTAAATTCCATCAAAATTCCCAAATAATCAAAAAAAAGTTTCACTTAAAAGATGACCGAAAGTGAGCCCTAATAATATCATGATTTCTTCATTCCAAAAATGTCTAATACTAGTCCAAAAATCTTCTCATTGCAAAACTTTTCCCATCAAAACTTTCACTACTTGTACTTCTTTTTTTATATTAGAAATTCAAATAACGGTTAACAAAAGTTCTTCTATCGCTAGGGCATATCCAAATGTTAATGGGCTACTAAGATTTTTCAAAAATACATCAGCAACATGTTGACAGTGGCAAATTGTGCAACATGTCGCTAACCATTGGCCAAAATATCCCGCCAAACAATAGTTGGAGCTTAAAGCTCCTTCTCTATTGTGATTATGTCGTGAAGAAGACCACCACGAACTGTGAATAAATCATTCAATCTGTCCGTTATGTTTACCCGCAACCGAAAGTTCATCTCATTGTGGCCCATTAGGTTGCTATTGTGGGGTTTGCTTTAAAAGCTTTCATTTGCCGATGTTGTATGGTAAATATCAAAAAACAAAAAAAACTTGCGCATAGTAAAAGCTTTTGCTTGGCCAATTTTATGAATGAAATTTTGAAATGCTATGCAAATTAGACTTGAATGTAGGCAGTTTTTGGGAAAAACAATGGAGAAGTGGTATTTTATCCTGGTTATAAATTTGTCATTCCGTTTGCAGCACCAAGAAATAAGTGTGTCTGGTTAATTTCTCAGTATGATTTTAATCGAAGAATTTCAGTAAGATTTAACAAAAAATCAGTTGTTCTGTTAAATGTATGTTTCTACTTTGTTGTTCCAAAATGGCCAGGCTTAATCCCATTATTGTTGTTTTTATAAAACAACGTTTGTTCATTTGTATGTATGTATGTTTGTATGTATGTATGTTTGTATGTATGTATGTTTGTATGTATGTATGTTTGTATGTATGTATGTTTCTACTTCAAAATTGGTTTAGTTAGGATTAAATATTACCAACTGGTCTGCCCCATTGTGTTTTCTTTTTTGGTATTTTGATGATTTTTGCCACATTTTTCCAAGGATTTGTCTAAAAATTGGTATTTGTAGCTCTCAGTGGGTTCCAGCTCCGGTGGCGGAACATAGTAAATACAAGTCCACGTTTTGGTATAGCCCCCATATAACCGTACCTCCCGATATTCGGGTTTTTGAAGATTTTTGCAACATTTTATCCAGGGATTTGTCTAAAAATTGGTATTTGTAGGTTCTAGCTCCGGTGGCGGAACATAGTAAATATAAGTTCACGTTTTGGTATGGCCCCCATATAATGGTACCTCCCAATATACGGGTTTTTGATGTTTTTAGCCACATTATATACAGGGATTTGTCTAAATCTTGGTCTTTGTAGTTCGTAATGGGCTCTAGCGGCGGCAGAACACTGAATATTTAGATCCACGTTTTCCTATAGCGCACATATAACGATACTCACCGATATTCGGTATTTTGATAATCCTTGACACATTTACCCACATAATTGTTTTTAAATTGTAATTTAGTATTGAAATTTGTAAAACATCCGATTTACATCCAAGAGAAATATAATCTTAATTCAAAAGGTTTGGTCGGTCTCCATAGAGAACCTGGCTACAGTTGAGCTTACCTCAGCCGACGAGAAGAACACATAACATAGAATCTACGTAAGTCGAATTTCATTCAAAGTGTTGTTGATAGTCCCGAGGATACTTCATTTAATTAACAGAGTTGAGATGAAAAAAATGCAACCAACTTCAGACTGTTGTCATTTCTAAGCCACTAGTCCGCCAGATGTTAAAATTATTCCAGTGACAGCTCATTATAGTGTTTACAAGCGTACAAAAACATTTTGGTGAGAATTTCCCAGAAAAAAAGTTATTCCTTTATATTTGGCTGGAAAACCACAAGTGGCTATCGTTAGAGCACTCCAGCATTTAAATGTGAATAAATCTTTTGTGTCTCGTACCATCGCTCGTAACCGTGATACTGGCAGCCTACTGGTAGCCCGACGTCAAGGAAGTGGACGGAAGAAAACAGCAAAAATCAGCAGAAATGATTTGAAAAGTAAAGAAGCGACTTGATCGAAACCCGCATAGCAGTGGCCGAAAAATAACTCGTGAGCTGCACATATCGTAAAATTCCATTCGGCAACTTACACTTACACCACAACTGAAAGAAAATGGACTCAAAAGAGCTGAAGAGTTGCTTCGCTTGGCCGAATTTGGTTTTTCTCCAATGCGAAAACATTCCGATGAGATTGTCCAGCAGTTTGTAAACAGAGCTGAAATGTGCATCAACCAAAATCTCAGGATGCTAATCCGTGTCTGGAATATTTTGGATGGCAAGGTTGGCACTAAAAAATACCAAAGTGTCGATCACCTCAAGCAAGCGCTTCGACGGGAATGGGCCAAAATACCGCAGGGCAACATTCGGGCAGCGTGCGATTTCATTGACCGTAACCAATTTGAACAAATCTAAACTTATTCTAAAATTTTATGTTATTTCCGATATTTTTTGCTTTCATTTAATAAATTAAAAAAAATTAAAAAATATGGCGTTTGACTTTTTTTTGACAGTTTTTTTTGTATCTCACCCTGTATATACTTTGAGTATTTCGGGGAGTTACCACTACCACAGTATGGTGAAGGGTATAAAAACAACGAGAGAATGCCTTGACAGCAAAGAGGACAGCATCAACACTGAACCAGAAAAATCAGCAGTCGAAAATGTTCCGTTTGACATAAGTGGGAAATAATTCTCATTCACTTGGCGATGCCTGTCACATATAGTGCCACTGTAGGGGCGCTTGCAAAAGTGTAGTTAGTAATTTTCTGAATCATTTTTTGTCCTCCGGCTAACAGCTGGGAATACTTTCTGAACTGGCTTTGACGGGGTATTCATTCACACAAGAGCTACGGCTCCTTGTCCCCCAAAAGCTTCGGCTCGATAAAGCGTATCGCATAGCTTAAATTTAAGCCATAAAGCAAGCTAGAATAATTTTGTAGCCATTCTAGACAACCAAAACAGCTAAATCTGAATATACTTGAACGAGTTTCGATCCATCGGAAAGGCCTAGACATCGGCTGCTATACATACCTATGAAAGTTTCCGATTACATTCAAATCGTGACGATCCGGAATACCAGAGTTACTTAGTACACAATCGACGAATCTCGACGAGTTCCGTTCACCTGACATTACCTGAACTTTATTACCAGCTAATCGCATTTAATCAACCACCCTAGTACCAGTCATGAACAATCTAATATCGCTACGGCATAGTTCCCGATTGTCCACAAATCGTTCACCCTCTAAATATCAACCCTAGAATCCCAGATTACCTACGAGACATCGTAAAACTAGAATTCCCGATCATAAACTGAACAAATCTACATTGAATTTCCGAGCATCTCGGAAGTCCATTCGCCATCCTCTATTCTATATTCATCTTATCGTATTTAAACCCGATTAGTCTTTAAATCAATATAACATGTCTCAGGAAAGGGAGAAATATAAATTTATTTCAAAATGTTTAGTGAGTCTCTATGGAGAATCTGGCTACAGCTTACCTTGCCGACGAGAAAATCACCTGGTATTTGTATCACCTAGTATTTGTCAACTTATATCCAAAGCGTTTTTGATAGCCACGTGGATACTTTATTTATTTATAAATGATTGGATGTCGGTGTTTTTGATTTAGTATGTCCACGATATAGTAGGACTCTGATATAAGGACAACCCTGATATTCGGCATTTATTTATGGATTTTACGGGCAATCGATTCTGAAATAATTTAAGTTTTCCCATGATGGAGGACATAACACGTTTTATTTGCGTTTGTTCCAACGCCTGTCACACCCGCCCTTGCCGATCCTTATAGTACTGTAACATTTCTTCTTTTAAAGCTATCCAAAAACCACTATTCTTTTCAAAATTTAATAATAATGTTATATGAAGGTCACAGAAAAATGTACAATTGATACAACAATATCTAAATCTTAAAATATAAATATTCGAAATATTCGTTTAAATCCAACAACTAGTTTTCGATTCTTTGTTCTTACATGATAAGGCAAAAATGTGTAATTCTCCAAAAGCATATTCTCCCGCTTACTTAATGGCCAAGTATTATTTTTTAAAAAAGAACATATGAATATAACTGGGATTACGACCGTCAAATTGATTCTGATTCGATACTCATTCTCATCTTATTATCATTTGATATAATTCCTAAAATAAACAAATAATTAAATACCAACGAAAAAAGTTAAAAATATGCTTCAATGGGATTTACCCACTACTGTGTGGATCGGCTAACTGACCGACCACAAGCAAAACCAGATCAATAGCTCATTGCGGGAAGTAAAGAAGCCAAAGCAAATATTTAACAACAAAATGCATACGTCACTATTTCCGTAGCAATTGACTATTGGCTTTGACAGTGGCGAAGTGTTAATCGTGATTCGCAGAAATTGAGTCACACAAACATACACACACACACAATAAATTATTAACTCAAATCTATTTAATTTTAAATTTCCACAATAATTTGCTCTGCTCTGTGAATGGCGCCCAAACAAACTGGCTCCAAAATGAGGTAAACGTTTTAATGCTAAACACTGACGATTTTAGCCAAACGTCACCATTCAGTGACCGGCAATTAATTAACGTGTCATATAACGCAGAGACGTCATATCGCAATCGTCGGCGAACACAGAGAGAAATTTTAATGGAAGAAAAACAAATGAATTTTTAAAACTGTTCGGAGAGTTGTTGAAAGATCGTCTTATATTTAGACCTGAAATAAAATTAAATCCGCTGTTTATTTTTAACCGAAATGAGACTACACAAAAATGATGCAGAGCAATTGAACAAAATATTGAGTATCGTTATAACCTCATCCGTATGGCTAGAGAGGGTATGCAACATTTGATACGGCCAAAACGTGCCATATGAAATAATGGTTTTAGACCCTCTATCCCTTTGGATCAAATCCATTTCATGACATTTGGAGCCGATTTCGGGGTGGACACGCCCACCCGTCTGTCTATCTGGCTGGGAGAAGGAAAATCGGATAATTTGGTTCAAAATTGGTACATCATAATATTATTGTCGAACTTAGATCTCGTTTGGACATGGGCAATGTAGGTCCACTCCTTCTGCTACCCTCTCCACAAAAGGTTAAAATTTTCAATAAAAAAGTTCGCCTCATAGGAATAAAAAGGATCATCCAATTTAGTTCAAACTTGGCAATTCCTAATATTAGTATCAGTGTTAGGTCAGGTGCGAAAATGGACAATATCAGCCCACTCCATCAAGTACTTCCACCACAAAGGGTAAAATTTTTGAATAATCTTAAGGCTTAAAAATGTTAATAAGAGTCCAATTGTCTTGAAATTTCGCATATACAAATATTTTTAACAACTCAAGGTCTGGTATGAAGATGGGATAGGCCGAAACGACCACTCCTTCTGGTACCTCCTAATTGATCAAAATTTTGAATGCTTTTATCTCTTAAACACGAAAAAAGCATCCAATTCTCTTCAAACTTCAATCATAATATTTTTTTATTAACAAAAGATCTGGTGTGAAGGGCGATGTGTCGGTCCACATCTTCTTGTACCTCCACCACAAAGGGTCAAAAATTGGAATATTTATAACTGTTATAAAATGTGAAATTTGAGTTCGATGATCTTCGAATTTCGCACATCTCAATATTTCCGCCAACAAAAGTTCTGGTGTAAAGAACCAATAGAACGGAGTAATCCTTCTGGTACCTCCCCCACAACGGGTCAAAAATTTGAATGACCCGAAGCTAATAAAAAGCAATATAAACATATAATTATTTTTATACTCGGCTCCTCGTAACCACGCAAGATCTGGTGTGGAGATGGGATTGAGATGAGATTTTCCAAACAATATTTGTTTGATCCAAGGGCAAACCATATTGAAATTGGTGAGAATCGGTTCAAATTTAGGTATGCTCCCATGTATATATTTTCAACCGTTTTCGGGTTAATTGTGCACCAAATGGCCAAATTACCAGAATTTTGGCACATCCGACCGCAAGTACATCAAATTTGGCTATAGCTGATTCATCCGATTCCACATTCCACAAGAATAATATTTGGTACAAGATATCAGATATCCCCCAGAAATACCTATGTCAAATTTTATCGAGATCGGATAAGATTTGGATTTAGTTCCTATATATATCTTTATCCGATATCAGGTTTAGTGGCTAATATCAGCCCAAAAGTCCCTCACATGCGTAATATGAACTCCCCACCAACAATGAGATTTGATACCGGGCATCGGGCATCGAAAATATCTCTGTCAAATTTTATCGAGATCGGTTTTATACATATAGCTTCGATATACATCCTCATCCGATTTTAATGTTCTACCTCACAACATATGTAATATCAGCCCAAATTGAATAGATTTTTAAATATTCAACTGAATTTGACCATTTGATGAATCTCGGTCCGATATTTTTATTACTTCAATTATGGTGATGTTTAGTCATCAAATTAAAAATTTTAATTCAATTCATCGATTGTTGAATATTTTCTCAGTGTCTTTCGACACCGAGATGTCCAACAACGACATCGTTGTTTGTTATGGTTTTACGCATTCTTCGGAATTCAATTAAATGATTTTGCGGGGGATTCCACAGAGAGGCTTGTTTGTGGTTTCCATTTTCGCTTAGCATCCATCGTGTGTGTGTGTGTGTGTCAGTGGTAACCTGCATCTGTATTCACGTGTTTGCTTAAACACCGCGAAAACCGGAAAGAAAATACCGGCAGATAAAATGTACACAACTTGGTTGCGATTTATTGGGAAAAGATTCCATTTTTAGCAACGGCCAAATTCTATAGCAAATATGGAGCGGTATTAATAGCAGCAACTTGAATTCGAAGGTGGTGCAATGGAGTTACAACAGCAGTTTTTGTAAAAGGAGGCCTATGGCAAATAAGCCACTTTATTTTTAGAAGCTTTTGAAAGGGGTGTCAAGGAACTTTGATAATTATATTAAAGATATTATTAATGCATTTCAGATGAATACGGAAATTGGATTTAAATGTATTTGAACCTCTGGGCTTGGCTTGAAAATTGTGTCAGTTGAACGTCAATTGTTTTGTTATGTCATAATTATAAATTCCATCCAAATAACGGTTTATTTTTTAAATCCAATAATTTAATATTCGTATAATTCAAGTTCCCTTCTATTTTTTTGCTTTCCACCAACCATCGGCAATCAATTCCTCTGTCAATTTCAAATTCTCGTCATTATTTTCTACTTTGTCAAGAATTGATTAATTTTCGTCACCTTAGAATGTGCAGACGTCAATTAAAATCATTCTCCTGATAATAACAGCAATTATTTTAATTGTTACAGCACTTCATTCGATTAACGAATGCACTTGGTTTTCTTAAATGAAAAATTTTCAATCGCGAAATCAAAGCTGTTCATAATTTTATTGCACAACACAAATACTCGATGATTTATTTAATGAACTTAACACATAAAAAAAGCAGCTAAGTTCGGACAGGCTGAATTTTTAATGCCCTCCATTATTCGGTAGGAACTTGAAAAAATTAAAAAAAAAATCTTACATAAAAACCGTTGTATGGGGGCTATGCGAAATCGTGGACCGACATAAGTAATTTTTGTCATAGGTTGTAGTACCTATTCTGAATGTTAAGTACGAAAATTTAAACAATTCCGGTGGATAATATCGCTAAAATCATCAAATAAGGGAGGTACCGTTATATGGGGGTTATACGAAGACGAGGACCTGCATATGATTTTTTTGCCATAGGCTGTAGTAAGTATCCACAGCGAACTTTAAATACGAAATTTGAAATAATTCCGGTTTATAATATCTCTAAAATCATCGAAATACCGAGAATGGGGAGGTACAGTTATATGGGGGCTATACGAAAATTTGGGCCCGCATATGTGTTTTTATACCACACACCACAAGGTGGTCAGGGTATTATGTATTTGTGCATTTGTTTGTAACAGGAAATGGAAACGAGATAGACCCATATTTCCTTTTGATGATCTGCATAGAATCAAATTCTGAGTCGATTTATGCATGTCCGCCCGTCAGTCCATGTATTTTTGTCCAGATGAAATTTTGCACAAATCATTTGTTTGGCCCAAGGACGAATTGAAATTGGAGAAAATCGGTAAAAATTTAGACATAGCTCCCATATATATCTTCGACCGATTCGCCTTTTATTGTGCACCAACGTCTAATATTTGCTAAAATGAAATGAAATTTGGCACTTACGACCGAATTGAGTCTAGAAGCTAGTATGTCAAATTTGGTGAAGATCGGTTCAGATATAGCTATAGCTCCCATACATACTGTTCATCCGATTTGTTATATTTGATACCCACAGCCGTAATATGCACTCCGTAACAACGATATTCAGGGAAATATATGAAATAGGGTAAGTGTACCAGTAGTCGGCACTTTTAGGATTTTCGATTTTTCAAACTTTCAACATTCTGAGTGAAATCTTCAATTGCAGAAAAATAAAGTTGTTTAGATTCCAAATTTTGTTTAGTTTTCGAAATAATAAACAAAAATTTCATTTTTTTATTAAATTGGCAAAATTTGCAATTTTACTAATATAATAGTTTTTTGCCAGTAGTCGGCACGATTTTCCAATGCTCGGCATGTCTATTTGCCAGTAGTCGGCATATGGTATTTCAGTTAAAAAAATATTATTTTGTATATTTTTTTGTTTCAAATAGTATAAAACAATTATATATTACTAATTCAAAGTTTAATCCAGAATTTGAAATTAATTTGGTTTTTAAATAGTGTTTTAATTAATTATCATTCCAAATAGGGTAAGTGTACCAGTAGTCGGCACTTTTAGGATTTTCGCGTTTTTAATCGCTCACCATTCTGAGTGGAACATTTCAATTATTACAAAGTTAATTTTTTCAGATTCGAAATTTTGTATAGTTTTTGCAATAATAAATAAAGTTTTAATAACTTTTTATTAAATTTTATAAATTTGTAGTTTTATTAAAACAATGCTTTTTTGCCAGTAGTCGGCACCACTTGCTAATTGTCGGTATGGCATGTTCCAACAGTCGGCATACCAATTTTTTTGTAAGAATAATTAATAGTAATAATAAATTAATTCATTAAAATATAATATTTTTGTTTAGTTAAACTGATTCGACGTCTTTAATGTACTTTTCTTAAGAATATGAATTGTTGAGGACCTTCACAGACAAACATTTAATTTTTATTAGAATAATTCATCTTTTCTTAGTAAAATTGTGCACAAAGATAGCTGACAATATATTTGAAGTAAACAAAATACATTTAGTTATAATAGTTTCATTTATTTGGGCTTAAAAATAAAAAGTGCCGACTACTGGGACATGCCGAACTTAGGCACACTTACCCTATAGGTAGAAAATCAAGAATAGTATATTCGTCGTAGACCCCATAATGTATATATATTCATAATCAGCATAAAATTCTATGGCGATTTAACGATGTATGTCTGTCTGTTTGTTGAAATCACGATATAGGCCACATTATTTGACGTAGAGCGTCAAAATTTAGCAGAATAATTTGTTTTGTGTCTAGGATGGTTGGTATTGAAAATAACATATATCGGTCCACGTTTTGGTATAGCCCCCATATAGAATAGAATCCTCAAATTCGATATTGAGATCCCTTGTTGATATCTGGAATTGAGATATGGAGATTGTTTCGAAAATATGTACTATAATTATACTAGATAGTACTAAATTTGGTATTGTGTGAAGGGATAGAGATAAAATTCCGAAGGAATAGGACTTGGAATCCTCATATTTGTTGTAAATACCACTGTTGGTATCGGTGGTTAATATATGGAGGTGGCTTTGGAAATGTGTACAATAATGGTTTGAAAAGTACTAAGTGGTACCAAGCTGGGTATAGAGGTAAGGGATGGATGGAATTCCGAAATTTGATATTGAGGTATCTGTTGTTATATATGGAATTGAGATATGTAGTTGGTTTTGAAAATATGCACTATAACTGTACGAAATGTACTAAATATTTCAAAATTTGGTATTGGGTGAAGGTAGAGAGCTGAAATCCTGAAGTTCCGTAGTTAAGCTATCGAGGTGGTTTCGGAAATGTGTACTATAATTGTACTGAAAGTACTGAATCGTACTAAATTTAGTATGGGGTGAAGATAAAATTCTGAATGTATAGGGCTGGAATCCTCAAATTTGATAGAAATGCCACTGTTGGTGACTGTGGTTGTGATATGGAAGTGGCTTTGGACATTTATTCTATAATTGTTCGAAAAGTACTAAGTGGTACAAAATTGGGTATTGGGTGAAGGAATAGGGGTAGAATTCTGAAATTTCGTATTAAGGTCATTGTGGAGAGAAAGAAGTGGTTTTGGATATAATTTTCGTACAGTTAGACCACGCATGTCCAAACCACTTCGTTCTCTCCAACCAGACACCAATAATATTGCATTAACTTGTCTCCTCTGCGACTTCAGACGTCAGTGTCCAAAAAATGGCTCGTGAGCTGAACTTATCGCAATATTCCATTCGGCAAATATTGAAAAATGAGCTGCGGGTAAAGTCATTGAAATTCCGAAAAGTACAAGAACTTACACCACAACAGAAAGAAAATAGACTCAAAGGAGCTAAAGAGTTGCTTCGCTTGGCCGAAAGTTTTGAGCTGCTCAATTTGGTTTTCTCCGATGAGAAAACATTCATTGTCCAGCAGTGTGTAAACAAACAAAATTGTCGTGTTCAGTTCCCAAAGAGGTCAGCTGAAAATATGCACCTTCGGTTGGCCACCAGAACTCAAGCGCCAGCCATGGAGATGGTGTGGGCCGCCATAACTTCCGATGGTCGCTCTCGGCTCGTATTAATCGACCGTGGCATCAGAATAAATGCCGAATATTGTCGCGAAAATATTCTGGAGTCTTGGGCACGCAAACATTCTGTACACATTTGAATATTATATGACCATTTGAATATTATATGTATTATACGACAAAGATTCATTTTCCAAGGGATATGATAAGGTCAGCATAATTTCAATATCAATTTTTTTGATACACAAAATTCAAAACAATTTGAATCAAATATCTTCACATCCCAACATACCAAAAATACAATACAGCTTGAGAATAATATTATGAAAATAGTTTATCATAAGAATTTTTCAACAATGCTTGAGAAACACTTTTTTGCACAAACTTTTCTCAAATCTGTCCTTTGTTGACAAATTTGTTTTGATTTTTTTTGTGAAAATTGTCAACAAAAAATTATTTTCTTTGGTTAAAATCAAAATCACGCGAATTTAGGACCCATTTCCGGACGAAACTCTAAGGTAATGATGAATAATAAATCTGGGAATCTGTAGTATAAATTATTTCAATCTCATTTCAGAATGGAGGCGTCAAAAAGTTGCAGGAATTCAACAGAAGTGAAGAATAAGTGGAGGAGATACAGAAGCTCAAATAAGGGGAAAGAAAGCATCTAGGTATCAAGGCAACAGGATGCAGTGACAGCTGGGATGGCAATCAATGAATGAAATGTGTAAAATAATTAAAAAATGAATAAATAAATATTTTTTACCATTGAAAAAATAAGCTTTATAAAATATTACTTTCGTAAGCTTATTCTGCAATTACAAGAATAAGCTTATGAATAAGGGTTCCTTTTCGATTATTCTATAATTGTTAAACAAACATTTCTCAATACATTCTCAAGATTTTCTCAAGCTTTAGGCTTATGTTTGTAAGCTTATTAAAATATTATTCTCAAGTCAATTTGGTATGTTGGGATTGTTATAGAATGTGCGCATGTGTGTAACATGGCTATGAATATAATTCAAATTGAAAATACATTCATTTTTATATCATAACTGGTAATTGTTGTTAATAATGGGAATAGTTTTTGCACCTTCTAATGGAGGGTAGAACAAATGACGATAATCATCACCTACAAGTTGGGGCTAAACTACAATTAACTACTAAATTAATTTAATTATAAGTCAGAGCTACTCTCCAATTACACACTCTGGCGATGTGTCCAGGTCTCCATGTAAATGCTTCGATATTGATTGGAAACAAAACGTTTGTCTTTTCTAAATCATGTTCGAATTATAAATTCCATTTTTTTAAGGAAGGTGAATGCTTTGGTTTAACCTCATTTAGAGGAAACTTATTCTGAATGGAATTTCATGTGAAGTAAGGCAACGATCTAGCAATTGATCCTCCACCCATACCTCTCACCTGCTTCTGCCTTATTTTCCATGGAAGTGAATTGATTTGACTTGGAAGCGTCGTGTTAATTAATTCCAAATATTTGAAAATTCAAATTTTCATTCAAATAATAATTTGAGAGGGCACACTTCGAATGCCGCCCTCCTGCCCTCCTGAGACGTTTGTGGGACAATTATTACACATTAAATGTATTGTTGTGTGGCCCAGCTGAACTTGAAACAAGAATTATTGAAAACGTTCGTTGTTTGTTCTGCAGCGTTCACAGGTTAATATTTTTCCATTTGCCTTTCACTTTCGTTTAATGAATGAATAGACAGACAACGACGATGACGGCGGCGTCGGTGGGATCCCTTTAATTACAAGAACCCCTCTAGTGTATTATTACTAATTTAATCAGTTGTATGCATGTGATTTACTTAGATGGGGAGTGCACTGAAAGAAATACAACCTCTTAAAGATTCTTTTTTATAAAAAACTTGGATTTTTAAGCTCTTCGAATATGAATTTGTCTAAACAGGAATATTTCCTAATGCATCGTTATATAGTAAATAGTACTTTAAATTTTTGAATCAATGCCCATAATTATCTAATAAAAGGGTGTAGTAGTCCATTTTGGTATGGATCCAATATAAGAATCTCCATTTTGAAATATTTGAGTCCTTTTTATACCATCAGCCACAGGACTAAAGGGGGTATATATGTAATTTCAGGGGGTATATATCATTCATACCTCAACGAAATAACGATTATAGACCCTAGGTTTCTTTGGACCAAATCCGTTTCAGAATTTTTGGAGTCGATCTGGCGATATGCGTCCGTCTGTCTGACTGGCTTGATTTGATCCATACTTGGTACATCTTAAAATAATTGACAAACCTTATTGTAACTCCCACTCACCACCTCATTTACCTCATTTTGTACCTCATTTTCATTGAAAAAAATTACCTCATAAAACAGGAAAGTATCATCCAATTTTGTTCAAACTTTACAAATTTTAATATTTTTATCAGTGCTAGGCCGGGTGCGAAAATGGAAAATATCGGTCCACTCCATCAAGTAACTCCCCCACAAAGGGTCAAAATTTTGAATAATCAAAACTCTTACAAAATGTGAAACAAGTGTTGGATTGTCTTCAAATTGCGTATATCGCAATATTTTGACCAACACAAGATGCGGCGTAAGGACGATAGACATCGGAACACTTCTTCTGGTACTTCCCTCAAAACGGGTCAAATTTTTGAATAATTATATCTTTCATAAAATGCGAAATAAGCACCTGATTCATTTAAAACTTCACACATTTCAATTTTTCTACTGAAGCAAGATCTGATGTGAAGATGATAGATATCGCGCCACTCCTTCTGGTACCTCCCCCACAATGCGTCAACATTTTGAATAATTATATTTCAAATAAACTTTTAAATTAGCAGCCGGCTCCCGTCATAAATCGTACATCCTATTATTTCTACTAACACAAGATCTGCTATGAAGATGGAATATATCGGAAGACTACTTCTGGTACCTTCCCCACAAGGAAAGGTCGAAACTTTGAATATCCGTGAATCTCTTAGAACGCGAAATTCTATTCTATTTCTATTCTATTTTGACTTGGTACATCTCAATATTTCCATCAACACAAGATCTGTTATAAAGATGGTAGAAATCGGAAATCCTTCTGGTACCTCCCCCCATAAAGGGTCAAAGTTTTAAATAATCAAAACGATCATAAAATCCGAAATAAACATCCAGTTCCCTTCATATTTCATACATCCTATTATTTTTACTAACATAAGATCTGCTGTGATTAGGGTATATATCGGTCCACTCTTTCTGGTACCTCCCTCAAAAAGGGACAAAAATTCGAATATCCATGAAGCTCATAAAACGCGGAGAGATGGGACCATCCCTTCTGCTACCTTCCCCACAAAAGGTCCAAAGTTGTGAATAACCAAAACGATTATAATATCCGAAATAAGCATCCGGTTCTCTTAACATTTCACACATCCCATTATTTCTACTAACGCAAGATCTGGTGTGAAGATGGTATATATCGGTCCACTCCCCCCACAAAGCGCCAAAATTTTTAATATCTATGAAGCTCATAAGACGTAAAATAACCATCCGCTGCCATTCAGACTTGCAACATCTCAATATTCCCATAAACACAAGATCTGTTATAAAGATGGTAGATGTCGGACAATACCTTCCCCACACAAATGTTCAAAGTTTTAAATAGCCAAAACAAATTTAAAATTCGAAGTAAGCATCTGGTTCTATTCAAATTTCTGGCATGCCATTATTTCTACTAACACAGGATATGCTGTCCACTTCTTCTAGTAATTCCTCCACAACGGGTCAAAATTTTGAATAGCCCTGAAGCTCGTAAAACGCATGCGATTCTTTTCAAATGTTACACATCGCAATACTTCTACTTAAGCAAGATCTGGGGTGAAGATAGGATATGTATCCGTATACTCCTTTTGATACCTCCCATACAAAGGGTCAAATTATGAATAATTATAACTTTTATAAATTTCGCACATCCTTCACCAAAACAATTCGAAATTTTAAATATATTCTAACTCTCATAGCAGGCGAACTTTTGGAAAATTTTTCAAATATCTCATATAAAGTGAAGGATAACTCTGATTCGATTTAGTACTTTTATCAGACTTATGTCAGATACGGAATGGAAAATATTGGACCACTTCTTTCGAACCTCTCCTATGGTTAACAGTTTGAATAATCATAATATAAGTCAAAATATATTTAAATAACCGAACATTGGCTGAGGGTATGCAGCTGATGGCCGACTGATTCCATTTAACTTGTTATAAAAACTATTACCGTATATATAATATATCGTAATATAAAAGATACAATTTTAAAATATTACATAACCGTTTCTTATCTTCAAATTTATGGTATTCAAAATTAGATATGTCGGTCGGCATTTGATACTGCAGTATGAAGGTTTGTACAACATTTGGAGATAATTTACTGTTTGGTGTAACCAGTAAAAATTTTATTTTATTGAAGCTCACACATATGCGGGCTAATCTTGTTTCTGAGCAAGATGAAGGAATCTATAACAACGCTACATACAAAAAAATTTCTTGAGATAAAAAATAAATTACCTTCAGAATTAAATGCATCCTACTAACTTTCTTAGTGAAAATACGGCCCTTTCGATTTTAAATTGCAAATGACACTAGGCAAAGCTCCAATTGTTTATCTACAGAAAAACTTTGACAAGTGTATGAAATGAATGAATTATCGGGAGATTCATTAGAACGTTCGCTCGCAATTCGAGAAATTCAACAATCGACTGATTTAATTAGAAAAATGCACTTGTTTTATTGTTGTTGCCCCATCTGCATTATTCAGCAGTTGTTAGTGTGTGTGCGTGTGAGAGTCTGTGTGCTGTTGTAGTAATTATGTAAAACAAATCGATGGGGAGAAGGTAATTTCCCAATAGGATTCATATTCAGATTTCGAATGGCAAACAATGCCGATAAACAATCGCCCTTGCCACATCACCGATGCTGGAATTTCTCAGATTGTGCGAATGCAAAACTTAAAAATTCATATTTTATTAATTGTTTGCAATCAGTCGAAGATGTGGTTAATTATGTGAGTAGGAAGGTGGCTTGGGTGAAAATGGAAGTTTTTTTATTTTTTTGTAAAAGGGTTTCCACACTTAAATCTACATTGCAAAATAAAATTATTTTTTGTTTTTTTAATTATCTCCTATGGATCAAAACAAAAGTTGCATCATACGAAGTTGCTACAACGGGCGTAGGATACGCTGATGCATACACCCCTTGAAGGTCAGTGCGGATGATACATTATAAATTAATTCGAATTTGAATTATTATCAAAATAATTGAAAATAAATTGAGGAAATAATATTGGATGAAATAAAAGAGAGTTAATTGAGAAATTAATGGGAAATAACTCAGCATATTTGCTGAATCATCGTAATTTGGTAGTTTTTGATTTCCGTAACGTACAAATTTTAAAAAAATCCAAATTTAAAAAATAAAACAACAAGTAAAATAGTGTCAGCCGGTTTTGCCGACAGATGTATGCCCTCAGCCTTGAGTTATGATTATTCAATCTGTTAACCCTTTATGGAAGAGGTTCCGAAGCAGTTGGACAATATTACCCAATTCGTATCTAACCCAAAATGTTACAACGAGCCAGATTTGGACTACATCGACTACTTCCTATACTTTACAGGGTGAGATGAAAAAACTGCAACCAACTTCAGATGGCTGTCATTTCTAAGCCAGTCGTCCGACAGCTGTTAAAATTATTCCAGTGACAGCTCATTATATTGTTTACAAGCGTACAAAAGCAATTTGGTGAGAATTTTCCAGGAGAAATGATATTCGTGATGGAATTCAAACGTAATAGTGTGATTTCTTTATATTTGGCTGGAAACCCACAAGGGGCTATCGTTAGAACACTCCAGCATTTAAATTTGAATAAATCTTCTGTGTTTTGCAGTTACCGTGATACTGGTAGCGTAGCCCGACGTCAAGGAAGTGGACGAGGAAAACAGCAATATAAGCAGAAATGGTTCGAAAAGTAAAGAAGCGACTTGATCGAAACCCGCGTCGCAGTGGCCGAAAAACGGCTCGTGAGCTGAACATGCCGGAATATTCCATTCGGCAAATATTGAAAAATGAGCTCGGGTGAAACCATTGAAATTCCAAAAAGTGCACGAACTTACACCGCAACTAAAAGAAAATAATATAATATAATATAAGAAAATAATAGCTAAAGAGAGTTGCTTCGCTTGGCCGAAAGTGGTGAACTACCGAATTTGGTTTTCTCCGATGAGAAAACACTCGTTGATTGTGTTTACTTGCCACATGATTGTGTTTACTTGCCAAAGAGGCCAGCTGAAAATTTACACCTTCGGTTGGCCACCAGAACTCAAGCGCCGGCCATGGTTAAGAGGTTGGGCCACTATAACAACCGATGGCCACTCTCCGCTCGTATTAATCGACCGTGGCATCATAATAAATGCCGAATATTATCGCGAAAATATTCTGGAAGGTGTATTAAAGCCTTGGATACCCAAACATTTTGCCGGCAGACCTCGGACATTCCCCCAGGACTCAGCACGTGCCATCCAAGAATGGCGCGCACAATGGCCAAATACCAGTCCGTTGAACTATTGTGTCTGGAGTATTTTGGAAAGCCAACCTTGGCACTAAAAAATACCAAAGTGTCGATCACCTCAATGGGCCAAAGTACCGCAGAGCAACATTCGGGCAACGTATGACGGTTTCATTGGCCGTTTGAAGGCCATAATTCGTGCCAAAGGTGACCAATTCGTACAAATCTAAATTTATTCTAAAATTTGATGATATTTCCGACATTTTTCGCTTTCATTCAATAAAATTTAAAAAAAAAATTGAAAATTATGCCTTTTGACTTTGTTGCAGTTTTTTATATCTTAAATCAAGTGGTATAGAATTTCGCATCTAAAAATAGTTGCTCGTATTTTTTTGTGCTATTTTTGGTACGAATTTCTAAAAACACCGCATTATCTTTAGTGGCCCAAAAATGAACTCTTATTATTTTTAGTACACATTTCGGACAACGCCACCTAAGCGAAATTAAAAAGTTCTAGTCCATACTCTTCTTCAACGCGAATTTTCAAAAACATTGGATGTTTTTGCACCAAGAGTAGACTTGATATTGACCATTATTTCACATCTGCGAACTCGATTTAAGTTTCAAAGCACCTGTTGGTAAGTCTCAAAAATGGTTTGAATATATAGTGTTTTAATCATAAAGAATGAAGGACAATCGTTTGAAAATACAAAAGTATTTCAGCCTTTTTATCTAAAATATTACCTCTGTTCCTGTAACTGCAAGAATCTAATGTTTTTGCAATTTTCTTCGATATCATAAAGGGAAAATCGGTTATCGTAGTAAAAACTGTCACATTCTTGCAGTTTTGGAACAGATCAATCATTTTCTACGTAAGGACTCAGTCAGGTTCAAATGCATAAATCCTTTAACAAATTCTTATAATAATCACTGTTCTAATATTACTTTTTTGCCGTTAGTATCATAACAAATATTCCATATTCCAATATCGCCTTTTCAATATTATAAATTAGTCGTTTACACATTAGTCATCAATTCCTTCAAACATTTTTAAAATAAATAACAAAAAAAAAAAGGTTTTTTTAAATGCTCACTTTTATAATATGTTCCTAAACATTCACCCAATCTCAAAAAAACAGTTATTTTTAACCAACAAATTGCTGGTTTCCTATAGGAAAATTCCTCTACAATTTGCAGCATTGCATTAACCACCCAATGCGGGGTCAATGAAATCGATTTGAAAACATTAAACTAATTACCCGATAAATTAACTGACAATCACTTCCAGAGGAAAATCATAGAATAAGCCATACGACAGCTTAAAGTTCTTATTTCTCTGCTGGGGTAAGAGGTGCATGAACTTCCACTCAACTTGGCTCACTCAAATCTCTTTTGTTTCTGCAAAGAAAAAAAAAAAGCAAAAAATCATTCGAATGCATTGGCTTAGTCACTGAAATAAAGTTGTCCATAGACTCGTCGCACGCTTAACGTTACCACAACAGCTGGATTTTGTGGGATTTCCCCTGCACTCTAAACCAGTTCGGTGCACTTGCAAACATTTCACTATTCCAGGAGATCGCATGTGAAGCTATCGCCAAGAACTGGAACATGATGTATTGGTTTGTATCTGTGTTCCACCCGAGGCGAACAGTTGTGTTCGATAAGAGTAGTAGAGTGATGTTCGTTACAGAACGGAAAATAAAGAATTGTTTGGAAGATAAACTGGTTTTATGATCGCAATATAAGGAATACATGCATGTTCGTACTATGGTGGAAAATTCCGGTATTGCATGAAGATTTTAGGCCTCTGCTTACTACAGGTGTAAAAATGTTCCACGTATTTAGTTGTATAGATACAAGAAGGAAGAATCGAGGGTATATTAAGTTCGTTATTCCGTTATTAACTCATCGAAATAATAATTTTAGACCTAACAAAGTATATATATTATTGATCAACATAAACTTCTAAGACGATTTAACCCTTTCCGCCTGTCTGTCGGTCCGTCTGCTGTAATCAAGCTAGAGTCACAACGAATTAAGATAGGAAGCTAAAATTTTGCCCGGATCAGTATTTTGTCTGCAGGCAGGTCATGTTCGAAGATGGGCTATATTGGTTCACGATATCATATAGCCCCCATATAACAGTACCCCCGAAATTCGGTATTTTGATGATTTCGGCCACATTTTTATACCCTCAGTCATATGGCGTATAGAGGAGGGTAGATATCATTTGATACGGCCAAAATGTGCCTCGTCGAAAAAATGATTTTACACCCCAGGTCTTTTTGGACAAAACCGTTTCAGGAAACTTGGAGTCGATCAAGCGATGACCGTCCGCCCGCCTGTCTGTCGGTCTATCTGTTGTAATCACGCTAGAACCACAACGAATTAAGATGGGAAGCCAACATTTTGCACAGATCAGTCTTTTGTTTGGAAGCAGGTCAAGTTCGAAGATGGGTTATATAGGTCCACGACATCATATAGCCACCCTATAACATTACCCTCGATATTCGAATTTTTGATCATTTTCGCCACCTTCATTCATTTAGATAGGGTATATATCATTTGATACGGCCAAAACGTGCCTCATCGAAATAACGGTTTTACACCCTTGGTCTTTTTTGGACCAAATGCGTTGCAGGACATTTGGAGCCGATCTAGCGATGTCCATCCGTCTGTCTGCCTGGCGCGCACAATATCTCTCGAAGGAAGTATCTGATTTGGTCGAAACTTGGCACATATTATCATCAAACTTAGATCGAGTTCGAAGATGAGCAATATCGGTCCACTCCTTCTGGTACCTCTCCCACCAAATGTCGAACTTTTCAAAAAAATATTTTATTGCAGAGAAAGATTTTATGATTTGATTTTACTCTAATATTTGCATCAGTGCTGCGTCAGGTGCGAAAATGGACAATATCGGTCTACTCCATCAAGTACCTCCCCCACAAAGGGTCAACATTTTGAATAATAATAACTGTTACAAAATATGATGTAAGACTCCGATTGTCTTCAAATTACACACATCCGAATATTTTTATCAAGCTAAGGTCTGGCGTGAAGATGGAATATGTAGGTTCACTCATTCTGGTACCTCGCCACAAAGGGTCAATATTTTAAATATCCATGAAGTTCAAAAAACGCGAAATTAACATCCGATTTCTTTTAGGCTTGGCACTTCCCAATATTTTTATCAACGCAAGATCTGTTATAAAGATATTAGAGATCGGACCAATTCTTCTGGTACCTCTCCTTACATAGGGTTCAAAATTTTGAACAACAAAAGGCTCAAAGAAAGCGAAAAAGTCATCAAACTCTCTTCAAATTTCAAACATCCAAATGTTTTTATTAACGCAAGATCTGCCGTGGAGATGATATATATATCTGCCAACTCCTTTTGGTACCTCACCCACAAAGGATCATAATTTTCAATTCTTTTATCTGCAATAAATTGCGGAACAAGTCAGCGATTCTTTACAACTTGCTATATCTAAATATATGTCTCTTAACCACCCACCTGAGATGAATATGGAACTTATGACTTCGCATAAAATTGGATATAAATGTTCGATTTTCTTGTAATTTTCCTCACACCAATATGTTTGTCTGTATTAGATGAATTATAAGAATGGAATACTTCGGTCGACTATATCTGGTACCTCAATCACATTTTAACATTTTCAAAAAATTATCACATATCTCATATAAAGTTAAGGAAGAAGTCGATATTGTCCAAACCTGGCATGTCGCAATATTTATATCATATTTATTTAGGTCCGATACGAAGTGGACAATATTGGCCCATTCCTTCGGAACCTACTCCGTAGGGGGTCACAATAATCATAACAGAAGTCCAAATTTATTGAAATAATCGAACATTGGCTGAGGGTATAAATCTTTTGACAAAACCAACTGATCCTTTTTAACTTGTTCAATGTAATTTTGGGAGATTCTACACAAGGAGTTCCTTCTGTGTACTTACCCCCTAGAGAAGTATTTTCTGTGTAGGTCCACGATATCGTATATACCCCCGATATAATGATTGTCAAATTTTCCAATGGAATTTTAAGAAGAACTATACAATTGGGGCCATTGTAGTATCCCTCCATATTCGGTATTTTGATGATTTTAGCCAAATTGTTCAGTGGAATTGTCTGATAATCCACAAAAAGAGTTCCTTTTATGCACTTTACTCCCTGGTAGAGAATTTATAGGTGCACGACATTGTATAGTCATATAACGATACCTCCCAATATTCGTTATTTTGGTGATTTTAGGGACTGTATTCATCAGAATTGTTTCAAAGTTCGTATTTCGAGTTCATAATGGGTACTGCAGCCTATAAAAAAATTATTTATGCGGGACCACGTCTCCTGTATTTTCGATTTATTTTTTTCTTTTGTTTTAATTTGAAGTTCCTTTAAAATGGTGGAGTGTATTAAACGAACTTAATAATTTTTTCAATAATTTTCCAAAGTAGGAAAATATGTAAAATGTGACCTACTTTGCCAACGAAGTAATTTGGTACTATTTTGGAAATATTTAATTTTCAATATTCACCTCCCATAAACTTAACACAATCTCTTATCCACCAAAACAAATATCCAAAACAATTTGATCGGTTCATCATTGTGTCGAAGTGCGTGTCTCTCTAGTAACCCCTCCAAATTTATTTATCAACAGAAAAATATTAAATAAATAAAAACAAATTAATTGCCAAATTACTCTTTATTTTTTTTGCAAATTTTGCATTAATTAACGATTAGTGAATATTTAATTCAAACGTTGCCTCACAAATCTTTCAAATCGTCTTTGTTTTAAACCAGTTTAGAAAAGATCGATTAGTTGAGCCCTAGAGTCTTCCCGGTAACCGCAATCATACCATCGCACAAAATTTCGCACATCTACATTGAGAATGAGAATTCTAAAGCTTAGAACATGAAATAGTACCGGGCTTCGCGCAGTAGCGTAAAAACGTACAAAACATAAATAAATAAAACAAAGCAAAGCGTAAAAAAATTCCCAAAAATTATTCTACAAAACACACAAACAAACTAATTTATAAAATATAGAAAGTCAATTTGCAAAATGTTTTTTATTTATTTTTTTTTTTTTTATTTTTTATTATTCTTGTTAAAATTTCGTAGTATAACGTCATTGTTGTTTACTATTTATTTTTTTTATATTTTTACGAATCCATTTCAATAATTTTTTAATGTCATGAACACGTTTACTAAATTAGTCTCATTGGAGATTTAATAACCGCTTATAAATGGGACCGATTGACGGGCACTTTTGCTTTGTTTTGGGGTTTTTTTTTTCTATATCTCCTTCTTTGTTAGTTTTAATTTGACAAATTTATCGGACAATTTGTCTCAGAAGCAGTGCGCAAAAACGGTGCAACGAAATGATGCTGATAAACTATTGTGCAGGTAATTAAGATATTGGCTATTTGAAACTAGCAGCTTTATTGTTTTTTGTTTCATTAAATACTATTAACAAATACCCTAACCATTCCAGACAAAAATATCGAAAATATTTCTTAAATATTTATCCAGCATATTCATTGTTTTATAATTCAATTACGAAATAAATTTGGTAAAACTTTTGATACAGAATATCAAACATTCATAATTAATTTTGAAATTCCTACGTTTTGGCCCAAAATTGGTTCAGAAGTTTCAAAAAGTGTCAAAAAAGATAAAACTACGTTTCTACGCGGGTGTCAAAGTAAAATTTCAAATAAATTCCAGCAAAATGTACAAAACTACAACACGTACCTATAGGTGCCAATGCACTTCTATGGTGTAAAATGAACGCATAAAGTAAGAATTTTTAAAAATCTCCGATAAAAATAAAATCGCATAAAAAAGAGTTTGAAAATGCAGTTGTAATAAAAAATAAAATTTAAAAATATTTGGAATTTTGAAAAAAAAATAAATGGTACAAAAATGTACAAACTACAGGGTGAGATACGAAAAAAACTGCAACAAAATCAAACGCAATAATTTTTACATTTTTTTTTTAATTTTCTTGAAAGCAAAATATGTCGGAAACAGAATTAAGTTTTATAATAAGTTTAGATTTGTTCGAATTTGCACCTTTTGGAATTTCAATGGCTTTATCCCGAGGAGCTCATTTTCAATATTTGCCGAATGGATTATTGCGATATGTTCAGCTCACGAGCCATTTTTCGGTCACTGCGACCCGGGTTTCGATCAAGTCGCTCCTTTACTTTTCGAACCATTTCTGCTGATGTTGCTGTTTTTTTCCGACCACTTCCTTGACGTCGGGCCACGCTACCAGTATCACGGTAACGAGCGATGGTACGAGACACAAAAGATTTATTCACATTTAAATACTGGAGTGCCCCAACGATAGCCATTTGTGGTTTTCCAGCCAAATATAAAGATATCCCACCATCACGCTTGAATTTCATCACGAATAGCTTTTTTTCTGGAAAATTCTCACGAAAATGCTTTTGTACGCTTGCAAACAATATAATGTGCTGTCATTGGAATAATTTTAACAGCTGTCGGACGAGTGGCTTAGAAATGACAGCAGTCTGAATATGGTTGTAGTTTTTTTTTTATCCCACCCTGTATGTCCGTCCGTCTATCCATGTTAATTTGTAATCAAGCTACAGGTCGCAATTATGGCCCGATCCTCACGAAATTGAAAATGGAGGTGGGGTTAGTTTCAGAATATTGTTTTTGGAGATGATCGCAAAACATTTAGAGGTTGAAATGGAGCAAAAATACAGAAAAATTTCTTGATTTTAAAGTTGCTCTAAAGACTACAATCATAGAGCAATTGACGTGGAATTTTGAATGGAATTAGAGTTTAGAACTGAGTAGAAGCCCACCCACGGTCTGCGGTTAATATTTAGCGGGTAAAATAATCCGCAACTTTTATGTAATAAAAATCCGAAAATTTTATCTAAACCGCGAATATTTTCAATCCCTGCGAATTCCAAATACATTAATAGGTCACTTCTGACTATTGCAGTGACGCTGGGTATTATTTGGTTAAGAATTAAATCCTATTGTTTGTGAAGATGTACATTTCGAGGTACAAAAGAAAAATTAAAATTTTCCTGATTTTGCAGCCACAATAGCATGAGGAGAGTTAAGGACAAGGTAAAGGTCTAGCATTTCGGATTACCATGGGATTATATTTAGCTGGTCCAATGGTTCCAATGCCTAAAAGCACGAGGGAGTTCATATGGACAAATACCTCCGATCAAACATCTCTTTCAAATCTATTTTTTTTTTTTTTTTTTTTTGATCCGACATATTTTATCCGACAGAGGCAGACAAGATAAAAATGAGTAATGCCTTTCATAAAACCGTGCTGCATTATAGTACGCAATGGAGAAACTGTCATCTTAAATCGCATTCAGTTCAAGACTATTTAAAAATTCCCCTATTTTTATTTTGTGGTATTTTTTTATTCTCACCCCACTCTGCAACTTTCTAGGAAATGTGCAATGAATCTTCTTGTTATTGTTATCAATTCGATCGATTCGAACTCGTTCAGCGTTGACGTTCGAAGCGAAGAACGGAATCTTATTACCAAGATGGGGGCATTACCAAACTACACTTCGTGGTTTGCCTCTGACGTCAGCTATAACCAGGTGCTGGCACGCCAATAGCGTTGATGGCGATGCTGATGAAGACAGTAACAAAGAGAAGTAAACAAAGACCTGCCTCCTTTCCGCTGGTGATGGTCGAGTGCAGAAGCGCTGTCGCCACTGCGGAGAAGTTAGCTTATAATTTGCCCATGTTTTTAAGCTGCGTATGAATCGCTTGAGTTCGGACGTATAGCACGCAAAATAAATCATGAATAGTAAACAAATAAAAATAAATACGAAATAAAAACAACCAATTAAAGGGTTAATTATTGGCAGCTGACAGAGGACAGATTCTTGTTTTGGTCTTTAAGTTGTTTTTTCAGTTTCGAGGAAGGGGTGTATCAATTAAATAATTTTCCATTGCTATTTTTCGTCACACCACTGTAGTACCGGCCAATAGAAAATTATTGTAATTAATTATTATCACAAGCTCTGCATCATTTCCAACATTTAATCCGATTCCCAATAAATAGAATGGGATTTACTTTTGATGTGACGAGACGAGAGATTTTCGTCATTGCAATTCCAGCTGGCGTGTTTGAACGACAACGCACGCTTAGAACTTGCTCGCAGCCAGTGCGGAGGAATGCGAATGCAATTGTTGTCATAGCATCTGTGCGAGACACTCAATTGGCACTTGGAGCGATGATTCAGCAGAAACAAAACTTTGCATTTCCTGCATCACGACAACTTAAATTTGTTTACAAATTATCGCAAAACAGAAGCCTACAATGTAAATTTAAACAAAAGTGTGCTTTTTGTTGTTTAAAAAAAAATAGCATTAGTTTGTAAAGATTTAAATGCATGACGGTTTGAATTATTCAGATGTGGTTAATTTGGCGGTGTTCAGAATCTATATTAATTGACAACGTCCAGACGAAATGGCAGAAGCTTGAATCTTGACATTTTTGGTGAGGGTAACTCTTGGCCCGAAGGGTTCAGATAAGGCTGGGTTTTTGGAAATTCGTACTAGAACGGTACGAAAAATTATTAAAAGGTACTAAATATGGTACCCTTTGTATTTGAGCAAGCAGAGCTGAAATTCCTTAATTTGGAATGAGGGACACTGATGGAGTGTATGCTATATATGCCGAAGGGTTTTTGGAAATGCGCAATATAAGTGTACGAAAAGTACTAAAATGTACTACATATCGTACTATTGCGTAACATGTGAACGGTTAGAGCTAAAAACTTGAAATTTGGCATGGAAATCAGGGTTGAGGAGTAGGAGACGATGTAAGGATGTAGTTTTGGAAGTGTATACTCACGTATACGAAAAGTACTAAATGGTACTAAATTTAGTACAATTTGAATTTGGATGAAAGGATGAAGCTGGAATCCTGAAATTTAAAATAAACATTACTGTGAAATAAACATTGCTGCGAAATGTGTACGAATGTGCACAAAAATTACTAAATGGTACGAAATCTGGTACAATTTCGATTTGGATGAACCGATAGAACTGGAATTCTGAATTTTAGAAATAAGATTAATATTGCATTCAAGGACTGAGAAATTTGGGTAGTTTTGGAAATTATGCGTACTTATGTGTACTAAATGGTACTTAATTTTGTACAATTTAAAAGTTTGGAAAAACCGGTACGGGTGGAATTCTAAAACTTAAAAATAAGATTTCTATTGGATTTAATGGTACTAATGGTACTTAATTTGTCGCAATTCGAATTGGGTTGAACCAATAGAGCTGGTATCCTGAAAATTGTATATAAGATTACTGGTGTAGTGTAGGATTGGGATATGTAGATAGTCATGGAAGATTGTTCCTATATTTACTAAAATGTACTAAATTTGGTACAATTAAGATTTATATATATTTGGTACAATTTGAAATTAGGGGAACCGATAAGGTTGGAATGCTGAACTTTGGAATTAGGATTGTGGTATGCAGGAACCATTACAAATTCGTACATATGTGTAATAAATAGTACTAAATTTGGAACAATTAGGTTTTAATTGAACATATAGTGTCGGAATCCTGATATTGGGAAAACGGTTGCTATTAGATTGTATGATGCGGGTTGTTATGGGAATATGTAATTAGTGTACTAAATTGCCCTCATTCATTCACTCGTACAAAATGTTTATACAAAATATGGGTCTTATCAAAACAGACTCCAATGTTAACATATTTTCCGCATTAAGGCTTACCGTCCATTGTATTACTTCGTTACATCCTAATGTGACATATATGCGACCATTACAAGCTGCTGCTGCAAATATATGTGTAAGAGAACATATCCCGCAGCCAAATCAGGTTTACATTGACATGATTAAACATGTAGCTGGGATTTTCCAACATCAGCCTTGTTGCCAAAAGGAAGATTCGACGCACGGGGATTTTTGGACATCAGTCGTTCGAGCAACAAAATATGGCAAACATAAAAAATGAGGCAGAAGAATGTGGGATGTGTAGAATGTTTAGATAAAATATAAAAAAATTCAATAATGTTGGAAAAATTGAATAGAAGCTTCAAAATACTAGAATCACGTTTTTAAAATGTTGTTCAATTCTCTGATTTTTTTTAATATGGCAATGGATTATTGCTGAAAGAAAGTGTTGAAAAGCTGCAAAATATGTAAAAAAAAGAACCTGAAGCTAATATCTTGAAATTTCTCACGAGGATAAGTTTTGGTGCGTAGGCATGTTAAAACTGAGTAACGAGTTTGAAATCTAAGGGTGATACATGTATTTGGTTTAGGAATGTGTACTAAGTGTTTGAACTGTACTAAGTGGTACTAAACTTGCACAGTTTCGATTAGGCGGAAATGCGTACTATATTTGTACGAAAAGTACTAAATGGTACTAAATTTGGTATTTAATGGAGGGACTGAAATTTGATGTGGATGTCAATGTTGGTTGGTGTACGAAAACTACTTAATGGTACTAAGTTTGGTATTGGGTGAAGAAATAGATTTGAAATCCTGCAATTTAATATTGAGGTCTTCTTGGTATCTGGGATTGAGATTTGGAGGTGGGTTTGAAAATGAGTACTATAATCGTACGAAAAGTATTAAATAGTTACTAAAGAATAAGGCTGGAATCCTGAAATTTGATATGGATGTCACTGTTGGTTTCTTGAAAAAAAAAACGATGATATAGTTTTCGACAGAAGCAGTAGGTCTATTATGCAATGGTTATATACATAAGGATGAGGATGGGAAGTGGCTTGGAAAATTCGTCCTATTTTTGTACCAAAAGTATTAAATGGTACCAAATTTGGTAGTGGGTAAAGGGATAGATTAACATTTTTGAAATTTGATATTTAGGTAAGTGATGGTATCTGTGTGAGATTTGGAGGTGTTTTTGAAAATGTGTTCAAAATTGTGTATGAAAAGTACTAAATGTTACCAAATGTGATATTAAGTGAATGTATAGAGCTCGAAACTCAAGATTTGATATTAAGGTCTCTGTTGGTATCTGAAATTGACATACGAAGATTGTTTTTAAAATATGTACTTTAATACTAAATTTACTAAATAGTACTAAAGTACTAAATAGTACTAAAAATGGTATTGGGTAAATGGATAGAGCTTAAAACGTGAAATTGCATATTCCTTAACTTTTGATGTCTGGGATTGCAATATGGAATGGTTTTGCAAAATAGTACTAAAATTATACAAAAAGTACTAAATTTTACTAAATTTTGTATGAAGTGGGTCTATGAAGCTGGAGTCCCAAATTTTGATATTGTAGTTCGTTGGTATTTGGTGGAGGTTTTACGTACCATAAATGTTTGAAAAGCACTAAATGGAACTCATTTTGGATCACTGTTCGTGTTGGATGAAAGATGTACATTATTTCGGATGTACGTACTAAATTTTACTAAATTTGTAATTTGGTTAAGGGAGCTGAAATTCTGAAATGTGATTTAGAGGTTACTGTTGGTTTCTAGAGTTTACATACGGAGACGTCGAAACAGTTTTCGACTGAAAAATGGGATGTGGATCGACTGTGCAATGATTTTATAAATTTCATCTTTGGTAAACTTCAAAATGAAGAAATTTAAAGACTTTTTGGTGTAAAAGGGCTTTAAAATTCTGCTGAGTAGATTTTGAGGCGAAATTTATTTTTGCACAAAGACGAACAACAATATTATTTAGCAAACTACAAACAAGCACAAAAGTATTCTGGCGATACTTACGTTTGTTGTCTGCGCAAAAGGAAAAGCACTTTAAATTATGGTTTCAAATTAAAAATGACTCAGCCGGTCAACTTTGTTTATATGAAAATTCACAATATTTTTGATCTGTCGATCCACTTTTCTAAAACTCCAAGAAGAATAATGCTGGTTTTACAGATGTGACGACATCGATAGGTTTTAATTGTCGATATCGATTAGGTCCATGTCGATGTTGTTGGGTCTATTCCCAACATATTATTTTTTCTAACAAAACATTTGTATGCCGATTATAGGGACATGCCATGCCAATTTAATAAAACCTAATTAACAGATTGTTTCTTTTAGTGAAGCGACGACGAGCAGATCCTTAAGGTGATTACTACTGAACACCGACCCTACGCTCCATCTTATGGTGAAGGGGAAAAACTTGGTGGATTTTAATTTTTCTGCCGGTAATTATTTTAAATACCTATGGTGTTTGTAGGTATTTATTTTATCTCATCCCATTAAAGGATGTAAAACTGAACTACATTGTAATTACAATACAACTGTTTAAATCTAAAGAACCAGTTTTTTGGTGTACATGTCAAGAGAAAATAAAACAAATAACAACAATAATATCCTTTTGTTATAATAATCATTTTAAATTAGGCATTTTTAACATTCCACAAAATCGGCAACAAATGAAATTTAATTAACTAATAATTAGAGTAATCCAAGTTATATAAACTTTATAACGTCTATTAAAATACATGAATCAAAATCCTGTTGAATAATGGCCCATGCGGGATCCACGTAGTTCAATATTATAACAAGTTGAAAAGTATCAGTCGGTTTAGCCGACAAATATATACCCTCAAGCTAATGTTTAATTTTTTAAATATATTTTGACTTATGTTACGATTATTCAAATCGTTGACCCTCTTGGAGTAGGTTCCGAAGGATTGGGACAATATTGTTCATTTCGTATCGGTCCTAAATAAATATCATATAAATATTGGAACATGCCAGGTTTGGACTATATTGGTTATTTCCTTCACTTCGTATGAAATATGCAATCAAAGTATTCCATTTCCATACCTCATCTAATACAGATAAAAATATTGGAATGTGCAAAATTTCAAGAAAATCTAAAATTTATTTCCAATTTTGTGCGAAATCAAAAATTCCATATTCATCTTAGGTTGTAAAGAATCGCCGATTTGTTTCGCAAGATATGATAGATAAAAGTATTGAAATTTGTGACTCTTTATGGGTGAGTTACCAGAAGGAGTTTGCATCTTCACAACAGATGATGAATGGACTTTATTTCGTTTTCTTTGAGCGTTTTTCAAAATCTTGAGCCCTTTGTTGGGGGAGGTACCAGAAGGAGTGGACCGATATATACCAAGTCTTTCGTTAGTAGAAATAATGGGATATGTGAAATATGAGAAGAACCGGATGCTCATTTCGGATTTTATAATGGTTTTGGTTACTCAAAACTATGATCTTTTGTGGGGAGATACCCGAAGAAATGGTCCAATCTCTACCATCTTTATAACAGATCTTGTTTTAACGGAAATATTCAGATGTACCAAGTCTAAATGGAATCGGATGTTAGATTCGCTCTTTATGAGCTTCATGGATAATACAAATTTTGACCCTTTGTGTGGGAGGTACCAGAAGGAGTGGATCGATATACTTCATTTTCATAGCATATCTTGTGTTAGTAGAAATAATTAGATGTGTGAAATATGAAGAGAACCGGCTGCTCATTTCCGATTTTATAATCGTTTTGGTTATAAAAAACTTTGACCGTTTGTGGGAGAGGTACCAGAAGGAATGGTCCAATCTCTACCATCTTTAAAACAGATCTTTTGCTGATGAAAATATTAAGACGTACTAAGTCTGAATGGAATCGGATTTTAATTTCGCGTTTTATCAGCTTCATGGATATTCAACATTTTGACCCTTTATGGGGGAGGTACCAGAAGAAGTGGACCGGTATATCCCATCTTCACAGCAGATGAAGAGAACCAGATGCTCATTTCCAATTTTATAATCGTTTTGGTTATTCAAAACTTTGACCTTTGTGGGCGAGGTACCAGAAGGAATGGTCCGATCTCTTCTCTCTTTAAAACAGATTTTGTGTTTATGGAAATATTGAGATGTGCCAGGTCTGAATGGCATCGGAGGTTAGTTTCACGTTTATGAGTTAAATGGATATTCAAAATTTTGACCCCTTGTGCGGGAGGTACCACTCCAAATGTCCTCAAACAGATTTGGTCCAAAGAGACCTAGGGTCGATGAGGCACGTTTTGGCCGTATCAAATTATATAAACCCTCTCTAGCCATATGGCTGGGTATTAAAAATATACACATGTTCATATTTTGGAAAATATTGAAAATATCGTCTTTTTTGTTGTAATAAATCTTTGTGATTTTGTAATTGTTCGGCTGGCAACATTCAAGCTAATATACACAAGTTTTTATTGTTTCTAATTTTGTTTACTAATTAAAAACTATCACCCCCTGCTACCTCCACTTACCCAGCCAAGATAAACAATTGATTTGGTTTAAATCATAACGGTCTGAAAGTTTAATTAAAACTGTCACTAAATTGACTTTTACTACAACGGCAGTAAGATTCAAAACATCAACGGCAACAACAACAAAACAAACAGTCATGAAAAACTATTTTCCCAGCCCTCAATTAATGAATGAACAAGTGGCGGTCGGTTGCATTGATGCTGGGAGGACAATGGGCAAAAAAAATTGCCAACAAATGCAAGCTTTTATACAAACATTCATACATTTGTTTTTATTACTCAATTTTCCCCAAGAAAATGTTTCAATTGAAATAATTCAATATTCAAAGAGAAGCCCCAGAAGAGAACTAGTCATAGAATTGGAAGAGAAATCTTCAGAATAAAATGTGTGTTTTTCCAAACCATAACCCAACAAACAATTAGAACAACAAACAATTAGAAACCCCAAATGAGAGAGTCTGATCCATACCGGCATCAAGACACCCGAGAGCATTTCCACAAAATCCAATACGCTCTCATAAATTTTGCCGCTTTGGTCAGGGGGGCTTGGTTCATACAAGCGTTATGTCTCGTGCCGTAAGAGCAAACAAGTGTGTGCGATGAATCAAACCGCCGAACAGTATTTGTGTGTTTTGTTTAGATTTCGGTGCAGCTCCAAAACCCAGAAAACCCCCCCAAACCAGGTATCCAAACAATTGGACGAATGAGCATCTGTTTGTGTGTGTGTGTGTGAGTGTTGAAGAGGTATCTGCGACAAACTAAAATAAAACCCAAACAAAATAAACCAACGAACATGTCCACTCGTTTACGCTGTCTCGGTGGCTGGCTGACTGACTGGCTGGTTGGTTGTGTGCTTTTATTTTTAGTTGGAACTTTTTCGCGTATATAAGTAACTCTTCGGCCGGGGTTCTGATTAGTCTTTAAAACGCTCTTTTGTTTGAAACGTTCAAACGTTCACGACTATCAAACGCAAAGCTCAAGCGAATATAACTTACAAAAAATATAACTGAAATTTAAATCTTAACAAAAGAAAAATTGTTTAAAAAATATATTCTGAAAAATTAAAACACTTAAATTAAAAACTAAAATAAAAAATAAAGTGAAAAGTGAGAATAACATTTTTAAATCAACGAAAAAATAAGAAAAGTATGTATGAGAAAAAAATATTAAAAAAGACTCAACAAAAAATATAAATATAAATTTTTAAAATATGAAAAACCATATTCATATATAGAAAACATAAATAATATGCAAATATATATTACATTGCATTACAAGGAGTTAATGGAGTGGATTTAAATTCTATGGATTTTCCACAAAAAAATAAAGAACTTTTTTTAAATATTTGTCATATTATTAAAAGAAAAACAATGAATTTTAAAACTACAATATTTATAGTGAAATGCAAATCAGTATCAAAGGATATTCTTGTTAACAAAGGATACTGGCCTTGGCGAGTGATTTAAAGATCTATATTTAATGTATTTTTATTATTTTCAAATTTAAATTAAATGCTTCAAAACCTCAACACATTTCAAATGAAATCGCAGGATGTAAAAAAAGATTACATTTTTATCCCAATATACAAGGAATATCCCTCTACTCATTTCAATGGAAAATGGAATCATTTACAGACTTCCAATAAAAAATAGTGTTTTTCAAATAATTATCGAATTTTAAAAAATAAAATAAGGCAAAAAAGGATCGGCGTCACGGCTGTCAAAGAACAAAAAAATATAAGCATGTTAAGAGGACTTTATGTTTGGCCTCCGTTTACGAAGAAAACAAGCTCAACGATATCCAAATCTGTTGAAAACTATGGTGAAGGGCTTTAAATAATCTTGTGAAATGGGGTTCTATCGGCTAAAAAATCCAAATAAAAGAAAAGTATCAACAATAAAGAGCTATCACCAGTTTGGCCCCTATCTGAGTTTTTGAAGTACTATCTGCAAAATCCTGGGATCCATATTAAATGTTCGATCTACAGTGGGATTTATTGGGTGAAAAGCAAAACGTTAAATGTCTAAAAGACATTTTGCGACGGCTAGTTCTATGCACTCAGAATACAAAAGAGGTACAGGTATCTGTGCTAAATTTTAAATTACAACATAAAAGGATGTAGCCTCTATCTTAAACAAGTCTGCGAAATGGATTAAATTTTTATCAGACTCCGACTCCCGAGTCGGCTCCGAAACCAAAATCCTAATTTTTCAAGAGGAAGCGGGTGAAAATGATATATTTGATACGGCCAAAACGTTCCTCATCGAAATAACGTTTTTAGAGGTCTCTTTGGACCAAATGTGTTTCAGAACATTTGGAGTCGATCTAGCGATGTCCGTCCGTATGTCTGTCTACTGGCTGGTGCGCACTATAACTCTCGAAGTGTGTATCCGATTTGGTCCAAACTTGGTACATCATAATATTATTATCGGAGTTCGGATATGGGCAATATCGGTCCACTCCTTCTGGTACCTCCCCCACAAAAGGTCTACATTTTCAAACAAAAAAAAATAGTTTAATGCACAGAAAGAGAAAGGATAATCCCATTTTGCTCCAACTTTGCGAATACTAATATTTGCATCAGTGCTAGATCTGGTGCGAAAATGGACAGTATCGGTCCACTCCATGAAGTGCCTCTCCCACAGAGGGTCAACATTTTGAATATCCATGAAGCTCATAAACCGCCAAATTAATATTCCATTCCGACTTCGAACATCTCAATATTTCTATCAACACAAGATCTGTTATAAAGATGGTAGACATCGGACGATTCTTTCTGGTACCTCCCCCACAAAGGGTCAAAGTTTTGAAAAACAAAACGCTCAAAGAAAGTGAGATAAACATCCAACTCTCTTCACATCCAAATATTTTTGCCAACGCAAGATCTGTTGTGGAGGTGATATATATCTGTCAATCCTTTCGGCTACCTCACCCACAAAGGATCACAATTTCCAATACTTATATCTGTCATAACTTGCGAAACAAGTCGGCGATTCTATGCAACTTGATATATCTTAATATTTCTCTTATCCAAAAATCTGATATGAATATGTAATTTATTGCAATTTATGATTTCACATAAAGTTTTATATAAATGTTCGATTTCATTCAAATTTTACAAGATGTAGTATGGAAATGGAATACTTCGGTCCGCTATATCTGTTATTATTTCCATATTTCCACATTTTTCAAAAATTTGCACATATATCATATAAGGTATAAGAAATAGTCGATATAGTCCAAATATGGTTCGCTGTAATATTTATATCAGACTTAGATCAGATACGAATTGGTCAATATTGGCCAACTGCTTCGTAATCTCCCCCAGTTTTGAAAAATCATAATTCAGTGATTCGAAATGGGGGAACGTTTCTCCACTGGTTAACAATTGTACAAACAGTGCATATCATATAAGGTATAGTGCAAATACTAATCTGAGTCAGTGCTTTGAAATAGGAAAACGTTTCACCACTGGATAACGATGATACAAGCAGTGTATACTTATATAGTGGCCTCGTAGACAAGAAGAGTAGAAAAGAATATCCTATGGCTTTGTATTTCATAAAAATATTTTTTTTTTGTTTTTGCCCAAAGAATTGTGTCTAAAATATTGGGCGCCACTTTCGTCAACTTTTACTTGTCTTTCTAAGCGTGGCTGCATAATTCTTACTAAAACAGTAAAGTTGGACAAAGAATGCGCACAATATTTTAAAAAGAATATGACGACCAATATTTTAGGATTATTTGGCATTTCAATTCTCTAATGTCGTACGTTAATATCGTTTTCCAAATTCACCTCTTTTGGCCACGAAGTGTAACCATGAATGGTCAGTCTTTAGACTTTTCCATGTGGCCACTCATATTTATAAATTTATTATGGCACGGCTTTAAGAAATATTAACAATTATTATTATCATTACACCATGGCCGTTTTTATGTCGAAATCTTAAATTTTGACAGCGGCAACACCTTCTGTGGCACAAAAATTAAATTTATTACCTAAGGAAATGCAGGCTTTTAAACGGCATTGCAGCAACCGTTTGCACCAAAATGTTGTTCTCGAAATGGTTCTAAGTAACAAAAACAAAAAATAAAGCCAAAAAAGAGTCTTAAGAATGTCTTTACTAAATGGATTAAGAATAAATAAAATAAAAGAAATAAAACAGCTGTGGCAATTTATTGCATCGATTCCAATGTTTTTTTTTAATGCCATATTTTTGATACCTCCCAGCTGAGGTACATACTTCCAACAACAATAAAGTGTTTTAAATCCAGTTCCCACTTCTTAAGATCGAAATGAGAAAAAAATAAAGGAATTATTCATTCTTTCACTAGAAAATCTTACATTTAATTGTTCAACTAAATGGCCAGCTCCGCCATGCACAACAAATGCATTTAACATAAATGTATATGTATGTGTGTCTTTAATAAGAAAAATCCGTAGTGGGTTTCCAGAATTTGTGAATACCCTAATTATTTGCCATAATTTGTTGTTGTCTTATTCCGATTTTTTTTTCTCATTTCCGATCCGATTGACTCATAGCTTCTGGCTTAAGTCTAGAACTAGAATATCAAATGCTAATTGTCTTCTGTCGTCCCAATTCGAAGAAAATGCAGTTTCATGAAATCCTAATTGATTTGAATTGAATTAAGCCCATTGTGAATGTCATTTTTGTTTTTGGAATAAATAAATAAAACAAAACTGCCAGCCAGTGGACATCACAAAGGTATGGGTAATGTATTAGGGCGTATCTGAGAACTGCAAATAGTTTTGTTACAGAAATTCCAAATATTGCATCTGTTTTGATTTCGCTTCAATTTAGTTGATATGCAAATTATTTATACATATTGCAAATAGATAATAGATTATTAAATAAACAAATGAAAAACAAAAAAAAAAGCAGAAATTTAAACTTGTTTTCTAATATTCCCAGTTAATTGTTAGTAAATACATTTTTGCGGTTATTTTTTTTTTTTTACTTGAATTCTCTTTGATAAATGAATGCTTCTGCTATTAATCGAATTAGCATTTTTGGTTTAGAAACTTAAACTGGACTTGATTCTAGCATTTTGTGATTTGACAATAGCTAGAATGCAAAACGATACGGGTAATTATTTTATTTGGTCACTAAAGTCCCAATCAAATATTTTTTATTCAAAATTTTTGGGAGAAAAAATTCTAAAATTGTTGCAGTGTTGTTTTATTGTTTTTAATATCCTCATCCATCTAAGTCTCTTTGGACCAAAAATCACTTTCAGGACATTTGGAGTCGATCTAGCGATGTCCGTCCGTCTGTCTGGCTGGCTGGTGCGCACAATAACTCTCGAATTCGGAGATGGGCAATATCGGTCAATTCTTACTGGCACCTCTCCCACAAAAGTTCGAAATTTTAAAAGAAAATATTTTGCTGCACAAAAAGAGAAAAGATGATCCGATTTTGCTGCAACTTTGCCAATAATAATATGTGCATTAGTATTAGGTCAGGTGCGAAAAACGGGACAATATCGGTCCACTCCATCAAGGGTTAAATTTTTAATAATTATAACTCATATAAAATGTGAAGTAAGAGTCCGATTGTCTTCAAATTACTCACACCACATTATTTTTTTACCCAAGGTCTGGTCAACTCCTTCTTGTACCTCCCCCACAAATTTGGCCAGAATTTGGAATAGCCATAAAGCTAGTAAAACGCGAAAAAAAGCATCTAATTCTCTTCAAATTTCACACATCTCAATATTTTTACTAACAAAAGATCTGCTGTGAATATGTGATATATTGGGACCAAATTTTTTTAATATCCATGAAGCTCATAAAACGCAAAATTAACATCCGATTCCATTCAGACTTGGCACATCTTAATGTTTCTATCCTCACAAGATGGTAGAGATGGGACCATTCCTTCTCGTACCTCCCCCACAAAGTGTTAAAATGTTGAATAACCAAAACGATCATAAAATCCGAAATAAGCATCCATTTCTCTTCAAATTACACACATCACAATACTTTTATTAACCCAAGGTCTGGTGTGAAAATGGAATATATCGATTAATTCCTTCTGGTACCTCCCTCACAAAAGTCAAAATATTGAATATTCATGAAGCTCATAAAACACGAAATTAAACCCCGATTCCATTCAGGCTTGTCACATATCAATATTTCCATCAATACAATATATTTTATAAATATGGTAGAGATCGGACCATTCCTCCTGGTACCTCCCCCAGATAGGGTTCAAGATTTTGATAAACAAGACGCTCAAAGAAAGCGAAATAAGCATCCAGCCCTCTTCAAATTTCGTACATACAAACATTTTTACAAACTCAAGATCGGTTGTGAAGATGATATATAGCAGCGAACCGCTTTTGCTTAGGTCCGATACGACATGAACAACATTGGCCCCTTCCATCGGAACTTTCTCCATAGAGGGTCAACAATTTTCAAAATATATTTAAATAATCGAACATTGGCTGAGGGTATACACCATTCGGCAAAACCGACTGATACTTCTTAACGTGGTTTGTTAAAAATATTTAATTTCCCCTGAATTTACAAGAGGTAAACGTAAATTTCTGTATTTATTGTCAAAATGATAAATTTTTTGTTATGTGACAATCTTACAAAGAATACATATCTCTCTAATTATTGAAAACTTGATAAAATACCACATTGAATACAAATGGTTGGTGAATTGAAAAAAATACTTTGAATAACGGCCACTTTTTTGCCAAAATAAAAAAAAATAATAATAATAATAATAATGAAATTCAATGTTAATTTCTATGATGGATGTTCTTATAACTGTTGCGATTTGGCGCCCAACAAAACAAACGATTGACACACAAATTATTCCAACTGTCAGACGAATCAAGAACACCAAACATTACAAATTATTAAATTGTCATAAACAATTTGCTGCCAAACAAACAGACGAACGAACGAACGGAATCAACGACTTGACTATTTGGTGAGCATGATCGGCGGCAAATAAATGCAACAAATTAAAACAAAAGAAGAAAAAAAAAAAAAACAAACAAAAATTATGCTTACATTGTTGTGTCAGAGTTAACAAGTTTCCCTGGTGTAAAGCGAACGGCTTCTTTGCCACTGACCGGCCAGCGAATGCTGCCGTCCGACTTCAGCGAGTTTTTTTTTCGTTTTGCATTTTCGGTAAGAATGCTCGCTGGCTCGCTGGCACACAGAATTCTGTTTGCACTTGCGCAATGCGATGTTGCAACACACACCACGAGGCAAAGTCAATGGTAGGTAGCTGCAACATTCGAAGAGTTCATTGACACAGAAACGAACCACAAATGAATATAATCGTGGCTATAATTTTAGGATTTTGGTTTTTTTCCGTTTTTTTTTTTTTTCAATTTATTGAAAATAATTTAGAAAGAGTTGCCAGGCACGTAGAAAATGGGTATTATTATCAAAATTGATTATTGCCTTTTTTCATAGATTCAATGAGACAATGCCTAAAAATGGGGTCTTAAAGAGGTGGTAAATTAATTTTGGGGAATTTATTCTCTCTCTGATTTAAATATTAAATCTAATGGAAGAAGGCCATTAACAATTGATTATAGAGCAAATTTACATTTGGCAATGTACCACAATTTTTATTATTTCGATACGAGGGGTTGAAGAGAAGGGAGGAGGCTTCATTTTTCTCACCCTTGTGGTTATTGGGATTGGCTAATAAAAATCAGGATATATGCGAAATAGAAGCGGGTATCGAAATTAATACAATTAGAAATTGCCCACAACTTCATCAGCGAAAGTTCACCTTAAAATTTGAGATTAGTTCCAACAGTTTGAGTTAGGCCTTTTTAGTACCAAAAATGTACACTTTGTTTAGTTTTTTTAATTAAAACTTTATATATCGTAATACATTTTCAGATTTTCAAGGTTTTAATTATTTTTCAAATTTTTCGTTTTTGGAAACTATTTCAATGTCTACATATGAGAACCCTAGAAACCAACAGTGGCCCTAATATCAAAAATTTTAGCTCTATCCCTTCACCCCCATTCCAAATTTAGTAACATTTAGTATGCATATTCAAAATAATCTACTTCTCTTTATCCTAGTGCGATTTAGAACTTTTCGAACAATAATAGTATCTTTTTGCAAAACCACCACCACTTCTCAACACAAGATACCAACAGAGACCCTCAATACAAAATTTTTGGACTCAAGCTCTATACAATCACTCAATTCCTAATTTAGTAACATTTTGTACTTTTCGTACAATTTTAGTACCAATTTAGTACTTTTCGAACAATTGTAGTACCTTCACCCAGTACCATAGTACTTTTTAGTACTTTGGTATCCCAATTCCAGATCCCAACAGAAAGCTCAATATCAAATTTAAGAAATCTATCCCTGCACCTAACAACAAATTTTGTACCATTTAGTACTTTTCGTACAACATTACACGTACACATTTCCAAACCACCTCGAAAATCTCAAACAAAGATACCATTAGTATTCTAATAGAACATAACTTTGAGTTTCAAACCAACCATCAGTTTCAGATTTCAAATCAACCAATACAAAATTTTCGAAATTCTAGTTCTAACCCTTCAACCATAGAACATGTTAGTAAAACTTAGTACCTTTCGTACAATTATAGTGCACACTTGCAAAATCGCCTCCATATCACAATTCCAGATACCAAGAGAGATCACAATATCAAATTTTGAGGATTCCAGTTCTAACCCTTGATCTAAAACCCAATTTTGTAACGCTTAGTACTTTTTGTGCAAATATTGTAAAAACTTAAAAAAAATCCCATATATCAATACCAGGTAACAACAGCGACCTCAATATCAGCCCTATTCCATCATCCAATACTAAATTTAGTACAATTTTCCAATTTTTTTTTTATTATGTGCATATGCAGTATTTATGATATTTGCATATTTTTCGTAAGTTCCATGTCTTTGTATTGAATTTCAATTATATTCAAAAAAATTATTTTATATCCAATTTGCTAAGAAGTTTTTAATACAAATTATTATTTGTAGGGAGATTTTTCGAAGTGGGGTGGAGGTGGTTTTTTTTCTATATTTTTTTCAATGGAACGTGCATCATTTCTTAGCCATTATAGGTCATATTTACATGTCTTATGGTATTGACTTGCTTGTATCAAGCTTCTTGATCAAAGTACTAAGAGCTTGTTAGATAATTTTCCAATTGCCATAGTTTACGTATCAGCTTTACAAGGTTATGGACAATATTTGGTAACAACAAATCATTAAACTGCATAAATAGGTACACCATAAATCATCTATTATTTTTACAGAAGGACATTCCACGTTTGACAGTTTTCGAAAGGGAAACTAAAGGAAAATCGGTTAATTTGGACAATTATTATTTTTTTCCAATTTTTTCTAACGGACATTATCGCATTTATGATTTTTCACGTTCTCATTACCAATTGGAATATGGAAAATACAATGGCTAGCCGTGTAGAGCTGCAGCAAAAGTGGCCAGCAATTAGTTTTTCGGTTGACTGAACAATTGGACCTTTGGGAGCTACTGGCTGGCTGGTCGACTGGTCATTTGAATAGTTATTCAATTGAAGGCAACGGCGATTGCTGTTTTTCTTAATATTAATTTATTGGTGGTATTGTTTTGAATTTTGCTCTTTTTTTGGTGTTGCTCATTGTTTAAATGATTGTAATTTGCAATTGTTGAAAACCCAACAAAAACAAAAAAAAAAAACAAAATTGAACAGAAAACAAAACCGGCGCGTCGCAGCGGTAACAAATTACCGTTGATTTAATGTACCGCAACGTCAGTAAAATCGCATTTTTTTGCACCAAGCTTCACCTTCAGCGCCTGGCCACACTTTGGATGGATGAGGTGAAATCTTTAGCGCCCCTGGCAGGCCCCCTCTCACAACTGACTGGCTGACTGACAGCAACAATTACGCCATCGCTTATGGAGGCCGGTACAGCGGCACCTTTCTGGTCTTTCGATGGCCACTCAAGGTCAATGATTACAAATTGTTCTGGCCGCTCTTGAAGAACCCAAAACCTACAGATGGATGATCGTAATTCGTAAGCGCATAACACATTTCATTTGTTGTGGCAGCAATTTTAATTATTCGATTGTTTCAGCGAAACGTCGTTGTCCGTCCGGAAAAGCGTTCCACACAAATTGAAGGGGGAGGGGGTAAATTGAAAGGGTTTAATTTTGTGCCACAAGTGGCAATGCAATGATGTTGCATTTATTGATTCTGTTGTTAGACCACCTGATTTGATGTTAAACTAAAAATAGTCGACGTTGTCGTTATCGTCATAATGTTATTATGAAATAAATCAGCATGGCGCCCAATTTAGTTTAGGCATTTCCTTTTTTAATATTTTATGAAAGCTTTGCTGTTTAGATTTCCACTTGGAATTTATTTTATGTGGGGGATGTGAATTATAGTCCTATTGGTACCAGTAAGCGGTATCTGTCAGAAAGGTTGAAAATAATTTCCAAAGGTACACCTTTTTGGAAAACCTTGTTGTACAATTTCCAATGACAAATATAAGTTTCTCTGATTATAAAATGTCCAGCAGAGTCTTGCGAGCAATCATCTGATTCGGGCTGCTAGGAAAGGAATTAAGAACGCAAAAATAAAATAAAAAAATAAAAATGGAGCCGAAAAAAACAAAACAACTAGGCCTGTGATTTCCAAAATAAATTGGTTGTCCAAATATAAATCACCGGAAGGAGAAGAAGAAGAGTTGCAAGTGATTTCAAGAAGAAATTTGTCCACCAAAAATTTTTAAACTCTCATTAAAAGAACTATTAACATTTCTCTATCTCTCTCTCTCGAACCGCTCTCTCTCTCTCGTTTGTAAAACTGTTGGGTCAACAGAAGACTTCTAGTAACAGTTTGCAAAAAATTTTACAAATTTTAGGGTAACCAGACACACCTTATATATTGAAAATCGTTTCTCTGTCCTCAACGGTCTCGTTACCTTTCTTACAATAAATTTGGATTTCGCCTCTTCAGTCAAACTCCTATCTAAAAAATTTACTATTGAAGACTAGTAATTGCCTACCACAAGCAGCAAAGTTTTTATACCCTTAATCATATGGCTAGAGAGGAGGTATATATCGTTTGATATGGGCGAAACGTTCGTCCGTCTGGCTGCCTGGCTGCCTGGCTCGTGCACATGATAACTTTCGAAGGGAGTATCCGATTCGATCCAAACTTGGTACATCGTAATATTATTGACAAACATAGATCAAGTTCGGAGATGGACAACCACTCCTTCTGGTACCTCCCATACAAATTGTCAACATTTTCAAAGAAAATAATATACTGCACAGAAATATAAGGGGTAGTCCAATTCTGCTCCAACTTTGCAAATCCTAATATTTGCATGAGTGCTAAGTCAGGTGCGAAAATGGACAATATCGGTCCACTCCATCAAGTACATCCCCCACAAAAGGTTAACATTTTGAATAATTATAACTCTTATAAAAGGTGATGTAAGAGTCCGATTGTCTTCACATTACACATATCACGATATTTTTATTAAGCCAAGGTCTGGCGTGAAGATTGAATATATCGGTTCACTCCTTCTGGTACCTCCCCCACAAAAGGGTCAACATTTTGAATATTCAAGAAGCTTATAAAACGCGAAACTGACATCTGATTCCATTTAGACTTGGTACAACTCCATATTACCATCAACACAAGATCTGTTGTTAAGATGGTAGAGATCGGAGCATTTCTTCTGGTACATTCCCCACAAAGGGCCAAAGTTTTGAATAACCAAAACGATTATAAAATCTGAAATAAGCATCCGGTTCTGTTCATATTTCACACATCCCATTATTTTAACTAACACAAGATTTGAAGTGAAAATGGGATATGCTGGTCCATTCCTTTTAGTACCTCCCTCACAAAGGGTCAGAATTTTGAATATCCATGAAACTCATAAAACGTGAAATTAAAAGCCGATTCCATTCAGACTTGGTAAATCTCAATATTTCTATCAACACAAGATCTGTTTTAAAGATGGTAGAGATCGGAGCATTTCTTCTGGTACCTCTACTTGCATGGGGTTTAAGATTTTGAAAAACAAAACCCTAAAACTCTCTTCAAAATTCACACACAGAAACATTTTTGATAACACAAAATGAAGATGACATATATCTGCGACCCATTCTAGTACCTCACCCACAAAGGGTCACGATTTTCAGTACTTTTGTCTGTCAAAACTTGCAAACCAAGCTCACGATATTTACAACTTGCAATATCTTTTTAGCAAAGCCTCTATGTAATTCCTATTTTGTAATAATCTAAAATGTTCACCTTTATTTAAAAATATATTTTTTTGTTCGCATGTCACTGGGTAGTTTCCACGTCTCTCCCTCCACACGGTATTTAATGTTTATGAAAAAAAAAATTTGGGGACAATGAAAAACATTCCAGCCCAGAGCGAGCCCATTTGGTCCATTAAGTGGTGAAATGCAATTTGTTTTGATTTGTTTAATTGAGTCAATCATTGATGTGCGATGTGGTTGGGACAAGTCAGCACTGCTTATGTTCGTACATATGTATGTGTTTTGTGTGTATGTATGGAAATTATGAAGGTTTGTCTTTTTTGATTTTTTTTTTAAATCATGAATTTGACGAAAAACGAGCCGGTGTAGTTCAGACACATGTCTGTACCTCTGTCTGTCTGTCCAATAATTTCATACATAAATCAATCATTATTATTAGCTGTATCCCCCTTTTAAAGGGATTTAGAATGAAAACACACGCACATGTGTATGTGTGAAGACCCCTTAATTTTAAGGGGGTGGATGTGTAAAAAAATCGTCCAATGAACCGTAAAATGTAATGTTTGTATGCGAAGCTTTAAATGCATGATTTAATTTTAGCTCAAGAAATTTGAAATTTAGATTATGACTTACTCATTTAGCCTGTCATATGGAGTGTCAAAATACTGTTCTTGACCATGTCCTCTATATTTTCTGACATTTAATTACCATTAAGTGTGTTGATTGAACTACTTTTTTTGCTGTTAATCAAGCAATCTGGGGCCATAAATCAAAATTAAAATTTTTAAAGTTTTTTTTTTGTTTTTCTTTGTTTGGTCGGTCAGTTTGTGGAGCTAATTAAAAAATAATTTGCATTTAAATTATTGCATTAATTTTTCTTCGTCTTTTTTTTAACGGCAACTCCTCAGAATTGTTGCACCGACCCGCAACGCAACAATGTAAGTGGTCATGTTCATTGTGCCAGTGACACGCATCGCACACCTCACCCCCTTCGAACATGTTTCCTTTTTTTTTTGATGAAAATGCTGAAGCGAAAATTAAATTTTAAAAAAATGTATAATTTTGAAATGTTGTCCACACATTTTTTCGTTCGTTAGACGTTTGTGACCTGCTTCATATTCATATCGAATCAATATCAAGCTGTGATTTGTGGACAATTCGGTGCGTAGTTTAATAAGATTTTTGTCAAGATAATTTGTCAAGGACTTCTTTTTTTTTTTTTGTTTTTTTGAAGCAACAAACCCACAAAAATTCTAATGGAAATTTTTGAATATTTCCAACACAAAAAAAAATAATATAAAAACTGTTAATTAACCAAACATGTAATGATGACTGCTAGAGTTTTGTAGTGAAACATGAGGCAATGACCGAGACTTGAAACAACAAAATCCATTATTTTATGTCTATGACTTGGCTAAGTAATGCAATGTAACAAAAACAGAAAGAAATCGTATTCTTAGACAGAAAAAATTAAACATATGTTTTTGCGCATACCCAGAATTCGGAAGCATTTCAAATGGCGGCTTTGTCGTTTGCCACTTGAAAACTTGATTCCAATCATGTAATTATCCAAAGCTACATACAGCAACAATCACACAGTTGCATATGATTTGCACTGCAGTTTGTTTCGGACATGAGCGGACATTGCGCAAGAGACCGAAATTTATGCTCACACACAGACACCTACAAACATATGCATCAATGGAAATTAAATGTGAGAACAATTTTGGTGGCAAATTTGAAAAAGTTTTGTTTGAAACCAAATTTTGACAAATATCTCTGATATAAAAAAACTGGATGAAACATATATACATATGGAAGGCGAGCCATAAATTCGACCTGTAACTTGGGTGGAGGGATGGAAGGACATTTTTAAATCGACTCAGAATCTGATTACATTCCAGTCACCTTAAATCCTTAAATAAAAAATCCGTCGAAAAATACCGCTCAAAGGAAACCCGTTATACGAAGACGTGGGCCTGCAAACGCAATTTTTGTCATAGACTGTAGTACCCATTACGAACTTTAAATACGGGATTTGAAACGATTCCGGTAAAAAATTGTCTCTAATATTATCAAACTCGAAACGATTCCGGTGAATAATGCCGCTAATATCATTAAAATACCGAAAAAAATTGGAGGGGCCGCTATAAGTATATGCAGACGTGGACCTACATAGACAATTTTCCGTCATAGCCTGTAGTACCCATTACGAATTTTGAAACAATTCCGAAAAAAAATGTCGCTAAAATCATACAAATAGCGAATATCGGGGATACAGTTTTATGGGGATATGCGATATCTACAGGGTGAGATGAAAAAACTTCAAGCAACTTCAAACTGCTGTCATTTCTAAGCCACTTGTCCTACAACTGTTAAAATTATTCCAGTGACAGATCATTATATTGTTTACAAGCGGACCAAAGCATTTTGGTGAGAATTTTCCAGAAAAAAAGTTATTCGCGATGGAATTCAAGCGTGATAGTGTGATTTCTTTATATTTGGCTGGAAAACCACAAGTGGCTATCAATGTGAGTAAATCTTTTGTGTCTCGTGCCATCGCTCGTTACCGTGATACTGGTAGCGTAGCCCGATGTCAAGGAAGTGTACGGAAGAAAACAGCAACATCAGCAGAAATGGTTCGAAAAGTAAAGAAGCGACTTGATCGAAACCCGCGTCGCAGTGGCCGAAAAATGGCTCGTGAGCTGAACATATTGCAATATTCCATTCGGCAAATATTGAAAAATGAACTCGGGGTAAAGCCATTGAAATTCCAAAAAGTGCAAGAACTTACACCGCAACAGAAAGAAAATAAACTCAAAAGAGCTAAAGAATTGATTCGCTTGGCCGAAAGTTGTGATCTGCCGAATTTAGGCTTCTCCGATGAGAAAACATTCGTTGTCCAGCAGTTTGTAAACAAACAAAATGCTCGTGTTAACTAGCCAAATAGGTCAGCTGAAAATGTGCACCTTCGGTTGGACACCAGAACTCAAGCGCCGGCCATGGTGATAGTGTGGGCCACCATAACAGCCGATGGTCGCTCGTATTAATCGACCGTGGCATCAGAATAAATACCGAATATTATTCCGAAAATATTCTGGAGGGTGTATTAAAGCCTTGGGCAATAGCAAACATTTTGGCCGCAGACCTTGGACATTCCAACAGGACTCAGCACCATCGCAATCAGCACGCGCCACCCAAGAATGGTTACAAAATGAGGTTCCTCTCTTCTTCTTGAAGGCCATAATTTCTGCCAAAATTAACCAATTCGAACAAATCTTAACTTATTCTAAAATTTGAGTCTATTTCGGACATTTTTTGCTTCATTCATAAAAATTTAAAAAAAAATGTAAAAATTATGGCGTTTGACTTTGTTGCAGTTTTTTAACTCACCCTGCATACTGAAATTTCCTGAAAATTTCCAGAATTTGAATTTTGGAGTTTTAACATGAGAATTATTTCAGGGTATTTTGAACATACATTCACTTGTCTTCATCAAAATTGTGATCGAATTTTGTAGTTACTGCTTAAATTGTTATTATTGTAGGGAAGTTTGATGAGATTTGATTCAGAAATTTAACTTTCGAAAAATAATATTTTTTCCAATTCTAATTCTTAGCCAAAGTATGGTCTTTCCCTTGAATTTCGAATTTTTGTGAATAAAATGACATAAAATGGCGTTTGTTTTTTGATTTCCAAACACTTGATTCCATATGACATTCCGACGTAAATAAACAATAATTACTGGTAACGGCGAATTTGTTCATATGTCAGTTTGATTGACGTCCACTATGTCGATGCTGTTACGATGTATTGTTGTTGTTGTTGTTGCTGCTGCAGCACGTTCCCAATGAATTGGCAATTGGTGGTGGTCAAGTCATCAGCGCTTGGTTAGGAAAGTGATTGGACAACAATGCAAACGATTAGAACACAACAACACAGTGACAACAGCAACAACAACAATCAGTGCATAACTTAATCATGAATTATTTAAAAGTGAAATAAAAAACAACAACGAAAAAGACCATTTGTTATTGCCGGTTAATGTTGTTTTTTTGCAGCTACTGTCTGAAAGGAGGAACCAATCGATATCGCAACAGACACCCCACAAGACTGCTGGACGACAGACTTTAAATCAGTTTCAATTGCAATTTTATTTACCTTTTTCTGTTGTTGTTGTTAATAATTGTATGGACATGACAACAAATTAACATACATACATATGTATGTATGTATACATATGAACATGTTGTCTGTAAACAGAAACCGCGATAATTTTTAATTGATTTTAATTATGTTTAACTTTTGTTTACACAAATAAATTAAATTAAACATATGCTGATAGGAGGTACATGTTATTCCGAAAAGCATAATTGATTATTTGAAACCGCGTCAAAAGTAGGCAAAAATATCGGCTGAATTGTCATTCTACATTATTCAATTAATAATTTGAATGACTTGACATTTATACAGTTGTTGACAGTTTTTGCATTTAATTGTTATAGGAAAATAATTATTTAACAAATATTTATAAGGGGGAAAATGAATATCAAAAATTGAATGGGTTATGTGTTGACAATAATACCTGATGCAGGCTGTATGACATAAAAATGAACAATTAGAGTTTGGAGAACTCTATGGGATTATGTCGAAAAAAAACATCTGATATAGGCTCATATCAAATTATATGGACTAAAATTAATCTTTCCAAAATTGAATTTCCAATTTTGAAAATGATATTCAACAAGTTCTGACTCAGTTTTATGAAATTTAAAACTTTTATAAAAAATTTATTAATTTTATGAAGAAAATATTTTTCGCTCCATACTTTCATTGAACAAAAATCCACAGCCTGATCATTCGTTTAAGGCGACGAGAATTCTGAATTAAACCTAGGCCAGCTGTTACTGGTCTCTTAGACTAACATCTATTAAATTTCACGGTAACTTTTCAATTGCAACGATTCAGAGAAGTAATGAACGTTGCTTTTTAGGGCAGATGTAGAGCATTGAGTGATCGCTTCAAGCCGACTATTGTCATTTTTATACCCTCCACCATACATAGTATGGAGGGTATATTAAGTTCGTCATTCCGTCAGTTACAGACTCATCGAAAAAATAATTTTACACCCAACAAAGTATATATAGTCTTGATCAGGTTAAAAATCTAAGACGATTTAGCCCTAACCATGAAATGCCGGATTTGATTTTCTCCGATGAGAAAACATTCGTTGTCCAGCAGTTTGTAAACAAACAAAATTATCGTGTTTACTTGCCAAAGAGGTCAGCTGAAAATGTGCACCTTCGGTTGGCCACCAGAACTCAAGCGCCGACCATGGTGATGGTGTGGGCCGCCATAACAGCCGATGGTTGCTCTCCGCTCATATAAATCGGCCGTGGCATCAGAATTAATGCCGAATATATTCTAGAGGGTGTATTAAAGCCTTGGACACGTAAACATTTTGGCCGCAGACCTTGGACATTCCAACAAGACTCAGCGCACTATCGCACTCAGCACGCCCCACCTACGAATGGTTACAAAATGAGGTTCCTCGCTTCATTTCCAGCGCATAATAGCCATCAAAATCTCCGATGAACTATTTTGTCAGGAGTATTTTGAAAATCAAGGTTGGCACTAAAGAATACCAAAGTGTCGATTACCTCAAGCAAGCTCTTCACCGGGAATGGGTCAAAATACCGCAGAGCACGTCACACTTGGGAAGCGTGTGACGGTTTCATTGGCCGTTTGAAGGTAATAATTCGTGCCAAAGGTGACCAATTCGAACAAATCTAAACTTATTCTTAAATTTGATGCTATTTCCGACATATTCGGCTTTCAATAAAATTTAAAAAAAAAATGTAAAAATTATGGCGTTTGACTTTGTTTTAGGTTTAGTAGCACCCATATAACGCTACACCGACATATTCGGTATTTACAGGATATTCGCGACATTATTCACCGGAATTGCGTCAAATTTCGTATTTGAAGATCGTAATGGGTACAACAACATTTGACGGAAAATTGTCAATGCCTGTCCACGTCTTAGTTTAGTCCCCATAGTACAACGGTATCTCCCTTTATTCGGTATTTTGAAGATATTAGCAACATTATTCATCGATATTGTTTCGAATTTCGTATTTGAAGTTCGGAATCGGTACTGCAGTCCATGACAAAAAATTACTTATGCAGGTCCACGTCTTCTCCCATATAAGGGTTTTCATTTGAACGGTATTTTTCGACGGATTTTTTTTTTTTTTTTTTAATTTTTAAGTTTCTTCCGAATGGTAGAGGGCATAAAAAGTTCGGGCCGGCCGAACTTATATGCTTTTTTATTTGTTTTCATTATTCTATCTATCAAAATGTAAAACCTATAAATTATATAAAATTAGTAATTTAGATAATATCTATAAATTGACAAGTTGTCATACTAACAATTGAATGTTCTGCAAAAGTAGAAGATAAGGTCAAATTTTAATAAGCAGCCATTGGGATTAACCAACAAGTGGAAGTAGTGTAGACAATTTTTATATAATCCACATATGCCGTGTATACCAACTATATTGTGATATAATTATCAAAGTTGGCAGATCCATTTTACTATTTCCTATCCGTCGCTAATATGGTATTTATTTAGTTCACATTTGTTTAATCATAAATTCCGATAAATTACATATTCATATCAGATTTCTGGTTAACAAAAATTTTTCTAATATTCTGGAAGTATTAAGATTACCTCAATCATGTAAAAAAAAAAAACAAACTTTGTCATACCAACCAAATCAAATGAAAATCAAATCGCATAAAATCAAAATGAATGAAAATACAAAATTATTAAAAATGAATGTTCCTGCTTTGGAATTCAGATATCTTGCAGCTGTAAATGTTGCTACTTTAGCTGTCATTAAATCTAAATACTTTGATTAAATTTCAAATCAAATTTATTGGCATTTAAAAAATTAAATTTATTTCCAAACGGAAATTTAAATAATTCAGCAGCATTATAAATAGTTTTCAATAGTTTACATAGGCATATGTAAAAAAAAAATGAACGACTTCATTATCGGTATCTATTCAAAAATTAAATGATTTTTTCAGAGGTGTTCGCCAACACTTTATCGCATCGCTTCAAAGAGTCGAACAGCAATTGTGATAACGATAAACGGAGTAATCTCCATGCAAATTATATTGCGGAGCATTTCGCATAATTAAATGCTTGGCTGCTGGATTGGCAGGCTGCTTGTAATTGAATGAGCCATAAAACTGTCAACATTGCCAGAGTACGTCAATGTTGCATTCTGCTCTCGAATATCTGAAAGGTAGCACTGAGTAGCTACTTGAATTGGGATTTGCATGAATATGAAATTATTAAAATCTATGACATATTGAGTGGTACAATAAAATGCATTCATAATCGTTATGCTGATTAAATATAGTTATGTTTTTACACTCTGCGCCACACCGAGGGGTAGGGTAGTTGTGCATTTGTATGTGACATTGAAAACGAGACGAAATGGAGCCATAGTTACTTTTAATGATCTTCATAATAACATTGGTTCATTTCCAGTGCACAATGGTCACCAAAATCTCCTGATACCAAGCCGTTGGACTATTGTGTCTGGAGTATTTTGTAAAGAAAGGTTGGCACTAAAGAATACCAAAGTGTCGATCACCTCAAGCAAGCGCTTTGCCGGAAATGGGCCAAAATACCGGGCGGCGTATGACCGTTTCATTGGCCGCTTGAAGGCCATAATTCTGGCCAAAGGTGACCAATTCGAGCAAATCTAAACTTAGTTTGAAATTTTATGCTTTTTCCGACTTTTTTATTTTCATTCTATTAAATTCAAAAAAATGTAAAAATTATGGCTTTTGACTTTGATTGATTGACTTTGATATTTTATCTCACCCTGCATTCCATTTTCAATACCAAAAATCCTATAATTTACCCAATATTTTTTAGGCAAAGTATTCGTTTTCCCAATAATCATCTACACATAAAAAGAGTAAAAAATGAGTGACTGACTGATTCATCAACCCCCAGGCGAAACGACTGAAGCTAGCCGTGGGTCAATGTTGGTGGGTAGGGGGAGAAAAGGCTGGGTTTTTGGAAAAGCATATTGAAAGGATACGAAAAGTACTCAAAAATTAAATACCTTTTATTGGATAAATGGAATGAACTAGAATTCTAAAATTTCAAATGAGAGTCAATGATGGATGTACCAAAGGGTTTTGGAAAATTCGAAAAGTTCTAAATTGGTACTAAAATTCTGAAATGGTATCGATTGATATTATATAAATGGATAGAGCTAAAAGCTTAAAATTTGGTATGAGAATCAAGGTTAGAAAGTTAATTTGATATATAAAGACGGTTTTGGAAATGCGTACTAAGGTTGCGAAACAGTACTAAACGGTACTAAATTTGGAACAGTTTGATGTGGGTTGAACGGATGAAGGTGACATTATAAAATTTTGTATTGAGATCACTGTTGGTGGGAAGTTTATGATAAGTAGAAGGTTTTTGAAATGAGTACTAAAAGTGGACGAAATGTACTAAATAATACTAAATTCGGTACCATTTGGTATTGGGTGAACAGATAGTGCTTGAAATCTGAAATTCGGTATATGCGTCGATGTTTATGTGCAGTCATGACACATGGAAGTGGTTTCGGAAATGTGTACTATAATTGTACGAAAAGTACTAAATGGTACTAAATTTGGGACAGATTGGTTTAGGTGAACGCGTGGAGCTGAAATTTTCAAATTTTGTATTCGGGGTGAAATGTGTATTACAAGTGCACGAAAAGTACTAAATAGTACTATATTTGGTACCATTTGGTATTGGGTGAACAGATAGTGCTTGAAATCTGAAATTTGGTATAAGGATCACTGTTAATATAAAGCCTGGACATATGGAAGTGTTTTCGGAAATGTGTACTATACTTGTACGGAAAGTACTAAATGGTACTAAAATTTGAACAGTTTGGTTAAGGTGAACGCATGGAGGTGAAACTTGGGATCTTTTTGTATTGAGATCACTGTTGGGGTAGGCTTGTGATAAAGAAAATGTTTTGGAAATGTGTACTACAAATGCACAAAAAATACCAAATAGTACTATATTTGGTACATTTTGGTATTGAGTGAATAGATAGTGCTTGAAATCTGAAATTGAAATTTGGTATAAGGGTCGCTATCTGGACACATTGAGGTGTTTTGGGAAATGTGTATTATAATTGTACGAAAAGCACTAAATGGTACTAAATTTGGAACAGTTTGGTTTAGGCTAAACGGACGAAGCTGAAATTCGCAAATTTTGTATTGGGATCACTGTTGGGCGTAGGCTTGTGATAAAGAGAATGTTTTGGAATTGTGTACTACAAGTACGAACAGTACTAAATATGGACATATGGAGGTGTTTTCAGAACATATGGAGGTGTTAAATGCGTCCTATATACAGTCTGGAATCTCTATATTTGATACTGAGGTCTCTGTTAGTATCTGGAATTAAGATATGGAGGTGGCTTTAGAAATCTGTACAATAAGTGTACGAAAAGTAATAAGTTTGATATTGGTTGATGGAACAGAGCTGGAATCCCAAAATTTGATATGGATGCCAGTGTTGTTGTCTGGAGTTAAGAGACTTTTTAGTTCAAAAGGTAAACTTTTTTCTCTTATTATTTCCGAAAAAGGAAAAAACTTGCAACGAATCTGAAATTTTTATGTGGGCTTTTCGCTGACAAAGTAGATGGCACTTGCTAGTTTTGGTATATAATACCATAACCCTGATTTTCTGCCCTGTTACATAACCTGCAAGAATCTTCTAGTTTTGCAATTTTTTCCGATATCATAAATTCATTTCAGCATTCAATAAAAAATTACACAAATTACCTAATTTATTTACTCTCTCCAAAAAGTCCTGGTAATTAAGTCCCCATACGAATTCCATTATTTTTCTACAAGGGAACTAATCTAATTGGATCGGAAATAGTTATTGCAAGGCTTGCTTTCATTTCGAAACATAAATAATAATGTTTGTCTGTATCATATAAATTTGGAATATAATTAAGCGAATTAACTGATTTTCCGATACTCCATACATACATACACATACTTGTCTAATTTATAATGACGCTATTATCGTTCTAATAGAATTAAATTCTGAGATTACAAAACCACTATCGAAATCAGTGGAGCCCGGCTTAAAGCGATTAACTGCTTAGCTATGACAAGACAGACAGCCAGCCAGCGTTCTGCAATATTAATAAGCCATGAATAGAATGGTGTCGAAGGTGGTCAGCAGCAGCAGCAGCAGCAATCTTAACATCTTAATATCTTGGGCACCCCACCATTAAGAACAAGCATTGAACGGCAAAAAATGGAAAAAAAGAAAAACTCAAATAAATAAGACAAGATTTTAATGTTGTGATAGATTTTAATGCCATAAAAAGGTTAATTACCCGATTGCGATTCGTGCTGCAGCGAACTGTGCCACTTTGTACGACCATCAATGAGCAGCGCTCTTTGGCTAATGGAAATCCTAGAAATGTGATTATGGCAGACAGATATTCACATTTCATTTGCCGGCAAACCTCTCAGGCAAGTGAGTGACTGTCAGTATGGCTGTCCGTCCATCCGCCTGTTTGTCTGTCCCGGTGTAATTACCAGATAAAAATAAAAAGTTATTTTGCAATAAATAAATTAGCAATTTTTTTGATTTCTAGAATATTTATTTGTTGTTGTTGGTGTTGGCTTGCAAGTGATTCTTGTTGCTGTTGCTGTTGCTGTTGCTGCAGCTATTAAAATTTAAGCCGCTCGAACTGGCCTTGCGCGATTGTTGTAAAGAAAAGCCAGAGATATTTTATTGAACTGACAGCTATTAAGAATCATTTAATAGATCAACAAAACCTCTGGCATGGAATTCGAAATTATTTGTCCAGAGACACAAACATACACACATATACACGTATATGTTGTTGTGGCGCTCAGCACAAATGCAGTTGTGTCTGGCATTGTCTTTATTATCTAATAACTAATAGCTGCAGATTGGCCACAAGGGATAGATTAATGTGACAACTTTTCTTCGATTAACCCATTCGGATGAGGGTGGTGTTTGAAACAAGGGAAACAAGTCATGGCAATTATAAAATCATAGACCTACTCGAGTCTAGGGGAAAGAATGTGGTGTGGCTCCAAGGACTTTTCCATAAAACTTAACACCTTCACGGTGAATTTTTTTTTTTAAAATTCTAAAATTAACTAACTGTTGTCCCCCCAGACTCTTCAGTATTCCGTAAAAGTTCGAGATTTATACATAAATCCCAATAATAACATTTAATAAAAAAAATTCCAACAAATTCATTGGGGAGCGAAACTTGCTCGCGTGCAGGATTGCTCGAAGAGTGGGAGTTTTTTACGAAGTCTACTCTTCACTTTTTTGTTTTGAGTGGGAGCACTTCCGAGTCACTCATAGATGAAAAAATTGAGTGGGAGCAGAATCGCTCAAAATAGGTGAAGAGTTATCCCTAAGAGTGCAGATGAGTGGAAAAAATATTTTGTCTTCTAATTTGTGTGTATAATACAGGGTGAGATAAAAAAAAACTGCAACAAAATCAAACGCCATAATTTTTAAATGCTATCGCATAAAAGCAAAAAATATCGAAAATAGCATCAGATCTTAGAATAATTTCAGATTTGTTCGAATTGATCACCTTTGGCACGAATTATGGCCTTCAAACGGCCAATGAAACCGTCGCACGGTACCCGAATGTTGTTCTGCGGTATTTTGGCCCATTCCCGGCGAAGCGCTTGCTTGAGGTGATCGACACATTGGTATTTTTTAGTGCCAACCTTGCTTTCCAAAATAGCGGAGAGCAACCATCGGCTGTTATGGCGGCCCACACCATCAACATGGCCGGCGCTTGAGTTCTGGTGGCCAACCGAAGGTGCACATTTTCAGCTAACCTCTTCGGCAAATAAACACGATAATTAGTTTTTCTCCTAAGCTCTTTTGAGCCTATTTTCTTTCTGTTGCGGTGTAAGTTCTTGAACTTTTTGGAATTTCAGTGGCGTTACCCCGAGCTCATTTTTCAATATTTGCCGAATGGAATATTGCGATATGTTCAGCTCACGAGCCATTTTTCGGCCACTGCGACCCGGGTTTCTGCTGATGTTGCTGTTTTCTTCCGTCCACTTCCGAACGATGGTACGAGACACAAAAGATTTATTCACATTTAAATGCTGGAGTGCTCCAGCGATAGCCACTTGTGGTTTTCCAACCAAATATAAAGAAGTCACGCTTGAATTCCATCGCGAATAACTTTTTTTCTGGAAAATTCTCAGCAAAATGCTTTTGTACGCTTGTAAACAATATAATGAGCTGTCACTGGAATAATTTTAACAGCTGTCGGACGAGTGGCTTAGAAGTGACAGTAGTCTGAATTTGGTTGCAGTTTTTTCATCTCACCCTGTAATTATGGAATCAGTGTTGTAAATGTGGATCTTGGTCCATGTGTCGAAATCGATAAAAATTTGGTCGAAAAGTGTGGTTAAGAACTTAAAAACCCCATTATATGTATGGGCAGCTCTTATAATAGGGCTATTTCAAAATTTCGCTTCATATTGAACATTTTTGTCTTTTACATTTTTTTATGTCCTGCATGGGTTAATTTTCATGTTAATTAATTATTTTTTTTTCTACAATTAAATCTATTCATTCTGTAATGGTTTTATTTTGTAATCCAATTGAATTATTGCATTAAAAATAATTAAATGTATATACATATATACATGCATGCATTTATGACACACACACACACACACATGTGTGTTGGTAATCTGACACAACTTTCTTTTCGTTACGTGTCACAATGAATTGAAAATTGTCACCTTTTACATGCCTTTCGATTCGCTGCGATTCGGAAAACGAACTATTCCTAAGATCTATGCGGCGACAAGCGAGAACCATAACAATAACAACAACAATTGAAATTGAAATTCCATTTCAGATGTCAAATATCGCAATCGTGTAATAATTATTTATAAATATTTACAGTACATTTCTAATATTGTGTGTTTTATTTGTTTCACAATCCGAACCTTTCAAATTTGTCGATTTGCAATGTAAATGTTGTAGGTATTGATAGGACAGCAACAATAACAACAGCAAAGACGCTCACATAGTGATGGGAAGTGAAATAATTTATTTCCTATTCAAATAAGATAAAATGAATTGATTGGAAAGATGTTCAGCATTTAATTTACAGTGATGTCGGTTTACACTCCCTACGAAAAGTTTTAAAATGGTACCAAACTTATTGGAGCTAAAAGCATAACATTTGGTATGAGGTTGAAAGGCAAGTTTGATGTTTGAAGGTAATTTTGGAAATGTATACAAAGTGTGTGATATGTACTAAATGGTACTAAATTTCGAACGGGTGAAGATGGAATTTTGAAACTTGGTATTAGTGTCCCTGTTTGTGGTAGGCTTGTAGATGTATGTACTAAATTGCATTTATTTGGTTTATTTACATATATTTGATACAATTTGGTATTGGGTGGACAGGAAATATTTGAAATTTGCTATTAGGGTCGCTGTTCATGTGTCCTATAACTTTACGAAAAGTACTAAATGGTACATACAATAAAAGGTAATTTTTATAACCTCCACCATACTATGGAGGGTATATTAATTTTGTTATTCCGATTGTAACTCCTCGAAATACTCATGTCAGACCCAACAAAGTATATATATTCTTGATCAGCGTAAAATTCTAAGACGATTTAGCCATGTCCGTCTGTCTGTCTGTCCGTCCGTCTGTCCGTCTGTCTGTTATAATCACGCTATCTTTCAAACAAATTGAGATAGAAGGCTAAAATTTTGCACACATGTATATTTTGCCAGTAGGCAGGTTAAGTTCGTAAATGGGCCATGTAGTTATCATATAGCCCCCATATAACGGTACCTCCCGATATTCGGTATTTTGATGATTTTAGCCACATTATTCACCGGAATTGTTTCAAATTTGGCATTTGAAGTTCGTAATGGATACTACAGCCTAAGACAGAAAATTATCTGTGCAGGTCCACGTCTTCGTGTAGCCCCCATATAACGGTGGTACCCCCCGATATTCGGTATTTTGATGATTTTAGCGACATTGTTTACCGGAATCGTTTTAAATTTGGTATTTGAAATTCGTAATGGATACTACATACAAAGTCAAAAAATGAGCCATGTAGGTCCACGTCTTCATATAGCTCCCATATAACGCTACCCACCGATATTCGGTATTTTGATGATTTTAGCGACATTATTTAGCGGAATCGTTCCAAAATTGGGATTTGAAGTTCGTAATAGATACCGCAGCATAAAACAGAAAATGGGCCATATAGGTCCACGTCTTCATATAGCCCCCATATACCCCCGATATTCGGTATTTTGATGATTTTAGCGACATTATTTACCGGGATTGTTTCAAATTTCGCATGTGAAGTTCGTAATGGATACTTCAGCCCATGCCAGAAATTGTCTGTGCAGGTCCACGTCTTCGTGTAGCCCCCATATAACGGTACCCCCCATATTCGGTATTTTGATGATTTTAGCTACATTATAAACAGATTTTTTTTCAAGTTTCGCATTTAAATATTGTAATAACTTATGACAAAAGTTGCCTATGCAGGCCCACGTCGTCATATAAGCAATCGGTATTTTTAAGATTTTAACAGAATTTTTAACGGATTTTATTTTTTGGAAATTGCCAAATTTGTATCAAATGGAGGAGGGTATTAAAAGTTCGGCCCGGCGAACTTACAGCTTTCTTACTTGTTTTATTTGATATTTTTCGCACAGCAATATATTCTACCAGCTTATTTCAACATATGAGTTTTTTTCGTTAATAATTATACAATATTTGTGTACATAAATATTTAAACAAACACACGAACACATGAGCGCACTTGTTTTGGAAATTTTGAATTTTTAATTAGAATCGTATATTAAAAAATTTTCCTAAATATACATCTCTCTATAATTAACTGCAATAAACACCATAAGTACACATATTTCGTATTCTTTTTTTTTAATGGCAACCTTCGAATGCAACGAATTGTTTGTTTCCTCGCTTGTACGCAAACTTCAAAACAATTAAAAACTTGGCTCGTTTTTTGCTTTGCAGCGTGCCATGCCATGGCGTGGCAAAAAAAAGACACGAGAACATTTTGTTGTCTTCATTTCCGCAGGTAGGTTGTCGGTACTTGATTCGTGCAATATTGCTGTGACACACTAGTGATAAAACAAATATCTTGTATGTATTGTTTTTTGAAACAACAACAACAATGGGTAAAACAATTAAATGAAAACTAAACAAAACTAAATTCAACACCAGACCAAAGTCGAGTCTTCAAAAATACCGCCAATAAAAGCAAGAAAAGAGAGAGAGGCAGCAATACGCAATCAAATTAAAAGTTTCCATGGCTCCGAATTATAATCCATGTGATTTAGGCCTTAACAATTAATATCAATTTTAAACGGTCGTTTTAGAACCTAAAAGGTCATTATTGGTCTTTTAAATCCAACTTCCATTCCATTTCCTAGTTTTAATTGCCACCATTCTTTGGTAGTTTTAACGTCATATGTACCACCAATGTACATTTAAGTGTTGTTTTTTTTTATCTAGCTACAAAAGGGGAGGGGGAGGTGTTTTTTTTTTTTTGAAAATTACATTGCAATCTTATCGAGGGCTGGCTAGTCTTTCCAACTTGCCAGCCTGCCAACACCTGTTTGTTTTACTATTAAAACTACACTACCATCGGCATGGTGTGGAGATGTGAGACAGAAAACACTGGGTTGTGTTTACCATGTTTTGATATCATCGCATCGTGAAATGAAGGCCGCCGAACTACTGCCACGAGTAGAATCGTAAAAATTGTTGTCAATGATACATCATTAATTACTAAATATTTTAGCATATTAACCCATTTGCTTTTATTACTTTGTTTTATTGCCTTATTCTAAAATTACTTAATTATTTAATTCTAGAATGGATTTCTACAAAAATTCGAAGGTAATCCAATGCCATCCACCTGGGAGGGGGAAGAGGAAAAAAGGAGAATAATTGCATTGCATAGAAGTGTCTAATTTAGTAAATAATCTATTTCAAGAAGAAGGTCATGTTTAGATTGGAGTCCTTCATAAAAGTCTTGAGTGTTCCATGATGATATGATTAAACCAAGTAAAAAAGCTGTAAGTTCGGCCGGGGCGAAGTTTGAATACCCTCCAACATTTGGAACCAATTTGGACTATACGAAGACGTGGACCTGCACAGACAATTTTCTGTCATAGGCTGTAGTATCCATTACGAACTTCAAATAACAAATATAAAACAATTCCGGTGAATAATATCGCTTATATAATCAAAATACCGAATATCGGGTGGTACGGTTGTATGTGGCTATACCAAGACGTGGACCTGCACAGACAATTTTCTGGCATAGGCTGTAGTACACATTACGAACTTCAAATACCAAATTTGAAACATTTCCGGTGAATAATGTCGCTTATATAATCAAAATACCGAATATCGGGTGGTACCGTTGTATGAGGGCTATACCAAGACGTGGATCTGCACAGGCAATTTTCTGTCATAGGCTGTAGTATCCATTACGAACTTCAAATAGCAAATACGAAACAATTCCGGTGAATAATATCGCTTATATAATCAAAATACCGAATATCGGGAGGTACCGTTGTATGAGGGCTATACCAAGACGTGAACCTGCACAGACAATTTTCAGGCTGTAGTATCCATTACGAACTTCAAATAACAAATATGAAACAATTCCGGTGAATAATGTCGCTTATATAATCAAAATACCGAATATCGGGAGGTACCGTTGTATGAGGGCTATACCAAGACGTGGATCTGCACAGGCAATTTTCTGTCTTAGGCTGTAGTATCCATTACGAACTTCAAATAGTAAATATTAAACCATTCCGGTGAATAATGTCGCTTATATAATCAAAATACCGATATCGGGAGGTATCGTTGTATGAGGGCTATACGAAGACGTGGACCTGCACAGACAATTTTCTGTCTTAGGATGTAGTATAAATTACGAACTTCAAATACCAAATTTGAAACATTTCCGGTGAATAATGTCGTTTAAATAACCAAAATACCGAAAACAGGGAGGAACCATTATTTGGGACGCTTTACCAAAACGTGGAGCTACCTGGCCCATTTCCAATACCAAAAGTATTTTAAAAAAGATTTCCATTCAATATTTCAATCAAGAAACTCTGTGTACTGGTTTTGTCTGAAAATTGACCTGAAATAGGATCAGGATCTATAATTATTAAAAAATTGAAATATTCAAATAGAATTCAAACAGTTTGCTTTGCTGGGTAATTACAATCCTGTTCATATGGATAGATATATACATAAATATTTAACTTTCTTAGTATGTAATTATTTTGGTATCTAATCTCAGTTATATAACACCACCCAATACAATCTGTATCGAAAAACTGTGTTCATTTATGGAATTATTGAATAAATTATACGAATACGAATGTGAGTGATCGATACACGACAATTATTCAAATGACAAGATGATTTCCAGCAAAAAAAGTAAAAACTACATACTAATTATAGCAAAAGAAACAACAATCACTCAAGTAGTACAAAATGTTTTTTTTTTTTTTTTTTGTTTTTGCTAAATTGAAATTTATTAGATCTAAAATAATAAGATATGCAGAAAAGTAGTATTCTGGAATGTAATTTTGTATTTCATATTCACTTATTCAAACTTCTAATGGACAAATCAGTGGATCGATATTGCCCATTCTCCTGACACCTGACCTAGCACTGATACAAATATTAGGATTCGCAAAGTTTGAACCAAATCGGACTATCCTTTCTCATTCTGTGCAGTAAATTTTTAAAAATGTTGACATTTTTTGTGGGAGGTACCAGAAGGAGTTAACCGATATTTCCCGTCTCCAAATTCGATCTAAGTTTGATAATATTAATGTTACGATGTACCAAGTTTGGATCAAATTGGATACACCTTTGAGAGTTATCGTGCGCACCAGCCAGCCAGCCACACAAACGGACGGAATCGCTAGATCGACTCCAAATGTCCTGAAACGGATTTGGTCCGAAGAGACCTAGGATAAAATGATATATACCCTCTCTAGTCATATGACTGAGGGTATAAAAATATAATTCACTACTTCAAAAAAAAAAAAAAAAAAAAAAAAAAAAAAACATTCCACATGATTCGTATTTAATATAAATATAAAAGTTAAACATTAAAAACTGTAAATGAGATCAAACTTAACAAGAAAAAAAAAAAACATTAAGTGCGAACGGGCGGAACTTTAAATACCCTCCACCATTGGCTACAAAAAACATTTTTATATAAAAGCATCTGGATTCAAACGTGTTTCACCTTGAACTACAAATCCCTATGATATCGGTTGGAGAATGCCCTAAAATGTTCTGAGAAGAATAAAGTGAGTGGAGCCGTTATATGGGGCCCATACCAAGACGGGAACCTATATAGACAAATTTTCACAGCAAAGATTTTTATCTGTTGGGAGCCCTAAATACCAAATTTGAAATAATTCCGTGGGTAAAAGTGACTAGGATAGTCAAAATACCGAATATCGGTGGATACCGCTATATGGAAAACGTGGACCAATATGGACAATGTTTTGACACTGGTTGTAGAACCCATTTTGAACTAATCCATTAGAAAATGTGATTAAAATCGTCAATATGCCAAAAATCCGCAATAGGAAAACGTGGACCTAAATATTCAATGTTCTGGAACTAGAACCCATTACGAACTACAAACACCGTTTTTTAATCAAATCCGTGGAAATTGTTGAAAAATTATTAAAATACCGAATATTGGGAGGAGGCTATATCAAAACCTTGACCTATACAACCAGTGTTCAGCCACCAGAGGTAGAACCCATTACAAACTCTCAATATCAAATTTGGAGCAATTCCATGCAAAAATGTAGCAGAAATAATCAAAATACGAATATCGGGAGGTACCGCTATACATGGAGGCTTTACCAAAACGTGGAGAGTTATATTCATATAACCATCCTAGACACAATACAGACTATTCTGCCAAATTTCAAAGCTCTACGTCAAATAAAGGGAGCTTTGTTGTGATTCTAACAGAAAAACAGACAAAGTAGTTGACGGATATTAAATCGACTTAGAATTTTATGCTGATTATGAATATATATGTTATGGGGTCTACAAACGGAATGACAAATTTAATATACCCTCCTTTCCAAGCTTTGATTTAAAAATTGGTCCCCAGAATGGGGTTTCATTTCTAAGACGCATTACAATTAGGCAAGTAAGAATATATCCTTAAAACATAAAAAACATCAAAAAAGCTCACAAAATATTAAAATGCTTCTCCCTGTCAAAATTTGAAATAAATTATTTCCCCGGACCGTAAGTATAACCTGGGACCGTAGATGTCACCTATATACTTGTTTGTTAGTCTTTCGTTCATTGGTGTTGCTGCTTATCTCTGTACTATTATTAATTGCAAGTCTAAATCCATGATGTATATTCGAGTCCACATTCCTGTATTGGAACTTTTTGATCTCAAATATTTCAAATTAACAATGAAAAATTTATAATTGTATTCTGAATTCATGCTTCTGCAAAGCGATTTGGATAATTACCAAAGCAAATACAATTTCAAAAAGAATTTAATGTGGTTTCGATATTTTTAAACGCTCCGCGGCACTTGAATAACCTTTGGCGACAACAAGGCAACCAAAACAAAATGCTGTCTTTAATTATTTCTATTCTATGCGATTTAAGCCAGAACAATAGCAACAATTTACATTAACACCCAAGAATTTAAATTGGATGCATTTAAATGGCAATTTGAAACCAATAGATTCTTGTTTATAATTATCTCGAAAGCACATGTGTCCAAGGCAATATTATTGATTTTTCTTTTCTACAATTTCAGATCACTTATAAATCATGGGAACCATTGCCAAGTTATCCATTGTCAAGGGACATCAACAGGAATTGATTCCACGCCACTTGCACAGAATCTTTGAGGAGGGTGTTGCCCATCGCTCACACAAAACCGCCTTGATTCACTACAAAGATGCCAACTCGGCGGCTGATTTCCAACACCAACTGCCGCGACAGACTTCCTACCTGGAAATGAATCGTAGAGCCAACCAATGTGCCCGGCTTCTAGTGAGGGAAGCCACACAACGTTTCCTTCAACCCAATTCGGATGGAGATTTTATAATTGCGGTTTGTATGCAGACATCGGATGATTTGGTGACAACTCTACTGGCTATATGGAAAGCAGGGGCCTCGTATCTGCCCATTGATCCCACTTTCCCAGCCAATCGCATACAGCACATTCTACAAGAGTCCAAACCCATAATGGTCATCCACGATGATAGTGTGGATAAGAGCCGTTTCGATTCATCGATTGTCACAACATTAACCATATCTGAGTTGAGCTTGAACTCGTCACAAATGCAGGGCACCAATCTCATGGCATCGGAAATGTTGAGCAGCGGTGTCAGTAACTTGGCCATTGTTCTGTACACATCCGGCAGTACAGGTATACCGAAAGGTGTGCGCCTCCCCCATGAGGTCATATTAAATCGTCTGCAATGGCAATGGACCACATTCCCTTATGCCTTGAACGAAACGGTTGGGGTATTTAAAACAGCTCTGACATTTGTCGACTCAGTGGCAGAACTGTGGGGTCCTCTACTGTGTGGTAAGTAGTCGCACCTTATACAAAGTATCCCTCTAGCCCTTAATAGGGAATTGCAGCAAACAACATTTATCTAAATTGATCAATTCCAAAGTTCCGTAAGTTTTGGGGTGGTTACTGAAGAAAGTCCTTAAAATTAAAACTCGAAATTTAAAATTAAAATTCATTATAAAATTTAAATTAGATGCCAGTACCTGCAAGAATCTAATTTTGTAATTTTCTTCGATATCATAAAGGGAAAATCGGTTATCATAGTAAACACTTTTACGTTCTCGCAGTTCTGGAACAGACCAAGAATTGCATTTGAAATTCGTAAAAATTTACTTGAAATTAAAAAAAGAAATAATTTAAATAAATTAGAAATTCGAATTATTTCATTTGTAATTTGAATTGAATATGGAATTACAAATAAAATCCTCGAATAACTATTAAATAATACAAATAGAATTTTCAAACTGCTATTGAATAATACGAACTTCAAGTGGAAGTCTCGAATCACAAATTAATAGAAATTGAATTACAAATGAAAAAGGTTACAGAACATCGCTACAGACTTGAAGTGAATTCAATATTGAAAATTTAGTAATTTACCTCACTTTTTGATGAAATTATTCTATTTTGTATCATACTCCCTTCTAAACGAGTAAAAGACTAACAAAACTCCAACCTCCCCCGCTTTAGGTCTTGCAATCTTGGTTGTACCAAAGGCCATTACCAAAGATCCCGAACGTCTGGTACAAATGTTGGAAAAATACAAGATACGCCGTCTAGTTTTGGTGCCTACTTTGCTGCGTTCTCTGCTGATGTATTTGAATTTGGACGGTGGTCGAATTACTGCCGGCAATTCTGAGGGCAAACTTTTACACAACCTGCACATTTGGGTGTGCTCCGGCGAGCCTCTGCCAGTAGCTTTAGCCAGTAACTTTTTTGATTACTTCCAAGAAGGTGTTCATGCTCTCTACAATTTCTATGGATCCACAGAGGTAATGGGTGATGTCACCTATTTCGCCTGTGAAACCAAGAAACAATTACAGCACCTGGACCGTGTGCCCATTGGTATTCCAGTTAACAACACTGTTGTTTATCTACTGGACTCGGACTATAGGCCTGTAAAGCATGGCGAAATTGGTGAAATTTATGTATCTGGTTTAAATCTGGCCGATGGTTATGTGAATGGTCGGGACAAGGAGAAATTCTTGGAGAATCCCCTGGCCGTGGAATTGAGTAAGTAACACTAGGCTATTATCCGAACCCGAGCCTTTTCATTGTTTTCCTTTCCCCCTTTTTGTAGAATATTCACGTATTTATCGCACGGGCGATTACGGCTCCCTTGCCGATGGCTACATTTTCTATGAAGGCCGCACCGATTCGCAAATCAAAATCCGTGGTCATCGTGTTGACCTCTCCGAAGTGGAGAAAAATGTTGCCGAACTTCCCATGGTAGAAAAGGCCATTGTACTTTGCTACCATGCCGGCCAACTGGATCAGGCCCTGTTGGCCTTTGTCAAGCTTCGTGACGAATGTTCCCTGTACAATGAACTGCAATTGGAGAGTAAACTATCGGATAAATTGGCCGACTATATGATACCGCAAGTTGTGCTGATCGAGCAAGTTCCACTTTTGGTCAATGGCAAAATCGATCGCCAGGCCCTCTTGAAGATGTACGAAACGGCCAACAACAACGAGGGTGACTCCAGCATTGTGCTAGATTTTGATTACTCCCAAGTTCCGGATGAGTTGCGTCCTGTGGCTGAAGACCTCTTTGAGACCGTGGGCGGTGTTATCGGCCGTTCGACCAGGACCACCTTAACCCCACAAAGTAATTTCTATGAATTAGGTGGCAACTCATTGAACTCTATTTACACTGTGACCTTGCTGCGGGAAAAGGGTTACAGCATTAGCATTTCGGAATTTATTGCCGCCAAGAATTTGGGTGAAATCTTGCACAGCATGACCAAGGATCGTGAAATCAACATGGTAGAAGACACTGAGATCTGGTTGAGTGCCTGCCCCCATTTGGACATGGAAGCTGTTCCCCTACAATATTCCCACAAGCAGGATGTTATCCAGTAAGTAATTGAAGTTACCCTTTTAAAATTACTTCTTTACTGACGCTAGCCCTATTTTCTAGAATAATTGTGGATAGTTTCTATGGCAAGGCTGATTTGGAACAATGGTTGAAACCGGATATTTTGCGCACGGACTACAGTGATTTGATTTCGGTAAGTATTGCTAAATAAAACTGCCTTCTTGACCATAATTATGACATTCCGATACGTATTCCTACAGGACATTTGGGATGATTTGGTGGAAAAGGATTTGAGTTTTGTTGTCGTCGATAGAAACACAAATCGTATCATTGGCACAGCTCTGAATTTCGATGCCCGCAATGAACCTGAAGTTGAAGTTAAATCCAAACTGATTATCGTCTTTGAATTCCTTGAGTTTATTGAAGGACCCATAAGGTAAGTCCGTGCGAAACCATATTTAAGACGGCACTAACCTTGTCCATAATACAGAGACAACTACTTGCCAAAGGGCTTGAACAAGATCCTGCATTCCTTTATGATGGGCACCCATGTTGATCTCAACGCCCAAGAGAATATCGCCTGCATGCATTTCATGGAACACGAAGTATTAAAATTGGCCAAGAAGAAACAATTCGCCGGCATTTTGACCACCAATACCAGTCCCCTCACCCAGGTTAGTAGGATGTGGACAACAACAAGTCCCAGCTGAACTTAATTTCTAATATCTTTATTTGCAGCAACTGGGCAACGATGTCTACAATTACAAGACCCTTTTGGACTACCAGGTTAACGAATACGTCTTCACAGATGGTTCTCATCCTTTCGCCAAAGCCCCAGACTCACAGCGAGCCATTGTCCATTGGAAAGAGGTCACACCCTAAGACGGGGAAAATAGATGCCGCCGCCTCCTTTATGTTTAATGTCCAGTATTTAATGACTTAGTGCTTAAGGATAATTTAAGGAATCAATCCTTTTGAAAATGCTCTCTAGTAAATTAAACAAAATGCTCAAATATCTATTCCACCACATAGCTATGTACCTGCTCTGAACGAACATGTTTGAATGTTTGTCCGATCGTTTTGCTCCACTTCATTTCATGTCATTATTGCTCATTTTCACTTTTCATTGGAATACAAATCGATGTTGATTAGTTTTAAGATTTTCTCTCACAATCTCCATACATTTTAAGATACAAATAAATTTAGATTAATTCAAAATTGTGTTTTTAATTTAAAATGGTTGGAAACGTTTGACGGTGATTGAGTTTGGAATTAAAGTTGTAGTGTTGGCGTTTATTATTTGAGATAAGTCGGTTCGCTGTTTTATGAGAAATTAATTTTTTGGAGAGTCTATGCCCGATCCCCTTTGGGGAGCATATATAGATTACCGTCCAATGCGTCCTCAGGTTGCGGAAAGCCCAGTAGATATACTAGGTAGCTACGAATTGAAAAAGCAATCGTTGACAGTCACAGGTCATGAGAGAGTGTCTCGGCTTAAAATACGAGTGCCAATGATCCTTAAACAGGCGAAGCGATATTTCGGCCACCCAAAAGTAGCGAAATCTCTGTGCTGGTCCCCACATAAAGAGGTACCCCTAACGCTGGGGAGTCATGCGACCACGTTCCCAACAGTGTTACAGGTTTGCAGCCAGGGTATCGACTGTATTTTAACGGAGCTTTGTAAATACCAGGACGCTTCAACAAATAATACATTTAGTTACCGAGACTACCATGGTACGGAATCTATACCATGGTCGACCTCAGCCTCTTCACAAGACAATAACGGATGTATGGTGGCCAAACCCCGACTATCGGGAGGTACCGTTATATGGGGACTATACAAAGACGTGGACCTGCAAAGACAATTTTCTGACATAGGCTGAAATATGATTTACGAACTTCAATTACCAAATTTGAAACATTTCCGGTGAATAATGGCGCTAAAATCAAAAAAAAATACCGAATGTCGGGAGGTGTCGTTACATGGGAGCTATACGAAGACGTGGACCTGCACAGACAATTTTCTGACATAGGCTGAAATATGCATTAACAACTTCAAATACCAAATTTGAATCATTTCCGGTAAATAATGTCGCTTAAATCACCGAAATACCGAAAATAGGGAAGTACCTTTATATGGGGGCTATACCAAAACGTCGACCTCTATGGCCCATTTTCAAAACCTAAATTCTTGCAGACATAATATACATTTTAGTACACTCTTATCAACCTACTTAATTTCGTTCGGAAGATAGAGTGATTTCCACAGACGGACATAGCGGCCCCAATACAAATTTGTCGGCAAATAAGCCCACACTCTAAAGACAGTCTCCATCGACAAAATGGAAGTCCCGACACCAAGAGGGCCAAATCCATGAAGAAGAAATATGAAAAGGCATTTCGGCCAACAGTAAAATACTGTGGTCGATAATCAGGATGAAGCTAAAGTTGTTAGAAAGTTCGAGAGGACGTGCCCTAACGCAACATTAAGGGAAATCCAGGCAAGCGGGATGCCACCCACATACAGAACAGTGGCGGAACCAGTCGAGACCTCAAAAAAACGTGGAAACCCACGAAGGAAATTGTAACAAAGAAGTCTTCGAATTAGGCCTCTAATGTGCCAGAGCCGGTGGTATCAAAGCAAGTGAAGGCGAGGCTGAGGTTAAATCTACCGAACCGCAGACCACTAAAAAGGTTGAAAGAAAATCGAAGCCTGCTAAACCCTCGAAATAGACTCTCCCGAGCCCATCAGTTGATTCATCAAAGCAACTCGCTACAACGGAGAAGGTGGTGAAGCAACAGGGCGTGTTTCAGATGGAGATTCTGGCAACCAAAAGCAGCCAAAATGGTAAAAGAACTCTACAATATCATAACAAGTGCCATGAAATCGAGAGCCACTCTTGACTGCAAGAAAGCGTTTACTGAAATACGTGATTACATAAAGCTTTGTTGGATTCCAAAACATAGCAACATAGTGGGGAATGAGGTGACTGATGAATTAACCCGAAGAGGTTCCCAGTCGATTGATCTTCTGATTGATGAGAGAGTTTAACCAACAACAAACTATTTTGTCGGCTGCTTCAAAAACTCGCTCATCGAAAAAGTTGGAAGAAAATGGACCTTAGAGGCTAGTTACAGGGATTCTCGAATCAGTGATTTTTTTATTGAGAACAACAATTGATTCCGTTTGCAAGTTGCAAGATGATTGGATCAGTTATCTATATAAATCACATATTTGTTATATAAGCCAAATAATTATTGTTTTTCTTTATTATATATTATTATTATTATTATTATTTTATAAACTCTAGTTACATTTTTATCATATATTTTGTTTTTTCTTATCAATATATCTTTTTTACTTAAATATTCTACTTTCTTTTCTTTTTGAAATAAATAAAAAATAATGGAAAGCTCTGATTTGCCAAATTCAAAAAAGGTTCTTCATGTCCTACGAATATTTGAATGCTTGCACTCTCAAATACAGAGGCTCCATAACGGAAAAGAAAGAAACAGATGAAAGCGAAAGGTAATGACAAATTGTGAAAACTAATGAGAAACTATTGCCAGAACAGAAATTGCGAATAATGGTTATATTAAAGAGTTTTGTTTAGCATATATTATGATCATCATTATTATTATATATTTTATATATAGGGAGTTTCTTTTTTATTTATTTATTTATTTATTTATTTATTAATAATAAATCTAAGCATTTAATATTAATAAACTACCGGGTCTGATTTAAATGTTTGTACAACTAATTTAATAATGAACGTTTTACATATATGTATGTTCTTTTGTTTTAGTTCTATTTGTTTAATATATATGTGTGTATGTATAGATAGGTTTAATGTAAGTGTATTTATTTGAATGAAAGTGTATGAAGGATGGGAAAGAAGTGGTGTTGTGTCGCTAGTCCTTTTGCAGGAACTAGCTTGTGTTCTGTGTGAAAACCAAAACAACTCTATCAAGTGTTCAAGGGTGGGAGTTGGGGAACATAAGATCAAAAAATGCAACAAACTTGGATCCTAGTACGTACTTACCAAAAAATGGGAAATTATCGGCGAAATCTTATTGTTATTATTGTTTGTATGTTTGTATTGTATGTGTATATAAATTCTATTCAGCTAATTCGGGTATCTTAGAGACAGCAACATTTAGGAGTTTCATTTGAATTCCAGCATGTGGTTCATGATGATGATAATTATTTATGATTATGATGATGATGAGAGAAACGTATTTAATGTTTCAAACGTTACTTTAAAGCGTTTCACTAAGCTTTCCCTATACGGTGTGTGGATTGAATGTTGTTGTATTACATTTTTTTTTTTCTTATTTACTTTAAGCTATTGCGATTCTTTCCCTTTTTGTATTTTTTTGTTTTGTTTTCTTTCTATTTTTTCGAACGTTTTGATGTTGTGGGGCCCGTCGTTGTTCCTGCGGGCCTTATTCATTATATCACCACAGAGTTTTGTGTTTGCATAACATTACCACCGCCGCCATCGCTTGAACTCTGATTCGTCTGATCGAGACGTCTGTAATTCTGGAATGTTTTCCACTCGCCCGTATTGTAATCTAAGCGTATATGAGACTCCACCAAACAAAGGGCCGTCTGGCCATCTTCTTGCTGGACTTTCTCCTATAAAATGAGCAATAGAAATTATTAAATTGTTTTTTTTTTCAAGTTGCTTTTGCTCACCTCTGTTTCTCCCAATTTAATAACAATCACATTTTCTGAATTCGGTTTTGGATTTTCACGCAGGCCAGCCATGAAGCCAAGAATCAAAGCCTTATCAGGGCGTGAAACACGGTTCGCTTTACGAAACATTTCATGGGCCTTGTGAACATGTTCATTCTGAAACGGATGAGTGAAAAGTTCCAATAATTAGCACATAATGCAAAAATATCTGATTCTGTATAAAAATATTTCTTACCGACAGTGATAACCCTTTACGCTGTGGCGCTGCTTGCTGTTGCTGCTGCTGTTGTTGTTGCTGCTGTGGCATTTGGATAATATGGGTGCGTTGTATGCCACCCGTGTTTGTTTGTTGCAATTGAATTTGCTGTGTACCACCCGTTGTGGCCCCCGTCATTCCTCCCGTAGTAGTGGTGGTTATTAACCGTTGTTGGGTGGTTGCGGGTTTCTGTTGTAACACAATTTGCTGGGGACGCAGTTGAGTTGTCTGTTGGTGTTGTTGCAGGGCCGGTTGCGTTATGATGGTACGTTGGATCTGAGTTGTCGGCTGCTGTGATGCCTGGACCGGGGTAGTTTGTACCTGGACCAGTTGAGGTTGTTGGCCTGGTCTCTGAATGAGCGTCAAACCAGCGGGCAGGGTCGTTGTAAGACCACCACTTTGAACATTTGTCATTACCGGTCTGATGATGGTTTGTTGCGAAGGTTGCTAAAAGAAAAACAAATAAATGTATTATTTTAATATGCGATCTTGTTGCAGCTTTTATTTCAAGACTCACATTTGTTTGTATTAGACTTGTTGTTGCCTGGGGTTGCTGCTGCACGATCATATGCTGTTGGGTTGGTATTAATGTCGTCAACTTTTGTGTGGTCTGTGTGCTTTGCTGCGATTGTGGCTGCTGCTGTTGCAGTGTTATTGTTTGAGGTTGTTGCTGTTGCAGAGTTGTGGTTGCCGATGTCGTCTTCACAAGACCAGGCGGACCAGCCGCTGTTGTCATAAGCGTAGTGGCACCAGAGCCGAGCGTTTGCAAACCACTTACATTACTAATGGGAATCTGCTGATACATATCGCCGCCAATGTTCCGAAGTATAACACCCTTTTGGGTGAGAATAATGGTCTTATTCTTAACATTGGCATTACCTGCCACAGAAGCCTGACCACCGACAGTTGTTGCATTCCCGCCAGGTTGCATGAGAACTTGTGTTAATTTTGGTTGCTGTGTGGCGGTGTTATTGGAGACCAGCGTATGTTGTTGCTGTTGCAGCTGTGCCTGCATGTGTTGTTGTTGGGCAGCGTGTGATGCGGGTTGTATGGTCACAGGACGATTCGGCAATTGGACATTTTGTATATTCAAAAGCGTTGGCTGCGTAGACGTTGCCGTAGATGGCGACGACGAGGAAGCTATTAGGGGAGGAGGATTACCCGCACCACCGGTTACAATCTGCTGGGTAGCGGTTGGTTGTGTTTGTTGGCGAATAACTACAGACGATGTGGGCGACGTCTTCAGAAGAATCTTGGCGGATGTGGGCGTTTGTGGTGTGGATGGTGTGGTTTGGTATGATGTCTGCTGTTGACGCTGAGGTGTTGTAAATGTTGTTAAAGTGGGTAGGGTCTGTTGTTGTTGCTGCGACTGCTGCTGTGGTTGCTGTTGTGTTAGAATATACTGTGTTGTGGTTGTCGATTGTTGCTGCTGCTGTTGTTGTTGGATTAGTTGAGTTTGTTGTGTCTGTTGTTGCTGCTGATTACTCTGCTGCTGCTGTTGTTGCTGAGCCCTCTTCGCGGGTTGAATAATGGTTTGTGATATTATAACGGGACCACTGTTAGTGGCATTCTTCAACTGACTCAGCTGCATCGATTTAATCGCCTGAGCTGTCTGTGGTGTGGCATTTTGGGTGGTTGCCGTGGCAGAAGCCAATTGTTTCTGGCGCATTGCTGCCGTTTGAGATGGTGTTGAGGCCAATATTACCGGTGTAGAGCTGTTAATCAGAATTGGCTGCTGCTGTGATTGCGGTTGGCTGGATTGTGTCACCTTGCCGGTCTTGGTTGATGTTATCTTTACCGAAATATTGTTTGGCAGATTGGCCAAGGGATTATTGTGACTTGCTGCAGTGGACGCTGCATTTCCAATTGGCCGTACCGGCTGTTGTTGTGTTATAATCGTACCCGTCTGAGCCGTGTTGCGTACCAAAGGCTTTATTTCCAATTTTTCCATTTTGATTGGCGTTGTGGGGGTATTTTGCTGTCGGACAGTCAACGTCTGTTTCTGCTGCTGCGGAGACGTGCGAATAATGACATGTTGTGTTGGCTGTTGTTGCTGAGTCGTAGCTGATGTCTGCTGAACCTGCTGCAGCGTGGGCAATGATGTTTGTTGCTGGATAATAACCCTTTGTTGGGTATGTTGTTGTTGCTGTGAACGTTGGACACCCAATGTGTTTGATGTGGTTTGCTGTGTTAGCGGTGGTGGATCTATCTTTTCAACCTTGATATTGGCCGGCACAATAATCTCCTCACTTTCAATTTTTATTTCCTGTTTTATACGTTTGTGAGCATGATTCAAGTTATTGTTCTTATTGCTACTGGCATGCTGGCTATTGGCTTGATGTTGTTGTTGGTGTGGCTGAGGGGATTGTTGCGGATGCTGCTGTTGTTGCTGCTGCTGCTGCTGGTGCTGCATTCCCGATTTATCCGAATATGACGGCTGTTGAATTATATAATCCATAAGCTTATGTGTACTCGGCTTGGAGTCTTCAATCTTTATGGCCGCATTAGCACTATCCAAAATACCCGACGAGGCATTTTGGTTATAACTTAAGGACGGCGGAGCATATTCTGGCGTGGGTGTGTTTGTAGGCTCCGTCTTTGTTACAATGTTCTGACCAATATCCGGTTTTATATCCTCTTTAGAGTCTGATGTGTGACCACCTTCATCGGCACTGCTGCTTTGACTCTGATTGAGAAGATTTGTTTCTGTTTTAATTTCAAAACTGTTATTTGCCGATGTGGGTGTTGTTGGTGTGTTGGGTTCCTTGTTTCCGGCTGGACCACTAAGATTCGCGGTGTTATTGTTTGAGGGTGATGTGCTACTATCTGTTGCAGATAGAGCAGCAGCTGCTGCGGCAGCCGCCTTTTGCTCCTGTTTGCGTTGCTGCTCCTCTAACTGTTGTTCACGTTTACGTTTCTTAGCCGCTGCATAGCCCAGCGGTTGTTCGGACAATTCAATTAATTTAATGCCACCATCTTTGCGACCAGCTGGCGTTCGACTCATGTTGGGACGCTGTGCATTGGTTGCATTAATACTGGGACTACGAAAGCCCGATGTCGGTACCCGTGACGGTATACCCTTCAGGGGTGTTGTGTCTGTCATTTTACGCGGCATACCGCGTGACCTCAGCGGTATTGTGGGCGCTGAGGTTTTCTTCAATGATGACTGGGCATCTGCAGATTTGTGAAGAAGCTCAGTTCTTAAAGCGGCACTTTTTGGTTTGCGTTTGATTGTGAAATGCTTGACAGGATTGGGTTGCTGACCAACCTAAAATGAAAGACCAATTAGAATTGTTTACCAACCAAAGGGAACAAGTTTGTGAAAATGACGGCCAAAGAGATGCAATGTGTCAAAATGTCATCTTCTGCTCTTCATTTTCAAAACTATATCCCTTCTAATGAATTCGATCATAAGGAGGATATATCCAACTTACCACTGATACTAATGCATTCTTATTCAGATATTGACATTCCAGCGGCAACATACCCAAGTCACTGTGTTTGGCAACTAATTTGCGCAAATCATTGACCATGTCTGTGAAAATGGGGCGTGTGTCTTCGTAGTCCGAGATCTCGGTATTGAGCGAGCTGGTCGCTGGAAATGTCTTCATACTTTCGGCCAGCATAGACACCCATAGTTCCGAGTCGAGACCAGCAACTTCTATGACTTCTTCTAACTCGGTTTTCCACTACGTCGTCGGACATCGCGACAGCAAGTGCAGCACAAAAGATACGACATCGACGTGACGTTTGCAATGAAAATAAACAAAACAAAAACAATGCTTTTTAGTAATATAGAAACACACACACGCACGCACACACATGTCGATAGACAGAGTTTTGTATTTTTCATAAAACATCAGCACTTTTAAATGTTCGTCCAACAAAAATAAACAACACAACGTCAACTGGGTTTTCGATGGAGATCTGCAGAAGGCGGGAAAATACATCGCTGCTGAAGAGATAGATCCCCAGTTGACTTTTCTCCCACACTAACACTATCGCACCTACACGGGGGCACTGATTTCATTTCTTTCGTTTGTAAATATGCCGCTGTTTTTTGCCACTGCACTGAGGTTCGTTCGCGGTGTTATTGTTTCAAACCTTTGCAAATATTTTCACTTCTTTTTACATCACATTTTCGTGCTTTTCGGGGCAGTTTTCTTTTCATTTTTCCATCATCATCACAATGCTTTATGTTCACCAACACATCATTTGTTTTCTTATTGTTGTTTTTTGTTCGTTGTTGGATTGCTCTGTTGGTTGGCTGCGCGCGTGTGTGTGTGCTGATGTGTTTGCGTGTGTTGGTTGTATGACTTAACGAAACTTGATTTTTTTCAGTATTTCACCAGCAAAGAAAAAATTTTGTGTTACCTCTTCCACAAGTCGACGCGGAATATGGAAAAAACTTAGCAATAACTTAAGTTTCACTTGTGTCTGGAGATCGGGAAAGCACTCCTTGATATTGCGCAACACTTCCTTGTTCAATTGTGAACATATTGAGCCACTAATCCAAGAATCATTTGAAGTTCCGAGTTTATTATGCAGCCACAGTGATGTGTTGTCTCGCACACTCGCCATCTTAACTTAAAATGTAAACTGTCAAATATTTTTTTCTTTCGTCGTTTCGTAGCTGCTTCTTCTCTGGTGCCTTCGTTGAGTTTCGTCGAAATACCTCTATCTCGCTCTTTTTATATATGTTTGTGTTACTCTAATGGTTGAATCCCTTTTCAGGTCTTCTTTCTATCATTTTTCTCTTTCTTAATCATCGTCTCTTTGTTTTTCTCCCGTCATTCATACTAGTCGTGGTATATTGAGTAGGTAAGTCTTTCAAAAAAAACTGAATTTGAATAATAAGAGTCAAAAAATTCCTGATAGAAGGAGAAATGTACATTTGCCTTATAATAAATTACATGTTTATGAGGATCGCCAAATATTTGACATATCATTAAATTAAAACTTGATATGTTTTGATATTTGTAAATATTGTCCAAGGAGTGTTACCTGCCTTTCACTATAATTTTGAAAAAAAAGCAAAAAACATTTGATTACACAAGGTTACCTTCTTAATTCTAAGATGTAAACAATATTAGGAAAATTTATGCCAAGCCAAGTAATAATGATAATTGTAATTAAAATCATGGTACAATGATATCAAGGTAGGGCTATGATACCATATGATTTCAATTTTTTTTATTTTCTTGGCTTAATAAGTCATATTTATTTGTTTATGTATGTGTTTTCTTTTCAATAACAAAAAATTGTTCAGAAAACATTCAAATTCGGGTGTTTTCAAAATGTTTATTTCAACGTATGCATCGACAAAATCTAGAGTTTTTATAGCGAAATAATCCTTTAGAGATATATAGTTCATGATTTTGAAAGAAGTGTTGACCTTTCATTCAGTTATCGCGGTTTTCAATTATTTATTCAAAATAAATGCAACAAGTTGTTTCATTTTTTATTGTTTTGATACTAATTCTGACATTACAAGCCAAACAGGTAGACCTCTATACTTGCAATTTTTTCAAAGTTGCCCTACCTTCTACCTTGTTATTGCTCCAAATCATAGAACACATACACATAAGGTATACTACTTTTGCAAAGCGGAAAAGAACACAAATCACGAACAAAGACATAGAAGTATAAAGATGGGACAAGACAGAGTCAAAATATGACAACCCTGTGAAAATATATCTGTTGTTATGATATCGTAACAACATAGATAGCAATGTTACGCGATTTTAACCGCTTAGGCAATATGCAATTAATTGGGAAGGTCTATGGAATAGAATATCTAATTATATAAATGTGTTTTTTATATTAACATAGTCCTGTCATGAGCTGTTATTCTAGATATTATAGACATAAACCATCTGATCAGAATGCATTTTGTCTAGTCTTTACCATTTTAGGTCTTTGTCACGAAAGAAATGTTGTTGTTAAACCACAAAATATTAATATTTATTAATTATTATATTGTCAATTAATCGAATAATAACATTCACCGTTAAGTCTTAAAAAAGGCAGAATTAATTTGTGATCTTAAATTGTAAAATCACTGATTTCATCGCACCAATTTAGGCTACATCAAAAGATTTTTTTTTTTTTTGAAATAAGCTAGATTGGCACTCTTTGATATTTATAATAGTTGCTCTGTTCCAGAACCTGCAACAATCTACTATTTTTGCAATTTTTTCGATATCATAAAGGGATAACCGGTTATCGAAGTAGAAAGTTTTACATTCTTGCAGTTCTGGAACAGACCAAGTGTTATATACGGAAGTATAAAGATATAACGCCTTAGATTTGAAAAATGTTTATCATAACGAAACAATAGAGGTAAATCCGCTTGTAGTGGAATTCTGTAACACATTTTCTGAGTTACCGAAAAAAAAATCGGTAAAATTTAAATGCTTCTAATTTCGGTAATTAACAAAGTTTTTCGTCAAGCTAGCGACAAAATGAAAGTCGTCGCTAAGACCTACCGATAGATACCAATGTTGTCATCAATGAGTGGTTTATGTGGACCATTAAAATAAAAACATATTTTCTTTTCGTCATACTTTGAACTTTCGAAAGAACATTTCAAATACTTGCCTAGTGATCGAGCCAACAGATTTGGTACATTTCAAATAGTTTGTGTAGGTCTTTATTAGCGTGACTATATAATTATCAAAATATTTGTATTTTTAATACAATCTTATTTATTTGCAATTTCATGAAAAACAGCATTTAAAGGAATGAAATATTTGTGTGTTTGTGTAGATATTTAAAATGAAAACAAGAGATTCTGTAAATTCGTAATGTATGGCGAGATTCGAGTATGTTTAATTTTGCTTCTGCAGGGAATCCTTTTTCAGGTCATATGTTAGTTGAGTTTTCATGACAGTCAACGAGGATCCAATAATTTGTTTATGGTAGATTTGACGTGTTATAAACCTGCAATAGAAAAGAAAAATGTATTAAATATAATACATTTATTTACTTATCTTTTTGTGATAACTTCTTACCCCATATTATCATAGAAATCCCGACCCTCTTCTTGCCATTCCGACATGGTGCACTCTAAACTACTGTACCCCTGTTGGACACAATTTTTTATTACTAAATTAAGCATTGGCTCGGCCACTTTTTGTATTGGGTATCCCGGTGCTACAGCAAACCGATAAATCCAGGCAGCATTATAAACACTGATGTGATTTTTTACGCTAATACATGCTATAATCTAAGGATCAAAATATATATATAGTATAACATTTGATAGTGTACTACTACTATTTGTTAACCTTTCTGCGAAATTTATTTTTAAACGACGTTTCATACGGCGCATCATCTAAAAATATTTGATAGGTACACTCGGTTGGTTTCATACGAAAAATAAACGGCTCATAGCATTCTGCCACCAGAGATTGGTTAGGCTTTGTCTGTAAAGAGGAATATTTGTTGTGGTGAAAATATGGTATTTCCACTGCTCCTAACTTACCCTCATCAATTCGACTGCTTTTGCATAAAACGAAAAGTATGTTCCCGAGAATAAAAAGAATATACATCCGGGAATCGTTAGGGCGCAAAACACTAGGGGCACACCAAAGAATATAAACAATACCGCCCAGGTAATCACAATGAACTGCAATGTTATCTGTAATGAATAACCAAGGTCACACAACACATCTCGTTAAAGTGCTCAGAATCAAGTCTATTTGTGATGTAAAGATAAAACACGCTCGGACTAGTTAATAATTGAAAACGAATGCAAATTATGAGGGTGGGCAGCAAACCTACCTCTCTAAAACAGAAGCAGTAAAATGATTTCTTGGCGAAGGACATGATGTAGTTCTGTATCAACTCCTGACACTTGAGTTCATCATCTTCCCGATAGTTCCGAATCACAATGAATGGTTGCATCTATATGGATAAATAGCGAGGAACACCGGCACCCAAAACACAACAAAACAAATATTCACCAGCAAAAACACCGAACAGGAAAACAATTGAGATGATCGAAATTCGATAACTAAGCACATGAAACCGATAATGTGATATCGACAAATCTTAAGCAGCTTGGCAATGCCATAAATCATGTTCTAAATAATCAGTTGGTGGGAATTTTAAAAAAGAAAGAAATTGCAATTTGTTTTAATAGCGATTTCACCCAGAACAGCGTACAAAAATTAACTTGTTTATATTCTGTCAATAAATGTTTTTTTCTTTTTTTTGTTTTCGAAAATGTTTGTTGTTTCTATTCTGCCGGGATGGGAACAATTTCTTATGGTATAAATTATAAAATATACAAAACATGTTTGTTATTCCAATTGTTGGACAATTTTGGTTTAAAGCATAATAGAAGAAATATTTTAAATATTTAGATGACAAATTTGTACTAACATAGTTTATTACAGTTTTCGTATTGCTTTTAGCGGCCACGACATGAAAATACCTCTAAAAAAGTCTTGCTTATGACATGTTTACGTTAGAACTTTTTGTAGGGTTAACCTACTTTGAGAGGATTTATTTGAAGTATAAGTAATGGATATGACAATTTAAATCCAAATCCAGTCGGTTAACCTATTTATATATAAACGTACTGTTACAATATATGCATAAATAGTGGTGGGAGACTCTCTTGCCCTGCCAAATAAAATCAATGGCAAATTAAAATCGAGACAGCTCTAAAAGGCTAAAGAAAACAGCAAAAATGAACTAGACTGTGCATAACTCGTGAAACAAATAGAAATGAATACCCAAGTCTGAACATAATGTTGTTCCTTTTGCTTCAAGAAGAAAACTGAGTCTAGTTCCGATAATTCACTCGAGTAGCATTTCCATAGAACTTGTCGTTCCGGAACGACTCAACTCAATTATTTTTTGGTAATTTCGCGCAAATATTTTGTGATTTTTGGTTGTAAAAGAACATTTAAAGACAAGAAAGACAAAGCAAACTAAGGAAATCGTGTGGGTTGCAAGGTAAAGATTCATTCTTCCTGATTTCACATTCGCATACCGCTTGGAAATATTTCTTCATGGGCACAGGCGAAGCAAAAAACAACAAAGACATTCAGAAATGAGGGACATCGATGTTTATTTTTCCGGATGGGTGTTGCAAAATTTTTTTGCAGCGGATTCGTGTAACTGACCTTTCCAATATTGACAGGAAAACTAATATAATTGAGGGCCAACATTTTTATTTATATTCGGGTGACTACAAAATGTGTCCTTAAAATTATTATTTTTATAGTAATAGAAAGTAGAATGCATCAGCTTCAATTTCCCACAACATGATATTGGCCGGTAAAGACTAATTAAAATTCAGAAGTGATCCTAAACAATCCCTATTATATATTGCACATCATATTATTTTAATTCGTCCTTTGCAACTACATGCAGCTAGGATTATGTTTCATGACGTTGATATCTTATTCATCACATCTGTCCTAGTAAAAATAAAAGGAAATTGCTGATTTTATAGAAATATTTTTAATTTCCCTTCTTCTCTGTTTTCAAACAGAAGCCGACAAATGATAAACACAGCCAGAAACCCAGAAGACTGTGCATCAGCCGATGCCACCAACAAGGAACAACAGAAACCAAATTTTATATGTGGTGTTATAGAGGGCTTTTATGGGCGACCCTGGACTACGGAACAAAGAAAGGACTTGTTTAGAAAGTAAGTATAAATATGCATTTACATTCGAATCGAAATAATGTTTTTCTATAGGCTTAAAAAATGGGGCATGGATTCCTATGTATATGCCCCAAAGGACGACTACAAGCATCGTGCGTACTGGCGTGAGCTATACACTGTTGAAGAAGCAGATCATCTATCGGGTATGTAAAACAATATCAAGTTCAAGTTTATTTTTGCTTCAAGTATCCATCTCTTTCTGCCCACATCTAGGTTTAATATCGGCCGCAAAAGAACATGGCATTACATTCTATTATGCTTTATCTCCCGGCTTGGACATGACGTATAGCAGTCAAAAAGAGTTGCAGACCTTAAAACGCAAATTGGATCAAGTTTCTCAATTTGGTTGTGAAGCCTTTGCACTTCTTTTCGACGACATTGAATCTGAATTGTCCAAGGGGGATAAAGAAGTCTTTCAAACGTTTGCCAATGCTCAGGTCTCGGTTACAAACGAAATCTTCACGCATTTGGGCAATCCTCGTTTTTTGTTCTGTCCTACACAATATTGCAGTTCACGTGCTGTGCCTACCGTCCATGATTCTGAGTACTTGAATACATTGGGTTCAAAACTAAATCATGACATAGACATCATGTGGACTGGCGACAAGGTGATATCGAAAATCATATCTGTTGAATCGCTTCAAGAAATTACTGAGGTTCTGCGACGTCCGCCAGTCATTTGGGATAATTTACATGCCAATGATTACGACCAGAAAAGGGTATTTTTAGGTCCCTACTCTGGTCGATCGCCGGAAATCATACCCCATTTGAGAGGTGTAATGACCAATCCGAATTGTGAGTTCCATGCCAACAACGTGGCAATACACACATTGGCCTATTGGTCGCGTTGTGTTCTCGACTCTCGAGTGAATAGTAAGTAATGGCATGGCTACCCTCAAAAATTATATTGACAATTGTCTTTTAAGGTTCCATATCAGCTGACATTAGGCTGGAGACTGAAAACGATGATGAAAATGGTTCGGATGATTTACCAGTGGATTGTTGTCTTTCGAAGAATATCTATCATCCTCGAATGGCACTGAAGTAATCAATGTTTTAATGAACTATTATACTATGTCTGCTAATGTTTCTTCGTTACAGAAATGCCATATCAGAGTGGCTGCCAGAATTCTTTCTTGAAAAAGAGGCATGGGGACCAATTACAAAACCTCAACCACAAGTGACCCGTACGTATTGGGAATTTCTTTTTCTCTGAATTAAACCATTTAAAATTTGAAATACCTTTTCCATAGTCGTAATGCCCATCATACCTATTATACCCTCCATCAATACATGTATGAGTTTAACGACAACAACCACTACATCCACCAATGCTAAAACTCCCAATGTTCCCCAAGTGAATACAACACAACTACAAGCCTTGGCCGATGTGTGTAGCACCGTAAATTCGTCTTCTGTCAATCCCATTTCCAATGCGGTAATGAATTCATTGGTTTCGCCCACAAAGGTGGTAACCAACGAAGACATAATCAACCCCATACCAACTTGTGTGGCATCAAATATCGAGTTACCCAAGAAGATACCAATCTCTATAGTGTCTGTACCAATAATGGTGTCCAAAGAGGTGAACAGTGATAGTGATGACATGCGTGATGCAGACGAGATTACACCGGCCACAAAGGCTGAAGAATTACCGGTTAAACCGGAAACTTCTGCAACTAGTGATAAGGAATTTTTACCAGAGGTCCCGGAGACTATAAAAGACGAAGCTAAATTAGAGGAAGAAGATGTCGTAATAGAAGATAAACAAGCCGATGCTGATAGTTCTGGTCTGTCAATTGATGCAATGGCAGATGACAACAACCTAAGTCCAGTCAGTGCTGGCAACGAGCCAATGGAATGTAGTAGTAGTTTAACCTCTCAAATCTCTCCAAAAGATGAGAACGGCAAACCTGGGGCGGCTAATGCCAATGAAGATGTGGTTATGGCCGAAACCAGTTCGAATAGTGATAATATGAATGTATGTCTTTGAGTTTATACTCCAATTGTCGTTACTAATTTTGTAATTGTGTTACAGAACACCATGCAGGTTGAGAGCGTCGAGTCATCTCCTATATCTGTTGCCGAGATGACCGAAATTGAAAAGTAAGTGACTATTCCAAAATATTCTGTAGCAACTAATCTAGCTGGTCTTATTTTGAAGGGTGCCTAATGAAGCTTCAAAGATAAACGCCGAAGACCTGTACTTCCTATGTGACTTGTTTTATTTGCCATTTGAACACGGATGTCGTGGTTTCAAGCTGCTCAATGAGTTCAATTGGCTAAAGGCGAATGCCCACGTGTTGTTGGACGCCAAATTAGCAAAACCCAGCCCAGTTGGTGAAGCGCAAACAAAACCTGAAGTAGCAGAGTGGTTACAGAGGTCTGAATATTTCTCAAAGCTCTGCAAGTCAGTGTATGAACTCTTGCAGAAGGTTGCTCTGTGTGATAATAAGGAGATATGCCACGATTTGTTCTCCTATGTTTGGGACATTGCTGGGGCTCTGTCTCTTTTGGATGCTTTTGTAAAGTGGCTCAGCTTGGGTCACTTCCCGGCTAATGTTTATGCATATACCCAAGGAAGTTATACATGTAAGTAAATATCGGCGTAAACAATAAAGTTTTTTAATATTTCCTTTTTTTTTGTAAAAAGGGTTCAGTAAAGGATGGAAGGAGGCCTTTATGTCCGGCGATCAAGAACCGTGGGTATTTCGCGGAGGCCTTATAGCTGATTTACAAAGGTTGATGCCTATCGATCAGGGCAATGACTTGTTTGTCTATAAACTACCTGATCTACCCACAACAGATTATTACACGATGCGTCCTTATAGTGCAATGGATGAATCTGCAGTCAATATGATCTGTACACAGGGCTTTCTGACATTGTCATTGCCCTCATCTGCCGAAGAAAAGGAATTACCTTTGCACTTAAATTCAAAGTTTGCCGATTTAATTGCGGATAGTATTATTGGTCCATTTGTCACCTTGCATCCTGAATTTTGTATCGTGGCCACTGACTCTTCTGGTAAAGTGGTAGGCTATGCGGCTGCCGCTCTGGATTTTCAAACATTTGCGCGTAATGTTCAGATTTGCTGGATACCCGAAATGAAGGAGAAATATCCCGAAAACATGGAAGAATTGGAAATGTTTGATTTGGCGACACCTGCTTCGCAAAGAACAGGTGCAACTCTGCGCACAATGATTAAGGAATTCCATGCCTATGAACCGCAATGTCCGCCGGAAGTTAGCAGCTCGTATCCAGCTGTCATGACTTCGGCTGTGCTAGAATCGTGCCTAAACCCCGATTACGGTGTAGCCAAGCGTCTCATTACTGTACTCTTGGCAACATTAAGGGCCAATGGTTGTTTCGGGGTTCACATACGATTGGCAGCTAAGGATTCGGGCCTTGAATTGCTGCAGTACTATGCAAGACTCGGATTTGCTGAAATATACCGCGATGGACCAGATTACATTTACTTTGGACGTCGTTTCTAGCACCGCCAACGTTCGTCAATATCAGAGTTTTTGTTGAGGAAATAAACATTCAGCCTAAAACGGAATCTCCTTAAGTCTAAATTGCTGTACCATTTGGTAATCTACAGATCGCACTAAAACAAACCCGCCTTCGCCAAATGTTTCGAGAGATGCGTACCAATTGAAACGTGTACACGAAATTCCTTATAGAAATTTACAAATCACGCCAGCCAGCCCGCCCGACCACAATTTTATACTTTAGCTGTTCATAAGTTTTCAGATTTTTTACAATTGATTCGTAGACAGACAACATGTACGCTGTTCGGAAAAGCGTAACTTTCAATTTTAACGCTAGTATTTATATCATTTTTAGATATCGGTGCCCCTATTTGGCACTCTTTACTATATAAATATTTATATAAGATCAACAACTACAAAACAAACAGACAATTTTGCAATGTTTCCTTCTTTTTGTCAGCCGTCAAAAATGCATTTAAATCACAATGTTTTTTATTTTTTTCAAAAAAATAAATATGATATTGAAAAATGTAACAGACCCAACTAGCTTTCTTGAGCCCGGGTTTTGGCTTTGCTTAAATCATAGAACCATACAGAGTTTACACCATCCTCTATTACCTTTAGGGGTTCTAATGTTGGCAGGGGGAAACGACAGGCTATCACTTTGGAGGAAGGAACTTCAGTCACTAGTTTAGTTTCCAGATCTTTCATCTGTTGAATAAAATAGAATAGTTATTATGGTGTGCTTTCTCAATTCCCATTATTCTCACCATTTGTTCCACGCCAAAAATCACGACATAATCATATGGCATTAAACTAAACTTCCACAAATCTCTGCGGAAGAACTTGGTTTTTGAGCTGACACCTTCGCGCATTGCAGCTAAACGTGACCACCACACCAGCCATGGATTAAGCTCTACACCATCCGACTGAATGCCATGTTTGGCAGTGGCTAAGGGTAATTGTGATTATTAGTGGCTGATAAGTATTCCTTTGTAAGGCCGGCCTAGTCTCCGGGTTATATAAACATAACCACCAATACATACCAATTACAATTCTTCCATCTCCCGAGCCAATGTCCAGCAAACGCTTGGGACCCTTGCTCGGCAAAAACTTAAGAACATTCGAAACTTGTTCTGGAGTGGCAGGAACGTATGGCAGACAAATTCTTCGGAAAGCGGGCGCAACAAACGAGGCACAGACTACTGACAATCCAATGCCCACTCCACCAGTGGCAAAAATTAGAAATTTGGCCGATTTCGACATTGATTTTGGCTGCGAAGGTTTGCTGTTCAATTCCAAGGCATCCATATTTAAAGCTGCCATATTTCTCCGGTTCTATAGAAGTTATAAATGTGGTTTTGTTGCACTTTTATTCAAAAAAAAAGGAAACCAACATTTGTTTGTTTTTGTCCATGCCATTGGAGATGTGTTTTTTTTACGGAACGAACGAGTTCAGGGGAATAATTCTGTTAAAGGAACTATCGGAACCTTAGATTCTTCTTTCAAATAAGACTACGTTTAAAAGGGGCTGTTCTTGTATGTCGAAATAAAATGAATGCGGACGAAAAACAGAAATGGTTTGTTCGAGAACCTACAAGAATTTACTATTTTTGCTTTTTTACGATATCGGAATATTTTGTATTTTTTTTCCAGGGGTAGATTTTTTACCCTCATTCCAGGAGACTATATTTTTCTTTGGAGACGGACCCGGATATTTGGCCCAAGACCGGGCATACTAAACCAATATGGACAAAAAATTTATAAAAGCTAATGAAAATACATGCCAATAAGTGGTCACATAATGGGGCTATTCAAAACGGTTCGAAAGTTGTATCAAAATTCTGATTTTTTGGACCCGAATTTTTTTATACCCTCAGTCATATGGCTATGTATAATTTGATCAAACCGTGCCTAGTCGAAATAACGGTTTTAGACCCTAGGTCTCTTTGCACCAAATTCGTTTCAGGACATTTAGAGCCGATCTAGCGCACGGCTGGTGCGCACGATAACTCTCAAATGAAGTATATAATTTGGTCCAAACTTGGAAAATTGTAATATTATTATCAAACTTATATTGAGTTCGGAGATGGGCAATATCGGCCCACTCTTCCTGGTAACTCCCCCACAAAAGGTTTTTTATTCATTATTATTATTTATTATTTTTATTTATCTCACAGAACAAGAAAGGATTATCCGATTTTGTTCTAACTTTTGAAAATCATGGTATTTGCCACTATGCTAGAGGTTAGTCGGATAATTTAGGTCGACTGCTTCTAGTACCTCCCTCACAATGGGTCAACATTTTTAATAATCTCAACGCTTATAAAATTCGAAATAAGAATCCAATTGTCTTCAAATTTTGCATATCCCAATATTTCTAACAACTCTCGTTGTATGTAGTATGTAGATGGGACTTTTTTAAATTTTAAGTATCCATGAAGCTCATAAAACTCGAAAATAACGTCAGACTTGATATATAGCAATACTTCCATCAACACAAGATCTGTTATAAAGATGGTAGAGATCGAACCATTTCTTCTGGTACCTCCCCCACATTGGGTTCAAGATTTTTAAAAACAACCCGCTCAAAGAAAGCCAAATAAGAATCCAAATCCATCCATCCATCTCCTCATTGTTGCTAATACAAGATCTGTTGTGAAGATCCCCAACCCCTTTTGGAACCTCATCCACAAAGGGTCACAATTTCCAATACATATATCTGTCATAACTTCCGCAAAAAGTCGGCATTTCTTTACAACTTGCTATATCTAAATATTTCTCTTAACCAGAAATCTGATATGCAATTTATCGGAATTTGTGATTTCTAATATTTTTATCTGTATTAGATGAAGTATAAAAATGGATCCAGAGATATGGGTCTTTGAACCCGAACAACCCGATACTGTTCAGTATATTGAAATGATATTTTCAGTATTAGAAACATTAATTCGCCTATTTGGACATACCCATAACATTGGCAATAATTGACAAAACTTCTGCGTTTATTGTCGAAAGTAGTTTACTTGTTCGACCTAAAGTTGGCCTTGGTTTATCAGAAGAATAAATTGTTTTAAACATGAAAATATTGCGAGGATCAATCGCCGAGTAAACCCAATTAAAACGAAAGCCATGTATGATTATTATCAGCGTTCGAAATTGAAATTTGTTTTTTTTTTTTTTGTTTTTATTTATTTTCTTCAATTATTACTATATAAGCTTATAACTTGTAGTCAAGTTTCAATTGTTCTTTCCTTAATTTCCATAATCTTGATTTGATTTTTAGTTTGTTTCATTTCTTTTGCATTATTTATTAATAAATAAAATATATATCTTTTATTATATATGACATTTATATAAAATATATTTACTCTGATAGCTACTCATTGTAAAATACAAATAATAATAATAATAAAAACAAAAACAAAAAATATGCATGATTTGCAAAATATAAACTACAAAAAAATAATAAAATAGCTGCATATAGACGAAGAATATCAACGAAAAATTGAAAGCGGCATTACTTGAAATTAAAAACAACAAAAAAAAAAATAGAAACACGGTAAATTGTAAAGACAAGTTGGGACTTAAACGAGGAAATGTTCTGTTTCCAATCTCCACTGTAAGGAAAATATTTTGTATTTGAAAGAATATAAAATTAAAATCTAATGCTTTAATTCACTTCAAATACATTTTTTTTTTTTTTTTTTTTTTTTTGCAAAAAAGAAAATTGATAGAAACCTAATAGTTGTATAATAATAATAATATGCATGTGTCCTTAACGTATGTAAAATATATATGTAAAGAAAAAGCTTCTCAATAATGCCATGCGTTGCTACAAAGTCAGCGGCAAATAAAATAACTGGTTTCGGACCCCATTCGAAGGATATAAAACCAGCATAGTCTGAAATAGTTTTTATAGTTGCCACATTGTTTGTATAGTTTAGAAAATAATAATAAAAGCTGCATACATTCATAAGTGATGGTTGATGACGATGTGACGTGAAAAGTTAGGGGGAGGGGTTTGTTGTTAGCTTTAAATGTTCATCTCTGGTTTGCTGCTGTGTTCGTTTGTATCGTAATGGGTGGTGGTGTGTTGCTGTTTTATTTCTTTCTCATTTCATTCATCATCATTTGTTTGTCGTTTGTCTTCTTCATTATATTCATTGCTAAAGCTGTGTTACTTGGTTTGGTTTTCCGAATGGAGGTTTTGCAAATATATTTGTTATATGTTGTTGTTATTTGTTTTGTTTTAGGTTTTTTGTTTTTTTTTTCTTTTTTTTTTTTTTGGAAAATATATATTTTCGGCTTTTGGTATCATTTTCCACAGTTTGGCTTGAAACTGATTTTTGTATTTACATACACACATACAACTGGTTCTGCAAATGGACGATTTAGAATAATTTTACTCGTCGCTTCATTTCATTTCTTCTCCATTGTGGGAATCTATAGAAGTCAGCTCTGGTACACTGCAGTATGTGCTCGAACTCCACATCCGACAAATGACGCTGCAAAGAAGGAAATAATAATTATGATTATTTCCAAATTTCTTGAGTTTTTCCAGGATACTTTATAAATATGGTAGACAATTCTAAACTACAGTATTCCCCAAAGTGGAATATAGAAGGAAACCTCATTTGCAATAAGCATATCCAGATCTCCCTTTTCTGTAATTTACTTTGTCAAATTTAACTGGCTTGAAAGTAGGTTCACATCTCTGATCTGTGTACGATAGGATGTATGCAAGACCTGTATAAGGTCGACAAGTATATGGGAGCTATATTCAAATCTGAACCGATCGACAACATTTTAGGCACTTATTTCTGAGCTGTGTATGAAATCTGATACCAAAGGTCATTATAACTGAACCGATTTTCACCAAATTTGATGTACTTGCTTCTTGACTAAATTTCGTCTTAAGTACCAAAATTCAGTCCATCTGGGCTATTATTAGCCATTTAGTGCACAATAAACATGAAATCGGATAAAGATGTATATAGGAGCTATATCCAAATCCGAACCGATCTTGACATAATTTTAGGCACTTATTTCTGAGCTGTATTTGATATCTGGTACCAAAGATTATGGTTGTTGTGTCCATATTACGCATGTGAGGGACCTAAAACCCCAAATCGGATGAAACATATATATGGGAGCTATAGCTATAACTGAACCGATTTTCAAACCAAAAATTTGATATACTTGCTTCTTGACTGAACACCGTCGGATGTTCCAAAATTCAGGACATTAAGACTGATATTGGCCGTTTGGTGCACAATTAACCCGATGTCGTTTGTAGATATATATAGGAGCCATATCTAAATTTTCACTGATTATCTACCATTTCAATAGGGTTTGTCCTTGGGCCAAATAAGAAATAATAAAAAAGACCCTACCACTATGTGGCAAAGGGTATAAAAACAGATATCTTCTCACTTACCTCCAAATTGCAGCGATCAACGTCCGAAGGCAAACGATAATTAGTGATGACCAACAAGTGATAGGGATAAATTTTAGCAGGCTCGTGCACCAACATTGAATGGGCCATATTTGGCAAACTGCGGCGTATTAAACCAGCTTGGGGATAGTGGTAGGATAAAGCACCCGAATATGTACTCGAGGCGGGTAAATCACCGCCCATCAAAGCGCGTCTATCACCCTCCGTTATGGAATCGACTGAGGCTGAAATATGAAAACAGATAAACATTTAGAGAAAGAAACATATAGCAATCATAAAAACTGCATTTACCTTCTGATTTCCCACAACTTAGATCTGTACTGTGCGTTTTATCACCTAATCCTCCATACGAATAGTCCTAATAAGGTTTCATAAGGAAAAAAAAAAAAACAATTATTATAATTTGTATGTGTTGTTTTTTTTATCAAGTGTAGGAAGCGTAATGGTACCAAAATGAGGGGGTCATGCAAGCAAGCAGATAAAATAGAAAATTAAATAAATAAAAATGTTATTTACATGCTTAAAATATATGATAAAGGTGTGGCTTAAGACACAATGCATAGCAATAAGAAAGTGTTGTGTTTTTTTCGTCAAGATACGGCCTATGTCTCCAAAACTTAAAATTTCTAAAAAGCATACGTATTACAAGCCAAATGGAGTACAACCTACAATCAATGTATTGATTTGTTTTCAATTTCTTTAATTGTTTATTCCTAATTTGGATTCGCAAAGATGGAACAAAATCGGACTATTCTTTCTCTGTCTTTAAAGTAAATTTTTTTTGAAAATCTTGACATTTTGTGTGTGAGGTACCAGAAGGAGTGGACCGATATTGTCCATCTCTGAACTCGATCTAAGTTTGACAAAATTATTACATGTACCAAGTTTGGATCAAATCGGATGCTCCCCTTCTATAGCTATCGTACGCACCAGCCAGACAGACAGACGGACGGACATCGCTATATCGACTCCAAATGTCCTGCATTGGATTTGGTCCCAAGAGACCTAGGGTTTTAAACCATTAGTTCGATGAGGCACGTTTGGGCATGTATCGAATTATATATACCCTCCCTTCCTAGCCATATGGCTGAGAGTATAATAATTAAGATTGATTTTTTTTGGGATCTGCAATGCATGTAAAAGGACTACTTTTTATCTATATTGAATTTATAAATTTTGCTGTTGTATTTATAAAAAATAATGTCTTTCTTTACTAGTAATAACCCTAATGATGAAAACTTAACAAAGGAAACAAAAATATGGAAAAAGAAAATTAGTAAATCTAATCTCAAAACACTAATCGCAATTAACGTTCATTTTGTTAAAAATAAAATTAATGTTTTAGTAGGTACAAATAAATGTAAATTGGGCTTTCTCAGGGACTAATAACTATTTATGGGGTTTATATTAATTTGTTTATGACAGATTTGTTTAACTGGATTTAATACAAATTAATGTCCATATGTCAATATATTAACTGACTTATTTCAAAACCAAGATAAAGTAGCTAGATCAATGATTTTGAGATTCTCTAATAAAAATATACTGTCGGAATTTAATTGCAGATTTATGTAATTCATTCAGTATATGCAGCATAAATCTGCGTTCAATGGGATTCAAATGGGCAAAACCAAGCAAGGTGGACATGATCAGTTAATTGATTGTGAGGAACATTCAATTTTCCCGCTATATACTATTCAATTACATGCCATCTATCTTCATATAGATTCAGTAGAACATTAGAACTAATATATTTGAATTTGACATCTGTCTAAGTTGACAAATAGGTAATGAATATCCCTTGGACTTGTAACATAGTTGCAGTTTTTACAATTTACAAATAAAAATAATTAAAAAAGCAAATTAACCAAAAAAAAGGCAAATAATGCAAATTAAAAATTAAGTGCGAATGTGGTTTGTTTGGTGTACAAAAATATTTAATAACAAGCCGCAAATGTAATGCTTAAACAACTACCGCATATAAATGTATATATGTACGTTGTTTGTATATATATGTATATGGTCTACAAAAATACTGAATGAATATAAAGCGCTTACGGTGACGCCGTGCATCATGGCGCCGGCTGATGTGGTTGAACTGAAAGTGTGGGAACGTGGAGCTAAGCCGTATCCAGGTTTGGGGACATGACGAAGAGAGCTTACCACTGAATAGTGGAATGTCAGACAGAATATCGAGAGAGGCGCGGACACATAATAGGTAAAGGCATTACACAAGAGTACAACAACGATAACACAATAAAAAACACAAAACAACGGACATGCATGTTTGAATGGTTCCGGCAGCGATGTGGAAGTGATTAGATGAGTGTGGGTTGGGTGGGTGGTAAAATGTTGATGATTGTTATGATGTTCCAAAGTGCATTTGATGATGTTGTTGTTGTCATTGGTATGTATTATTTGTAGTGACCATGATGATAATGATGTTGATGATCGTCGGGATGTAGTTGTCGTTGACAAAAATATTTCATTTAGTTTGTGTGTTGTTGTGGTTGTTGGTAATGGCAGTAGTTTTTATGTGTGTGAGTATTTTGTCAAATGGAATACATGAGAGTGTTGTAGTTTATAACGTTGATGATATTTACAAATACATGGCAATTTTTGGTTTTTATTTTTTTGTTTTCATTTTGGAGGAAAGGTAATAACAAAAATATTAGTTTTTTTTATAATTGTGCACATTCGTTACAGAAAATAGTTATTATTTTTTGTATTTGTATTCACCAAAGGCACCGCATTTTTAGTAGAGTTGTTAAACAATATAGTTTCATTAGTTCCAAGATACACATTGCACATGATGACGTTTGTTTTATTTTTTGTGGGAGAAAACAGCCGAGAATGTTCCATATTTATTTTCACGTTTAAGTGATTATCACCCGAATTATGGTTTGTTGATTTTTCCGTAAATGTGTTTATGTTTTTTGTTATTAGGCGGCATTAAAAAATAGAGGAAAAGAAGCATGATTTATGGAATATATAAAGTTAAAGTCAAACGAATACGGTGAAATAATTTACAGCAGTAGTACATGATTATATGAATGATTTTTTTTCAATAAAAACTTTAAATTTAAAAAATTTCCTTTACAATATTGTAATTCATCCCACATTATATATAAATTTAATTTTCGATATACATTGTCCTTTCTCTGTCCAGAAAAAGAAACCCAAAACAATTTAAATAAAATAAAAACAAGTAAAAAATATTAAATTCGGGCGGGTCGAACTTTTAATTCCCTCCACCATTGAAGAAAACATTTTTGTATAAAAGTATCGAAATTCAAACGTATCCAACTTTAAACAACAAATGCCAGTAATACCATTGTCCCCTGGAAAAAATGGGGGCTATACCATACCATGGATCTATACATACAATGTTTCGCCTCCGGAGCTAGAACCCATTATGACCTAAAAATTTAAATTTTTAGACAAATCCGTGAAAAAATGTAGCAAAAGTCATCAAAATACCGAATATCGGGAGGTACCGTTATATGGGGGATATATTAAAACGTGGAGGACCTATGTTTTACAAATACCAATTTTTATACAAATCTGTGGAAATATGTGGCAAAAATCATCAAAATACCGAATATCGGGAGGTACCCTTATATGGGGACCTATATATACAATGTTTCGCCACCGAAGCTAGAACCCATTTCAAACTACAAATACCAAATTTTATACAAATCTGTGGAAATATGTGGCAAAATCATCAAAACACCGACTATCGGGAGGTACTGTTATATGGGGGCTATATTAAAACGTGCACCTATTTATACCATGTTCCGCTATGGAAGCTAGAACCCATTTCAAACTACAAATACCAATTTTTATATAAATCCGTGGAAATATGCGGCAAGAATCATTAAAACGTGGACTATCGGGAGGTAATGTTATATGGGGGCCATATATAATACTTGATCTACATATACCATGTTCCGCCACAGGAGCCAGAATCCATATGACCTACAAATACCAATTTTTAGAAAAATTCGTGGAAAACTGTGGCAAAAATTATCAAAATACGGTATATCGGGAGGTACCGTTATATGGGGAATATACCACAACGTAGACCGATATATCTCATCTTCAGTACCAACCATCCTAGACACAATACAAATTGTTCTGGCAAATTTTTAAGCTCTACGTCAAATAATGTGCGCTCTATCGTGATTTCAACAGACGGAAATCGACTTTGAATTTTATGCCATTTTAATCATGAATATATGTACTTTATGGGGTCTACGATGAATATTTAGGGAATGTTTGTAACACCCTTTCCACGGCGGGGGGTATAAAGATATAACAGTTTTCCAAGCATTTCACTAATGGTTCCCAAATGAGCAGTTTTCTCAGCATACTCAGCTGTTTTTGGGATTCTCCTTAATGGCGCATCTGAAGAGCCGAATCCTACTATTTTTCCCATGGTTATTAAAAGGGCAGTACATAATTATTTTCGTTTGAGTAATGTATTTTAAATTTAAACTAATGACTATTTTTTTAAAAGCTTGATGTATAAATTTGCATCCTGTCTTTGCACTTTAATGTATATAAATTCTGTTTTTTAACAAATTTGAACTGTTCTTTTCCAGATTTCTTATTTGGTTGGGGAACCAAAATATTAATTTTCTTAAGTTATTTTTAATAGTAGTAATTTTTTAATATAATTCTTTAATTTTTAAAAATAAACCTTTTAGTTTTCAATTTAAAACGCAACTTTTCTAAAGAATAGTAATATATATTATAGCTCAATTATAAAATAAATTAATATTCATATCCGTTGTAATAATTCTTTGATTTGTGGTATTATAATTTTCCCATATAATCTTCCTCCTTAAGTGGTGCGTATTCATACGCACGACTTTGTAAAAAAATTTTATGTTTTTCCCTTTTTTTTTTGGTATTAGTGTTAAAAATATTAAATAATACCATTATTAAATCATAAATTTTTTTCACTGGAAAAAGAGGAAAGTGATGATGTAGTCCATAAATTATGTTGTAATTTTATGAGTTTCAATTTGACAGAGTGAATGTCATGGAATGATGATAATGATGATGTAATAACAAAAAAAACATTATGAAAAGAAATGACCAGACCATAAAGTTGTATGCTAGTAGAGGAGTTTGTGAGTGAGTAGTAGCAGCCAAAACACAATACCAACAACCGACAGAAGACAACCGCATTTAGGCTTAAATTAGAGTTAGATTTTGAGTAGTAACACAGCATTAACAGGTACGTTTGGAAGCAGAGTTTTGCAGTCTTGAGACCATAAGTAGTAAATTAGCTAGTGGCGATGTGTGCTTTCTTATTCGATATTGCTTGACTGTTGCATTCGTTGTCTAGTTTGGGAAAGTTAAGAGATTTATTCACACTTACTGAAGAATAGCCATTACGAATATACGGCGGCAAGGTTGAAGTTTTAAATCCATATCCAGGTTTTGGTGGTGATCGGTAGGAATGTATAGCTGTGTTGTTTACAAGTTTTCAATTCGTTTTATTTGCAAATTGGGAACGGTTTTCGAAAACAAACACCCCAACAAAAACATAAGAAAATTTGTTGCCAAAATAAAATCGAAAAGAAAATTAAGAATAAAAGTCATAAATAAAAAAATAAATACATAAACAGTTTTTAAAAGAGGAAAACAATAAACCCAAAGCTTTGTTAAAGCCTAACGACAGACTTATGGAGTATCGTTTCGCTGTAGCTTTAAAAGGTAGAATCTGTGGAGGGTGTTTTGGCTTTCAACATTTTGTTCTCTGTACAATATTTTTGAGTATTTTGTTTGTATTCGTTTAGCAGAGTAGAAGTGGTGGTAAGATTGACCATAGTTTTTATATAATTATCAATTATTATCAGCACATGCGGTGAACTTACCGTTATAGCTGGGTGCATTGCCCAATGATTTGCCCAGGGATCCACGGTAACTCGTTGAACGATCGAACATATCCTCTTCGTAGAAGGGTTTTTGATGATCCAAATTTCGTGATGGTGATGCTCCAATTGGTGATTCGTATCTGAAACAAGATTTATTTAATTACCGTTCTAATCCAGTTAATATTGGGTAGGAAAGGAAACAACTTTACAAATAAATCCGAGCTCAAATATATGGAATAGTTAAGTAGGGGCAGTTTAAAAATATTGGTATGGGCAAAATTAGAAGAAAATCGAATATTAATGTCCAATTTAATGTGAAATCATAAATTCCATATTCATCTCAGGTTTCTGTTTGAGAGAAATATTTCGACATAGCAAGTTGTAAAGAATCGATGATTGTTCCGCAAGTTATGACAGATAAAAGTATTGAAAATTGTGACCCATTGTGGGTAAGGTGTCAGAAGGGGTTCGCAGATATATATCATCTTCACAACAGATCTTGTGTAGGCAAAAAAGTTTTGGTGTGTGAAATTTAAAGAGAGTTGGATGCTTATTTTGGTTTCCTTAAACGTTTTGTTTTTCAAAATCTCGACGCCTTATTGGGGGAGGTCCGAAATGAGCTTTATGGATATTCAAAATTTTGACCCTTTGTAGGGGAGGTACCAGATGGTGTGGACCGACATATCCCATCTTTACACCAGACCTTGCTTTAATAAAAATATTGTAATGTGTGTAATTTGAAGACAATCGGATGCTTATTTCCGATTTTATGATTGATTTGGTTATTCAAAACTTTGACCCTTTGTGGGGAAGGTACCAAAAGGAATGGTCCGACCACTACCATCTTTATAATAGATCTTGTGCTAATAGAAATATTGAGATGTGCCAAGTCTGAATGGAATCGGATGTTACTTTTCCGTTTTATGAGCTTCATGGAAAGGGTAAAAATTTTGACCCTTTGTGGGGGAGGTGCCAGAAGGAGTGGGCCGATACATTTCATCTTCACACCAGACCTTGGTTTAATAAAAATATTGTGATGTGTGTAATTTGAAGACAATCAGGCTATTACATGATATTTTATAAGAGTTATAATTATTCAAAATTTTGACCATTTCTGGTCAAAGGGAATCATCACAGGTCACTGTAACATAAGGACCTTGTCTTCTAACTGAGGTGACGACACTGAAATCGATACACTGCATAATCTGTCAAGATGAGAAGAAACGGTCAAGCACTTAGTCTTCCACTGTCCAACACTAAGTGACTTAACAACACATCTTTTTTCTTCTGTTTCCCTCTTTTCTTTTATAAATATTTAAAATTAAGGATGAAAAAAAGGGACCAGCAGGTGTCCGGTTGAAGTAGTTATAACTAGACAACTACCCATCATTTAACCCAACCTATATTGGATACAACTCTTCAAAATAGGTATACTGATGTAAGGACAAGTTCCTGAGGCAGCATAGTCCACTCACCTTAATTTATTTAAAGGTTCCTTATTTGCTGATGCTGTACGTGATGCATTCCTTGGATCTAAATTCTGTTGCTTCCATTTGCGATATTTAGCTGTCTCTTTTAAATCTTTAGCAATAGCTGCCCCAATGCCAGAATTTAGTTTTTCCAATTCCTTGGCTTCGCGTTGTAAACGACTGAAATTGTAAGGGATAATTTGGTTAGATCAAATCAAAATGTGTTTCCCAATCAACATACTCTTCTTCTTGTTCTCCATTTTTATTTTCGGTATCATCTTCATCATCAGATACGGGCACACCTTTGTAGGAATCGCTGTAGCGACGTCTACGTTCAGGATCTGTGTAAGGATATGGTGGTGCTGGGAAATCATCCCGTTCGATTTTGGGTTTTTCACCTGGTGGTGGCTTCTTAGCGGCTGGGTAGTGTGACAGTTCTATGGGCTCTTCATTGTTCATGGCAGGACTCTTTGGTCGTGGTGTTTCCGAGCGTATGGCATCAACCAACACTTTCATAGCACTACGTGTACGGGAGCCAGGTCGTGATGGTGGTCTACTACCCGCCACAGAACCGGCAGTGCTGGTAGCATACGATGATGGTCTATGGAAGTGTGGCGACAACGGGGTCTTATCATAGGGATCAATGGGTTTGCGTAGATAGTTGGGAGCATCGGTCAAATAGCTGTATGTGTATATGCGAGAAATGTCCTCGCCACCATGGCGACCGTATTCTCGCAGAATCAAACCAGGACTCACTGTACGATAGTGCTGTAATTTAGAGATTGAAAATATGTTAGACGTGATTCAACATTGGAGCTGTATTGAAATCATGATTTGATTGATTTCATAAAAATATATACTCTCTACTTTTCTGTGAATTTCATTATATTTGAATTGAACGAACTCGTTAGTAAGTGAGAGTGATAGTCAAGGCATACAAAAGCAAAAGGAAACAAAAGTTGGTTTTATTTTTTCGTTTCAAATAAAAAAAAAATAAAAATCAGTTTCAAAATGATAAATCAAAAAACAAACCTTGCGGCTAGAGGAATATACGGAACCATTAAAACTCGGCGTTCGGGATCTTATGTACTGTAAACAAAACAAAAAACAAAAAGAAAATCTTGCAAGCTCAGAAAATGGTGTGAAACAAATAAAAATAAATCATGTAATTAATTATTCGAAAGAATGCACATTTGCTTATTAATAAAAATAATTCCAAAAAGATGTGAAAAAAAAGAAAAAACAATTAATGATTTTTGATGGATATGTTTGGAGTGTGTGTGTGTGTGATAAACTTTTAGGGGGTTGGGGGTGATGGTGATTTGGTTGTTATTTGTGTTTGTGTAATGAGTGATTTGTAAGTTTTGGGGCACAGCACCATGCCCTGGTCGATGTTCCTATAGCATGGTGATGAGGAGAGTAGAGAACAACATTAGTAGCAAAAGGTGATTTCTGGTATCTTTGTACAGCCAGCTGTGAGGTGATTTGTTTGGTTACTTTTGGATGCACAAAAAAGTTAAAACAAATTGTTTTCCGTTTCTATGGAAACGCTTTTTGTGTGAAAACTTTTTGGTAAACTAGTAGTCGATAGATAGGATATCGATTGAGAACATCTTTCAGAGTTACAATTTGTAACAATTGTTTGCAATACTTTTTTATTCGATTTTTTATTTATTATTCGAGTAAATGATTTGAAACTACCGATCGAATCGAATGGACGGATACATAACAAACTTATTCAAGAGAAAAGGGAACTTAAATAAGTTTTTTATTCTTTGGAAGCTATATATTATTAATTGGCCTTGGAAGCTTCGGTATTAAGAATGAAATGATTAAAGTAAGAAAGCATGGAACGAACTTTTAACGTTAAATTCATTTAAAGTTTTCACACAAAAGGAGTTCATTAATACATAAAATATTGGAACCTGCCGATACTTGTGCTAAATTGTTTCTTTCTTTTTTAAATTGTCCCACATTCGCCGAATCTTACCATGTCACTTAAAGCACTCGAACTCATACGATCGCATTCTGTGTCTGTAAAGTTTCCATTTGATACGCCACCTCCACAGCCATTCAATATCAAACCCGATTCATTTGGTCCTGGACCACAACGTGGATGCCATATGGCACCGCCTTGCAAATACATTTCTTCGCCATCGCCGAACGGGTCACCACATTTGGTACAACGGGCACATGTCGGATGGAAATGGTGATTCTCGCCGGCCTGCAATACCTTGCCGCTAATGAAACGATTACAGTAGGCACACTTAACGCCGAATAACTTTTGATAGCACTTTTCACAATACGGCACACCATCTTTGCCCATGTATTCACCATTGAGGACTCCCTTGCAGGATTTACAACGGAAACACCAAACATGCCATTGCCGATCCAAAGCCACCAGAGCTTGTCCTTCTTTTAGCATTTCACCACAGCCGGCGCAGTCATTTGGATCGTAGTCCTCCTTCAAATGCGCTTTATCTGATACAACACCACTGGTCATTTGTTGGTGGGCGGTTGCCCTGGTCGGTGACTCGACAACAGGTGGTGGAGAGGTTGTGCCATCCTTGCCGCTAACTTGGCGTGTGGGTGATGTGGCAGCACCAGTACCTCCGGAGACACATGATTCGCAGAGCACCTCTTTTCCTGTATTAGTTACCTAAAAATGGAAACGAAAGGGGGAGATTTATTAACATTCTCTATTAAGAGTCAACTGTTTAGATTGCATACAATATGAGATTGTGCGAAAGAGATATTCTCTAATGGCAACATAAATTTTTTGCCAGACTGATAAACAAAGAAAAACTTAAGAGGGTTTGCTAGCATGGTCGAACGATAGAGTTGGAAAGACTATTTTAAAGTAAGTGTGAGTAACTTGTGACGTCAATTATTGTGTTATGTGTTATTTGATAATAACACAGAAGGAAAATAGAATTTTTTATCTATGAAACCGACGAAGTGAAGTGCAATTGTCTACAAATGTTTCGAGAATGCAAAATGCCAATTCAAGGGGCTGAATATGAGTTTTAAAATAAAAATAGTTCTGCATAATTATAAAAATTATGGAATCGAGTTTACTCTTATGGCAATCGGGATAGGGATTAGTTGCATTTTTTCAAGTTAATCTAACAACTGCTAGAACAACATCAGATTTCATTTTAAAAATTATATTCTTCGGGTAGATAAGAATGGAAAAAGGATAAATTGTTTTACAAATTAAATATTTTCACGTCCATCGGCTTACTATCCAAAGTGTATTATTCAACAACTATCAATAGAAATAGATTAAGTTTTCTGATTTATTTCTATGGAGTTGCTGTTTATGCCCCACACCAAATAGTGGTAAGGGTATTATGTCTTTGTGCATTTGTTTGTAACATGGAGAAGAAAGCGAGGTAGACCCATAGTTACTTTTAAGGATCTTCTTAGAATCACTTTCTGAGTCGATTTATGCAGCCCGTCTGCAGGTTGCATTTGAGCTCCGATTGAGCTCAAATTTTCCTAACAATATTTGTTTGGCCCAAGGACGAACCCGATTGAAACTGGTGAAAATCGGAATAGATTTAGATATCTTCAACCGAATTCGGGTTTATTGTGCACCAAATGGTTAATATAAGTCCAAATGACCTGAATTTTGGTACATCTCAACGATTTCAGAAGAAGAATTTGGTTGAAATCTGTTTGGATATAGCTATAGCTCCCATATATATGTTTCATCCGATTTGGGGTTTTAAGTCCCTCACATGCGTAATATGCACTCCACAACAATGATATTTGGTACCAGGTATCAGATACAGTTCTGAAATAAGTGTATCAAATTTTTGTCAAAATCGGTTCAGATTTGGATATAGCCCCCATATATCTTCAACCGACTCCGGGTTAATTGTGCACCAAATAACCAATATCAGTCCAAAATACCTGAATTTTGGCATATCCGACCGAATTAAGTCTAGAAGCAAGTACATGAAATTCGGTGAAAATCGGTTCAAATATAGCTATAACTCCCATATATATTTCATCCGATTTGGTGTTTAAGTCCCTCACATTCGTAATGTGTATTTAACGACAAAGCTATTTGGTACCAGATATCAGATACAGCACAGAAATACCTCTGCCAAATTTTATGGAGAGCGGTTCATATGTGGATATAGCTCCCATATATATCTTCAGCAGATTTCGGGTTAATTGCATACTAAATGGCCAATATCTGTCAAAAAGTCCTGAATTTTTGGCATATCCGACCGAATTAAGTCTAGAAGCAAGTACATCCGATTTTGTGTTTTAGTCCCTCAGATTCGTAATGTGCACTCGACCACAATGATATTTGGTAACAGATATATATATATATATATATATATATATATATATATATATATATATATGTGGTGTTTATTGTGCAGATAACGGCTCAAATGGAGTGAATTTCGGGACGCTCGTTTCCATTTGGTGGAACTCGGCTCCGATATATATTTTTTAACATAATCCTTCTCGAAGTGATGTCAGGAACTATATAGCAATGTTATTCGGTATAAAAGTTTACAATGTATCCGTAAAATTTAGTGAAAATCTGCTCTAAGGCAAATGTTGATAGGTGGTATGATCTACTTTCAATAAATTCTTTTGTTACGGGAGCTCTACTAAATATGCATAATGGTGTAGGATATCATATAGTCGGCTCCGCCCGACTTGACTTTTCCTTACTGTTTTTTATGGAGTAGTTTTTTTTTTATTATTTTATGATTTGACTCAATATGAACGGAAAATGGCATTAAATAAAATATTCCTACGATTTGAAACAATTAAAAAAACCACATACATATATATGAAGAGATTTTTCTTACCTTACTGCCCGACTTGAAGGGCTGTTTGCATTTGGAACATGTGAAACACTTTTGGTGATAGGTTTTACCCATTGTTGAGACCACTTCGCCCTCGACATATTGCGAACAGGCAGCACACTTCGTTCCATACAAACGCTGATAGTCTGGTATACAATAGTAAGCACCATCTTTGGTAAAGAAACCACCGGAGGCTAGTGACTTCTTACATTGGCAGCACTGAAAGCAGGCCTTGTGGAAATGCTTATCGGCAACACGTAACACCTCGCCCGAACATTTTTTATCGCATTTGGCGCAATAAATTTTTTGCTTGCCTGTAATGATGGAGAAAAGAAAAAAACAAAGAAGAGAAAATGGTTGGTTAGTTTTGAGGAAAAGGCAATTAGCATAGATTTGAAAATCAAGGAGGTGGAGTAGGAGTAGCTCATTACGGACGATATGCTAACGATTAGCTCATCACTGATATGCAAAACGCAAATGTATATATGTATATAGTAACTAGTTGAAGTCATCGTTATTTGTTTGTCGAATGCTCAAGTATGTGTCACACACATACATACATATGCCAAGGGGAAGAGTGCGGCATGACCAAATTGGAAAAATCATAATGTCATCCTGTTTTTTTTTTTTTTAAATCTCTATAAAAAAAAACATAAATTCGCATACGCAACGAAAGCGGTCAGTCAGTTTAGCAGACAAAAATATAAACCCATCATGTTATGAAAAATTACTCCTATCAGTACCAATGAGTCTTATTAGTCCTGTGCCAACAAAATAATCTTCGAAACTACTCCAGTAGCTTCAAAGTTTGCAACATGTTGAAGGCTCTCTCCGCTCGACATTTGATCATCATTTTATCAGGATGAGTTTAGAAGTAAATTAAAATTATTTGTTGCTCAGTCTATATCTGGTAAAAATTTTAACTAATCTTTACATTATAATTATATTGAAGTTATACTATTCAGAAGGAAACAGGAATATCAAATTATAGTTGAATTGAGACCAAAACCCCTGAAAATCATGGGGCACGGTTTTGTTTTGGTTGCTGCTTCACTCTGAGCTCTTTGATCCAATGTGTTCATTGTTCATGCTGAGAAGAAGTATTTACAGATAGGTTAGGTATGTTTGCCATGTCAGGAGCTGCTTTTAGCAAAACCTATTGATGGCAATGGGATCTATATCTGAGAAAAATTCTAGATTTTATCTCCCACGTACCAAATAGTCCTCGTCTCTTGTTTGAAACTCGGGACATACACATCAACCGCTTGCTCCTCCTTGTTGCTCGTCAACTTGACCACCAAGATTGTTAGATTTGCATGAGGTAAGTATTTCATTTCCAAGGAGTTAGACCACTCCGGAATGTCAAATTCTAAGACGATTTAGCCGTCCGTCCGTCTGTTATAATCAGGCTAGAGTCAAAATGAATTAAGATAGGAAGCTAAAATTTGGCTTAGGTCAGTCTTTTGTCTGTAGGCAGGTCAAGTTCGAAGATGGGCTACATCGGCCCACGATGTCATAGAGCCTCATAAAACGGTATGATTTTAGCTACATTATTCACCGGAAATGTTTCAAATTTGTATTTAAAATTCTCAATGGGTACTACAGCCTGTGACAAAAAATTGTCCATGCAGGTCCAGTTCTTCGGGGACTTCTTTCGATATTCCGTATTTTGATGACTGTAGCTAAATTTTTCAATGGAATTGTTTGAAAATCCATACAGGGAGTTTCTGCTGAGACTTTTACCTTCTGGAAGAGTATTGTCTATATAGGTCCACGATATCGTATGACCCCCATATAATGGTCCCTCCCTATATTCCATATTTTGATTATTTTAGCGACATTATTCACCGAAATTGTTTCTAATTTCGTATTTGAAGTTCCTTATGGGTACTACAGCGTGGGACAGAAAATTGTGTATGCAGGTCCAGGTCTTCGTATTGCCCCCATACAACGGTACCTTCCTATATTCCGTATTTTGATGATTTTAGCTACATTATTCACCGGATTTTTTGCCAAGTTTCGTGTTTGAATATTGTAACGGCCTATGACAAAAGTTGTCTATCCACGTCTTCGTATGGATTTCAATATAACGGCGACTTCCTATATTCGGTATTTTTGAGATTTGAACAGAATTTTTAACGAATTTTATTTTTTTGGAAAATTACAAAATTATGGAGGGAATTCAAAATTCGGACCGGCCGAAATAACTGCTATTTTCCTTGTTATTGATAGTTTACAACAACAACTAATTCCATCTTCTATTGCTTTTTTTATTTTTTATGTTTATTTTTCTATTGTTATTGTTGTTTTTTTCTTTACCATACCTTATTCTTTATGTGTCAGTCTTCGCTTTAAAGTTTCCATTGTGGCGTCATAAATTGTTCTCTCTGCCTCACTCGTATTTATAATTACTGCATCCTTTGTTGTTTACGTGCATTCGTTTGTTTGTGTATGTGTGTAAGAGCTTTGTCAAATGCACGTGGTTGCCAATACATTGGAATATTATACAATATCCCGGATGGGGATTCTCGAAACTTCCCTGTTTAGAGGAGCTATAAATACGAGCGAGTAGGAGGCCTATCAGTCCAATATTGAAATGCGACTTGTTAACATTGATTGGTAAAGAGGTAAAGTAAAGCTGTGTGCTAAATAGATTGTGTATAGAGGAGGATTTATAAATACGAGCGAGTAGAAGGCCAGGCAGTTTAGTATTGAAATGCGACTTGTAAGTCGTGTGTAAATTCAATAAAACCTTGCAGGATTCGTCATCTGAACGAACGCTCGTATTGCTTGCTATGATTCACTTCCGCAAATAAAATAGCATCTTTAAGGGATTAAGCTAAATCCAAATTACATAATAATATCGGATATATTTTGAAATTATCCTGACCACTGAGAACCGTAAATGTCAAATTACAACTGATTTGCCTGATAATTAAGGACCGAAACCACCAAAATACCGAAAATCAGCCCCCATACAAGGCTATAGCAAAACATTTATAGGTTTTTTTATTTGTAAAAATTTATTAAATATTTATTTGTGTGAACCCACTTCTTATTTTTTTCATATAATTTATTTACCATCCTCGTTAAAATGTTTTTATCCGACTGTCATTTTGTCTGGCGCGGCCGGCTTTTGACCATGTATGTACTCGTATGTGGATGCATACAACTTTTTTGTTTGTTGTACAATTGTTGCTTATTCAATTAGGAAAGTTCAACTAATTATTTAACGTTTTGCTTTTCTGGCAGTGTGTGTGTGAGTGCGCGCATCTCTGTGTGTGTGTTTGAGCGTATATCTGCCTCTATAGCCGTCTTTATTGACAATTACTGCAAAACAAGTACAATTTGTTTGTTTAATTTGTCTCCATGCATATAATTACACAAATTGAAAGTCTCATTGCAAAAAGATTCTCAACTGGCCTTTTTATTTATTTTTTGGAAATGAAAAAGAAACTCAAACCTCAGAAAATATGTGAGATTTTTTTTTCTGTTTTGAAAATAAAAACTTGAATATTTATTATTATTTAACACTCATTAAGTACCCACCCAAAGGAGGATTTCCATAGAGTAATTGCGTAGAAATAAGGACCTGAAACTTTAAATAATCTCATCAGAACAATTCGATAATTTTTGGTTAATTTTTATTTGTACCAATGAAAACATTTCACATGTAAAGCAATGTTTGTTATTACAGCATTCATTTTTTCCCAAACCCCATGTAAACACATCATTGAGTGTTCGGAATACCTCATTGAACCATGGTGGTGGTGGTGGTGATGGTGTAAACAAAACAATGGAAGCAAAAGTTTATTGTTTTTCTTTGCTGCTTTCGTTCATTTGGATGTTGATCAAAGGTCGACGGTGCTTTGCTGGAACAAGCTATGGAATGAGGGAGAGCCCTCAGCCGAAGCCCTCTTAAAACAATTAACAAATTCTATTTTTAACAAGTGCTTGGTCTATTTTATGTTCACACACAAATCTTAAGGGATTTTTGACGGCCTTCAGATGCGGCTGTTGATTATGAAATTCCTGCCAGGCATCGTACATTTGTGCTCGATTATGATCTTGAAAAATTGACTCATTTCCCGACTTTTATGGGCATTTTTCAAAAATACACTTCAAGGGCCTGTAGCCCCCTGATGGAAGACAGCCGGTGGCTGACTATGCAGCAACAATAAACAGAAAATAATTACAACAAATGTTTGAGCGGAATTGGAACATTTTCATGTGATTTATGACTATGGAAGTGGCTTGCGTTGTATTTTTATGTATTTTGAATTGTGTGTGACACCTCTTTTAAAAAAAGAGAGGGGGAATGTTGTGTGTGTGGTAAGATAACAAGTGCCGTCTATTTATTAAAGTTCAGGTTTATATACATACATTGTAAAGACAGGGTGTTACAAATAATCTTATAATTATATAGGTACGTGACTACACTACATCTCCCTTTTTTTATAATTCAGTTTTAATTCCAAAAACTTGTTTTAATTACATGTTAAAAAGTTCATAAAGTTTTTCAAAATATGTATTTCATAAAGTGCAAGAATATGTAATTATTGTACTTAAAGATTAAGCCTTGAAGGCGGTTTAACATTTCTGCCAGCTCGAGTTGTATAAACATTATTTTCTAAATTAGATCTTTGAACTGGGTTATAATTTTCAATATCATTTCTATCATTAGGTGATTGCTGTATATTGTTTGTTTCATTTTCAAAATCATTATCTGGTGGTGTTGAAATTTCATTTCTAACCCGTATGTGCTCTTCATTTCTTCTATACCTTCTGCCCTCTTCATCCCTAACAACATAAGATCTTGGTTCGTTTGAGCTCTCAGTGATTTCTGCAGGGTACCAAAATGACGAAGGATTTCTTTTAAACATTACTTTATCGCCAATATTCACGTTTTTATATTTCTTCGCAGTTTTGTTAAAACGATCAGTACTTTTATAGGTAAAATTATTCAAATCTCGAATATATTCCTGCTTATTTATGAGAAGGGGCTCTAATTTAGATGTAAGTATAGGAAGATTAGTACGCAATTTTCTGGACATCAATACTTCGGACGGACTAGGTAATTTTCCTTTGGGTGTAGTCCTATAATGCAAAAGGGACAAATACGGATCATCATTTGTTTCTGAAGACTTTTTTAAAATATTTTTCATTATTTGTATTGATCTTTCAGCGAGTCCGTTTGACCTCGGCATATAAGGACTAGATGTGTTATGTATTATACCCCAGGATGAACAAAAATTTTTAAACTCTTTTGAGTTGAATGGTGGTCCATTATCGCTTATCAAATACTGTGGTATACCATGTCGGGCAAAAATAGATTTAAGGCTAACAATAACCTGTGAGCTGCTGTAGCCTGTATTTAATAATGAGACCTCAAAATATTTAGAAAAATAATCTACTATCAATAAATATGTTTTACCTCCATATTCAAATAAATCACATCCCAATTTAAACCATGGAATATCAATTATGTCATGAGACATCATTTCATTTTTTGATTGTGAATTTTGAAACTTTAAACAAATTTCACAATTTGAAACAAGGTTGAAAATATCTGTGTTTATATTCGGCCAATAAACAGTCTCTTTCGCAAGATTTTGAGTACGTTGAATTCCCATATGACTAACATGTATGCGACTCAAAATTTCTTTTCTTAATAATTTGGGAATTAGAATTCTATCTTCCATTAGAATTACTTCCTCAATTACAGACAAATTATGACGAATTTTAAAATATGGCACTAAATTAGGTTCAATTTTATTTTTGTGTTTGGGCCATCCATTTAAAATATAATTAATTAGTTTCTGACATACTTCATCTGATTTTGTATGGTTTGCAATTTCATTTGCATTAGAAAAAGGAATATCAATATATGATTTTATTAAATCAATATGTAATGACGCCTCGTTATCAATTTCATCTAAAACAGTTTCTTTAAGAGCATTCCTCGACAATGTATCTGCAACGTATAGGTATTTTCCTGGTTTGTATCTTACATCAAAATCATAACACTGTAACCGTAACATGAATCTCTGAAGCCTAGCTGGGATTTTGTATAACGGTTTATTAAAAATAGAGACTAATGGCTTATGGTCTGTTTCGACAATTACTTGTTTCATACCATATACAAATTGATGAAAACGAGTGCAACCAAATAAAATTGCAAACAATTCCTTTTCTATCTGTGCGTACCTTGTTTGTGCCTCGGTAAGAGACGCGGAAGCATACGCAATCGGACGACGGTCATGAAGTATAGCAGCACCAACTGCATTCTTTGAAGCATCCACTGTTAAAGTCAAGGTTTTTAATGGATTAAAATATGTTAAAAGTGGAGCTTGTGTCAAAGCACATTTTAATTTTTTGAATTCATCATCATGATTTTTATTCCAATGCCATTCTATATCTTTCTTCAATAGCTCTCTCAAATGTTTGTTGTTGTCAGACAAATTTGGAATATATGAGCCAAAATAATTAATCATTCCTAAAAATCTTTGAAGTTCTGTTTTATTATTGGGACTAGACATATCGACAATTGCTTTAATTTTTTCTTCATCTGCCTTGACACCGTTTTTGTTAAAAATATGACCTATAAATTTGACTTCTTCTACAAAAAATTTTGACTTTTCTTTATTGAACTTGACTCCTACTTCTTTAGCTTTTTCAAGAACTGCCTCAAGTATTTTATCATGTTCTTCCTTTGTTTTGGCATAAATTAGGAAATCGTCAATATAAATAATCAAACCACCAATACCACTGAAAAGTTTTATCATCTCTCCATGAAACATTTCTGGAGCAGCGTTAATACCAAAAGGTAAACGAAGAAATCTATAACGACCAAATGGAGTGTTAAACGTACATAATTTTGACGACTCCTCGTCTAATGGTAACATCCAAAAACCACTGTTTGCATCTAAAACACTGAAAAATTTACAACCACTCAATTGGGCTTTACAAAATTCAATATCTGGAAAAGGAAAATGTGGCCTTAATATAGCCTTATTTAGACTCCTCGGGTCTAAACACAATCTTAATTTTCCATTCGACTTTCTAACTAAAACGATCGAGTTTACCCATTCTGTTGGTTCTTCTACAAATTTTATGACTTTCAAATTTTCCATTCTTTTTAATTCATTTTTTAAATCGGTATGTAAAGAAAATGGCACTTTTCTAGGCGGATCTATAACCGGCTCAACATCAGGGTTGACTACAAGTTTACATTTAGTATTGACTTCGCCTAAACCTTCAAAAATGTTTTGATATCTCTTTAAAATGTCACCACAAGACACAGCATTCACCTTTTTAATTAAAGACATTTGTTCTGCTAACTGTAGACCTATAATATTTTTACATGGCAAGTCTAATACAAAAAATGTTGCATTGTAATTGTGTAGATCATACTTAAATTCAATTTCTACTTTACCAACTACCGGCATGTCTTCTCCATTGAAAGCTACAATGTGCGCTCTTGTAGTTTTAATACGGTCCACCAACTTCAAATTCTCGGCTGTCATCAAAGAGAGAATATTTGCTTGCGCTCCTGTGTCGACTTGTAGTATAACAGATTTGTTGCCAATACATACTGAGATGTTCCATTCTCCTTTGTTTCCCTTAGTGTGAGATAGAGTACCAACAAAAAGTTCTTCTGGTTCATCTTCTTCATTTGCTTCTATCTTCTTCACGAATTTCGCCGTTATTCCACTTGACCGTTGTTGTTGTTGACGATGGTGACTTTGCTGTTGACTTTGTTGAGGATGTTGTTGTTGCTTTCTGCTATAGCACATCTTTGCAAAGTGGCCTCTTCTTTTACATGTATGACATATCACATTTTCTGCAGGGCATTTATTACGGTGTTTTTGTCCACATTTGGTACAGTTTTTCTGCTGACTATGCTTATATGATTTTTTGTTCACCCAATTAACCTGGATATCTTCCTCAGCCTTTTTTAAATGTTGTACATTTTCTCGCGCCAAAATCATACTTTTTGCTATGCCAATTGCCTTGTCCAATTGAATATCTCCTTCACTTAACAACCTTTCTTTGATATTCTGATGTTCTCCAGGAAGACCACAAACAAAAATATCTTTGACAAGGTCATCTCTCAGGGACTCAAACTCACATGTCAAACTAAGGTTTTTCAAGGCAGTGACATATGAATCCAGCGATTCACCTTCTTGTTGTTTTCTGGAGAAGAAGTTGTGACGCTCCATTGCAATATTTTTCTTTGGAACAAAATAGTTTTGCCACTTTTTCACGAGATCATCATATTTTATGGAATCAATATCAATGTTGAAGGAATTGAATGTTGTTAAGCTTTCTGGACCCATGTAATGCAAAAGTAATGCGACTTTCCTCTGGTCACTCAGCTTTTCCAAATCTGACGCACGAAGATATATTTTAAATTGGTTATACCAGTGATCCCATGTGACAGACATATTTGTACTCTTTAAATCTATTGGTTTTATTACAGCTGTGACTGGAACATGCTGCTGGGCAGTGGACGACGTTCCTGCTAACGAGTGTTCTGGGGCCATTTCACAAATTATTTACTGCACCGACCTTATTTATTTTGCGACTTTTTTCTTTATTTAGACTGGACTTTTATTTATTTTTTATGCAATACTTTTATTTGCATTTAATTGACTGTCTTTTTATTTTAATTTTTTGACTTGACACTTTACTTCCACTTCCACTTTTTTAATTAGCGGCATTTAACACCTGACACCATGTTGTGTGTGTGGTAAGATAACAAGTGCCGTCTATTTATTAAAGTTCAGGTTTATATACATACATTGTAAAGACAGGGTGTTACAAATAATCTTATAATTATATAGGTACGTGACTACACTACAGGGAAGTGGAGAAATACTGAAGAAAAGTTGGGTGTTTTCCGATGCAGTTTCTGTTTTGAAAATGGAAATGTTTGTTTTTGTCTATAAGGCAATATTGTATCGCAATGCAGGTCTGATAATTTGTATGGATATTTTTACCTTTAGCGGCTTTTTATTTTTGAAAATATTTTTTTTCACACATCACTGCATTAGAATTAGTTTATCATTGCGCAAAGCAAACAATGTCATAATTTTCTTGCTCTCCTCCTGTTCGAGAATCGTTCACTCACTCACTCACTCGTATTTATAATTACTGGCCCCTTTGTTGTTTACATGTGTATGAGTAGTTAAATTCTCGCTAGATTTATTTGCTCAGTCAAACACTTTGTTGCCAACATAAAAATATTAAAAATTAACAAAAAATTAACTAATTTTCACAACAACCAGTAAAACAGTATTAGACTGTTTAGCCAGCCAATGATCGATTATTCTAATATATTTAGACTTCTGTTATGATTATTCAATTTTTTGACGAGTAGGTTCTGAAAGAATGGATCAATATTGCCCATTTCGTGTCAGACTTAAATAAATGTGATATAAATATTGCGACCTGCTAGGTTCGGACTCTTTTGGTTAATTCCTTAACTATATATAAGGTATGCTTATTTCACTTTCTTTGCGCGTTTTGTTTTTTAAATCGTGAACCCTATGTGAGGGAGGTACTAAAAGAAGTCGTCCGATCTATACCATCTATATAAGAGATCTTCTGTTGATGGAAATATTGAGATGTACAAAGTCTGAATGGAATCGGATGTTATTTTTACGTTTTATGAGCTTCATAGATATTCAAAAATTTTGACCCTTTGTGGGGGAGGTACTTGAAGGAGTAGACCGAGATTATTCAACCTAACATAGCCCTAATGCAAAAAATAGAATTAGCAAAATTGGATCAAAATCGGATCATCCTTTCTCTCTCTGTGCAGCAAAATATTTTCTTTGAAAATGTTGATATTTTGGGGGGAGGTACCAGAAGGAGTGGACCGATATTGCCTATCTCCAAACTCGTTTGACAATAATATTACGATGTACCAAGTTTGAATCAAATCGAATACTCCTTTCGATAGTTATCGTACGCACCAGCCAGATAGATGGACGGATGAATATTGCTAGATCGACTCCAAATGTCCAATAAGACCTAGGGTCTAAAACCGTTATTTCGATGTTGGCCGTATCAAATGATTTATACCTTCTCTAGCCATATGGCTGAGGGTATAGTTAAAAATGTGACTTAAGTCTTATGGGAGGGTACCGTTAGATGGAATCTATTCGTTATCTTCAAACTGCAGACAAAAAGACAGCTCTGCACAAAATCCTAGCTTCCTATCATCAATAGTTTATACTCTACCGAGATTACAACCAACGGTCATGTATGGCTAAAACGATTATTTCAATAGGATAACAACGGATTATATATAAAAAGTATAAAAAAGATTGGTTCAACTTTTGATGCTCTCCACCATGAGTGCATCCATTTCGAATAAGGTAATATTACGATACGCTTTAAAAGCCACAAGATACGGGATATATGAGAACGTGCGTCAAATATGACCCATATTCAAACTTTATTTGCCTGACATGTGTACAAAATTTCAGCTTCCTTTCTAAAGTGCTTTAAAAAATCCAGATGGAGGCTAGATAGCATCAGAATTGTATTTCAACCAAAAATATTTTATGAAAACGTAAAGGAATATTTCCATAAATTACAGAGGGAAAAACAAACTTCAAACTTCCCTTCCATATAATGTATGGTGGAGGTTATGAAAGTCAATGACCATCAAAACGTATACTTCACGTATACGTTATATTAATTATACGTTTTCGAAAATTTTCTTTCATAAGTTTCTACCCATCTACCTGTGCAAATAATTTTGAAATCATTTTTCCACAAATTTTGATAAATGATTTGACCAAAATGATTAAATAAGACAAATGAATACCCATTTCAAGTTATCTGCCTCAATTAATTTGCTAATGAAGACAATAATGACCAATTAATATTTTTAACAAAATAACGTTTTGTAAAGCAGCCACAAAAAACCTCATTTTTAACTCTTCCTTGAGAAAACGGAAAACTGGCATGCCTAGTTGTGTTGTCATGACAACAGCAATAACAATAAACTGACCTCATCAATCCACATCCAATGCTGGCCTCTATTTGTCCAAATGCCGTTGGTAAAAATAAATTCCCCATCGGCATTTCTGCGCCAAAATTAGTGGGCTTAGTTGAGAGTTAGTTTCATGTTGTTACTCCATTTCATTCTGTTTTACTTTTTAATTCTTCTTTCGCTTTTAATTATTTGCTTTGTTTGTTTTGAAGAGCTGGTTAATTGTGTTGTGTTTGTGATATAAACAGTTAAATTTACCAAACAAACACTTGGTGCCGCCAGCCAGTTGGCTTAGTTTGTTCTTCAACCAACAACGAAAGAGAGAGAGAGAGTGAGATTAAACTCTTTGAGTACCAAAGAGAGTACATTTACGAATAAGAGTTGTGTGAGAAAAAGTGTTTTTGTTTTAATATTATTTAGTATTTTATGTTTTGTTTTTTTTTTCTTCTTCTATTCTTGTTCCTCTTCTTAGCTGTTTTTGGGCTACTAACTCTAACAAGTGACATCATCACCATGGCGCGTATCCGACTGTTGTTGTCGACACGGTGTCGCAATTAAGAAAAAAAAACTGCTCTCACACACAAATACACGCACAGCTAATACTTTGACATACATCTATAGATATAATATTCGTAGTATGGCTGTATGTTATGTATGAAACGTTGTACAATGTTTTTATACGATGTCTGATTATGCCTACCCGACGTCGAAGGCGACGACGGCGACGGCGGCATTCATAACGATGACACACTGCCAGTTAAACAGACAGTCGTATGGATGTATGTACATATGTGGATATCATACATTTCCATAAAGAATCACAAACAACAGTTCTATCCATAATATTGGTGTTCTAAGATGTACGATGTACATTTGTACGTGGGAATGTTCTTCTCATATGTTCGTAGGTATGTGGATATTAAACAAGCAGTCATATATAATAAACACAGCACACACACACACATGCATACATAGTCGAATTTGAAAACAGAGAAAAGAAAATATTTTTATTTTGCAATGACTGCAATGACAGAGAATTTAAGATTTTAAAAAGAAAGTGAAAGCGGCATGGGAGAACTTAAAAGACAGGTACATATATTTAGATTCAGATTATCAAATTTAGATTAAACACAATCATTTCGGTATCTGATTAACACCAATAATCTATTTTTATACCCTTCACCTTGGAAAGAAGGGTATATTTACATTGTCATTGCATTTGTAACACCCCAATATTTTCGACGTAGACCCCATACAGAATATATACTCATAATCAGCACAAAATTCTAAGTCGATTTAACGTTGTCTGTCTATGCAGCCCAAAATTATTTGACGTAGAGCCTAAAACTTTGGCAGAACAATTTGTATTGTGTCTAGGATGGTTGGTATTTAAAATGAGATATATCGGTCCACGTTTTGGTATAGCAGCCATATAACGGTACCTCCCCATATTCGGTATTTTGATGATTTTTGACGTATTTTTCCACGATTTGTCTAAAAAATGATATGGTTTGTAATGGGTTTTAGTTCTGGTGGCGGAATATTGTATATACAGGTCGGCGTTTTCGTATAGCCCCCATATAACGGTACCTTCCGATATTGGGTATTTTGTTGATTTTTACCATTTGGTATTTGTAATGGGTCCTAGTTTTTGTGTGCAGAACACGTTTTTGTATAGCCCCATATAACGGTACCTCCCGATATTCGGTATTTTGATGATTTTAGCCACATTTTTCCACGGATTTATCCAATATTTCGTATTTGTAATGGGTTCTAGCTGCTGTGACAGAACATAGTATATATAGGTTCACGTTTTTGTATAGCTCCACATAATGGTACCTCCGGATATTCATTATTTTGATGATTCTTGCCACATTTCTCCACAGATTTGTCTAAAAATTGGTATTTGTAGGTCATAATGGGTTCTAGCTCCGGTGGCGAAACATTGTATGTATAGGTTTTTGTATAGCCCCCATATAACGATACCTCCCGATATTCAGTATTTTGATTATTTTTGCCACATGTTTTCATGGATTGGTCTAAAAATTGGTATTTGTAGTTCATAATGAGTTCTTGCTCTGGTGGCAGAACATTGAATATTTAGGTCCACGTTTTGACATAGCGCACATATAACGATATCCACCGAAATTCGGTATTGGTTTCAAATATGGTATTTAAGAAGATTTGGTAGATGACAATCCTTGAAGTATAAGCTTGTCTATACAGGTTCCCGTTTGGGTCTGGCCCCCATATAACGGCCTCACCCACTTTATGGTTTTTTGAGACACGTTTGAATTCAGACACGTTTATATAAAAATGTTTTCTTTATTCAAAGTTGGAGGTTATTAAAAGTTCGGGCCGGCGGAACTTAATGGTTTTTACTTATTTTTCTCTTAATTTCCTTTTTTCCATACCTTCAACAAAATACTGAATGCCAAACGATGTCAATGTTCTATACCTTGATTTGATTGTCACAACTGTGCTGTAAAATACACGATCTAATGTTACGTACAATCCATCGGACAATTAAATTTTCATAAAATTGCTACTTATTTGCTTATTTGTTATTTCCCATAAATTCGTTGTATCCCATTTAGAATCTACGGCCAACCAAAGATCCAATATCCATATAAATATTTCGTTGCAAACACCTGTCTCAAATACCCAACATGGTGTCGAGTATTATATAGCCTGTACTGGGCTCTACAGTGATTAATTCATTATTGACACCATTCGTGGTATGTGATAGTACTACGGAAAAGTCAGGTGAAAATGTACTATGTACACACAAGTACATTTTACAACATTTCCATTGTATTTGATAATTTCCAGCAGTTTTACGACTTGTTAACCACTCGAGCTTTGCATGTTAAAAACTTATGTTCTCTATCGAGCACCTCCCAAAAGATGAGTCATCACTTGACGACAGAAAAAAAACGTTGACGAACATTTTGGGCAAAATAGTCACATTCATGCCTGTCATTGCTTCAGAATAATACTGATTAAAGAAGACGAGCAGGTCAATAATTTTCAAAACATTTATTCATTCATTAATTCCCAGAGAGTGAGAGAATAAACACACCATACGAATGGATCCAGCAGTTCAACAACAACAACACAAAACTGTTTCCCTATCTCTCTAACATTTTTGTTTCGGTGTTTTGTTCAAAAATTCGAAATTGTTATTTGGCAAAGAAAAAAAAATCAAATGTTTATGATTGCATAATCGTTATCGGTGTAGCTGTGTCTCCCTCTCTGTATGAGTGTGTTATTTTCTTTCACACTGCTTTGCTTTGCTTTACTGTTCTGTTAAAGCCAGACGCGTCATACGTCATGGCTTAATGGAGGCTCCACGAGAAATTAAAATAACCGCACAAATGTAGTGAACTAACGCCGGGTCGGCCAAGCGACGGTTCATCGTTCAACAACAACAACAACCAATATACAAAGTGGTTCGACGACGTGTATTTCGCTTAGACCTTTCTCATCATTCGTGTTGTAGAGTAGGAAGGGGCCAAGCTCAAATCGGGGAAAACTAGAACAAAAAAACCTTACGTTTGTTGTTATTCCTCGGCGTTACTGTCATTAGGTGTTGGTTGGGGTATCATTGACTATGACCGACTTTGTTATCATCGGCGAATGAATGACTGACGGAATGAATGTTACAAACGACATAGAGCCAGTCAACAGCAGTACATACCATCCAACAATAACAACAACAAAAGTCTATCGAAAAAAAGCCCACCAAGTCAATTTAATTTCCAGAATTATAGTTGTTGTTTTTTTTTCGAAATCTATCCAATTATAGACGTCTACATGTGTGCGTTTCCAATATAGTAAACGCTGTAACATAGTTGTAAAGGGGTGTGGGTATCGAACCTGTGGCATTGAAAATACAAACAAAATGATTAGCTTCTTCTGCCTTGCCTGCCTGCCAACCAGTCAACCATCAGCGTCATTTGAATCAAATTTACCGTATAACCCTTTTTCTGTTTTATGTAATCTACCGTTAGAATTATGTTCATAAAAATATAAACATAAAATTTCTATTCACAGTGGGTAGTGGAAATTAGAGGAAGAAATAAACGGGGGAGGGGGTAAACCTGTTACAAAAGCAATTTTAGACTCAATGTTATGAAAATTCTTGACATGTCATCATTGGGAAGTATTTTTGAGAAATTTCTTTTTGAAAAACTTGAAAAACAAACAAAAAACTTGATTAGAAAACAACGTTAAATTGGCCGGGCTAACTTCTTTATAACCTCCGCCATGTGAAAACTCGACTTGGACCGACTTGGAATGGGCCAAAACACGGCAGAGCAACATTCGGGCAGCGTGTGACGGTTTCATTGGCCGTTTGAAGTTATCTAAAAACTTATTTGAACTTATTCATTCAATAAAATTTAAAAAAAAAAAAATTAAAAATTATGGCGTTTGACTTTGTTGTAGTTTTTTTTATCACATCCTGTATTTATACTGAAAATTTTTTGAGTGTAGTTAATCTACCCATAAAGAAACAATAAGTAAAAAACATTAAGTTCGGCAGGATCGAACTTTTAATACCCTCCACCATTGGGTACAGAAAACCTTTTTATATAAAAGTATCTGAATTCAAATGTGTTCCACTTTAAACAACTTAACCAGTAAGAACGTTTGGATAATGCTGTCAAACTTTTTCAAAAAACCATGGGGGCAATACCAAAACGGGATCCTCCATAGACAATTTTATACTTCAAACATTGTCATCTACCAAATCTTCTTAAATACCAAATTTGAAACAACTTCGTGGGTAAATGTGACTAGGATTATCAAAATGCAAAATATCGGTGGGTATCGATATATGTGTGCTATAGGAAAACGTGGACCTAATTATCCAATGTTTAGCCACCGGAGCTAGAACCCATTATGAACTACAAATAAAATTGTTTAGACAAATCCGTGGAAAAATGTGGCAAAAAAACATTAAAATACCGAATATCGGGAGGTACCGTTATATGGGGGCTATACAAAAACGTGGACCTATACATACAATGTTTCGCCACCGAAGCTGGAACCCGTTATGATCTACAAATACTAATTTTTGGACAAATTCGTGAAAAAATGTGGCAAAAATCATAAAAATACCGAATATCGGGAGGTACTGTTATATGACGGCTATACCAAAACGTGGACAGGGTGAGATAAAAAAACTGCAACCAACTTCAGACCGCTGTCATTTCTAAGCCACTCGTCCGACAAATGTCAAAATTATTCCAGTGACAGCTCATTATATTGTTTACAAGCGTACATTTTTGTGAATTTGGTGTGAATTTTGCAGAAAAAAAGTTATTCGTGATGGAATTCAAGCGTGAAAGTGTGATTTCTTTATATTTGGCTGAAAAACCACAAGTGGCTATCGTTGGAGCACTCCAGCATTTAAATGTGAATAAATCTTTTGTGTCTCGTATCATCGCTCGTAACCGTGATACTGGTGGTGTAGTCCGACGTCAAGGAAGTGGACGGAAAAAACAGCAACATCAGTGGAAGAGGTTCGAAAAGTATTGAAGCGACTTGATCAAAACCCGCGTCGCAGTGGCCGAAAAATGGCTCGTGAGCTGAACATATCGCAATATTCCATTCGGCAAATATTGAAAAATGAGCTCGGGTAAATCCATGGAAATTCAAAAAAGTTCAAGAACATATACCACAACGGAAAGAAATTAGACTCAAAAGAGCTAAAAAGTTGCTTCGCTCGGCCGAAAGTGGTAAACTGACGAATTTGGTTTTCTCCGATGAGAAAACATTCGTTGTCCTGCAGTTTGTAAACAAACAAAATTATCGTGTTTACTTGCCAAAGAGGTCAGCTGAAAATGTGAACCTTCGGTTGGCCACCAGAACTCAAGCGCCGGCCATGGTGATGGTGGGGGACGCCTTAACAGCCGATGGTCGTCCCCGCTCCTATTAATCGATCATGGCATCAGAATAAATGCCGAATATTATCGCAAAAATATTCTGGAGGGTGTATTAAAGCCTTGGGCACACAAACATTTTGGCCGCAGACCTTGGACATTCCAACAACACTCAGCACGCGCCACCCAAGAATGGTTACAAAATGAAGTTCCTCTCTTCATTTCCAGCGCACAAAGACCACCAAAATCCCCGTATACCAATCCGTTGGACTATTGTATCTGGAGTATTTTGGAAAGCAAGGTTGGCACTAAATAATACCAAAGTGTCGATCACCTCTAGGAAGCACTTCGCCGGGAATGGGCCAAAATACCGTAGAGTAACATTCGGGCAGCTTGTGACGGTTTCGTTGGCCGTTTGAAGGCCATAATTCGTGCCAAAGGTGACCAATTCGAACAAATCTAAACTTATTCTAAAATTTGATCCTATTTCCGACATTTTTTGCTTTCATTCAATAAAATTAAAAAAAAAAAAATAAATAAATAAAAACTATGCCGTTTGACTTTGTTGCAGTTTTCTTCTCACCCTGTACTTATTATACCCTCCTGCGAAAACAGACTTTCGATTCATATGTATTTCTGGTTCTGCTAATACATTAGTCTGATAGGCCTCCACAAAATAAATTAGAGTCACTCGTAAACTTTGTATTACCTATAGTATTGCTTTATTTTCTGTCATTATTTTGTAAACTATATTTATCTCATCTTTATACATATTACGAATTATATTTTTATTATTTATATTACTTTATTAAAAAAAACAACTCGAGCTTGACTTTCAACAAGATGACCATGAAATATTTTATTAACATACCTATAATACATATTTAGTTGCACATTTCAAATACATTCGAAACAGAATGCAAAAATAAATAAATGTAACATTGGTGTGAAAAAAACACTTTCTACATCATGAACAGATCAATTACCAATGAGGTGATACTGTCTTGATTGAAAGGTTTTGAAAAGTGTAATTGAATACACAATAGAGGCTTCGCCTTTAAAAGAAAGTCATTGCCCACACTTTGTTAAGAAAGATGTCGAAAAAGGAAAATATGCCCAAGGTAAGATTCCTCAGTTTCAAAAAAAAGGGAAGAGAGTACATCCAAATTTCCCAGTGAAAATGAAAAATAACATTGAGAGGAAGATAATAATTGACTTCGAAATTTACTTAAACTGAAAGAGAGCACCCATTTCTTGAGCATTTTTCGCATACGCGTTGTTGATTCTCTCGTTTTTTTATCTAATCAGCAATCTGTTTTTTATCACCATCTTTGTGCAGTTTCAACTGCAGTGCTAACAAAAAACGACGACAGTAGGAGCTAGCAAAACGTCAGAATTCTAAGAAAACAATAAATGGACAATTATCTTTATACTAAACAACAACAAGTAAACATGCCGGTAGATTCTCGCCAAGACAGACTTTCAATAACATCAACCATGAGGAAAATAAAACTCAAGTTTCGGGCGAGTTCTACTTATTACTGCAAATATCAGTGCATTTAATAAGATAATGTAGCTTAAGCCTTCAAAATATCGAAAAGCAGCACAGTTAACTTTTCAAATATGCTAAACAACAAAATGTAACCTAAATTATTAATTGCAGACAATTTTTGTTTCAAAATTCTTAAAATCGAACTTTACCGCTCTATGGAACGATGAAATGGTCGAAATTGCAATTTTATGGCAAAAAGTACAAGAAAAAGGACCCGAAATCCCGAATTTTTAAATTGCAATCAATGCATCCAATTTGAGCTGATATTACCCTTTTTAGGCACAATAAAAGTGAAATCGGGTGAAGATGTATATGGTAGCTAAATATTCAGCAGTTATTTCTATGATGTATCTGATAGTTGGCACCAAATATCGTTGTTGTGGAGAGTATTTTTCGGGTGTAAAATACAAAATCGGATAAAACGTCTTAACCGATTTTCTTCCAGCCTAAATTCGTTCGTATATATTAACCGTTTGATGCAGAATAAACTTGAAATCGGGTAAAAACATATATGGGTGCTATGTCCATATCTGAAGGGATCTTGATTAAATTTATCAAAAGTATTTCTGGGATGTATTTGATATATATCTTCGAGTATGGATGTGGAGGAGAAATTGAACAAATCGGGTGAATAATATAAAGAGTTAGAGAAAAAAACTGCAACAAATCAAATTTTAGAATAAGTTTAGATTTGTTCGAATTGGTCACCTTTGGTACGAATTATGGCCTTCAAACGGCTAATGAAACCGTCACACTCTGCCCGAATGTTGCTCTGTGGTATTTTGACCCATTCCCGACGAAGCGATTGCTTCAGGTGATCGACACTCCAGACAGAATAGTCCAACGGATTGGTATCCGGAGATTTTGGAGGACATTGGGTGCTGGAAATGAAGCGAGGAATCTCATTTTGTAATCATTCTTGGGTGGCGCGTGCTGAGTCCTGTTGGATGTCTAAGGTCTGCGGCCAAAATGTTTGCGTGTCCAAGGTTTTAATGCACCCTCCAAAATATTTTCGTGATAATATTCGGCATTTATTCTGATGGCACGGTCGATTAATACAAGCGGAGAGCGGCGCTTGAGTTCTGGTGGCCAACCGAAGGTGCACGTTTCAGCTGACCTCTTTGGCAAATAAACACGATCATTTAGTTTGTTTACAAACAGCTATACAACGAATGTTTTCTCATCGGAGAAAACCAAATTCGGCAGTTTACCACTTTCGGCCAACCGAAGCAACTCTTTAGCTCTTTTGAGTCTACTTTCTTTCTGTTGCGGTGTAAGTTCTTGCACTTTTTGGAATTTCAATGGCTTTACCCGAGCTCATTTTTCAATATTTGCTTGGACCAAACAAACGATTTGTGTAAAAGTTTATCTTGATCCGGAAATTAATGCGACCTGTACTTTGTTTACATCGACAGACGGACGGATGGACGGACATGCATAAATCGACTCAGAATGTGATTCTATGCAGATCATCAAAAGAAACGATGGGTCTAACTCGCTTTCTTCTCTATGTTACAAACAAATGCATAAATACATAATACTCTGACCACAGCAAAGACATAGAAGTGTAAAGATAGGACAAGACAGAGTCAAGATGTGGTAACCCTGTGAAAATACCTCTGTTGTTACGATATCATAACAACATCGTTACCAATGTTAACTGATTTAAACCGCTAAGGCAATGTGCAAATTTTCGGAAAGGTCCATGGAATAGAATTTTGAAACAAAAATTTTGGATTTTTCAAATTTTTATTTGTTATCCGTTTCTTTATTTGTGGTTTTTATATTAACATATCTCTGCCATGAGCTGTTACTCTATGTATTGTAGACACAAACCATTTTCTCAAAATGCATTTTGTCTAGTCTTTACCATTTTAGGTCTTTGCCACAGTGTGGTGTAGGGTATACAAAATGTATTACTTGTAAAAATCATGACTTCATTGAACGACAAAATATAATCTGTAATCAATTGATCACCTAATTTGATACTTAATTGGCTTGAATTGAATCAACTTGTCACTAGAAAAAATATTTTCTTCAATCCTTTTTTCTTAATCAAAAACACCTCTTCTAGCCGCCATATATTCAAACCTTGTTGAAAAATGTGTTTAGTTATTCATTAACACCTTTTTTGCCTTTGTCAAAGTAATTGTCCCCTAGATAAAATGCACTTATGTCATCTTTTTTTTTGGTGCAAATTCTCAAACCATTTCTAATTTCATTACTTTTTTTTTGGTTTTGATTCACAAAGTGTAAATTCTTATTAGATTTTTGACTTATATTTTTTTCAGCACTAAATATCTAGCTTTCATTCATTAGAAAATTTCAAATTTTTGACAATCCGAACTGCAAATAAATTGTGTTCACCTGCCTGCCTGCCTGCCTTAATGTTTATACGTTGTTGTTGTTTTTGTTTTGGTGTGGAATTTAATGTGGGCCAAGTAAATGTATTGAGAAGTTCGTTTGCATCTTCCTTGGCCGGGCAGCGGGCAAAAACTTTAAAGCAGCGACGCTCGATAGTGGGTCAGCTATAGTTTTAGTTTTGTTTTTCATTTTTCTTGTTTTTGTTGCTTTTTTATAATTTACTGTGGCCACAGATCGGCGATCTTATTTTCGTCTAGTCGTCAGAGCAATGATGTTTGTGCATAAATAGGGTGTGATGAAAAAAAATGTCTGAAAATGTATCTACGGCATTATTATTTTGTTTGTCAAACACATACACACTACATAGTATTACATATGTGTGTATATGTTGATGTATATAGCTGCGTTTTCCTGGCAGTGAAAACAAAAAATTGTTGAAATGAATTCTAAAAAAAATTGTTTGTAATTTGGCATTGTTTTAATATGTATTGCTATTTTTTCTTGTTCTTGTTTTATTTTTCTCGAAATCGTTGTTATCATTGGTCTGATGTTGTTGTTATTTTTTTTTTAAATTTGAACATATTGTTTAATTTGTTTATGACGTATTTGCCCCAAACATATTTCGAGAAATGTATAATGTAAACATTTCGCTACACCAAACGTTTGGCAAATTCTAAGCAGATCTGCTAATTTTGTATTTATTTCAAAAAATTTGTTGAGATCAGTGAAGAAGCTATGGGCAATATTGTGAGGTAATAGGAAATTTTACAAAAATATATAAAATAGCAAAAATAAGCTTCTCAAATAACTGATAGAATCCATTACGAAATTTGGGTATCTTATTACATGATAATTATGAAGTAAAAGTCAGTTTTAGGATTCTAAATTCAATTCTGAGAAATACAAAAAATAACAATTTGAATAGTATCAGTCGGTTTTGCCGACAGATGTATACCCCCAGCCTTGAGTTATAATTAATCTTACAATTGACCGAAGAAGTTGGCCAATATTGACCAATTCGTATTTGACCTAAGACTGATACAAATATTACAACGTGCCAGATTTGGACTATATCGACTACTTCCTATATTTTATATGGGATATGTGCAAATTTTTGAAAAAAATGTGGAAATATGCGTGAGGTACCAGGTATAGCGGGTCGAAATATTCAACTTCAACTAATACAGATAAAAATATTGGTACCTGCAAAATTTAAAGGAATTTGAACATTTATATTCAATTATATATGAAATCATAGATTAATTACATCTTCATATCAGATTTCTGGTTATAGGGAATTATTTAGACATAACAAGTTGTATAGAATCGCAGACTTGTTTCGCAATTTGTGGCTGATAAAATTATTGGATATTTTGACCCATTGTGGTTGTTACCAGAACGGGTTGGCAGATATCTATCATTTTTACAACATATTTTAATTTGAAGAGAGTTAGATGCTTATTTCGGGTTTTATAAGCGTGTTGTTTTTAAAAATTTTGAAAGCTTTTTGGTGTAAGTACCAGAAAGAGTGCGCCGATACATCCCACTTTCACAGCAGATAACGGGAAGTGCGAAATTTAAGAGAACGGGATGCTTATTTCGAATTTTATGATAGTTTTGGTCATTCAAAATGTTGATCCTTCGTAGGGTAGGTGCCAAAAGGCAAAGTCCGATCTCAACCATCTTCATAACAGAGCTTGTGCTATCAAAAATGTTGGGATGTGTGAAATATGAAGAAAGTCAGGTGCTTATTTTGTATTTTGTGATCGTTTTGGTTATTCACAGTATTTACCCTTTGTGTGAAGTAGAAGAAGAAGTAATCTGATCTCTACCATCTTTATAAGAGATTTTGTGTTGATGGAAATATTGAGATGTGCCAAGTCTGAATGGAATCACATGTTAACTTCGCGTTTTATTAGATTCTAGAATATTCAAAATGTTGACCCTTTGTGGGGGAGGTACCAGAAGGAGTGCGCCAATACATTCCATCCATACACCAGACCTTGGGTTAATAAAAATATTGTGTTATGTGCAATTTGAAGACAATCGAACACTTACATCCCATTTTATTCGAGTTATAATTATCGAAATTTGGACCCTTTGTATGGGAGGTACTTGATGGAGTTGACCGATATTTGTCCATTTTCGCGCCGGACCTAGCACTGATGCAAATATTAGGATTAATAAATTTGGAGTAAAATCGGGTTATCTCTTGAAAATTTCGACCTTTTGTGGGGTAGGTACCAGAAGGTGTGGACCGATATTGCCCATCTCCGAACTCGATCTAAGTTTGATAATGATATTACGAGGTACCAAGTTTGGATCAAATCGGATACTCCCCTCGAGAGTTATCGTGCGCACCAGCCACCCAGACGGACGGAAGGACGGACATCGCTACATCGACTCCAAATGTCCTGAAACGGATTTGGTCCAAAGAGACCTAGGATTTAAATCCTTATTTCGATGGGGCACGTTTTGGCCGTATCAAATGATATATACCCTCTGGCTGAAGGTATACAAATGAACCCTATTCAACTGTTCTTCAAAAATAAATGCATATTAAACATGTTTGTAATTAAATTTCTTTATGTTGTGACCACCAAAATCCAGCAGCCGATTGGGAAGTTAACAAATAATCCAGAGATTTACTTTTTCAATGCATCCGACCTTAATGTGCTGTATAACAATTATGATGACATTTTAGCAAACTTCCAAGTTTTTTAATTCAAAATAGGTAGAGAAATTAAAAGCTTCAATTAATAAAAAAAATTTCAGGGTCACATTTTTGTGCACTTTAACCCCAAATAAATAAATTCCATCATTTGAACACGAGACGTATTATTCGGACTAGATCATCGTCTTAATTGAAATCACAATTTTATGACATAAGTATGTACGTGGACGTATGTATGTATGTTTTAATTAACAATTCATCACACATATCAAAGGAAAGCATACAACAACGACAATACATTCCCATCGGTCTACGCAAAACGAACGAACCAGCGAACCAAACATTTATTCAAAATTGAGTCATCATCGAAAAAAAGGCGTGGGCCAACCTTTCTTTGGAATGTTTTTAATAATTGAACAACCGTTGTATAATAACTCTTGGAGAATGTAAAGAAATTTGAATAAGACAGGTGAGGTGAGGAAAAGAAACACAATCAAATGGTTAGCTTACGTAGTGTGCCAAAGAAGTTCAAAAATCGCGAGGAACTGCCTTTTTTCATTATTCTGTGGTTTTGTTGTTGCTGCTGTTACTACTATTACTATTATTATCAATTACGTTTATCGATCGATTTTTTTTTTTTTTTTGATATTTCAATTTCTCTGCAAACTTTTTTTTTTCTTTGAAAGGTGTTATTTGGTGACGACGATCGATCGATCACAAAATTTCTTTTTATTTGCCTTTCTTGTTGACTTTTTTTCTCTTCTTTAGATTTGAAGTTGATAATCAATAAGATAAACTTTGTATCACTAGAGAACAACACACACGTCCGTTTGTAGATCGATAGGTGGATAGATAAGTGGCAGCAAAGGTGAATCAACTACCGAAATGTAATGAGGGACACAAAAGAAAAATCAACACGGAATGATCGAAAGCAGACCGCAGATGCTAAAGTAACGAAATTGACTGAAAATTCTCAAAGACAGCCAACAGAATTTGAATGTCCATGTTCGGATTCTCCTTCTTGGCTAGGCGGCATAGCATAAAATTCAAATGAAAACTCATGAAAAATCCATTGAAAGAGTAGTATGGTGATGAGAGTGAGAAGATTGCCTGTGCCCCCAATGAAAAGCGATCTTCGGATGGCAATTGTATTTGTGGGTGAAACAGTGGAACCTTGAAAAAGTAGATTGCATCCGGTATGCTACCTAAATGGGATGGTAGACTCGAAACGAAATTGTATTTAATTTATAAAAAATTAAAACAACAATTTTTAAAGGGAATTAAATTTTGGTAGGGTCGTCCATGAAATAAATTCAAACTTTCTGGCCAAGTGGGACTCTCGAAATGCCAAATATAGTCAATAAAGTTTAAATTTATATGCAAATCCTTTTTGGAAAATATTTTTCATGTAAGTAAACGTAGCTAAAGCTTGTTAATGCTTACGACTAATGCTTATGGCTAACGTTATAGGTATATGGTCAAAAGTCCAAGTCAGTAATTAAAAAATTCGTACTTGAAAAAAAAATCCGGCGAATAATGTAGCTAAAATCATAAAAATACCGAATATAGGGAGGTACCGTTATATCGGGCTATACGAAGAACTGGTCTAGACTAGACAGTTTTCTGTCATAGATTGTAGTTCCCATAACGAACTCTAAAGTACGACATTTTAAACAAATCCGGTGAGTAATGTCGCTTAAATCATCAAAATATCGAATATAGGGAAGTATTGGTATATGGGACATATACGAAGACTGGGACCTGCATGGAAAATTTTCCGTCATAGACAGAAGTTCTCATTACGAACTCTAAGTACGCAATTTGAAACAACTCCGGCGAATAATGTTGCCAAAATCATCAAAATACCGAATTTTAGGAGGTGCCATTATATTGAGCTATACGAAGACGTGAGCCTGCATACGCAATTTTTTTCATAGGCTGTAGTACATATTACGAATTTTGAATTTTAAACAACTTAGGTTAATAATCTTTCTAAAATCAAAACAAAAATATAAAATATCGGAGAGTACCGTTGTATGTGGGCTATACGATATCGTGGACCTACATATATAGACATTTTTATTCCAGGGGGTAAAGTGCTTAGAAATAACTTCTAGTATGGGTTTTAGATAATTTTATTGAAACATGTAGCAAAATCATCAAAACACCGATTATAGGGAGGTACCGTTCTATGGGGGCTATACGATATCCTGGACCGATATAGTTCATATTTGAACTTGACCTGTCTGCAGACAAAGGACTGATCTGCGCAAAAGTTCTCATCTTTATTCGTTTTGACTCTAGCGTGATTACAACAGACGGATGGAAGGACAGGGCTAGATCGTCTTAGAATTTTACGCTGATATACTTTGTTATTTCGATGATTTACAAATGGAATGACGAACTTAATATACCCTCCATGTATGAAAGATATTTATAAAATTCAACGTTCCATGTTAATTGGGCAAAAATTGCCAAAAAGTGACCACTTTGGCCCTGCGGACGTCCCGGGTAACTTAAAAAACCAATCATGGAACCAAAATAACAAATTACAGCCCATTCGACTAAAAAAGTTTTGCGTTTCTTATATATATTCGAAAATTTACCTGAAATATTGAGAATTTCCAATTAGAAGCCGTTGTAATAAAGAAGGTCAGGTTTTGAATGATGTCGGTTTAACAAAAGGGCAGCTAGGGATCAGTTTTGTTCATCCGGCAAAGATAATGAACTAGAAGAAATATTCAATTCCTTGCAGTACACTCCACCAACATTTTTTGCAAAAATGACTATCATATGTTAATAAATCATGGGTCCTTGACATCACGAATTATCAGTTTAGATATTTGATTACGATTTTTTAAATATCATCCCTGACATGAAAAACTTTTTACGATAATTTATTTAATTAAAACATAATAAGTCTCCACTGTAATCTCTCCCACACACAGCAGCATATTTTTGAAATAGTCTTTGCAAACAGCAAAACGTATTGAATCTTATGTTTGTTGTTGTTTAGCATCCATCATCGGGTTTTATGGTAAGAATTCTCTTAATTTCCTCTATAAGAGATGAGAGATGTTGGAAACCGACCATATCCAACCGCATTTCGTTCCAATACAACAAAGAGGACCACCAAAAGAATATCGACATCAAATTGAACAACATAAATCGGATAAATTTAAATGGAGGGTGGGAGTGAGGAGCACCATTAGACTAGGCATGGGAAGATACATATTAAAAAAAACAATAGCATAAAAGAGTAATAAACGAAAAGCATGAAACAGAAAACAACATTTTTCAACAAGACGCCAACGGCAACGTCGAAGCCAACTGCGGCGGCAGTGTGGCTCCTAAAAATAGATATAAATTAAGTGGCAGAGAGAGAGTAAACGGAATAAAAAGGCAACAAAAGCAACAACGAAATGAATCAAGTGCATATGACCTAGATTGTGACCCCTTTTCCTCCAACAACATTCTCCAACTGGACGGATAGCAGACACATATTAAGGGACACACACACAGACTCGTTGGCATGGAATGCACTGTGAAAATAGGGATAATTTGTTAGTACTTAAGCACGTTCCACTCATGATTATTATTATTTTTATTATGTTGCTGCTTCTTACCAAATAAAACAAGAAAAAAAAACTGCCGAAGATGATCTTTACAATGTGAGGGATGAGGTCGAGGATATTCAGTCATCGGTGGCCAGCCAGCCGAACGGGCCCGTTTTGTTTGTTAACACAAAAGAATGTCTATCAAATGGATTCCATTTCTTCTTCTTGTTGTTGTTGCCCTTGTGTTCAAGTGTTATTGTAATTTGAGAATGTGTCGTGTGCCACCGCATCCACGCCGACATGTATTCTGTTTGATGTTCGCTGTCAGTCAGTCAGGCAGCATTTTAACATTTGTCTGTTCATTTTTGGCTATTTTGGTGGCCCACATTCAAATGTGCTATGCTGTTGAGGAATTCCTGGATGTAAAACTGCAAGCCTATATGGAATGTGGCAGTTGGCAGTGGTTTGCAAATATTCTTCTAAGACAAACAATTTTTTGAAATTTGGTATTTGAAGTTTGTAATGAGAGGGGGAGCGGATTGCATCATAAACTTTTGATTTTTGTGTAGAATGATATTTTTGACAGGAGTAGCGAAAGCAGATAAATATGCCTATAAAAGTTGCAAATTCTCTCCAATCAATGAATGTATTTGCGGAAGATCGATCATCGGCAACCCTTTCCAAAAAAGATGTTCCCGCCGTCAAAAAATCAAACCATTTGGGGGGTTAAACTTGAGGAGACCTATTCGAAACCGCGTTTTTTGTTCATATCGCGATATAAGACACCTTCCGATTTTCTTTACTTTGATCATTTGGAATTTTGAGTTTGTAATGGGTTCTCCTTTAAGTGTCAGAACATTTCTCCATTCAGGTTTTCATTATTTTGATGATCTTTGGCATAATTTTTCAATAGAAGTGTTTGAAATTTGGTATTTGATAATCGCAACATATACCAGCCACAATAAAAGGCACCTGCCCACATAGGTCTACGTTTTCTTATAGCACACATAAAATATAGCGCTCGATATTTTATAACTACTGTCACATTTTTTCAACGGAAATGATTTTAATTTAGTATTTACAATTTTAGGCTTAACTCTAGTTCAGTAAAAACTCTCGGAAATCCCTTTTTGGATTTTTTTTTTCAGAGTTTGGTATTTGAACTCTGGAAAAGTTGAATCGAAATTATTGATTGAAATTATTGAGACCGGGATTTAAAAAATCCCCCAAATGTAAAAAAGGACCCACTTTGGGAGTTATAATCTGTCTTGGATCCATAGATATGGGTGCTTAAACCCATTTGACTTTTGGATAAAACATCCATGTCTGTCCCCCCTAGGAAAAATACTTACCCGGAATCAGGGTAAAAATACCTACCTCTGGGATAAAAAAATTCAAAAAAAATCTGTGTTTTATACTAAAAACGAGCGGTTTAGAATTTGACAAAAACTTCTGTGGATAGGTCAGCGTTTGGGTATAGGCACTCTCAATATTCGACATTTTGATGGACTTCATTTCATTTTTCGATGAAATAGTTAAGAATTTGGTATTTGATGTTCTTAACCAGTAAGGAAAAGTCAAAAGCCGGACGGGGCCGACTATATGATACCCTACAACACTATGCATGTTTAGTAGAGCTCCCGTAACAAAAAAAGTTCATACCACCTATCAGCATTGGCTTCATGGGTCTATCACGCTACCTTCTCCATGTTACAAACAAATACACAAAGAAGTAATACCCTTACCACTATATGGGTGTAAAAGGCAGTAATCACTACGACAGAAAGTAATCTTTATAGGTCCACGTTTTCCTATGACCCCTATTTAAAGTACCTCACGCAATTCAGTATTTTGATTATTTAAGCCACAGGTTTTAATGTAATTGTCATTAATTTTGGATTTGAAATTCGTAGTAAGTACGTATCCTTCTGATCAGATCTTTGCAACAGAATTATCAGAAACTTGGTATTTAATGTAAAGATTAGATCCGTAATATTTCGAAATGTAATATTTTGATAGTTTTCACTACACTTGAGAAATATTCAAGTCGACTATTTTGCTTCAATGGGGTGTGCTAATTATGTGACTGACTCTGAATCAAACAAAAAAAACAACACATCAAAATGAAAAAAGTCATGGAAATCCTTTCGCTTTCATTAGCGTGATAATAATGATGTCGCATTTGGAATGAAGAATGAATAATTTATAGTTTACATTTTGCATTTTCTATTCGACTGCAAAGAAGAAAATGCCCCGGCCGTAGCGTTTAATTCATAAAATGACTTGGCTGCTGCAATTGGAGATGCAGCAGCAACAAAGCGAAGAAAACATAATAAACGACGATTGAATGATGAGATGAGAAAACCCCCACAAAATAATCAACAAAACAAACACACAGACAGACATACGCAGTGCACCCGTCGACATCATCAGCGCCCATTCACAGAAATGCGCGAATGCATTCAATCAAAAAATAAGAAAAAAAAAAAACAAAAAAAAGACAACAATAACGGAATCGGTTCAGTCAAACAAACAAAAAAACGCACTCACCAAAAGTCAAGTAACTAAAAGAAATCATATTTTTGTTCATTCATGGCACGTCCACAGCAAAACAACAACAACAATAATAATGCACCTACTAGAAGCGGATGAATGGAAACAGGCAGGCAGACAGACAGACTGGCTGAAAGACACCTATCAGCGGAAGGTAGATAGATACCAATGTACGAATGTTACCGTTACTATTTTTAAGTAACGCAACTACCAACAACAGATGTCACATCAATGCGTGCTTTTTCTTTCTCTTTTTCAACATTTTTTTTTTTTTTGAATGGGTTACAGGTTGTATTTTTGTAATTATGATACGCACACTCACACACATTCAACATAAAGCTTGACAACTAAAAATGCAATGAGAAAAACAATTAACTGATCACTTTTGTCATTGTTGTTGGCCATAAAACTAATAATAATAATTGTGATGATGACATTTCTGTGGATTTGGATGATGTTGCTGCATCGCCCATGAACATATAGCGAAGAAGAGCAAGTGTATACGCAAGATATCCCACGATTATCGTAGTGAATGTACTTTGAGCAAGCTGCGACTTAATAATCATCGACTCGGTTACCATCAACTTGATATGAAGGTATGTACAAGTGCTCCAAGCCAAAGTCAGACATTTCATACATTTTATTTGTTTTTGATTTATAAAAACGAGGGCTGGGAAAGGATTCTGGTTCAATGGAAAAAATGAAACAAAGGATTTTTTGTACGATCATACTGTCAAGGAAAAAATACTTCTTTTTCAATTTAATGCAGTCACAGGTCAATCGTCCATCATTTGTCAAATGTCAATGAAACCACAATATATCATCAGGCAGAATACTATTGTCAAATCTTAAAAGAGAACAAGTTAGTAATATGTCGGTCCATTAAATAGTGACAAGGATTATCAAAATATCGAATTTCCTTGGATATCGTTAGATGTGCGCTATAGGAAGACGTAAAGCTAAATATGCAATGTTCTGCCAATGTTAGACAAATCCGTGGAGAAATATGGCAAAAATCATCAAAATACTGAATATCGGGTGGTACCGTTATATGGAAGCTATACCGACACGTGAACCGATATATCTATATTTTCAATACCAACCATCTTAGACATAATACACATTGTTGTGCCAAACTTTGAAGCTCTGCGTCAAATAATTTGGGCTGTGTTGTGATCCCAAGAGGAATATGGACATAGACGGAAATCATTAAAACGACTTAGATTTACTTTACTTTATGAGGTCTTCAAGGTGGAGGGTATAAAAAAAAAACTCTTGGCAATAAGAAAAACAAAAAACTTTTTATAAGTTCAACTAATTCGTATATTATTGATTACAGAGGAATTTTGGTCTTTCTTTAACAAATCTTTTAGAAATATCTACATTGGCAAGAATATATTGGAATGTGTTTAGGTGTTTTTGTCTTTAATAGGTATGGCCCAATTCAAGCTTGGATGTTTTTTGTAGGTCTTATTTAAACCAGTTAATTTTGTTATTAGTTTTAATTTGAACAAAATTGGGAAAAATCATATAATAATTTATTTCCGCATAATTTTGAGAGGTGCAACAATTCAATTTACAACAAGGAGTAAAAAATAAATTTTCAAATTCGGAAACAGCGATACAAAAAGATAATTCCATTAAAGAAAATTTGAGTCTTTGAAAGTTAACACTAATCTTTCCTTTTAGGCATGACACGCAGGTTAAAAACCTAAAATTCTTCTCCTGTGGAAATCTAACAACCAATGAACAGTTTTAGACTTTACCCTCCAATATTTTAAACACTGAAGTCTGGCAGGTATTTTTGAGCCACACAATTACTATTCAAACACATTTCCCGATAAAGATTCCTTTCAAGTCCAATCTTTGAGAAGCTCAAAATTGTGTGAAGCAGGAGTTCCACCCTATGAACATGAAACAAACTTTAGCTCTATCGCAAATTATAATGGCCAGTTCGAACGGTGCTTCATTTTCCATAAATACACCATGACCATGTGCCATGTCTCAGCAACAAAAAGGGATGTTGTAGCATACCCAAAAAAAGAAGTTCCTACCTATGTAGTACAACAACCATAATTATTGTTTGGTTTTCTTTAGGGCAGTGATTTTTGTCAATGTGCTCGCCCCCGTGAATCAACCACCAATCAGCCAGTCACTCATCCATTCATTCATTCATATGGGCATGTGGACATGGTTAACAAGAACATCTTTATAGCATGTTTCCATTGGAAACCGAACAACGTTGTTCGCTCTCAGAATTAGGTACACGAATTAACCCGTTCATACGGCACGATTCGTAATTCATAGTAAAATAATTCCTTTTTTCAAAAATTTTGTTTGTTGATTTTAATGGGAATTTATACGAAAATACATGAAATTCTTACTAATATGAATAGAAGAAACGATTGTTTTTCTCCCAAATATTTATTATATCATTAATTTTATAATTTTCATTCACGTTTTCAACTTTTTGTGTAAATGTTGACATTTTGAACATATTTTTGTATTTTTCTATTTTTAAATTTTGCTGGAGAGACACTTGTCAAACATTTTTTCTGCCGATACAAAGTTTTTGAAAATATTGCCTCTTTTGTTTGCAGTTTTCTGTGGTAATTTCAACTTGTGGATAAAATGCGTACCTCGAATGAGAGAGAAAACAAAATGTACTTTCGTTTGAATGTACATACGCCATTCAACATTGTAGTTTTCATTCATAATTTTAAGTCTTCCCAAAAATTTTTAAAATTTCATCAAATTTTTCTATTTTTAATTTTTAAATGTCATAATTTATTTTTTCGATAAATGCTCTCATTTGTTAGGGATGGGACATATTTTTTCGTTGTTCTGAGAGTGATTTGATTTGAACAACGTACAAATATGAGTGTTCGCTCAGGAAATTTTGTGTGAAGAATAATGTATTTTTTTCATAGTTAAGGGTCAAACAACGAATAGAGAGCGAATCAAGTGTAGTGGAAACGCCACATTAAATATTACATCGAACGAACGTACGTGCGACGCACACAAAAAATTCAAATAGGAAGCAAAAAGGGAAACGAGTATGTCATTGTTTACATTTGCGTTAAGTAAAAAATAAAAAATAATAAAAATTTGACACAATACATTATTGGAGGAAAGATATCAACACATTGACATCGTTAAAGGGGCAAGAGGGTGGGGGGATAGGTAATAAACACACACACACACACACTCGATGAGCAATTTCGTGTTTTTTGCCCTATTTCAGTTTCTTGACATAACTGCCTATTTCTTACGAACCATGTTGTAATTCAAGGGCCAACCATGTGTTGGTTACATGTGCCTCAACGGCAGTGCGTGTCTGAAACGTATTAACCTTTTTTGTTTGTTTTTTTTTTTTTTTGCGTACGGATGGATGGATGGTGGACAACGGGTGATATCATACTTCGAATTCGAACGAATTCATTGCAGAAATTCTAATTCGAAACGAACACAAAAACAAACCACCAATAAGGCCACTCTCATTCTCTTTATTGCTGCTGTCGCGCTCTCTTTGTGCAGAAAACAAAACGAAACAAATAGGGAGTGTTTTCAAAAGGAGAGGAAATGAAAAAAAAAACAAAACAGCAGCACTCTTTCACATGGCCACCAACGAATCGAAATTGTTAATTAAATAAATATTGAGCAAAAACAACTTTTTATTTCAACTTTGACCCATTGGAAAGAACTTAAAAATCTGTACGAACAAAAGCCACGAGACATTTTGTTTTCATTCAATAAATTGCTACTACCCCAATTTGAGCCATATTCTTCATGTTTTTTTTTTTTTTTTTGTCATTTTTGTTCTTGTCGTGTAATTGCAAAACTCACCCATTACAACACTTATGTTCGCCTGCTGCTCCCTTCTTTACTTGCTGGTGTTCAATGAATTCTTGCTAGCTTTGCTTTCGTCTTCCCAACAGCACAGCAGCGTCGTTTGTAGGCTTTTTCACACAAAATTTGTTTGCAAAACTTTGTTAATATGTTTTCTGTATTTTGCGGTTAATATTCGTATTTCCAACACTATTTATGAAAATTTCGCATAATTTATAAATCTTCAAAATAAATGCATTTTCTGTCGCTGTTTGCTGCTCTTGTTCGTCTTGAAATTTTTGCAAAGAAACGAAATAGCCTGTGTTTTTTAGGACCACAAAGAAAAAAAACAACAAAATGGTGAAAAATTGATAAACTACTATCTTTACAGAGTTCACTGATTATTAGTTAAAATTTAATCAAACACGTACACACACACGCACACCACCACTCACAGCTTTTCTAATTTTAAGTTAAAAATTGTTAAAAGCTAGTAGCGCAATAGAAGAGCACACACGACCTTTTCACGAACTTTACTTTTTTTGGACTGAAAATAAATGAAATGTCTATGAATTCAAAATCGAAAATCGATTATAAAAGTTGGAATTTGCGATTCTCTTCAATAATCGATTAATCGAAAGTCGATACTTAAGCCCCATTTGAAGAGAGCGAGTAGGGATAAGTAAGTCGACTTTTGGAGTGTTGAAAAGTTGAGGAATAGATGTCGACTTTTGGCTATGGTGAAAATCCAAAGTTAGACTTTTGTAATCGCTTTTGGGGAGGGAGGTGGTACCAGAAAGAGTGGACCGATATATCCCATTTTCACACCAGACCTTGGGCTATTGAAAATATTGTGATGTGTGTTATTTTGGACTTTATGATTCAAATGTTAACCCTTTCCGAGGGGGGTGGGGGGTACCAAAAGGAATGATCCGATTTCTACCATCTTTAGAACAGATCTTGTGTTTATGGAAATATTGAGATGTGGTTGGAGCAAAATCGTATTATCTTCTCTCTCTGCTGTAAATTTTTTTCTTTGAAAAGGTTGAAATTTTGTGCCCATTTCCGAACTTGATCGTAGTTTGACAATAATATTACGATGCACCAAGTTTGCATCAAATCGGATACTACCTTCGAGTTAACGTGTTCTTAAACGGATTTGGTCCAAAGGGACCTAGGGTCAAAAATCGTCATTTCGATGAGGCACGTTTTGGCCGTATCAAATCATATATACCCTCTGTAGCCATATGGCTTAGGGTATAAAATACAACATTTATTGGAACCAAGGCGACTGCAAGTATGCAATTTTTTTAACTACGATTACGAAAACAAGAATTGCAAAACCAGTAGATTCTTACATGTTCTGGATCAGGGCAAAAATGTTGCAAATTTTAAAAACCAGATAATATGTCAAAATGTGTTTACAGCCCCAGGGGCTGGATTCTTATTTTATGAAAATAAAAAAGGAAAAATATTTCCTTTATAAAATTTTTCATTTGACATTTCTTTCCTTTATAAAATTTTTCATTTCACATTTTCATAGAACAAGAATTGAGGCCGACATGGCAGCGAGACCTTATGCTTGGACAATAATTGGAAACTTGAATTCAATAAGGAAACTGAAATATGTTTCTTAAAAAAATATCTTAAATTTGTTTAAAAAGGGGTCCCTGTCAGGACCTACAAAACTTCACTGAACACATTTTCGACTTATTAAATCAAACAAAACAAAATTCTCCAATTCATTCTCATTCACTGAAGTTTTTGGTAAACAGAGTGTTTAGAAAAATTTTGTAAAAATTATTAGAAAATAACGACCAAGAGTTCAAATAATTCATAATGCAATACATACTTCAATTTAGCCAAATCCAATTTGAGTTTGTCTTTAACATGATTCAATGTTTTATTTGTGTATTGAATATATTTTTTTACGGTAAGTATTGAACTTAATCTGGGTATTCACTCTCCCACTTTCTCTCGAACTGTCTTCCTTGTTTTTTTTTTTTTTTATTTTGTATTTCTTTATTTAATAACATTACCAACAAAAATAATTATTTTTATTTAATATAATTTTCTTTTCTTGTTTTTTTTTCAGCAGCATCATCGCCATCTCATCTCAGTTATCGTATGTATATATTATCAATATAATCATTTTTAAAAGTTTAAAGAAATAAAATAAACTATGATAAAACAACTATTAAATATTTTTTTTTGTTTTTTGTTCATCTTAAATACCTTCATTTATAATGTATTGTTTAAAAAAGATTTTGTTAATTTAATTTTGCATGTTTGTATAAACTACTTTTTTAATTTAGGGGTCTTTAAAATGTTTCTCTTTATAAGTTGCTGAAATTTACGTTTTCTTCTTTAAAACGGATAACGGGCACTGGGGAGAGACACAAAATTCGAAATGTCCAATTTTAATCATTGTGAATGAACGGTTTTTTGTGTGTGTTTGGTTGTACAGGTGAAAGTTTGGGGCTTAGAATTTTGATAGAAGTTAACAACTAATAAATGTTTGGAGGACACGTCTATTTGCATCTGCTACATGTTTGTTTTTCTTTTTCTTGTCTCATAAAAATACAAAATTTTGCTTTCAATTTTACTCTTTCTTGCTTTTTTACTAATTGTTATCAAATAAAAATTATATGTTTTTTAGTAATTCGTACATGGGGTGTTCTGCTTGTTTTAGTTTTATTTCATTTCAGTGGTTCTTTAGAAGAATTTTTTGTATTTTTCTTGTTCTGTTTTCTTATAACATCTTTCATAAATTTCTTAAATAATGCATCCTGTTGCGTCTTTAAGAGTTTAGTTAACTAATTCAAAAAAAAAATTCACTACGAAAAATTTCATTTAATTTTTGTTTATATATCAAATATATTAGTTGTTGTTGTTGTTTCTTCAATATACTTATCTAAGCAAAATATGGTAGAAGTGTATCTGGGTGTGTGGATGTTTATTTAGTGTTGCCAGCTAATTATCCTTAGTTTACTCCTCATCTGAATCGCCATCGCTGGAATAGCCTATTTGCTGGTGTCTACGTACAAAGGGAGCTGTTATAACTTGTCTGGAAATGCAAAGACAAATCGATGAAGTTATTAAATTCGTAAAATGTTGTGTTACTTACGCTATTCTACGATAGTGATTTAGCCACTCTTCTAACATTTGGGCAACTAATAGAGGACGTTTACGTAGTTTCTGTTGGGCCACCAATAATCCACCTTCGGTAACACAAACATCAAGCCATTGACGCATTATAGCTTCTTCGCGTCCCATCTAGAAAAGTAATTTCAATGACAGAAAAAAAAAACACATTTAAAACTTTAATCAAATCAAGATCTTTGAATCTTTTCATACCCTCAGCCATATGGCTATAGAGGGTATATATCATTTGATACGGCCAAAACGTGCCTAACCGAAATTATGTTTTTAGACCCTAGGCCTCTTTGGGCCAAATCCGTTTCAGAACATTTGGAGTCGATCTAGCGATGTCCGCCCGTCAGTCTGGTGCGCACGAAAACTCTCGAAGAGAGTATGCGATTTCCTCCAAACTTGGTACATCGTAATAACATTGTCAAACTTATCGGTCCACTCCTTCTGGTACCTCCCCCCAAAATGTCAACATTTTTAAAGAAAATAATGTACTGCACAGAAGGAGAAAGGATAAACCGATTTTGCTCCAACTTTGCATATCCTAATATTTGCTTCGATGCGAAAATGGACAATATCGGTCAACTCCATCAAGTACCTCCCCCACAAATTTGGAATGATTATAACTCTTATAAAATGTGATGTAAGAGTCCGAAATTACACCCTTCACAATATTTGAATTATACCAAGGTCTGGTGTGAAAATGGAATAAATCGGTCCACTCCGTCTGGTACCTCTCCCACAAAGGGCCAAAATTATATATATTCATCAAGCTCAGAAATCACGAAATGAACATCCGATTCCATTCAGACTTGGCACATCTCCATGTTTCCATCAACACAAGATCTGACATAAAGATAGTAGAGATCAGACCATTCCTTCTAGTACCTCCCCCACAAAGGGTTAACATTTTGAATAACCAAAACTATCATAAAATCCGATAAAAGCTTCCGGTTATCTTCAAATCACACACATCATAATATTTTTAGCAGTCCATAATATTTTTAGCAGTCTGGTGTGAAGATGGGATAGATCGGTCCACCACTTCTGGCACCTCACCCACCAAGGGTCAGAATTTTCAATTCGGCGATCTAAATATTTCTCTTAACCAGAAATCTTATATGAATATGTGATTTATCGAAATTTATGATTTGTCATATAATTTGATATAAATTTTCGATTTCCTTTGAATTTTGCACATACCAATATTTTTATCTGTATTAGATGAAATATGAAAACAGAATACTTCGGTCCGCTATATTTGTTACCTCACGCATATTTCCACATTTTCCAAAAATCTGTACATATCTCATATAAAGTACAGGAAGTAGTCGATATAGTCTAAATCTGTCACGTTCTAATATTTATATCAGCCTTAGGTTAGATACAAATTGGTCAATATTTGTCAATTGCTTCGGAACCTGCCCCATAAAGAGTCAAGAGTTTGGATAATGATAAGTCAAGTCTTATGGAATTCGAATTGAATTCTACAATGGTCAAGAAATCGAATACATTTTATAAAATCCCGGCAATATCTTCTAAGTTTACAAAGCGAATGATGAATCCATTTAACGGTGGTATTTATTGCATTGCAGGCGCCATCTATACCTCACATGTTACAATATTACTTAGAATTTGTGTACTGTACACTTTTCCCAATGCATAAAGAATTTCAGTAAAATAACTACATACCTCCGATTGTTTGAGAAAATGTATTGGCAATAATTTTGATTCACAATCCATCAGTGGTAAATAGGTTACATCCTCAGGCTCGTCGCGACGCAAATCAATTCGAGCATATGGTTCCATTGGCACCAATGCACTAAAATGACCTCTGGTATAACCTAAAGCAATTGGTGATTTTATGCAGAAATTTTGATCCCAAAATAAAGGTAAATATACACCTGTGTGGAGGAAGGGAACATTTTAAACATTAATGTCTAATCTTGAACGAGCAGAAACAGCTCACTCACCCTCAAATCTGGCAAATCCAATGTCTTCTCCACGAAAACTTTTAACATACTTAACACCATAAACAATGATTGGCCTCCTCAGTATGTGGGCCAAAGCAAAAATATGCAATTGTTCCAGGGACGCCCCTGGCTGGCTTGCTAACGACAGTAATGTGGACCAGTCTTCTTGCCATTGGGCCTCTTCCAAAGTAAAATGTAACATAGATGCCTGCACCATTTCATACTCTTTCCAGCGAGAATAAAATCTAAGGTAGGGATAGTAAGAAAAAACACAATTAGAACAAAATACTTCTGGAGCTGATGGTTGAACGTACATCGGCGCACATTGATGTAAACTATCTGCTAATGCCCTGCGTAATATATTATCTCTGTCAAAGACTCCCCATGTGGCCTGCATGGCAGAATCTAAGAGACAGTCACCGGCACTTCGGTTCCATAGAACCATTAAACGCGACCCCAGACGTGCTGTTATCTCCAGAGACCAGTTTAAGGCTGGTGGAGGGTTTTCCAGTTGTTTTTGGGCATCGCGATCCAATAGCTCGTCATACAATTGCTCTTGAATGGGCAATGGTAGTTCTTCTATTTCAGCTGGTAGTACAAATGTGGCATGTTCCTGAACATATGTACAGGGAAACATGGATTTCCGCATCCGCAACATATTGGCAAAGTGGCGACGTATGTCGGACGCCAAGTCGGGTGCAACATACGATGGTACTCGTTTTATACCAGGACCAGAGCCGGAAATTTGTGCTAATAGCATAGGCAACATCTCCTCACGGTGAAATCGTATGGCCAAATGAATTAGGGTATGGCCCACATCGAATGCGGAATTACGATTCAAAGCTGCAATTTCAGTACTGGTTAGTGATCGAGCCGGATTGCCGCCACATGAAAGATACGCCTCGACCGCACTATAGTTGTTCTCCACCACGCCTACAAAGAAAGCATTGCATTACAAAATGAAAGAATATAGTTCCGAAACTGTCATTTACCCAAACAAGCATTTAACCATTGCCAATCAACTTGACGTCTTATTTGTCTTATTCGACGTTCCTGACGTTCTTGCATTGTATCACAGTTATTAATAGTATCAGAACCTAAAAAAAGAAATCCATGTTCGAACAAAAAGTTATAGCTTATTGTTATGCCAGGAGCAGGTGCTTACCAAGTTGATAAATATTTTGTTGTTTGTTAAAGGAATTATTCGATGAGACGGTATCATTCATTTTATCACTACTACAGGATATACTACTTTGATTATTACTATTTCCAATCACTGCCCCGCCGCCACTTGCTGCGCTGCCATTGTTTTCAATGCTATTGTTGGCAGTGGCAGAAGATGAACTATTACTATCACGAGGATTGCCACACATGGAACATTTGAGACTTTTTGGGAAATTTTCATAAGTACAAGTCTGAAAAACAAGAAGAATGCAATCATTGAAATCATATGCTTGTGAGAGGAGTATTTTTGTAAGTCACTTACATTGCAGGCCCATTTTTTGGTGTAGCTTGCTAGCTGTGTATTTGACGAGGTGGATGATAAGCAGGTGGTGGTGGATTGTGTCTGGACTGAACTATTATTGGCGAGATTATTGAGATGTATAGTTGAAGAGCCCTCGATCGGGCTTAGACGTTGTGCGGCTGCAGCCGCCCCAGCAGCACTGGCCGCACTATTGCTGGCATTCATTTCGGCATCTATGTTGGTTGCTATTTGCATTTTACTAAGCCTCTCCTGCAGTTGATGTTGATTGCTACTGGCCTCTGCTTGGGGGCAAGGGTCGATGAATGACTTCGTATCAATAATATCGCGTTCCATTGCACTATGTGCCATTATCGGTGAAGAACGCTGACTTGCCACTGAGGTGGCACCAATTTCACGCGAAGGACTTGTTTCTGCCGCTGTAGCTCCTTTCTTGGTGTAACACTGAACACATCGTATACTTCGGGGCCAATTCTTGTAAGTACACATTTTGCAGGACCATTTACAATCGGCATCGGTTGATGTCACAACATCATCAGTCACATTTTGCGTATCCTGACGTGAACAAGCAATCAAACCCAATGGTTGCGAGTCAATAACCTCGGCTACTGCACCATGGGCCTCGGCATTGCCGACATAGGATGTTTGGGGAGGACTCAGTCTGAAATACCAAATTGTGTTAGGTATTTAAAAATCTTCAACATGTTGATTGAAAAACTTACCGAAATATGTCCTCATTAACCATCGGTTTAACCCCCTTACACATGGTGCATTTGATGGCTGAGGGGAAGTTTTCGTAGGTGCAATAATCGCAAGTCCATTTCTGCTTCTTCAAAACTGGGTCGCACATGTTCAACAACAGTAAGTTCTACCCTTTTCCTCCTCTGCTAGAAAGGATCTACCAACAACAGCTTCTCAGACAACAGCAACGGCTTTTAGCAAGCTGTGGCCGTGCCTCCAGATGATTGTTTATTCACTTTTAATATCAATATGGGGAGAGTTTTATCTTGGACTCTTTAACGATGCTAAGCAAGATTTTTTGTTTATTTACAAAGATTATGTCCCTTTAATAACTGTTCGAAATAATTTGAAAGTAGTGCTAGAATGAGAAATATATGTAAAATAAATATATACCAAAAAAAATGCATTTTAACACATCGTAGTCGAACATCCCTTTATAATATTGTTGAAAAACATGTAAATTTGAATTTACTATTCAAAAATATGTCGACCAGTGCATTTACTTTGTTTCAATTAATTTGAATTTATCTAAATATTTTTGATTCATCACATGTGCTTTGAGATTTAGTTTTTCTGTATTACAATATTGAGCTGATTGTAATTATATTTTTTCATTCGTTTTTCAAATCATTGAAGTGACAAGTTCAAGAAAGAAAAGAAATAAAAAACAAGATATTCCATTTCAATTTTGTGTGTTTTTTCATTTGTCAAATTGTTCCAGAAGTTTAACTGAATTATAATATAAAATCTAATAGGTTATGGGCCCAGATAACGCCCTATAAATAAAATTGTGAATATGGACAAGATGAAAAGAAACATAGAACCGTTTAACGGTGCAAAATATTCAATTTGGAAATTCCGTGTTAGATCAATTCTTGCCGAAAATGATGTGCTTAAAGTTATTGATGAAGAAGTGCCAACGGAAATTACTGAAAATTGGATAAAAAGCGAAAGGAATGCCAAGGGTATTATAATCGAGTATCTGAGCGATTCGTTCTTAGGATTTGCAAATAATGACTGCAGTGCCAAACAAATTTTCGCAAATTTGGATGCCATTTATGAAAGAAAGAGCATTGCATCACAACTGGCCTTAAGAAAGAGGTTGCTATCATTAAAATTGGAAGGAGAAACATCATTATTAAATCATTTTCATGTGTATGACGATTTAATATCTGAGTTGGTTGCGGCTGGAGCAAATATCGGAGAAATGGATAAAGTCTCACATTTATTGCTGACACTCCCAACATCTTATGATGGTGTAATTACGGCAATCGAAACACTATCTGAAGACAATTTGACGTTGGCATTTGTGAAGACACGTTTACTTGATCATGAAATTAAAATCAAGAATGACGGAAAAGACACCAGTATGAAAGTACTACAAGCAATAAAATACCGTCGGCGTCCATTTAATAAACCAATATCACATGACTTCAAGCATAAGAAAAAGTTGAAGACCACGAAACATTTTGACCCGTCCATAAAGTGTCATTATTGTCATAAAAATGGCCATGTGAAGAAGAATTGTTTCCTGTTCAAGAAAACATTGGATACGAAAAACCATGGAGATGTAAAAACAGTTCATGCAGCAGTTCAACCCGAGAAAGGATTTGCTTTCATGATTTGTCGGGAAGCTTTTGTAAGCAGAGAAGATGGAATTCCTTTTTTGTTAGACTCTGGAGCTTCGGATCACATTATTAATGATGAAAACTTATTTTTTGATTATGTCAACCTTGAATCGCCAATTAAAATAGCAGTTGCAAAATGTGGTGAATATATTCATGCTACAAAACAAGGAAAAGTTAAACTATGGAGTAGAAACAAATACCAGATTACACTTGAGAATGTTTTGTTTTGTCAAGAAGTTCCACAGAATTTGCTCTCAATAAGAAAGATGCAAGATGCTGGATTTTCTATTGAGTTTAACTCCGAAGGTGTCATTGTACGAAACAAAAGCCATGTAATCATTCAAGGTAAATGTAAAAATAATGTTCCGATAATTTGTTTTAAATCATATAAAAGCTTGTATGCAGCAAGTGCTGCGAAATGCAATAGTTATCAATTGTGGCATGAGAGATTAGGACACATTAGTAAGAGTAAATTTATGGAGATAAAGAGTAAGGAAATGTTTTGTGATAGTCAACTTCTAGACAATGTGCGTCCCAATGAAGAGTTATGCGAAGCTTGCATAAATGGAAAACAATCCCGATTAAGTTTTGGTAAATTTAAAGACAAGGAACACGTAAGGAGGCCATTGTTTGTAATACATTCCGATGTCTGTGGACCGATAACTCCGCCCACAATTGATGAGAAAAATTATTACGTGATCTTTGTCGATGAATTCACTCACTACTGTGTGACCTACTTAATTACCTTTAAATCAGAAGTTTATTCTGTATTTAAGGATTTTGTTGCTAAAAGTGAGGCTCTATTTAACTTGAAAGTTGTTAACTTGTATATTGACAATGGACGGGAGTATTTATCAAATGAAATGAGGGATTACTGTATAAATAAAGGCATAAGTTATCACTTGACTGTGCCATATACCCCACAATTGAATGGCGTTTCTGAACGAATGATAAGAACTATAACAGAGAAAGCGCGTGCCATGATAAGTGGAGCAAAATTAGACAAAATTTTTTGGGGTGAAGCTGTTCTAACAGCAACATATTTAATAAATAGAAGTCCTAGTAAGGCGTTAAAAGATAATTTGAAAACCCCGTTTGAGATGTGGCATGGGAAAAAACCTATTTTTAAAGTTTTTGAGAGTTTTTGGGTCCACGGTATATGTACATGATAAATTGAGAAAAAGAAAATTCGATGAGAAATCATGGAAGGCTATACTTGTTGGATATGAGTCGAATGGCTATAAACTGTGGGATGTGGACAATGGACGTTTTGTAATGGCTCGTGATGTAATTGTTGATGAGAGAAATATGCAGTATTCTAGAGATCTAAAAGACACAGACCGTAGTAAACCTGATAATGTTAACGAATTCCGGAAAGAGAGTACGGAAAATGTAATCCTGAATGACAGTAAGGATTATTTAATGGAGGAACCATTGTACTCGAGTGATGTAAGAAATTTCCGGAAAGAGAGTACGGAAACTGTTATTCCGAATGAAAGTAGGAAAATGTTAAATAACGAATCACTTCATTCTAGTGCTGTAAAAATTTTCCAGAATGAGAGCACGGAAACAAATGTCCCGAATGAAAGTAGGGAGAGTCATTATCAAGAGCATGCATTGCCAGTAAAATGTAGAAATGTTGAGCAAAGTAAAAGTCAATTGCAGAATGACAAATTTATTCAAAATGAAGGTAATTTGATAAGGAAGAGTGATCGCTTAAAAGCTAAGCCACATGTATCATACAATGAGAATGAAACGTGTTTAGATAACTGTATTATGATCGCAAACGCATTTGTTGATAATGTACCGAACTCATTTGAAGAACTTCTGTATAGGGATGACAGCACATATTGGAAAAAAGCTATTGAGGAGGAACTTGATTCTCATTTTTCAAATGAAACCTGGTCAATTGTGCCAATGCCAGAAGACAGAAATATTATAGACTGTAAGTGGGTTTTTAGTTTGAAACATGATGAGTTCGGTAATCCGGTAAGATATAAAGCTAGACTTGTAGCAAGGGGATTTACACAAGAATATTTGATTGATTACAATGAGACATTTGCACCAGTGGCTAGAGTCTCTAGCTTTCGGATTTTAATATCTATTTCAAATCAGTTTGGTTTATTGGTACATCATATGGATGTAAAAACAGCTTTTTTGAATGGGGTGCTAAAAGAGGAAATATATATGAGAATTCCCCAGGGTTTGACATGTGAAGATGGTAAAGTTTGCAAGTTGAACAAGGCAATTTATGGTCTCAAGCAAGCCGCAAGATGTTGGTTTGAAGTTTTTGAGGAGGCCCTGAAGGACATGGGATTTGTTAGCTCACCTGTTGACCGTTGTATTTATTTAATTGATAAGGGTGATGTACTGAAAAATTTGTATGTATTGCTTTATGTTGATGACCTAGTAATAGCTTGTTCAAATAATAAAACTATTGATAATTTCAAAGAGTACTTGAAGAGCAGATTTAAAATGACGGACCTTTCTGATATTAAGTTTTTTTATAGGAATGAGAGTTGAAAGACATAATGATACAATTACTCTAAGCCAATCTGCTTACATTAAGAAAGTACTTAGAAAATTCGAAATGAATGACTGTAAGCCAATTGGGAATCCACTTCCAACAAACGTTGATTATACTGCACTAAATTCAGATGAAAATTATAACGCCCCGTGTCGTAATTTAATTGGATGTTTAATGTACATAATGCTTTGTACACGACCTGATCTAAGCACATCGATAAATATCCTGAGTAGATATAGTAGTAAAAGTAATAAAGAATTGTGGCAATGCCTCAAGAGGGTTCTTCGATATTTAAAAGGCACTATTGATTTGAAATTAGTTTATACAAAACAATCTTGTAGAGAAGCTATATTTTCGGGGTATGCTGATGCTGATTGGGGAGGAAGCAAAGATGATAGAAAGAGTACTACTGGTTTTCTGTTTATGATGTTTGAATCAAATATAGTTTGCTGGAATACAAGAAAACAAAACTCTGTTGCAGCATCCTCTACAGAAGCTGAATATATGGCATTATTTGAGGCTGTAAGAGAAGCGTTGTGGCTAAAGTCATTGTTAACAAGTTTAGGTTTTGTATTCGAAAATCCAATCTTAATTTATGAGGACAATCAGAGCTGCATAAGTATTGCAAATAATCCCTCATGTCACAAGAGATCTAAGCACATTGACATCAAGTATCATTTTTCAAGAGAGCAAGTGGAAAATAATCTGATTAAAATTGAATATATTCCCACAGGCAAGCAACTGGCTGATTTGTTGACCAAACCCTTGTCAACTCCACGATTCATGGAACTAAGAACACAAGTTGGATTAAAGAATTTAGAACACTAAATATAAGTTTTTTTTTTTTTGGTCTGATTAGGTTTTTCTGGGTTTTCCCTAGTCCTTGCAACAAATGTTGGGCCATAAATATTTTTACCCAGATATAACAACTTGTCAATTTTTTATTAAATACTATTTAAAGGATCGACATATTTTTGAGGCGGCGTGTTGAAAAACATGTAAATTTGAATTTACTATTCAAAAATATGTCGACCAGTGCATTTACTTTGTTTCAATTAATTTGAATTTATCTAAATATTTTTGATTCATCACATGTGCTTTGAGATTTAGTTTTTCTGTATTACAATATTGAGCTGATTGTAATTATATTTTTTCATTCGTTTTTCAAATCATTGAAGTGACAAGTTCAAGAAAGAAAAGAAATAAAAAACAAGATATTCCATTTCAATTTTGTGTGTTTTTTCATTTGTCAAATTGTTCCAGAAGTTTAACTGAATTATAATATAAAATCTAATAAATATACCTATATTCTTATATTATATTCATCTGTATGTAAAAGCAAAATTTACTTTCCCTATCCATCCAACTGTTGCCAAGAACTAGACAAATGACAGACTGTCCTTGTTCTATTTTAAATAGGCGAACATTAGATTGAAAGGAAAATCATTACGTCACAGTTTCTTTATCTTTTATCATTGCCTTCTGTCGTAGCGGATTGTTCTTTTCACTTTTATTTTAACTTATTTTCATAATATACATATGTACATATATATACTGTTTTTAAACAACAATCTTTATCTGTTCGTCCTCTCTGAGATGAACGACTTTTTGTTATTCAAATTTAAATTTTGTTTGGCGGAGATTCCTTTAATTATTCGCATTCAGTAGAGCCATCTTATCTGGAAATTATTTGTTTGACGTGAAAACTTGTTTGTTTTTGCAGTAGGTGTTTGTTTTGCGGCCATTGACTTGAAATTTGATTGCAGACTAAATCTGAAAAAGAATGAGGGTTCGCCCTGTATGAAGGAAAATGTAGGCCCTTTTATTGGAAATGTATATTTGCAAAAGTGTTAAGCTTATAATGACTAAATCACAATTTGGTGATAAAAGTGCTATCGGCTGGAGAACAAATTTAATTGTCGCGCCTGATAGGACAATCTTCTTATGAAAATGCTAGACTCAATTTCTAGGATCCAGGTATACGGACTTTACACAACTTTGGAAATAACCTTACTCCACATTCGTGTTTTACTTTCACAATTTATTTAAAAACAGCCTTAGGGATAGTCTGTGGTCTTGACATCGCATGTTGTATTTCGGCCAACGGCAAGGACATTGCTGCAATATTTGATAAGAAATTAGAAGCAGACTGACAAAAAAGAATTGATAAGACAGACATTGAGGATATTTTTTGTCCGACATACATAAATAAATCCTTTTCATTTTTGTTTTCGAGTGAAAAAGCACAAATTCGAGGAATCTGCTTCTATAAAACGTCACAATTGACCTTCATTATCATAGAGCCCCCCTCACAAAGTATGGCGATTCTTTGCAGAGATACGGCCAAAGCAAACCCAAATCCCAACCGTGTGCAATTGACAGCCATTGACTTCCTGGTCACTTGTCACAAAATTGTTATTGTTGTTACAAAGTTGAAGAACGCACCTCCTCCAGTTCAATTTAGCTGAACACAAACCATTTAAACACCCAATTATTGACAAAATTTTAATTTGTTTTGTTTATAAATAACAACAAACACTTCCCACTAAAATGACAAATATTCAGTTGTCGCTACTTCTGCTTGGTGTAGGCGTGTGTGTATATTATTATTTTGTTTTCGTACTGTTCGTATTGTTGACAGGTTGGTTGGTTTGCTCCATTGTTATGTTTGAGTTATGTGTACTGTTTTCGAGACTCTCATCTTTTTTAATCGACAATTGGGCAAGCACTCCGCCTCCGTCTACAAAAGGTGGACAATGAATTTGCACTTACATTTGCAAATTATTTAAATTATTTGCCATTCATCTGTGTCAGCCCTCCCTTTACACTTCCTTCTCTTAACAAGAGTGTATTTGCATTTGTCTTCTTCTTCTTCCTCCTCCTCTTTCACTTGCACCAATAATGTGATGAAATGTTATTTTTGCAATTAATTTTGCACATCATTCGTTTTAATTCGAACCATGTTCGACACCAGTAAGACAGCGAAAAAGAAAAACACTTCAACTTTCACTTTGTACTTTGTTTTCCACACATATTTTTCTGGTAATTTTCTTATTTACATTGCATGGTGTTACACCATTTTGTCGTTTCTCTTTCTCTCCACAGTTCACTGTTTAGGTGATATTTACCCCTTTCTGAATTTGGTGACAAATTTTCAATATTTTATGATTAAAACATGATTAAATTTCAGATTTTAAGAGATTTTGTAAAATGGTATTGTTTTTTCTGCCTATTTTTTTTTTGTTTGAAGAGATTTTGGATTAGAGCTGGCAAATAGTCGATGGCTATACTGATAGTGCCGATACTTTATTTTAGAAGGAAGTATCGATTGCTAGTTTTTTTCTATCGATATTATCGGACGTAATGCCAGTAATAGCATGTTTCCATTGGTTTTTAAATTACAAGTACAAGATGAAATTATTGAACAATATGCATATGGCCTTTTAATGTCTCCATGGTAGAAGAATACAGGTAAATGTATCAACGCTTTAGAACAAAAAAATGTCAATTTTTTTAAATATTATTTTTTTTTCTTCAAAAATAGGTAGTGTGTAAGTATTCGTATATATTTTCTTATACGACAGCAATCGGAGTTTCTTATGATAAGCTTTCAACCATTTAACGAATTTGAAAAATGTTTCGTTCAAAATTTTCAGTTTCAAAATTGGTTTGACAGTACATTGTCCCAGCAACTGTGTCGATGCGACTATTATAATATAAAGAAGCCTACAGGGCCCATAACATATATTATCCATCTACAATACCCTAATATTATACAAATTCAATTTCTCGATGAGGCAATAAATGGCCGACGACATGCAAAAAGTGCATCCGCCGAGAAATGGCGATAAAGCAACAACATGAATGATATGCTCTTAAAATCCGATTCCAGAGCATTTCCTTGTTTATTGAATGGAGAAAAATCGGCGAAAACCTTATAAACCCATCTTATTAATTTGCAAGTATGTCAAAATAAATGCTCTGTTACAGAACTGCAAGAATGTAAAAGGTTTTACTACGACAAACAATTTTCTCTTTATAATATTGAAGATTACTGCAAAATTAGTAGATTCATATAGGTACTGAAAGAGAGAGCATACAAATTAAAATGAAGTAGATTCTCGCAGGGTAGAAATGACTTGTTCTAGAGAAAAACAACTTGTTCCAGAACTTCATGAATCCTTAATAATATCAAAAACACTGCAAGTTCTTGAAATTTCTAAAATCTCAAGAATCTACTAGTTTTGCATTTTTTTCGATATCATAAAGGGAAAATCGTTTATCGTAGTAAAAACTTTTACATTATATGTCCTCGTTACAGGACTTCTGGTTTATCTAAAATTTTGTAATAATAATCATTAATTATTATTTTTAGTATTTATATTATTTTCTATGTCCCAAAACCTCTAAGAAACTAAAATTTGTTCTACGATAACCGGCTTAGTTATCCCTAAAGACAACGATCACAAAGAGAAACAAACACAAAGACAACTCCCAAAAGTCGACTGAGATATCCCTAGAAACAGCGATCACAATGAAAAAACTGAAACAATAAAGAGAACAATTGATTTGCACCACAACAATAAAATAATTTATTATTAAAATTCTTGCTTTGTGTGCCGTGATTTAAACTTGAAATTCTGTCGGTTTGTTACATAAATAAACAGATCAATAGCTTTTATTTGTATACAAAAGCTGGCCGCGAGTGTAAACAAAAAAGCTACCGAAAGGAAAATCTCGTTTGCAGTCGAGACGATGAAAGAAAGTAGAGATGTGAAAAAATGTTTTTGATTACCTTTATATGGCTTCTGGAACATTATCAAAAACCTTCGATTTGAAATTGGAAAAAAGTACAACAGATCAATTGTACAATAAATTAATTATTTTAATAATTCTGTAATAATAATTGAAATTAGCATCGTATCATCACGCACAGCGATAGCGTTTGTTGTCTGAGTCTTTTGCTTAACCCATTCGTCGCATTTCACCCGTAAAACCGTAAAACAAGAAAGACCTTTATTGTTTTGCTATTTGCCAAGAGGGCCGCCGCCAGCGATCGCTTGTGCTTCTTGTTCAGCTATCAACGTTAATTACTCTTGTGACACCCAAAATGAGTATTAGAACCCGTTCTTTAATATTTTCAACTTTCTTTGGAAGTTGTATAGCGATCGGTTTACTTTTGGGTAGTTTAACCACAGACAGCTGGGTAAGGGCAACACCAAAGCGAGGAAATTCATCGGTAAGTGTTTTTTTGCTGTTTCGAGTTTATTTTTTCTTGTTTTGTTAATTGTTTCGTTTTCGGTTTTATTACGCATGCATACATGAAATTATCAGGAAATCAAAACTAGTTTAATTTGGCTATAACAATGCGCTGGCTTTTCTCATGTGCGAATATACCAAATTGTTGTAGAATGAAAAAATATAAAAACAGCGAAACAATGCGAAATGCAAAGAAATTTCATAGCGAAATTTTTATGTATTTTATTTGGCTAAATTACATCATTCTGAAACATTCAACACTGGCAGTACTTGCTTTAAATATGAATTCCTTTAAATCGTACTTTTCTATAGTTATAAAGTATCATTTATAGTTGCGGTCAGGAGAATTTTACCGTTGCGAATAAATTTCATATTTATACCTTCCACCGTTGACGGTATAAAGGGTTTTACCACCGGCTTCGGAACATTGACCATATTGGTGTACGGTATTCATATAACGGTACTGATCGATATTTGGTATTTTGATAATTATACCCTCAGCCATATGGCTAGAGGGGGTATATATCATTTGATACGGTCAAAACGTGCCTTGTCGAAATAACGGTTTCAGACCCTTGGTCTCCTTGGACCAAATCCGTTTCAGAACATTCGGAGTCGATTTAGCGATCTGTCCGTCCGTCCGTCTGTCTGGCTGGTGCGCACGATAACTCTCGAAGGGAATATCCGATTTGGTCCAAACTTGGTACATCGTAATAATTTTGTCAAACTTAGATCGAGTTCGGAGATGGACAATATCGGGTACCAGAGTACCTCCACAAAAAGGTCGAAATTTTCAAAAAAAAATATTTTCTGCAAATCCTAATATTTGCGTCGGTCCTAGGTCAGGTGTGAAAATGGACAATATCGGTCCACCCCTTCTAGTACCTCCCCCACAAAAGGTCGAAATTTTCAAAAATATATATTTTCTGCACAGAAAGGGAAGCAATAATCCAATTTTGCTCTAACTTTGAAAGTCCTAATATTTGAATCAGTTCTATGTCAGGTGCAATCATGGATAATATCTGTCCACTCCATCAAGCCCTTCCCTCACAAAGGGTCAAAATTTTGAACAATTACAACTCTTATAAATTGTGATGTACATGTCCGATTGTCTTCAGATTACACACATCACAATATTTTTATTAACCCAAGATCTGGTGTGAAGATGTAATATACCTGTCCACTCCTTCTGATACCTCCTCCACAAAGGGTCAAAATTTTGAATATTCATGAAGCTCATAAAGCGAAATTATCATCCGATTCCACTTAGACTAGGCACATCTCAATATCTCCATCAACACTAGATCTTTTACAAATATAAATTTTAATCTCAATAAAACAATAATTATATTTTAATTTATTTATTAATTTAATACGTTACAATTATAAAGTCATTTCATCAATAATTTATACAACATTATTCCTTTTTTCAGTATACCTCACAGGAATCAACCGGTGAAGTAAACTTTGGCTTATTTTATGGCAGTAAAGTTTTAAATTCTGGAATTGGAGAACGCATTACACCGGTTGAAGGTAAATAAGTTGTTGTCAATTCCACATTCAAATACCCTCTCTTATTTGCTTTTGATTTTGTTACAGTCTACACTTTCATACAAACGGAACCGGATTCTATGAACTTTTGGCTTTGGCTGTTCACAGCTTTGGGAGCTGGCTTTGGTCTATTGGGCTGTGCCATTTCGGCCATTGCTGCTGTCATTAAGTCAGCCTCGGCCGCCAAGGGCCCCATTAATCTGGTAATACTCATTGCATCAAACATATCCTCAGCGGTGACACAAGTTGTTGCATTCATCTGCTGGCTAGTACAATTCATACAATATCTACAGCACAATGTTTTGACGGTGGCCGATCAAAAACATCACTGGTATAGCAAAGGTTTAGCCTCCTTGGGCTATAGCTTTTACATGGTTATACTATCAACTCTAGTCGTTATAATAAATATTGGTATATTATTGTATGCCCGGCATTGTGATCGAAGGGATCGCCAACGTTTGGAGCCGCCAAGTGAAGAGAAAAACCAATGTGCTATAATGTTGTATTAGGCACAGAGCACAATGCTGCAGGAACAACAAAAAACAACGCTTACTCGAATAATGAACGAATATTCAGAATCAGTCCATATAAACCTATACAAAGTACTCTATACTTACTCACGCTCACTACTTTGAGTCGAAGTTTATAACATTCCTCAACAAAACAATACAACAAAAAGACTTTATTTGCCTTTATTGCCGTAATATACACACCTGCTTACCTACATACTTTTTACTTATACGAATCTCATGCTGATAATATATTTCAAATCATAGCTCATATACCCACATATATTTTAAGCTTTATAATGAGTTTTATTTTGGAAGTATCCTCTCAAGTATTTCATATATCTCTGCATTTATATCTAAACTTATGTTTGCATTATAATCATCCAAAAATGATGTGAATTTTAAATAGAAGTACCATTGCAAAAATCTACATTGAATTGTACACTTTTTTCTACAAATGTATGCGATTTTTCCTGTATGGTATTTTTAAGTCATCTTAAACTGTTAAGTTTTTAATAATTTTTAATATTAAAAAAAAAAATAAAATAATGAATTTGTAATGTTATGAGTTCTTTTTCTTAAATATATTTATAGAAGTTTTTAAACGCTGCAGCCGTTTACCAAAACGACACAATGCATTCAAATCTGTTGATGAGAAAAAGAAGATTTTGACAATATTATATTATTGAAGTTACAAAAACACTGTATAGGATAAAATAAGTGAGAATATGGGATTTTTACAAATTTTTTATCAGTAGTACAGAATTGTTTTTAAATTATTGTTACAAAGTTCGTTACGAAAATTCTTATATAACACAAATATATAGATTCAAAAATTCGCTTCTCATATTTTCACAGATAGATAAATTCTTTGTGCAACATTTTGATTAGGAATATTCCGTTGCTCTCCCAATAGAAATTCCAAAAGAATGTTCTCTGGAAATGTAACTCCAAATACATTCCGGGAGAGATGAAAAAACTGCAACCAACTTCAGACTGCTGTCATTTCTAAGCTACTTGTCCGACAGCTTTTAAAATTTTTTCCAGTGACGACTCATTATATTGTTTACAAGCGTGCAAATGCATTTTGGTGAGTTTCTCCAGAAAAAAAAGTAAAGAAGCGGCTTGATCGAAACCCGCGTCGCAGTAGCCGAAAAATAGCTCGTGAGCTAAACAATTCGCAATATTCCATTCGGCAAATATTGAAAAATGAGCTCGGGGTAAAGCCATTGAAATTCCAAAAAGTGCAAGAACTTACACCACAACAGAAAGAAAATAGACTCAAAAGAGCTAAAGAGTTGTTTCGCTTGGCCGAAAGTGGTGAACTGCCGAATTTGGTTTTCACCGATGAGAAAACATTCGTTGTTCAGCAGTTTGTAAACAAGCAAAATGATTGTGTTTATTTGCCAAAGAGGTCAGCTGAAAATGTGCACCTTCGATTGGCCACCAGAACCCAAGCACCATAGTGATGGTGTGGGCCGCCATAACAGTCGATGGACGCACTCTGCTCGTATTAATCGACTGTGGCATCAGAATAAATGCCGAATATTATCGCGAAAATATTCTGGAGGGTGTATTAAAGCCTTGGGCACGCAAACATTTTGCTCGCAGACCTTGGATATTTCAACAAGACGCAGAACCATCGCACTCAGCACGCGCCACCCAAGAATGGTTACAAAATGAGGTTCCTCGCTTCATTTCCAGCTCACAATGGGCACCAAAATCTCCGGATACCAATCTGTTGGACTATTAGATTGGATCTGGAGTATTTTGGAAAGCAAGGTTCGTACAAAAAAATACCAAAGTGTCGATCACCTCAAGCAAGCGCTTCGCCGGAAATGGGCCAAAATACCGCAGAGCAACGTTCGGGCAGCGTGTGACGGTTTCATTGGCCGTTTGAAGGTCATAATTCGTGCCAAAGGTGACCAATGCGAACAAATCTAAACTTATTCTAAAAGTTAATGCTATTTCCGACGTTTTTTGCTTTCATTCAATAAAATTTAAAAAAAATGTAATAATTATGGCGTTTGACTTTGTTGCAGTTTTTTTATCTCACCCTGTACTATATACACATAATAACAAACTTTGCCTTATATTTCAAATATATAATATACAGAAAATCAATAGAATTCTAATCTAGGTTCGGCATCGTCAATATTGATGTTATTCGCTACCGCGTTATGTGGTTGTCCATCCATAAAATATCGCTGCCTCGCAAATAGCAAAGCAAGATTAATGATGTGCAAGATCATGACAACAACCACCGAATAATAGGCACCACCTAAGCTGGCATATCCTTCAGATGTGAAATTGAGCTGTTGACGTAAGGTGTCAGTAACGGCAATGTTGTAACGCAAATGGCTGCCAAACATGGCAGCCCATAGGGCCAAACACCAAAAACAACATCCAGCTGCGATGGCATTCCAAATGAAAAGCCCAAAGATGTTGAATATTCGTTCGACAGGATGCCATTTCATATTGATGCCGGAACAGACGAAGGCCATAAGCGAGAAGGTGAGTTGTAAACTCAGAAACAATATACAGCAGAGATGAATGGATGAGGGCATACAAGGAGCACGGGTTGGCGATTTATATAGGGCTAATGCTTTGGTGAAATTCTTCGCCTGGGGGTTGCGGCTTAGTTTCTTTCGTTTGTAGTCTTTACTTTGTTCGCATGGATCCAGGTCTTCGCCATTGATGACACGTTTTAGCTCGACTTTTCTTCGCTCTAAATCCTGCTGGCAGCTGTACATGCAGAGGTTGAGATCGAAATCACAGACGACTGGAATATATAATGTTTTTCTTAAAATGATTTCAAAATTACGAGATCTGTTTATTATGCCTGAGTCAAGATGAAAATATTATCTCTGCACCTCTAAATGAAATCCACTAAGGCTCATAAAATCGAAAAATGAAAAAATACCAAAAAAATGTTCTTTACCTGTCAATGGGAATTTTAATGTGGATGCCAGTTGTTGCCTTTCGATGGAACCTTTAAACAGGCCATAGTTGACATGGCTCTGTAAACGTTCTGTCAGTACTGCTGTAGCTTCTAACTGAAATGATGGTCGGTTGGTTTCAGAAGTGTTGGTTGGAAAATGATGTCGCCTTGAACTTTAACCTTACCCAATGATCACTGGCGAATGAGAATATGGTTAGAGCTGTGGCACAAAACGAGACAACCGTTACGGCCACAATAAATTTGTGTTGCTTTGTATTCCGCTTTACTTGGGATGGTGGTGACATTGTCGATTTGTGTCTTCCGACTTTAGATGCTTCTACGTTAATGGCGATGATAACTTTCGCAGTTGCCAGTCAATGACGAATCTTTTGATAAAAAAAAAACAAAATAGAAAAATCTTTGATATCTTATCGACAGAAATTCATTTGAAATCACAAAATAGATAAAATTGTAGTGGTTCTCTCTTCTGATATTTTATATATATTTATGCAATATTCTATTGAATATAAGTATGCGAAAGTAGCTAGCTATGCTGTTTCATTGAATATTTCTTCCAGTTATCATATTTCTTGCTCAAAGTCACAGATGTGAACATATGTTCGTTAGAACTTTACTGAAAATTCTGAAATTTTGATTGGTTGTTTTCTTAAAAAAAACTGAAACCGAATAATGTTACAACCTTTACAGAGAAATATTTAAATTAAGTTTCTAAAATTTAACGATAAAATTGGAAATAATTTCAATATGATGCAACAAAAGTGAATTGAATAAATAAAATAGCCAGCCTTGACTTATGATTATTCAAGATATTGACCCTTTATGGGGCACGTTTCAAAGCAGTTGGTCAATATTGACCAATTCGTATCTGACCTAAGACTGATAAAAATATTACAACGTGACAGATTTGGACTATATCGACTACTTCCTATACTTTATATAAGATATGTGCAAAATTTTTGGAAAATGTGGAAATATGTCTGAGGTAACTGATAAAGCGTACCGAAGTATTCCATTTTTATACTTCACCTAATACAGATAAAAATATTGGTATGTGCAAAAGTTGAAGAAATCGAACTTTTAAATCGAAATCATAAATTTCAATAAATCAGATATTCATATTGAGAGAAATATTTGGATATAGCAAGTTGTAAAGAATCGCCGACTTGTTGCAAGTTATTGCAGATAAAAGTATTGCATATTGTGACAATTTGTGGGAGAGGTACCAGAAGGGAACCGTACCAGAAGGGAACAGAAGAACCGATGTATTCCATCTTTACCCCAGACCTTGGGTTAATAAAAATATTGTGATGTGTGTAATTTGAAGACAATCGGATAGTTACATCACATTTTATAAGTGTTATAATTATTCAAAAATTTTTACCCTTTGTGGGGAGGTACATGATGGAGTGGACCGATATTGTCCATTTTCGCACCTAACTTAGCACTAATGCAAATATTAAGATTTACAAAGTTGGAGCCATATCGGATTATCCCTTCTCTTTCTGTGCAATAAATTATTTTCTTTGAAAATGTTGACATTTTGTGTGGGAGTACCAGAAGGAGTGGACCGATATTCCCCATCTCCGAACTCAATCTAAGTTTGACTTACGATATGCCAAGTTTGGATCAAATCGGATACTCCCCTCGAGAGTTATCGAGCGCACCCACCAGCCAGACGACGGACAGACGGACGTCGTTAGTTCAACTCCAAATGTCCTGAAACGGGTTTGGTTCAAAGAGACCTAGACAATTCTCTCCTAGGGGGTAATGTATTCAGAAGGAACTAATTGCGTGGATTTTCAGACAAATTCGAAAATATCGAAAATCGGGGGTACCGGTATATGGGGGATATACGATATTGTATTTAAATATTGTAATCGCTTATGACAAAAGTTTCCTATGCATGTCCACATCTTCGTCAAGACCCCAAAATATCATACGGTATTTTAACAAATTTTTTCGCGGATTTTATTTTATTAAACATTTCCAAATTCGTCCCAAATGGTAGAAGGCGGAACTTACTGCTCTTTTACTTGTAAATACTTATAGCTCTCATAACATGAAAATATTCGACTTGCTTTACCATTATTTTTATCAATATTCGAAGAAGTGGTATATAACATATTACAAAAACTATCTCATATGTCATTTGGCACATTGTAATATTTATATCTATACTTAGGTCAGATACGAAATGGACAATATTGTTCAGAATAATCATAACGCAAAGCTGAGGGTATACCCTACCTGTCGGCAAAATTTTGAGACTTTTTAACTTGTTTTTAAAAGGATTCGTGTAAAAATGTATCGGAAAAAATCTTTAAAAAAATGTTTCATGTGCAGCTTGATCATCGGCTTTGTTTACAGGCCTGCTAATTGTCCGTTTTATTTTTATATGTGGCGTTTTGGACATTGTTTAGAAATTATGTAATAAAATCTCATTCATTCATTCTCATGCATTGGAAGTAAAATGCCTGTGGCCAATGTTACGACCGATTTCGTTGTAATAACAATTATATAAGTTCCCCATATCCATCTGCATGTCAAGGTCATTATTTAAATTCATAATTAATTTGCCTACCCATCGATCTATTTCCCAATCTCACACACACACACACACAAATAATATTTATGCAATTTTAGATAAATTATTTGGCAACAAAGCCGTTGTTGGTAATCAAATCTAATTACGGACAAATTGAAATGTCATTCAAAACTGCGGGTTACGATAGCAAAAATTCTGTGTGAAATCCCACTGATTAACTCTGGCAATGGGAAATCTTGAATCAGTGGGAGGTGGTTGGTTGGTTGGCTGGCTGATTGCTTTTCAGTGGAGGAAATGATCGATTTATGGTTGTGGTTAACAAAAGCAAATGTAGGACAAAACCAAAACAAATATTCAGCCAGACGAAGGGTGAGACCCATAGCAATAGGGGCTAAGGGAGAGAGTATTTTTTTTTTTATTTTCAAAATTTCTCAAAGAGAAATGTCTTGTTTCCCAGCAAAGGCATCAAATGATGACATAATTTGTGTCCACACGGCCAGAGAAAAACGGGAACAAACATTGCATTGTAATGCAATCGGCGATCGTTTAGCCACACAAGTTGTAGAGGTGCACAACAACAGCAACAAAAATAAAGGAAACAGGAAGAAAACGAAATAAAAAGAATAAGGAAGTAAACATCATCATTGTATGATGGCGCAGCACAATAGATGTCTTCGGTTCCTGATTGAGACACCTAAGGAACTCACCATGCCATCCCATGATGATCGATGAAGAAATAAATGTCGAAAAAATTAGTTCCTTTTTTTCTTGTTCCTCTTTTTTTTAAACCGATCACTCTTCCTTGTGCAGGATAATTGATTTGTTTGCAAAACATTTTCTTTCGAACAAAAAAGTCAATCTTTGTTGCAGCCATTTCCTTTCGATTGTTTTGGGGGATTTCCCAAGACTGTGGCCAAGTCAACTTGTGAGGTTAGATTTTGACAAAATAATTTGTTGTCTTCCAATGAAATGAAGATATTTTTATTGGCCACCTTCACGCTCGTTAGTGTCAAAACATCATTGATGTCTCCTTTTTTGGAAATATTGTTGTGACATTTTATTTTTTTAAGGAAAATTGATATTTTTGGCTAAGAAATTGAAAATGATGAATTACTTGCAGAAAAGTGAATGGTTTTTTTTGGAGCACATACTATGACACTGGTCTGCTAATGGTCCGTAAAATGAATAATGATATAACATAATGAGAGTTCTTGCATTATTTTCTTCACGACATCATATGATTATGAGCCAGATTTCAGTCATTCAGATAGATTTGTCTTAAAATTGGAGTGATTGTAGAGTGACATGTAGAGGGACATTGAAGTATTTCACGCTGGTTACGGATTTATAGGGTCTTAAATAATTATTTTGATGACTTGCAAATTGAGTGACAAACCAAATAAACCGCCTCATTCCGTTATGGAGGGTAGGACAGCATTGGCCAATTATTTTCATTATTTTAATATATCGCTCACATTGATATAACTTAAAAAATCAGTTTTTTCTACATTACTATGGAGAGCTTGCAACTCCTCGAAATACTCATTTTAGACCCAACAAAATTTCGAAGTTAGATTTTTGGAATTTGGACGATTTAGACCACTTTTCAAACGTAATTGTTTAAAATTCACTACTTAGTGTTCCTAATGGGTTCTTTCTCCTGTAGCAGATCACTGCCAATCACTGGTTCACGTTTTGCAATAGCCCTCCATGTTTCGGTACCTCCCGATATTCGGTATTGTGAAGGTTTTAGCCAATTTTTTTAGGGGAATAGTTGAAAGTCCGATATGTAGAGTTTATAATGGGTTCTACTTCCTGTAGCATAAGACTATTCGAAAAGATTCATTATTTCTTATATCACTTATAAGGCGGTGATTTTTATACATTCAGCCATATATCTACAGAGGGTATATATCATTTGATACGGCCAAAGCATACCTCATCGAAATAACGCTTTTAGACTCTAGGTCTCTTTACACCAAATCCCTTTCAGGATATTTGGAGTCGATCTAGCGATGTCCGTCCGTCCGTCTGCTCGTCCGGCTGGTGTGCACGATAACTTTCGAAGGGAGTTTCCGATTTGATCCAAACTTGGTGCATCGTAATATTATTGTTAAACATAAATCGATTTCGAAGATGGGCAATATCGGTCCATTCCTTCTATTACCTCCCAAACAAAATGTCAACATTTTCAAAAAATAATTTACTGCACAGAAAGAGAAATGATAATCCGATTTTGCTCCAATTTTGTGAATCCTAATATTTGCATCAGTGATAGGTCAGGTGGGAAAATGGGCAATATTGGTCCACTCCATCAAGTAACTCCCCACAAAGGGTCAACATTTTGAATAATTATAACTCTTATAAAAAAGAAAAAGAGTCCGATTGTCTTCAAATTACCCACGGCACAATATTTTTATTAACTCAAGGTCTGATGTAAAGATGGAATGTATCGACTCTCCCCTACTGTTACTTCCCCCACAAAGGGTCAACATTTTGAATACTCATGAAGCTCATAAAACACCAAATTAACATCCGAATCCATTCAGACTTGGCACATCTCAATACGTCCATCAACACAAAATCTGTCATAAAGATGATAGAGATCCAATTATTTCCTCTGTTACCTCCTCCACAAAGGGTCAAAGTCTTGAATAACCAAAACGATCATAAAATCTGAAATAACATCCGGTTCTCTTCAAATTAAACTCATCACAATATTTATATTAACCCAAGGTCTGGTGTGAAATTGAGATATATTGGCCCACTCCTTCTGGTATCTCCCCCACAAAGGGTCAACATTTCGAGTAACCATGAAGCTCGTAATTTGCGAAATTAATATCAGTTTCCATTCAGATTTGGTACATCTCAATATTTCCATTAACACAAGATCTATTATAAAGATGATACAAATCGGACCGTTACTTCTGGTACCTCCCCCACAGAGGGTTCAACATTTTTGAAAAAACAAAACGCTCAAATAGTGCGAAATATGCATCCAACGCTCTTCAAATTTTACACATCCTAATATTTTTGCTAACCCAACAGATCTTGTGAATATGACATATATCTGCCAACCCCTTCTGTACCTCACCCACAAAGGGTCACATTCTTATATGTGCTTAATCGAAATTTATGATTTCGCATAAAATAAATGTTCGACTTCCTTCCTCCAAACCTTCTCCATAAGTAGTCAACAGTTTGAATAATCGTGACTCAATGTTGGGGGTATAAATCTGTCGGCAAAAACGACTGATACTGTTTTAGTTTTTAAAAAACCAAAACGCCAATGAATCCGTAGTAAGCATCTGAAATTTCACATATTCCAAAAAATCCAAAAAAATATTCATTCCCAAATCTTTTATTTTTAGATGTTTTCTTTACCTTTTGTTCGGAACTTAACGCGTTTTTACTTGTTTTTTTTTTTTTATAGCGGATAGTTTGTTTTTTAGTTAATCCGCTGTTTTTGCAGAGATGCTCTCTGTTTAGTTTTTACAGTTTTTTACAAAGAGAGTAAAACTACCGTACTCTCTGAGAAAAGAAATACCTCACATAGTTTTATACGTTCATTTATCACAAGGAAATCTGGAAATCGCCAGGGAAAATAGGATTTGCATGGGACAAAGCTGTTGAGAAAATTAGATACTTAAAAAATTGAAGCTATGGGTTGAAATCGATTTGACCTTTTGCTCGTTCAGTTTTGGTGCACGTTTTTACTCATCGGTATGTTTTGAAGTATTTTGATGTTTTTTAGATCCTGAGTAGGTAGACACGGTTAAAAACTATATTCTCATTTATTGAGAAAAGGTAAAAAAAATCAAAAATATTGAATTCCACGAGCGGTTTTGTCGAAGGCCTTATTTTCGTCTCATCTCGAGCAAACTGTTTGCCATGAAATTTCATAAGAAGTCAGAATTGGAAACTTTATAAGATCGTCGAAGATGTATAGTATTAAAAATATTTTAGAATTAATATATACTAGAAAATATATGCTCTGTTCCAGAACCTGCAAAATTCCACTATTTTAGCATTTTTTTCCGATATCATAAACGGAAAATCGGTTATCGTAGTAAAAACATTTACTTACTTCCAACTGTTTATTTCATATTTTTGATTACAAACGAGTTATGATGCAAATGTTGTTCCCACATTTTGTGCATAACACGTCCTGTGGCTTATTCACAATTGAAGCTAGCATTTTGAACTGAATTTAACCATATCCTGTGTAAATTTTAATCACCTGTTACTTTATTATTAAAGACTGTCATGAGCAATCAACTCCTTTCCAATATTTTCCCATCCAGTTAACCACATAATCTGAATAGAAACGCAATTGCCATGCAATATTGGAAACTAATTTCCCACACAGCACGACGTTTCGCTAATAGAGATGCTATGGGTTTATTCTTTTGCAAACAATGCCACTAACGTTTCAATTCCTTGTTTTGTGAAAATTGGCCAAAATGAATGTAAACAAATCGAAAGAGGAGAGTTGATTCACTTCCAAAAGGCATTGTATCATCGAAATATCTTCAATGGAAGACCCAGTGTGACAAGGGCACAACACAAAACATGTCATTTGAATCCCACCAATATTCAGTTAAGTTCTGAATTGGCCACAATAAAACAAAACAAACATTGACCCTTGGTGGTCCACGGTCTCTCTCACTTGGGCCTTGGTTACTCTGGAATGACACACAATATATTTTTTTGCTATAAATGAATCGGTCAATATTTTCTGCCAACCAAACGACATAATTACTGGCAACCAACAAAGACCACACACAATCTGCACTCCCATCGTCAGGATTTCAGGACAACAGCTCACCCATCTTGGAATCATTTCAATGCAATACGAAGACAATTGCACTTGCCAGCGCTGACTTGGAAGGGAGCTCAAATTGCCCAAGACAATGAAATGCCTGGGGGAATGAATGGCCAACAATGGTCAGTCCCGCTGTGACATAATTTTCCTTCTAGAATTTGAAAAGCGAAATCGCAAGAGATGGATGCCCTAACACAAACATCAGGAATCAATGACGACGACCAGTTGACAATGCAATTTTGCAGAAATTTGGGCGAACACAAAAAATATTCAATGGCAATCGCAAAGAGAATAATAAGATGGAGAACAAATGAAAGAGAACAACAGGCTCGGCATGAGTTTCTCCTATTCAGTCACACAGACACAGTGAGGGTTGAATTGTGACAAGGATGGCAAGGCAAGGCACAGTGTTTAACATTCAGCCGCAATTCGGAAATATATTGGAGAAACTTAGAAACAAAAATTGTAAATTTAAGAAGACTAGTGATTTTTTTATATTTTTTGGGAAAGGCAGATTTTTTTCGGGGACCAAAAGGATACTTGTATAAATTGCTTAAGGAAAAAAATGGATTTTGACCCTAAATTTTTAGTTGTAGCAATTTTTTATGTATGGAAGCACACTGGTCCGAATTCGAATATATTAGTCTAAAACGTAATAAGAATTCGTAACAAGAATCATATTTTGGCCCATACCCGGCGAAGAGCTAACTTGAGGTGATCAACACTTTGGTATTTTTTACAAAACACTCCAGACACAATAGTCCAATGGATTGGTATCCGGAGATTTTGGTGGCCATTGTGCGCTGAAAATGAAGCGAACCTCATTTACAACCATTCTTGGGTGGCGCGTGCTGAGTGCGATGGTGCTGAGTCCTGTTGGAATTTCCAAGGTCTGCGGCCAAAATGTTTGCATGCCCAAGGCTTTAATACATCCTTCAGAAAATTTTCGTGATAATATTCGCATTTATTCTGACGCCACGGTCGATTAATACGAGCGGCTATTATGGCGGCCCACACCATCACCATGGCTGGCGCTTGAGTTCTGGTGGCCAACCGAAGGTGCACATTTTCAGCTGACCTCTTTGGCACATTTTCAGCTGACGACACGATCATTTTGTTTGTTTACAAACTGCTGGACAACGAATGTTTTCTCATCGGAGAAAACCAAATTCGGCAGTTCACCACTTTCGACCAAGCAAAGCAACTCTTTAGCTCTTTTGAGTATGTTTTCTTTTTGCTGCGGTCTAAGTTCTTGCACTTTTTGGAATTTCAATGGCTCTACACCGAGTTCCCCCGATTTTTCAATATTTGCCGAATGTAATATTTTTGGGCCACTGCGACGCGGGTTTCTATCAAGTCGTTTCTTTATTTTTCGAACCACTTCTGCTGATGTTGCTGTTTTCTTCCGTCCCCTACCTTGACGTCGGACTAGGTTACCGGCATCACTGTAATGAGCGATGGTACTAGACACAAAAGATTTATTCACATTTAAATGCTGTAGTGCTCTAACGATAGCCATTTGTGGGTTTCCAGCCGAATATAAAGAAATCACATTATCACGCTTGAATTCCATGACGAATAACTTTTTTTCTGGAAAATTCTCACCAACACCAACCTACACAAGCAGGTAAGGCAAAAATGTGGAATACAGGTACAGGTTTTTGAATTGTTTCCATATAATGACTATCCCAAAAGTTAAGATGGTAGAGATCTGAAAATTCCTTGCGGTACCTCCCCCACAAAGGATTAAATTTTTGAATATACAAAACGACCATAAAATTCGAAATAAGCATCCGGTTCTCTTCAATTTTCACACATCCCATTTATTCTATTAACAAGCCCGAACTTTAAAACCCATTTTGAAGGAAATTAAAAATAAAATTAAAAAAGCGTAGAAAAATACCGCTCAAATGAAACCCCTTATATGGGGGCTAACGAAGACGTGTTCCTCTGTATGTAATTTTTTTATAGGCTGTAGTACTGATTACGAACTTCACATACGGTGAAAAATTTCACGAAAATTTAAAAATACCGAATATCGGGTGCTATCGTTATATGGGGGCTATACGAAGAGATGGACCCGCATACGTAATTTTTTGCCATTGGCTGTAGTACCTATTACAAACCTCAAATACGAAATTTGAAACACTTGCGCTAAAAAATATCTCTAAAATCACCGAAATATCGAATATTGGGATGTACCGTTATATGGGGGCTATATAAAAACGTAGACCGAAATAGCCCATTTACGAACTTAACTTGCCTACTGGCAAAATACACATGTGTGCAAAATTTTAGACTTCTATCCCAATTCGTTCCAAAGAAAGCGTGATTAAAACAGACAGACAGACGGACATCGGTAAATCGACTTAGAATTTTACGCTGATCAAGAATATTTATACTTTGTTGGAACTGACATTTCGGAGAGTTCCAAACGGAATGACAACGTTTATATACCCTCCTATTTTGGTGGATATAAATATGGCGCCCAACGAAATACTTTACTACTTTAAAAAGTCGTTTGAAAGCTAGGAGCTAAGAAATTTTAAACTATTTTATATGAATTTAGATTTCATCAACGTTTGGACGAATTTCGTTTCAAAGCAATTGGATGCAATTTAGCTGTGAAAATTCGCCAGCTGTGAAAATTCGCCAAAAAAAGGCTCAAAAGGAAATTTTGATTTAGTCCAAATTTTGGCAACTTCTAACAAACGTAGTTCAATTTCGACGTCGTGTCATATCAGCTTTTGTCTTGAAAAATAAAATTCGGCACGACTCGACCCAAATTGTACACAATAGTCAGCATATAACGAGCGTTATTTTGTTATGATGCAAAACACTGTGTTTAAAGTAATTTTCTTCTGCAGAAGCAAATATATTTTAGCATTCATTCAACTCTCATAGTTAATGTTTAGGCACTCACTCACACACACACACTTAAATCACCCTTACAGTATTTTGGCAATGAAAGCGAAATGCGATGGTAGTAGTGGTAGTGGTGGTAGAATTCTCAATTTGTTGAGCAAAGTGCGCATCCAAGAATGCCACAAATACACAAGAAGAAAAAACGAGAAAAACAACCCCCCAGGATATCACCACTGAACAACAATAACAACACACCGAAAGGACATCGTATTTTGCTCTTATGAATATCACGATGATGGCAAACAATGGCTCTGCACTCGTAACCGAACAAAAAGTCAGCAATACAAATGTCAAGTCCTTTTTAATTGGAAAATTTATTGGTTAAAATTGAATTGCATTTCTTTTTATTTTGCCTTGCGTTGTTGTTACAGAGATAGGCAAACGACGACGACGACGTCGAACCTCTAGGCAAGCCATTGTCTATTTTGTAGTGATTTGTATCACCCGAATGTAGCCACCATGTCTGGCCGGGTTTTTTGGTTCGTGTAAAAAACTAGCGATGATCACCAAGTTGCCTAGAACATCAGACCGGTGTGGTCGCTTATTGGGAACACCCATGTCACAACTTTCTTCGATTTCGCTATAATCGCCAACAAATGAATGGAGTTGTTGCGTCAGGAAAAGGTAAAGCATGTTTGAATTGTTTAATTCCTGCTAACATCGGATTATTATTGTTTTATTGGCCCCGTTTTTTTGGTATTTCTTTTTGGCCAACAAAAGAATGGTGATATGCGTGTGTGGCCTTGCATTGATTCATAACCACGAGGGGACATTATGGTTTCAAAATCCTTGTTTCCTTTTTTTAAAAATTGGGAATTGTATTATTTAAAATAGAGTCTTAGGATGGATGCCATACTTGTGGGTTGAAAATAGTTTATGTTTTGAGTGGCATGATAAAATGTCCAAAGAATACAATATATCTAATATTATCAACGGGGTGCATTGCAGTATTTCTTGCAACGTGTAGCCCGAGGCGGCCCTGGAATATTTGAATATTGACTATTTTTCTTGAAAATCAAATTTCCTTTTTTACCTCCAATTCAACGGAAATGAAATTTGTTGTTTTATCTATCTTTTTATCAAAAAAAATTTTTTATCAGTCCAAATTTCTTTGTCAATTTTGCATAAAATCTGTAACAGTCGCGATGCAGTTCTTAAGGTTGAGTTTTGGGCCTAATATTCTATACTTGCAGATCAAGAATCAATTAATTTCGAATAAGTTCACTATTGATGCGACAGCTCAAATTAGGTTGATTTTTTAAAATATAATGCTCTGTTCCAGAACTGAAAGAATTTAGAATTAAATTGTAAATTTTTACTACGATAATGGATTTTTATACGCTCCACCATTCTATGGAGGTTATGTCTACTTTGTCATTCTGTTTGTAACACCTTGATATATTCATGATAGACCTTGCAAGGTACATATATTCTTGATAAGCATAAAATTCTAATCGATTTATCGATGTCCGTCTGTCTGTTGGAATTACGCTATATTTCGAACGAATTGACATGTGTATTTTGCCAGTAAGCAGGTTATGTTCGTAACGGGACTATGCCGGTCCGGACCGATTTTTGTTTTATTTTTTTTTTAATTTCCTTCCAAATGGTGGAGGGTATTTAAACAAGTAAAATAGTATCAGTCGGTGTTGCCGACAGATGTATACCCACAGCATCGAGTTATGATTATTCAAACTTTTGACTCTTTATGGGGAAGGTCCCATATGGCTAATATTGACCAATTCGTATCTGATCTAAGTCTGATATAAATTTTACAACGTGCCAGATTTGGACTATATCGACTACTTCCTATACTTTATATGAGATAAGAGCAAAATTTCGGAAAATGTGGAAATATGCGTGAGGTACCAGATATAGCGGACCGAAGTATTCACCTAATACAGATAAAACTATTGGTATGTGCAAAATTTGAAGGAAATCGAATATTCATATCCAATTTTATGCGAAATCATAAATTCGGATAAATTACATATTCATATCAGATTTCTGGTTGAGAGAAATGTTTCATGAGTTATGACAGATAAAATTATTTAAAAATTGTAACCATATGTGGGTGAGGTACCAGAAGGGGTTCGCAGATATATATCATCTTCGCAACAGATCTTGTGTTGGCAAAAATGTTTGGAAGTGTGAAATTTGAAGTGAGTTTAATATTTATTTCGATTTCTTTGAACGTTTTGTTTTTCAAAATCTTGAACCATATGTTGAGGAGGTACCATAAGAAATGTTCCGATCTCTACCATATTTATAACATACCTCATGTTGGTGGAAATAATGAGTTGTACCAAAGATAGCAAGAATTGGATGTTAATTTCCCGTTTTATGAGCTTCATGGGTATTCAAAGTTCAAAGGGGGAGGTACAGAAGAGGTGGATGGATATACCCTTCTTCACAGCAAATCTTTTGTTTGTAGAAGTATTGATATGTGAGAAATTTTAAGAGAGTCAGATGATTATTTCTCGTTTTACGAGAAAATGCTGACTCTTTGTGGGGGAGGTACAGGGTGAAGTGGACCGATATATCCTATTATTACAGCAGAGCTTGTGTTAGTAGAAAAAATGCGATATGTAAAATATGAAAAAAAAAAAACGAATGCTTGTTTCAGATTTTATAATCGTTTTTGTTATTCAAAATGTTGACCCTTTGTTGGGGAGGTACCAGAAGGAGTGGATCGTTATATTTTTTGTTTACAAATTTCGACATTTGTGGGGGAGGTACAAAAAGGAGTGGATCGACATATTCCATCTCCACACCAGACCTTGGGTTAATGTAAATATACTGATGTGTTTAATTTGAGACAATCGGTCTCTTAGATCATAGTTTATAAGAGTTATAATTACTCAAAATTTTGAGCCATTGTGGGGGAGGTACTTATAAAAGTAGACAGGTATTTTCTATTTTCGCACCATGACATAACACTAATGCAAATATTAGGATTCGCAACTTTGGAGCAAAATTGGATCATCCTTTCTCTTTTTGTGCAGCAAAATATTTTCTTCTCCGAAATCGATCTAAGCTTAATGATAATATTACGATGACCAAGTTTGGACCAAATCGCCCGATAGACAGGCGGACGGACATCGCTAGATCGTCTCCAAATGTCCTGAAACGGATTTGGTCCAAAAAGACCTAGATCTAGTATCAATTGATATATACCCTCTTTGGCATTTGGCACAGGCTCAGGGTTTTTAAAATTATTTGAAGGAAGGATGTGCCTATATTTTATAATTTTTTTTGCTGAGGATTTAGTATAGCTTGAAAGTAATTTGGATATTGGCTTTTAAAATATAAAAGATGCTTAATACAGATCTCTTTTTTTTAATAGGACGCTGTGTATATATTAGATTTTGGGACTAGATTCTTCGCATAAAATTACTTAGTTGGAGATGTCCTGTTTCTAGAAAGAATATTCTCCAGTGATCCATTTTTGGTTTCTTAGAAAGAATATATATCGTGGGTAATAACCAATATTTATACCATTGGACATATTAACGTACTCTGACTATTTTACTTTCACTTTCCATTTTTGTTACTACGACCCACTCTAATATACCCAACGCACTCAGTTGGTCCTTATGTGCACACGTAATATTATTCAATTTTCGTTTTTTTTTTTTTTTGAAAACCTTTTCTTCTCAGAAATTTCCCGGGAATCCAAGGAAAAATTCCAACAAAAAAAGAGAAAAAACAACATTAAATGCAGCAAAAGAAAACAAACTAAGGAGAAATAATAAGCTAAGCACTTTCGGAATGTAAATCTTGTGGTTTGGTCACAGCCCATGCTTTAGCGGAAAAGTGGGTATGTCCAGGAAACCGCTAAATGATGTCATTATCTGCATAAACACTCGTCTAAATGCGGTTAAGTTCATTGTCTCGCCGTTTAATCTGAGAATGAGATAAAAACTGAAATTCCAGACTTATGGAATGTTGAATGTTTGTCGGTCTGTCCGACCGCAGCGTAATACGACGCAATGTTTTGTGAGTTTTTCCCCGTTTCGATGGCTAATGAGTTATTTATCCGCATTTCGGTTTGTGTGTGTGTGTGTGTGCGCGTGTATGTATGTTTATCCTGTTAATCCTGACGCCAGCCATATTTTTCCCAGATACGAATACGCAACAGCATGCAACGAAAACAAACTAAACAAGCACTTACCGTGATACTCTCCGCCAACCATCCTTCCATCCATCTCTCCATCCATGTGTAGGAAAACGAAGCATATTATTGGATTTGTGGTCAACAACGGCAACAACAAAAACAACCACAATGACAGAGTTTGTATTATTTGTGGTTTTGGGAGTATTTCTAGAGCTCAATTATCTCGTCGATCCTCTTCACATATGGAACGGAATGGGATGGACAATTACCGCTGGGTATTGGTTGCGAAGTGAAAATATGGGTTGGTTTTTAGATCATAATAATCTTAATACCTTTTCAAAACATTGCCAAGCCATGGATGTAGAAATCCATGCGTCGGATATTGTAATTACAACAACAGCAGCAAGAACAACAACGGCAATTGCATCACATGTGACATCATTAGCATTTCATAAAATAATCAAATTAATTTGGAAACAACAAGAAAAGGGAAAGGTTTTCCTCTTACCTTCAGAATCACACATGCATTTGGGAATGTATTATATTTATCCATTCTTTGGAAATTATGGAGATAAGATGGACTTTTGTAATCCTAGGAGTACAGTTTCCCCTTGGTTTTGTTCGATAATCTTAAGTAAATCTGCAGTGTAGTACAGAAAGGTAGAAAAAACTACTCTGGTGTTATTCAAAGAGAATAGTCAAAAAGTTTTATAAAACAACTTAATATACAGTAGTATGGAGCAAAAATGGGAGGAAAATATTTCCAGCTGATTAAATTGGAAACGAAAAATATTCAGTAAATTCGAAAAAAACGGAAATTCTGTAAAAATTAAAAAAAAAAAAACAAATAAAAAAGCTGTAAGTTCGGCGTGCCGAACTCTGACAGTTTGCACAGACAATTTTCTGTCATAGGCTGTAGCATCCATCACGAACATCAAATACCAAATTTGAAAGAATTCCTGAGAACAATGCCGCTAAAATCAACAAAGTATCGAATATCGGGAGGTGCCGTTATATGGGGCTATACGAAGACGTGGACCTGCACAGACAATTTTCTGTCTTTGGCTGTAGTATCCATATATATATATATATATATATATATATAAATAAAAAAAAATTAAAAAAAATGTAATACTTTAATGCTTAAATGAACAAATAGCTCAGTCTACCAACGCGTGAACATGACAATAACCATGAGAAAAGCAAAAACATGCCAAATTTTTTCCGCATATACGAAGGGTTTGTCTTCGGAGTGAAGAAGTTAAGTGGCATTTCTGTTGCAATTAGAGAATTCGAGGTAGAAACATACTTCCCCGTAATAATCGTATCCTCAATTAATTGTAGTTTTTTACTGTTATCCCAATACCATTGCAAGGGCGTTGTGGGTCAATGCTTCTTAATATAATCATATCCCAATCTGAAGCGATTTCATTATAATCTGACAAAATTTACTTTTACACCAAACTCCCTCACACCTTCCATATTTCATTTAAATTGGTACGTAAAATACGTGAAATCGTCCGAAAATATATATGGGCGCCATTTCCGAATCTGGACCGATTTCAATATAATTGGCAGATTTATTTGTGTACCAAATTTAGTCATTCATGCCGAATTTTATTGGAATCGGACATACGTATCGTATCAAACATATGAAATCAAACATATGAAATCGGCCTAAAATATGTATGGCAGCCATATCCAAATCTGAACCGATTTCAATACAATTTGGCAAAACAATTTTTTAGACAAATTCCATCACGCTTTCCAAACTTCATTGAAATGTGGCGTACACAGCGTGTTTAATGCATCAAATACATGAAATCGGCTGACAATATATATGGGAGCTCTATCTAAATCTGAACCGATTTCAAAATATTTTGGCAAATTTATTTTTGTTTCAAATTCCATTACGCATTCCAAATTTCGACACTATATCTGTAATCGATCAGTAGATATCTGCACATTTGGGAGGTACGTCCGATTTTGATGCTATATCTTCAGTTCCAAGTGGAATTTCAAAAATTTATTTAGCCTATGTTACTTTCAGGCGATGTTGTAGTATGCTATCTGTTCAGCGGTTTTCGAATCCATAATTTACAAACATTTTCCTCTTTTATAGATATAGATACACCGAACTGTAAATATAAACAAAGTCATATTTTCACGATTTTCACTCTTTTAAATAAGTTTGTTAGTCAACATATAAACAGCAGTCAACTAATCAAATTTGGAACCCATTAGCAATAACTTTCTCTCCGAAGAGATATATCGCGTTATATACGATTCAGTTCTTGTTGAGATTTGTTAATTGTTAACGTTCAATTCGTTCAATATTGTGTTCGCAGTTCAATCTGAAATATGCAGGATACTTCAGTTCTACATTCTCTGATCCAAGCTTATGAAAACCCATGAGTTTACAAAATATCAGAAACAAGATTCGTAAAGTCGACTGAGAGAGAGATTTTATAGATACGACAATCAGTTGGCGTCGTGGATTTTCAGTAAGAGACAATATGAAACATACTATATTTTCTCTTGCTGGAAATCCACGACTTCAACTGATCGTCGTATCTACGAAATCTTTCTCTCTCTCTCAGTGATTACGATTGGTTTTTCGATTATGTGCACACTACCTTACAACAAAATGCCTGATTCAAGTGATCAAGCTTATTTGGATCATGCCTCAGAGTAGATTAGATAATCTCCGGCTTATGAGAGAACATTTGTGAACATAAATCCGAAAAAACTCTGATATCGAAAGTAAGCTTGATAAAATCTGAAAAAATAAGTCCTCTTAAAACTTCCATCCATCGACCGAAATTTTTATCTCACTGGAATACTAGTAAAAAATGCTTGCAGGCTTACAGATCTGGCGAGTAAAATGTACTTAAAAAAATTTTAAAATCACTTTACTTTCTTCGTAATATATGTGCATGTATGCGAAGTATATAATCTAATTTTGACGATAGAAGTTAGAATGCAAAATGACGTTTTTGGCCTTAGCCTTATTAGATTGAAACTAGAATCGCATAGTTTAATAATATATACATATCTTAAGTAATACTTTCGTAGAGTTTCAATTCTAAAGATGTTCTTTATGGATTTTTAATGATCGGTCGTATAGAAAGTATCAGTCTGTTTTGCCGATAGATGTATACCCTCAGCCAATGTTCTCAGGTAATATATTTTGACTTCTGTTATGATTATTCAAATTGTTGACCCTCTATGGAGTAGGTTATATGGGATGTGTGATAATTAAAAAAGATTGAAATGTGTGTGAGGTACAGGACATAGTCGACCGAAGTATTCCATTTTTTGCTTTATATAATACAGATATCGGTATATGCAAAATTACAAGAAACATTTTATGCCAAATAATAAATTCCATATTCATCTCAGGTTGCTGGTTGAGAGAAATATTTAGATATAGCAAGTTGTAAAGAATCGCAGACTTGTTTCGAAAGTTATGACAGATAAAATTATTGAAAATTGTGACCCTTTGTGTGTCACGAATAGAGAAGGGGTTAGCAGATATATATAATTTTCAAAACAGATCTTGTTGTATGTGTGAAATTGGAAAAGATTTGAATGTTTATTTTGCTTTCTTTAAGCGTTTTTTTTTTCAAAATCATGAACTCTATGCGGAGTGTGGTACCAGAAGAAATCTTTACCATCTTTATAAAAGATCTTGTGTTGATGGAAATATTGGGATGTACCAAGTCTGAATGGACTCGGATGTTAATTTGGCGTTTTATGAACATCATGGATATTCAAAATGTTGACCCTTTATAGGGGAGGTACCAGATGGAGTGGAGCGATATATTCCATTTTCACAGTAGACCTTTTATAAGAGTTATAATTATTCAAAATTATGCCCCTTTGTTTGGGAGATAGTTGGTGGAGTGCACCGACATTGTATATTTTGGCGGCTGACCTAGCACTGATGCAAATATTAGGATATGCAAAGTTGGAGCAAAATCGGACTATCTCTTCTCTTTATGTGCAGTAATTTTTATACCCTCCACCATATTATGGTGGATAACTTTGTCATTCCGTTTGTAACACCTCATATTATAAATTTTAGACCCCACAAAGTATATATATTCTTGATCAGCATAAAATTCTATGTCGATTTAGCGATGTCCGTCCGTCTATCCGTCTGTGGAAATCATTTTAGCTTCCGAACGAAATGAAGTAAGTTAATGAAATTTGACTCAAATATATGTCTGCAAGACTTTTGATATTGATTTTAGCTACATTATTCTCAGATTTTTTTTCAAGTTTCGCATTTGAATATTGTAATAACTTATGACAAAATTTGCCTATGCAGGTCCATGTCATCCTATAGACCTTAATATAACCGTAAATTCCGTATTTTTAAGATTTTAACAGCATTTTAAGGGATTTTATTTTTTTTTGAATATTGCCAAACTCGTTTCAAATGGTAAAGGATATTCAAAGTTCGGCCCGGCTGAACTTACAGCTTTTTTACTTGTTTTCGATTAAAACCAATATACATCCAATACTATTTGAGAAAGAGCTTTGAATAATTGTTTGAATGCTGTCCAGGATGATTGGTATTAAAAATATTGGCCCACATTTTCGCATAGTTCACATGTAATGAAGGCTTCCGGTATTCATTTTTATACCCTCCACCATACTATGGAGGTCATTCCGTTTGTAACTCCTCGAAATACTCATGTCCGACCCAAGACCCGTCTGTCTGTTGTAATCACGCTATCTTTCGAACGATTTGATATAGAAGGCTAAAATTTTGCACACATGTTTTTTTTTTTACAGTAGGCAGGTGAAGTTCGTAAATGGGCCTTGTCGGTCCACGTTTTCATATATCCCCATATAACAGTACCTCCCTATATTCGGTATTTTGGTGATTTTAGCGTCATTATTCACCCGAATTGTTTCAAATTACGCATTTAGAGCTCGTAATGGAAACTACAGTCTGTGAAAGAAAACTGTCTATGCAGGTCCAGGTCTTCGTATAGGCCCCATATACGAGTATCTCCCTATATTCGGTATTTTGACGAGTTTAGTACAATACTCACCGAAATTGTTTGAGATGTCGTATTTGAAGTTCGTAATGGATGCTACAGCATATGACAGAAAATTGTCTATGCTGGTCCAGGTCTTCGCACAGCTCCGATAAAACGGTACCTCCCTATATACGATATTTTGATGATTTTAGCTACATTATTCTCCGTTTATTTCAAGTTCCGAATTTGAATTTAGTAATGACTTATGACAAACAATATATCGGCTATATTCGGTATTTTTAAAATTTTAACAGAATTTTTTAAGTATTTTATTTCCAAATTCGTTCCGAACTTACTGCTTTTTAACTTGTTTTCGATGATTTATTTCAAATTTGCAGACAAAAATTGTCTATGTAACTTCACGTTTTGGCATAGCATCCATGTATTACATGCTGCAACCACTGAGTGGTGATGTAAAACCCTTACTCATTTTCTCACTCTGAGAAGTTTACCGAAACATATTTTATTCCGTACAATTGTGCAATCCCTTATTATTTTTGGACAGCCCACTTCTATATCTATTCAATATATGGACAGGTTTATTTAGGTAAAATATTAGCCATTGGAATCGATGCCCAAATGGAAAACCCACATCACATCTATTTGTACTTATTTTAAGAATATTTCATGACATACTCATAGCGAACCAGGTTTAGATCAAAAAGATTTATTTATGACAAATGTATCGAACCTTGTAATCGGTCTCGTTTCAAGAGAAAAGAAAAAATCGTTCCCAAATCGAAGTATTTATTTTTCGAGAGCGTCACAATAGAAACGAACAATTAATTTAAAGTTTGATTCCAAAAAAATCGTTAATTCGATTTGACAATATTTCATCTGAAGAGCTACAAAGGACAATTTTATTTGCACTTCGAGGGAAATGTCGGACAAAAGAAGCAAATGTCAACAGAACCCGATATCAAAGCCTCCAAAGAACACACCACCACTCAATCTGGCCCACCCTAGGCGTATAACAAATCATGATAGATCAGGTGTTGGTACTCCAAACGACAAGTGTTCATATCTTCCATGTTTTTCTCAAGAAATTCATCGACATTATTTGATCAACATTCCGAAACTCTAAATGATAGATTTAATCCAATTAATCAGGGCCATTCTCCACACTCAACTGGTGTGCCTAAGTCAATATGCCAACAACGAATGGCTCAAGTGCGACAATTCGAGGAGATGACATTTCGTCATGTCACCTCACCTCACCAGCCGAGCAAGTGAATGGTTTGACAAATGGCGGTGATATAAATCAAGTCATTGCACCAGTTTCGTATCCCCGCTCCAGCCGATGACACAATGCGAGTATAACGAATACAGATTAATAACGGTTATTAATAATACAATTATCCAACAATGTAGTCAAATAATCAGGTTACAATTCTCTCCATCTCCATCTATCTCTCTCGGATTAAAGGACACTTCTGGGTCTATTCGGCCCAGACACCCTGTGGCGATAAATCAATAGAACTAATCGCACCAGAACTCAACGGACAATACAGCAAGGAGTGTAATTGTTCCTCTCGTCTAGTTTACGAGCAAAGAGACGTCAGTGTGTCTGGGAATGTTCTCACCGAACACAGGCGCATCTAACAGGTAGGTGATATTCTGCACGCCCCTATCAACCGAGTGAATCCCTTTCTTTTCTTGAATGCCACGATGAGGACCAGACAATGTGGCAACGGCAACAACAAGTTGCAAAACAATGATGTACCACAATCGGACGGACACCATTGATACTGCCATGGCCAGTTGTTGGCATTGTTTGATTTTGTCCAACGGCCATAGATAGTTAGTGTCGTGTAATTTCTGCTTAGCATCAGCCTCAAAGTCAATTGTTTTGAAAAAAAAAATGAAAAGAAAGAAAGAAATCAGTTGAATTTTAGTTACAGCGAGAAAAAGAGAATTGTAGAAAAGAAAAGAGAGATCACTGCAAGGTGTCACAAATGATTTCTAACCTGTCTGTCTGCCAAAATCTTTTGTTGGTTGTTGGTTTTTTTTTTGGCAAGGACTCGCATTGCATTGCCCACAATGAATGTCAGTCTTTGGATAATTGCTTTGACCCAACCAACCGCCAGACAGCGTGTCTTCGAAAAGTGTGAGAAAATCTGGATTAAAGCAAATAAAATCGCATTTGGGTTATGAAAAGCCTCCTTTAATGATGTGGTTAATGACACCACGTTGTCTGCAATGGCAGTGACAATGCACTTGCCGAGGATATACATGTTCGTGTGCAATTTCCAGTACAGTTTTTTTTTATTTCGGACAAGAGTTATTGATTTCATGATTTTTTATGTCTGAAACAATTTAAAAGAGTAACAAAATATTATTTAATAAACAAATAACTAAACTCCCGATTTTTCCAATTTTCAACTTAAAATAATTTGTGCAACACAGTAGTAAAATAAAAAGTCGAATTGACAGGAAACAGGATTTTTAAAAAAACACAACGATTTCAAAAAAACCTGCTCAGTTGATCCAAAATTTAATTTTTAATTCCATTCGATCCAATTTCGAAAACCACAAAATTATCTCTCCAAATGTAACTTCCATTACAAATTTTAAAGTCTAATTCTAATCGTATCTTCAAACCAAATGTAAGAATCTAACATCTTTTAATATCCATGAGACAATATGTCACATTCCATCCGATTTATCAAATTTTCAGATTTCACGCATCGCCAGTATTTTCAATATTTTTCCACTCTTATGAAGAGCATTTGCAAAGTTATTCCTTTATCCCCACACCAATATCAAATTGAAAAATATTCAAAATTAATATTCAAAATCGCCCTCGATGGTAAAAAAAAACGGACCGAACTTTTAATAACCTCCACAATTTGGAAAGTGAGACGTTTAAAAATAAGCCCTAATTCCGGCGAATTTAATTGCTAACAGAGGCTAACTTTAAAATTGTACAAAATAACGAAAATACTAAATATCTAGTGTTTCCGTTATAAGGGGCTTTACCAAAAAATGGATCTGTTAGCCAGATATAAGTTTCCCATTATGACTTATATTTAGTTGCCCCTTATGATTTATTACTAGCTCCAAATATCAAATTTGAAACTATTTGGTAGTAAAATATTTGCTAAACTGTTCAATATAACAAATATCAGAAATTTTTATGTCAGAGAATTAAGTGTCCATTAGGAACTTTAACTAACAATTCCATTGGAAAATGTTTTGAAAATCATCAAAATGCCAAGTAGCAGTAGGTATCGTTTTATGGGGACCATAGAAAAACATGGACCTATAAATAGTTGGTATACCCTCCGCCATATATTACAGAGGGTATATATGTAATTTTATACGGCCAAAACAAAATAACGGCTGTAGATTCTAGGTCTCTTTGGTACGAAATCCGTTTCAGGACATTTAGAGTCCATTTAAAGGTGTCGGCCCGACTAATGTGCAAGATAACTCCGAAGAAAGCATCCGACTTGGTAATTACACTGTGTCAGAAAGTGCAAAGTGCTATAGTGAAATAACTGACTGACTGAGAATCAGAGCCCACTCGAAACGGCTAAAGGAAACGTGTACTACAACTGGAAAAAAATACTAAATTGTACTATATTTGGTACAATTTGGTATTGGGTGAACATATAGAGCTTGAAATCTAAAACTTGGTAGTAGGATCACTGTTCAATCGTAGCCTGAACATATGGCGATGTAACCTGGATATATTGAGGTATGTATTATTATTGTACGAAATGTAATGAATGGTACTATATTTAGTAATGGGTGAAGAAATGGACATAAAGTTCTGAAATTTGATATTTAATACTGTTGGTATCTGTAAATGAGATATGAAGTCGGTTTTGGAAATGTGTACTTTAACCGAACGAAAAGTATTAAATTTGGTATTGGGTGAAGGGATAGAGCTGGAATCCGGAAATTAAATATTGATGTCAGTGTTGGTATATGGGATTGGGATATGAAGGCAAGGAATAGAGCTGAAATAATGAAATTGGATATGGATGTCACTGTTGGTGTCTAAGGTTGGGAGAAGTAGCTGGCTTTGGATGTGCAAACTATAACTGTACTAAATGGGACTAGATTTGTTAATAGGGGAAATTATAGAGTGGAAATCCGCAAATTTTATATTAAGGCTGTTGATATCTGTGGTTGAAATATTGAGATTGTTTTGCAAATGCGTACGATAATAGTTCGAAATTTACTGAAAGGTACTATCTGAAATTTAATATTTAGATTACCGATGGTATCTGTGAGATTTGAGATTTGGCACTTGTTTTGGAAAAGCGTCCCATTTTTGTACTAAATTTGCTATTGGGTGAAGGAATAGCGGAGGAATCCTCAAATTTGAAATTGAGGTCTTTGTTGGGATCTGGAATGAAGATATGGAGGTTGATTTGGAAATGGTTACTAAATGTACTAAATAGTACTAAATTTGGTATTGGGTGAAGGAGTAGAGCTGAAATTTTGAAATTTATTTATATTGATGTCACTCAAAATTAAGTTGTGTATTCTGCTTAGACCTCAACAACATCCAAGCAAAATGTTAAATTGTGGCTTGAATTTTTATAAAAATTTAAAATGGAACGATGGAAAGAGTCCGACTCAACTTGTAAAAATATGACGTTACTTAACAACGTATATTAGATATGGGTAACTCTGTCCTTCCCGTTCAAATTTCCTATCCGTGCTGGTTCTACACCTTCTATGTTTGTTTTATCAATATATAATTGTACTGAAAAATCATACATGCGTGCTAAAAATTTCTGGTTTCGTGTAGAATAAAACAAACCGGAAAAGGCCTCAAGTCTCCAAACTAGATTTTTCGTATCTTTTGAGGCAAGTCAAATGAAAAACAAAAATATAACAGTTTACATTTATTATTTCAAATATGTTTTATACCCTCCATCTTGGAAAGGAGGGTATATTAACTTTGTCATTCCGTTTGTAACATCCCTAAATATTTGTCGTAGACCCCATAAAGTATATATATTCATAATCAGCATAAAATTCTAAGACGATTTAACGATTTCCGTCTGTCTGTCTGTCTGTCTGTTGAAATCACTGTACAGGCCACATTATTTGACGAGCGTCAAAATTTAGCAGAATAATTTGTATTGTGTCTAGGATAGTTGGTATTGAAAATGAGATATATCGGTCCACGCTTTGGTACAGCCCCCATATAACGGTACCTCCCGATATTCGGTATTTTGATGATTTTTGCCACATCTTTTACGGGTTTGTCTGAAAATTGATATTTGTCGGTCATAATGGGTTCTAGCTCCTGTGGCGAAACTTTGCACGTATAAGTCCACGTTTTGGTATAGCCCCTATATAACGGTACCTCTCGATATTCGGTATTTTGATGATTTTTGCCACATTTTTTTACGGGTTTGTCTGAAAGTTGGTATTTGTAGGTCAAAGTGGGTCCTATTTCGTGTGGGGAAACATTGTTTGTATAGGTCCACGCTTTGGTATAGCCTCCATATAACGGTATCTTCCGATATTCGGTATTTTGATCGTTTTTGTCATATTTTATCAAGGATTTGTCTAAAAATTGGAATTTATTGGTCATAATAGATTCTAGCTCCGTTGTCGAAATATTGCATGTATAGGTCCACGTTTTTGTATAGCTCTATATAGCGGTACCGCCCGATATTCGGTATTTGATATTTGATATTCTTTGCATATACGCACACGTGTCAATGCATAATTTGGTCGATGATTTCGTTGTTGTTTGTCTATTCTCCTAAATCACACATTAATCCATACAATTTTTGCTAATCGTTGAATATTTCTTATTTTAGGAAATTAAAAACATAATGTTATAGTTCCCAAAAATTCTATAGAAGGCATATGTTTCACTAAGGAATATGTTTCACTAATATACATACATATATACATGTTTGTAAGTCATATTTTTAAAGAAAAGATTCGGTCTCTCCTAAATATTTATTGTTTTAACAATACTGAAAATATATTGAATGAATGTAGGCATCCCCTTCAGATGCTCGAGTCAGTTTCCTTCGTTATTCGTTGAATCGATTTTTAGCACCAACAAATATGTTTTATTCCGAACACCTCTCATTACTGGTAATTGACAACAATCCTTTCGGAAAATCATTGCCAAGTAGGTCCGGCATCTGTTTCTTCGGAAACATGGATGGATATCTTACTTATTCTATATTTTGGAAGGCGTTACCAAATACCTTCAAATTTCATATTAGCTTCCTAATGGCCGTCGTCCTGACGGCCGCCTGTCTTTGGAGGATTCCTGTTTGCATATTATTTCAATGGAAAACAGCTGGCAATTTGACAATTTGGAAAAGTGGCAAAAAATTCTGCTAATTTGTGATGATTATGTCAATTTCCCAGCCATGATCGGCGAGAACAATAAAATCCGTTTGTCGGCATGATATGAATAAATTTTGCAATGCTTTGTCGGCTCGAGCAGAGAAAAACCCTTTCATTCATTCATTCATAACGGAGCGATTGGCATTTACATTGAATGTCGCTGCTGGTGATAAATGAAGTTACAACTCTTCTCTGAGCGGCACATCACTCACTCACTGAGCGACAGACTGAGTGTGACAACGTTTCCAGGATCTTGACTGTTGCCACACCTCATTAGGGCTGAATGACTTAAGGAAATATTTGCAAGATCCTTAATCACCCACACAGACACACGCGCACTGCATGCCTAAGCGCACACACATGCGCTCCTGGATTTTCGTATTCCACATCAAGGCTTTACCTAAGAAGGAACTTATCGTTGTGTGAGAGCGAGAGAGCTGGGTTTAGAACGGATATAGCTTTGCTAAAGTTCCTGTAGGAAATTTTCGCTCGTTTTCATTAATCCTAAGTCCGGAGGGGATTATTAAATCCCCCCGAACCCAGTTCGCGTCCATAGGCTTGATCAAAATAATCTTGATTAATTAAATCTGGACTTTATCAAATCGTGGTTTATGGGTATCGAACCGGCGATACACGGCGATGCGATGGCAGTTAGAAGCGTGGTAATCGCCAGTCTTTGGATTTTAGATATTCCAAAGATGTTGGGAGATCAGTTGAGGTCTTTGGATTTCTGTCGACCGTTCGAAAAAGTATGTCCAACACATTGTCCACCCTGGGTTTGACAATGGGTTTCTTTAAGCTATATGTGCTATTTGATCGCCGTTGAATAAGCGTGGATGGCTAATGAGTTTTCTTTCAGGGTTTGGATTATAGGAAATTTGGAATCAAGTTTAAGCAAATGCATAGCTGACTCTGGAACGCAACTGTACTTTTTTCTAGGTTTTTGGGTTCTACAGAGTTTGAGGTTGTTGATGACATAAAATATAGATGACATCATGTTATGAAGAGTAAAAATAGGGAATAATTTTAATTAGGAGAAGGTTCTAGATTGTTTGACTGAGTGCGTCTTTTGTAATTCTTTGGAAATTGAGGGATTGAATATGGAACATATTACCTATGTTTTTGAACAGCTATCATATATTTGAATAATACCTGAGAATTGACATTTTAGATTATCGACAGTGATATAATCCATATGGACCACGTTTTACGCATCCTCCATATAACAGCACGAATGGATTATAGGTCCCAAGTCACATTCACAGGGCAAAACACTGCTCGCACAATAGGTCAACATATACATATTTCCAATTTTGACAAACACCAACCAAATTACTATTACTTTGTTCCAGACCTGCAAGAATAAAAAAGTTTTTACTGCCGATTTTTTCCTTCATAATATCGAAGAAAATTGCAAAACTAGTAGATGTTTGCAGGTTCTGGAACAGACCAAACTTGTGAAAATTTTCTGATCATTATCTAGGGTTTTAAAAATTTCAATTGGAGGGGATGATAGTCGGCTAGTAAATTTGTGTTCATTTCAGACCAAAAATTTGTGTTCAGTTCAGATCTAAATTCGTTGGAATACACATGCATCATATTAGTCCGCTTCTCGAGAAATAAACCGTTCCTTGCTCTTAGTTATTTCGTTCCGGTTGTAACACTTCGAAATATACATTTCAGACCCCACAAAGTATATATATTCTTGATCAGCATAAAATTCTATGCCGATTTATCAATGTCCGTCTATCCGTCTGTGGAAATCACTCTAGCTTCCGAATGTAATGAAGTAAGTTGATAAAAATTTACTCATATGTGTATTATGTCTGCAGGACTTTTGGTATTGAAAATGGGCCATGTAGGTCCACATCTTCGTATAGTCCGCATATAACGGTACCTCTCGATATGCGGCCTTTTGATGATTTTAGCGAAATTGTTTCAAAATTAGTATCTGAAGTTCGAAATGGGTACTACAGCCTAAAACAGAAAATGCGGTACCCCCGATTTTCGGTATTTTGATGATTGTAGCGACATTATTTACCGGAATTATTTCAAATTTTGTATTTGAAGTTCGTAATGGATACTACAGCCTATGCCAGAAAATTGTCTGTACACCCTTATGACAAAAGTTGCGTATACAGGTCCACGTCATCGTATAGACTCTAATATACAGCTACATTCGGATTTTTAAGATTTTAACAGAATTTTTAATGGATTTTAATTTTTTGAAAAATGGCAAATTTGTACCAAATGGTGGAGGGTATTCAAAGTTCGGCCGGGCCGAACTTATAGCTTTTTTACTTGTTTTATGATCTTTGCACATTTTTTTACGGATTTGTCTAAAAATTTGTATTTGTAGTTCATAACATTTGTAAGACTCAGATATTCTTAAATGGATCCATTCACCCATTCCGTTCCAAGATATTATTTTTATTTTTTTATTTACTCAGAAAAAATACAAACCATTCTTTTTAATTCAATAAATACCCATCATTATTTTTTTGTTACTTTTTTAAAATTTCAGTAATGTACCCCTACTGACAGGTGACTCAAAAATTTGTTTAAAATTTTCCCTTTTCATACATAATTATTTTTCTGAAAAGGACTTTTTTCCTGTTTTAAGAATTAATGTAAAGATCAGAAGTGCCCTTTTTATGAATTTACAATTTGCCAAAAAGTGACTTTCTGCATTAAAAATGTTTGCGAATAAATGACGTCATGGCCCATTGAACTTGCATAGTATTATCCGATGATCATTTAAAAGATGGGCTTCTGCCCTGTTAGAGTTTAAACCCCAAGGGAAATTACGATTGGTCCATAATTGTGATCTGTACAACTACACAGAAAATTGGGAAAATGTTCAATTTGCGGTCCATTTTAAATAATTGCGAATATATCCAAAAACCATAGGCATTTATTCAGACCCAAACCCTAACTCGATGTTAATAGCGACCTGCGGAGTGATCAAAAATTAAATGGACAGAAGGATGGGCGGACACATACAGCAACTAAACGGCGAAAAAGGAATATCGATATATATCATTGTAATTCTAGGATCAATATTTTGAGATGTTACAAACTTTTTTGGAGGAATCAGTCATTATGGGGACAGGAGAAAGGTGATGTAAATCGAATCAACTTTTTCTATGGTTACACAAAATATACTAAAATTTAATTTATTTGGCAAAATATAACAAATAGAGCCAACAATTGTATATTTTTGCAAAAAAAAAAATTAAATGCATATTTTATTTAATTTTCTGCTAAGGAGAAAAAAATTAAAATCAGACACTAAAATAAAAAACCGACGGAACTTGAAATTTAAACGATGCATTTTAAAAATCGACACAATTTGGGATTTTCTTAGTTTATTAAGGCATCAGTTTGTATTTGGATTTGCTTCGAATTGAGTAGTTCTTATTTTCCAAACTCGAATAAATGTTATTTCCTCATGAGCAAAGAGATACCCAAAATTCCCAGTAATATCTTTAAAAATATTTATAATAAATCAAACGAAATCATATAATTTTCAAATTTTTTTCCATTGTATATTTTTGTATATAGTTCGTGTTTTTTCATTCTTCTTCTTCTTATCAAAAAGTAAAACTTAAAAATAATAATAATAAAAATAATAAAACTAAATGAAATTAAAATTAAAAAAAAAAACATAAAAATATTTTACAGATTTTGTTTGTTTGTTTCAAGACAAGCACAAGAAGTATCCAAAAAGACGATACTTTCGGTGTAAATTTGATATTTCCTGAAGAGTTGCGTTTCATCTTTTTCTTCTTGGTGGATTTATAAAAAAATAAATATTTTTTTGTTCCATTTGTTTGACGATTGTACTTTTGTTGTTTTTGTTTGGCGTAGAAAAGAGAAGAGACTTTTTGTTTCGTTGCATTTGAGAGTTTCGAGTTTCTTCGTTCTTCGTTACAACCAGGTACTTCAGAATAATTGAGGTAATCGAGTGTTGTTTTTTTGCGGGGGGATGAGGATGGGGAGAAGGAGTTGTAGCGTTTTTAACGCGTGCAAGCGCGTTTTGTTTCGTTTTTCTTTCGTTTTGCCTTTGAGGAACCTTGAAATTGGAAGCAGCATTTGGGCCAAGCCACCACATGCGATACTATTTCTCCTGACACCGCGTTGTGTCCTAATGTCGTTTGCCTCGCCGCCTAGTAGCCGTAGAGGTAGGGATACATTGGCACAAAGATGGCGGGTCCCAGCTGGCGTTCTTGTGGCATGTGGGTTTTCATGTGCTTTTTGAGGTGATCCCGGCGTCCGAATTTCTTGCCGCAGGCTGTACAGGGATAGGGCCTCAGACCGGTGTGGATGCGCTTGTGGCGTGTCAGTTCTTCGTTGCGGGTGAAGGTTTTGCCGCAGGTTTCCACGTCACATTTGAAGGGTCTTTCGCCGGTGTGGATGCGGATGTGTCCCTTGAGTTGGCCATTGTTGGAGAAGGCAACATCGCAGTGGGGGCACTTGAATTTCTTTGGTCGCTGTTTGCGGGCATTGACAGCCTTCAGATGGGCCTCCTCGGCCATAACACGGGCATATTCCTGCTCCATAATACTCAAGGCATAGGGATCCAAGGCATAGGCGGCAGCAGCAGCGGCGGCGGCCGAGGGTGAAGTGGTTGGGGCTACATTTGGTAATCCAGCTGCGGCGGCAGCGGCATAGTAAAGATCGCTGGCAGATGGAGGCATCATGTGCATGGCTGAAGCGGAATGCATTGGATTGTCCATGGAACCATAGATGTGAGAAGCGGAAGGAGCAGCAGCATAGTTCATGGATTGCGGCATCATGTTGTGCGATGTTGTGGTATTGGCCGACGGCGAGGAGGTCTCCATTTGAATGCTGTTGTTGAAGCTCTCGTCATAGGATTTGCTCGAGGAACTGCTGGACGAGGCACATTCGCGATCGCTTTCGTTGCCACTGAAGGACAGGTTTTCAGCTTTGATTAGAGTTGAGGTAGATGAGGCTGACATGTCTTCAGTGGAGGAGTTGTATTCCGATTTGACCAACGGCTGTTGGGCTGGCACTACTTCCTCTGGCGTCCGGTTGGTTTCTTCGCGGGACGGAATGCAATCCCAGGGACGGAATAGTCTGGAGTAGGTTTGTGGTGGGTGCATATTCAAGGTAGACATGTTGTTGGTTTTCGTATTTGTTTTTTGTTAATTAATTTAAAAAAGTTTGTAAAATTTTTTTTCGTATTTTTGTTTCGCTGTGTGCGTGTGTATCAGAAACACTTTCACTAATTTTCTTTTGTTTTTTTCCAATGATTAATTTTTTTGGTTTTTTCGTGAAAATCGTTTGTGAGATTCGTGTGTGTTCTCGTTAAGATCCGTGGTGGAACTGATTCACTCGATGCTCTGCGCACAGTATATAAACGGAGACTGTGAAGAGACAGCCGACAGGACTACCTACTTCGTTCATAGAGATGTTTGGTGTGTTATCCTCATGAGCGTGTGTGTGTCTGCTTGTTACCTAGGTGTTGTTGGTGTCTACACACTGGCATAGGCTTATTCACACACACACACACACTCTTACGCACAACATTACTCAATCACTTGGCTTAGGAAATTCCCTGTTAGCCAAAAGAAAATCGCCCTGATTCATATTGTCTATCCATCGGTGAGTGAATGTGCGTGCGCGTGTGTGTGTGTCGAAGTGACTGAGCACGAGATTGTGTTTGGCTTCATTCATGGATTTATTTACCACAAATCCATGGCATGGATTCGCCCGTTGTAGAGAGTGCGTCTGTGTATGTGTGGGAGAGTGCGTGTGTACGTGCGTTGGGCTATTAGAGAAAGCCCTTGTTTAGGGGTGTCTCTTCTTCTGTTTGGTTTTTTTTTGTTTTGCATGGAAGAGGATTTCAACAATGGCTTCCCACTTTTAACAGCAGACATCGCGGCATCATTGTGGCTGGCTGGATGGTTGGATGGATGGATAGCTGGCTAGCTGGATGTTTTCTTGTTGTAAAAGTCCTTGTTATGCTGTTGTTGTTGCTGTTTATCGTTCCGTTTTACTTCATTTGATGCAGGATTTTTATTCAATTCATTTAAAGCACAGTGGTTCAATTAAGTGCCAAAAGTAGGTACAATGTTTATTTTATAATTTTATTGAGAGGTACAATTGTAATTGGTAATTGAACATTTTATGTTAATTATACCATTGCATTTACCAAATTATGGATATTTCCAATTTGTTTTTGCGAAACAATCAATGGATAACTACATTTTGAGAAATTACCTGTGTTTCACAAAAATGTATGTTGCGCATTTTAAATGTTTATTTTGTAAAAAAAAAATAATAATCACCATTTATGATTACAATATTTTGTTAGATGTGAATGAGTCTTTAAAATATCGCAGTATTTAAATTTTACCAAATAAGAATAACATACTTAATTCTGATATAATATGTTATACACATACGAAGAGAAGGCAATTTACATTCAAATTTTTAAAAAAAATTGTCCTTCGAGAAGGGAGTGGTGCTAGGTACATATTCAAATGGATTTGAGAGTAGTATACTATTTTTGGAATCCTCTTAAAATACTACTAAATTTAAATAGCCTCACAATAAACTAATTTGTGGTCCTTAGCCAAATTTTTAGCTGAATAAGCCAAATTGTTTTTTTTAGGATTAGAAGTTGTGGGATATCTCTCATATAACGGCTTGGTGGCGAATTTTCAATTCTTAAAACTATATGTAATTCTGAAAACCCAAGCAAACAAGTAAAATAGTATCAGTCGGTTTTGTCGATAGATGTATACCCCCAGCCTTGACCTATGATTATTCAAACTGTTGACTGTTTATAGAGAAGGTCCCGAAGCTCTTGGCCAATGTCTGACCTAAGACTGATCTAAATATTACAACGTACCATATTTGGACTATATCGACTACTTCCTGTACTTGACATGAGATATGTGTAAATTTTTGGAAAATGCGGAAATATTCGTGAGGTAACAGAAATAGCGAACCGAAGTATTCCGTTGTCATACAAGTAAAAAAGTATCGGTCGGTTTTGCCTACAGATGTATACCCCCAGCCAATGTTCGATTATTTAAAAGTATTTTGACTTCTGTTATGATTATTTAAGCTCTTGACCTTCTATGGAGTGAGTTTTAAAAGAATGGACCAATATTGTCCATTTCGTATCGGACCTAAGTAATGTGATATAAATAAATACGATAAGAAAATCAGACATTTATATACAATTTATGGGAAATCAGAAATTCAATATTAATTTCAGGATTCTGGTTGAGAGACATAAATTTTAAATATTGAAAATTGTGTCCCTCTGTGGGTGGGGTACCAGAAGGGGTTCGCAGATATATAGCATCTTCACAACAGATCTTGTGTTCTCAAAAATGTTTGTATGAAATGTAAGGAGATGGATGGATGGCTTATATCGCTTCCTTTGAGCATTTAGTTTTCATAAATCTTGTATTCTATGTAGGGGAGGTACCAGAAGAAATTGTGCGATCTCTACATATTTATAACAGAGTTTGTGTTGATGGCAATATTAAGATTTATCAAGCCTGAATGGAATCGGTCGTTATTTTCGCGTTTTATAAACTTCATGGATATTCAAAATGTTGACCCTTTGTAGAGAAGGTACCAGAAGGAGTGGAACGATATATCTCATCTTCACACCAAACATCGGTCTAATAAATATATTGTGAAGTGTGTAATTTGAAGAGAACCGTTTGCTTATTTCGAATTTTATGATCGTTTTGGCTATTCTAAACCATAACCCTTTGTGGGGGAGGTACCAGAAGTAGTGGACCGACATATTCCATCTTCACACCAGACCTTGGGTTAATAAAAGTATTGTGATGTGTGTCATTTGAAGACAATCGGACACTTAAATCACATTTTATAAAAGTTTTAATTATTCAAAATGTTGACCGTTTACGAGTAAGAGTGGACCGATTTTGTTGATTTTCACACCTGACCTAGGGTGTACACCTGTGAATATTAGGATGTACAAAATCGGATTATCCTTTCTCTTTCTGTGCAGTAAATTATTTTCCTTGAAAAGTTTAGTACCATTTTTGAACTTTTTGAAACCTTAAAGTTCGAAGAATTCTAGCTCACCCGTTTATAAAATAATGCACAATTTTGAAATGAAATTTGACCCAACCAATGTGCTGCTTAGTACCAATTCCACTTTAAAGACCCAATTCTTGCTGTACGCTTTCATAAGCAAAAAGTACAATTTCAGCATTGATTTTTACCGAACATTTTAACTTCATCAGTCAAATTTTGATAACTTTAGTTCTAAACAAATTTAAAAGAGATTTAAAGTTCGTACTGATTGAGGTTTTTTTTACCCTTCACCAGTCAAGGTTTGAGTTATGGCCACATTGGTTATCCTCAAATTATCTACAATTTGGAGGTCACGTTATATGGCGGCTGAACTTATATTGACTATTTTTGACTGGAGTTATTCTACCCACAAAAGCCGAAATATCGAAATACAGCTGATTTGTTTAGACATTGCGTCAGAAAATCAGGAGGTAACGTAATATAGATACTGTATCTAAAAGTGGATTGATATACCAAACATTCTAGGAATACCTTGCACCAATGCTGACCTTGGTGGAAAATTTAAAAATTCTAGCTCTATAAGAATACAATTTGAACTCTGAGGACGACCTTCCCAAAACACCGAAAAAATTCAACTTTAAGGTTATGGCCGTTTCGTTTGGGCGTTGATTTTTATTTAAGATTTAGTCTGGGCTATAAAATACTTATGTTTGATAAAAAAAATCTATACATATTTTCTGTCAGATTTCCATTTTCACTGATTTTTTTGAAAAATACCGCTGTCTCACAATATTTTCCAGACTTCGACACAATATTGAAATCCGCCAATGGCACATTTTTTGACGAATTTTATGTTGACGAAGAAGTATAAATACACTGAAATGGATATAGTTTTCTATAACACCTGGAACATGATTTTTTTACTCTCAAATCCTTAGTTATTTAGCTAATATTGAATCTAGGGATTATTTCCTAAAATTTGAAAATTTACATTTTAATTCTTTACGAATCCCTTTTTTCTTTTTGGTTTCTTTTTTTATTTTATATATCCAAGTGATACGATATTGCCAAGGATTTATCGCTCGTAAAGTTGTAAATATTTATCTAAAATTTTATTTTATGGAACGTGTTTAAATGACATTTCTTTTGGCTGATAGTGTCTCTTGCATTGGCACAATAGACCCACGGTCTTGATGCCAAAACCAATTTTATGCGTCTATCTATGGCAGATAGATGGATATAAAAAAATATGAAATGATTTTAGCAAAAATCTATCAAGAAGCTCCGGAGACATGCCAAACCTACACACACACACTCACACACATGTATACTCACATACGTCTGTTTGTGTGTATGTATGCATAACCTTTTGTCTATATTAAAAGTGTGTGTGGAAAAAGGTTTGTGCGAACTTATCGCCAGATATCATCTCTCTTAGAAACATTAACTTTTTCCCAAACCCCCTGTTCATGGCATCGCCGCCACTCCACTCCACTCCACTCCATTCCATCCCGCCACCAAACCACAATCGCTCTAATGTTTGGCGACGTTGGCCTACCGAAAACGACAAAAGCGCCGTTATTAGCCTTTTCATGGCATTTGTGGCGTAGTCCCATTAAATTGTACGAGTTTTTGTGGCAAGGATGTGTTTCCCCGAAGGATGGTGCTGATGACCGGGCATGAAAAGCACCCAACAACAACAATAAGGACCGCTGTAAAGCCACCCCTCAATATTTTCTGGGCAAATCGATGCTGCAAATAAAAGGCAAACCGAACGAAATAAAGTATGGCGAAGAGCCCTCAAAACAATTTTTAGGGCTTTGATTTCGTTTCGTTGCTGTGACTCGATTATAAATAACAACACCAACAACAAAATATATTCAAAGATACGCGAACAGACGTACGCACGTACATACGCAATGGGCTGGAAGGGAGATACGTAGATACAGTTTCTACGCACTGCTATACCCAGCGATAGATGTACATAAAACTTTATACGTTTGTATGTATGTGCATCTGTGTGTGTTTTTGGGTATAAATGATTCTGTATAAAATCTGTATCAATGATGCTTTCTACAGACGTACATACATACAGACACAAACATAGCTTGTCTGAGGGGGTTGGCGGTTTTGCGGCATAATTGTGAATTTTACGCTTACCTTCGAGCAAACCCTCCACAAAAATGGTTGAATGTATTTTTGACAACACCCCAAAAATACCCAACGGAATATCCATTCGGCAGGAGGTGGGGGAAATGAAAAGCCCAGTCAAGCGAAAAAAGTTGTTAGCGAAGGCAGGCACGAAGGCATTTCAGTTAACATCATACGCACACACAGACACACACACGGACACGGACTCACAAACTTTTTGTATTCCCGAAAGAAAGCCCATTATTGTTGAATGGGAAATGAAATGAAATGTTGTTTCTGAGTAGGTAGGTATGTATACGTCTTGAATCTGTGCACGCTACATTGGGAAAATTAGTTGGAATTTATAATATTTGGAATGAAGAAATGGAATTGAAATTAACTGGTAGTAATTCATATTCTGGCAGAGACTTATTGTATTTTTGTATAAATCAACTCTGCTCAAAACCCAGACCCCACCCGTCCATTTTCTCTTAGTTTTTTTTTTAAATCATAAAAAGCAGTGTTAAAACATGATTAATAAATTGTTTGTAATAATTAGGTTTATTAATAATTTTGAACAACCTCCTGGCTTAAAAATAATTGAAATGAATGGATAAATATAAAGGAAATAGAAGTTGTGTTTTTTTCTTAAATAATCTCTTTTTTGGGCTCTTAAATCACTACTCAGAGAAGTTGCAAACAAAACACCATAAAATGGACTGTACCAAATCAAAATCAACGGAATTTTAATTAAATTAAAACAAGATAGCAAAGGCTATAGTCGTGCGGTGCTGACCATGTGATACCCTACAACACTACAATATGTTGGAAGACCTCTTATGTCCAAATCCATTTTGCAAGATTTCGTTCTTGAAATAATGTCATAGAGCCCTGTCCAAATGTTACCCTAAGGTTTTGACCGGGAGCATTTATCCAATATTTACGTTAGGTATTCAAAACAATTTCATGCGAAAGTTGTGGCCCATTCTATAGCTAGATATAATCCAATGGTCATCCATAATACTAGACCTCTTCCCAGCCTTAATTCTCTTTTCAAGCAAAATTCCGTGTCGATTGGTTTTCAAATGCGACCTTCAAAAACAGTAGGCTTTAATTCTGACCTTAACCCTACCCCCTTGCAATCTTTCGATTTTTTTGCGACCTGTATATAATACCTTCAAAACAATTTTGTAGCGTGTAAAAAAATTAAAAAAAATATGCAATTCAAAATTGAAAGCCGACTTCATGATACCCAAACCACTTTGCACATTTAGTAGAGCTTCCATAACAAATAAAAGTTTTAATGGAGAATTTGTGAGATTTAAATCATACCAACTATGATTATAGTAATAATTAAAAGTCCAAAGGAACTAATATATGGGTGGAATATCCTCCTCTGAATCTATTTCTACTAAATGTGTCGATACGAGCTTGTATTATCCATTTGGAGCACAATTAACTTGAAATCGGATAGATATATATGAGGGCTACATGTAAATCTGAACCATCTCGAAAAAATTTGGCAAAGGTATTTCGGAGCTGTATTTTACATATTTCCCCGAATATCGATACCACGCAATCCATATTATGGCTATGCAGGGCAAATTCAACAAATCGGATGAACAATACTGCTTTCTAGACTCAATTTGGTCGTAAGTACCAAATTCCATTAGATTTGGGCTAATTTTACACGTTTGGTGCACAGTAAAAGGCAAATCGGACGAAGATATATATGGGAGCTATATCCAAATGTTAACCGATCTCGATAAAATTTAGCAAGGGTATTTCTGAGTTATATTTGATATATTTCCCCAAATATTGTTGTTACAGAGTGCATATTACGGCTGTGGAGGACAAAAATAACAAATCGGATGAACAATATATATGGGAGCTATAGCTATATCTGAACCGATTTTGATCGAATTTGGCATACTTATTTTCGCGGTTTAGTGGAAATTTTCGTATTTTTTTGACATAAAAGTTATGGTTTAATTTAACCCGTTAAACATTGTCCGATAATCGTCCAAATTGGTAGGCTTCTGCCCAGTCCTAAACTCTAACTCCATGCAAAATTCGGCGTCGTGGTTTATAATTGTGGCGTGTAGAGCGACAGAAAAAATCAGGAAAAAATCAGGTTTGTATTCTGACCCAAAACTCACCTCAATTTCAAATTTCGAAAGGATCGGCGTGTTACATAATTTATACAATATTTCTTTATACTTCATTTTTTGGGAAAAGTGTCAAAGTAGGAATTATTCTCGATTGAATTTCATTTTGAGTCTCTGAAGAAAAGAAATTTGGATACTTAATATGTACCATAAAAACAGCATTAATATTTATTTATTTTTCAACGAATATATCCCACCGACAGAACACATCAAAACTGTTTACGTCTATTTAATATTTCTAATCAATTTTCCACCCAGAGAAGAATTCAGAAACCATTTTGAAGTACCTTATACCTATAAAATATGCTCAGAGGTCCTCTAATTAAATCCCATTTTTTTGGCCAAAAACTTCAATGCAAATAACTAATTTTTTTGTCATATCAGTTTGCAAATTTCAAAAAATTGTGACGATTTGAGACACTTCGTGATTATTTATATTAAACTCTCGAACCAATGTAGTGTTTCCCTAGTTCACATAAACCGTCACTAAATCAAAGCCTCAATTGGTGCGGAATTCTAATGGCGCTGCTGTTGGTGGTGGTGAGTCTGTGTTACCCTCTCCCCGTCCCGTAACTTTGAGTGTGTAGATGATTGAACGTTCGCTTCATGGTTGGCTTTTATGCGAAAGTTTTGTTCTTCGATTCTTTGGAAATGAAAAACGCGCCCTTAATGCTTGGCGGGTTTTTGATGGCTTCCCTTCCTCAGTAGGCTGTGTGGGCTTAACAACTGAAGTGTCGTTCCAATCGTTTAGATTTTCTGCCGGGGCAAAAAAAAAAGCATTGGGGGTTTGTTGCTCTCTGTTAAAGTTGTTTTTCTTTTTTTTGTATTTTCAACATCAAAGCGGAATCCAAAAAATGTCGTCTGACGAAGGTGAAATGTTTTCAACAATCTTCGGGGCCTGCCACTGCTGTACTGCAGGGGTTGTTGATGTTCACTTTTTCCCCCATGTTTCGTTTTTTTTGCTTTCATTTGTGTGGAGGAGTAGTAGAAGGAGGAGGAGAAAAAAAGGGCTTTTAAATGTGATTATCTGATCTGTGGTTAAAACAAATGATGCCACCACAGCTAGGCGAGTCAGTGGCAGCAGCAGCAATGTCACCTTCTCCAAACGACCTCAGATAAGGTTTTAATTCGCAGAGATTACATTTTTATTCAATACAACAGGGCTCCCCTTTCTCCGGGACCAAAGGAAATAAAATAAATTGAAAATCTTAATAGTCACATTTCTTGCGAGTATTTCCTCTATTTCCCCCTAAAATTTCCATGAACTACGAGTGTACAGCCCTCAGTAATGTGATGTGGAGTGAATTTGGAGATTTTTATTTCCTAAAAGTTCAATATTTTAATATATTTATTAAATTTGAGTAAAAATATTATTTATAATCATTTTTTTGTAAAAACTGCAACAAAGTCAAAGGCCATAATTTTTACTGTTTTTAATTAAATTGAATGAAATCAAAAATGTCGGACATACCAGCAAATTTTAGAATAATTTTAGATTTGTTCCAATCGGTCACCTTTGGCACCATCACACACTGCCCGAATGTTGCTCTACGGTATTTTGTCCCATTCCCGGCGAAGCGCTTGCTTAAGATAATCGACACTATGGTATTTTTTAGTGCTAACCTTGCTTTCCAAAATACTCCAGACACAATAGTTCAACGGATTGGTATCCGGAGATTTTGGTGGCCATTTTGCGCTGAAACTGAAGCGAGGAACCTCATTTTGTAATCATGCTTCGGTTGCACGTGCTGAACGCGATTGTGTGGAGTCCTGTCCAAGGTCTGCGGCCAAAATGTTTGCGTGTCCAAGGCTTTAATACACCCTCCAGAAGTTGGTTGCTGTTATTCATCTCACCCTGAATATTATTCAGATCTTAAAATCTGGGCAATATTTTTGATTACATTCCATTCTCCATTTTTTTAATATAAAATTAATAAATGAATACCCTCTACCATTTTTAACGAATTTGGTCATTTTCAAAATATAAAATCCGTTAAAAATGCTGTTAAAATCTTAAAAATACCGAATACAGCCGTTATATTGGGGTCTATACGACGTGGACCTACATAGGCTTTGTTTGTCATAAGCCATTATCATATTCAAATTCGAAACTTGAAATATAGGAGCAATACGAAGGCGGAGCTATACGAAGACCTGGACCTGATAGACAATTTTCTGTCACAGGCTGTAGCGTCCATTGCTAACTTCATATACAACATCTCAAAATATTTATTTGAGTGTTGTACCTAAAATCGTCAAAATACCGAATATAGGGTGGTACTGATATATAGGGCCTATACGAAGACCTAGACCTACATGGACAATTTTCTGTCACAGACTGTAGTTCCCATTACGAACTCGTAATTTGAAACTACTCCGGTGAATAATGTCACTAAAATCATCAAAATAACGAACTTAAACTGCTTGCAAAATAAACATGTTTTCAAAATTTCGTTCGAATGATAGCGTGATTACAACAGACAGACGGACATCGCTAAATCTACTTAGAATTTTACGCTGATCATTTTTTAGGATTTTCGATTTTTCAATCTTTCAACATTTTGAGTGAAATCTTTCAATTGCAGAAAAATAAAGTTCTTCAGATTCCAAATATTGTTTAGTTTTCGAAATAATAAACAAAAATTGAATTTGTTTTTATTAAATTGGCAAAATTTGCAATTTTACCAAAAATAATAGTTTTTTTGCCAGTAGTCGGCACCATTTTTCAATGCTCGGCATGTCTATTTGCCAGTAGTCGGCATATGGTATTTCAGTAAAAAAAATATTATTTTGTATATTTTTTATTTGAAATATTATAAAACAATGATATATTACTAATTCAAAGTTAAATCCAGAATTTGAAATTAATTTCGTTTTTAAATAGTTAATTATCATTCTAAACCAAATATAGGTAGAAAATCAAGAATAGTATGGTTACCTTCAGTAACGTATAGATTTTCAATTAAAATAAAAATGAGATTAAATAATAAGAAACAAGTACCTTTCTTATATTTGGAATTTGTGAATTGATCTCTTTCCTTTTTTCAAAAATGCCACCGCTATCTAAAATGTCAAATAGCTGATTTAAAAAACCCACTTAATTTAGAAAAGTTGGTCAAAAAGCACAAATAAAAGCAACTGCCGACTAAAAATTATTTTTTTTTATTTGAATAGTTTTTGGATTATTTTTTAATAGTTTTGGTGAAATTGGTGAAAAATGATATTTTTCTAGTAATCGGCACCACCTGCCGACTACTGGCAAATCTGTTTTTTTTCTGTTCCTAATGTCGGCATTAAATAACACAACAGAAAAATGCTTGATTTGTATGTTTTTAATTTATAAAAGTGATCTTCAGACTGTTATTTACTATTATAAAATATTTCTGATTCCAAAAGTATTAAATTTAATTTACTTAAATCGATTATTAAGTTGACGCCACCACTATTTTTTTCTTTACAAACAAGCACTATCGCATGCGTTGGAAGACACTCACTGACGAAAACCGTTATTCTCTCGTAAAAAATTATCGGATCTCATTGTTTTTTTTACAGAAAGAGAGAAGAGAACACTGTTGATGCTTTTTTGCAGTTATTTCATTATTTGGTCAATTCTATTCTTAGTTATTTAAGTTTAAATTTCAAAACTGCCGACTACTGGGACTTGTCGAACTTAGGCGCACTTACCCTACAAATTACAAGTCCAACTGTACCAATTGTCTGTAGCCAAGCTTCAAGTCCTGTGCAAATACCAAATTGTCTATTGAAAATCTATGTGCTATTGACACTTCCTAATCGTGGAAACATATGGAAATATGCCCCGACGATTTCCTGTTGGAAATTTTCACAATGAATTGAAGAAAAAAACGCTCATTAATGTTCGACAAATAAACAAATATTATTAATTGCGAGCTCAACACAAACATACATACAGATACATGTTATCATATTTTATGTGGTTTTCAATTTGAAAACGCAACGAAATTCACATTCCAATAGGGACATCCCGAGACGGAGTCTAGGAAAAAATCCATTCGAAAAAAATGCATTTCCAATGAAATGCGAAATAGGCAGCGGCCGAACATTCATGTTGGCCAGACGCCATCCACCCAGCCAGCCAGCCAGGACTGCGACACGAGGTAAATATGAAAGTAAAAACCCAAAACGCTCCTGGGTGCAATTAATAATTACGAATATGTGGAATTCCGGGAAATTAGACGCCCTAATTGCCAATGGCTGTGATGACTGGCCGAACAACAGGAATTTGAATTTTTTATTAGAGGAGTTTTGAAAATAATTAGAGCACTGCGAGCAGGTCAGTGTTACAGTTTTGAGTAATAAAAATAAAAAACGCACCTCGTATGCAGGTAGATGGGCAGTTCTGAATGAACCGAGTTCATGGGTGTCATATAACTGGGACGGGCCCGAGGTACACATCACGTCTGATGGCTTTCACTTTCAATTGAATTAATTAGGTCGTTTTATGTGAGACCATCGGCCATTGTTTTAGGTAGTGGCTGGACATTGATTTTTATGGCCAGTGAGAGAGCGAGGGAGAGAGAGAGAGCAACCAGGCCGTATTGAGAAAACCCAAAGCGTCGTCATCGACAGTCATATTCATAATCATCAATGCGGCATTTATTTGCTTTGGGCATAAAGCAGCGACGCAAGGATGAAAAAACGCATCATTAGCGAGCAAATAAGCGTTGCTTAGCAGGGAACTTCCAAGTATTTATCATTAAATGCACACATACATGCACACACACGTTTATATGCATGCAAATGCATTTATGAAATCACTCAGCCTACGAAGAGATTTTCCGCCGGCGGATTTTTATGATGAGGCTGCTTCTATTTGAAGAGGCCACGTACATGGCTGCAACGCGGTGTTAGCCAGCTTGTACTAATATTTAATCGCTTGTTTTAAGCGGCGGATATTTATGAATGAAGCTGGCCAGCTTCGGCTGAATGAGGCTGCAGGTAGAAAATGGGCGCTTCGCCGAGCGATTTATGACTCGCAGAAGGTGCTGTTAGCTCGGTAGTAGCTCATATTACCACAGCTATTAGCGTCAGCATTAGAACAATCAACTAACGTCTTAATCCCTGTGATTTTCTTTTGTTCTAAAGTAGGCCTGGTTTAGTGGATGCTTGAGTATTTATTGTGGCAGCCACAGAAACAGCAGCAGCAGCGATGATGATGTAGCCTTTGTCCACTTCCCTTTGGTCGGAGTGGTGTTATTTATGGCACGCAATTGCGTGTGATTGCGTACATTCGCCTCGTTTCACCTCGCTCTGCTCTCGAGTATGCGTGGGTGTTTGTCCGTATCTATGAAGGTGTAGTGGGTGTTCTGTTGGTAAATACCAATTGAGGTTGGCGGAACGTTTAGTTAGTTGCTGCAACTAATTACCAATAGTTTTATGGCCGTTTAGTTGCTGTAACTAATATTCCAGTTTACAACTAACGTGGCCAGTCAATGGGAAGTAATGGCTGATAGGCCCATTTTAGGGTTTGTCACGAAACTTTTATGGCTGGACGGAAACAAGTCAACGAACGGAAGAGCATAGTGACCTGTACTAAAGTTATTTAGTAGGTACTACTAAAATTAATTGCTACCTCCATAAATGTAATCCGCCTCTGTTCGTGTGCTGCGGTCGGATTAATCCTATCATAAAGTAAATACTAAAGAAATCATAAAATTGATGGTGAATGAAAGTTGGAGGCAACTTCGATTTCAATTTAACTAATTTTTTGCAAATTGAAGAAAATAACCCATTATCTTCTCTGCAACTCCTCGAAACTTAAAACTCCCCCACCTACTAAATCTATATAAATGCGTGGAATTTTTAGAAAATACTTTCTGAACTGCTCAGACATGAGCTAGTCTGATTTGAAAGATAATAAGTTTTTTCCTTCCAGAACAGTGTTTTGGCTTGTTTGTTCGGGGTACCATAGTACTTTGTTGTTGCAAAAAAGTTAGGCTTAATTCCTTTTATTTTTGTTTTTATAAAAACAACGTTTGATTATTAGTGGAGAACGATGGTAATGTTTACCAGGGGGTAAGGTAGGGAATACCTTATCCGCTGAGCGAATATGGCTGTGTGTCATGGCAATGTTGCAGAATGTTTGAGAAAATTGCGTACGGATTAGAGAAGCGCGGTATGTAAAAAATCGCATTTGGGGCACCCACACGCATTCATTGAAAAATCGTTGCACCTAAACGTGTTACGGTTTGTTGCGTATTTTGTTCTAGAATCATAATTGGGCAATTTTTCTTCGAAAATAAGGATGGAGCGTCGGTTACGTTCTTTGGTCATCTTTGAAAGAAGTTGAATTCACAAAATTTGAAGAGGAGGATAATGTCAACATTTATTACATTCAATATTATGGCTCTACTTGCCACACTCGATTTTTTCGTCCTGTTTTGAAGGTCGCAATATCAATCGCAGAGCTGGTTGATACTGTACAATTTTTCGTAAAATTGTAAAAAAATATATTTTCATACTTTGTAAAAATGTAAGTATGGTCTGAGTATTTCCAGTAAATGTTTTCGAACATTAGACCATTTAAGCCGGCCTTGGCAAAACATTCCCATTAATTCCAATTAATATTGCACAATAAGTAAGTGTATACGATAACACAATAATTTGTACAAATTATTACAAAATGATGTTTCATAACAAAAATAAACCAGTAGGGAAAGGACAAAAGTCGGGCTGGTCCGACTCTACACCACTATGCATATTTAGTAGAGCTCCCGTAACAAAAGAATTTATTTGAAGAAGATCATGCCACCTATTCACTTTTCGCTTAAGAGCAGTTAAAAATTGGTTATGGGAGGCATAAATCGATTTTCACTTCTAAATCGATTTTTTTTCTTTTACACCAAAAACATTGCTATAGAGTGCATGAATCGGGAAGGATTATATTGAAAAAATATATATCGAGTTCGACAAAATGGAAACGCACGTCCCGAAATTCACTCAATGTGGGTTGATATTAGCTATTATTTGCACAATAAACCTGAAATCGGATTAAGCTATATATGCATATAGCTATATCCAAATCATAGCCGATCTCGATAAAATTTGGCAAAGGTATTTCCAAGCTCTATAAGATAACTGTTACCAAATATCGTTGTTGTCGAATGCATATTACGAATATGAGGGACTTAAACACCAAATGGAATGAAACATATATACGGTAGCCAAAGCTATATCTGAACCGATTTTCTCCAAGTTTGATGAACTTACTTCTATATTGAATTCGGTCGGTCATTTGGTGCACAATTAACCCGAAGTCTGTATGAGAACTATATCTAAATTTAAACTGATTCTCACCAAGTTTAATAGGGTTCGTCCTTTGGCCAAACAAATATTGTTTCGTAAATTTCATCTCAATCGGATAATAAATGCGACCTGTTCACAAGAATTCACGGACAGACCGACTGACCTGTGTAAAAAATTGAAATTATTAGGTAAAATTACTCTGTAACTTGTCCTGAGAGAATTTTTGCATTTTGTAAAACCCAGCAATAAATTCATTGTTTCACAAAATGATTGCGTTACACTTCTAAATAGTTGAGAAAATATAATCTAAATGAAATTTTTATTGTGGAAATTAGCCTTTTATTGAAATCTGAAAAATAATTAAATTGATCACATTTTTGCCTCATTTTTTAAGCATTTTCACGTCACCAGCTAATTGGAAATCAGTGTGGACATAAATAGATAATATTCGGCCACAGGAGAAAAAATGCAAAGCAAATTCTTGACTTGTCTGCCGACGAAATATCCAAATGTTCAAGTATAGCGTGACTTTTAACTTAAAATATATATCTATATATCTACTTTGTAAGGTATGATTATGTAGAGGAATAACAAACGAATGGTGGAGGGTATAAAATAGAATTATAGAATATTGGATATTCATTGTGAAGTAACATTTACGGACAGAACAACAATATCGTACCGGGAACAAATAGTATGAAAAAATTGGTTCCAAAAAAATTGAATTTATACTTGTTAGAAAATTTACATATTTCTACTATATTTATCTCTAATTGTAATGTAATGTATATCGCTCTATCAAATAGGCTGCCTGCTTTCTACAAATTCAAATAAATGATACACAAAATGAATTCTCCCCTTGAAAGCCATGTTATATTTAATACAAAAACTAACCAAAATGAATGCAGTCGACACTGTACATCAGCGATTTTATAAAATTCAATAATTAGTCGTCATAAGTCGTCATCATTTTTAATATTTGCGATTTTTCATTTTCAATATGAGGTAAATTGCTCATATATGTTGAGATTTCATGTCCATCAGTGGACACACGTTGAAACCTATATTTGGGGTATTGTAATAAGCGGACAATTGTACGATACCACGAAAAAATGTGTTTAGTCCAACTAGTTGTTATGTTCACGAATGACGTTTTCACAAAAATTTTAATAAATTTTAGAAGCTATGTATATCGAGATCATGATTTAAGATAATATTATACGTAAGTGACCCGCCAACAATACATACATTTTTGGTAGATGTGCGTAAAACAAAGGGATAAACTAAATATTCTTCCAAAAACATTTTGACAGAAAACCCAAAACGATTTATTTTTTAAAATTGTGTTGGTGAATACACATATATCCCGTGGGACTCACTTTGCCTAGCCTTGCATTAAAATTTAGTGGACATACCTTCAGTGGTGATGTTTCCCCTATATGCCTTACTTCCTCCTTAAAAGAATGCTGATACTTTTGAATTCAGACATTAGTCCATATCTAAAAATCTACCGACGTTATTAACGTTGTAAAAGTTTATATTTTTTTCAATTCACCCAATTGTTATGATTTCCAATTGCAGCTTTTTATGATTTCCAATTGCACATTTTTTGCATTATTAATTACTTTGGAATTTCGTTCGTCCGACGTAGTTCGGTAACATTCATATAAATACATATGTTTAACTTGTGTGGTGAAAAACGTCGACCGGGTACGTCGAATTTTAGGTAACGCCTTAGGCAGTGATTTATAAATGAATTAGTAAAGCTAAGAGAAATTGACCCCGATGCTCCTTTTTAACCAATTTAGACCATTTAATTAAAAAATTAAATTAGCCGTGAATCATATGGAACAGAAAATTATTTTAATTTTTCTCTTGAAAAATCTCTTTTTAGACAAAATTCAGCTATCAATGAAAAAGGTTATACCAAATGATTGTTTTTATACCCTACACCACAAGGTGGTCAGGGGATTATTATAATTTGTGCATTTGTTTGTAACAGGCAAAAGGAAACGAGATAGACCCATAGTTCCTTTTGATGATCTGCATAGAATCACATTCTGAGTCGATTTATGCATGTCGGTCCGTCTGTCCATGTATTTTTGTAAACAAAGTACAGTTCGCATTTATTGCCCTATCCAGAGGAAATTTTGCACAAATCATTTGTTTAGCCCAAGGACGAACCCTAATTGGAGATAATCATTTGTTTAGCCCAAGGACGAACCCTAATTGGAGATAATCGGTCAAAATTTAGATATAGCTCCCATATATATCTTCGTCCGATTTGCTTTTTATTGTGCATCAAACGTGTAATATCAGTTCGAATAGTATGGAATTTTGCACGTACGATCAGATTGGACCTGAAAATAAGTATGCAAAATTTGATCGAAATCGGTTCAGATATAGCTATAGCTCCCATAAATATTGTTCATCCGATTTGTTATATTTGTCCTCCGCAGCCGTAATATGCACTCTGTAACAACAATATTTGGGGAAATATATCAAATACAGCTCAGAAATACATTCGCTAAATTTAATCGAGATCGGTTCAGATTTGGATATAGCTCCCATATATAACTTCGTCCGATTTACCTTTGATTGTGCACCAAACATCTAATATTTGCCCAATTGGATGAAATTTGGCACATACGACCGAATTGAGTCTAGAAGCTAGTATGTCAAATTTGGTGAAGATCAGTTCAGATATAGCTATAGCTCCCATATATATTGTTCATCCGATTTCAAATTAATTGTGCACCAAATAGGCAATACAAGTCCCAATTTTAAAGTTACAAATGCTTCAGCATATTTAGTCCTTTGAACTTTAAATAATTAAAATTTTCATAGCGTGTGTGATTGAATTCTCCCATAAGAACTTTTAATTGTTATGCGCAACTATACTAAATTAGCAAAGTGGTGTAGGGTATCATAAAGTCGGCCCCGCCCGACTTTAAGACTTTCTTTACTGGTTTTTTTTGTGTCGCAGTCTTCCTCTTGCAGAGGAAAACGTCTGTACGTTTGATTGTAATTCATAGACTCAAAAACTGCTGAACAGATTTTCCTGAAAATTTCCAATTATATTACAGCATAGCCTGCAAGTAACATAGAGTTTATAAATTTTTGAAATTCCACTTGGAAGGCGAGATAAACATCATCATCATCATCAAAATTCGGTTTCGGAAGGTAATATCTAATGATCGATTACATATATAGTCTTCAAATTTAGAATGCGTAACGGAATTTGGAACAAAAATAAATTTGTCAAATATACATTGAAATCGGTTCAGATTTGGATATAGCTCCCATGTATATTTGCTACAAAAATAAATTCGGCAAATTCTATTGAAATTGTTTGAGGTTCGGGTTTTATGCACCAAACACGATATGTATGTCTGATTCCAATGCAATTCAGAATGTGTAGGGGAATTTGGTGCAAAAATAAATTTTGACAAATAATATTGAAATCCATTGATATTTTGATATGGCTCCCATATATATTTCGACTGATTTCATGTATCTTATGCACCAAACATGACAAGTATATCCGATTCCACTAAAATCTAGAATGTGTGGTGGAATTTGGCAAAACAATTAATTTTCCAATTTATATTGAAAGCAGTTAAGGTTTGGATATATATACGTCCCATATACATTTTCGCCCGATTTCGTATATTTGATGCACCAAATACGCTACGCTTCTCCAATTTCAATGAAATATGGAAAGTGTGACGAAATTTGGTACACAATCTTTTTTTCACTATATATTTAAAGCGGTTCAGATTCGAATAATATATTAATAAGAAACATTGATCCCCCAACGCTTTTGCAATGCCAACAGTTAAATACTACACAAAAATTTAATTAAAAATACAATTATTACGGAGAAGTATGTTGTTACCTTGAATTCTGTAATAGCAACAGAAACACCACTCAACTTGCATGTTCGCGCGTTGGTAGACCGGACGATTTTAATCAAAAAATATAATTGTGTATATAATTTTGAATGCATACAAAATCAAAAGGGGAAGCGAAGCACACAGGGTACAGCTAGTACCTATGAAAATATGGATATGGGTTCGTGCGAATCTGGTTGCTTTTTAAAAAAAATGTCCCTAACATTTATATATCAGTTATAATTCTCGTTTTTCTGCGCCTCTTCTACAATAAAAATGTACAAAAAATGTCCGGCATGGATTCAATAAACAACTTGAGGAACAATGGAAAACATTGACACATTTAAAAAGGACACGAGGGTTTCGCGTCCAACTCAAATAAAGGGGGAAAATATAAAACAACCCCCTCTCTTGAATTGGAAATACCGGATGGTCTAAAGTCAAGCACCGTCGCCACTATCTTTGCGGCCACAAAAAATGGAAAACAATAAAATTTGTTGGTTACATTGTTGTTCTTTTTCAGGCTTTGTCATCCAACAAAAAACAAAGAATAATGCTACACACAACAACAACAGAAACTCGAAAGAGGACCCCCAAACAAAACAAAAAACCTTTCGGTAAATGAGTATTGCAGCGGCTGCTGCTGATGAAGGTGATGATGCTATGGACGCTATCTACTCTCGATGACAATTGGTATGCGGTGGCGATGACAATGAAAAGTCCACGCGCGCACTTTAATTTCCCAGAAACAGAGGAGACAATAAAGAAGACGCTGCCGAGCATTGGCGGCAAAACACGTGATCTCTCCAAATGGTCCAAGAGGTCCATTTGTGGCTTCACGTGTTAGTCCGTGATTCACAGGCTAAACGGAGACCAGACGGAGACCATTGCAGATGTACACAACCAAAATTGTTATCTGTCGGGCATTCATGTGTGTGTGTGTGCATGCTGAGGATATGTCGAATAAGCCACCACATGTGCCACGACAATACATAACAGGAATGGAGCGGGTATATGCCCCGGGTGTAGAGGCCAAGCATGTGCATAAATCATTTGTGGCATGCAGCAACGGAAAAGCAAAATGGGGGTTGATGGCGAGATGCAACGCCACGCACTGGCGTGACGTTGTGTGTGTGCATGTGTGATTCCACACAGCAGATGTTTGATGCCCGAATACAAATGGCGCCTTCGTTTGTGTGCTAAGCTCCGCCTCTTCGTTGGCAAGCCCTCGTCCATCATTTGTCCTCTCCATGCCGTAGGAAGGACAAAGTCAATGATCATCGCCTTGTGTTGTTTGGGAGGATGCAAAGGCTTGCGAACTTCAATTCAATTTCTCATTTATCGCAAACGCTGAATGGATGATCGGCGAGTTGTCGCATTTAAGGATTTGCATTGTTGCTAATCTGCTTGTGCTACTACTGCTGTTGTTTTGTTCTCTCATTCATCGTCGTTCGCCACCAGTTCGGACTGTCATTCAAATTATTTGCAATGGTCACTTGATTTTTGTAGGATTTCGTTTTTCGAAAGCCTTTGAATTTTTCTCCTGAATGCATTTCTCGTGGGCTCCTGGGGTTCTTTTGTCCGGACATTGCCATGTAATCGCTTATTAATATTTACTCTGATTTTGGATTTATTCTTGTTTTTGTTGTCATCGTTTTTAAATAGAAATTATGTCCAGCCATTGATTTTTAATCGTCCTAATCCTGAAAGGCGATCATTATTTTCCATTCAAAATTCTGACACAGTTTTGACACCAACAATGACCTGACCCCTGATGGACCAAGTGTGTGTGTGTGTGAAGCTATTTAGTTGGATGACCACATATGCGTGACCAAACATGTGTGTCCTACCTAAGTGATGGCTGTTGGCTAAATTGTCACGCTGGGTTATTGTTAACAATTTTGAATGGTTTTAGGGAATAGGGAGATTAAGTCCATTGTTAAGGCGATGTCAACGATTCCAGAAGCCGAAGGAAGAAAATAAAATTAAAATGTTTAATATATTCCGAAACATTTAAATAAATTAATTTATAAGATTGTGACCTTTCTAATCGATAAAAAATAATTATACATTTTAATCATTATTTGAGTCATGTAATTGACTAACTCAGAGGTACTGTAACTTTAAATCGAATCGAAAAGTATGGGTTGCGCAGATATATATGATCTTCAAAACAGATCTTTTGTTAGCAAAAATGTTTCTATGTGTGAAATTTGATGAGAGTCGGATGATTATTTCGCTTTTTTTGAGCGTTTTGTTTTCCAAATTTAATCCCATATAGGGGGGAGGTACCAGAAGAAATGTCCCTATATCTACCATCTTTATAACAGATCTTGTAGGGATGGAAATAGTGAGATGCACCATGTCTGAATTGAATCGGATGGTTATTTCGCATTTTATGAGCTTCGTCGCTACTCAAAATGTTGACCCTTTGTGGGTAAGGTTCCAGAAGAAGTGGAACGATATATTCCGTATTCACAGCAGATTTTGTGTTAGCAGAAATAATGGGATGTGTGGAAGTTTATTTCGGATTTTGTAATCGTTTTTGTTATTTGAAACTTTGACCCTTTGTGGGGGATGTACCAGAAGGAATGGTTCCATCTTTACCATTTTTATTACAGATCTTGTGCTAATAGAAATATTGAGATGTGCCAAGTCTGAATGGAATTGGATGTTAGTTTCACGATCTACGAGCTTCAGGGATAATTAAAATGTTGACCCTTTCGTGGGGGAGGTCCCAGAAAGAGCCAGCCAGCAGAAAGACGGACGGACATCGTTAGATCGACTTCAAATGTCCTGAAACGGATTTGGTCCAAAGAGACCTGGGGTCTAAAATCGTGTTTTTCGATGAGGCACATCTTCGCCCTATTAATGATATGTACCCTCTCTAGCCATATGATTTTTAAGAGCTATAAAAAAGTTGTTCAAAATTCCAGAAAAATAAATGAAATATTTGCAGATTATTTCATTATTTCAAATTTTTCATCCGTTTAGTCCAATTTTGGCATACTCTTTCGAACATTTTGGCTGGTATCTCATGACTAAATTCTTCAATGTTGTCTTCCAATGCGTCAATTGAAGCTGGCACATCTGTATAGACATGGGTTTTAACATAGCCCCACCAAAAAAGCCGGTACTCGCACGTTCGAGGCTGCCAATTGACCGGTCCCAAACGTGAAATAAATTGTTCACTAGCAACAGAGACCTTAATATCAAATTTCGGATTCCTGCATTACCCCTTCACTCAAGTACTATTTAATACTTTTCGTGCAATTATAGTACACATTTCCAAAACCACCTAAAAATCTTAATTCAGATAGCAACACAGACCTCAATATCAAATTTCGGGATTCCACCTCTATCTATACACCAAATAGCAATTTTAGTACCATTTAGTACTTTTCGTACAATTATAGTATACATTTCCAAAAACAGCTGAAAGTCATAATTCCAGATAGCAACAGAGACCTTAATATCAAAATTTGAGGATTCCCGCCCTATCTCTTCGCCCAATACCAAATCCAATTCTATTTAGAACGTTTCGTACAAATTTCCAAACCTCGGCCAAATCTCAAAGACAGATACCATCAGTAATCTAAATATCAAATTTCAGAATTTTATCTTTATTCCTTTACCCAGTATCAAATATTGTACCATTTAGGACTTTTCGTGCAATTACAGCACATATTTCCGAAACCACGGCCACATATATAGGCTACACATGAACAGCTAACCTAAAACTACATTTCAGATTTCAAGACCTGTCTGTTCACCCAATACTAAATTGTACCAAATATAGTACAATTTAGTACTTTTTGTGCACTGTAGTACAGATTTCTATAGCCTACTCTTTATCACAAACCTTCCACCAACAGGGATCACAATACAAAATTTAACAAGTAAAAAAGCAGTAAGTTCGGCCGGGCCGAACTTTGAATAACCTCCATCATTTGGAACGAATTAGAAAATTTAAAAAAAAAATAAAATCCATTATTTTTTTTTTTTTAATCTTTACAATATCTAATATAGGAAGATGCCGATATATGGGTGTATATATGATATTGTGGACCTATTAAGGCAAATCTATGTCTGGGTGTAAAATACTCACAAGGAACTCCTTGTGTGGATTTTTTGTGGAAGGTACCGTTATATGAGGACTATACGATATCATGGACCGATATAGCCCATCTTCGAACTTGGAATTGACCTGCCTGCAGACAAGATTTTAGCTTCCCATCTTAATTCGTTTTGACGTGATTACAACAGACGAAAAGGACTAAATCGTCTTAGAATTTTACGCTGATCAAGAATATATTTCTTGGGTCTAAAATGATTATTTCGATGAGTTACAAACGGAATGACGAACTTAATATACCCTCCATACTATGTATGGTGGAGGTTATAAAAAATGACAGCTGCATCCATGCTCTCTAAACCAAACTGTTACTAATTTAGTACCATTTAGTACAGTTCGCACACTTAGCACACGTTTCCAAAACTAGCATCGTACATCAATCTTGATTCTCAAATCAAATTTTAAGTTTTTAGCTCTATCGGTTCACATAATACCAAATGGTCCAATTTTAGAATTTTAGTACCATTTTACAGTTTTAATAATCTTTAAGTTCGAATTTCCAAAAACCCTTTGGTACATTTATGCTCCACTCCATCAGTGATTATCATTCCAAATTTCAGAATTCTATCTCATTCCGTTTGTCCAATACAAAGTATTCAATTGTTTGTATATTTTAGTACGTTTCGTACACTTTTAGTACAAATTTCCCAACATTCTCAGATTCAAAATTGATTCTCATTAAATCAGTCAGTTATTTCACGTTGAGTAATCCACCTTTTCAGATATTTCGACTCCAACAGAACCAGGACTCAAAATTTTGATGTAATCTATTATTTTCCTGTTTTCAAGAATTTTAGAATATTTTTTTTTCAATTTACAAATAATTTGCCTTTTCCACAGAATTATCACTTTTCATATTTTTTGGGATAATATTCAAATCGCCGAATATATCTCAATTTGCCATGTAACACGCTTTAGGGATTATGACAGATTTAAACGGGAAGCAAATCACAAATCTACTTAAACGCCTAATCTCCGAACGGGCACACGAATGGTAATCATTCTAGCGTTTCTGTGACAGTTGTATTTGTGATCTGAATATTTTAAATTGTCAAACAGACATTGGCCGGCCGATGTCTTAGCCCGATTATGAATTGCGCATTGAAACGAGAAAGGTTTTCTAAAACTCTGCTGGAAAGTAAAACAAGTAAAGCGGTTCACGGCATTGTCAACACCTCAACGGGAACAATGACAGCATGAATGAGCCAACATAAGTGCTTCGGTAGCACTCATCAATAAGCGAACGCACCAAAATCGACTCGAAACTGATTACAAAAGAGGTCGTTCGGTCTGTTCGCTCTTCAATGGAAAGTCAAATGCAAATTTCCAAAGGTTAAGTTCTTCATTGTCTTCGGCAGACAATTTTCCCTTTCGAGCAACGAGCCCTTTCACACTTAACGCATTGTGAATTGAATGGAATGGGCGAAGCGATGAATGGATGAATGAAGAGGAAAGGAAGCAGGAACCCAACAGAGAGTCGAAATGAATTCATCAAACAAGCGGGCGAGCAAATCCTCCTTGCACTCGGCCATTGTTCGTAAAGTACTTTACACCCGAAATGACTTCCTACCGAGTAATTATTCGGAGAATTATGCAGCACCTCCGATGCCAGGGGTAAGGTGGCCAGAAGAGGTGACACAAAGGTGCAAATAATAACCGATAAATTTTCGCTTTGGAAATCCGTTAACAATGTAACGACATGTGATGACCTAAAGATGCATTTAAGACCGGGATAAGTTGTCATAAGGAAATCCATCATCATTGCCAGCACCATCGCCATCCGATTGTTGTTGTCATCCTCATGATGCATGATCATACAAAATGATTGTTTATTGCCAAATGGTTTCAGAAAAATGTGAAATTCAAAAAATTTCATGAAAAGCGGATCATCGCAAGGCAAAGGCCAAAGCATGAAATTTCCTTCAAAAGAATTAGCCTCGACACAACCTTTTGGGCCAATCAAACAAACATTGTCAGGGCTAATTGGAAGACGATCGATGAAGTAGTTGATTCTTCTGAGTAAGGGATAGAATGGCGGAATCAATTGCTAGTTCTGTAAAATTCCAGAGATGCTGAGATGAGAATTATTTATATTTAAACCAGTAAGGAAAATTCAAAAGTGGGGAGGGCCGACTATATGATACCCTGCATCATTACGCATATTTAGTAGAGCTCCCATAACAAAAGAATTTATTTGAAGGAGATTATACCACCTATCAAGATTTGGTTTTGGGGCAGTTGTAAATCGGTTCAGAGGGCTGCATCTGATATCTGATAAACATAATTTGTGTCGGGTGCATATTACGAATGTGGGGGACTTAAATAAACCTATATATGCTAGCTATTGCTATATCTGAACCGATTTTCTCCGAATTCGATGTACTTGCTTTTAGACTGAATTCGGTGAGATGTACCAAAATTCAGGTCATTTGGGCTGATATTAGCCATTTAGTGCACAATAGACCTGATATCGGATAAACATATATATGGACCGATCTCGATAAAAGTTGACAGAGGTATTTTTGAGCAGTATCTGGTATCTGGTACCAAATATCATTCTTCTGGAGTGCATATCACGCATGTGAGGGAAAACCCCAAATCGGATAAAACCGATTTTCTGAATCGGGTTTTTTCAAATTTGATTTACTTGCTTCTAGACTGAATTCGGTCGGATGTTCCAAAATTCAAGTAATTTGTACCGATATTGGCCATTTGGTTCACAATTGACCCCAAATCGGTTAAAGATATATGGGAGCTATATCTTAACCTGATCCGATTATCACCGAGACATAATACCATTACCACTATGTGGTGTAGGATATACAAATCCACATTGTTACTACACCCAAATAACGGAACTTTAACATTTTTGGCGATTTTGAAGAAATGCGAGTTTGCAAATAGTGAAGAGTATAAAAAGTCCGGTCCGGTCGAACTTATTGTCGTTTTTACTTCTTTTAATTACATTTACATTTTCTTTATACATTTTTTGAGACGTTTTTCTCGGTCAATCTTAATTTTGCTTACTTTTCTCTCTGTTTCCTACTCGCTCCCTTAAGACCCCATGCAAAACTACTTTCCCATCTTATCTCGACCATCCATTAGATGATACATGTTATGGCTGGAAAGCCCAAAGGCTCTTTCATGTTGTCATCCCACATCATTAAAAGGTCATCCACGTGCGACCTAACCTTCGGCGTGGCAGACAGATATCGTTCAGTCACTTCTTTGTTGACGGAAAGAAATGTTACAGACATTAAAGGTCTGTCAAAATCTTCGCCAAATTTATTTGCTCCATACTCCGGCCCATTATGAAGTTTGGATATTCAGTGTTTTTTATGCCAGCCCATGTCAATTTGATGTTCATCCAAACATACATTCGTACGTATGTACCTTTGTGATATCTCATCCATCAATTTTTGCCGAATTGCGAAAGCGTCCATTGTGGGTGATGGAACTAATTCATCAATCGAAATGTATTGTTCGATTTTTTAACGGTAAAAACGGAGAAAAATCACCCAAAAATGGTTGGCAAATTTGGGGATTTTTTCGCTGAAACAATCAGTGAAAGTGAGTTGCGGCACGAGAACAGCGAACACGTCACGTGGAAGTGGCAACTCATTAAAAAAGGACGCCAATCAATCAAGGTGAGTTTGACACTATTGCGGCCAACACGAAAATTGTGCACCGAAATTGCATCAAAAACTAGGGCACTCGAGTTAACTTCCGTACCGCCGACAAATAAGAAAACAAGAATTATTCTGTTTTAGATGCCAAATACAACTAATGCTTTATTCAAAAAATTCTTATATTTAAGCGATTTTACAATTATTGATTTTTCTTAGAGTTAACAAAGAACAAAGGAACATAAAATCTAGAGCTATCAAGAAAAATACTTAAGCTAAAAATTTGTATTGGGTACAGTAAAAGTAAACATTTCTTTTTGGGTTATTTCCGTCATAGTTTTATTACTAGTGTTGTTATTGTGATGTTGAAGTGGAGAATTATTGCTGACGAAATAATGTCAACAATATTGGTGTTAGCTCTTTGGTGCTTATGACAATGTTGTAACTAATAATGATGTTAATAATAATGATATTAATAATAATGATGTTAATAATAATGATGTTAATAATAATGGTGTTAACAATAATGATGTTTTTAATAAATGAGGTTGTGGTTGAAAATAATGAACTTAATAATAATGTTGTTTATTGGTGGCTGTAGGTAACTCCTCCCTCTCCAGAATGAAGTGAGGGCCAAAGGGGCTTCGGATCATTTGTGGCCAGAACTTCATTATTGTTGTGGGTTATGGAGTAGATTAATTTTATAGGCTTTCTTATTACTAATATTATTGATAATATTATGATTATAGAACTAATTATACCAAATGCGGAATAAGAAATTGTTTTGTAATTGTCAGAGTCTGTTTGAAGAAATTCGATATTTGCTTTATTTTGGAATCTGTATTGATCTAGTTTGGGTAATGTTAGTTCGTCTCTTATGGAGAGTGTTGTAATATTGTTTGAGAAGCTAGTTTGGAAGGTTATTGTGCTAATGTTTTCTTGGTGAATATTCGGTTTATCTGTATACCAGACATTATTAAATAAGATTTTGCATTCATTAAAATTAATAACAGAGGAAGACTTGATTGGTAGACTCTTAGTTACGTTGTTACATACTGTGGTTATGTTTCCTATTGGAGGGTTTATAAGCACTAGGTAATTTGGTTCTGGATATATTATGTCCGTAGTTAATCCTATGTCTCTAAGGTGACATGCCACCGTTTCTTCTCTAAGCAAAATTGATTTTAGGCAATCTCTATTTCTTTCGTATTGAGTTTCATAGTTGCAGTAAAATTTTTGTTCTATTTGTTTGCATCGGTTGTCGAAAAGATAAAGGTTATCATTGTTTATTAAAGCGTATTCACCGGTTATTATTTCTAAGGTGTTATTTATGGGGGTTTTGATTATGTGTAATAATTTAAATAGTTCATTAGAAATTATAGGAATTTGTATGTCAAATATTATGTTTGTGTCGTTATAATATGCTGTCAGTTGTAGTAATTCATATATATGTTCTGGTGATATAATGTCCGTTGCATTGTTAAGTATGTTGTGTATTTCATTCAGTTCGTCAGTAGTTAATATTAATTTTGGGACGGTGTTAAGCCTTGCTAATACTACTGATTCTGCGATATCATTAAGGTGGTCGGTAAGTATATCTATGTTAAAACTGATTTGAAGTAAATTTTGCATTTGGATTATTGCATTAACCGAGGGGTTTATGGCATTTCTTGTCTGGTTTTGAATCATCATTATAGAACGTTCTATTAGGTTTTGTTCTTCATTTATGTGATTGGTAATGTTTTCGAATCTTGTTATCATTTTGTTATTTAACATCATTTGGTTTTTAAGCGTTGTTTTTATTTGGGTATTTCCTCTAGTTAAATTGTCAATGTTTTTATTTAGTTCTTCTGCATCTTTGTAGTCCATATTTCCTGTTATGAATTTGATTGCTGATCCTAAGGCATTTACAAGTCCCCGTTTTTTCCTATAATTTGGGGTTAATATATCCAATTTGGCTGAGAGATTATTCAGTTTCAGTTTCGTAGTTCTAAGTTGTGATGCTGTAAATCTTGCCTCCTCTATTCGATCCAAAGTTTGCTTTATAGTGTTAATATTGTCGTTATATGTTTTAAGGTTAATAACATGGATTAGATGTTGAAAGTCTGTGATTAATTTAGCATCGCCTAGTTGTAGTGGTATAAGTCCCTGAGTCTGCGTTATGTTTGTTATTGTGACGTCGGATTGTACAGGTACGAACCTAAAAGACAAATAGAAGTCAGTTTATGTAAGACGTTTTCTTTTAATTTTGGCTTTATGTAGTTTTTGGTTATTTGACGTTATCAGCGTCACTTTCTTGTTTTCCTTGAGTACCCTCTTTGAGAAGCGAGGGGTCATTTTGTTCCTCCCTGATTCCCTTCTGTATATTGTCTGGTTTTCAGTTAAATCTTCTGGTTCTTCCCTATTTGCGTTTAGTTTTTTTATACGTTTGTCAGTGTCCATGGATAATTTATCTTTAATAATTTTGTGTAAGTCATTTTGAAATTCTTGTAGTCTATTTAAGTAGTCATGTTCAGAGTTATAGCTTAATGTCTTTTCGAAGTTATAAGTCCTACCATAGAAGAGTTCAAATGGGGTTAAATTTGTAGCACTATGGATTGCGTTGTTATAGGTAAAAATGACTTCTAATAGTATTTCGTCGTGATTTAGTGGTATTTCTGATGACTTATACTTTTCGTAAACTATTCTGTAGGTCTCGGTAATGGTTGAATGTAATCTTTCTACGGGAGAGTTTCCTGTACTTTGATGAAATGATGTATAATGTAAGGTTATCTGATGCATTTTACAAAAATCTTTTATAATGGATGCATTAAATTCAGCGCCCTGATCACAAACAATTTTCTTGGGTATGCCGTGTAGGCTTATGAAATGTTTGAAACTTTTCAGAATTGATAGGCTATTCCTAGAGTCTAAAGAGTAAGCGGCTGCAAATTTAGAAAATTTGTCTATGATGGTAAGTATATTACGCTTGTTTATACAATAGATATCTGTGTGGATAATATCCAGTGGTTTTTCGGGAATTTCAGGTTTTTGAAATTTGGGTTTTGGTGGTTTCCTGTCATATTTTAAAGTTTGGCATGTATGACAATGATTAATACAATTTTGTATTTTGTTTTTCATGAAAGGGAAGTAGTACTCTCGTTTTAAGTGTGCATATGTCTCTTGAATACCTCTATGGTTATGGTTCATATGGTATTCATTAATTATTTTGTCTTGCTCATCAATGGTTCTTATGTCTTGTAGAATGTCCATGCATCGTACTAACTTAAATAGTTTGCTGTTTGCAAAGTATTTTGAGTAGGTGCTTTGAATTAATTTAAATGTATCGTCATCTGCCATAAGCGCAGAGACTTTATTTGGTGTTATATAAATTTGGAAAATGTTAGTCAATGTTTGTTCGTCGTACTTTTCTCTACGTATAGTCTTGCGTATTTTATTTTTAAATATTGTTTCTAAGGTTATTGGTGAGCCACCGATTTGAGTTTGAAATATAATTTGAATATTAAATTCGTTAATTGGTCTTTCTGATATCGGTATTCCATCGTCAACATTTTCGTCGGAGGAATGGATTGTTGTTCCTTGTGTACCATGGTTTGAGATGTTATCAACTGAATTAGTGTTTATATCGACATGTTCATTTACAGATAGATTGTCTAATTTAATACGACTTAGTGCGTCTGCGTTAGTATTTAATTTTCCTTTTTTGTAGATAATTTCATAGTCATATTCTTCTAGTTTTAATCTCCAGCGGATTAATTTTGAATTTGGTTCTTTTAGACTCATGATCCATGTAAGGGGCCTATGGTCGGTAATTATTTTAAATTTCCTTCCAAAAAGGTATGGCCTGAAATATTTTGTCGCCCATACGATAGCAAGTAATTCTTTTTCTATCGTCGAGTAATTTATTTCGCTATTCGATAATGTACGACTTGCGTAACATATAGGCTTGTCACTACCTATTGGTCCTTGGGAAAGTATTGCTCCTAAAGCAAAGTCGCTAGCGTCGGTGGTTAAATTAAATGGTTTTGAAAAGTCAGGATATTGGAGCAGTGGGTCGTTCATTAAAAGATTTTTGCAAGTAGCAAATGCTTAAGACATTCTGTGAGGGGTTTCGTTAATTTCGAGAAATCTTGAATAAATTTCCTGTAATAACCTAGTAGTCCTAAAAATGATTTTATTTGTTTTTGTGTTTTTGGTACGGGGAAAGCTTTTATGGCATGAATTTTATCAGGGTTGGGTTTAATACCATCAGTGGAAATAACATGTCCGAGAAAAGAACATTCTTTCTTTAGGAATTCTGATTTGTCCAGTTGTATCTTAAGATTGGCTGTACGTAATTTACCGAGTACTTTTTTCAAGTGTTGTATGTGCTCCTCTAAGGAAGTTGAATATATAACTATGTCATCTAAATATACAAGGCAGACTGTCCCGATCAAGTCATTTAATACATTGTCCATTACCCTTTGGAAAGTGGATGGAGCATTTTTTAATCCAAAAGGCATCCTTACGAATTCATAGTGACCTCTATCGACAGAAAATGCTGTTTTACCAATATCTTTTGGGTGCATTTCGATCTGGTGAAAACCGCTAGCTAAATCTAAAGTTGTGAAGTAGAGACTTCTCCCCAATTTATCTAATATGTCAGTTATGTTGGGTATGGGATATTTATCAGAAACAGTTTTCTCGTTTAATTTGCGATAATCTATAACAAGTCTCCATTTTTGTATATTGCTCGAGTCTAATTTTTTTGGTACGATCCATATAGGAGCACTCCATGGTGAAAACTTCTTCTAATTACACCTTGTTGCAACATTTTATCGATTTGTTTGCGTATTTCCTCTTTGTGTATGTAAGGGTACCTGTATGATTTTGTAAAAATGGGTTTGTCGTCAGTTGTCCTTATTTGGTGTTTGATTTGATTCGAGAATGTCAATTGTTCTTCCTCCTTGAAAAACACATCTTCAAAGCATTTGCAAACCTTCAGCAAAGCTTGTTTTTCCTCTTTATTAAGATGACCGGTCCTTATCGAATCTAAAATGTCATGATTATCATTCATACAGTTGTGTTCTAAACTGAAGTTATTAACTTCGATGTAATTCTGGTCGTTGTATGGTGTCGTCTTTATTGGTTGTTCAATGTATGCAATTTTATCATGTCCAGAAGTATTAACTATTTCCACAAGGCTGTACCACTTTTTAGAATGATACAGTCCCTCTGAAATAAAGAGGTCGGAACCCAAAAAAGTCCTTGGGAGAAAAAAGCTACCATTTTGTGTGTCTACCGGTACATTAATAACAACTCTGGAAGAGCTTGGAATAATGAATTTCTCAGAAGTAAAATTGGGTTTGAGATGAATAGGTATGATGGCTTGACTTGTTACTAGAGTTTTGTTACCTAGGTCTATTTTAGCTTTGAGAAAATCTAATATGTCCAATCCTATTAGTCCATCGAAATAGTTGTGAAATTTGAAGACAAAAAATTCTGTATCTCCTTTTTGTTTGAATTCCGTAAATAAGGGTAGTTTAATTTTTTTGTCCAGTGAGTGTTTAGTTAAAATTGTTGTGATTGTAATTGGTTTGCAAGTCATACACTCTTCGTCATTTACAAATTCTGGGTTTATGAATGATGACGATGCTCCAGTATCTATTAAAAATTTCAGGGGTCTACCAAATGGGGAGGATATGTTAATATAGGGTAATGTGTGTCCATGTTTGTTAATATCTAAGTATCCCGTTGGTGTGGGTAGGCATTCATATGAAAATTTTCATTATCAACTATTACATTTTCGTATTCCGTTCTAATACCATTATTTTGTTGGTCTTTTAGATCGTTCATGTCATTATCATCATTTTGATGATAAGTGTAGTTTTGTTCGAAGTCATTGTCATGTGTTTGTCCGTGGTAATATCCGTCTAGATCATTATGGTAAGCTTGAGACACATTGACGTTGTTTAGGTACGATGTCTGTCTCGTTTGTGTAGTCATAGGTTTTCTTAAATGACTATAACCAGAACTAACATCCATTGGTTCTGGTGGTGGTAAGGGTTTGGTCGTAAGCTGTTGCTGCCTGAAGTTGCTGAATTTGCTCTGTCCGGACCCATTGTGAGAAAAGGTATTTCCATTAGGTGCTTGAGGTCCCTTTTGTGAAAATGCATTAGTTATTGGATTATATTGATTTCTTCCCTGAGTATTAACCGTGTTTTGGAATCTATTTATATTGTTTTGTGCGTAATGGTGAATTTGTCCGTGTGTAAATCTATGTGTGTTATTCATATTTGGTTGGTAATTACGAGCAGGGGCATAATTCCGTGTATTCTGTCTATACCTTGGTTGGTAGAATGGTTGGTTGTAAGTAAGTCTCCTTGAATATTGTATATTTTGTTCCTGAATGCAGAATGTTAATGCTTCATCTAATGAATCGGGTCTCATAGACCTAATCATTGAGCCAAGGGGTTCTCGGAGGCCTATTAAGAATGCATCTAAGCACATTTTAGCGTTAAATTCGCGCCTCGAGTTTATGACATGTTTGTTAGTTTCATGAATTGATATATTATTATTTATTGCTGCCTGTAGCTCTATAACTGAACCATAAAATTCTTGCACAGTCTGATTATTTTGTCGTAAATTGTGGAGTTCACGCACAAGGGAGGTTTCACTCCTTTTATCCGAATATTTAAGTATTAGATTCGCTTTAATTACCTCCCAAACTAACGGAGTACCGGATGAATTAAGTACTTCATTAGCTTCTCCCACTATTTTGTTTCTGATGGCTCTAAGCACTACTGTTGCTTGGTTAGAACCATCGATATTCGCTAATATTCTTAAAATCTCTTCAACGTTTTCTAAAAAATCATTTAGTTGCCTTGGATTTCCATTAAATGTTGGTAAATCTTTTACGGCATCTGGAATTTTTAATGTTTCGTATGCTTGAGAGGATTGTGACGGTTGTTGAGATTGTAGCGCCTGAGGGGCACTAATGTCATTAACGGTAGTCATTTCTTGTTGTTCCGGTATTGCAGTTAAGTATCGAATAGAATATGGTCTTGGTCTTAGTCTTCGCATTTAATATAATTACCCTTTTTATTGATTTGAGATATTTTGATTAGCCTTTTTCTTTATAATTGAAATATTTCTTTGCTTATTTCTGTTTTATATTTTATAAAGTAATATAATAGTGATAAATATTATAATTTTCTTAAAATAATTACCCTAGTATTATCATAATAAATAATTTCATTGTTGATTTCCAAGGTTTTTATCTGCTTCTTTCCTCCGATGAGACCTGTATAAGTTGCTTGTAGATATGGACTGCTTCAGGACTATTTCTTGTTCTTCACTTGTAGTTGTTGTTTGTTGTTTTAATTGTTGCTGGTTTTTTTTTTTTTTTTTTTTTTTTTTTTTTTTTTTTTTTTTTTTTTTTTTTTTTAGTTTTTTTTTTTTTTCGTTTTTGTTACGGTTGTTGTTATTGTTATATGTTATTAACTTTTTAATTGTTATTTTTAGTTGATTTTCCTTTTTTTTTTTTTTTTTGATCTTCACTGTATTGTTATTTGTTTTTGTTAGTTGGTTTTTTTCTTGTTTTATCTGATCTGATCCACTATGACCGTATTATTTGTTGATATTCCTTCAACGATTTTCATTAAATATTTATTCCAACCAAAAAGATATTCATTCTCTCCGGATGGTAATATTTGTTGATATTCCTTCAACAAAATATTATTTATGAATTTATATATATTTTTTATTTAAGATATAATTTGTTGATATTCCTTCAACAATTTTTATTAAATATTTATTCCAACCAAAAAGATATTCATTCTCTCTGGATGGTAATATTTGTTGATATTCCTTCAACAAAATATTATTTATGAATTTATATATATTTTTTATTTAAGATATAATTTGTTGATATTCCTTCAACAATTTTTATTAAATATTTATTCCAACCAAAAAGATATTCATTCTCTCTGGATGGTAATATTTGTTGATATTCCTTCAACAAAATATTATTTATGAATTTATATATATTTTTTATTTAAGATATAATTTGTTGATATTCCTTCAACAATTTTTATTAAATATTTATTCCAACCAAAAAGATATTAATTCTCTCTGGATGGTTATGTTTGTTGATATTCCGTCAACAAAATATTATTTTTGATTTTAAATATATATTTTTATTTAAGAGATATTCCTTCTCTTCTTATAGTAAATTGTTGATATTCCTTCAACAAAATACTATATTGTATTGGCACTTGATTTTCTCGGTTGTACGGACGTAGGTTCTTTTTTTTCCGATTGTTGGCGCACGATTTTTCTCCTTAAGGATTACTTGATATACCGTCAAGCCTAATTAATTTAATATATTTTTTCTTCACCAAATTTTTCTCAAAAAAAAATTTTATGTCCTTTAAAGGATAGTTCACTGTTTTTTCCACAATTAACTTGTCACTGTTTTTTTTTTTTTTTTTTTTGGTTTTTTTTTTTTTTTCTGTTTTAAGGATACATTTATTTAATTATATTTTTTCACTTGAGAAAGACCGCACCAACAATGGCCGTACGACTGCGCCAGTTAACTTCCGTACCGCCGACAAATAAGAAAACAAGAATTATTCTGTTTTAGATGCCAAATACAACTAATGCTTTATTCAAAAAATTCTTATATTTAAGCGATTTTACAATTATTGATTTTTCTTAGAGTTAACAAAGAACAAAGGAACATAAAATCTAGAGCTATCAAGAAAAATACTTAAGCTAAAAATTTGTATTGGGTACAGTAAAAGTAAACATTTCTTTTTGGGTTATTTCCGTCATAGTTTTATTACTAGTGTTGTTATTGTGATGTTGAAGTGGAGAATTATTGCTGACGAAATAATGTCAACAATATTGGTGTTAGCTCTTTGGTGCTTATGACAATGTTGTAACTAATAATGATGTTAATAATAATGATATTAATAATAATGATGTTAATAATAATGATGTTAATAATAATGGTGTTAACAATAATGATGTTTTTAATAAATGAGGTTGTGGTTGAAAATAATGAACTTAATAATAATGTTGTTTATTGGTGGCTGTAGGTAACTCTCGTGATGGTATCATCTGTGTATGTATGTATGTATGTATGTTTGTATGTATGTATCTTCGATGTTGTTGAGAGAGACATAGAACGGTTTTGATTTTCGATACGTTTTTTTGAGATCTTCATAGAATCGTTTTCTGAATCGATTCATGCATGTCATGCGTCTGTCTGACCATGTATTTTTGTGAACAAATTGCAGGTCGCATTTATTATCCGATTGAGATGAAATTTTCCAAACAATATTTGTTTGGTCCAAGGACGAACCCTATTGAAATTGGTGATAATCGGATCAGATTTGGATATAGCTCCCATATCTATATTCAACCTACTTCCGATTAATTGTGCACCAAATGACCGACATAAACCCAAATGACCTGAATTTTGTAACATCCGACCGAATTCAGTCTAGAAGCAAATACATCCAATTTGGTGAAAATCGGTTCAGATATAGCTATAGCTCCCATATATATGTTTCATAAAGTCCCTCAAATGCGTAATATGGACTCCAAAAGAATAATATTTGGTACCAGACATCAGATACAACCCAGAAATACCTCTGTCAAATTTTATCAAAATCGGTTCAGATTTGGATATAGTTCCACTATATATATTTTAAATCCGATTTCAGGTTTATTGTGCAAATAATGGTTAATATCAGACCAAATGGAGTTAACTTCAGGACGAATGTTTTCATTTTGTGGAATTCGGTTCGGATATATTTTTTTAATATTTTTTTAATATAATCCTTCTCGAGGTGATATCATGCACTCTATAGCAATGTTATTTGCGTTCAGTTAAAATCGATTCAAAATTGGATATGCCTCCCATAAATAAGCTCCCTCTGAAACCAAAGTATAACTGTTCTAAAGCCAAATGTTGCCACCTATCAACATGATCTACTTCATATAAATTCTTTTGTTACGGGAGGTCTGCTAAATATGCATAGTGGTGTAGGTTATCATATAATCAGCCCCGTCCGACTTTTGATTTTTCCTTACTGTGTTTTCTTTTTTTGAGTGGTTTAAATCGGATTTTTCGTGGATAGCCCGAACCATTAAATTACAGCTGATTTGTTTGGAAATAAGATGAAAAATGTTGAAAGGGTCTATACCTAAATTTGGAGCGTCATATAACATTTCCAATACCATACGAGTACTACTTAGATATGATATCAAGGCTGTATCTGTTTTCAATAGATATGGCTAATGTTAGGCTAGTCGTGGATATATGCATATATATAGAGGGTAATTTTTAAGAGCTGCATTATTTGAACATGCAAATGTTGACCTCGACTGCGCCTCAAATGAACTATCCTCTTACTCCAATTTTTGCATACTCTTTCCAACGTTTCGGCAGGTATATCACGGTTAGTGCTTCAATATTATTTTCCAATACCTGAATTGAACGGGCTAGTTTATATAGTCACGAGCTCTAGCATAGCCTCATAAACAATCGTATAAAGGCGTTAAATCGCACAAACTAGGCGGCCAATTAACTGGTCCCGAACTAGAAATAAAATGTTCTCCAAATTCGTCAAAAAGTCCATTGTTGCGAAGACTGGGTCGTGCTCTTGCATTTTGGGCAAAATAAGTTGTATATCATCACCGCTCACCGTTCACGGTTAGGTTTCGATTCGCATCTTTGAAGATGTGCGGTATAATGATGCCAAGAGACCATAGATCGCTCCCTACTTTTTCTTAACGCATTTGCAGCTTTCTCAATATTTCTCTCCGATCTTTGCTCCATAATCGACTCTTCTTCTCTTTTTACGTACCCATCGAGCCAAAAAGAAGCTCCGACGCCGAACACTCTCTTCGCCCGATGAACACGCATTTTGGCAATAGCATCCAATGATTTGCAAGCGCTGTTCGTTTTTAAGCCGCATCATGGTTAAATTATAGACCAAACTGAAAATGTTTCGCAGTGAAGCCAAAGAAGACACGTACATGAGCTGTTCAAACCACTGTTGCCAAAAAGATAATAGCCGACGAATATTTCGGGCAAGACCTACATAAGGTCGACCGAGAAGACTGCATTTGATAACAATTTGTCAATAAATTTGGTAGTTTTTGCGCTATTGTGGTTTGGCTCTCCTTGAATTTCAAATAAAAATATGTCTTTTGGCCCTACTTCAGAAACTACTATTTTTCATTTTTTCGATGTCATAAAGGGAAAAGCGGTTATGATAGTAAACAAATTTAGATTCGTGCAGTTCTGCAACAGATTATAAATAACCCCCCCCCCCCCCCCCCCCCCTTAATGTTGGACGATAAATAATTGGAGGGACTAGGGCATCTCAGAATTGAACTGTGCCAAAATCAGCACAATGATAGGTTCGAATCATAACCCAATAAAAACACAAGTCAGCAAACAATTGTTACTCGATTTTACTCTTAGTGTAAACAATTACTCTATTTCGAACTTTGTTACTCCTATTTTTATACTCTCCACCATAGTATGGAGGGTATATTTTTTATTTTGTCATTCCGTTTGTAACACCTCGAAACATACATTTTAGACCACATAAATTCTTGATCAGCATAAAATTCTATGTCGATTTAACAATGTTCGTCCGTCTGTCCGTCTGTGGAAATCACTCTAGCTTGCGAACGAAATGAAGTAAGTTGATAAAAATTTACTCAAATGTGTATTATGTCTGCAGGAATTTTGGTATTGAAAATGGGACATGTAGGTTCACGTTTTCGTATAGGCCCCATATAACGGTACATCCAATATTCGGTATTTTGATGATTTTAGCGACATTATATACCAGAACTATTTCAAATTTAGTATTTGAAGTTCGTAAGGAATACTACACCCTATGACAGAAAATTGTCTGTGCAGGTCCACGTCTTCGTATAGCCTCCATATAAAGGTACCCCCGATATACGCTATTTTGATGATTTTAGCGACATTATTTACCGGAATTATTTCACAGTTTCTATTTGAAGTTAGTAATGGATACTATAGCCTATGTCAGAAAAATTTTTGTGGTGGCTCATGACAAAAGTTGCGTATGCAGGTCCACGTCGTCGTATAGAACCTAATATACGGCTACATTCGGTATTTTTAAGATTTTAACAGAATTTTTAATGGATTTTAATTTTTTGAAAATTGCCAAATTGGTACCAATTGGTGGAGGGTATTCAAAGTTCGGCCCGGCAGAAATTACAGCTTTTTTACTTGTTTATACCCTCCACCTTGAAAAGGAGGGTATATTAATTCACTCCGTTTGTAAGATCCCTAAATATTCGTCGTAGGCCCCATAAAGTCGAGTTAACGATGTCCGTCCGTCTGTCTGTTGAAATCACGATACGACCCACATTATATGACGTAGAGCTTCAACATTTGGCAGAACAATTTGTATTGTATCTATGATTTTTATACCCTCCACCATACTATGGAGGGTATATTAATTTTGTCATTCCGTTTGTAACTCCTCGAAATACTCACGTCAGACCCAACAAAGTATATATATTCTTGATCAGCGTAAAATTCTAAGACGATTTAACCATGTCCGTCTGTCTGTGTGTCTGTCTGTCTGTTGTAATCACGCTATCTTTCGAACAAATTGAGATAGAAGGCTAAAATTTTGCACACATGTATATTTTGCCAGTAGGCAGGTTAAGTTCGTAAATGGGTCATGTAGGTCCAAGTTTTCATATAGCCCCCATATAACGGTACCTCTCGATATTCGGTATTTTGATGATTTTAGCGACATTATTCACCCGAATTGTTTCAAATTTGGCATTTGAAGTTCGAAATGGATACTTCAGCCCATGCCAGAAAATTGTCTGTGCAGGTCCACGTCTTCGTATAGCCCCCATATAACGGTACCCCCTATATTCGGTATTTTGATGATTTTAGCTACATTATAAACAAATTTTTCTTCAAGTTTCGCATTTAAATGTTGTAATAACTTATGACAAAAGTTGCCTATACAGGTATACGTCGTCGTATAGACATTCGGTATTTTTAAGATTTTAACAGAATTTTTTAAGGATTTTTTTATTTTATTTATTTTTTTATTTTTTTTTTGGAAATTGCCAAATTTGTACCAAATGGTGGAGGGTATTAAAAGTTCGGCCCGGCCGAACTTACAGCTTTTTTACTTGTTGGTATTGAAAATGTGATATATCGGTCCACGTTTTGGTGTAGCCGCCATATACGGTACCTCCCGCTATTCGGAATTTTGTTAATTGTGGCCACATTTTTCAACGGATTTGTCTGAAATCTGATATGTGAAGTTGTTACTTGGTACTTATGACTCTGACAAAAAAATTTTGGTTTTGTTTGGAATTGTCTTCCCTTAGCCCTTAGACAATTGTTATAAAGGTCCACATATTTCCTCATCTCTATGTAATGGTACCCCTTCGATATTCGTCATTTTGATATTTTTAATCAGATATTTTAATGGGTTTATTCCTAATAATTGTCAGCATATTGGTATTTTAATAGGTTTCTCTAATGTTGGAAGCCCCGCCGAACTTAACTAACGAACTTTACTTGTTTTTTTTTAGGAATATTGATATTTGCAGATACTTTTGATGTTTAATAGAATTGGATTATATATTCCCAAAGCTAATTACCCATTTCTAAAAGTCGACAGATACCAAGAAATCGATTCAGAGCTTGCCATTCAATTGTCAATAAACCATTTCTTTCGACAAAAACAATTTCCCCTTAATTCATAACAATTAATAATTGGAAAGACGTTCTCCAGAATTGGACATTGTTAGGAAATGTTTGAAATATGTGGCGGAAAAATGGGAAAATATCTTCATTAGCCTTCTTTAAACAAACCAAAGAAATCCTGGCTACAAGGACAACAAAAAAGTCACAATCAAAACTCCACTCGACAATTGTTCGGCGTTCGAGAATCATGGGCGGTGTACGGCGGCTCGTCGCTTTGATCATGCGCATCGACAAACAACTCGTCGGCCAAGGCTAACGTTTAGTTACGACCAATAGATCCAATAGATACACTGTTGCGCTATTGGGTTTGTTCCGAAGTGTTTGGGTGTGTGTGTGTGTGCGTGTTGTTTGCAGAGATTTTGCCATACATATTATCCTTTGCTCACAGAGAGTGCCGGCAGCGCTGAATGTTTACTTGGTGAAATAATAGGTGACACAGGCCCGTGTGTCTGTGATTGTGCCGACAATCACGGCACTCGGCTCTACTTGACTCGACTCGCCTCGACGAAAAACAAATCACTCTCACTAAAAATAATGCACGCGGCATTAGAAAGCAAAGGCAGAGATCCTTTCATCCCACCGTCCAACGTCAAATTTGATGAATACCTGTTGACACCTCGTAGGATATCTGTGGCCGAAGAACAATCGGCCAATGAAACAATTCTGCCAATTATGAAGGGATGCGATCAACGCACTCAATAGTACCAAAGTGACATTCATTCCTCCTAAAGTGGTTCCTTTTCTTCTTCCCAACCAATTGTCCTTCGAAGTTTTTGCATTGAAACAGGTTACAAATTGACTTTTCCCTTAAATTCCCTTCAATGGAGAGTAAATAAACAAAAGGAACAACAGATTTGGTTGAAGTGTTAAAAATGTGGCAAAATTTTCACTTTTGATTTCCATTTGGGTTTCTTCTAAATGACATTCTTCGAAATTCGGAAAGAAATAATGCCATGTCATTTGGAATTGTCGAGCGAAGATTTTAAATAAATTACCTGCAATTAATAATCCAATTTTTACGCATCGTGGGAAAAACGTGTGGGAATAGTATCTTACAAATATTTTGAAAGACAGTACTTTGGAATTATAATTTGTCAAAGATATATCGGCGATAAATTCCAATTCGGTTAAAAGCAAAACAAGCTAAAATTTTGAACGGAGTGGGTTTTTTGGAAATTCGTATTGAAAAGGTACGAAAAGTACTAAAGTGAACTAAAGGTTGGATACTCTGTAGTGAGCAAACAGAATAAGCTAGAAATTATATTTGAAATGAAGTTTTTTTTTGCAAATTTGAACTTTTAGGTTACGAAATATTCCAAAATTATACAAAACTTCTAAAATTGTACCATTTTGGTTTATGTGAATGGTTAGATAAAAAGTTGAAATTCGGGATGAGAACCAAGTTTGGAAAGTAAGTTTTATATATGAACGTGGTTTTGGAAATGTGTACTAAGTGTTGGAACGGTACTAAATGGTACTCAATTTGAAACGGTTTGGTTTAGGGTGAACGGAAGAAGCTACAATTTTGAAATTTTGTATTAGGGTCCCTGTTGGTGTTACGTTTGTGATAAAGGCGAGTGATAGACCCTCCACCATACACAGTATGGAGGGTATATTAAGTTAGTCATTCCGTTTGTAACTTATCCAAATAATATCTTTATACACATCAAAGTATAATATTCTTGATCAGCGTAAATTTCTAAGACGATTTGTCCCTGTCCGTCAGTCCGTCTGTCCGTCTGTTGTAATCACGTCAAACTAAATTAAGATAGGAAGCTAAAATTTTGCAGGCAGGTTAAGTTCGAAGATGTGCTATATGGTTCCATGATAGTGTATAGCCACCATATAACGGTACCACCCGATATTCGGTATTTTGATGATTTTAGCCACAATTTCAATGGAATTGTCTGAAATTTTACACAAAGTGTTCTTTATGAGAAATTTACTTCCTGAAAGAGAATTGTCTATATAGGACCGCAATATCATATAGCGCCCACATAAATGTATTCGTTATTTCGATGATTTTAGCCACATTTTTGAACGGAATTGTCTGAAACTCTACAGAAGGAGTTCCTTGTGAGTACTTTACCCCCAGAAAGAGAATGGTCTATGTAGGTCCACGATGTCATATAGCCCCCATTTAACGGAACGGAATTGTCTAAATTTCTACACAAGAAGTTCTTTGTGAGTACTATACCCCGAGAAATAGATTTGTCTAGATGGGTCTACAATATTGCATATCCCCCACATATCGGAACCTTTCGATTTAACAGAGTTTTTAATGGATGTTATTTTTTGGAAAATTTTCTAATTCGTTCCAATTGGTGGAGGGCTTTCCTAAGTTCTTTTATACTTGTTTTTATACCCTACAACACTATGTGTTGGGGGTATTATAAGTTTGATTGGGCCAGAATTTATGTAACACCTCGAAATATTGGTTTCCCATATAGGAAAGTATATATGGATCTTCCTAGCTCGCCGAGCTGAGTCGATCTAGCTATGTATGTCCGTCCGTCCGTCTGTCCGTCTGTCCATGTTAATTTGTAATCACTCTACAGGTCGCAATTATGGCCCGATCTTCACGAAATTTAAAATGTAGGTGGGGTTAATGTCAGAATAGAACCCTATTTCTTTTGGAGATGATCCCCAAATGTTTAGGGGTTGAAATGGACCAACTACTGAAAAATGTCGTATTTTGCAGTAGCTATACAGGTCGCAATTATAGACCAATCGACGCGGAATTTCGCATGTAGCTAGAGTTTAGGGCGGGGAAGAAGCCTACCAATTTGGATGGTCATCGGATAATAATTAGCGGCTAAAATAGACCATATCTTTTTTCTTGAAAAAATTCAAAAATTTTCATTAAACCGCGAATATTTTAAATCCCGGCGAAACCACAAAGCCATGACAATGTTACTTCTGATCTTTACATTGATGTTAAGATCCAACAAATCGAATATATAGCAAAATATGTGCGATATATATGTCTATCAAAGAAGATATGCTTGAAAGATCTATTTTATGTCGAGAACGGCTGAACTGATTTCGACAGTTCTCATTAATTCAGAATGGCCTCTTGGCAGAAAAGAAAAAACGCCTAAAAAATCGCATAAAAATATCTCTCTAAAGATGAAAATATTGATTTTGTAAAATTTTCTCATATTTTTTCAATTTTGTCATATTTTTGGCATATTTTCATTTTGAATTAAACATTTGGTAATATTTCTACAGCTAACAAAACTAAGTAGTTAGGATATCAATATATCATATACAGATCTCATTTATGGCTCGATCCTTACGAAATTTTGCATGGGGATAAGATTAGGGTCAGAATAGAAGCCTACTCTTTTTGGAGATGATCGCCATATATTTAGGGGTTGAAAAGGACCAAAAAAAAACTGCAAAATTGTCAGCAGGTCGTAATTATCGCCCGATCCTCAGGCACATTTGAATGGAGGTTACCGGACATTGGAAAAATGCCAAGCAATTTTGGATGGCCATCCAAAAATATTCAATGTGTGAAATAGTTTGCCAACATTTGTCAACAAAATACGAAAATGTCCATTACGGTGACTTCTTTGAGAATTCACAAATACAGGAAAGACGCACTTCTGACTATTTCGTTAACGCTGATTTAGTTGAAGAATATAGTCTAATGGCTGTATCTCATATAGATGCGTTTCAGTCAAAAACCAATAATAAATGTTAATCTTTTGCCACTTCTGAGAGATTATGGGTCTTTGGGAAAGATTGGTTCCAGATCTAGGAAGACCATTTACGTGCAACATCTACCAATAAATTGGAAATGAGCAAATTAGTTTAAGTTGCTATTATTCGAAAATTAGAGAACGAAACCTGATGGTTTTCTTTTATTATTTGTCACAATATCTTGTGGAATTCTTTCGAGTATCTCGCCTATATAAACTGTATAGTTTATTGTAGTGTTGTAGGGTATTCAACGGTCGGCCCCGCTCGACTGTAGCCTTTGCTTACTTGTTTTTTTTTTTTTTTTGGAAATGTCTACTACAAGTGCACGGAAAGTACTAAATACAATATAAATGTACAATTTGGTATTGCGTGAACAGGAGGTGTTTTTGGAAATGTGTACTATAATTGTAAGAAAAGTACTGAATGGTACTATGCTTGGTATTGGGTGAAGATGTGGAGATAAAATTCTAAAATTTAATATTCAGATTGCTGTGTTAGAGATTTGACGGTGGTTTAGAAATATGTCCTATATCTGTACAAAAGGTACTTAATGGTACTAAATGTGGTATTGGGTGAAGGGATAGGGCTAGATTCTTCAAATTTGATATTGAGGTCTCTGTTGGTATTTGGGATTAAGCTATGATACTAAACTTGCAATAAAAGTACTAAATAATACTAAATTTGGTATTAGAAGAAGAAATAGAACTGGAATCCCGAAATTCTAATATTGTGGCATTTGCATTGCAAAATTTGGTATTAAGTTCACAGTTGGTATCTAAGGTTGATTTATGGAGTTTCTTTTGTCTTTGTTGGTATCTGGGATTAATATATGGAGCCTTAGAGGTACTAAATAGTACTAAATTGAGTATCAGGTGAAGGGACAAAACTGAAATCCTGAAATTTGATATTTAGATAATAGTTGGTGTCTGTGTCTGTTAAGATATGGAAATATATACTATAATTGTACAAAAATACTAAATTCGGTACTTTAACCCCAAATTTAATATTGATGTCTCTGATGCTATCGATAACGATAGGTTTGGAAATGCGTTATATATTTGGTACTAAATTTGGTATTGGGTAAAGGAATAGGGCTGGAATCCTAATCAGATATTGAGGTCTCTCATGGTATCTGGTGGTGGTTTGCAAATGCGATCTATAATTAATCGAAAAATACTACCTGGTTCTAATTTTGGATCACTATTCATGTCTAGAATGGAGAGATGTAGATTGTTTTGGATATGTGTACTAAATGGTACTAAAATTGTATACTGCGTGAAATCAGTGTTGCCAACATTTTGAGAGCTAAAAGCGTAATTAAAAACCAGAAAAGCGTAAATGGCGTAAAAGCGTTCATCAAAAAAGCGTAAAAAGCGCTAAATATTTTTTCCTAACCAAAATTGTCAAAAAACACTTTTTTAACTAAATACTGTTTTATTCAAAAATTTAGATCGTATTTGCAAACTTCTGCCAAATGATTCACGGCCAGAAATAACGAATGTACAGCAACATAAAGGGAATGTCTTCCTTGAGCCTTTTGCATCTCACTTGCTTCTTTTGGATTAAACGATATTTCCGTCTGTTTTACATTCACTCCGCCAAAAGGTTGCAATCGTTTGGTGTGCTTCTTGGTACGGGAGTGTCTTACCAAAACGTTATACCTCACCAGAATTTCTGTCCTGCAGTACACCTAAGTCTGTTTTTACACGGTCTTTTTGTACACGGTTTTGATATAATATTGAATATTTTTAATTTATTTACACGATTTTATTCCATTTAGCACGATTTGAAATTTTATGTACTTAAATTTTTTTGTCAAATTTAATTTTTGCGAAGTATGTTCATATCACAAAAAAGTATTTATGAAAGAAAAAAGTCTGAAACCATCGATAGTTTGCGAAAACTAGCTTAAAGATTTAAGTGAATTCCCCTTTAGCGCGTACAAACAATTTTTACTGGTCAAAGCAAATGTGAATAGCACTATGTGCATACAATAAAATTTACTGGTCAGAGCAATTGAAACGTGTTAATATTTTGTGAACTGTTAATGCAATAAGACGTGTTTGGTAAAGAAAAAAAAAACTTCTTGTTTTTCACTAATTTTGATATGTTTTAGAGATTAGGAACAAATCACCCATTTTTGTATAAGATCAATGTCTTTTTTACACGGTTTTTTGTTTTACACGGCTTCTTCTGGAACCAATCTACCGTGTAAAAACAGACTTAGGTGTATAGGCAAGCATCTTTTGTCGTACCCTTTGAAGGGCGCAGCAATTTAATAAATATAGGGTCTTTCTCCCAAGCCGTTCTATATTTTGTAAAAATCAAAATAAACATTTACGTTTATTATGTTAACTTGCACAACAAATCAGCCATGTATGAACTTTTTTCTCGTTCATTTTACTTTTCCTTCAATTGGTTTATAATACACAAAATTCTTCGTTTTATTAAAAACGAGTTACGTGTAAACCAAAGAACCTCAATGGCAGGAGTGAAAGACACGTAAAGAATTTGCAGTAAAGAACTTGCGATAAGTAGATCCCATAATATCAGAATATTCGAATGTATAAACATTGCCACATTTTAAAATCTAAAACCCGCTAAAAGCACCAACAGAAAAGATGAAAAGCGTACGTACAGTGCTTTTTTTTCGTTTCGCGCTATGCCCACTATTTTGGCGTTTTGGGGTGTCTAAAAAGCACCATAAATAGCGCGAAAAGCACTAAGTTGGCATCGCTGCGTGAAATAATAGAGCTGAAATTCTTAAATTTGATATTGAGGTAACTGTTGGTTTCTAGGTTTTACATATGGAGGCGTTGAAATAGTTTTGGGCACAAAAACTGGAAGAGCATCCATTCTGCAATGGTAAACTTCCAAAACTTAAATATTTTCCCATTTTTCTTTCCGAAACAGGAAAAAACTTGAATAATATATAAAACCTTGAAAGTCTGAAAATCTAGTATGATGTATGAAATTTTTATCAAAATTGTTTGTCAAATTGAACAAACTCTTCATTATGAGAACTAAAAAAAGCCCTAACACCAACTGTTGGAAGAAATCAAAAATTTAAAGGTGGTGGTATTTAACATCTCTAATCAACCGATTTTGTCCCAAATTTGAATCACATAAAATTTACAAGCGTAAAAAGCATTTTGTTGAGAATTTTCCGAAAAAAAGTTATTCGGGATGGTATTTAAGCGTGAGTTCCTTATATTTGGCTGGAAAACCACAAACGGCTATCGTTAGAGCACTCCAGCATTTAAATGTGAATACATTTTTTGTGTCTCGTACCATCGCTCGTTACCGTGATACTGGTAGCGTAGCCCGACGTCAAGGAAATGGACGGAAGAAAACCGCAACACCAGCAGAAATTGTTCGAAAAGTAAAGTAGCGTCTTGATCGTAACCCGCGTCGCAGAAGTCGAAAAATGGGAGCTCGGGATGAATACTCCAAGCCATTGAAATTCCAAAAAGTGCAAGAACTTATACCGCAACAGAAAGATAATAGAATCAAAAGAGTTAAAGAGTTGCTTCGCTTGGCCAAAGGTGGTGAACTGTCGCGTTTGGTTTTCTCCGATGAGAAAACATTCGTTGTCCAGTAGTTTTTAAACAAACAAATCGTGTTTACTTTCCAAAGAGGTCCGCTTAAAATGTGCACCTTCGGTTGGTCACCAGAACTCAAGCGCCGGCCATGGTGATGGTGTGGGCTGCCATAACAGACGATGGTCGCTCTCCGTTCGTATTAATCGACCATGGCACCTGAATAAATGCCGCATATTATCGCAAGAATATTCTAGAGGGTCTATTAAAGCCATGGGCACGCAAACATTTTGGTCGCAGACCTTGGACATTCCAACAGGACTCAGCACCATCGCACTCAGCACGCGCCACCCAATAATGGTTACAAAATGATGTTCCTCGCTTTATTTCCAACGCACAATGGCCACCAAAATCTCCGGATACCAATCCGTTGGACTATTGTGTCTGGAGTATTTTGGAAAGAAAGGTTGGCACTAAAAAATACCAAGATGTCGATCACCTCAGGCAAGTGCTTCGCCGGGAATGAGCCAAAAAAACGCAGAGCAACATTCGGGCAGCGAGTGACGGTTTCATTGGCCATTTAAAGGTCATAATTCGTGCCAAAGGTGACCAATTCCAACAAATCTAAAATAATTCTAAAATTTGATGCTATTTCCGACATTTTTTGCTTTCAATCAATAAAATTTAAAAAGAAAATGTAAAAATTATGGTGTTTGACTTTGTTGCAGTTTATTATCCCACATGACATACCTTGTAGAATATTTCGTCCTTCGAAATTGAATTAAAAAAAAAAAAAATTAAAAAAAAATGTTACTTTCGTGCATCAACTTGCAAAGAGGCCAAACAGAGAATTGATGAAATAAATTACGATTTTTTTTTTGGACAACATTGGCTCAATTTTTTTTTTGATATATAATGAAAATCTGCATTTCTTTTCTTGCAGTGAAATTTGTTAAAATATATATTTATATTTGACGTCATCTCTCTAAAATGATGCTTTGCAGCTTTAAACCTAAAATGTGTTATTAATATTTATGAATTCCGGGATTATAAATTCTGGAACTTGTAGTAGAATTTCATTACAAATAATTTTGTAGAATATTTTGACTTGCTATGATCCCATTTAAAGTGAGTTCTAAACATGTTTTGAAAAAAGAACCGAAAAAGACTCCATTGGTGATTTGCTTGAGGGTTAGAATTTTCGACAAAAATAATGCTGTTGTTAGTAATATTACCGGAGACACTACATAACTAAAATTCATGGATTCCAAGGAATCTAAATCCGGAAATTTAAAAAATGTGGAACTTGTCCTTTGTTTTTAGGTTATTTTGCTATACATGTGTTTTTATTTTAAGCTCTACTTTAATAATCTACCGAGTAATGATTTTTTGTGTTACACAATGTAATTGGTACTTTCCTGAAGTCATCAGGGTATTTTCTTATTTCCCAAGCAGTTACCCCATTCTTGTTACCATTTAATGATGATATAAATCCTTTAAATTTCATATCATGCGATACATCAGTTACCCTCCTCATCCTGAATTGTTATTCTACTTATGCATGTGGTTAACCTAATTATTTCATAAATCGCTTTGTACCACATCAAATGTAACATAATCCCCGTTTATGGCGACCACAAACTACTGCTACTTACAGCAGCTCATTATTTCCAAAACGCAATGCCAACAAATTGACTCATCCCGAATGCCAAATAAATGGCCTCCGATTGACTGTTGAAATCTCCACAAAACATTTTGCAGACGAAATGCACAACCACACGCATACACACATACATGCCGTTCGCAAATGTTTGAACTGAAATGTAATAAATAATGAATATTTCCAACCCTCCCAAGCTCTTCATGCAAGCCCAAAAGAACGAAAACCCAACAAACCCCTAAATTCTACACAAAACTGAAATGAGGTGGGAAGGGTATTGTCCCCGCTCCGCTTTGTTTTATTTTGTCTTTCGCTGAAGGACCATAAAACCGAACGAAATGTTAATAATAAACCTCAAGAAGAAAAAAGTGATACATTTTCCCCCCAACCCTTAGATTCGCCTTTCCAAAACCGCTGTCGTAACGTTACAAAACCGAAATGCTAAAAGAGGGCGAAACCTCAGCCATCAACAGGACCATCAAATCGCATCAAATAAATTGATTCCCGCTAAAAGTCAACATTAATACCAAAAACACCGTCACAATGACAATGGCCACGGCCGCTCTGTGTCCCTCTCTCGAGTGGTAGTTTTCCATCAGAGGCAGAAGTTCAATTGGTCGGAGGCGAAAATAGAAGAACAGAAAAGCCAAACAATGCCACTCACCGCAGACCGATTGGAATGGAAGCAGCAGCAGCCGCAACTGCACACAACAGCCACAGATAGCAAAGAAAAGTACCGATCAATGTCAAAAGAGAAAAAAAAAGAAAAAAATTGAATTTTCAAAATTTGTCCTAATAACACATGCTTCCTCATGTTGAAATTGTAGCAGAACATGACAAAGATGCACAGTGTTCGGTTACTGAATTTGGAATTAAAAAAAAAACGGAAAATATGAAAAGTAATACTTTTGAAAAAAATGTCTATAAGATCCATTATTCGAGCGGTATATTCCAGGTACTGATGAAATTATAAAAAATACCGAATATGGGATGCCACTGTTAAAGAGGTATATACGGAAGCGTAAACTGGTATAGTCCATATAACAGGAAAACCCCAGTAGATTATGAAAATAGTTCTAAAAATAGAAGACACGTCTATTGGCGTTTTGAAAGTTTACAGCGCAAAAAAACCAAAATAGAGGGGATAAGTTATGCCCTCTTCCATTTTTTTTTAAATTTTCAAAGTATGGTTCATTGTAATCCCTACATTTTAGGTTTATAGTGTCATCAGCAATATTAATGTTAACAGTACGAGGATTAATTTGGTAAGAATTTCTAACCTCATCCGCGATACCAAAGGTCTTTTTTCAAAATATGGTTAAAAAACGACCTCGTTAAAAGGTAACGAGGTCGTAGCAATTCAAAATAGTCTACAAATTTCATTGACCTAAAATGTCCTAAAATAGGTTCCAAAAGACAAAAGACCTTCTCTAATAAACATAGGACGAATTTCCAAACCATCACCAAACCACAAACAAAAATATTATTAGTAATGTAAATATCAATTTTCAGAATTGTATCTATATCCCTTCACCCCATACAAAATATAGTACCAATCTGTACTTTTCGTATAATTGTAGTACACATTTCCCAATTCAGAGATTCATGTGTAGCTTGAACACATGGAGGTGTTCAAGCTACACATGAATCTCTAAATGTCCAATACTAAATGACAGATTTCAAGAACTATTTGTTCACCAAATCCTACATTGTACCAAATATAGTACTATTTAGTACATTCCGTGCACTGTACATGAACTTTGTACTACGTTTCCCAAAACACATATTTATAGCAAATCTGCCTTCAACGGAGACCCAATGCAAACTTTCAAAGTTACAGCTTTATATGTCCACCCTAAGCCAAACTCTTCCAAATGTAGTACTATTTAGTACAGTTCGCAATTTAGTACAAATTCTCGGATCCACCTTCATTTATCAAACTTACTTTCCAACCTTGATTCTCATACCAAATTTGTAGCTCTATCCGAAGCTCTATCCACATAAAAGCTAAGGGTATTTCAGAAGTTTAGTAGCATTTTAGAACATTTGATAATTTTACAGTTCGAACTTTCAACAACCCTTTGGTATATCTATGCTGCACTCCATCAGTAACTCTCATTCCAAATTTCGGAATTCTAGATCATTCCGTTTGTCCAAGTATTTATTTTAGTACTTATCGTATCCTTTTTTACGAATTTCCTAAATCTAAAAACATAGCCTTATCACACGCCTACGAACCAAGGCGGACCGTCGTGTAAAATTTCAAGATTCTAGCATAATATGTTTCTTCTGGGCGTTGATTCTCAGTCAGCTGTTTCACTTCTCTTTTATATACAGGGTGAGATAAAAAACTGCAATCAACTTCAGACTGCTGTAATTTCTAAGCCACTCGTCCGACAGCTGTTTAAATTATTCCAGTGACAGTCATTATATTGTTTAAAAGCGTACATTTTGGTGAGAATTTTCGAGAAAATAAGTTTTTCGTGATAGAATTCAAGCGTGATAGTGTGATTTCTTTATATTTGGCTGGAGAACCACAAGTGGCTATCGATACAGCACTCCAGCATTTAAATGTGAATAAATCGTTCGGGTCTCGTAACATCGCTCGTTACCGTGATACTGGTAGCGTATCCTGACATAAAGGATGTGGACGGATCAAAATAGCAGAAATGGTTCGAAAAGTAACAAGTAAAAAAAGCAGTAAGTTCGGCCGGGCCGAACTTTGAATACCCTCCACCATTTGGAACGAATTAGAAAATTTTCAAAAAAAAATAAAATCCATTAAAATATATTTTAAAATCTTTAAAATATCTAATATTGGAAGTTGCCGATATGGGGGGATATACGATTTTGTGGACCTATAAAGACAAATCTATGTCTGCGTGTAAAGTACTCACAAAGAACTACTTGTGTGGATTTTCAGATAATTCCATTGAAAAAAGTGGCTAAAATCATCAAAATACGGAATATAGGGGAGTACCGTTATATGGGGGATATACGATATTGTGGACCTATATAGACAATTCCGTTTCAGGGGTAAAGTGCTCACAAAGAACTCCGTGTGTGGATTTTCAGACAATACGATTGGTAAATGTGGCTAAAATCATCAAAATACGGTATATCGCGGGGTATCGTTATATGGGAGCTATACGTTATCGTTAACCTATATAGAGAATTCTCTGTCGGGGGGTAAAGTGCTGACAAAAAAACCCCTTGTATACAAAGAACCCCTTGTGACCATTCCGTTGAAAAATATGGCTAAAAACATCAAAATACCGAATATCGGGGTACCGTTATATGAGGGCTATACGATATCGTGGACCTATATAGATAATTCTCTGCCGAGGCATAAAGTACCCACAAGGAACTCCTTGTGTGAATTTTCAGACAATTCCGATGAAAAATGTGGGTAAAGTCATCAAAATACCGAATATCGGGGGGTACCGTTATATGGGGGATATACGATATCGTGGACCTGTATAGACAATTCTCTCTCAGGGGGTAAAGTACTCACAAGGAACTACTTGTGTGGATTTTAAGACAATTCCATTGAAAAATGTGGCTAACATCATCAAAATACTGAATATCGGGGGGTACAGTTATATGGGGGATATACGATATCGTGGACCCATATAGACAATTCTTTTTGAGGGGGTAAAATGTCCACAAGGGACTCCTTTTATGGAATTTCAGACAATTCCATTGAAAAATGTGGCTAAAATCATCAAAATACCGAATATCGGGGGTACCGTTATATGGGGGCTATACGATATCGTGGACCGATATAGCCCATCTTCGAACTTGACCTGCCTGCAGACAAAAGATAGATCTGTGCAAAACTTTAGCTTCCTATCTTAATTCGTTTAGACTGTAGCGTGATTACAACAGACGGACGGACAGGGTTAAATCGTCTTAGAATTTTACGCTGATCAAGAATATATATACTTCGTTGGGTATAAAATGATTATTTCGATGAGTTACAAACGGAATGACGAAATTAATATACCCTCCATACTTTTTTTGGTGGAGGGTATAAAAAGGGCAGTGGCCGAAACATGTCTCGTGAGCTGAACATATCGCAATATTCCATTCGGCAAATATTGAAAAATGAGCTGGGGGTAAAGCCATTGAAATTTCAAAAAGTGCAAGAACTTACACCGCAACTGAAAGAAAATAAACTCAAACGAGCTAAAGAGTTGCTTCGCTTGGCCGAAAGTGGTGAACTACCGAATTTGGTTTCTCCGACGAGAAAACATTCGTTGTCCAGCAGTTTGTAAACAAACAAAATTAGCGTGCGTACTTGTCAAAGAGGTCAGCTGAAAATATGCACCTTCGCTTGGCCACCAGAACTCAAGCGCCGGCCATGGTTATGGTTTGATGATGAATAGGCCAAAATAGCGCAGAGCAACATTAGGGCAGCATGTGACGGTTTCATTGGCCGTTTGAAGGCCATAATTCGTACAAAAGGTGACCGATTCAAACAAATCTAAATGTAAAAATTATGGCGTTTGACTTTGTTGCTGTATTTTTATGTCACCCTGTATTTCAGTTGCCAAATTGTGGCCATTTGAGCAAAAAATACTCAATATAGGTCCACGTTTTGGTTTAGCTGTCATATAAAAGTACCCATTGATTTTAGTAAAGGGCAAGTGTTTTTATGAAGAAATCATCATCAAAACACTGTGGCGTTTTTCTCTACAGACACTCACTACTCAATTTCTCAATAATCTTACAAATAAAATTTACGATCGACAAAACCACGAACTATAATTTCTCGGCATTTCTTAGGACATTTCTACTATCCGTCCGTCCGCCTGTCGCTTTGGCATCTGTGACAGCAGCAGCAGCAGCATCGGCATTGACAATGCCTAGAATAAATGATTGTGTAACAATCATCCTCTTCTTGACACCTTTCCCTCCTCCCCTCCTCACATTTATCTCTGCCAACAATGGTCTTTTGTCCCTCGCCAAGTGTTTGTTGTGCCCTGTAAAGGATAGACGAACAATAGCTGGGTGCCTTGTTTGGTTGGTCGACAGGACACAAATGATACAAATTCCAAATAACGAATATCCCCGAACATGGACTGGCATCATTGATGTCGTGCTGTTTTCAATTTCATTGCCACAAATATGGCCATTATTTATGGTTGCATTCGAATGATGATGACGGTGACGATGATGGTGATCCGATCTGCGGCTGGTTGCCACCACCGATACTGAACTGGGCACATTTGCCATGTAATGCTGAATATCAATGTTTGAAAGTCGGCAGACGAACTGACGCCTCTTTAGCAGCCAATGAATTAAGCATTCCGAATTGATTCGATTATGGCTTTTTCTAATTGATACAAATCCTATGACAGGGAAGGAGAGAGAGTGCAAACCCCAGTAAAGGGGGCTATAAATTCCTTCAGAAACTAACAATCTCGACTCTGCACTTCGCCTTAGTGTGATTAGGTGAAGTGGAACGGATTATATTAGCAGCGCATCGTCAGGATGATATAATTAAGTTGTAATTAGATATCAAAAAAAGGTTTTGAATTGTCTGGATGTTCTCTTTCGTGATTTATGAATGAATTGAGGAATTCAATTTATATGATCTTGAGATAAATCAAGATTTATAACAGCTTGGATTCTTTACGGTTTTGTGGTCAAACTTGTGGAAGAGCGAAATGAAACTTGCTATTTTACTCATCCAGTGAGATTTACTCAGTAAGTACTTTGGGGAGAATAAGATGCCTCGTCTTTGCACGAAAATAGAGAATCAAGTAAAAATGAAAAAAATTCGTAAAATACAGCCGAGTGCCCATAACCGGCCTATCACGAAACGCGTTATCAAAACCACTATAAATCAAAGGTACAATATTCAATAACACATTTTTTCTTCAGAAAACTCTCAGCACACAACAGCCATAATTTCTCTCACAAATTTGGATAGGATGTAGGGATTAAAATTAAAAATTGTATAAATATTTCTTCAGCATTTTTAATTTATTAATCCAAATTCCAGTTCTGCCTCCTTGGATGTGTTCACGTTTATTTTAAGGGAAGTAAGTACATTTTTAAAAATTAAAAAATAAAAACATGTTGTTATAATTTTTAATTAAATTTTGATTTCTTTTTGTTGGGATTCCTGATCGGATTTTTGCACGAAAAAAAATTTTTCTAAGGGATCGTATTTTAATATTCCCTTTCCTAATTCATTTTTATACCCTCCTCCTTGGAAAGGAGGGTATATTAACTTTGTCATTCCATTGGTAACATCCTTAAATATTCGTCGTAGACCCCATAAAGAATATATATTCATAATCAGCATAAAATTCTAAGTCGATTTAACGGTGTCTGTCCGTCTGTTGAAATCACGATACAGGCCACATTATTTGACGTAGAGCGTCAAAATTTAGCAGAATAATTTGTATTGTGTCTAGGATGGTTGGTATTGAAAATGAGATATATCGGTCTACGTTTTGGTATACTCCCCATATAACGATGACCAAACAAAATGGTAGGCTTCTAATCTGATCCTAGCCCCACCTCCATGCTAAATTTCGTGAGGATCGAACCATAATTGCGACCTTTAGAGTGATTACAAACTAACATGAACAGACGGACAAACGAACATACATAGCTAGATCGACTCAGCTCGGCGAGATAGGAAAATCCATATTTAGAAAACCTATGTCGGAGACCAATATTACCCCCAAACACATAGTGTTGTAGGAATTAAAAATGAACTTAAAAATAAAAACAATTTAATTTCAAAATAAGAAATTATGGAAATGCAGGATAATTTCTTATTAATTATTGAGGCGATAGGTGTATTTGTCTGGCGGACTGTTACGCATGATAACTCTCGAAAGGAGCATCCTATTTGGTCCAAAGGTGATATTTAGACTTAGGTCAAATGCGAAAATGGACAATATTTTTCTATTCCTAAAATGTGAAATCAGAGTCCGAATTTCTTCCCACTTTGTACACTCCAAAATGTTTTCCTATATTACCGCAAGTGTGAAAATGATCTAAATTGCTCCATTCTTTCTGAAACCTCCAAAAAATTTCGACAAATTTTGAATAATAGCAATATTTGTATTAGGCTTAGACCGAAAGGGTACATGGAAAATCGCATATCGCATTTTATAAGATTGCCCATTTTCGCACCTGACGTAGCACTGATGCAAATATAGGGATTTGCGGAGTTGGAACAAAATCGGATTATCCATTCTCTTCCTGTGCAGTAAATGATTTTCTTTGAAAAAGTTGACTTTTTGTGTGGGAGGTACCACAAAGAGTGGACCGATATTACCCATCTCCGAACTCGATCTAAGTTTGACAATAATATTGCGATATACCAAGTTTGGATCAAATCAGGCAGACAGACAGACGGATGGACGGACGGACATCGCTCCAAATCCAAATGTCCTGAAACGGATTTTGTCAGAAGAGAGTCAGGGTCAAAAACGATATAGTACGTTTTGGCCGTATCAAATGATATATACCATCTTTAGCCATATGGCTGAGGGTATAATTATTTGCACAAAAACAAATCACCAGATACTCAAAACGAAAGGAGAAGAATTGTTGTCCAGTGATTGCAATATAAATAAAAACTCAGTAGAAGAACTGTCAAAATTTCTCTCTCGAATACTCTCTTTTGACGACTTTGACTAACGAATTGCAACAAATTTTCGAGCAACGAAAGACCTAAAATTATAAATAATAATAAATCCGGAAAAATATGGCGCCCAACGTTGAGTGTCATTTTATGTTTTTTCCTTAATATAATGTCACCATTCTTTTTGAAAATAAAAGAGCTCTAATAGCATGGGTCAAATACAGATATCAAAGCGGAAAATTTTCAACGGCGATGCTGGTCGTTCCTGTATACACAAAGCGGCTTAAAGAGAAGTTAATAAGTAAATAACCGTTAAGTTCGGGCAGGCTTTAATAGTTTTTTTTTTATAGAAAACCATTTCTAGATTGAGTTTTCTTATTGAAATACTCTGCTAAAATCAGTTTTTCTATAGAAAGCCTCCGACTAATGAAATTTTTGCTACAGAGAAATTTCGCTGTATTATTGGTGTGTAAAAACGAAAATTCATTAAAAAAATATAACATTATAATGCCATACAACAGTGGCATCTATTGTCAATTAGTTACAATTTAATGTCTCATCTTTGTATCTTTTATGTTTTTGTACAAATGTTAAGGTTAGCAGACACACCTAATGTCGTTTCGTGTACAAAATAATAATGCTTTTTAATCCTGGCGTGAAAACTAGAACCTAAATCGATTTAGTACTTAGCAAAGACAGTAGTTCTAACTTCAAAAGTGGTGAATTGTAACAACACTTTAGCATGGCCACAAACCAAAACCGTGAGGTGGTTGGCAATTCCTATTCAAAAACAACTTTTTCCAATTGGAGGTGAAAATTAGAATCATTTATCAAATTGGAATCTTTTACATTTACAAAGCTTCAACTCAGCTACGAACAGAAAAACATAAGAAACGGAACCAGTATCATTTATTGTACTTCCGGTTTTGCGGATTTTATATATGTTATTTTTTTCGAACAGCAAATATTTCTAAAGCAGAAAAAAGAAGAAAAGCAAAGGTCCCGAGACCAAGGGTTTAATTTTGGTTCTATGCAAATGTGAAATGTGAATTTTTACAAAATAAAACCAGTAAAGTCGGCGGGGCCGACTTGATGCCTATTTAGTAGAGCTTCATAAAGCAAATAAAAAATAGCAAATCGCATGAACAATATATATGGGAGCTATAGCTATATCTGAACCGATTTTGACCTACTTGTTTCTAAGCTCAGTTTGGTCGTAAGTGCCAAGTTCCATCCTATTTGGGCTAATATTACACGTTTGGTGCACAATAAAAGGCAATTCGGACGAAGATATATATATGGGAGCTATATCTGAATCTGAACCGATCGGGATAAAATTTGGGGAATTGTATTTCTGAGCTGTATTTGATATAATTTCTAAACTATCGTTGCGACGGAGTGCATATTACGGCTGCGGAGAAGAAAAATATCAAATCGATTGAACAATATATATCGGAGCTATAGCTATATCTGAACCGATTTCAATCAAATTTGGCGTACTTATTTCCAGGCTTAATTTGGTCGTATATTCCAAATATCATACTATTTTGACCGATATTACACGTTTTGTGCACAATAAAAGGCAAATCGGACGAAGATATATATGGGAGTTATATCTAAATTTTGATCGACTATCTCTAATTTTAATAGGGTTCGTCCTTGAGGTCGAACAAATGACCTTTGCAAATTTCATCTGGATCAGTCAATAATTTCGACCTTTAACAGACGGAAAGACGACCGGACATGCATAAATCGACTCAGAATGTGATTCTATGCGGATCATCAAAAGGAACTATGGGTCTATCTCGTTTCCTTTTGCTTGTTACAAACAAATGCACAACGACATAATACCCTGACCACCTTGTGTTGCAGAGGTATAAACAGTAACAAAATTATAAAGAAAATATATTTATTTCATATTTTCGTAAAACCAAAATCCATCCCCATTAAGTTATATACCTCCCAACTGAATCTGAAACAATTGACCGCCATGTATACAACTTCGTTTTCTTAAAAGCTTTTCATTAAATTTTTTTGAAAATAAAAAGAATGACGTTGCCATACCACTTGAATTCTCACAACAGTGGTATGACACACAACACTCACATCACACCTAACGGTTACTATCCAACAGTTGTTGCCTGTCCATGAAACACAATGTTAAATGCCGATGGTATGCATAGGGAGTGCGTGTGTGTGTGTGTGCTATAGCTGTTTAAGCTTTTCATTCCTTCTCACATTTGTTTGGCTTTCGTTGGCCAAAATGTTAACTTCAACCAACAGTTCGCAGTTTGTGCTCAGAGAGTTCGCAAGTGTTTGTTGTGACGCATTCATCGAAACGTAACAAATTGTGGCACTAAGGATTGTAACTACACAAACACACACACACGCGCGCACTTACACCAACACTCCGACGGACACGCAGCCACACAAATGCACAGCGGCAGCAGCAGCAGCCAACGATACATGTGAACTTAACTCACCCTACAAATCTTTTCGAAAAAAAAACGAACAACTCGAAGAGAAAAAGTTACAGTAACCAACATCCAAACAAGGAACAGGGGAAGGAGGAATATAACAAGCAGGGGCAGGGGGCGAAGAGCGTAAAGAAAAGTATCCTTTAATGGAAAAATCACATAAAATAGACGACAAAAAGCAGACTTCATAGACTTGAAGACGACAGGCGACGACATTGACGCCGACAGCGACGCTGACTTTGACTGTGACTAACGATGTTGATGACGACGAAAAACGACTAATGGACGAAAATATGCGTTAAGAGCAAAAGTCTTCCGACACCAACACACACACGTCCGCGAACGCCGCACTTCGAACCAGAATCGCGAGTGAATCGCACGGATTCAAAGGATGTGCAATTAAACGGCAACCAACTAAGCAACCGACCCGAACCGAACCAAACAAATCGAGGAAATCTTCAAATTATTCCTCAAGAGCTCTCGAGCCCCCACAAAACAAACTTGCCAATAAAAAATTACCAAAGAATATCGAAAGTGCAAAAAATACCCATGAGAAAATTTTGAAATACAAAAAAATAAAAAAGAAAGAAAGAAAAATCAAAGTGAAATGCCATCCACAAAAAAGTGAAACGAAAAGAAATGTGAAAATGTTGTAATAACCGACGTAGAAGAAGAAGCAGCAGCAGCAACACCAAAGAAAGAAAAAAATGTGAAAATTTCCTTGCCAGCCAGAAGAGCAAAGAGCAGCAGCCCAAAGTAAATGAAAACCAAGTGTCCACAGAAAAAAAAAGAAAGAACGTCATCGTAACAAACTAACCCAAATCTGCGATAGTTAAGCAAAGCAAAGAAAAAAACGAAGAAAAGTTACAATTTTTTCGTCTGTATCCACATTTTCAAAACAAAACAAGAAGAAAAACTCTCAGTCCGCCAGTTAGTCTCGGGAATTACGTGTGAAAATCGGTGCCTAGTGTTTGGCGAACGTCAACGACAGACAAGGATAAAAGAAACGGCAGCTCCACCAACGTCAACTAATTTCATTTCCCTTGGATTTTCCGACAAAAAAAGGATACAAAAATGGTAAATTATTGTTTGCAATTCTCTGGGGGAAAATTAATTACTGGCAGTGAGGCCCCAACCCAACAACCTACCATCCAACCTTCTGACGAACACACAATTCAATTGTTTTGTAATTTCCTTTTGTGCATCTTGGAGGCGATGATGGGGTTTTTCTCATTTCCATGTCATTTCCCCGTTTCGCTACCTTGGTGCTTTGACATTCCGAGTGCCAACCTCCACTCACTCACTCACTTACGCACCCATCCATCCATCCCGTCAAACACCCACTCACTGCCAACAACCAATTCCCAACGTTTGAGTTTTCTTTCATTTGTTTTTTTTTTGCGTTTTTCTACGCCAAGCTCTTAAGGGACAAGTGTCTAGGCAGCTTTCCACATTTTCCTCGGCGTTTCCGTTGTGAAAATAAATTCGCACAAACAAAAAGAATAGAATAATTCACCTACAATTTATAAATGGCAACAATGACAATAAATGCAACAAAAGCAACGACAATTGCACATTTCCCCAATAAAAAAAAGGCAATTGTGCTGGGAAATTAGCAACAAAAGGCCAGAAACAAAAGGATTCGACGAGGATGGCTGCGGTCGGTCTAATCTTCGTCGTTGCACAGCCATCTATCCAAACATCCATGTTTTGGGTTTTTTCGCTGAACAAATATTTTTTTTTTTATGAAATGCCAAATTTGTTGGTTTGGTTGGCCCATCTTGTGATGTAACTCACCATTTATGTCACAAATGGTAGGAATGGTGGGTCGGCAGGGGGATAAGCAACTCGGGGTAAACGAAAACATTCACCACTCGGCTATGTTTTGGTTTGCCTCGGCGGCAGTCGTTCCGCTTTTCTAAGTCAGTGTGTCAAGTCGTCGGTTTTAATTTTTTTGTTTTGTTTTGTGGTGAGATTCTTTGTTATCTGTTGTTGTTTTTGTGGTGAATTACAAAAAAAAATGTCATCAATGATTCAGATTCGGATGGAAACGGAGTTGTGATTTCCCAAAGCATATCAAATGCCAAAGAACGCTACATAAATTAGATCATAACACGAACCAACAAATACAAAAAAAAAATAAATAAAAAGAATCTTCCAATATTATCTTCAAAACCCATGCTTTTTTTTGGAAATTTATTGGAATTTTTTTAATAAATAAAGTGAATGGAAATTTAAAAGTTAAAAAGTTATTTATTTTCCAAGGCACCAAATGTAGTGGTCCGCAATATCCCATTTTCACACAAAATCTTGTGTTGATACAAAATTTGGGATGTATAAAATTTGAAGACAGTCTGGGGTCTTATTTCACATTCTACAGCAGTTATAATTATTACCAATTTAAGATCATCAGTCGGTTCTGCCGTCAGATTAAAACCCTCAGCCATTATCCCTTTGTTAAAATATATTTTGACATGTTTTATTATTATTCAACATTCTGACCCTCTATAGGAGAGGTACCAATGGAGTAGAAAAATATTGTCCATTTCGATTATGACATTGGTCTGATAAAATCATTGGAGGTGACAGGTTCGGATAATGTGCATATACTTTTCCGAAAATGCTCAACTTTTTTTGGGAATTTACCAGAAAGAGTTGGCCAACATACCTCATATACACGATTTTTTTTAAGAAAGTAGCTGATTTATTTCGGGTTATAATGTTAAAAAGTGGACAAGGTACCAGGGGCAGGGAAGTCTTGTTGGTAAAAATATTGTAATTTACAAGCCTTGAAGAAAATCGTTGACATATTTCGCATGTTATGAGAGTTATAATAATTAAAAAAATTGAGTCTTTGTGGGGAAGGTACCAGAAAGAGAGGACCGATATTTATATATCCATATCAGAAGGAAAAGTTCGTTCTATCCGTTCCTCATACCTGTTCCTGTGTTAGTAGAAATAATGGGATGTGCAAAATTTGAAGACAATAGGACTCTTATTTCACATTTTATAATAGTTATGATTATTCAAAATGTTGACCCGTAGTGGGCGAGGTATAAAAAAATGCGCCGATTCAAATTGTTTATCTTCGTGGAGAAGGTACCAGCAGATGTGAGCCGGTATATACCATTTTCACACCCTGTCTTGTAATGGCTAAAATATTGGTGTGTGTCGATGAGAATCGACAGAATATATTGAATTTTATGAGTGTTTTAGATTTTTCAAATTTAAACCCTTTGTGGGAGAGGTACAGGGAAGAGTGGACCAATGTTGCCCATCTCCGAACTCACGAAATCGGATACTCCCTTCGAGAGTTATCGTGCGCACCAGCCAGACCGATAGTCGGACGGGCATCGCTAAATCGAATCCAAAATATGGCTAAGGGTGTATAACTTGTGAGGTGAAGTGCTTGTTGGAGTGGGTCCAAAGACACCTAGGGTCTAAAACCGTTATTTCGACTGGGCATGTTTTGGCCGTATCAAATGATATATACCCTCTCTAGCCATATGGCTGAGGGTATAAAAATTGTGAGGGGGAAGTGCTTGTTGGAGTGGACCGATATTGACCTTTTCCGCCACTGATATATCACTGACAATATTAGGATTTATTGAGTTTAAACAAAATCGGATGAACATTTCTCTTTGAAGGAGATAAATTGTTGTTGTTATTTTTTTTATCTTTATGGGGAAAGTACCAGGAGAAGTTGACCGAAATTGCCCATCTCGAAACTCGATCTAAATTTCATAATAATGTTACAATGTTTAGATCAATTTGGATGCTGCCAGCCACACAGATTAACGACTAGATCGACTCCAAATGTCATTAAACAGATATGTGGCTACAGAGGGTATATATCATTTGATACGGCCAAAACGTGCATCTTCGAAATAACGTTGTAAGACCCTAGATCTCTTTGGACCAAATCCAAAATTAATATATCGTTATATTATTATCAAATTTAAATCGAGTTCGGACATGGACAAGATCGGTCCACTCCTTCTGGTAGCTTCCCCACAAAATGTCAACATTTTCAAAGAAAATAATTTATTCAACCGAAAGAGAAAGGATAATCCGATTTTACTCCAACTTTTCAAATCCTAATTTTTGCGTTAGTGCTAGATCAAGTGCGAAAATGGACAATATCGGTCCACTCCATCTAGTACTCCCCCACAAAGGGTTAAAATTTTGCATATTTTTAAGGCTCATAAAACGCGAAATTAACATCCGATTCCATTCAAACTAGGCACAACTCAATATTTCTATCAACATAAAGATGGTAGAGATCGGGTCATTTCTTAAGATACCTCCCAGACAAAGGGTCAACTTTTTGAATAACCAAAACGATTATAAAATCCGAAATAAGCATCCGGTTCTCTTTATATTTCAATCGTTCCATTATTTCTACTAAAACATGGTCATCTGTGAAGATAGAATAAGTCAATCTACTCCTTTTGGTTCCTCCCCCAAAAAAGGTCAACATTTTGAATACCCATGAAGCTCATAAAACGCGAAATTAACATCTGATTCCAGTCAGACTTCGCACATCTCAATATTTCCATCAACACAAGATCTGTTATAAAGATGGTAGAGATTGGACCATTTCTTCTCGTAGCTCCCAAATATAGTGTTCAATATATTGAAAAACAAACGCTCAAAGAAAGCGAAATAGGCATCAACAAACTCACTTCAAATTTCTAAATATTTCTCTTAACTAGAAGTGTGCTTTTGTTTTGCTTCCGGTAAAGGTCGATAAAACTATCTCTCTCTCTAAAACTATCTGTCGATTTAAAGGTTTCGAAGGCATACCCAAATTAAAAAAAAATCTCACCAATTCAATTTATAACTACCAATACATTTATAATTTTCAGTTTATTTATCGTTTCTAGATTGCCCAGTTCGCCATTAACAGGTTGGAATATTGAAAGATTTTTGATTTATGACAAATGAAACTTTGTCATGACAAAATAATTAGATGCCAATTTGAGAATACCTAAGGGCAAGTGCAAAACTGTAGCCATCTACTCGTGGAAAAAAATCTTTTACAAGTAAATAGAAGCGATTATAAATAATCAGGACGGAATATAAGCATTCAAAGATTTTTAGTCGAATGAAAAAAAAAAAAAAACATTCAATCCAAAGTGAATCAGGCCGATGATATTAAGGAGTATATTTTGGGAAAACAAACAACAGAGACGTTTTGTTGATTGCAAATGTTCCACATCCTTCATTTTTGACCATGACCTCCCCAAATATGTACACCCCATGAATTCTTTGAGAATTAAGCGTGGCTATAAAACGTTTAATGTTATCTGTCAATGGCGAGCGTCTGTTCTGAGCAAACAAAGAGTGTTCACAAATCGCATGTTATCAATAACATTGGCATGGGCATACTACCTTCGGTCATTTTATGAAATTACAATGTACGGACAATGCCTCCAATTTTCCTAAAATGTTTTTTTAATAAAAACAATTAAATAAACATTAAGTTCGGTCGGGCCGAACTTTTAATACCCTCCACCTTAGGGTAAAGGAAAGGAAATTTTTTAGACATATTCGTGGGAAAATTTGGCAAAATTTATCAAAATTTCGAATATCGGAAAGTACCGCTATATGGGGCTATACAAACACGTGAACCTATACATACAATGTTTCGCCAATGGAGCTAGAACCCATTATGACCAACAAATACCAATTTTTAGACACATCTGCGAAGAAATGTGCCAAAAATCATCAAAATACCGAATATCTGGAGGTACCGTTATATGGGAGCTATACCAAAACGTGGACCTATACATACAATGTTTCGCCACAATGACACAATACAAATTGTTCTGCTAAATTTTGACGCTCTACGTCAAATAATGTAGGCTGTATCGTGATTTCAACAGACGGACAGGCAGACAGACGGACATCGTTACATCGACTTAGAATTTTATACTGATTATGAATATATATTCTTTATGGGGTCTACGACGAATATTTAGGGATGTTACAAACGGAATGACAAAGTTAATATACCCTCCTTTCCAAGTTGGAGGGTATAATTATAAAGAAAATGCTGGAAAAATTGGTGTGATTTTTTCGTTTAAATCGATCTTATGTAAGAACAAGTAAAAAATCAGTTAAGTTCGACAGGACCGAACTACCCTACCTCCATAATTTGAGAAGTTACTCTTCATATCGTTTGGAAGATAGGGAGATTTCCACAGATTGACGAACATAGCAAAATCGACATAAAATTTTATGCTGATCAAAAATAAATATACTTTGTGGGGTCTTAAATAAATATATCGAGGAGTTAGAAATGTAATGGCAAACGTAATATACCATCCTTACTATGGTGGAGGGTATAACAGACATAGTTCCAATTATGTCCCCCATGTCATTCTGTACACATGGACAAAAACAGTGGATAAAACAGTAGTTGTGGAAAAAATTATTACTCCTTAACACTTTGCCATACAAAACAAACTTGGCTATTATTGGATGGCTGTCGTCATCGCCATCATCCTCATTACAATTCCACCAAGCATCTATGTATGGGTGTATGTGGATAAACAAAAAGTACTCCGGTTAAGGCCATGACATTATAGTTGAGAGGTTGGGGGACACATTTAGAATGCTGTTGTTTTTAGTTTTGTTATTGTAACAAAAAAAGACACACACACACATATTCCACATACAGAGAGATTGTGCGTGACATTTGTAACCCCCCCAAAAATGTACTGTCAAACTACCAAAGAAGGTCATCAAACGAAGAAATCTTTGCAATTTTTACCAACACTAACTGAATTGAAAAATTAATGGAAATCTGAAAAAACAAAAGTTTTAAAATCGTTTTTTGTTTTATAAAAATTTTTACACTGAATATAACATTATTGGGACTTGGGGAAGTGGGAATGTCAATCAATGTGACACAAGGAATTAAGTAGAAAATTGAAACCGGGCGCCATTTAAGTTGTAAACCAACATCAAATATTCTGTCGCTCCTGTGCAAGAGTTGCCACGCTCCAGTACTAAGAAAATTTATTAATAGATTAGATATCTATGTGATAACTAAGCACATATAAATTATTATCAACGAGAAAAAAATGCAATGAGTATCACAGTAGGGCGAAAAAATTAAAATGAACAATTAATCCACCAGATCTCTTGATGTAAATGTTAGCAAAATAATTTTATGCGAGACATTACTGTACCAAGTAAAATTTTCATTTATTTCAACCAGGTCGAACCATAAATATCCACCACGGCGAGAAAGTAAATGTTCAAAATATTCCAAATTGGAGTAAACAATTATATAAGGCAATTTCTAGGCGTGAACGATACATATGACTCGCACGAGTGGCATCATACTGAACCATATTATAAGAAAGCTGAGGCATTTAAGAAATTCAGCAGCTTTTTCCCACAATTTAAAATAGGGATTGGGCCAATATTAGCCATCTTCGAACTTGTTCTAAGTTTGTTTGAACCGAATAGGATGCTCTTTTTTATATCCTCAGCCATGTGGCTAGAGGGGGTACATATCATTTTATACGGATAAAACGTGCCTCATCGAAATAACGGTTTTAGACACTAGGTCTCTTTGGACCAAATCCGTTTCAGGACATTTGAAGTCGATCTAGCGATGGTGCGCCCAATAACTCTCGAAGTATCCAATTTGATCCAAACTTGGTACATCGTAATATTATTGGTCAACTTAGATCGAGTTCGGAGATGGACAACATCGGTCCCTTAATTCTGGTACCTCCCCCACAAAATGTCAACATTTTTTAAAGAATAAATTTACTGCACAGAAAGAGAAGGGATAATACGATTTTTGCCCCAACTTTGCAAATTCTAATATTTGAATCGGTGCTAGGTCAGGTGCGACCCACAAAAAGTTAAAATATTGAATAAGTATAACTCTTATGAAATGTGATGTAAGTGTGCGATTGTTTTCAAATTACACACATCACAATATTTTTATTGAATCAAGGTCTGGGGTGAAGATGAAATATATCAGTCCACACCTTCTAGGTCAAAATTTTCAAAAATTCATGAAGCTCATAAAACACGAAATTATTATCCTATTCTATTCAGACTTGGCAAATCTTAATATTTTCATCGGGATATTCTTACTGGTACCTCCCCTACAAAGGGTCAAAAATACACACATCACAATATTTTCATTTAGCCAAGGTCTTGTGTGAAAATGGGATATATCGGTTCACCCCTTCTGGTACCTCCCACACAGAGGTCAAATTAGCTCATAAAACGCAAAATTAACATCAGATTCCATTCGGACTTGGATCATCTCAATATTTCCAAAAACCCAAGATCCATTAAAAAGATGTTGGAGATCGGGATATTCTTTCTGGTACCTCCCACACAAAGGGTCAAAATTTTGAATATCCATGAAGCTCATAAAACGCACAATTAACATCCGATTCCATTCGAATTTGGTTCATCTCTACATTTCCACATGCACATAAAGATAGTACAGATCGGTCCATTTCCTCTGGTACCTCCCCTACATAAGGTTCAAGATTTTTAAAAACAAAACGCTCAAAGAAAGCGAAAGAAGCATCCAACTCTCTTCAAATTTCACACACACAAACATTTTTGCTAACGGAAGATCTGTTGTGAAGATGATGAAGTATGAAAATGGAATACTTCGGTCCGCTATATCTATTACCTCATATTTCTACATTTTCCAAAATTTTGCACATACCTCATATAAAGTATAAGAAATATTCGATACCGTCCAAATGTGGCGCGTTGTAATATTTATATCAGTTTTAGGTCAGATACGAATTGGCCAACTGTTTCGGAACATCCCCCATAAAGGGTCAACAGTTTAAATAATCATAACTCATGGCTGGGGGTATACATCTGTCCTAAAAACCGACTCATACTATTTTACCTGTTTAATTAGAAGTACAGTATTTATACTTTTAATATCTGTTAGGGTAGTAGATAGACGTTTCTTCTGGTTTTTGATGTGGCAAGCAGTCACGCAGCTTACCATTTTATACAGATAGCCAAAAGTTGGGTACTGCTGTTGCATGGGCTCTACAAAATCTTTGACTCATATGGATAATTTTCTATGAGAGGGTTTGGTACTTATTTCGAATTTGAACTATCAATATTCAAACCGTGCAGCAAAAAAAAATCCTTAAAATACCAGTTCCGTTATTTGTCTGTAGGTTTTATTTGCTCTCTATACGAAATCGTGGACGTATACATGCATTTTCCTCTCAGTTGGGTTGCTTCGAACTCAATGCGAACTTCAAATGCAACATTTCAAAATACAACATTTGAAATATCGTTTTTGTAATCAAAATACTAAAATCGACAGGTTCTGCTATATATGCAAAATCATTGGTCCATACAGACAATTTTAAGCCAGAGCAGGAATTGTAACCATTACAAACTGCAAACTTCAAATAGTCAATCTTGAAAATGTCGCTAGATCAATAAAATACCCAAAATCGGGAGGTAGCGTTATTTGACAGTTATGCGAAATAGGGAATCGATGCAATACATCTCCGAACTTGATTCTAGTTCAGGCCAAACTCAGATATTTGCTGCATTTTAGATGCCTATCTAAATTTCTTTAGCTACAACGAGTTATTACAGCAGACAGGCGAACAGATCTAACTAAATCGTCTTAGAATTTAAATCAAATCAAAAATATAAATCTTAGGGGTTCTAAAACGTATACTTCTGGTAGTAACAAACTGAATGGCGAGATATGTGTACCCACAATGACGTAGAACACTAAAAGTTAATTGAAGTAACACACAGGAATATGTTGAATATGTATTGACAATAATTATTGTCAATAAAGGACATTAGCAAGGCCAAGTCAACATTAGATGTCCTCCCCACTTTGTGGTGGTTGCGTAGGGTATTAATGCAAAGCAATAATTAAAATAATAACAGCGACAACAATAACAACAAAAACCTCTATTAGTGTTATCTCTCGAAAAACATTCACTCAAACACTTTGGGGCTGACATTCCTCTGCTGCTGCTGCTGCTATGGCTTTTGCTGTTGTAGTTGTTGCTCCCATCCATGCAATCAGTCAAACCGTCAGTCTGTCTGCCAGTCATTCATTCACTCATTCATACATTGCGTTCAAATCGGCGACATAGTCGCAGCAAAATAAATCTATACAAACAAACAAATGTCTTGTGTATAAATCTGTCTGCATGTGTGTGAGAGTGAGTGTGTGTATGTGTGTGATTGAGTGTTGGGGTTGTTTCGCAGGAAAGACGTCGAAAACGAAACGATGGAATATCATAAATCGATAATGTGTGAGACGAGTTTAGTTTACCATCTCCCTTGTTGCGGGTACACCAACACACACTCGCTCTCACACAACTATGGAGAAAACATGACGTATACTCAATGTCTGGTGTCTCAGAGTATTGCTGCTTGTCGCCAATACCAGCCCCCTTCCATCCTCTCCTCTCCTCCCCTACCAAAACACTTTCAACCAAATAGATGTCACTTACATTCTGTGACCAAGTGGCCCACTCCCCACAATAGCAACATTTGTAATAACATCGAAGAGCACTTTGTAAATGTGAGTGTTCCCGAGTGCAAAAACACACACTCACAGACATACATGCAAACACCTACACACCTGCATATACCGTGTAGCAGAACCTGAATGAGTTGATGAAAAGGAAATGCTCTTAAGTGCATTTGCGATTGTATTTCTTATTGTGTTACGACGAGTGCTGGGTGCCATGGATGGATGGTTGGATGGATATATGGATGGGTGTGTATGTGTGTGTAAGTGTATTCGTGCACATCCACTCCCCCCGACCGCATCACACATGGTCGGTCCATTGAATATCCGGTTTATTCGAGCGAAAGTATTCTGTCATTGCAGTCGAATATAATATAATTTGCCGGGTTTTTCTTCTCCTTCTGTTGTTTTTTTTATTTTTTTGTGGCGTTCGGATATGATTTGATGGTAATGTAGATTAATTGAGCTATGACTATCGTATCACATGATAACGCTTCTGCTACTAATTTATAGTAAATAAATATGACTTATGTACATATATTCGGGTGGAACGCTGTATTTTTATACCCTACACCACATAGTGGTAAGGGTATTATGTCTTTGTGGATTTGTTTGTAACATGGAGAAGGAAACGAGATAGACCCATAGTTACTTTTGAGAACCTTCATAGAATCACTTTCTGAGTCGATTTATGCATGTCAGTCCGTCTGTCCGTCCGTCCGTCCGTCTGTCCATGTATTCTTGTGAACAAAATGCAGGTCGCATTTATTATCCGATTGAGATGAAATTTTTCAAACAATATTTTTTTGGCCCAAGGACGAACCCTATTGAAATTGGTGAGAATCGGATCAAATTTAGATATAGCTCCCATATATATCTTCATCCGATTTCGGGTTAAATGTGCACCAAATGTCCACTATCAGTCCAAATTACCTGAATTTTGGCACACCCAACCGAGTTCGGCCTAGAAGCAAGTATATCAAATTTGAAGAAAATCGGTTCAGATATAGCTATAGCTCCCATATATATCTTTCATCCGATTTGATCTTTAAGTCCCTCACATTCCTACTATGCACTCCACAACCGTGATATTTGGTACCAGGTATTAGATGGAGCACAGAAATAGCTGTTTTAAATTTTATCGAAATCGGTTCAGATTTGGATATAGCTTCCATATATATATTCATCCGATTTCGGGTTCATTGGCCACCAAATGGCCAATATCAGCCCAAATGGCCCGAATTTTGGCACATGTGACCGAGATTAGCCTTAAAGCAAATACAACAAATTTGGAGAAAATCGGTTCAGAAACAGCTATAGCTCCCTTATATATGTTTTATCCGATTTGGTGTTAAAGCCTCTCACATTCGTAATATGCACTCCACAAGAATGACATTTGGTACCAGATAAAAGATACAGCCCAGAAATAGCTGTTTGTAATTTTATCGAAATCGGTTCAGATTTGGATATAGCTCCCATATATATCTTCATCCGATTTCGGGTTAATTGTGCACCAAATGGCCGATATAAGTCCAAATGGACTGAATTTTAGTACATCGGACCAAATTCAACCTAGAAGCAAGTATATCAAATTTAGTGAAAATCGGTTCAGATATATGTTTCATCCGATTTAGTGTTTTAGTCTCTTACATTCGTAATATTCACTCCACAACCGTGATATTTGGTACCAGGTATTAGATGGAGCACAGGAATAGCTGTTTTAAATTTTACCGAAATCGGTTCAGATTTGGATATAGCTCTCATATATATCTTCATCCGATTTCGGGTGATTGACCACCAAATGGCCGTAATAGAATCAATTTTGGCAAATCCGAACGAAACCAGCTTAGAAGCAAGTACACCAATTTTAGTAAAAATCGGTTCAGATATAGCTATAGCTCCCATATATATCTTCATCCGATTTCGTGTTAACTGTGCATCAAATGGCCAATATCAGCCCAAATGGCATGAATTTTCGTACATGAGATTTGATTTTGTACCAAAAATCTCATAGAGCTCTGAAATGCCCTGTATAAACCTTTTTACGAGAGCTCTACTAAATATGCATAGTGGTGTAGGGTATCATATAGTCGGCCCCGCCCGACTTTTGAGCTTTCCTTACTGGTTTTTAAATTAGAATACTAATGACATAAGTCACTTTTCAACAAAAGGCTACATTCAGCATTACCGGGAAACAACAAAAAAAATTGCAAAATATATTACGTATCCCATTACAAAATATTGCGTTTTTCGAGACGTGGCTATCCAGAGTTAAATTTTGTTCCCACATCGGCAAATCGGTTTCTACGTACGCTCAGAGCAATGATTTGCTATTTTTTTCTCGAGAGCGAAAATTGCTCAAGAGCAGGGTTGATCGAAGAGTAGGATTTTTTACAGAGTGTACTCTTCACTGTTTTGTTTTGTATGGGAGCACTCCCAAGTAACTCCTGTTCTAAAAATTAGAGTGGAAGTAGAATCGCTCAAAATAGAGCAAGAGTTTGCTCTAAGTGTGTAAATGAGTGGAAAAAATGTTTGTTTTCTGATCCGTGTATGTTGGTCGAAGGTGATGATGTACCGAAAAAATACATATACTTAGAAATGCAACAACGGTATGACAAAAACTAATAGAATGCTAGGCAAGAGTATACTCTGCTCGTTTTTGAACGATTTTAGCTTCCACACTTAAAATTGGATGGACCCGGATTATCTCATTGCTCTTAACAAGAGTAATGCTTTAATCGTTCAAAGTTCTAGCTTATATCGATTGTTCAATAAAAAAAATTAATATTTTTGTAACTTCTGGTACTTTAAGGAATACTTCTCATGTAACATTATTTACTCGTCAGCTGAGATAAGCTCAGTTTCATTCAGGGTCTCCATGGGACCCACCAAACCTTATGAAATAAGAAGAGTAGATTTCTCCATTTGCTGGCGGATGTAGATTAGATGTTTTATTGATTTGAAAATTAATTAAAATCTACTACAGGGTGAGATGAAAAAACTGCAACCAACTTCAGACTTAAAATTATTCCAGTGACAGCTCATTTTATTGTTTACAAGCGTACAAACGCACTTTGATGAGAAAAAAGTTATTCGTGACGGAATTCAAGCGGGATAGTGTGATTTCATTATATTTGGCTGGAAAACCACAAGTGGAACAAATCTTCCATATTCCATTCGTCATTGAAATTTCAAAAAGTGCAAGAACTTACACCGCAACAGAAAGAAAAGAGACTCAAAAGAGGTAAAGAGTTGCTTCGCTTGGCCGAAAGTGGTGAACTGCCGAATTTGGTTTTCTCCGATGAGAAAACATTCGTTGTCCAGCATTGTGCACCTTCGGTTGGCCACCAGAACTCAAGCACCGGCCATGGTGATGGTGTGGACCGCCATAACAGCCGGTGGTGGCTCTCCGCTCGTATCGATCGACCGTGGCATCAGAATAAATGCCGAATAATATTGCGAAAATATTCTGGAGAGTGTATTAAAGCCTTGGCCACGAAAACATTTTGGCCGCAGACCTTAGACATTCCAAGAATGGTTACAAAATGATGTTTCTCGCTTTATTTCCAACGCACAATGGCCACCAAAATCTCCGGATATCAATCCGTTGGACTATTGTGTCTGGAGTATTTTGGAAAGCAAGGTTGGCACTAAAAATACCAAAGTATTGATCACCTCAAGCAAGCGCTTCGCCGGGAATGGGCCAAAATACCGCAGAGCAACATTCGGGCAGCGTGTGAAGGTTTCACTGGCCGTTTGAAGGCCATAATTCGTGCCAAAGGTGACCAATTAGAACAATTCTTAACTTATTCTTAAATTTTATGCTATTTCCGACATTTCATTCAGTAAAATTAAAAACAAAAAATGTTTGAATTTGTTGCAGTTTTTTTATCTCACCCTGTATAGTTCAAATGTGACAATAGGAATATACAATATAGTATGGCGGATTCGGAGATGTTCGGGAATTGAAAATAGAGTTTTTCAGGTGATAATGGAGAATGTTTACCTTGTCTCTTAGGCAATCGGGATTCTTGATTTGTGGATAATCGGGAACTATGATGTCGGGTTGTGTTCAAATGATACTCGGCTTGTTATTAGGTTATCGACGATTCAAAGTTGATTGGGGAGTCGTGGATAATTGTCGGATGTTGGCAAGTGAGAGAGACTAAGAAATGCGATGTTTGTGTTCGGAGTAACTGGTTTTTGTCGATTTTGACTGGGCTGACAAGATAAATGTACGATGTAGGTGGTCGGGATTTTTATGACCAGGTCTTATTTGCCGGAAAGGGGGATTCTTGTATATCGATTCGTTCGAGTATGGAAGTCACTGTTTAGAGATGTTCGGTAGTAAATTGTTTGATCTCGACCGCTTACGGTATTTCAGTTCAAGAACAGATGCGCAGGCCTTCTTAGATATATCGGAACTTGTTCAGATTCGGCGGCTTACTGTGGCTAAGATGGGGTTTAGCTGTCTAGGTCTTATACAATGGCTAGGATATTAATCTATCTAGAACTATAGCTTATGATTATCTCCAATTTACTAACAATTTTTAAGCTACGGTACGGTACAACGAGCCGAAGCTCCTGCGGGACCACTAGGCAAAGACTATTGCGGGACAACGAGCCAAAAACTCCGGTGGAACAAAGAGTCGAATCAAATGAGTACATAAATTACCGAGCAATTTAATGAGAGTCAGTTTAAAAAATATTCTCAGCTAACCCCTTGGCAAGCCCCATATGTGACCGGCATTACCAAGTGAACGAGAATTTTTTGCCTTTTCAGAGTGTGGCCCTTTTGGACAATTTAAAAGTCCCAATTCTTCTCCATTACGATTGTTTATCATTTTGTAGCGTTTCTTACTTGTCGAATATTTTTCATTCGATGGAATATCGAAAAGTTACGCTATTCCTAACCCCCCTGCACCAAGAGTGAACCTAAATAAAAATCCCAAGATTCGGGTCTTTCCGCTTGTGTCAATCGTAAATTATATTGGTTTCTATAAAATCTTTTTCTTTGGAAAATGATAGCTTTGATCCAGAACATTCAAGGATTCGATTTATAAGAGCTGTAGGAAACTTTTTGAAAAAAACTCATAAAATTCCGAAATAACCATGACATTTTTATTTGAATAGATACTGCGGTCCATATAATTTAATGCGTTCAAGAGTGCGACTCAAATGGTACATCCGCTTAGTCCAATTTTGAATAAATGGTTCAATGTTAGGCTTAGGCTGAGGGTATAATAAAAACTCAAAACCCAAGCTAAATAACACTTTGGAACGTTTTCAATCAAATAAACATTGAAAGTTTCGATTTCGAATCAAATGTTAACTTTTCCAATAAAAATAGAGCCCCAATATAGTGGATGATTCTTCCTTATCTTGTCTTTTGATGGTGAGATGTACGAAAGATGGAGTGAAGCAGTTTCGTTCCTTACAGCCTTAGATCTAGTTATGAGCTAGAAGAAATTGCGCACTTTGTAGAAAATGTATGTCACCTCTTTCATTTTTTATTACATAAAACTCTAGACGCAATCAATATAAAATATTGAATCATTCTGTTACCAAGGATCTAACATTTGGGCGCCAAAATAGTACATAGAGCTATGCAACGACAACATACATTTTTTTCATAAAATATCATTGCTGATACTTTGGAAATATGTCTTATCAACATTGTTTTGGATAACAAACACATTTATGCACATTTTCTCGTTGTAGTTAATAAAAAATTAAATTTTAGTTTTATATTTTTTTTTAAATAATAGTCTGCGTAGTTATACTATTGTTTGTATGAGAATCATTTTAATTCCGGTAAATAAATTTTAATCGAAAATTTAAAATGTGTTTTTCTCGAAACAGGGCATTTTTGAGATGTGCCACTCTTTTAGTAAATGAGCGATAAGTATTTGTCCTACCTTAGCAACATTGGTAGTCAAAAACCTGGGTAACCTGTACATGAATTTATGTTCCCTTCCACAGAAAACTTTACAAAAGAATTCATATCTTTGTTGTCCGCCTAGACATTCCCTTTTCGAGTTTTTTTTTTTTTTTGATAGCCCCAGGTTCTGATTCATAGGCAACAGCCATGGTGTATCATCGTCATCAGAGATGCGAATTGTGCAGGGATTAGAAAATGTGGATTTGTCCCTCCCATGCCCGCCTTAGCCACAATGGACAAATGGATTGTTAGTCATTTCCTTGCTCTATTTTCGTTGCTAGCCATTGTATTGTGTTTGTTGTCCCCTTACCCCCCACACCCCCCCTAAAATTTGAATTGATTCCTTGTCCTGCCAATACAACAACGACAACGCCACTCATTGTCATTCGTCATTGATGTCGTCATCCCTGCAATTGACTGCCACTTGCGATGATTTTTATTTGATTTACATTTGTCATAGTTTTCTGTTTTCTGTTCTCTGTTCTCGTTGAGATTTGTTTATGAATGCATTTGCTGTTGTTGCTGTTGTCCTTGTTTTTTTTTTTTGTTATTCTTCTTCATTCGATAATCTGGTGCAAATCGAATGATTGTTGTTGCTATTGCTATTCAGTTGAGTTCGGTTGAAAGCCAAATGTGGTTTTGAGTTTATTGACACAGAATTGTTGACAGTTGGTTTTTGGACTTGTTGTAGTTGTTGTTCCTGCTGCAACTTGTTACAACCGCTGCATGCCGTTGGTGCCGTTGGTATTCCGAACTTTAGTTGTAGGGCTTAGCTATTGAATTTCATTTTTGCAACCATTCATTTTCATGGCACTTTATCCGTTGATAAACAGAGATGGAAGACAGCAACTTTGGGCAGCCACAAGAGAATCTCCACTCCGTACTACAATCTGTGGTAATGCAGTAGCTAATCAAAAAAAATTGTCAATGGAGACCTTAGTTACGCAATTATACATTTATGTACTTTCATACGTAGATCGAAGAGTCTGTAAGCGGATAATTCGGTCCTTGTCGACACCACATAGTGGTAAGGATATTATGACTTTGTGCATTTGTTTGTAACTTGGAGAAGGAAACGAGATAGACCCATTGTCCCCTTTGGTGATCAGCATAGAATCACATCTTGAGTCGATTTATGCTTGTCCGTCCGTCTGTCCATGTATTTTTGTAAACAAAATGCAGGTCGCATTTATTATTCGATTGAGATGAAATTGTCTTAATAACATTTGTTTGGCTTAAGGACGAGCCCTATTGAAATTGGTGAAAATCGGTCCAATTTTAGATATAGCTCCCATACATATCTTTATCCGATTTTAGATTTCTTGTACAACAAATGGCTAATATCAGTCCAAATGGTGTGAATTTTGCTACATCCGACAGAATTCAGCCTGCAAGTATGTGCTTTAAATTTGGTGAAAATCGGTTCAGATATAGCTATAGGTCCCATATATTTCGATTTTGGTGTTTAAGTCCCTTACATTCGTTATATGCACTCCACAAGACTGATATTTAGCACCAGATATCAGGTACAACCTAACAATTCATAGATCAAATTTTATCAAGTTCGATTCAGATTTGGATATAGCTCCCACATATATCTTCATCCGATTTTAGGTTTCTTATGCACCAAATGGCTAATATCACTTCAAATGGTGTGAATTTTGGCACATCCGACCGAATTTAGTATAGAAATAAGTACTTTAATTTTGGTAGAAATCGGTTCAGATATAACTATAGCTCCCATATATATGTTTCATCCGATTTGATGTTTAAGTCCCTCATATTCGTAATATACACCCCATAAAAATGATATCTAGTACCAGATATTAGATTCAGCCCAGCAATGCATGATTTAGATTTTATCAAGATCGGTTCAGATTTGGATATAGCTCCCCTATATATCTTCGTCCGATTTTGGGTTTCTTGTACACCAAATGGCTAATTTCAGCCCAATGTTAGGGAAATGTTGCACTTCCAAGCGAATTCCTTCAAGAAGTTAATATTTAAAGTTTGGTGAAAATCGCTTCAGATATAGCTATAGCTTCCATATATATTTGGTCCCATATTTGGTTTTTAAATCTCCAACTTTCGGAATATGCACTCTACCATAACTATATTTTGTACAGGATATCTCATAGAGCTCAGAAATGCCCAATATAAACCTTTCTTTTACGAGAGCTCTACTAAATACGCATAATGGTGTGGGGCATCGTATAGTCGGTCCCCGCTTGACTTTTCAGCTTTCCTTACTGGTTTTAACCCCGCCATGTTCTCGGCGTCAAACTGAAAAGAAACTGTTTAATTATTCAAATTGTTGACCCTCTATGGAGAAATTTCCGAAGGAATGGCTAATGGAGTATTATCCATTTCGTATTGGACCTAAATAAATATGATATAAATATTACAACGTTCCAGATTTGGACTGTATTGGCGACTTCCTTCACTTTACATGACATATGTGATAATTTTTAGAAAATGTTGAATTGTGCGTGATGTACCAGATACAGCCGACCGAAAAAAATTACAAGAAAATCGAACATTTATATCCAATTTTATACGAAATCATCAATGCCATATTCATCTCATGTTTCTGGTCGAGAGAAATATTTGAAATATTGAAAATTGTGTTCCTTTGTGGGTGAGGTACCAGAAGGTGTTCGCAGATATATGTCATATTCACAACAGATCTTGTGTCAGCAAAAATATTTGTGTGTGTGTGTGAAATTTAAAAAGATATGGATGTTAATTTCGCTTTCCTTGAGTGTTTTGTTTCTCAAAATCTTCAACCCTATGTGGGGGAGGTACCAGAAGAAATGGTTCGATCTCTAACATCTATATAACAGGTCTTGTTGACCCTTTGTGGGGAAGGTACCAGAGGGAATGGTCCGATTTCTACCATCTTTATATCAAATATAAGTGTTGATAGAAATATGGAGATGTACCATGTCTAAATGGAATCGAATGTTAATTGCGTGTTTTATGAGCTCCATGGATATTCAAAATTTTGACCCTTTGTGGGGAAGATACCAGAAGGAGTGGTCCAAAGAGACCTATAGTCTAAAACCGTTATTTCGATGAGGCACTTTTAAATGTATACTAGCTTTAACTAAAGAATCGTTCATGCCTTTTCATCGAAATAAAATCATCAAAGATACGGTTTTCCCATGAAATATCCATTCAAAATCAAATTAAATCCCAGCGCTCAATGAATACTTTCACAAATTATGAAGAATGGATTTATTTGCCTAAATAATTCGGCAAACAGAAAAATATTGAAACTTATTTCCCAGTTACCTATCTAAGGTAAATAGTCATCCTTAGATTTTCCTCAGCTTGTGTGCGTGATGTTTGTGTGTCAAGGCTAAAGGAATTCAAAGGAATTCGGAAAGAGAGATTTCGAGATGTCGATTATGCGGCTCCAGGAAACGTAAATGTAATCAAATCATTAAATATTTGTTTGTCTATAATTGCATGGCATGGTGCGATGCTGGAATCACTGGCTGACTGATTGTTTGTTTGCTTGCTTGCTGGCTCCAAGGATGTAGACGACTCCTCCAGTCCCCATTAGCATTTCGAGCACGTCCTATTTGGCAATGTCAATATTGGCTGCAATTCAAATCATATTTGCATAGATTTTACCAATTATCCCTACCCTACCCTGCCACAGTAACAGTAACCAACAAAATTCCAAGGGATGCCAACACCCTCCACCGTACACACACACATATACACCTACATACAACCAGCCAGACACATTTACAGCATTTCATTATTGTTTACCCCCATCAAATGGCGGTGATGTGTCTGTCTGCTGGCGCTTAAATCTTCATCTCGTTTAAACATTTCAGTAATCCGAAAATTAAACATCTTATGGCGCCCACTCGTCTAAGAACAACGAACATGTCATCCATCCTTTGGCGTCGTTGTTGTCTGTCGAAGCAATAAATGAATGAATGATTGATAAACTGACACACATTGGGGGAATGGAATGACATTTTTTTCGACTTCTTCCTATACTTCATATAATATATGTGCAAAATTTTTGAAAAATGTGGAAATATGCCGCATATAGCGGGCCTAAGTATTCAATTTTCATACTTCATCTAATACAGATGAAAATTGAAGGAAATCGAACATTTATATCCAACTTTATGCAAAATCATAAATTTCGATAAATCACATATTCATGTCAGATTTCTGGCTAAGAGAAATATTTAGATATGGCAAGTTGTAAAGAATCGCCGACTTGTTTCGTAAGTTATGATAGATATAAGAATTGGAAATTGTGACCTTTTGTGGGTAAGGTACCAGAAGGGGTTGGCAGATATATCGTCTTCACAACAGATCTTGCGTTAGCAAAAATATTTGGATGTGTGAATTTTGAAGAGATTTGAATGCTTATCTCGCTTTTGTTTTTTCAAAATCTTGAATCGTATGTGGCACCAGAAGAAATGGTCCGATCACTACCATTTTTATGACAGATCTTGTGTTGATGGAAATATTGAAATGTAGGAAGTCTGAATGGAATCGGATATTAATTTCCCGTTTTATGAGCTTCATGGATATTCAAAATGTTGACCCTTTGAGGGGAAGGTATCAGAAGGAGTGGGCCGATATATTCATTCTTCACAGCAGACTTTGGGTTAATAAAAATATTGTGATGTATGTAATTTGAAGATCACCGAATGCTTATTTCGGATTTTATTATCGTTTGACCCTTTGTTGGGGAGGTACCAGAAGAAATTATCTGACCTCAACCATCTTTATAACAGATCTCGTGTTGATGGAAATATTGATATGTGCTAAGTCTGAATAAAATCGGATGTTAATTTCGCGATTTATGAGCTTCATGAATATTAAAAATTTTGACTCTTTTTGGGGGAGGTACTAGAAGGAGTGGACCGATATATCCCCATCTCACACCAGACCTTGGGTTAATACAAATATTGGGATGTGTGAAATCTGAAGACAATCGAACTCTTACATCACATTTTATAAAAGTTATAATATTAAAAATGTTGAGCCTTTGTGAGGGAGATACTTGATGGAGTGGACCGATATTGTCCATTTTCGCACCTGACCTAGCATTGACGCTAATATTGGCATTATCGGTTTATCCTTTCTCTTCGTGTGCAGTAAATTATTTTCTTCGAAAATGTTGACATTTTTTGTGGAAGGTACCAAAAGGAGTGGACCGATATTGCCCATCTCCGAACTCGATCTAAATTTGACAAAAATATTACGATGTACCAAGTTTGGATCAAGTCAAACCAGCCAGACAGACAGACGGACGGACATCGCTAGATCGAATCCAAATGTCCTGAAACGGATTTGGTCCAAAGAGACCTCGGGTCTAAAACCGTTATTTCGATGAGGCACGTTTTGGCCGTATCAAATGATATATACCCTCTCTAGCCATATGGCTGAGGATATAAAGGAGGAGACACAAAAGTTTCGAATTTCAGGATTTCAGATCTATTGCTTAAGTTAATAACATCTCAAATACAAACAGTGACCTTGGTATCACATTTCAGAATTTTAGCTCTCTCGTCAAATATAGTAACATTTAGTACAATTATAGTACGCATATCCAAAATCAGGGGAATTCAAAAAAGTTATGGGTACCGAACTTATTTTTTTCGGAGTTTTGAAAACAAAAATGGCAAGAAATAACAGAAAATATTTTTCCTGGAACGAGAATCCCCGCATAGGCCTTCCGCTATAAGCTAATTATGAATTTGCATCTAAACTTACTTTAAATTATGTAAATATAACAGATTTATTTAAACGTCACCTCTAAACGATAGTTTGCTACCAAAGTCACACAGTGTCCCAACGGAGTTCATCTTTTCCTTTCTTGTATTCCCTCGCATGTCGACAATCGTATTGTAAAAAAAAAAGGAATCACATTCCTCATGTTTGGTGGAAATCTCATTCGAATGACTCAAAGGATGAACGGCGTCAATACTTTGAAGGGATTAACTTAGACAATGACGAAATTAAAAAAAGCAAAAAATAAAAACGGTGAAGAGGAGATGAGTAAAATAAAGGGGAGAGGGGGAAAGTTGAGCATTTAGTGAAAGAACACACAGAAATCAAGCATGTTTTGCACAATAGGTGGAATCAAAACGTAGTTGCCTCCCGCCATGAATCCCAACTCCCTTTAAATATGTAATAGTGGTGTGTAATTGTGGAGGTGGCATTAAGCTGAGAGCATTGGAAAGTAAATAATCTCTGGAATTAGTTGCAACCGCAGTCGTATATCTGAGGTTACTTAATTAATTTCTGTGGCAAGGTTACACCGCTGTGGAAGAGAACTCCAGTGACGTGGAGAATACATTTGAATTAAAATTGATATTAAGGTGAGAGTACATAGAAGCCTTTTTTGACTGACTTCTTCGTAGGGGAACAAAGAAGTTGTATGTTGACTAAGTTGGATTTTGGCTTTTACTATTTGTTCTTTTCCAACGAAGCCAACCCATGACTTGAGCCAATCAAAAAAGCGTTTTACGTATTCTCACCTTTATTCCCAGCATTTTTATTACACTGGGCGACAAAATTCATTTTTTTTCAATAATTGTGGGGAAATCCAGCAGATTATGAAGATAGAGCTAAAAATAAAGGACACATGTATTGGCGTTTTGAAAGTTTGCATCGCAAAGTAATCTAAATAGAGGAGGCAAGTTCCCCCTCTTCCACACTCTTAGAAATCTTTGGATTAAAATTCCTCGGAATCCGTGCATTGTGTGTGTCTTTGGCAATATTGCTGATAAATATACGAGAAATGTTAACCCTGAATCTAGTCAAAAAAGCGGTCTTTTTGGTCCTTTTTTCAAAATATGGATAAAACCTAATTTTAAACGTGATCGTAGCAAGTCAAAATATTCTACAAAATTTATTGTCATAAAATTCTACTATAGGTCCTAGAAGACGTAAAGAGACTAAATCTTATCTTAACGCCAGGAATTCATATTTATTAAACAGACATTTTAAGGTTAAAGCCGTACTTTTAATGAGTTTGTGGAAAAATATACGAGAAAGCATCATCTTAAAAGGATGGCGTCAAAGACAAAAATATTCTTCATCAAATCTTACTATAGGTAACCAAAGAAAATAAATCTATATTTTCACTGCATATCAAAAAAAAAAATATAAATTTTTTCATCGATAAAAAAAAACAAACAATTTTCCACCCAGAATGAGTCAAAAAATCTAGGTACAAAAGTTTTTATAAAAATTATATTCAAGATTGTTTTATTACAACTGAAAATTATTGGCTTGTTTCAGAACTGCAAGAATATAAAAGTTTTTAGTACGATAACCGATTTTCCGTGTTATAGAACCTAAATTTTCAGACTTTCAGGGTTTTATATATTATTCAAGTTGTCCCTTCTTCGGAAAGAATAATAGAAACATTTTTACCTTTTAAACCAAAACGTCTTAAAAGCTTTCATTTTGAAGTTTACAAGGAAGATGTTAGTGAAATGGACCCACTGCCAATTTTACTGTCCAAAACTATTTCAACGTCTGCATATCTCATATATTTCAATATCTGCATACCTCAATATTATATTTCAGAATTTCAACTCTATCCCTTCACCCAATACCAAATTTAGTATAATTTGATACGCACATCCAAAGCGTTCAACATCTCTGCATCCTAATTACCAACAGTAATTCAAAATGATTACCATTTAGTACTTTTCGAAGAATTATAATACGCATTTGCAAAACCACCACGCGATACGAACAGACACCTCAATATCAAATTTCGGGATTCTAGCTCTATACATTCACTTAGTACCAAATTTAGTAACATTTAGTACTTTTCGTGCAATATAATACATACTTCCAAAATTATCTCCCTATCTCAACCTCAGCTACAAACAGTGACCATAATATCACATTTCAGTTCAATATCAATATCACATTTGGTACAATTATAGTACGCATAGCACAAACCAGCTCCTTCTCTCACCAACAGACACCACAAGTGATATCTATATCAAATATCCGGATATCAGCTCTATCCCATCACCCAATATCAAATTTAGTACTATTTAGTACTTTTCGTACCATTGTAGTACACATTACCATAGCCATCTCGTTATCTCAATCCCAAATTTCAGAATTTCAGCACTATTCCCTCAGCCTATTCCATACTTAGTACCTTTAAGCACTTTTCGTACAAATGTAGGACGCATTTCCAAATCGCCGTCAAATCTCAAACACAAATACTATCAGCAATCTAAATATCAAATTTAAGAATTTTATCTCTATTTTATCTCTCTCTATCTTTTCGTACAATTATGGTACACATTTTCGAAACTACCTCCTTATCCCAGGCTACACATGAACATCGAAGCTAATATCAAATTCAAGACTTCAAGTACTGTCTGTTTGCCTAATACCAAATTGTACCAAATATGGTACTTTTCATAAAATTATAGTACACATTTTCAAAACCACCTCCACAATCCCAGATACCAACAGAGGCCTCAACATCATAATCCGGTCTTTTAGCTCCATTCCTTTACCCAATGCCGAATTTAGCACCATTAGTACGTCAGTAGTCTAAATATCAAATTTCTGAATTGTATCTCTATCGCTTCATCCGATACCGAAAAAAGTACCATTCAGTACTTTCCATACAATTATAGAACACATTTCCAAAAAAAAACTCGATATATTCAGGCTACGCATGAAAAGCGTCCCTAATATTAAATATCAGATTTAAAGCACTATCTGTTCACACCAATACTAAATAGTACCAAATATCGTACTATTTAGTACTTTTCATACACTTGTAGTACACTTTTTCAAAACCTCCTCTTTTTCACAAACCTACCACTAGAAGGGACCCCGATTCAAAATTTCAGCTGAATCCGTTCTCATTAAACCAAACTGTTTCAAATTTCGTACCATTTCGTACAGTTCGCATACTTAGTACACACTTCAAAGTCAAAATTACTTTCGAGCCTTGATTCACATACCAAATTTCAAGTTTTGGGCTCTATCCTTTTACATAATACCAAATGGTACTATTTTAGAAGTTTAGTACCATTTTAGAACTTTTCGTAACCTTAAAGTTCGAATTTCTAAAAATCCTTTGGTACATATAGCAAACACTCCATCAGTAAGCTCGTTCAGTTTGTCCAATACTAAGTATCGAATTTTTAGTACATTTTAGCACTATTCGTACACGTTTAGTACCATAAGGCACCATAAGTTTTAAGAAACCTAATTTATGTTCTTCCCTTTTTTCTCCCCTCGTAGGCTTACAGCAGAAGAACACGAAGAGCTCGCATGTGGAACATGGGAATACTGTTTCTGATATACTATTGTGTCACTGTGTACTCGGCGAAAAATGGCGATGAATCGGCACCTCTGTCCGAACCCGGCAACGCTGAGGATCAACACGAAGAAGTTCTGGCGAAATCCGGTGAGGAAATCGACGAAACGATAGTTGGTGATACAACGCAGGTAAGCATTCATTCCGATGAAGCCTCCATTCCTCCCTTCTTAAATTCCGATTCTCCTGATATACCAGCTCATGTTCACAAGCACTGCGGCCACGCATTTGGAGCCCAAATCTGCAGTTCCTACATGGCGTCCAAGACGAGAAAACTGTACCCCTCCAGCAATTGAACAGTTCCCCCGTCCTCTAATGGGAAAATGGCTGCGGCAACATGGCGGCCTGGTGATTCATGTCCTGGTTGCCGTTTTCACCTTCTTTGGCCTGGCCATTGTTTGTGATGAGTATTTCGTGGCCAGTTTGGATAGGCTATGTGAAGGTGAGTCCGGAGCACAATATCTCTCTATCATGGTTCAAAATCATCTTCTCTTTGTAGAATTGAAGTTATCACCAGATGTGGCTGGTGCCACATTCATGGCTGCTGGCAGCTCAGCCCCCGAATTGGCCACAGTGGTTATTGGTGTGTTCTTTGCCAAGGATGACATTGGCATCAGTGGCGTCATCGGTTCGGCCGTCTTCAACATCATGTTTGTCATCTCGGTGTGTGCCCTGTGCTCGGGAACGGTGTGCCAATTGAATTGGTGGCCTCTGGTGCGGGACTGTTTCTTCTATTGTGTGTCCATTCTGGTCATGTTGATAATTATCTTCAATGACGTCATCTCTTGTGTGAGTATTTGCAACGGGCTTTTGTGAGCTTAGAACTTGTAATGATTTCCTTCTGTTCCTTGCAGTTCGAATCTGTTGTCATGCTTCTGTTCTATGTGATCTACTGTGTGGCCTTGTGTTTCAACACCGAACTGGAACGCTGGGCCATGTCTCTGAATCTTCCCTTCAAACTTCCAACGAAAGAGGAACAATCCTCCCTGGTCACCTACAAGAATGTACCCGACAGCACGTACACGGAAGGCAGTCAGCAGCAGACTAATTTGTCACAGGAGCCTAACGCCGCCTCTTCAGGAAACCAGCAGCAACAGTCATCCACATCTGACTATCAAAATTATTCCGATCCAAATTCTAGCTGGGATCCAAATGCCGCCTGGGGCGAGGAATCGTCGAGCAATCCTGTGGGAGGCAGTACCATCGCCAGTCAACCGCCGGTGGATGACTGGGGCATGAGTCAATTCAGCGCCGGACAGGGCCAAGAGAACATGGCCTACAATCCCGATCAACCCGACTCGGTGGTTACCCAAAGTGCTGGCGCCGATAGCAACAACAAACCCGTGGTGGGCAAACCCCAACCTGCGACCGGCGGTGCTCCCGAATACTACAAATCCAGCGACAAATCAAAAGAGGCCCGACCCAATCCCCTGGAGCGGCCCACCCAGGGCGGCCTGCCCGCCCTCATCTCCTGGTATGTCGTCTACCCCATTCACTTCTTGTGCCAGAAAACCATGCCCGACTGTCGGACCGAACAGTATCGCAATTGGTATCCCTTCACATTTCTCATATCCATGATTTGGATCTCATTCTATTCATACTTCATGGTCTGGATGATCACGGTCATCGGCTCGACCCTGGCCATTCCGGACACGGTGATGGGTCTAACGTTCGTTGCTGCTGGTGTTTCTGTGCCCGATGCCCTAAGCTCAATAGCGGTAATCAAAGAAGGTTATGGCGATATGGCCGTTTCAAATGCAATCGGCTCGAATGTCTTTGATATCCTAGTGTGCTTAGGTCTTCCGTGGTTCATACAAACGGCCATCATAAAGCCGGGCTCTCACGTCAATGTCATATCGAAAGGTAAGTGTAAAGCAAAGCTCACCGCCCCACCACCCCCTCATCCAAAATGCAAACAGTGAAACAAATAAAAAAAGAGAAACATTGTGTACGTGGGTGCCGCCGACTAGAAGGCATAGCCAAAATGAAACCAATCACCAGAGCAACCGCGAAGACTTAAGGACAGCTGAGGACACTCAAGTGTCATTCTCAAACGATTTTCATTCTGTCTTGTTTTGTGTGTGTTTCCTCCTATTCTATTCTACTGTCTCTCTATCTATCTATCTATCTATCTCTCTATCTGTCGATATTCTGTGGGTAAACTTTGTGTAATTGCGAGGTAATATCTGAAAAATTTTGTTCTTTACACAGACACAGATACAGATACAAACACAGACATAGACACACAGCAAACTCCCAACTCACGTAATATCACAATCCCGCAATAATGGCACACTCCCTACCACACACGCACACACCCAGACACGTATATGCAGTATGCAAATGTTATTATGCACATTAAGAAAAACACCTTCCAACACAGTTCAAAATTACAAACAGTAGAATGTATATAAATATAAATTCTAAAATACTTAAGAAAGTCCGAGGTAGATTGATTCATTTGGGCGCCACTGAATTGAAACAATGCACATATTTTGTTGATGCACCAATTTAGTGGTTCAAGATGATGAGTGAAAAACAACAACAGCAACATGGTAACGTACTAGAAAATTATCGGAACATTAAAATTTAAGATGCCGATTTCCGCCATCTTCCGTTGCAATCTTGTGAAAGAAGATTTATTGTAATATCTGAAGGATATTCTAGGACTCATAAAAGAAGTAGTAATTCAATTCAAATTCAAGATATCAGAAAATTGGAATTTGACAAGCCTGCTCCCTTTTTTAGTTAATCAAACCTATCCAGTAAGAAGTCGTTCAATAGGGCGTCATATGTGTTGGGTTTTCTTAAATGTTCCACATTTCCACGGATCTCTGGAAAAAAAGTAAGAAGATTGAATATTTGGCGCACTTCCATTTTTACCAGCGTAATCGGTTCAAACACATTAGAGTCGATTGTACCAATTTCCTGCCACAGTGGCTATTATATATTGCGAGTTTTAAATACCAAATTAAAAAATAGTCTGTTAAAAATGTGGTTCATACCAAATATTTGGAGATTCCGTTAAGTGGATGAAAGAAGAACTCAGTGGCAGTCTTCTGCCACAGAAGGCGGAACCCATAAAAATCGTTTGAAAATCATAATAATACCGAATATTTTAGGAAGTACTGAAATATGATGCTATTAGAAAAGTCGACCTATATAGACAAGGCTCTGCCACAAGAGGTAGAACCCGTTACAAACTCTGAGTACCGAAGTCTAAACAATTCTGTTACATGTGATCAATGTGACCAATTAAATGGGGGCTATACAAAAACGTTTACGACCTTAACCGCCCTACCGACAAAATACACATCCTTTCGTTGGAAAATATTGCTTACGGACACGTTATCGCCTATTTGTATAGAAGTTTCGAGAATTTTCGCAATAGATTTACGATCTTGAATGTATATTAAAGTCCATATTTTTTTATATGAACCAAAGGTATGCTACTGTGAAGAGCTTCTAGCGAGGTATTTATTTATATGGTTTCTTTAATATAAAAGTCGCCACTGATGGCAGCAACTCAATTTCAAATTGTTATACTTTAGGATTCGGATCAAAATTGAAACGAGGATATTTTTTAAATATGAATTCACTTAAAATATATTTTTGAAATAAAGATTATTCTGACTCTACGACATCGAAAAAAATGTTCGAAAACTAAAAGATTCTTGCAAGTTCTGAAACAGAGTAAATATTGTTTCAGTACTTTTGTTAGTATTTGGAATTCGTACATTGGGAAGTACTCTGTTAGTATTATATCATGACAATGGGTTCGTGACTACGTTGGGCGCCATTATGTCTTGCCCCAGATGAGTCAAAAGATCGTGAGACTTTTAACATCAGAATTATGTATTGCAGGCGCCATTATCAAAATATAAAAAGACTTTTAATATCAGCATTATGGTTTCGAGACCACGTTGGGCGCCATTGTGTGCACTCCCAGATCACTCAAAAGTTCATGAGATTTTTAATATCAGGATTCGGAACTTCTTTGGGCCTATTATCAAAACATAATGAGACTTTTAATATCAGGATTATGGGTTCGGGGCCACGTTGGGCGCCATTATGTCTTTCCCTAGATGAGTCAAAAGAACATTACACTTTTAATAGCAGCATTATGTATTCGGAACTACGTTTGGGGCCATTATCAAAACATAGTGAAACTTTTAATATCAGCATTACAGTTTCAGGACTACGTTGGGCGCCATTACATCTTTCCCTAGATCAGTCAAAAGGTAATTACACTTTTAATATCAGCATTATGGATTCGGAACTACGTTAGGCGCCATTATGTTTAGTCCTAGCTCATTCAAAAGATCGTGAGACCTTAAATATCAGCATTATGGGTTCGGGACCACGTCGGGCGCCATAATCAAAAGATAATCAGACTTTGAAAATATCAGTTTATGGGTTCGGGACTAAGTTGGACACCATTATGTCTTGCCCTAGATCTGTCAACAGGTCATAACACTTTTAATATCAGCAGTTTGGGTTCACTTTGGGAGTTCCACTTTGGAAGCTATTATGTCTACTCCTAGATCGCTTAACAGTTCATGAGATTTTTAATATCAGCATTATGGTTTCAGAACTACGTTGGGCGCCATTATGTCTTTCCCTAGATCAGTGAAATGATCATGAGACTTCTATTTTCAGGATTCTTGATTCAGGCCACTATGTCTTGTCCGAGTTGGTTTTGTGTAGGTGGTAGCACATAGCGTGGCTCGATTATGCCGTATGAAGAAGGTTGTGTACAGTTAAAGTAATCGTGTCACTTTGGCAAGGATTAAATGAAAGTTTGTAATGCTGCGTTATGACGATCAATCAAATGAAATTCCTCCTGAAATTATTCGTATAGAATATGAAAATAATGTCAGAAGATAGAAAATCTAGGAATTTTGTCAATAAGTCGTAGTTTGATTGGAATTTGCAAAAATGAAACCTCTCTTGTTAACTGTACAAAAAATAAATATAGCTACACGATAATTGGTAATTGGTATCCAACACCCATACACTTACACAATACATGTTAGACAAAGTATTTTACAAGGAACTAATATCTATTTTTCTCTCTTTCTCTCTCCTTCTTCTTTAAATTCCATTTCGTTTTCTTCCAGGTTTGACCTACTCCACCATTTCGCTGTTCTCCACGGTGATATTTCTAATACTCTCCACACATTTGAATGGCTGGAAATTGGATAAACGCCTCGGCATCATACTGATGGTGTGGTATCTGCTATTCATAACGCTGGCATCGCTGTACGAACTGAATGTGTTCGGCTACATGAATCCACCTGAATGTGCAAGTAAGTACTCTGTGGTAATTATCCTGAAATCGCAAATACCAATTCTAATTGTCTGTTTTTTGCACTCGTTTCCAGGTGATTATTAAGTAACTCATTTATTTATGGCCTGTAAACGCAATAACATGGAAATGTCAATAACCCGAGAGCATCCCGCACATAAATACATGCATACACATTAAAGCGTTTTACATTGTTGTTGAGTTTCGTTAAGTTTCGTTCGGGCAAATCGAAAACGGGAACGGCATAAAGTAATTCAAAATTAATAAACAACTACAACATAGCCATTAACAGAACTATAAAAAATAGCCACCACGGAATAAAGTATTAAATAATGGATTAGAGGATATATATGAAAACGCAGCACTTCCACATCCCCCCACCCCCCGTGACGCCACCACCACCACCCTTGGTAGAGTTTGGAAATGGACCGAAACGAAAAAAAAAATTCAAAAAATGGAAAACTGTTATACTCATCCCACAGCAGCATTTATCGAATGAAATTCTACAGAGTCAATAAAATTAGTATCGACAACCACAATAACAACAGCAACAACAACAACAACAAAAATATTAGCATATTTTACATTTTTACAACGCACCATAAAACAATAAAAAGATGAAGAAGAAGAAACAATTAAAATAAATTAGCAAAAAGTGAAACATAATAACAATAACAACAATGATAATAATAACAACAAAGGTAATGATAATAATACAATAATAACAACAACAAATAAACAACATTTGTAGTTAGGATATAATTTTTAACATTCTAAACCAAAAACAAAAACGTAACCACATATAAACATTTATTTTTCCAAATTAAAATGTTTGAAATCCATAAAAAACAATTATAAAAAAATCATTTTAATTTTTTTTTTCAAATTTAGCAAATAATTGTTAATTAATTTGAAAACAAAAATTTTATATATAATTTCCAAATTAAAATGTTTGCAATCCATAAAAAAAATTATAAAAAAAATTAATTTTAATTTTTTTTCAAATTTAGTTAATTTAATTGAAAACAAAAATTTTATATATAATTTGGTTAATTTATTTATTGATAACCAAAAAAACATAAATGCAGTCATTCCAAAAATATAAAATCTGCGAAGCATTTGCAATGAATGATTTGGATAAACGAAATGATTGGGTCAATATAATCGAAAATTATTTTGAGTTCTTTTAATTTTTTTATTTATCTCTTTTTACCTCTGGATGTGTTGTGGCGTTATTTGAAATTTTGTTTTATATCCAATTATGAAAACATATTTCAGAACTATCGCAGTTTATCCTTTAAAAAAGTAAAAAAAACAGCTAAGTTCGATTTTTTTTATATCCTCCACCATTCGGAAGGAAATTGAAAATTTTCAAATAATATCCCTCGAAAAATACCGCTCAAATAAAAACCTTTAAAATGTGGCTATACGAGGACGTGTTACTGTATGAGTAATTTTTTGTCATAGGCTGTAGTAACAATTTCGAACTTCCAAAAACGAAATTCGAAACAATTCCGGCGAATAATGTCGCTAATATCGCCAAAATACGGCATAGGAAGGTACCGTTGTATGGGGCCATATATTAAGACGTGGACCTGCATTGACAATTTTCCGTCATAGATTGTAGTACCCATTACGAACTTCAAATACGAAATTTGATGCAATTCCGGTGAATAATATCGCGAAAATCCTGAAAAATACCGAATATATCGGGGTAGCGTTATATGGGTGCTATAACGCAAAACGTAGACCTATATAAACAATTCTCTCCCAGGGAGTAAAGTACTCAGAGGGAACTCCTTGTGTGGATTTTCAGACTATGTTATTGAAAAATGTAACTAAAATGATAAAAATACCGAATATCGGGAGATACAGTTATATGGGAGATATTCGATATCGTGGCCTATATAGACAAATTTTTTTCAGGGGGTAAAGTAGTCCTTCTTTGGATTTTAAGACTATTCCATTGAAAAATGTGATTAAAATAATACATATGCAAGTGTGTGATGGCAAAAATTATGAGTCATATGCATGGTAGAAGAATACAGGTAGATGCATCAACGCTTGGTAACATTGATATATGTATGGCGAAAATCGGAGGTTGTTACAATATGCATTTTTCAATCTTTTTTTTATAAATTTGAATAATTATACCCTCTCCAGCCATATGACTAGAGAGGGTATATATCAATCGAAATAACGGTTTTAGACCCTAGGTCTCTTTAAACCAAATCCGTTTCAGGACATTTGAAGTCGATCTAGCGATGTCTGTCCGTCCGGCTGTCTGTCTCGCTGGCTGCTGCACACGATAACTTTCGAAGGGAGTATCCGATTTGGTCCAAACTTGGTACATCGTAATATTTTTGTCAAACTTAGATCGAGTTCGCAGATGGACAATATCGGTCCACTCCTTCTGATACCACCCCCACAAAATGTCAACATTTTCAAAGCAAACAATTGACTGCACAGAAAGAGAAAGGATCCGAATCCGATTTTGCTCCAACTTTGCAAATGCTAATTTTTGCGTCAGTGCTAGGTCAGGTGTGAAAATGGACAATATCGGTCCACTCCATCAAGTAGCTCTCCCACAAAGGGTCAACATTTTTAATAATTACAACTCTTATAAAATGTGATGTAAGCGTCCGATTATCTTCAGATTTCACATATCCCAATATTTTTATTAGTCCAAGTTATGGTATTAAGATGGAATACATCGGTCCACTCCTTCTGGTACCTCAGCCACAAAGGGTCAAAATTTTGAGTAGCCATGAAGCTCATAAAACGCCAAATTAACATACGATTCCATTCAGACTTGGAAAATCTCAAAATTTCCATCAACACGAGATCTCTTATAAAGATGGTAGATATCGGACAATTTTTCCTTGCACCTCACCCACATAGGGTTCATGATTTTTAAAAACAAAATGTTCAAAAAAAGCGAAATAATTGGATGTTTATTTCGCTTTCTTTGAGCGTTTCTCTTCAAAGTTCTCACATCGTCCAGAGAGGGCCACAATTTTTAATACTTGTATCTGTCCTTACAACTGGCTATATCTAAAAATTTCTCTCAACCAGAAACCTGAGATAAATCTGGAATTTATGATTAGACTTTAAAATATTTCAATTTTTTAACAAAAAAACCCCCAAACACATCCTGAGAGTGAACTTTATATATTTTTTAAAGCAAAAGCAAAATTCAAAATGGTTTCTTTGCAAAGAGAGCATAAAGAACTTAAAATAAATAAATTAATAAATACATAAGAATAATTAACAATAAAATGCAACGAATTTTTCGTTTATATTAAAAACAAAGAAATAAAGAGCTACACAAGATTGAAAATGTAAACAATTTACAAGTTTAAAAAAATGATTATATTAAAACCATTATTATTATTATGATTATATATAAAAAAATATATACAAAATAGTATAGTAAAGACATCCCAACATACCAAAAATACAATACAGCTTGAGAATAATATTATGAAAATAGTTTATCATAAGAATTTTTCAACAATGCTTGAGAAACACTTTTTTGCACAAACTTTTCTCAAATCTGTCCTTTGTTGACAAATTTGTTTTGATTTTTTTTGTGAAAATTGTCAACAAAAAATTATTTTCTTTGGTTAAAATCAAAATCACGCGAATTTAGGACCCATTTCCGGACGAAACTCTAAGGTAATGATGAATAATAAATCTGGGAATCTGTAGTATAAATTATTTCAATCTCATTTCAGAATGGAGGCGTCAAAAAGTTGCAGGAATTCAACAGAAGTGAAGAAAAAATGGAGGAGATACAGAAGCTCAAATAAGGGGAAAGAAAGCATCTAGGTATCAAGGCAACAGGATGCAGTGACAGCTGGGATGGCAATCAATGAATGAAATGTGTAAAATAATTAAAAAATGAATAAATAAATATTTTTTACCATTGAAAAAATAAGCTTTATAAAATATTACTTTCGTAAGCTTATTCTGCAATTACAAGAATAAGCTTATGAATAAGGGTTCCTTTTCGATTATTCTATAATTGTTAAACAAACATTTCTCAATACATTCTCAAGATTTTCTCAAGCTTTAGGCTTATGTTTGTAAGCTTATTAAAATATTATTCTCAAGTCAATTTGGTATGTTGGGATGCTTTGTAATTTTTTTAAATTTTTAATTGGCAATAATTATTAATTTTTTGTTTTGTTAAGGCAGTGCTTAGAAATAGTCAATACAACATAATTGTAAATGCTGCACAATTATGATGTAAAGTTTGAGTGTTGGCAAATTAAAAAAAAAACAAAATTTAAATTTATTTATATTATTTGAAATTCAATTTGAAATTATAGCATGTAATGGAACGCCTACAATCAATAGAGTTTTCCTTTACAATTCTCCAAAAAAAAAAAAAATATTGAACAAATCTACCAACCTGTCTTCTTACAAATGTCTTTCAATTCCAACCATGTTTTAGTTTTTTTTTTTTTTGTTTTTCATTTATTTTTAAGAAAAACAACCAACTAACAATAATTCATGTCAATTTTAATCTCAATGTTAATTACAAAACTAAAACAAGTTCAATTTCTATTTCGGAAGTCAATTTAATTTAATTATTAATAATATCTAAACAAATACATTAATAACAAAAAATAAATAAAAACAATTACCAAAAAAATTAATATTGAACTTAAATCATGTAGTTACTATTCTATGTTTAAATTAAAACAATTGTTAATTGTTGTTATAATTTTATTTATTTTTTTATTTGTTAAATAAAAAAACAAACTAATATTAACTCTCAATGTCTACTACTATTTAAACAAATTGCTATGTAAATTTAGTTTTTGTTAAACAATTCAAAACCGGTAACAATAATAACTATTAAAAATTTAAAAAAACAAATTAACTATATTTAATATAAAACAATGCAAACATAATTTGTGTTACATTTAATTAATAATTCCCCAAATACTCTAACTTAGATAATATTTCCAAAAAAAAACTAATAAAAATAATTTAAATAAATATATATTTATGTTTATATCCCATGACACTAGTAACTAAGTTATATTGTTTGCTCATTAAATTAAAAAAAAATAAAACAATTGTATATTCTACCGCAAAAAAATGTGGCTAAATCAAATTTAGTTTATTCAATAATAAAATTGAAATTTGATAACTAACATACCGCTCTCGCTCCTCTATGATTACGAAACAAAATAATAGAAATCAAAAAATACTTCCACACAATAGACCCAAAAACTTCTTCCTTCTAGCTAATACCTTCAATACTAAATTTAACTTGAAGCCATTATTTATTATCAACCTCAAAATCCGTTACACAAAAGGATAACTAATTTATGTTTAACGTCATCACACGCCATTACAATAAACAATGTTTGTATGTAGTTAAATTCCATTGTCAATTGTTTCATTTGAACTTAACAAAAAAAAGCGAAACATAACCTAAACCAATTTAATAAAAAACAATAACAAAGAAAATAAATAACAAAACACATAACTTGTATAAATTAACAATGAACAAAACAAAAATAGTAAAATTGATAAAAAGAAAAAAAAAAGAAAACTGAAATCAAATGCACCACTTTTTATATATATACAAATATTATTACATGAAAAAATGAAATGCATACATAACCTCACATGTCACACAGACCGACATCATTAAAGTTACATAATATTTATTAAAAATTAATGTTCGTTGATTTTATGTCAAATCAATTATTCCCCAAACGATTGGCGCAATAAAAGTTGTGTCTGGTTACCTTAGAATTTGTAACAATTGTCTGTTTACACAAAAGTTCTGCAAAAGAGAGCAGTCACAGAGCGAAATTTTGACAGTTCTTTTACTGAGAGTTTGCAAATTCTTGCAATCAATTACAACTCTTCTTCTCCTTCCTCTGGTTTTTATTTAGACAAGAAAGCCGGAACAAGGATTCCGTCTTTTTTATACCCTATGGAGGGTATATTAATTTTGTCATTCCGTTTGTAACTCCTCGAAATACTCATGTCAGACCCAACTTTTTTACTATATATATACATTCTTGATCAGCGTAAAATTTGAAGTCGATTTAGAGATGTCCGTCTGTCTGTTGTAATCACGCTATCTTTCGATCGGAATGAGATAGAAGACTAACATTTGGCACACATGTTTATTTTGGCAGTAGGCAGGTTAAGTTCGTAAATGGGCCATGTAGGTCCACGTTTTCATATAGCCCCCATATAATGGTACCTCCCTATTTTCGGTATTTTGGTGATTTAAGCGACATTATTCACCGGAATTGTTTCAAATTTGGTATTTGAAGTTCGTAATGGATACTACAGTCTATGACAGGAAATTGTCTGTGCAGGTCAACGTCTTCGTATAGCCCCCATATAACGATACCTCCCAATATTCGGTGTTTTGATGGTTTTAACGTCATTATTCACCGGAATACTTTCAAATTACGTATTTAGAGCTCGTAATGGGAACTACAGTCTGTGACAGAAAATTGTCTATGCAGCTCCAGGTCATCGTATTGGCCCCATATTCGGTCCCTCTATTCCGTATTTTGACGATTTTAGGTACAATACTCACCGAAATAGTTTGAGATGTCGTGTATGCAGATCCAGGTCTTTGTATAGCTCCGATATAACGGTACCTCCCTATATACGGTATTATGATATTCATCGTTTATTTCAAGTTTCGAATTTAAATATGGTAATGGCTTATGACAAACAATGCCTATGTAAGTCCACTTGGTATAACGGCTATATTCGGTTTTTTTCTAAAGATTTTAACAGAATTTTTAAAGGATTTTTTTTTTAAATTTCCACATTCGTTCCACATGGTGGAGGATATTCAAAGTTCGGCCCGGACGAACTTACTGCTTTTTAACTTGTTACATTTCACAGTTTTCTTCCAAAAGAGAATAAAGCTAGCTCTCTCCTTCTTTCTCTCTCTTACAAAGATGTTACAGGCCAATTCCTGCAGAAAAAGTAACCAGACATAATTTCAGACAATGCCATTGAAAAGCGTGGCTAAGATCATCAAAATACCCAATATTGGGAGGTACAGTTATATGGGGAATATGCGATATATTGGACCAATTTTTTTCAGGGTGTAAAGTAGTCACGAAGAACTCCTTGTGTAGGATTTCAGACAATTCCACTGGAAAATGTGGTTGAATATTGGATGTTCCCGTATATGGGTCTATACGATATCGAGGACCGATATAGCCCATCTTATAACTTGGCCTGCCTGCAGACAAAAGACTGATCGGTGCAAAATTTTAGCTTCCTATCTTTATTCGTTTTGACTCTAGCGTGATAACAACAGACGGGCGGAATTTTACACTGATCAAGATTATATAGACTTTGTTGGGTCTAAAATTTAAGCGATTTGAGTTTCTTGGAAGTTAATTTATATTCCAAAAAATTTTTTGATATCGTCCCGCATTTTGAAGATAGTAACGTTCAGTATTTACAGATATTTGCTCATCGGACAAATAATGGTGTTTCTCAAATTATAGGAATTTTTTATGCTTCTTATACGAGGAATGTCTTATGCAGGGTAGACAAATATGCTGGCATGGAGACGCATAACCCCAACCTTTATATTCCATTTTTTTTTATTCACATTAGTGAATAATGTTGTTCGATAACCCAAAATCCAGTAAATGGAAGCGACTAAAGAGAGCAATTTTAACAGTCGAGTTACTGGGAGTTTTGCAAAATCCTAATTGAAAAATTTATTCAGTAGGAATCATCAGCTGATTACTAAGATAAGTTTTGTGGCCAATGCATAATTTCAGGGCAATAACATAATTATTTTTATTTTTACCATTAAAAACTTATTCCACACTATACAAATTTTAATTTTAAATAGATGTTCTCAAGAGATTAAGTGTGACGCGTACATTTTATGAAACAGCTGTTTTCTTGATAGGTTTTACTGAATGTTGTTCAATAACTTTTTGCAAAATTTATTTTGCAAAGTTATTTGTTTGAAGGTTAATTTACATTTTGATATTTACATTACATTACATCACAGTCCCCATTCATATTTTATTTCGGTTAAAATCTAGACTAAATATATTTTCCCATACATCATATCTCACAACCACAACTGTACAATCCACCAAAAAAAACCTAAAATATTGTTATACTGTCTACAGAAAATAAAATGAATTACATACATACACACATGTAAATTTATATAATCTACAAACAACAACAACAACAACAAACCAAGCATGCGTATACCAAAAATAAAAATGTTGCTAACAGACAAGTACTAAAACATTTAAGTTGTATCCTTCTGTTAATTGACATTATTTAGATAACACTAGCAGACGAAGAGATGAACTCACACACATACCACCCCAACTCTCTCTCTCACACACACACAGAGAGACAGTTATACAACCTTAATATACTGGCATTATAAACATAAATGTACAACGGCATACAAAATAATCAATACGTTATTTATATATATATACATACAAATACACTAACTTCAATTACAAATATACATACAACAAACATACTAACCGAAAGTATACTTACACATACATAGGTATATGTTAAGAACAAAACTCTAACTAAATGAGAATTATAACCATTGAAAATCAACAACAACAACAACCACAACACAAAACCAAATGAGAAAAAAACAAAAAGAAAATTAACACGATATTGTACAATGTTTACTGTTGATGTTATGTTAGTTTATTATTAAACAAAACAATTATTAACAAATGAAAAACAAAAGAAAATAAAACAAAATAAAAAAAACTACAACAACAACAATACCAATGAAACAATGATCAATCATTACAGCTTGCACCAAACAAGAAAACAAAACGAAACAAAAAATCACGAACTTTGTTTTATTTTAGAAGTATTGTTCGGCAGTGCGAACCCAACATACCAAATTGACTTGAGAATAATATTTTAATAAGCTTACAAACATAAGCCTAAAGCTTGAGAAAATCTTGAGAATGTATTGAGAAATGTTTGTTTAACAATTATAGAATAATCGAAAAGGAACCCTTATTCATAAGCTTATTCTTGCAATTGCAAGAATAAGCTTACGAAAGTAATATTTTATAAAGCTTATTTTTTCAATGGTAAAAAATATTTATTTATTCATTTTTTAATTATTTTACACATTTCATTCATTGATTGCCATCCCAGCTGTCACTGCATCCTGTTGCCTTGATACCTAGATGCTTTCTTTCCCCTTATTTGAGCTTCTGTATCTCCTCCACTTATTCTTCACTTCTGTTGAATTCCTGCAACTTTTTGACGCCTCCATTCTGAAATGAGATTGAAATAATTTATACTACAGATTCCCAGATTTATTATTCATCATTACCTTAGAGTTTCGTCCGGAAATGGGTCCTAAATTCGCGTGATTTTGATTTTAACCAAAGAAAATAATTTTTTGTTGACAATTTTCACAAAAAAATCAAAACAAATTTGTCAACAAAGGACAGATTTGAGAAAAGTTTGTGCAAAAAAGTGTTTCTCAAGCATTGTTGAAAAATTCTTATGATAAACTATTTTCATAATATTATTCTCAAGCTGTATTGTATTTTTGGTATGTTGGGAAAGGAGATCGTAAGAAGTAAAACAGTATCAGTCGGGTTTTTCCGACAGTTGAGTTGGGTCATATTGACCAATTTGCATCTGACATAAGACTGGCCATATCGACTACTTCCTATACTTCATATGAGATATGTAAAAATTTTTGGAAAATGTGGAAATATGCGTGAGGTACCAGATATAGCGGAACGAAGTATTCCATTTTGTATACTTCATCTAAATATTTACTTCATAAAATATTTATATTCACTTTTCTGTAAAATTATAAATTCTGATAAATTATATATTCATAGCATATTACTGGTTAAAAGGAATATTTAGCTATAGTAAGTTGTAAAGAATCGCTGACTTGATTCGCAAGTTATGACAGATATAAGATTGGGAAATTGTGACCCTTTATGGGTGAGGTACCAGAAAAGGTTGGCAGATACATATCATCCTTACAACAGATTTTGCGTTTTACCCTTTGGGGGGGAGGTGCCAGAAGGATTGAACCGATTTACTCCATCTTCACAGCAGACCTTGGGTTAAAAAAAATAATGGGATATGTGCAATTTGAAGACAATCAGACCCTTACTTCACATTTTATAAAAGTTATAATTACTCGAAATTTTGACGCTTTGGGGGGAGGTACTTGATGGAGGGGACCAATACTGTTCATTTTCGCACCAGGCCTAGAACTGATGGAAATATTAGGATTTGCAAGTTTGAAGCAAAATCGGATTATAGTTTCTCTTTCTGTGTATTAATTTTTTTTTTTAAACAAAATTTTGACCCTTTGGGGGGAGGTACTTGATGGAGAGGACCAATACTGTTTATTTTCGCACCAGACCTAGAACTGATTCAAATATTAGGATTTGCAAGTTTAAAGCAAAATCGGATTATATATATATATATATATATATATATATATATATATATATTTTTTTTTTTTTTTTGAAAATTTCGAAAAAAAATTTTTGGGGGAGGTACCAGAACTTTTTCCAATAATATTACGACATACCAAGATTGAATCAAATTGGATACTCCCTTCGAAAGTTATCGTGCGCCTTGTCAGCCAGGCGGACAGACGGACGGACATCGTTAGATTGACTCCAAATGTCCTGAAACGGATCCAAAGAGACCTAGAATCTAAAACCTTTATTTCGATGAAGCACGTTTTGACTATATCAAATGATATATACCCTATGTAGCCATATGGCTGAGGGTATAAAAGAATTCTGTAACACAGAGCGACTGAGAGAGAAACTGTTAAAGTTTTTTTACTCGGAGTTTGCAATTCTTGCCTGAACAACTTCTTCGTGCACTCACTTGCAACTCTTCCTCTTCTCGTCCCGGTAAGTTATATATTTGGTAAGCTAAATTGTGTTGTCTTAGGAACTACTTTCTTTTTTACTTATGTCCATACTATGGAGACTATATTAACTTTGTCATTCCGTTTGTAACTCCTCGAAATACTCATGTCAGACCCAACAAATATTTTTGACTTAGAATTTTAAGTCGATTTAGCAATGTCCGTCTGTTGTAATCACGCTATCTTTCGAACGAATTGAGATAAAAGGCTTACATTTTGCACACATGTTTATTCTGCCAGTAGGTTCGTAAATAGGCCATGTAGGTCCACGTTTTCATATAGCCCCCATGTAACGGCACCTCCCGATATTTGAATTTTGATGATTTTAGCGACATTACTCACAGGAATTGTTTCAAATTTGGTATTTGAAGATCGGAATGGAAATGACAAAAAATTGTCTGTGTCGGTCCACGTCTTCGTATAGCCCCTATATAATGGTTCCTCCCAATATTCGATATGTTGGTGATTTTAGCGTCATTATTCATTGGAGTAGTTTCAAATTACGTATTTAGAGTTCTTAATGGGAACTACAGTCTGTGACAGAAAATTGCCTATGCAGGTCCAGGTCTTCGTATAGGCCCCATATATCAGTACCTCCCTATATTCGGTATTTTGACGATTTTAGGTACAATACCCACTAAAATTGTTTGAGATGTAGTATATGAAGTTTTTAATGGATGCTACAGCCTGTGACATAAAATTGTCTATGCAGGACCAGGTCTCCGATATAACGTTACCTCCCTATATACGGTATTTTGATGATTTTAGCTACATTATCCACCATTTATTTCAAGTTTCGAATTTGAATATGTTAATAGCTTATGACAAACAATGCCTATGTAGGTCCACGCTGATGGACCCCAATATATCGGCTATATTCCGTATTTTTACGATTTTAACAGATTTTAATTTTTGAAAATTTCCAAATTCATTCAATTTGGTTTAGGGTATTGAAAGTTCGGCCCGCCCGAACTTTTTTTAATAATATAAAAATTTTTTTCGTGTTTTTTATTTCGGATTTATTTGACAAATCAACTGATTGATTGTATGGTATATTTTCTGTTTTATTTTTAAAATGTTCTTATAAAAAAAAAATAAAGCTACCTTACCCTATCAAAAGAAGTTGCTAGACAATTTTTGCAGAAAAAATAACCAGGCAAACCTATTATTGTTTATTAAGATTAACATTATTATTACCATGGTAGAAGAATACAGGCAGATGCATCAGCGCTTGGAAACATTGATATGTCAAAAATTTTTGAATGATTTTTCAAATATAAGTAGATTTTTATATGTTTTCTTATACGACGTCATTAGGAGGTTATTATAATACGCGTTTTTCAACAATTTTTACAAATTTAAATAATTTTTCATTCAACATTTTCAATTCCAAAATTAATATGACAGTTCAATGTCCCAGCAGCTGTGTCAATGAGCCTACCTATATTTTTCTACCATGATTATTACTCGTTGTTGTGACTGTGGCGAGTCAAACTAGTTTTATTCAATTTTCCTGTTTGCCCTGTATTTCTCTGGCTCTCAATGGCGTCCGGCGAGAGAGTGTATCATTTGCGCACATCAACCACTGCCATCAACGTTGCCAGTATTGAGGATTTATCCGAAAAACTTAGGGATTGGGGACTAGGACGTTTGATGACAAACAACAAAGGTAGCTTTAGGTTGACTTAGTTCGATTTTGGCCCTACGCTCCTTTGTTCTTTTCCGAAGAAGCCAGCCGTTTTATGTATTTTCACCTTTAGAGTCATGCTTTACTGTAACCATGTTAAATACCTAACGCGAAATATTCTTCTAACTTTTATAAATTCTATTGAACTATGTTCGAAATTTTTAAGGAAGAGATGAAGTCTAATCGAAATAAAAATGAAATCTTTTTTTAAAAATTAAATTATTTATTATTACTTTTACTATTTATATTATTATTTATTTTTTGAAATGTGGCATTTTTTTCTTTGTACATGAAAGTGTTTGCCCTTTAAGTGTAGGTTAATAGGTTAAAACTGTAAAAAATGGTAAGTACCCTCACCGACTTAATGAGGGGGTAAGGAATTTTTAAATATTTTTAAGGCATTTTGCTTGAAAATCTGATTTTTTTCGGTTACAGATACGAACGATTGAGGAACGAATTAGATTGGACGGTTCCCAATGGATTGATTTGCAAGTGATAACTTGCTTAGGTTGCAAGTGATAACTTGCTTAGGAAAAAGTAAAAGTTTTTCTTCGAAGCTTATATCCAAGTCGCAATGAATATATAAATTTAAAATTGAAAACAGACTATATCGGAGTTTACATCTTCAGATACAGAGTTTTTAACCGAAAAATGTTCTTTTTTTCTTAAGGTAATTACTCAACAATTAAAAAAGAGTGGCAATGCTAAAAATAACTGTTTACTTTACTGTCTTTAAGAAAACCGGAAAACACCAAACAATTAAATGCACAGTATCTACAAACAAGTAACGCCGTGTTTACACTAAACATGTCCTTTAAACGCCTTATTATTCCTTTGATTATGTGTGAATGATGGAGCTTCGAAAAATGCGTAATTTAGGACTCGGTGTTTAAGACGTTTTAGCCGCTATTCAATTAATCGCGATTATCGAAGAAATCTTAGAGAAATAACCGTATTGTCCAATTCTATAAAGTCCAGATCCACACAATCCACAAATACTGTCTTAGGTCGAAGTATCGAGAAAAGTCCCCATTATCCCAAGTTATGAATAACTGCGGTTTTTATACAGTTTTTAGTTGATTTCCCCAACCAATGGGGGTATGGTAAACACTGTCAAGCGGCTGGCTTGGCCACAGTATCAGCTGCTGTTGCTGTTTGACGTAAACGCTCTCACATTCTCCAAAACAAGAAATCATTAATGAGAGTGAAGTGTGTGCGTACGTGTATCTGCCGTTGGCGAGAAGAAAAGAGAACAAAAATTGGGGAGGCAGAGAAGAATACTCCAAAACGTAGTACCGGAGCTTTTCAAAGACAACAACAAAATACAAGTAATTTGTTGCTATTCCCTTAGCTTTTGGGTCTACTCGAGCTCTCACGGCCGTAAAGCAGCAGAGGCGAGTAAAAGTGGCACAGTTAAAATTGCTGACAGATAAGTCCGCCAACAGTTTTCAGTCTACTGCCAAAGTCAACCGGTCGCCAGTCGGGAGGAAACGCGTGTTTGTTCTTTAGTTTCACGTTAGTTCAGTGGAATTCTGAAAAGGTAAAACGCTAACGAAGAAAAAAAAGTGCAAAAGAAATGTTTGATTCGAAAGGGGGTGTGTGTGTTGTTTTTCGCTTGTGCGGCCGAATGTGGACGATTGGGTAGTGATTTAACAACAGCTGGTCTCACTCCGGTGACTGGAAGGTGTCGAAAAAAAGAAGACTTCTGTGTTGTGACGCACCCACAATGTAATGCAAAACTAAGTGATTATTCCGCAAGTATTCCAGCGAAAAAGTATTGCTGCGAAATATTGCAGACCGAGTCTAAATCGGATGTAGCGATTTCAGGATTTTTTGATTATGTGCTTTTGTCATTATGTAACAAGTGATTTGTTATTGATGGTGTCGCAATTGTTCCATGTCCAAAGTGGTGCGATAAGAGAAGTCACATCATGTCTGATGTGTATCAGTAGCCCCCCTCGCAGCGGTTGTATGTCACATCCAGTATCAATACACCGTTCAGGCGTTATATGTTCCCAAATTCTAATCTTTCGGCACAGCAAAAACTGAAAACATCAATTGAATTGTCTCGACAGACGCACACACACACACACACAAACACATGTATGAATGTATGGACCAACAACAAATCGTGTCGCAACAGAGGTACTCATCGCCGTTCACAGCATATTTACTGCATAGAAATGGTCGGTCCATCGCTAGCGAACAGCTTGTAGTCCATTGTGGTCTTGCCGTGACATTGCTCTTGAACTTTTTGCTGAAGAGTGTTGTTGTTGTTGCTAATATGTACTTTTTTGTTGTTGTAAAAAATCGTTATCACAGAAATGGGAATTATGCTTCTGTTGTTGTATTCCATTCGTGTAGATAAAAAATGAATAAAAGCCGAGCATAAGCGAATGAAACAGAGAATGCCGTGAAAGAAAAACAAATGATTGATGAGTGGAAAATTAAAAGAAATTTAAATTTCTAATTTATGCGATAAATGTGAAATCCTTAAATAAAGTGAAAGTAGAATAGGGTGCAGCTTCCGTGTAAATACATCTTATCCAGGCCAAAATTGAACAGACCCAAAAGAAATCTATTACTTTTGTTCCAAAACGAAAAGTAAAGTGCAAACGCGGCTGTCCTTTCGATTGTGCTGCAATTTTGTGTAAGAGAACACCTTCTAGAAAAAATCCCAAAAATTAAGGATTCTTGCAAGTGAAACGTAACGTAACTTTGTTCTGCGCCGAAAAACCAATTATAATTCCATCATAAATGTTTGCCATCTTTCTATATCTATTGCAGTATTTCGATACATTCTATTCCCCACCGTACTCTGGAGGATACATATATAATGTATTTTTATACCCTTCACCATACGTAGTATGGAGGGTATGTTAGGTTCGTCATTCTCTTTGTAACTCATCAAAATAATAATTTAAGACCCAACAAACTGTATATATTATTGATCAGCGTAAAATTCTAAGACGTCCGTCTGTTGTAATCACGGTGAAGGTCGAAGGTGGGCTATATCGGTCCTCGATATCGTCATATATAGCAGTACTCCCCAATATTCGGAATTTTGATGATGACATTTTTCAATGGAATTGTCTGAAATTCTACACAAGGATTTCTTCGTGACTATTTAATCCATAAAAAAGAATTGTCAATATAGGTCCATGATATCGTATGTCCCCCATATAGCGTTACCTCCCGATATTCGGTATTTAGATGGTTTTAGTCGCATTTTTCAATGGCATTGTTTGAAATTCTACACAAGGTATTCTCTGTGAGTACTTCCCCCTGAAAAAAATTTTCTTTATGGGTCCCCAAATTTAATGGAATTGGCGTAAAATCTGCAAAAGGATCTGCCAAAGGATTTCCTTCTGGGATACTTAACCCCATGATATCGTATATCACCCATACGACGGTAACTCCCTGAAATTCTACACAAGGAATTCTCTGTGAGTAATTTCCCTCTAAAAGAGAATTTTCTTTACACGTCCACGATATCGTATAGCCCCCATACAATGATGCCCCCCAATATTCGGTATTTTGATGATTTTAGCCACATTTTTCAATGGCATTGTCTGAAAATCCACACAAGGAGTTCCCTCTGAGTAATTTACCCCATTGGAAGAGAATTGTCTATATAGGTCTACGTTTTAGTATAGCACCCATATGATGTTACCCCTAAATTGATCATCGAAAATGCGTCAAATTTCGTATTTGAAGTTCGCACTGGGTACTACGACCTATGACGGAAAATTGTCTATGCAGGTCCGCGTCTTATTATAGCCCCATACAACCGTACCTTTCTTTATACGGTATTTTGATGATATTAGCGACATTATTCACCGGAATTGCGTCAAATTTCGCATTTAAAGTTCGAAAACGTTACTACAGCCTATCACAAAAAAATCCAAAAATATCCAACATCCGTTGTATAGCACCCATATAAAGGTTTTCATTTGAGCGGTATTGTTTGACGATTTTTTTCAAGTTCCTTTCGAATGGTGGAGGGTATAAAAGTTCGGTACTGATTTTAGATGTTTTCAGAACATTTTAATTGAAAGTTCTCTTTTTTTATTCGTATTGAAATTTTGTAATGCAAACTATCTTATGACAGCAAATTATTTTCCATGCAAGCGCACGCCTTCACATATTTTCCAAACGGAATGATTTCAAAGTTGGTATTTGGAGTTGGAATTTTCTTTCTTTGGTATTCCCCGCTCCTAATAAACAGATTTATTGATACCGATAAAAATGGAAAACATTATCATTAATGTATGTATATTTTACTTTAAAAAACCCCTAAGCTGTCGAGAGTTAACAGGAAAATTCCAATGCGTGGAACAGCAATAAAATCTTGCACATGATGCCTTCGTTGTTTTGTGCGAGAGGGTTATTTATTTTAAATTTTACCGCATCAGTATTATGTAGACATAATTGTTTTACAATACAAATGTGTAATATATATGTATGTATATAAATAAGTGTATATTTGCTAAGCACCCAAACAAATTTACACATATTCTGCTGAATTGAAAAGATTCGGTATGGCAACTGACTATTATTATTCGAAATATCAATGCTTTTTGCGATAAACTTTGATCCCCTAAAAACCGAAAAGGGGTGATTGTGCTATTATATTTTTATTTTTTTTTTTCGATGGGGACTTAAAATGGTAATAACGTAAATATTTCTTTCATTTGTATACACACACTTTAATTCGAATATCGGCATATCTTGATGATTTAATTTACAGCAGCATTCAGTTCTTAAAAAAAAAAAAAAAAAAAAAAAAAAAAAAAAAAAAAAAAAAAAAAAAAAAAAAAAAAAAAAAAAAAAAAAAAAAAAAAAAAAAAAAAAAAAAAAAAAAAAAAAAAAAAAAAATTAAAAAATTCACACTTTAGCGGCCAAGTGTCGTTGACACTTTTTCTAGCAGCTCCAATGCAGTTAATTAATCAAAACTCATTAAGAATCTTACGAGACAATTAACAACAACTTCTTGAAAACACCAGAGAGTGTAGTAGTATATATTGAAAATACAGTAAAATCATGGAGGGGAAGCAAAACGCCATCTTGTGCCAATTTAAGCGGTTCAGCAAAGGAGTTAGCAAAACGTCTAGAGCGTACACGTGTGTATAATCGAAAGATAATTCAATGCTACGCACACCGCGTGGTAGAAGAATGCAGGTAGATGCATCAATGATTGGGAACATAGATATGTCAAAATTATTAAATTTTTTTTAAACAAGTAGATTTGAATATGTTTCCCATACGAGGCCAATCGGAGGTTGTTATGAGTATGAACGATTTTTCATTCAAAAATTTTAATTCCAAAATTGGTTTGACAATTCATTGTCCCAGCAGCTGTGCCGATGCGACTACCTGTATTCTTCTACCATGGCACACCGTCTTGTCAACCCTGTAATGGGATTCTCAAACACATTTTTTTTTGTTACCAACAATCGGTAGAATAACCAGTAAAAAAGCTGTAAGTTCGGTCGGGCTTTGAATCCCCTCCACCATTGGGAAAGAATTTGGCAATTTTCCAAAAAAAAAAAAAAAATAATAATAATAAAATAAAATCCTTTAAAAATTCTGTTAACATCTTAAAAATACCGAATGTAGCCGTTATATTAGGGTCTATACGACGACGTCGACCTGCATAGGCAACTTTTATCATAAGCCATTACAAGTTTTAAATGCGAAAGTTGAAACAAAATCGATGAATAATGTAGCTAAAATCATCAAAATACCGAATATAGGGAGGTACCATTATATGGGAGTTATACCAAAACGTGAACAGACAATTTTCTGTCATAGGCTGTAGCATCCATTACCAATCACAAATACCAAAATTGTAACAATTCCGGTGAACAATGTTGCTAAAATCATCAAAATGCTGAATATTGGGAGGTTTCGTTATATGGGGGCTATTCGAATACGATGACCTGCACGGACAATTTTGTGTCATAGGCTGTAGTATCAATTACGAAGCTCAAATACCGAATTTGAACCAATTCTGGAGAATAATATCGCTAAAATCATTAAAATACCGAATATCGAGATGTACCTTTTCTTTATATATTCCTATACGAAGAACGTGAACCTGCTCAGACAATTTTCTGTTTTAGGCTGTAGTATCCACTACGAACTTTAAATACAAAATTTGAAACAATTCCGGTGAATAATGTCGTGGGAGTCCATACCTCAATCTGGACTAGTTGAAGACCTGGTTGATAATGAAATTCATCATAAAGACAGGCCCTGTTTTGGGTAACTTGGGCTTATATAAGCTTAAGGATATGTGTAACGTCTTCCAGGCCAAAACAAGGCGAACTGCGTAAGGGGGTCTTTGGGAAGTGAAATCACAGTTCCAATGGTCACATGTGTCAATCGAGCGATATTTTCCACTCAACATGTCTGTCATCTATTATTTTTTATATCTTGTTCTATGTATTTCCGAATAAGTTCACTTTGGAAATTATTAAAATAATCCAAAGCCATACCCGATAGATTGTTTTTCAAATATTAGAGCTATTGTGAGAATCGCAAAGTTTTTCAAATGAACTGACACAACGGCCTAACTAATGGAATTTATTTAAGGCGCCTATTTTTCAAAACAATTTTGCCACAAATAGATTTGAATTGAATTTCCATTTAAGTCTTAAACTTGTTGCCATGTTATAATTGTTTTGAAGAATGTTTGTTTTAATAATGAACTTAATCAAATCAGAAATATTCGAACACACAAATAAACAAATACATAAAAGCACACTTTAAAAGGCCGATTATGATGAGACGTCGACATCTAATTGTGGCACTCATTAAGATAAGGGGGGAGACTCTTATTATTATTGGAATTAGATTGATGTGTTATAAACATTCAAACACATGCCAAGTATTGGTGTATATTCATACAACAACAAAACATAAACACTCGCCACTAGCCACTGATAACCAACAGCCAGTCAGTCAGCCAACCAGTCCATGAATAAAAGACTCGAAGCCGAAGCGATTAAATCTAAAAGAAAAGAAGTATTTGCAGTGCATTTAGTTTCAAGAAATAACTTCGTCACATTAGTCTCCATTATCCAAGTCAGTGAACTTCGAGCTTCGAGAGAAAGAAGTGAGTGGCAAAAAAAATTGTAGGCGTTTGTTTTTAATAACTGTTTGCTTCTTGATGTTCAGACTGAGATGAGTGAGGAATATTCCGCTTTTTCTTCGAACCTCTCTCTCAAAACCCAGTTACTCTTTTTCTTCCAAAATTGTTTGTGTCAAAATCTTGAATTAAAAAATCTTCAATATTTACCAAAAGCAAACAAATCTTAACTATTTTCATAATATTTCCTATTCTTAATAGGAAGCCGAGTTCTTCTCAATTGAACAGGTTATCTCTTGTGTATAATTATTTTAATTGTATTCCCTTTTGATTTAATTTCAGTTTAAGTTGCATAACATTGGTATCTTAGATTGGCCAAAGGAACAAATTCAAAATGTCCGATTTTGCCAGAGTCGATATCGATCAGCCTAAATATGATCAAAGCACATATCTGAATCGTGCCAAACACTTCTTCCTCCTGACAAATCCACTCAATTTGTTGGCCTCAAATGCCGAATTGGAGAGAGCCAAGCGCATTGTGAACGATTACCGTGCCGGCAAGCCTGTACCTGATGTCAAGAATGTCGAGGATTTGTGGAGAGCCAAATACTTGTATGACTCCGCCTTCCATCCCGAGACCGGAGAAAAATCATTGATTATTGGCCGTATGTCCGCCCAAGTGCCCATGAACACCTTGATTACGGGATGTGAGTATAGCAAAAATATATGTACATAGATACACAATTGTCTCTTCAAAGTATTTAACAATCTTACATAACATTTTTGTTAATCAATTTGCGACAAATGAAATGTGTGCCGTCAATTGAAATTAACGTTCTCAAGTTCATCCCGCTGGGTTCAGTGGACGATCAAATTGCACACAAACACAATTGTGATCGTGCCTCGAACAATATACATACCTATATATATTTATATACGTATATATAAAAAAAACCTGACACTCTTCTTTTCCTGAAAATTTAAATTGAATAATTTAATTAAAACATAAATTGTTATTATATTGTTGCATATTTTGCTAACAAACCACATTTGTTTTTGTTTTTTTTTTTTTTTTCTTAGGCATGCTTTCATTCTACAAAACGACACCGGCTGTGGTCTTCTGGCAATGGGTCAATCAAACATTTAATGCCGTCGTTAACTACACAAATCGTTCCGGCTCAACGCCCATCTCCAAAGAGTGAGTATTCAAAAAAAAAAATCACCATGAATATACTTTACTTACCTCTCTTTACCCTTGGAATAGGCAACTGGTGACCTCATATATTTTGGCTACCGGTGGTGCTCTGACTACTGCTTTGTCCTTGAATAGAATAGTTAAGGTATGTTGCGACAATTGACTATCCTAAAAAGCATACTGAAACAAATTTCGTTTTTTCAGAATTTGAATCCATTGATTGGACGCTTAGTACCTTTGGCTGCTGTGGCAGCTGCTAATTGCATCAACGTGCCAATGATGCGTTTGCAGTAAGTATAGCTTTGGAATTTGATTGCACTGAAACTATTATTCATTCATCCATGTTACTTTTAGAGAATTGAAGAACGGTGTTACTCTTCTGGATGAACAAAATAATGAAATGGGTATTTCAAAGAAGGCTGCTGCTGTTGGCATTACAGCTGTTGTTGCTAGCAGAATTGCCATGGCTACTCCTGGCATGGGTAAGTTTACTTTTTCCCATACCTAGCTAAAATGAAAATATGTGTTGGGGTTTTAGAAGATCATTCGGGACATTGTGATCGTCCTTCGGGACATTCGAGAGGATGTTAAACAATTAAAATAGTATCTGTCAGTTTTGCAGACAGATGTATACCCGCAGCCTTGAGTTATGATTATTAAAATTGTTGACCCTTTAGGGTGGAGGATCCTAAGCAGTTGGCCAATATAGACCAATTCGTATCTGACCTAAGACTGATAAAAATGTTACAACGTGCCAGATTTGGACTATATCGACTACTTCCGTACTTGATATGAGATATGTGCAAATTTATGAAAATATGTGATAGGAAACAGATATGGCGGACCGAAGTATTCCATTAAACATTGGTATGGGAAAATGTTGAATTCCAGAAGGAATGTTCCCATCTCAATCATCTGTATAAGCGATCTTGTATTGATGGAAATATTCAGATGTGCCAAGCCTGAATGAAATCGGATGTTAATTTCGTGTTACCAGAAGGAGTTGACCGATATTGCCCATCTCCGAGCTCGATCTAAGTTTGAAAATAATATTACGATATACGAAGTTTGGACCAAATCGGACACTCCCTTCGTGTGTTATCGTGCATTCCAGCCAGCCAGAGAGAGAGACATACAGGCATCGCTAGATCGACTCCAAATGCCCCGAAACGGATTTGGTCCAAAGAGACCTAGGGTCTAAAACCGTTATTTCGATGAGGCACGTTTTTGCCATATCAAATGATATATACCCTCTCTAGCTATATGACTGAGGGTATAATTAAACAGAGATAGAACAGTATTGGAATTATTGTTCTGGATACCGTAGTTATTTTATTGTTGCAAAATAGGCTCAATCCCATAATTGTTGTTATAAAAACAGGGCCTGTTCCAATGATTAATATTAACAATTCATTATCCTCTGACAGCAAGCATTGTAACGTACTAACCCACATAAAATCGGCTCAATAATGAAACAGTCTGCAGTAATCGAAATTGAAGGCTTCCAATACAGTAGTCTTGCAAACTGTGTTCAAAAGACGTAATTTTATGTTCCATTTTCTTTTAATTTTTTAATATTTATAACCATTCCTAATATTTTTATTGTTTTTTTTTAATTTTTTTTTCAGTACTCACACCTTTACTCATTAACAAATTGGAAAAGGGAGGTTTCCTCAAACGTTTCCCCAAGGCTAGTGCACCCATCCAAACCCTGTTCTGTGGCTTTGTTTTGATCTTTGCCACACCTTTAGGCTGTGCATTCTTTAGCCAAAGGGCTGCCATTAATGTAAGTTTATTTGGTTCTACAAAAAAAAAATCTCATTTACGTTTTTCTTTTTTTCTCTCCATTAAGGTTGACAGTTTGGAACCGGAAGTCAAGGATGAAATTAAGAAGAAGAATCCCAACATGACTGAAGTATGGTTCAACAAGGGTTTGTAAGGCAACCCAACCAAAATCTATCATCTATGGCCGAGGCAATTAAATTGGCCGTATTGCCTCAATTCTACTCAACAAATGGGAAAAAGAGCTTAGCAAATTTAAAAGAAGAACATTAGGAACCCGTTAATTATTCTATTACAAAAATAAATGTGTTTGACAATAATTTGCAGTGACAACTACAGCAAAGAAATCGTTAATAAGTATATCAAACAATAATTATTTACGATTAAGTTCATCAATCCTAGTTAAGTTCTCAATGTTGGTCCTAGAGACAAAACAAAACAAAAAACAAATCAATTTAAATGTGTTCCAGATGTGTTGTTGTATATTTCATTTCATTGTATTCCAATGTATCAATTGCATTTAGTTCACTCAGTGTTTAAATCTTCTATTTTAGTTAAGTACTAATTCAAAATATTTCAATATTTGAATTTGTTATTCCAATTTAAATTAGTATAGCAACCTAATTAAGTTGTTATATTTAAAATAAATAAAAAAAATAACTCAAAGAGATTAGCGTATGTATGTATATGCTACTAACTAATTCAAAATAATAGATTTTGGATGATTTCTATTATTTTGCCACTCTTTCTTGTGAAACGAAAACATTTATCATTTTAGGCGTTGAAAATACTCTTAAAACCTTTTTTGGGGGACTTTCTTTAAAATAAGTTTCTGGTTTGACAATGTAAAATTATAAATTATTTTTACAAAATATTATATTCAATAAAAGGATCAGAAAATAATGCAACAACCATCTTAAAATTGTATTTTTTATTCGTTCCACTGCAGTCAATAATTGAGTTAAGGCTAACTTTCAAAATGATTAATTTTCATGTGCAAATCAAATCGTTTTCACACCTTATACCACGAATTTATCTAAAATACCTAAATACATAGTTTCAATCGTGGTACAATAAAAAGGTAAGGTAGGGCTAACATCTGATTACAATTTTTTTTTAGTTTGTCCGACTTCTGCCAATTTTGCGTATGTATTTATTGTTTTGAAAAATTAAAAAAAAAAATATTTTCACAACCAATTATTGGAAGACACATAAATTGGGGCTCGTGCATTAAAGCTATTAAGCAATATAGCCATGAAATTGAATGATTGAATGGTTAGGATCATATTTTTGAGAGAAAAATCCAGAGATTTCATTCATTCTTCGCGCTTTTTAACTCATTTTAAAAATGAGGAAAAATATAAAAAAAGTGAAAACAATAATTTTGATAATTTTGAATGAGTCTGACAGGAAGCGGGCATAGCCTCAGAGATCTTTTTTGTAGTTTTACGAAGCTGTTCTACCTCCTTATTGTACCATGGTTTCAATAACATCTCATTGTAGAATTTAATAGGTAAATGCTCTGTTCCATAACCTGCAAGAATCATATTCTCACCTTTATTCACCACAAAAGATAAAAATGTATTTTTAAAAATACAGAGATGGATATGCTTATTTGAAATGACTTTACCTTCTCAGATTTTCCTTGTCAAATTAACCGCATGGAAAACAGGTTCTTATCTCTCATTTGTGCATTTCCAATGGATTTGTAAATGCTGTGTTTCAGAACACACACAAGTATTTTGTCGAAGTTGCCACTTGTAGCTGACAACAGTGATGTATTTTCACAGAAATTACAAAAGTGTTATATTTTCACGCCAAAGTCGCGATTTAAGCTCTGATCTGTTTTACCCATGATAAAATGGTGAAGGTAGGCGCACCAACACATTCGCTGTTACAATGAGCTGTAAAATCATTTTTTAATTTCTAAATGTTAAATGAAAAATAATTTTGATTAGTGAAATTTCTGGACTATTTTTGCACATATCCTACATATCTGTTTTTATAAAGTGAAATTTGACAAGGTAAGTTACAGAAAATGCAGAGATGGGAATGCTTATTTGAAATGACTTTACCTTTTTAATTTTGCCACGGGTTTCACCCTAAACTTCAAAATATATATTTTGATGAAACAGAACAATTAACCAATCATATGATTTGTGTTTGATGCATTATGTGGGTGCCTAAAGTGTGATACGTGATATTAATAAATAATAATAAACGCAATGCGCAGCGCGCTCACTCTATTCCGGTATGTATACGATATCAATAAAACAATCATAGAGTGACATAGAGAATGCCGAGAGACTTTATTCTATCATTGCCCTTAGTTCCAACAAATCGGCTATATTCACAGATAAAGGCATGGTAGAATCAAGAAGGTAAATTCATGTAATCATATCTTTACAACTTTTTAAAAGTTATTCGTTTGACAACATCTCAGTGTCAAAATGTTTATTTACTTGTTAACCGTACGCTCCTATGTTCTTTTATGAAGAAGCCAGCCAAAAAGTATTTTATATATTCTCTCCTTCACTTGTGAACACGGTGTTATGCGCTCATAATCGATAAATCTATCGTCGATTTCTTTAAAATTATTTTCCGTCCTTTAGTCAAAATCGACCTAGGCTTCCCTAGTTCTTTTTACAAAAACCTCCTAACGTGTGTCGCTGTTTTGTAGCTTAGATTTGTTGGACTTTTTGCAAAGGCATTACTTCTAAATCATCCGAAATATTCAAACTAAACTACAACTGATTATCTACTTTTGAGGTGGATCAAATGAAGAATATTTGCTTGCTGGTTTAGCAAATTATCAAAAACCTCTTTGTAACACACAACCGAACGTTTGTATGTTATTAATTAAAACACAATTGAAAGCAAGTGTGCCAGTGTGTTCGCGGCAGCTTACTCCTCAAACACAAGAAAGCATTCCTATTCAAAAATCCAATCCTGTTCCACGTTGTCGTCTTTAAAATTAAAATATGGAAGCAATTCGGCTGCACTGTGATATGTGTCAAAAACCTACAAAATAGATTCCAAAATTCGATGGTAAACAAAATCATTGTTGAATAATAAAATTCGACAATATTATCTATCATTCATAGTTTCTTATCAAAGAAGAACAATAAAAGAAAATCAAGAATATTAACAAAAAGGCGAAAACACAAAATCTCAGAGAACCGTATGTAACCGAACTGTCAACAGAGAAAGAGAGCACGCGAGAGCAGAGAACAAACTTGGAGCTGTGTGGGGAAAAAGCAAGCAATCCAAACGCAACAAAACACTGGCATTTGCAATCTCGTTCAGTCAGTCAAGAAACAGTACAACCAAACGGCGGCGGCGGCAGCCATCGAATAACATCAACTCTCAATAAAGCTTGAGCTGCCTCCACTCCAGCTAACTACAGCAAGAGCAACGCTAGGAAGGCTCCAACAGAAAACGAGTAGCATTCCAAACAACCACCAACAAATTGTAAAAAGCGCAGAAATCAAGGAATGAAAAGAGGCCACAGAAGAAAGTTGCTTTAATACATTTATGGAATAATAAAACTAAGAGCCAGTGCTGTGAAAAGTAGTGTGAAATCGCATCAGCTGTTAATCAAAATTCCAAACACCATCTCCCAGTAAATAGCCGATTGATTCCTTGGCCGTCATGAATCCAGATGATTATGAGTCTTTGCCCACGACAAGTGTGGCCATAAATATGACAGCTGGAGCCATTGCCGGTGTGCTGGAGCACATTGTCATGTATCCCATGGACTCAGTGAAGGTAAGTCTCGTTTCGTTTGGCAACAACAACGCCGTACCGTGACTGATAACTGGCACAATTATTTTCTTCGTTTTATTGAACCAAAATGATAGCAATTACCTAACCTAACATTTGGGCAGCTTTTTATAGTGCGTTTAGTGATGTAATTCACCTTTTTTCGTTTTCTGCTATGTACGGTGCTGGTGCTTACGGACAAATGTACGCTCGCTCACTAATTACTCTCCCTTATTTGGCGTTTGTACTCAATCTCTCACTAGCCCCCCAATAACACTGGTCTGGAATGGCAGCGGAGGCGAGAGTTTTGCGCGAATGGTGAATGTGTTCTTCTCGATTTTTGTTTTTATACCCGCGTTCTGATGCTCCCCGCACTGCACACAGCATGTTGGGAATACACCATCACCACCTACAACCACTGCGCGAGTTAATTCTTGTAGTAATCCGAGTATTAAAAAAAAAACACAAGTTTATTCGTTGGTTGCTCAAAAATTACTCTCCTTTATTGAAAACAATAATTAAAATGAAAGTTACGATTATAAACTTATTTAAAGTGAAAATTGCAATAATTGCATTTTGACAATTTATAAAATTATTAGTAATTCTATAGCTGGTGGCCTGTTTACAATTCTTTGAAATTTAAATATATGCTTATTTAACAATTCTTTTATTGAACAATTCTTTATTTTACAGTTCTTTTTCGGTCTGTTGAACTATTTAAAATTCTTACTAATTTTATATGTAGCAATTCATACGGTTATTGACTTATTAGCAATTCTTAATAATTTTTATTATTTATTTGCTTGATTTAACCTTGGTGGCTTTGTAGGTGCTTGTGTTAATGTTGTTGTTGTTGATGTTGTTTCTGTAACTCCTCCCCCCTTAGTATGGAGCGATGGCCAAAAGAATTGATGGTCAGAAGCGACAACAGTATTGGCGGGAAGTTCATTTACCACTAATTTTGTCTTCTGTTTCATTATATAGGTGAAAATTACAATTCCAATTATTAACATTAAAGTTCCATAATTTATGTGTCTGTGAAGTTCTGTATTGTTTGATAACTCTTCGATGGCTAACTTATTTTCTAGATGGTACTCTTTGAGTTTAGGTATATTTAAAGTTTCTATTGTAGACAAAGGTTTTATGTTTATTTCTGTGGGTAGTTTTACAATAAAATCGTCCCAATATATGTTTGGGTTATCTTCGTAGATAATTCCGTTAATAATAACATTACAGTTTTTAAAATTTATTAATAAGTTGCCTTCAATATTATGTTTTTCGGAGTTACATGATGTTTTCATTTCTGTGGTCGGTAAATTTTTTATTAACACAAGTCCTTGTTCAGGTTGTGATATTTCTGTAATTTGGCCTATATTATTGAGATTACAATTAGCTTCTAAATTACTTATGATTTTTCCAAAGCATGAAGAATTTTCCATAGTTTCTTGTAGTGAACTTTCTTTACAATAATATATGTTTTCGATTTTCTTACATAAATTTTCGAAATATTGAATTTTATTATTATTATAAATTGTGTAAGGTTTTATAACTATTTCTTTTGTTTTATTAATTGGTATAGGAATTGTATGGGAAATTGTGTAATTGGTTAATGGGATGTGGGGAATTTGAATGTTAAAAACGATATTGGTATCATTGTAAAATGCCTGTAATTGTAAGAGTTCATATAAATGTTCTGTTGTATCAATTTTAATTGACTGATTCTCTAAATTGTTCCCTATTTCTTCTAACTCTTGCGTATTTAATATCATCTTGGGTATAATTCCGAGGCTAGACAATGTCATCGCTTCAGAAACATCTTTAATATGATTTGTCAGTAAATCAATGTGGAAATTAATCTGATTTAAATACTGCATATCATTTATAAGTCTTGAGTTGGAGTTTATGCTATTTTGAGAATTCTTTATTGACTCTACTATTATATCTTGTTCTTTATTTATGTGGTCTGTGATATTTTCTATTCTTTCAATGATTCTAGTACTAAGTATATTCTGTTTACTAGTTTCAGTTTGTAATTTATTTGTTAGATTAAATATAGCCTGGTTAATACGGAGAGCATCATTATCGTCCATATTACCTGTGATAAATTTAACTGCTGAACCTATACCATTAAATAATCCTCTTTTCCTGCGGTATTTAGGAGTTATTGAATTCAATTTATCCTTAAGGTCTTTAAGTTTAAATTTTGTTACCTTTAAGGAATCTCTGTTGTAATATGTGGGAGTAAATTGTTTGACAGATTCCTCAATTTTCATGACATTATCACTATATGAATCTAATTTTATTATATGTATAAGGTTGATATAGTCAATTATTGTTTTAGCAGTTCCCAGTTTTATTTGTAATAATCCCTGGGTGTCTTTTAAATTGTGTATCTCCAGTGTTTGTGTGTGTATCATGGGTATTAATCTGAAATAAAAGATTATGAAAATTGTTTTTTTCTTATTTTTGATTTGTGAAGTTTCGTGTTTTGTGTAGTAAGTAATGTTGCTTTGTTGTTTTGTTTCACTTTGTGCCTAGAAAATCTCGGTGTTAATTTGTTTCTCCTACATTCCTTCCTGTATATATAGTTATCTACATCATAATTTAGTGGATCTTGTCTGTCTGCATTAAGTTTTTCTATGCGTTTGTCCGTGTCGGTTTCCAATTTTTCCTTAATAGATTCGTAGAGTTGTGTTCGAAATTGATTAATTTTAGAAAGATATTCGTGTTCATTGTTAAATGTAATTTGACGGTTAATTTTATAGGTTCTTCCATAGAAAAGTTCGAAAGGTGTAATTTTAGTAGAAGAATGTATTGCGTTATTATAGGTTATAAGAACTTCTGTTAGGATGTCGTCATGATCCATTTCTAACTTTTTTTCTTTAATTTTCTCGACTATTAATCTGTAAGTTTCAGTTAATGTTGAATGGAGTCTTTCTACGGGGGAATTGCTAGAAGATTGTTGAAAAGATGTAAAGTGTAGGTCAATTTGGTATTGCTGACAAAAGTCTTTAAATATGTTTGATGTGAATTCGGTTCCTTGGTCACAAACTATTTTGTTAGGTATGCCATGCAGGCTAAGAAAATGTTTTAAAGATTTAATAACGCAAAGGCTGTTTCTCGCTGTTAGAGTATATGCTGCGGCGAATTTGGAAAATTTGTCTATAATGGTTAAAATATTTTTGCTGTTAATCGTGTAAATGTCTATATGTATTATATCTAATGGTTTTACAGGTGTGGGAGGTTTTTCAAACTTATTCTTCGGAGGATGTCTATCATATTTTAGTCTTTGGCATGAAGTACAATTATTTATTGTTTGAGCTATCTTTGATTTCATGTATGGAAAGTAATATTCGCGTTTTAGGTGGTCATAGGTTTCTTGTATGCCTCTGTGATTATTGTTTTCGTGATAGTCTTGAATGATTTTATCCTGATTATCGTTTTCTTTTATGTCCTTTACTATTTCAGTACACCTAACTAAACGAAAAATTTTGCTTTGTGCAAAATGTTTGGAATATACATTTTGAATAATGCGAAAAGTTTCATTATCTGTAAAAATTGCCGTGGTTTTATTGGGCGCTAGATGATTTTTAAAAATTTGTGTTATAATTTCCTCTGTATAATTGGGGGATGTAAATGTTTTTCTATATTTGTTTTTAAAAACTACTTCTTGTTTTATGTGAGAATTAGAGTTTCCTGTCTTAAATAATGTTTGTAAATTAAAATCATTTATTGGTTTTTCCGAAATCGGAATACCATCATCGCAGTTTTCCTCTGCAGAGTGAATAGTACTACCAGAAGTGGCTTGATTTGACGTTGTATCAAATGCATTTATGTTTAGATTGACTGATGTGTCAGTCTTTATGCGACTAAGGGCATCGGCGTTTGTGTTTAGTTTGCCTTTTTTGTATATAATTTCATAATCGAATTCTTCTAATTTCAGTCGCCATCTTATTAATTTAGAGTTTGGCTCTTTCAGGCTCATAATCCATGTGAGTGGTTTATGATCTGTTATGATTCTGAACTGGTGACCAAATAGGTATGGTCGAAAATATTTTGTAGCCCAAACTATGGCTAAGAGCTCTTTTTCTATTGTTGAGTAATTGATTTCCGATGTCGTGAGTGTGCGACTTGCGTAACAAATCGGTTTGTCGTTCCCTATAGGTCCTTGCGAAAGAATGGCTCCTAGCGCAAAATTACTTGCGTCTGTCGTAAGATTGAAAGGCTTAGAAAAATCTGGATATTGTAAGATAGGGTCATTTACCAAGAGTTGTTTACAAATTTCAAACGTTTTTTTATAGTTATCGTTGACTATAACAGTTTTATTTTTCTTCAGACAAGCTGTAAATGGCTTTGTTATTTTGGCAAAGTCTTTAATAAATTTACGGTAATAACCTAGTAGACCTAAAAACGATTTTATTTCTTTTTGATTTGTGGGTATAGGAAAGTTTTGGATCGCCTTTATTTTGTCAGGATTTGGTTTTACTCCTTCTGTGGTCACTAAATGGCCCAAAAATGCGCATTCCTTATGTAAGAATTCAGACTTATCTAATTGAATCTTAAGATTAGCTTCTCTAAGGGCTTCAAAAACTTTTCTTAAATTTTCCGAATGTTCTTGGAGTGAGGTTGAATAGACAATGATGTCGTCTAAATAGACAAGACACACTGTTCCTATCAAATCTTTAAGAACGCAATCCATCACCCGTTGAAATGTTGATGGTGCATTTTTTAAGCCGAAGGGCATTCTCACAAATTCGTAGTGCCCATTTTCTACTGTAAATGCTGTCTTGGGAATATCTTTTGGATTCATTTCTATTTGATGGAATCCGCTAGCCAAGTCCAATGTGGTAAAATACATGCACTTGCCAAGTTTGTCCAGTATTTCATTTATGTTTGGTATTGGGTATCTATCTGATATTGTTTTATCGTTTAGTTTCCTGTAATCAATAACTAAACGCCACTTTTTTTTCCCACTAGCATCTGCTTTTTTTGGGACTATCCAAACAGGTGCACTCCATGGTGAGTAGCTTTCCCGTATGATACCCTGATTTAACATGTCTGAAATTTGTTTTTTTACTTCTTCTTTGTGGATATGGGGGTATCTATATGATTTTGTGTAAATAGGAATGTCGTCTCTTGTGACAATGTTGTGTTTGATTTTATTGGTGAAGGTAAGGGACTGATTATCTTGAAGAAAAATATCTTCAAATTCTTTACATAGTTTTGTGATAACCTTTTGTTCTTCCATATTCAAATGATCAATTCTAAGATTGTCCAGTAACTGAGGGCTTTGAAATTCAGGAATATGTTCGAAGCTTATATTATTAATTTCCCTATAATATGAATTTTTTATTGGATCTACTTTAATTGGGTTTTCGATTAAAATTATTTTGTCCGAGTTTGACTTATTATTTATTTCAACGAAGCTGTACCAGTTTTCAGCCTTGTACATACCAGGTGAAATGGTTACTTCTGGGTTAATTGATATTGCGGGGATTAGGAAATCGCCACTTTCTAAATCTACAGGAATTTTCATAATTGCTTTAGTTTTTGGTGATATAAGAAATTTACCGGAAGTTAAGTTTGGTTTAAAAGACAAAGGGATGCAGCAATTGTTTGTAATTAATTGCTTTTTCTCGAGGTCTATTTTTGCACCTAAATTAGTAAGTATATCGAGTCCAATGAGACCATCGAAATAGTTATGAAATTTAAAGACAAAGAATTCCAGGATTCCACATTCTCGGAATTCTATGAACATAGGGATGTTAACTTTTGTATTCAATTGGTGTTTTTTTAACACAGTGGTTATGATTATTGGTGCACAGTTTTCTATGTTTAATTTTCCTGTATATTCTGGGTTTATAAAGGATGCTGATGCGCCTGTGTCTATAAGAAAACGGAGTGGACGCCCAAATGGAGATGAAATGTTTATGTAAGGCAGGTTAGTGCCATGTTTGTTTATGTCTAGGTATCCTGTTGGGTTTTGGAGGCATCTAATTGAAAATTTTGTACATCCTCTATCTCGTTGTAATTGTCCAACTCAGGTAAATAATTAGGAATGTTATAGTTTACAGGATCTGAATAGGTATTAAAGTTCCTATAGTTATGGTCAATATGATGTACTTCTCTTGGAAATCTACGTGTTTGTCCACTATTATTCCTTAGATGAGTATAGCCTGAACTAGTGTCCATGGGTTCTGGTGGTGGAAGATTTGTGTTACTGTCTAAACGTTGTTGTCTAAAATTGCTAAATTGGTTTTGATTGTTTGTGGCTGTAGGGTATTGTGTTTGCATAGGTGTTGGTAAAAAACTCTGTGCTAACTGAGGTCTATTAATTGGTGTTGGTAAATTTAATTGGGGTTTATTAAATGGTTGATTCATTGGTAATTGTGGTCTATTGAAATGCATAGGTGGACTATAAATCGCGTTTTGTTGTCTATAATGATTTGGAGTGAATGGTTTTTTAATGTTAGGGTAAGAATGTTGTGAATTGTACTGTCTATGAGTTTCTTGCCTTTTCAAAATGTTCCTGTTTTCTTGTCTTATATAAAACATGTTTTGTTCGGTAATACAGTATGAAAAAGCTATCGGTAAAGTATCTGGCTTCATAGCCCTAATGGAAGAGCCTAATGGTTCTCTAAGTCCAGATAAAAATGTGTTAAGGCACATTTTATCAAATAAATCTCGTTTAGCTTTTATTATGTTGGCATCTACCTCGTGTATCATCAGATTATTGTTAATTGAAGCTTGGATCTCTACAACTGAACTATAAAATTCCTCAAGTGTCTTATTATTTTGTTTTAGTAGGTGTAAGTCTCGAATCAATGAAGTCTCATTTCGTTTATCAGAGTAATGTAATATGAGATTATTTTTAATGCTCTGCCAGCTCAAGTCTGTGCTATACATATTCAAAATCTCATTTGCTTCTCCTTCAATTTTGTTACGTATAGACCTTAAAATCATCTTGCCAAGAGGGGTGCCATCAATGGGTGTTAATACTGTAAGTATTTCCTCCACATTGCTTATGAAATCGTATAGCAATCTCGGATTTCCATCAAATTTTGGAAGATCCTTGACAGCATCTGGGATTCTTAAGGAATCCAGTATATTTCTTTCTGTCGAGGGTGAACTGTTCGTAGAATTCATTACACCACTTTGATTATTTTGACTGATACTCATATCGGTTTCAGATTCTGGGATAGGAATAAGGGTTCTTGGGATAGTATAAGGACGAAATTTACGCATATGCTTATTTTTTCTCTTTAATTCAATCAATTATTTTCTTTAGAAAGCAAAATTATTTTATAATATCGAAATATATATGTTTATATTTAAATATATTCACTTAAATAATATTTAATAGGTAAATTATATAAAATATTATCTATTTTTTCTTTTCTTTGAAAAACACGGTTAAATTGTTTTATATTTGTTCACAATATAAGTTTTCACTTTTACTTTTATTAGTCTTTAAACTGAATCTTGAATCTTTAAAATATGTTTCTATTTTATCTTTTAGTAAAATATTTAATAGTATTGCTTGTTTCTAGCACTTTTCCACAATAAATTTGGTAATAATAGAAATTTTCACTTACAATATTAAAATTATAGTTCTTATTGACATTATTGTTGGTAACGTTGACTGGAATCGGTTGTCCTTAAAGTAGTTTTCCTTGGCAGATGTCCGTACAGATGTCCTCTCTTGTTGGTTCTGCTTTTCCTCGTGATGATCCGTCACGGATGCTGGTTCTGTTCTGTTCTTTTCAGACGATTATCCTTCGTCTTCTATGTAATTCCGTGCGCTTTTTTTCGTTTGCGATAAACCGTCACAACACTTATTTAATTTTTTTTTTTTGTAGCGCAGGAACCAGAACTACCCGACTGCGCCAGTTAATTCTTGTAGTAATCCGAGTATTAAAAAAAAAACACAAGTTTATTCGTTGGTTGCTCAAAAATTACTCTCCTTTATTGAAAACAATAATTAAAATGAAAGTTACGATTATAAACTTATTTAAAGTGAAAATTGCAATAATTGCATTTTGACAATTTATAAAATTATTAGTAATTCTATAGCTGGTGGCCTGTTTACAATTCTTTGAAATTTAAATATATGCTTATTTAACAATTCTTTTATTGAACAATTCTTTATTTTACAGTTCTTTTTCGGTCTGTTGAACTATTTAAAATTCTTACTAATTTTATATGTAGCAATTCATACGGTTATTGACTTATTAGCAATTCTTAATAATTTTTATTATTTATTTGCTTGATTTAACCTTGGTGGCTTTGTAGGTGCTTGTGTTAATGTTGTTGTTGTTGATGTTGTTTCTGTAACTCGCGCATATAACTTAAAAATTCCTAGAGATATTTGAGAGCATAGCATAGCGTTGTGGTTTGGTTTGGTTTTGTGTGTTTATGTGCGTTTGTTATTTTAGATATTTTCGGGTTTGTTGTTGTTCTTGTTGTCTTGAACTAGCGAAAATAACTTGTGCATGGTACAACGCGAGTGACTAAAATCAGCTGATTTCAATGTTTTACTTTTCTGACGGTTGCAGATGTAACAGTTGTAATAGAATGCTGTCCCGGCAAGGCATTTTTGGCATTTTTTGTCGAATTTGGGCATTCATGCATCGTTTTAATTTGAAAAGGTGTACAAATTTAGTAATTACAATTACATGACGAACATTTTGGAGTTATTTTCTTATAGTAGTTGTTTAAGGCAGATCGATGAGAGCTGCAAATAATGAAGCAATGGCCCGTTAATGTTTTCTATAAAACCATCGGCTAGAGATAGTGTGCAATTTAGTCATGTTAAAACATAAATTTTTAATGGTCACCAGTCGCAGTTGTGAACAAAATCAGTCGAGTTGTATTAACTTTATAGGAAAAAAAGATCGATAGCTGGTCATATCGTCACACTGAAATTTGTTTTTTACTTGGGTTATGGGTTATGGAGAAGATATAGCAACTCTTCTATTATATTATAATATCATATAGGTATTTTCATTTATTATGCAATGCCGTTGTTTATTAATATCTTTCACGCAGATGATGGTCACGATTTACTTAAGAGAATTTACTCAATTGACGAAATTCGAATTAGGGATTTTCCCTGCTATAAAAGATTCTATGTCTTTGTTTTATATTTCATTGTTTATGATGGATGTTTTACAAAAATGAAATGCAATGACGTGGCTTTGTGGTAAATTCCCTGCTTTCTTGCGTTTGATAGATTTGTCGCTTCAACTATGCGGGGTCCATTCATCTAGTCTAAATACATTTACAGCAAAAACATCATTGATTGGCATATTTATATGAATCTACGGGGAATCCTAGTTGAAGTGCTTCTTCTAGTTATGGATATTTCCGATTTTTGGCACTCGGCCTCGGAAATGAAAACAAAATTGTCGTTAGATTTAGAAAGAAATTACGAATACCTACTTCCTCTTTCAGTTTAAGTTCTTGGAATTAATTTATATTTGGAAATGTTTTTGCGCTGTCTTGTGTGGATCTGTTGTTAATTTAAAAGTCAAAAAGCTTTCCATTTGATTGATACTTAAATAATTTAAATAATTGACAAAATGTACAAACAGACATTGCAGTAAAATTAAAGTAATATCATAGATCCGTTGTTGTTAAATTATTGTAATTAAATTTCAGTAAATATTTAAAAATAAATTCAATTCCTAGCAATATTAAGGGTGACTGCAAACAACTTTTAGGAGTAGTTTGAGTAGTTCGGATCCCTTGAATCACCCAATCTTTAATAAAATGTATATGATGTACTGTTTATACACTCAGCCATATAGCTAGAGGAGGTGTATATCATTTGATACGACCAAAACGTGCCTCATCGAGATACGTTTTTAGACACTAAATCTGTTTCAGAACATTTGGAGTCGATCTAGCGATTTCCTTCCGTCTGTCTGTCGAGCTCGGAGAATGGAATTATCAGTCCACTCCTTCTGGTACCCCCCCCCCCCCCCTCACAGAACTTCAAAATTTTTAAAAAAATAATTTACTGCACAGAAAGAGAAATGATAATCCGATATTGCTCCAACTTTGTAAATCCCAATATTTTCATCAGTGCTAGGTCAGGTGCGAAAATGGACAATATCGGTCCACTCCATCAAGTACCTCCCCTACAAAGGGCCAAAATTGAATAATTATAACTCTTTCAAATGTAATGTAAGAGTCCGATTGTCTTCAAATTACACACATAAAAATATTTTTGTTAACCCAAGGTCTGGTGTGAAGAAATATATATCGGTCCACTCCTTCTGTTACCTCCAGGTTCAAATTTTTAATATCCATGTAGCTCATAAAACACGAAATTAACATCCGATTCCATTCAGATTTGGTACATCTCAATATTTCCATCAACACAAGATTTGTTATAAAGATTTGCAACAACAAGATTGTAAAGATCGGAACATTCCCCTCACAAAGCGTCAAAGTTTTCCAAAATCAAAACGATTATAAAATCCGAAATAAGCATCTGGTTTTCTTCAAATGACACTCATCACAATATTTCTATTAACCCAAGGTCTGGTGTGAAAATGGGATATATACTGCTACCTCCGCCACAAAGAGTCAAAATTTTGAATATCCATGAAGCTCATAAAACGCCAAAATAACATCCGATTCCATTCGGATTTGGTACATCTCAATGTTTCCATCAACACAAGATTTGTTATGAAGATGGTACAGATCGGACCATTTGTCTTCTGGTACTTCCCAACATAGGGTTCAAGATTTTTAAATAACAAAAGGCTTAAAAAAATGGAATAAACATCCAACTCTCTTCAAATTTCACACATCCAAATATGTTTTCTAAGGTAAGATCTGTTATGAAGATGATGTATACCTGCCAACCCCTTCTGGTAACAATTTGTCATAACTTGCGATTACTTCTGTCAACCAGAAACTTGAGAATAATATGAAATTTATGATTTCACATAAAATTGGACATACATTTTCCATTTTCTTATTTCCCATATATTTTTCTGTATTAGATGAAGTATAAAAATGGAATACTTCGGAATATGGAATGAAATACTTAATATTTATTTAGGTCCGATACGAATTGGACAATAATAGCCCATTCCTTCGGCACCTACTCCATAGAGGGTCTACAATTTGAACAATCGTAACAGAGGTCAAAATATATTTAAATAATCGCACATTGGCTGAGGCTCTCTCGGTAAAACCGACTGATACTTGTAAAATTCTAAAAATCTAAATAATATATACTTTCACAATGTATTTCTTTATTTTTACGATTGAGAGAGAAATACATCTAAAAAAATTAGTTCCATCCTCGCTGCTTTCTTTAAGACGTACAATTATTTTTTTATTAACTGCTGAGTGTAGACAAAGTAGTAAATCATAGTGATTAATGAGCTGTTTGTTCTTTAAATGTTTACAGAAGGCGAAATATCACTGTTAGTAGAAACAACTTTTCTCAAAATTTAGTCGTTGAAATTAAACGACGTCCACAACGACATTACTTCTGTGTCAACAAACCTCATTTCCTGGCATGCAAAGATACTAATATCTGGAGATCATTTTGATGTCGTAAACATATCCGAACTCGTCAAATTAATAGGCAATCGGTATTTTAATTAAATTAAATGTTAATGCAATCATTGAACGAACTTATTTCACTTAAAATGCGAACAATGTTAAGAATTGTTGTTATTTTATTGAAATTGGCAACGCTCAAATCTTATCAAATATCGCGTGCCAGTCATTCATTTTTAGTCATACTTATATTATATGTTCGTTCCCTCTGCGATAGACTCGCATTCGTTGCTTCGCACATTTCACTGGGGGTTCACGAGTATATATCTAATACATTTAAACCCATGTGCTAGGCAGTGTTTTATTGGTGTTGTTTTGCTTCAAAGAAAATAAATTTAAAAATGTTTCCACCTTATCTAGTGTGGTTTGAACGTACTTGATAGTATTATCTATCTATGAGTTGCCTTTACATTTTGAATGGACGTTTGGTTATACCTTTCCCCACATGTCTCCTACTTACTGCTGGGCGTTATTTAAATTGTAAAATGTTAATGACATGATCGATTTTTTGGATTATTTGCATACTTTTATCGAGTCGACATCGCTTGCACAAAAAAACAAACAAATTTTTTAATAAAAAAAAATAAAACTTTATATTATAGCGACCTTTGTTAAAGTATTCGTAAAATTTTGCTTGTCTTGGAAATGTTAAAAAAGAATTTTACTACATTCAATAATTGGTTTTTATACCCTACACCACAAGGTGTCAGGGTATTATGTCTTTGTGCATTTCTTTGTAATAGGCAACAGGAAACGAGTTCCTTTTGATGATCATCTAGAATCATATTCTGAGTCGATTTATTCATGTCCGTCTGTCCATGTGTTTTTGTAAACAAAATACAGGTGCATTTATTGCCCGATTTAGTCTAGGGACGAACCCTATTGAAATTGGAGATAATTGGTCAACATTTAGTTATAGCTCACATATATATCTTCGTCCGATTTGCCTTTTATTGTGCACCAAACGTGTAACATCAGCACGAATAGTATGGAATTTTACACATACGTTTTGTCCCCCTCAGCCGTTACAACGATATTTGGGGAAATACATCAAATACAGCTCAGGAAAATCTTTGATACATTTTATGGAGATCGGTTTAGATTTGGATATAGCTTCCATATATATCTTCGTCCGATTTGTCTTTTATTGTGAACCAAAAATGTAATATTAGCACAAATGGGATGGAATTCGGCACTTACGACCAAATTGAGCCCAGAAATAAGTATATTAAATTTGGAGAAAATATGTTCAGATGTAGCTATAGCTCCCGTATAGATTGTTCATCCGATTTCTTTGATTTGTTCTTCAGACTGCTGTCATTTCTAAGCCACTCGTCCGACAGCTGTTAAAATTATTCCAGTGACAGCCCATTATATTGTTTACAAGCGTACAAAAGTACTTTGGTGGAAATTTTCCAGAAAAAATTTATTCGTAATGGAATTCAAGCCTTATAGTGTGATTTCTTCATACTTGGCTGGAAAACCACAAGTGGCTATCATTAGAGCACTCCAGCATTTGAATGTGAATAAATCATTTGTGTCTCGTAGCATCGCTCGTTACCGTGATACTGGTAGCCTAGCCCGACGTCAAGGAAGTGAACGTAAGAAAACAGCAACATGAGCAGAAATGGTTCGAAAAGTAAAGAAGCGACTTGATCGAAACCCGCGTCGCAGTGGCCGAAAAATGACTCGTGAGCTGAATATATCGCAATATTCTATTCGCAAATATTGAAAAATGAAAGCCATTGAAATTCCAAAAAGTGCAAGAAATTCCACCGCAACAGAAAGAAAATTAGACTCAAAAGAGCTAAAGCGTTGGCCGAAAGTGGTGAACTGCCGAATTTGGTTTTCTCCGATGAGAAAACATTCGTTGTCCAGCAGTTTGTAAACAAACAAAATGATCGTGTTTACTTGCCAAAGAGGTCAGCTGAAAATTTGGTCACCACGCTCTAGGCTCCTATTTATTGACCCTGGCATCAGAGTAAATGTCAAATATTATCGCAAAAATATTCTGGAGGGTGTATTAAAGCCTTGGGCACGCAAACATTTTGGCCGTAGACCTTGGACAATCCAATAAGACTCGGCACCATCGCACTCAGCACGCGCCACCCAAGAATGATTACAAAATTAGGTTCCTCGCTTCATTTCCAGCGCACAATGACCACCAAAATCTCCGGATACCAATCCGTTGGGCTATTGTGTCTGGAGTATTTTGGAAAGCAAGGTTGTCACTAAAAAATACCAAAGTGTCGATCACCTCAAGCAAGAGCTTCGTCGGGAATGGACCAAAATACCACAGAGCAACATTCGGGCAGCGTGTGACGATTTCATTGGCCATTTGAAGGCCATAATTCGTGCAAAAGATGACCAATTCGAACAAATCTTAACTTATTCCAAAATTCAATGCTATTTACGACATTTTTTGCTTTCATTCAAAAAAATTAAAACGAAAACTATGTAAAAATTATGGCGTTTGACTTGTTTTTTTTATTTCATACTTTGAGCTATATCCAACTCTGAACCGATCTCTATAAAATTTAGCAAAGTTATTTCTATGCTGTATCTGATAGCTTGCACCAAATATCGTTGTTATGGAGAGCAGAATGCGGACATGGGGGACATAAATCCAAAATCTAATGAAACATATAAACAGGACCCATAACTATATCTGAAACGATTTCCATCACATCACTTTCAAAATCATTCTTGGTAGCGATTAAAATATTTGCTGTTAGTTTGAAAAACAATGGTTTCTGTAAAAGAGATGCTTAAGTCTGGCATGGCATATAAAATTTATATTTATATCAAAGCTAGAAAAACATCACATCTTGGTATGAAAGTAAAGGCAAAAGACAACGGCAGTAATAATGACGCTCCATTTTAAGAACTTTAGGCTTTTGTAAGAATAAATATTGCCTCCAAAAGTGCACTGTCATAATGATACAACAACTCTATCTACGTGTTAAGTGTATTTTATTATGTGAATTGCATGATAAAAACAAAACATAAAATAATACAGAAACCACTAATCATGCTGGCGCGTCAAAGGTTTTAGAGAACATGAAATATGAAAACATTTTCAGCAACGAAAAAAATTTCTTGGGTTTTTTACATTTTTATTGATGAGAAGCATTTAACTTGACTATTTCTTGCCTCCCAACAGATTCTGAAATATGAAACTGTTCGCCAATTTGATAATGTTTTTTTTTTTTTAAATTACGATATAGATATGTTCCCCTGCCTATTACTAACTATATATGGACGACAATCTTATCTGATTTTTCATTTTCATCTCCACTTTGAATTCATGAGTGTCAGCAGAGTAATCGAGAAACATCTCTCCAATCTTATCGCATCACGTTTTACGTATCTTGGTGTGGTGTTCGCTATCATGTGCTATTTATTCGTCAACTAGCAGCTATTGTTGTGCGAGCTGTATATATTTCTAGGAAAACTGACTAAATACAGTCGAACACAATAATAGCAGCCACATTAATGTTAATTTTTTTTATTCATCATAATTGTACTTATTTGAGCTGAACTTTTTCCTTTTAACCGTGTTCGACTGTAATTAATGACTTGACATAGACACCGCACCGATGAGTGTAGATATGTAGATCCCCATCCCACCAATCTATACAAATTCTTTTGATGTGGGTTCTATTTTAATATTTCCTTTTCCAATATTTTTCGAAAAGAAAATATATCGTGGGCTTCGGTTGAATCACATCACTTGCGATCCTCGCCACTAGCAGTTGGTGGGAGTAGAAATATGATGAAATAAAAAATATGATTTGTAATCGTGACGTAATACGTTCCAGCAATTATTGTTATTATTTCTAATGGCGCCTAAATAACTTAAATGCAATGCTCGTTTTTCTTTCACTATTAGAATTAATTTTTCAAAATAGAATTACAAAAATAATAATTGCATTAAATAATTGTATTCTTGGAAATCAAATGGTGTCCTTGAATTATATCTTTCGTCATAGCTTGGAGAATATACAAATGCAACTGGATCTCTCAATTCGCTCTCACTTATTGGACAAGATCTCGTAAAAAATTGTACAAATTACCGATTAACCGAACACTCCCAATGTGTTTAAATTGAAACTTCATAATATCATTTTGGGGCAATGTTTGACACTCATTAGGGCTATTGTTTAAAAGAACAAATAGCATTGAAATGTATTTATAATATACGGACATATTTATGGCAAGAAAGTAAAAAAATATTTATTAATATTTACTTTGCAATTGAAGCCAAATTATAGGTTCAATGGCCAATTTAAATATTTATACACGATCCTTAACAAAATTATAAATTAACAATTGAAATTGTATCAGTCGGTTTTGCCGACAGATGTATACCCCCAGCCTTGAGTTATGATTATTCGCACTCGTTGTCCCTTTATGGGGCAGGTTTCGAAGCAGTTGGCCAATATTGACCAATTCGTATCTGACCTAAGACTGATATAAATATTACAACGTGCCAGATTTGGACTATATCGACTACTTCGTATACTTTATATGATTTATATGCAAATTTTGGGACGAGTGAGTTAACAGATATAGCGGATCTTCACAATAGCAAAAATATTTGGATGTGTAACATTTGAAGAGAGTTGGATGCTTATTTCGCATTCTTTGAGCGTTTTATTTTTCAAAGTCGTGAACCCTATGTGGGGAGGCACTAGAACAATTGGTCCGATCTCTACAACCTTTATCTTGTGTTGATGGAAATATTGAGATGTGCCAAGACTGAATGGAATCTGATGTTAATTTCGTGTTTTATGAGCTTCATGAATATTCAAATTGTTGACCTTTTGTGGGAGAGGTACCAAAAGGAGTGAACCGATATATTCTATTTTCATGCCAGACCTTGGGTTAATAAAAATATTGTGATGTGTGTAATTTGAAGACAATCGGACATTTACATCGCATGGTATAAGAGTTATAATTATTGAAAATTTTGAACCTATGTGGGGGAGGTACTGGATTGAATGGTCCGATATTGTCAATTTTCGCACCTGAACTAGAACTGATGCAAATATTATGATTTGCCAAGTTGGATCAAAATCGGATTATCCTTTCTCTTTCTATGCAGTAAATTATTTTCTTTGAAAATGTTGATTTTTGTGGGGTAAGTACCAGAAGGAGTGGACTAATATTGCCCATCTCCGAACTCAATCTATGTTTGACAATAATATTACGATGTACCAAGTTTGGATCAAATCGGATACTGCCTTCGAGAGTTATCGTGTGCACTAGCCATACAGACGGACATGGCTAGGTCGACTCCAAACGTCCTGAAACAGATTTGGTCCAAAGAGACCTAGGGTCTAAAACCATTATTTCGATGAGGCGCGTTTTTGGTCGTATCAAATGATACTAGCCATATGACTGAGAGTATAATTATGGTTTTTACTAATTTATACTTAAAAACATTTTTTTAGTTATTCGCTATAATCTAAATTATAAAGTAAGTTTTAAATTATATGAATGTCGTAGGCTAAAACACAAATTTAATTTTATTTATAAATGCACGCGTATTTTCGAAAAACAAATTTTTCGTACATTTTTGTTATTAAAATAATGTGTTTTGACAGAAACAAGTAAAGTAGCTGGCCTCACAGTGTCACCTTGTAAATACGCTTTGTTTTAAGCTCAGTTATTACAGAATGGATCTACAAATATCGAACAAGTTTGATTTTATTTGGCTGATTATTAGCAAATGTCAAAACAAGTCCTTACGAATTGTAAATTTGTCTCAGGTTTTGAAATTAACTTTAAAAAAATTTTCATTTTTTTTATATAAAAAATTTACCAATAAAATCAACATTCTTTTCAAGGGTAATTTTTATTGTGGGAAGCCATGTCTAAAGAGAACTTTATCTCGCATATTCACATGACGCCAATATATCACTCTGATAATGACTAATGTGTAACGTAAATAACAAAAGTATGCTCGTGACTATTTTGTTGTTGTTTTTAATGATAGTTACTAAAACACATAAATAACATTCGACATGATGACATTTAAGAAGATTTATGTGCATCGACTTTGAGTCGAATTTTGCTGTCTTACAAAAAAAAATGTTTTTTGGGATAAATGGGTTGTACATAATCTTATTATATCGGAAAATTAATAAAAAAAATATTACCTTTTTGGTTCAAACCAATTACCTTTTCGGTTCAAACCTGCTAGTCATAACAAATTATAAAACTCAGAAGTCGATGGAAAATTAAATCAAATTTGATCGTAGTACCTTCCCAACACGTTTCATACTATTTTCATAAGCAAAGGGTACATATCTATTGGCAGTCTCAAATGTTAATTGATGTTTTCCTAGTCCACAGTAAATAATAAGCCGAGATTAAAAAGCAATCGATTAAGAAATTATAACTTTATGCAAATAAGTATGTCACTAGCCTGAGGAAGCCTGTATAAATTGATTAAAATACAGTTAGGGGGTTCAAGGTCCTAGTCGAAAACTTTTTATGAGATAAAGCAAAATCGAATTAAAGTAAAAAAATTGAACAAAATCTGCAACAAATGCATATTACTTCGTCAGCGAAATGTAAAGGTATATATATGAACAGAATAAAATTGTAATTTATATATAATTATAAAATTGGCACAAAGTTTTATATTATAAGCTGGCTGATTGGTATGGAGTAAGAATAGCCTTAGGTATAGCCCAGTATTTTAGGTATAGATTTTCGGTATTTTGAAGATTTCTGACCCAATTTCCAACCAAATCAGCTGAAACTTTATCCTTGTTCTTGGTAGGACTGTTCGCTACCTGCAAAAAAAGAGAATATTTGATACAGGGAGGTATAACGGTACCCCTCGATTTTCGGTTTTTTTAGGGTTTTTACCACAATTTCAACCAAATTAGATGATTTCCAACCAAAACCATTGCGTAATGGATCTGGACCTACATGCAATTTGGCTATCCAAAACTATTTTAACGTCTCCATATGTAAACCCTAGAAATCAGCAGCGCCCTAAAAATCAAATTTCATAATTTCAGCTCTATCCCTTCACCCAATACCGACTTTAGTAACATTTAGTACGCATATCCAAGACAATATACATCTCTCAATTCCAGATACAAAAACCCCTTAATAACAAATTTACCCAATAGCAAATTTGGTACTTTTCATCCAGATATAGGACGCATTTTCACACCACCGCTAAATCTCAAACACATATACCATCAGTAATCTAAATATCGAGTTTCAGAATTTCATCCAATACCAAATATAGAACCATACTTCTCGTACAATTATGCTACACACTTCCGAAACCACCTCTATATGTTCATTCGCCTTCCCTGAGCCAAACTGTTCTAAATTTAGTACAGTTCACACACTTAGCATACATCACCAAAAGCACCTTCATATATCAAACTCACTTTCCAAACTTGATTCTCTAACCAAAATTCAACTCAGCTGGCTGGCTTAGCTGGTTCAAAAAATATCAAATGCTACCATTTAAGAAGTTTAGTACAATTTTAGAACTTTTCGTAAATCTATCCTCTTCCACTCCATCGGTCCTCATTCCAATCCAATAAAAAGTGTTCAATTTTTAGTACATTTTAGTCATTTTCGTAGCCTTTTAAATATTCTAGCTAGATTCTCAGTCAGTTATTTCACTATTCTTTTTAGAGATTTCCATCTCCATTTCTGCAAGGTACCTTATCATTTAGGGTAACGCCTAGACAGACCAATGAATTCTTAGAAATTGTTCCAATATATATGAAATGGACATTGATATTGCAGCTAATACACTTAAATTAATAAATTATTTCGTTTCTGCTATTTTGTGTGCATTATTTTTCACACACACATACACAGATAGGGTGCATAGGCGATATTTCTATAAAATATTCAACACTTGAATACTAATAATTATTTGCAATTACATTACATACGTTTTTCTTTTAATGAATCATTTAGAAAAATTAATTTCACGAGAATTCTATTCGATACGATTTGTATCAATAAAAAGACGTGACTACCCAGCAAAATAATGTTGAATTTTTTCAGAATGAGGCAGTACCTACTATGCTTCTTTCGGAGCACTCCACATAGTGTCATGAAATATAGTTTCTATACTTTATATTTAAACCAAGGCATTGTAGTTTTTTAAGGTAGCAATTACAAATTTTATTTAGACACACATGTCTGAAACTTAACAAATTATCACGAAATTATTTATTATTATTATTATACCCTCTGCCATATGGCTAGAAAGGGAGGGTATATATCATTTGATACGGCCAAAACGTGCCATATCGAAATAACGGTTTTAGGCCCTAGGTCTCTTTGACCAAATCCGTTTCAGGACATTTGGAGTCGCTCTAGCGACCTCCCCCACAAAGGGTTCAAGATTTTTAAAAAACAAAACGCTGAAAGAAAGCAAAATTAACATCCAACTCTCTTCAGATTTCACACATCCAAATATTTTTGTTAACGCAAGAACTGTTTTGAAGATGATATATGTCTGCGAATTCCTTCTTTTCCCACAAAGGTTTACAATTTTCAATATTTTTCTGCCATAACTTACAAAACAAGTCAGCGATTTGTTACAACTTGCTATATTTAAATATTTGTATCAACCAGAAACCTGAGATGAATATGGAATTTATGAGTTCGCTTAAAATTCAATATAAATATTTGATTTTCTTGCAATACCAATATTTGTATCTGTATTAGATGAAGTGTGAAAATGGAAAAATTCGGTCGACTGTAGTGTCTATCACAAACATTTCAACATTTTCTAAAAATTATCACATATCTCATAAAGTGAAGGAAGTAATCGATACAGTCCAAACCTGGCACGTCGCAATATTTATATAATTTTTAATTAGGTCCGATACGAAATGGACAATATTGGTCAATTCCTTCGGAATCTACTCCATAGAGGGTCAACAATTTGAATAATCATAACAGAAGTCAAAATATATTTAAAAAATCGAACATTGACCATATGTCGGCAAAACCGACTGATACTTTTTAACTTGTTTTTTACTTTATTATACCGCAAATGGAATACAAAGAAATACATTTTCTGCAGCCACAAACATTCTTAAAAATGAGTTTCTCTACCCAACTCTCATTATCCTTGGCAAATAAACCTATCAAAATTCAAAGTAGACCGCTTCTTAGCCTTTGTAAAAAGCATAACTTCCTTCACCCTAAATTATGAAGTTCGGTATCACTTGAACCAATTATTGAACTATTTCTTTGGCAACAAACATTTTGCTGGGCAACTACATATTTAAAAGAAATCGAAGTGTATGATGATGTACACGAAAACGAATCGAACTCAGCTTTTTACCAGACAGATGGGAACCAATATGTTTATCATTGTTGGTGGCATAATTGTGTTGAATTGCAAATTCCCATAATTGTCAATAACTTTTGTTTATAAAAATGGACATTTCAAAAAAAAAAATTGTGCTATAGCTATCGAATATCGTCAAGTCGGCAAATCTGCTCCATTGCCCTTGACCATAAACCATTTTTTTTCTTTTGCTAATTACTTCCTTTCATTCCAATGCCATGGTTTGCATTCAGCTCCATAGTTATTGCAGCTACTTATGATTTAGACTAATTTGCCAAATTATCAATTATTAGCAATTGCTTTTTGCTTGGCATGGGGAAATGATCATTTAAATAAAAGAAAAATTGTATTTCGAACGAACGTGTTATATCACACAATTATCTATTCGTATTGTTTGCGGCAAGTCATGTCAGATACATACGCTCACATATATATGTAGTATATATGAGAACCTTTACTACATTTACATGCACTGCATTACATACATGCAAATAAAAATGTGTGTGTGTGAGAAACACGTATGCATATATATAGCCGCAATCGATATAATGTAGACGAGGCTTCTGCTTATATTCGCCATATATAGAGAAGCATCTAGAAAACCGAATAAAATTTTGCGGTTTACATTTCTGTTATTCTGTTTCACAAAAGCAATATAACTATCTCAAGAAAATTTTATTATTGGATGTAGCATGTGGATATAGTTCCATTAATCTTTTTTCACATTCCCCTGTTTGCGTCCAATGAATAACAATGAAGCTAGCAAACAAATTATTATTAAATAAAAACTCAAACCTCTACTCCTTCATGTTTCTGGCTAAAACTAATGGTACGCTTAAAAATATTATATAAATATGTAGGTAGGCAACCTTTGTTGGCTATTCGTGTTTTTTTTTTACAAAGGAATACATAAACGGCGAAATACACACTTTGGTTGTGTAATAATACAATATGATTCCTTGGTAGGTCGGGCTGAAACGAATCATTATTGATTTTTCCCACAACATGGTTTGTTTTACTCGGAAATTCCGAAAAATATACAGTACCAAACTGAATTGAAATAGAATCTTAAATCTTTGATTTATTGTGGCATTTTTCACAATTACCTCCCCTTGACGACTTCTCTATATCGGGCTCGTCCCTGAGTTTTACATACACATTTTATTTATAGCCTTAAACGGTTTATGGACTATTTTAATAGTGGGAATATTAATTTCTGAAAAACAAACCATATTGGCCCATTTGTTAACAGGAAATAAAACATGTTTTTAGGGGTAGAATAAATCTATTAACCTATCATTTTTAATGTGTGCGCAAAAGAAACGTTACGGAAAGCTTGTCCTTCTCCCAACTCCCCCTATTTGGTGTTCCTTTGAATGTAATGCCGTTCTTACGTCATACATGCTATCGAACATTAAAATAACATTTTTAAGGAATTCTTAAAATGTTGATGAAACATTTATGCTAATTACACATTCTTACGATTTTCATTTTTATCCTCTTTTCGCAGACACGCATGCAGAGCTTATCACCGGCCACATCAAAACTAAACATCACAGCAACTTTCCAGAATATGGTTCGAAAAGAGGGTATATTTAGGTGAGTACTTTGAAATTTGCAAATATTTGAATGCAATAACCATTAATTCTTTGTTATATTACAGACCCATAAGAGGCGTTACTGCTGTGGTGGCCGGGGCCGGACCAGCTCATGCTTTATATTTTGGTTCCTATGAAATGTCCAAAGAGCTTATGACCAAAATAACCACACATAATCACATAAATTATAGTAAGTACATTTGTCCACACTCGTTTTCTCTTGAAATTTTGAGTTAATGCCTGTCCTCTTTGATTTCCGTTACCATAGTGGCTAGTGGTGTCATTGCCACCCTTATCCATGATGCCGTCTCCAATCCAGCTGAGGTCATAAAACAACGCATGCAGATGTACAATTCGCCATATAAATCGGTGGTAGCTTGCATGCGCGGTGTTTACCAAAATGAAGGATTAAAAGCTTTCTATCGATCCTATTCAACCCAGTTGGTAATGAATATACCAAATCAGACAATACACTTTACCACATATGAATTTTTCCAAAATAGGGTTCGTATTATTATTATGATGGTATACCCAAATGTTCCATCTCACACATATTTAAATTTGTCTTTCGTAGCTGAATCATGAACGAAAATACAATCCTCCTGTTCATGTCGTGGCCGGCGGCGCGGCTGGAGCATGTGCTGCGGCAGTTACCACACCATTAGATGTAGTCAAAACGTTGTTGAATACTCAGGAAACGGGTCTAGTACGAGGCATGATGGAAGCTATTAAACAGGTGAGATACTATTAACTTTGGTCAAAGGCAAAATAGAAGCTCGTTCTGAAAACATTATTTCAAATGTTTCAAATGTTTGTTTTCCAGATCTATACAATGGCTGGTCCACTTGGATTCTTTAAAGGCCTGACCGCCCGTGTTCTGTATTCAATGCCAGCTACCGCCATCTGCTGGTCCACCTATGAATTTTTCAAATTCTATTTGTGTGGCCTAGATCGTGATCAGTACAAATCAACGATAACCGGCAAAAATGTATTACAACCGCGTAAAACTTCCAGCACAGACACCACCGAGGCCGAGCTGCTGCACAATGCCTATGTCCTACCGGTGTCGGAAGCGACAGAAGAAACTAAATCACCCAAAGAAGCCGCGCCACAAACAACACCGCCTCCGCTACCAGCTGGGCCGATCAAAACCGTTTGCGAGCTATCGACATCTGTGGCAGCACCCACCCTCAATTTGACCACCAGGCACACCGATGTCAAAAGTCCCTTCGACAGAGGATTCTCGAGTACATAAAGATATCATTGAGATGGTACATAAAACAACTTTAAAAAATCCAATCCAATCAACGTTCTATCGAGCGCCACTTGTCAAGCCACGCCAACGACAACGACACCACCACACTCACCACCCCCCACATGCAGCAGCAGCAGTCCAACAAAACTTGTCGCTCAGCGTTGATGGGCGTCTCGCCTGTGAGTTCCAGCAGCGCCTGAAACGCTTTTACATAACCTTGCTGGTGCGCGCTCATCTCCCCCAAGAAGAAGACAAAAGAAGAAGATAGAATTGTTCGCGCCGTGCTAATACAATAATTGATCGTAAGACGAATAATGAGCCGAGAGAGTAGAGCGAGCAAACGTTTGTGTTTGTAAAATTGGTTACAATACAATAACTTAGTTTTTTTCACCAATCGCGCAGATCAAAGTACAAAACCTAGTTTTGTCTTTAGTTAGTCATTTCCCCATCTCCTCTGCATGGTCAGAAAAAAAGAACTGCAAACAATGAACATTGTTTTTTCCCAGAACGTAAGCTCGAGTCATGGTTGATGAAACTACCTACTTTCATGTAAAATATATTTGCTGTAACAATTCAGAAAAAAAAACAAAACAAACAGAAACAACAATGCCCTGTAATCGTTATTATTATTATTATATTATTACTATTATTATTTTTAAAATTCAACTATGTATATGTATGATGTTATATATTTAAAATACTAGAAATAAACAAAGGAAAAACAATAATTAAAGAGAAAGGAGAAAGAAAACTCAATTTGTAATCAAATTACAGAGAGAAAGGAAATAAACAAATACAGCAGCAATCCTGTTTTCACATTTGTTCTGAACAGCGTTAAAAACAAATTAAAACCAGTTGTTTATCTTTCTTATTCTTTTTTATGTAAATAAAACACACAAGGTCCTTTTCAGGTTATGTTATAAAATGGATTCTATGATTTGAATTTTTGTTAAAAGAGCTGTATTTATTGTTAATACAAAATTTCATTGTGTTATATTGTAAGGTGTATTATTTGCCTGATGCTCCTCGGAATATAGATCGGATAACCCCAAAAAAAGAACACTCGAAATTTTATGAAGAGCTTTTTTTTATTTTATCCATTAAAGGAATTGTTTATGTTCTGCTGGTTTATATTACTACATAAGTATTGTTTTATATTTTCTTAATTGAAAATGAAAAAAAAGTGTTTTTGAAAAAATATATTTGCGATTAAGTTTACATTTTATCCCTAAAGACATATGTATGTATGTGTTTAAGACATAAGCTCAGATTATCTTCGAAGAATACGCGTTAATTTATTAATTGAAGTAGTAATGTGTTATTTTTTTCTTCTTAATTTTACCAATTAGTTGTGAGAAATTTAACATACTCTTAAAATGCTAAACAAGTAATTAATTAGTTGTAGTGCTATTATCAAAAACGAGTAGCATTAAAATTGAAATTCCTTAAGAGAATTTGAAATTTTGGAAAAACAAAAACAAAAATTGTTATCGTGATACACGACACACACACACACAGATATACACACTCACCCCACAACAATGGAGAAACATCAATCTGATACTTGTAAAAAATATATACAAACGAAAGCAAAAACAAAAATAAAATTGTTTTTATGTCAATTACCAATAAAAAGTTTCGTAGTTGTTTTATTTGGAACATTTAATGGGGAATTAATGTGGTCTCTTCTGCACAGTGAATAACTAAGTGCATATTCCTCAGTCGGGCGGACAACAAAGCATCATACGGTATTTTGAGTTATTAACACCCATTTCGAAGATCACTCAAATGGCATTTTCAGTTCTAAGAACACCGCACAATCGATGGCAATCAAAAACAGCAGGCTCCTCCTGACACAAATGTTGATGCATCCATGCTAACGCTACCACCTAGGCAGAAAGGTGTAAAGGAACCAAAGAAGCATTAAATATTAATCCGCAAAAATATTCCTACAGATTCACGCAACTCAACAAATAAGAATATTACACAAAATAATAAAAAATAATTTGTATATTTATTCAAAAAAATAAAATAATAGCATTAAACATATTACAAAAATATGTCGGTATAAAATAATAAATACAACAAATAAACAAAAAAGCGATTACATAACAGAATCCATGCCTCTACGTCTAGAACGTTGACCCAAAATCGGACGTGGCTTATATAAATCATCGCTGGAATAACGTTGTTGCCGCGCGAGCTTTTCCACCGCAGCCTTATGGCGGTCCAGTTTCTTAGACAGAGCTGAAGGGGACAAAATAGATTGTTTCCATTTAATTAGTTATTCGCAGTATGAAGATGGTTTTGATGTGATGATACCACAACTAACGTTTGGTATTTAAATTTATTTGCAAGGCTGCTATGCAAGATGGCTTAAAGTCTCAAACAACATGTTGTTGTAATTTCGATTTCAAAATACAATGTTATTGTACTTTGAAAATTGAATACAAACTTGGAAATATTTGCGAGTTATACAAATAATTGAAAAATAACTTAAGTTTTACGTTGAAATTTAAATGTTAAGATAAAATTGCAGACGAGAAATGTTTGATGCATGGCACCACATTCATTATTTGTCAATTGAAACTATTCTAGGGCAGGATAATGGGCGTGGACGCAATTAAAAGAAAACAAAAATTATATGCACACTAAATCCATAATACTCTGTTCGATGCATAACAAAATATTTGCATCTTCTTCTACATACCGGAATTTTTATCAATTTCTTCATTTTCTTTGGAGCTAACACTGAGATCCGAAGGTGTTGGCGAGGTTTTCAAAGCATTCTCGTCACTCTTGTCTATCGGGCAGCGTTTTTGCGGTGTTCGCTCATAGTCTTCAAAGTTTATAATTGATTTGCGTTTCAAAGATGTTCGTATTGAGCTGATCGATGTATTGGCACGATTGTGGTTATAATCATCTTCACTGGATAGCTCAATTCCTTCGTCAATAGGAGAATCAAACCGCAAGTAATTAACCGCTTTGCGACAAAGGTCCATAGTATCGTTTAGGATATTTATTCTCTGCCTGAAGGACTCTTGCAAATCCACTTCAAAATATAACAAATCTGCCTCGTTACCGGTTGTTATAGTTCGGCTATCGCTTTGAATGGCCGGTACTTCTATAAGGTGCCCTCGAGAATCTAGTTGAATGCATTGAGTTTGCGGATTTTCTAGCAAATCATTCAGAATAACTACATTGTTGGGTAATTTTGGAGTTTCGTCTTTCTTTTCGGAGAGCTCCCTGAGTGAAAGATCGTCGGGTTGATTGCCTGCAATATTTGAATGGATAAGTTCATGTATCAAAATAAGTTATTTTCAGGCTTACCGTGCTCCTTCGAAGCTGTTGAATGACCCGTATCACTGGCATATTTCGTTTTCGATTTGGAACTACTTGCGCTCGCAACTTTTTGATATTGACCGTGGTTTAATTTGCCACCACCGCCAGTGCTACTACCCCCTTTGTCGCCGTCATCATCATTTGAATCGGTAGACTTCCTTCTTTGTGGTTTTTGTTTAGCTTCATAGTGATCATCATCATAGCGCCCGCTACGTTTTGTCATCGTTGATGACGTGTTGGACGACGACGACGAATGGTCCTTGTTTGAAGAAGACAAGGAATTCCTCTTATCAGAGGATGATGCATATTTTCCATGTCGGGACGAGGAGTGTGAACGATCCAACTCCTTTTCATTCGATGACTTGTTGTGGGACGATGACGAAGAATGCCTGTTGGAAGATGATGACGATGAGTGTTTGCTGTTGCCTTTGTGGCTACTACTATTGCTATTACGGTGCCGCTCTTTGCCCTCTTTGCTACTGCGGTAACGCTCTCCTCTATCCTTCTCTCTGTCGTGGGATCGACGACGTTCCTTTGAATGTTTCTTATGCTTAGATGAAGAGGAATGTCTGGATGAGTGCTCTCTGTCTGCCCGGTGAGTGGATATAGGCGACGGAGTTGGCGGCAAAGGTTGTGAAATAGGAGTAGGGGTTGGCGTAACTGTTGGTGTTGCGGTCGGTGTGGCCGTGGGGGTCGATGGTATTTTGGATATTGTAGATACTGCGGTTTGTGGTGATTTTTCTCCTCTGCTCAAATCTTTATCTTTCTCATCCACAGTTACTTGGTTTGTAATGTTCGTGGGAATTGAAGCTGAATCTTCTATGCTCGAACCAAAGCTTGACTCCTGAGCATTTGGAGTTCGTTCCAAATCATGTTCCTTTTGCTCAGCTACAGAGCTAGTATTTACCGAAAACTTAAACATGTCACTCTTACATTCAGACAATGGAGTCCCCGAAGGCAACTCACATTTTATATCATCATCCATAGGTGATACCTGAGAATCTTCCAATTTCTTCCTTTCGGTTCCCTCAAACTTTATTTCATCTTTCTTGATATCGAAATGAAGTGTCGAGTCTGACTCCTTTCGGCCATTAGTACAGCTAGGTTCGCTGGAGTTTTCATTGAACTTGGGCATTTGTGCTTCTTCGGAAATATTTGCAGTTACGGCTTCCTCCTGCGAACTGCGAGGTGGCGCAGAGTCATCCTTAATTTCAGGTGTTAAACGCGTGTCGCTGGAAACACTTGATAATTGTGAATCTTGCGAGTTTCTGCAATCCATCGATTGACTGTTATTGTCTTTATCTATGTTAGTAGAACTCTGACTTTCACCCAGATCTTTCATCTCAGTTTTAACGGTGGTACTATCATTGTCATCAAATTTTTTAATGTTGTCTTCGGGCTCGTCATGCTCTGTCTTTATGGCTTTCGGCTCTAGCTTTATATCCTTTGATTCACTCTTCACCAATGGTTCAAAAGGCGGCGACTCATCATCATCTATTATTTTCTCTTCGGTCTCCATATCCACATTTGTCTTGTCATCACCTTCTGCCTCGGATTTCACGGTTCCTTTATCAGAATCGGGACTAACTTGCTCCAAATCATTCGGCAAGAGACTGCATGTTTCGACTTTCAGCGGTGGTGGCGGGGCAGTCAGAGGTAATGGTGGCAGTGGATGCATCAGAGGCGGGGGAGGAGGTTCGTAAATTTTTTGAGGTGGTGGCAAACCCAAATATTTATAGGCTATCTCCTCTATTCGAGGTTGAAAGACACTACCAATCTTTGGGTTCACTACTTGATCAACAATACGCTCAACGCCGACATCCAGGAAACCCGACCTAAATGCAACATAAGACTTGACAATGTGAATACAGGTATATTTTGTAACCATTACTTACTCGGCAATGTGACGTCGCAATTTTTCTCTCAATTGATTCTTGTTCATTTCCGGAGTCCATGTTTGTTCGGACAAAAACTTTTTAACAGACTTTTCTACTCGTTGCCGCAGATTTTGATAGGCGGGCTTTGTGTCCACATCGGCCATAGAATCCTTACGAAACTCATCAAACACTCCTTGTGATTTCACTTCATGCACTATTTTTTCCACAAGAGAAGCATCCATTTCCAACCTCGATGTTGACTCTTTGATTCTTTAGATTGTTTGCCAAAACAACAAGTTCTTCCTTCTTTATTCGAGTCTTCTTCTTTTTCAACACATTGTTTTTTTGCCTCTTTTTTCATTTCGTTCGTATATACTGTGAGCAGGGTTGCACTTTCCCGTAACAATGTACAAGGGTACTTTTTGTGAAACCAAATCACGGTTAAACACCTTACATTGGCGTTTTAACAAAAAATTATTCAATGATTCAAATTTAAAGCATTTAATTGGTACAAATTTGCCATATATTGTATATGTCATTGTTAAATCCACTCAATTTCAAAAGTCAGTTCTATAGATCCAGGGAATATTATTTGACGTATACGCTATCGAATTCAAATTTTAGATGGAGTGGATTTTGTAGTCCAAAAGTGCGCTCTAAGCAAGACGAATAATAATAATTTGACGCTATAGTGCCGTCTACTTAAATTTAAACTTTTCATTTGTAATTTTGTCTTGTTTATTGTCAGTTAGTACATTTCTCGACAGCACTACTTTAGTAATTTTGAGTTGTCCATTAATTTTTTCTGGCGCCGTTGATATTAACTACCTGGCGCATACGATCAAAAATTTTTGTCGGCATGATCCAAGTATAAGGTCCCCCTTCCAGCTCAGCTGATTACCACATGATCTGTCAATTAAATTTGAATTCGCTGCAACCAAAACAAACTTCAAAACTATAGTAGAAGAATACAGGTAGTCGCATCGCATAGCTGCTGGAACAATGAACTGTCAAACCAATTTTCAAATTGAAAATTGTTGCGTGCGTACCGCGATTGCGAAAGATTAATTTTCTGTATTATCGGCTGAGCGAGAATTTACATTTGTAATTACCGCTCCAGCCGATCTTGAAAAAATGAATGAACCGGATACGGTTGGGTGTCAAGGTGCTGCCAATGTTCATCTTAGTACATGGTACGAAGATCATATGCAACCATGGGTAACGATAGGGCTCGCTAAGTGCGATCAAAGAGGAAGAGAATAAACAAGGGAGAACAAAAAAAAAAAGGAAAAGTGGGAAGATTGCGTCCAATGGCTGCCATATAAAAGGGGTAACGGACAGAAAAATTCGCCATTAAAGTTTTGGTAAACGGGCAAGGAAAAATTTTTCTAAGCTAAAATTTAAAAAAGTGATCCCATAAAAACACCAAGATAGTGGAATTAAAGTTTTCGTAATTTTTTTATTTTTATTTGCCGATTGTTGTGTATGTGTGGGTGTGACCAAAATTTCGTAAGTTTCTGTTGTTCTAATAGTGTATGTCTTTTTGGTGTTTCGATGTTGTGTTTTTTCTTTTAAGATAACACCCCAACAAAAGACGGTTAGATATCTGACCCCTCCAAGTTTTCGGTGGAGGAGGTCAGCAAATTTTTTATATAAAGAGAGCGCAGCTGCCCAGTCCGTGGTTGAGGCTAAGCCCTGGTACGCCAAAGTTCTGAGAATCAAAGAGTGGTCGGCTCGGTAGGTCTGATGCCGAAAAGGTCAAAAAGATCATCAATATCTGGAAAGAAAAGAAAATATATAAGTACAGAATCTCCAGGTAATAATTTGTATTATTAAAACTTACCGAGTCCTGAACGGTTGGTGCGGCCAAGCGGCATATATATATATATATATATATCTTCCTCCTGCGGCCTGGAAAAAAGAAGAGAATTTTGATTAATAATTAATTTGAATGAAAAATGGAATGACACCAAAATTTTGTACTGACTAGTTTAATTTAATGTAATTGTCTGTAGTTTAAGTGTGATTGTCCTTAGTGTATAGAATTTAGGTTAAGATTTTGATATTGTGAAAATTTCTAACGCCCGGTTATATACCTGAGCGTAGGGTTAGACCGTCGTACGAAGGGAGAATTCCAGTTTATTTTTAATTTTGGACATAAGGTAACGTCCATAATATCCCCTTAACAGAGCTCTATTAGGGAGGGAGTAGATGCTTGAAGTGGCCAGATTGGCAAAAATTTTTATGTACTCTTCGTAGACTGTAGTAGCCCGAGCAATTGGCTCACATAAATACAGATTCAGGTGTTAGGAATTTTAAATTCAACATTGTGCAAATATTTAATTGTTAGGATTAAGTCAACTCTCGATATGTCAATAAATTATTTATATGTGTAAATGTTAACAGTGAATATGATGTGCTAATTTGTTAACTCTTGGGGGAATATAGGGTGTAAATTGTGTGGTAAGTGTTAGTGGAATGCGGGGCCCTTAAATATTTAAAAAATTACTGGACAAAAGGGTCAAGGTTGGGTGGGCTAAGTGTGGGTGCAACTTCCACCAAGCACCCTTGTCACCGGTGTATGGAGTGTTTGTATTTTTGATTGTTTTGATGTTTGTAATATGTCCCCTTTTTTTAATTGTTAGGCCCCTTGGACTGTTGGTGTCAGGGTTGGAACCGACCTGAGCAAAAAGCTCCCCTGAGCAGCTGGATACCCACCACAGTACCGCATAAGGTGGTAACCATAACAAAATCTTAAATGAAAAGTTATTCAAATTTCCAAAAATTGTTGAAAAATACATATCAACAAACCTACGATTGGTGTCGTATAAGAATATTTATAAAATGTACTTATTTTTGAAAAAAAAAAAATTAAAAACATACAGTAGAGCTTTTATACCATGGTAGAAGAATATAGGTAGATGCATGGTACAATCATGGTACAAAGAAGAGAAGGTAGGTCAACTTTGAAAAAATTGCAAGTATAGAGGTCTACCTGTTTGGCTTGTAATGTCAGAAATAGTATCAAAACAATAACAAAATCAAACAACTTGTTGCATTTATTTTGAATAAATAATTGAAAACCGCGAAAACTGAATGAAAGGTCAACACTTCTTTTCGAAACCAGGTTCCATGGTAGAATTACAAGGTAACCCTTTCAGGCCAGCTGTAGTCAACTTGATATGTCAAACAAGTTGTTGTAATTCGAATTCGCCGTAGAAATACATAACAGAAATTCAAACATCATAGAGGAAAAAATAAACACAAAAATATAAAAATCAAATTTTGTGATATAATTCAAATAAAAAAAACAGAATATGAGGTGCTGTGCTGTTTGCAAAAGAAAGGATAGTGAACGACAAGCAACATTTTTCAATGTACCCAAGGGAGAGACGAAGAGGTTGAAGTGGAGTGCGATTTGTGGGATCACTTTAAACCCAAACGCCAAAATATGTTCTCATAACTTCAACCCAAAGTATATAACGGGCATAAGTTGTAGAATGAAAATATTACCATGCGCTGTACCAGAGATGTATCAATTCTAATTCTATGGTGGTTCAAAAAAGAAATGTCCAGGGTACGTATTTGCTAGCAGTGAGAATATACATTAAATATATAAAATACGGTGTATATATAGCGGAGCCCAATGCAAAGAAGTCGGGAGGATGCTTCAGTGTGAGGCTGGAATAAATAAAAATGACAAAGAAGTTGTTATGCCCTACCATATCACATATCTTATGCAAAGAAGCAACAACATCAACTTAACGGATAAAGCTAAAGAGCTTTTTTTCAAATGCCGAATATTTTTTAGGGTTAGGCAACTAAATAGACGACTCAAAGTTAAGAAAGCGAAACAGCGGATCATGACCAATAAAAAATTTTTCAAAATAAAATTATGAACTTCATTTAACGGTTGGTATTTACGTAAACTCAATATTTTTTATTAATTTCATTTAAAATATATATATATATATTTTTTTATTTAGATCATCATTTAACCGTCATCCAGACCTTTGAGAAAATTTTGACCAAAAACGCCCCCTGTTTTTTAATTTTACTAACTACTCTTTGGTTTAATTTTGTAATTATATAATTTGTAATTATATCATTTTTTATTGTTACTTAATAAAAATAAAATAAATATTAAAAATAACAATTAAACAAGTTAAATAGTATCAGTCGGTATTGCCGACGGATGAATACCCTCAGCCTAAGTCTGTATTATTTAAATATTTTAAGACTTTTGTCCTGTGGGTTTTCAATATATCGAACCATTATAGAGGGAATTACAGAACAACAATATTGTTCGTTTAGCATCTGACCTAAACATAATATAAGGAAGGAAGGAAGGAAGGAATAAGTAGATAGATACTAAATCTTTATACCAGACTTTGTAATAGCAAAAATATTGATACGTGTGAAATTTGATGAGAATCCGATGTATATTTTACATTCTATGAGCGTTTTTGTTATTCCAAATGTTGACCCTTTGTGGGGGAGGTACCAAAAGGAATGACCGGCAACACTCCATATTTACTCCAGACATTGTAAAGATAAAAGTATTAGTATGTGTGAAATTTAATTAGAATCCGATGTATATTTTGCATTCTATGAGCATTTTAATTGTTCCAAATTTGGGCCCTTTGTGGGGGAGGTACTAGAAGGAGTAGTCCAATCTTGTCCATTCTCCCACCCAATCTTGGGGTAATGCAAATATTACGATTTGCAAAGTTTGAAGAAAATCCAACAATCCGTTGTCTTTATATGCGGTAAATTATTTTCAATAAAAATGTTGACCTTTTGTGGGGGAGGTACCAGGAGGGGTGGACCGATATTGCCCATCTCCTCTTTAGCCATATGGCTGAGGGTATAAAAACATTAAGTTCGGCCGGGCCGAGCTTTGAATACCCTCCACCATTACCTAAGAAAACATTTTTATACAAAAGTATCTGGATTCAAACATGTTCCACTTTAAACTACAAATACGACTGAGATCGGTAGGAGAATGCAGTAAAAGATTTCAAATACCAATAAAGTGTGTGGAACCGTTACATTGGAGTCGTACCAAAACATGAACCTATATAGACATATTTATACTAAGTGGATTTCTATCTACTGCAAGTTTTAAATACCAAATTTGAAACAATTCCGTGGGTAAATGTGACTAAGATCATTAAAATACAGTGGGGACATTTATATTGTACACAATTCCGATAGATCCACCGTAGTTGCACACAGGTTTAAATTCACAAGTTCCACGCATATATGTACATTTATTATTTACTCACTTTTAATGGCAAAGCATCAACCCTAATTCTAATACAAAAGGATAACTTGGAATCTTTACACATTTCTTAAAAACCTATATCTAATGCTACTAGGAGAATTATTTATTTTATTAAGAGAATACAAAATAAGTGATAACATAACATATATTTTGTATTTTCGCACTGGATTCTGTGCTGTTAAAAATGTCGTGAGGGAGGAACCGGAAGGAGTGGGACGACATTGCCTATCTCCGCATTATGTTTGTTAATAATATTGCGATGCACTATGTTTGGATGATGATCCATTCTACAGCTATCGTACGCACCAGCAAGACAGACGGACGGGTCGCCTCCAAATGTCCTGAAACGGATTTCGTCGAAAGAGGCGTTATTTCGATCAGATACATTTTGATCATATGAAATTATACAGACCTTCTCTAGCGATATGACTGATGGTATAATACGTATACACTTCCAGTTATTGTAGTATTTTCAGTTTATATGTTAAAAAATATACTAATCTCAACTAATATATACATATGAATAAACCAAAACAAACTTATTCAATGTTTCAGAATGAAGAGTTCTGATTGGTGCAAACCAATTTGCCCCAAATTTTATACTTCAAATAAATTCGCCCTGGTTAAAACTTTGACATATCAAGTTTCTAAAAAAGTTGCTTTGTTGTAATTTTCGCCTATGTTGCTACCTGGTATTTCTACCATGCCAGGTTCTATATATCTCTAAAGGATTATTTCGCTACAAAAACTCTAGATTTTGTCGATCCGAATTTGAATGTTTTCTGAACAATTTTTTTGTTATTTTGTTTATGTATGTGTTTTCTTTTCAATAACAAAAAAGTTGATCAGAAAATATTAAAATTCGGATGTTTTCAAAATGTTTATTTCAACGTATGCATCGACAAAATCTAGAGTTTTTGTAGCGAAATAATCCTTTAGAGATATATGGAACCTGGTTTTGAAAAGAAGTGTTGACCTTTCATTCAGTTATGGCAGAAGAATACAGGTAGATGCATCAACGCTTGGGAGCATTGATATGCCAAAAAGATTTAAATGTTTTTTCAAATATAAGTAGATTTTTATATGTTTTTTTTTATGCTACGTCAGTCGAGGCCATTATAATTCGCGTTTTTTCAAAAATTTTTACAAATTTAAATAATTTTTCATTCAACATTTTCAATTCCAAAATTTGTTTGACAGTTCATTGTCCCAGCAGCTGTGTCGACGCGTCTACCTATATTCTTCTACCATGGTCCGATTGCAATAGTGCCGTCTACTTAAATTTAGACTTTTAATTCATAATTTTGTCTTGTTTATATGTCAGTTAGTAGATTTCTCGACAGCAATGCATGAATTTGAGTTGTGCCCAGCGACTTTAGAAATTTTGAGTTGTCCATTGATTTTTTCTGACGCCGTTGAGATTAACTACCTGGCGCATACGATCAAAAATTGTTGTCGGCTTCTTTTTCTGCTTTTGGCGCAAACAACAAAACGAGTGGCGTTGAGCGCAAGAAATATCTGAGTCTTTGTGAAATAGTTTATAAATTATTTTGTTTTCTAGTTTTCTTCATCGTTCTGTTTGGGTAATTCCGAGAGTGTAAACTGCTTTTTACAGCAATAAATAACACCAAAATCATATGAATGAGACCTCGATGCGAAAGCACGCCATTAAAGTGAACTAAGTTAAAATGGAAAGCGAAGGTGAAAACACTGTTGTGAAAGGGCGATCTGCGAGACGTAGCAAAATTGGACAGCAGAATGAAAGAAGTACAAATGAAGAAAACATTGGTGACATATCCACTGATGGCACGCCATCGGAACTCAACTCAGTTTCCGCAGAAACAGACAAAAATTCCATAACCAAACCTGGTCAAGATAAACAGTTGTCGAGTACACCAAATTCGTCGACGCCAAGAAGTGTGTAAACTTTTCATTTATTTTGACAAAATTTCATTAATTATCATAATTTTTTGATAGGGAAAAAGGATCCACTCGCAAATCTTCATTCCAATCTTAGTCCCAAATATATCGGTTTTGTAACACCTACAACTAATTTAGATAGCAGTACTGAAGACAGAAGCCGAAAGACTCGGAGGCGTCACAATTTGAGCAACGGTACAGACTCGTCTTTGACTAAAGACACGTCCGATATGGCCGACGACATTAATAACAAATTTTGCGGAGTGCATGATACTTCAGTTGGTTTTGTGCGAAGAGTTAAAGAACCTACTACTAATTCACCAGAGAATCGCAACAGCCGAAGAAAAGAATTTGTTAGTCCCATTGACAAATTGTTAAGAAAAAATGGATCTATGGTGGAGACTGATAAGCTTCCTGAAGACGATAGTCATGATAGAAAAAACAAATCCTTGGATAATAAAGACAAACACACTCATTGTGATGAAGTGTATTTAAATAACAATCACCATCCTGCAAAATGCGAAGATCAGATCCCCCATGACGGGCAAGAAAAAGAATGTCAAGGAATCATAATTGGTAATGAAGAACACGAAGAGCATGTGGTAGGAAATAACAGTGAAAATGGTTGCACAGTAGATAAAAATAAGAGTGTGCGAACAAATGGCGATGTTGAAAAAGACGTATGCGACTCACATATACCTATCACAGAAAATTCACTCGACGCAGAGAAGACTTCCGAAGCCAACGTCAGAATTGAGACATCTAGTTCCGAAGATGTACGAGACCTAAGCCCAATCGAGTCTGCAGAATCAACAGAACATATAAGAAGAAAAGACAGAGACAAAAGCATGGAAATGTACAGTTCTTATTTGTCTGTAAATCTTGACAAAGAAATGGAAGTAAGTTGTCACAACAGTGTGAATGATGGTCTAGTAGAACTAAATGCCCAAACCCACAATGAGATAGATGAGAATGCAAATGAAAAACATTTGACATCCACTTTACTTTCAAAAATAAAAGATCAAAATGTAAGCGAAATAAAAACAAATCATAGTGAAAGTACACACGAGAAGACAACCACTGAAAATGAACATAGATCCGATGCTACGGTAGATGTGGCAGATGGTGATGGTGGTATGGTTGACGGTAATTCAGAGTTCGTAGATGCTTCGTCAGCTAAGTCGCCATCAACGGTAAGCATGGACAGTGCCAAAGGATCTTCGATATTGAATGAGGGCTCGTGGATGTCATTTTCTACCGGTGATCTATTTTGGGGACAAATCTACAATTATTGTTATTGGCCTTGTATGGTTTGTCCAGACCCTGAAGGTAAAACAATAACCGCAAAAGAAAATAATGCCGCCAGTGATCAACATGTTATGGTACATGTTCGTTTTTTTGCGGACAACGCTCGTCGAAACTGGGTAAAAAGAGAAAACCTAATGCCCTTCACAACGCTGGAGCACTATCAAGAACGTTTAGAGGAGTCTCGTCAAAAATATGGGACGAAAAGTGCCAAGTTTAAGCAGTTTGTACCGAAACGGAATCAAGTGCCCGTTTGGTACGAAGCAGTGAACGAGGCAAATATGGTTGCAGCCGTACCATATGAAGAACGCTTGGAAAAGTTTTATGAAATATTTGATAAATCAAAGTGAGTCTTTTTTTAATGCTAACCACGATTTATACAGCATTCAATGATTTTCTTTCTTTTTTGTAGATTGACACAAAAAAACAAACAACAGCGCAGGAAGTCAATGTATATACCTGCAGTCAAAAATGTAACACCATCAGATGCAGAAAGTTTATATGGTTCCCATGAAAATATAAATAATTTGTCGGCTCCGTCTGCAACAGGCAAGCGTGAGCGTTCTACATCACCATTTAGTCCCGCTTATTCTCCTATAAAACATTTGTCTGTTAAAAAACGTAAACTGAGTTCGGACATCGCGGCGTCATCAACGGATGCGGAAGCCACAAATAGTGCCGTCCCTGAAACTACCAGTGTTGAGCAGAACTCCTCCAATACCAACAATCAAATAGCTGTGAGAAAATCTTTGGATGAGTTGAACTTATTCAGTGGCAGAGCATTTCAAGAATTTTATGTGGCTATGAAAGATTTCGTACTGCAGGAGAATACCGATGAGAATTTGGATAAAAGTTTACTTGTGGCAGTGCGGAATATTTGGGCACTTAAACAGCTGAGCCATCAACAAATGCAGTGTAAACTGAGCCTTTCCGCTGGCGATTTGGATACGAGTTCCAATAACGATATTGAAACTGGCGGTGTTAAACGCCTTTCGAATCGTTTGAGAACTCTTATGATGCGAAAATCTATGCTCTCGCAACGTTCATCAATCGATTTGACGAATGAAGCGTCCACAGCTTCCAAAGCACCCCAAGTAAAGGAGTCCGTGGTCGATAAGCCTAAGAAAATGGTAAATCGTCCAATTTTAGAGGTCATCGATGACATTTTCGAACTAGATAGCAAGTATCTCTTTAAAGGATTGGGTCGAGACCCCGTATGTAAGTACTGCTTTAAACCAGGTGGTGGTCTAAAGCGATGCACAGGTCGTTGTCATGGTTGGCTACATCCTGAATGTCTGCATATGCATTTTTCCGAAAATGGCAAACTAAAGAAAATAGGCAAACGCAGTACTTCCGCCATAAAGTCTGCGAACGACTCCAACCTTGAGGCTAGTAAAAGTAATAGTTCGTCGACCACGGATCTCGTCGCTATTGACTTAATGCAAGAATCATCAAGCGCCGTACCTCACATCACTTCGGAAACTGATGTTGAAGTGATTTGTAGGGAATGTGCTAACAATGAGCCCACGAAATGCATGGTGTGCAAACTTACGGACTCTGCCAAACTAGATGACCCGCTAGTTAAGTGTACCATGGGTCAATGCGATAGGGCGTTCCATCCCGCCTGTTGCAAGTACTGGCCTCAATCCAAAATAACAATATCAAAAAATCGAATACAATCTTTCCGTTGTCCGTCTCACGTTTGCCATACTTGTGTGTCAGATGATCCCAAAGGAAAATTTCAGCAGTTGAGTAACGCTAAAATAACGAAGTGTGTCAAATGTCCCGCCACCTATCATACGGATTCTACCTGCATTCCGGCCGGATCACAGATCCTAACTGCGGCCCATATAATTTGCCCCAGGCATTCTAGTCCGAGACATGACATGACCATCAATGTCAATTGGTGCTTTATATGTGTTCGCGGCGGCCAGGTGGTGTGTTGTGAGACATGTCCTACTGCTGTACATGCCCAGTGTCTAAAAATCCCCATAGACCCTAACGAGGGCTACATCTGCGAAGAATGTGAGTCGGGGCGAATGCCACTCTATGGCGAAATGGTGTGGGCCAAGTTTACCAATTTTCGATGGTGGCCTGCCATTATTTTGCCTCCCACTGAAATTCCTACAAACATAGCCAAAAAGAACCACAATCCTTCCGATTTTGTCGTTAGATTCTTTGGCACGCATGATCATGGCTGGATATCAAGACGGAGAGTATATCTGTATTTGGAAGGGGACACGTCGGAACCGCCCAGAACGAAAGCAGGTATTTAGTTAACAAGCCCTGCTGTTAAACCAAGTATTCACACTAATTTTTTTGACAATCGTTACAGCAATTGATAAGTACTATAATAGCGGAATAGAAGAAGCTAAACAAATCTATGAAGTTGTCAAAGCCAAAAAACAACAACAAAGCATGTTGAATGAAAATAAAGAGCGATTGCATCCACAACCTTATACGAGAATTAAAGCCAATCGTCCCGTGCCACCGGTGAAACTTCACATCGATATCGAAAATGTAAGCAAATGTGACTGTGATCCAAACGAAGAAAATCCATGTGGTCCAGAAAGCAACTGCCTAAATCGGGTATTATATCATGAATGTAATCCAAAAGTGTGCCCGGCCGGAGAACGTTGCCAGAATCAAATGTTTGAGTCTCGAAAATCGCCACAGTTGGATGTCATATACATGAAAGAACGTGGTTTCGGACTAATTACCCGCGAACCTATTAAATCTGGCAGTTTTGTTATAGAATATGTGGGAGAAATAATCAACGATGACGAGTTTCGGGCGAGAATGGCCCAAAAGTCGTTGGATCGTGATGAGAATTTCTACTTTTTATCTGTGGAAAAGGATTATATTATCGATGCAGGACCTAAGGGCAATTTGGCTCGTTTCATGAATCATTCATGTGATCCGAACTGTGAGACACAAAAATGGTCGGTGAATTCATTGAATCGTGTAGGCCTGTTTGCCATCAAAGATATACCCGAGGTAAATACGACAATATGTTGTAGATGTATGATTTGACATTAATATCGAACTGCTCTGCTCTACAGAATACCGAATTGACATTTAATTATCATTGGGATGACTTGTTGGGTAACGAAAAGAAGACTTGCTATTGTGGTTCTAAAAATTGTGCAGGTCAAATCGGAGGCAAAATCAAGGAAATCGAGAGCAAGGTAATTGAAAAAATATAAAAATTTGTTCATGAATATGCATTATGTGTTTTACATTTACCTCTTAGGATATGTCTCCTAGTTCCGATGAAATGCCTGTTAAGAGCGGCAAGGGAAAGCAGAAAAAATCAAAACTAAAGCCATTAAAACGACTTCCCTCAAAAACAGCTGGCGTTGGAAAACGCAAGCCCATAACAAAATTGAAGGTAAATGCGACGGCTAAATTTAAATCAAATAAGATGGCTGCAGCTGCAGCTGTTGCAGCTAGAACCAAAAAGAAGAACACGAGTCCAAACGAAGCTGACATCACAACCAACGATAAAGAGGAAGCGACCAACAGCAATATTTCTATAGGGAACGAGGACGCCATGTCTTAGCTGGTAGCTAATTTTCGAAATTGTGTAAATGTTTATATGTAAACATATGTATTTTATTTTTATTCATTTATACGGGTATCTCCAAACATAAATTATAACAGCTCTTGCATTAGATATACATTTATTTTTGATTTTCTTAGTCTGCTTCCCCGATTCGCCTGTTGATGCTGCTCCACTCCTATGCTGAATTTAACAATTTTTACACTGTTTCTAGTTTTTATTGCATTTTTTTTTTGTTATAGTCTCTTCCAAGATTTGTTATAACTTTTTACAAAGTCCCAACGTACTCGTTTGAAATTAGGAACTACACAGATTTAGTATTAGTTTAACCAAAATACAAATCAATCTAAGTTAAATTGTCTATAATCTGCCTGAACATTTGCATATTTATTTTTTACATCTGTTAAGATTACATATATATTGCTAAATATGAGAAGGAATCAATTGTGTATTGTTAGTGAGGAAAATAATTATAATGTTCTTATTGAAAGATTTATTATGACACAATCAACCATACGAAAATATATAGTGTTTGTCGCAGTCGGACGGAGGTGGTGAACATTTTATATGGAATAAAACTATGTTTTTTATAATAAAATGTTGTGCATTATTTTGTACTTATTACTTGTGTATGTTTATGGCTACGAAGAGGTTTTAGTATCGTGTTTCCCTTTTTTTGATTGTAGACTTGGAAAATAATTCGATTGATGGCGTTTTAAACAATAAAGTCACAAGAAATCTCTTGTTTCGAGGCACTGAACAATCTAAATGAACATACCCATATTCATGTTGATTCCCCCACAAAAATCATGCTTTTACATTTTGTATTTATTGGATTTATTTCATTTTTTTCGTTCAAAATATGTATCTGATTTTTTTTTTTGGTTTTATAATATACATACACTGCATACAAAATGCAATATAAAATAAAAATTTTCAGTCAAAGTTTTATGGACTTCAATAAGCAACATTTACAATGTTCCATTATTCGCCTTTAACTTTTTATAATTTGATAGAACTTTGGCATTTACAGATTGATTTCCAATCGCTTACGGTTATATGATTAATGGCTAAAATAGCGATCCGTTTTAGAAACAACGCTCGATTACTTAGAGTAGAAAAATGTATGGATGAGAGCATCGAAGTTGTCATTTTCTACGTGAGGGTAAACAAATGTGAAATTTACAAAAAAAAAATGTTCTCTTAAAATTACATTTTAAAAATTAATGTCTCGGAAATGTAGGGTTAAAAATAACCATTATCGTACAGTGGCACAACATTTGACATTCGCTGGACTATGCTCTTCAAGGAGTCACGACTTGCTTCATAAGGCGTTCGCAAAGCTAATAGCCGCAAACCGCTTTGGTTGGTTATTTCAATGACGAACCATTTTTCGAGAACTTTTAAACAGTTTCGCACAGAGTCGGTGGATATACTTTCAGCTGCAAGGAACAAGTAAAAGGTTGATGTTTAATATGTCACATTGCCACATCGAGTAGTACCTACCATAGGGGCATAGTTGCTTGTTAACCTTCTCGTGCAATTCCTTCATTACGAATTTTATAAATTCACTTTCGAGTATTGAATTCTTATATAATATAAATAATGAATTGACAACTATATAATATGTCTGAGCAAATGGGGCTAGGACTTCACAAACAGCCTTCTGTTGATTTATCGTTTCGGGAACTAGGAAAATATCTGGTTCATCGGTTGGTTCCAAATTGTCGAAATCGTTGGGGTCTTCATCTTGATCCAAATCATTATTTTCGATGTAAGAAGCTATGGCTCGAGCCATTCGCATTGTTTCCATGGGGGCATCAGTTTGATTATCAGACTGAAGAAATTAAACAAAATATACGTATGTATATAAACATATTTAAAATAATACTAAGTCGAACCTACCTGCACAGTTTTAATGAAGCCTTGCATTATCAATTCATCCAGAGCCAATTCTAGCATGTTGGCAAGAACTTGAGTGGGTTTATTGAGAATGTACTCGTACCGATATACTTCGCAGTTCTCTAAAGCCATTTCGATGACCTTTTTACGAGATACACCGGGTTCCTGTTTCTCATTCACTTCATCTGATGTTGGGAGCAGTTTATGAAACGTTGTAAGAACAATCGATTGCAAAGCAAAGTGGGGAGTAATCGTATTCGAGTAATAGGCCAATTCAATCCAGCTTTCCACTGTTCCCTTCGGTCTAATAATCGTACAGCCATTTTCGTCTTTTGATCGCACAACCAAGTTTTCGCCTAACAAATCGGCTGCATAGTTTACAATATGCGAAGACTCCCCGGAAAAACCAATATCTTTTCGTCCCTTGAGTGTGGTACGCAATTCATCTAAACCTTTGGCAATTTCAATGTCTGTCGCACCTTGGCGATAGCGCGTGAGCAGAAGGAAAGCCAACGCGTTTGTGGACATAACAGATGTGGCAACCGCACAATCGAAAACAACTTGCCGCGAAATACTGTCTATGAGATTGCGATGTTCCTCACACACCACATCAGTGCCGTACAGCGATGAGGTAGACTGATTGTGTTGCAAAGTACGAGCTGACGGTTTGTAAATTCTCATTGATCCATCTTCCTTGGCTATTTTATTGTAGGATTGTACTAATTCTTTGATGGAGTAAGGTTCATTGAAATCTATGCGCATAAGTCCGTACTTGGAATTCAAGGCCTGTAATTAGAAATATTCATTCAACAAAGATGGTATTTGACCATGTTTGTAGTAAGTTACCTTCCATATGCCTGATATGGCCTTTCCAAAACTTTCGGGAACTTTTTTCTCGCCTTTTTGTTCTCGAACGAAATTTCCATCCACAAGTTTTTCATAGTTCACCGACACTGGTACTATTAGAGCATCGGGTATAGTTCCGTCCATAAATGCATTGACAATCACCGATAGTATTCCGCCTTTGGGAAGACAGGGTTTACCAGTTCGCGTCCGACCTCCCTCAATAAAGAATTCTACGTTGTGACCCATTTTCAGAGCATGTTGCAAATACAAATGTAGGACAGCGCGATACAGAATATCCTTCTTTCCCACAACCGGATCGATTTTCCGCTTTATGAAAAATGCTCCAAGGCCGCGAAGCAGTTCTCCAAAAACAGGAATCTGTAGATTATTACCAGCTGCTACCAGGGGACTTTTAATGTCATTGTTATATAATATAAAGGTAACCATAATATAATCTAAGTGGCTGCGATGCAATGGCAAGAAAATCAGTGGTATGCCTGGAGCTTTCTCCGAGGCGGCTTTTAGCATTTCAATTTGTTGTGTATGCGTGACCACGCCGCTCAGAAAACAGGGCAACAGCTTGTACAATATCCAGGAAGTTAGGGCCAATAGGAAGTTGTTGAGTGTGGAACGCATGTCCTTAAGTATGCTAATGGCACGGCGCTCCTGTTTATTGAGAAACTGTTGGTAGTCGGCCATGGAGTCCTCTAAATAGCTATCTTTGCTTTCACTATTTCTATTGAGATCTTCGTTTGAGTTCGCCGAATTGGTTTGTTTCTCCTTTAACATTTGTTCGGCAGCTTGTTTGATGGCTCTCTGAAGAAGCGGGTCATTTTGTACTAAGTTGGAAACCTGCAAGAATACGACAATAATATAAAAATTGCATTCGGCCACGCACAATAAACGCACTTACCTGAGGATAGCAAAACTGCTTGCTGCGTGTCGCCTGGGCAATATATGGGAAATAGACGCCCCAATCAAATATTGAATTGTATGGCTTTCGACCAGCATGTGGAGTCATGTCCAACATATTTTGGGTACCAATACCATGGGCCAGTGCATTTTCGCGTTTCGGTTCCTGCAGCCGAAGAATGGGGTAGAACGAGAGAGAGAAACAATAATTAAACAAACAGTCGACGGTTTGTTGTGATGTAACAAACAAAGTATAAACCATCTATAATTAATGCCCATAATTTGGAGGAAATATATGGATGTGTATATATGTATATTCATAAGAAAGTGCATGTGTACTTTCCTAATGAACCCACCTCAAACCAGCCACGCGTTCTTATAACAAATTCACTCATCTTCTACAAATCAAATCTCAGTCTCCTCGAAAGATTCAATAAAATGTCGCCAACGACACATTTAAAACGGTTGATTATTATTAACTTAACAGCGTTTTGCCTCCATTTGTTACAAAATAATTTAATTTTCGTGTCTTCAATTAAAGCAAGCGAGAAATGCACCGCACAATGCAATTTTTGCCGCAAATAAGTCAGGTCAAAGTCGGTGCCAAAGCCTTAGACGACGTTGACGTCTGTCGTCTATCAGCTGTTCGTGGGAGATTTTGCCAGTGTATATGTAGTGTTTTTTATGTCGTCCGCTTTGATATGTTGGAAAGTGCAACTTGCAAAACCATGCAAGTTTTCATTTAACCATTTTTTCTAAAAGATTTTTGAGTGCTGTTCTTTCAGATTTAATTGATTCGTGGTTGCAAGGAGACTTTTTTCTAAAATAGGTACATGTATTTATTGGACTTTTGATTTCATATGATGGGGTCATTATTGACTAAATTAACCTGCACACTTTGGTTCTTTTACGAAAAATCCATGACATATTCCAGAAAAAATCTTTTAATGTATTCTTACCTTAAAGATGAGAATACATAATGAAGTTGAAAGTTAAAGTCAAGTTTAAATGTGAGGTTACATAGAAGGATTTTTCTCGCATGTCTCCGGCTCCTTTTTCGTAAAAGAACAAAAAAGTTAGGGTGACCATTTTAAATTATGTGACGTAAATGTAGTAAAAATATTGTTAATTATATGATCTTAAGCTGGGAATACATAAAGCGCTTAAGCTGGGAATACATAAAGCGCTTATTTGGCTGGCTTAAGTCATCGGCTGGCTTCTTTGGAAGTGAACAAAGGAGCCTAGGGCCAAAATCGAACTAGGTCAACCTAAAACTCCTTTGTTTATTTACGAAGAAGCCAGCCGATGACTTAAGCCAGCCAAATATGCGCTTTATGTATTTCCAGCCTTATTTGGCTGGCTTAAGTCATCGGCTGGCTTCTTCGGAAATGAACAAAGGAGCCTAGGGCCAAAATCAAACTAGGTCAACCTAAAACCCCTTTGTTCATCTACGAAGAAGCCAGCCGATGACTTAAGCCCGCCAAATATGCGCTTTGTGTATTTACAGCCTTAACATGGTAGAAGAATATAGGCTTTGAACATTTTTAAAATGTGTTAAAAATATACTTTTTTAATATTTCTTTTTTATACGAAGCCAATCGGTAGTTGTTTTTCAACAATTTTTACAAATTTCAATAATTTTTTCATTCAACATTTCCAATTCCAAAATCATTTTGACAGTTCACCGTCCCAGCAGCTGTGTCGAAGCGACTACCTGTATTGTTCTACCATTGGATCTTAAGGTGAGAATACATAAAGCGCTTAAGGTGAGGGTACATAGAAAGCTTGGCATCATGGCTAGGCATAAAATTGTCAAATTATACAGGGAAAAGACGGCAGAATTTGGGTGCGGCTCTGGCATCCCTTTATTATATGTCACAAAATATGCCATGCGATGACTTCCATCTGTTTATGTACTCTAACCTTTATTTGGCAGGCTTAAGTCATCGGCTGGGTTTTTCGGAAATGAGCAAAGGTCCCTAGGACCAAAATCGAACTAAGTCAAGCTAAAACTCCTTTGTTCCTCTACGAAGAAGACAGCCGATGACTTAAGCCAGCCAAATAAGCGCTTCATGTATTCCCACCTTTAGTTTTTTATGCCGATCCGAAAAATGTATGATTTGTGCGGTATAAAATTATTAATTCGAAGAGTAAGAAACGGAAGAAATAACATAATGTATCCTACAAAGCATGGTGAAGGGTATGAAACCTGGTGGGCAGATGAGGATCCTTTGTAATATTTGAAACTTCTGCTATCCAATGGCTTTTCTCTTTGTAACTATTATTATTAACATTATTTAATATTATATAATACTTACTGGCTTGATACGCATCGTGAGAAGAAGTTCATTGCCCAAATTGTTGAATTTCAACAATTGAGATCGATAATTGATTTTCAAGTGTAGGTTTGGAAACAAGCTGGCAATTATTGAAGGCGCTCTGCAATGAGAAGAGAACAAAAACCTATAGAATATTGTATAAATAATTGTATTTTTTAAGATATATACGTTTTTGTAGGGAATACGAAAAATCCTAGTATATTAAGTGGGTTATTGAGAAAATTCTTGATTGATTCAAGATGCTTTCTCTATTTACTTGCGATTTTTGAAGCAATGGTAAAATGGATACATTTCAATTTCAAATGTCAATTCCATAGCGTATACCATGGTAGAAGACGCAGCTGCTGGAATAATGAGAGATCAAACCAATTTTGGAATTTAAAATTTTGAATGAAAAATATGAATTTCCAACAGTTTTTACAAATTTGAAGAATTTTTCATTCAAAATTTCTAAATCCAAAATTGGTTAGACAGTTCGTTATCCCATCATCTGTCTTGATGCGTCTAACTACATTGCTACGATGAAGACAAGGTGGGATAAGTTGGAAACAGCATAGAAATTATCGTACATATCTATTACGATCCATACAGTTATGCTTTTTCCAACTTATCCCACCTTGTCTTCATCGTAGCAATGTAGTTAGACGCTAGTTATTTAATAGAATAATAATGTTAAATACTTATTATCTAAAAAATAATTAAAATATGTTAATTATTGTCTGAAAATTGTAAATATTTTTGCAACATTTTGCAAACTCGCAGCACTGTCAAATTGCCTCACTTTGCTCGCTCTCATTTACTGGTCTTTTGGGTTAGGGACCAACATTTTGTAATACCATTGTTGTGATAGCAATTCTGACATTTAAATCCTCTCTTACAACTTCCTCTAAGTTATTCTACAATAAAGAGTACCATGTTATACAATATGGAATTGGCATTTGAAATCGAGTGGATTTGGGAAATCTAAACGCACCTTTAGTTAATTACGCATTCCATGTTATCATAAAAGAAAAATGGACTTAATGTACCATGGACTCATAATCTGAAAACTGTAATTATACCAACTGCCAACCCTGAATGAATTAAATCAGTTACGAAAACAAATTAATTGCATTCAATTGAGATGTAATTATCAGTCGTTAAAGCCTTTCGTATTAGAAATTTGTGCGTTAGCTTTATTGATCTATTATCGATGCACAAATGAGATACTTATAATAATGGCGGCACGATTTTAATTTAAGTGTGATAACGTTCGATTGACACATTATTGATGTCAATATACCTTTAACGAAACGCTAAACAAAAACAATGAATCCAATCGGTTAATATAACATAGTCTTATCCATATCGTTCAATTCCTTTAATAAAACAAAAAGACAATTACGACTTTACATGGATGGTTCTAGCTAACAAATAACATATTTTTGCCGAAACACTGTCCGACCATTCCTAATCGGTAAGCAGATTAGAAACAATGAGTCATGTAATGATTTTGGACATGGCACACCTGCTAAATATTTCCAAAATTATTGTTGTACTACACAACACTTGTTTTGCTTCAAGTAAACATTGTTTTATGATAACATTTAAAGTTCAAGGGTTCGGAATAAATAATGGTAGGTAGATTGTAAGGCACAAATAAATTGCTCCGTGTTTTCAGAGGATTAATATATATTCTTTAATGTGAAATCCAACGGAATCATATAGGATACTTTTCCTTATAAATCCTATTATGAGTCCCATCACAAGGAAACGCTATCTCTTTCATCTTCTCATTTGTATGTGTATTGGTTATCTTCGATTTCGAAAATTTCTTTTCATTTTTAGTAATTACTTCAATTATAATTTTACAATCTTTCTATTGTTTTAATGTTTTCTAATCTGTTGTGTTTGTGTAAACTTTGTACTTGATTGCAGATAGAAACAGTAAACGGCAGCGTGTTATAATTCTATTAAAAAATATTTAGTACCGCCTTTTAGATTAAGTTAATACCTAACACAATATCAATTCATTTCGAGTACAATTATAAAATTTATAATCCAAAAACAATAAAGCTAACCAGAGATATTTTTTTATGTTTAGCTCATTTGTGTAATTAAAGATCTATAAGATATGTTCAACATTTTTTTTTCTTTTTTGATTATCGGGTTTAATTTTCATGAATGCCAATGTTTAACATTTAAATCGCATTTTTATTTTATATTCGTATAAATAAGCTAAAGCTAAATATAATAAGAGGCCAATGGACTGAAACTTTATTCAACGAATTACAATTAAATATTTATAAACGGCTCCAATTTACATAAGCAATTTTCTCAATTAATTCGTAGTGCAAATGATTCACAATTAGTAAAAAATGGCAGAAGTATTTTCACAATTAAAGAAAATGCTTATACATCAGTCCACGAAAATATTGAAAAAAAATATGGAAAAGGCCTTTTTAAGCGCGATCTGGATTGCGATCAATACTTTTACGTTAAAGATATAGAAAATATGGATGAAAATCGGATGTTGTTGAAGTATGATGATCGCAATGTCCTTTTCATGACACTGTGTGGAATGCCTAAGAACAATTTACAGGCTTTAAGGTCTTTAAAATATCTCCTTGACCTCTAAAAATTATGATCCATATCCATATATATAACGGTTTTAGACCCTAGGTCTCTTCGGGCCAAATCTGCCAAACTTAGTACCTCGTAATGTTATTGTCAAATTTAGACCGAGTCTTCTTGTACCTCGCCAAAAAAACATTTTCAAAGAAAATAATTTACTGCACAGAAAGAGAATGGATAATACGAACTTTGCAAATTCTAATATTTGCATCAGTGCTATATCAGGAGCGAAAATGGACAAAATAGGTCCACTACTTCTGGTATCTCCCCCATAAAGTGTCAAAGTTTTGAACAACCAAAACAATCACAAAATCTAAAGTAAGCATCCGGTTCTCTTCATATTACACACACCCCAACCCAAGGTCTGGTGTGAAGATGGGATATATCGGTCCACACCTTGTGGTGCCACCCCCACAAAGGGTCAAAATTTTGTGTATCCATGAAGATTATAAAATGCGAAATTAACATCCGATTCCATTCAGACTTGGTACATCTCAATATTTCCATCAACACAACATCTGTTATAAAGATAGTAGAGATCGGACCATTCCCTCTGGTACCTCCCCCACAAAGGGTCAAAATTTTGAATAACCAAAACGATCATAAAATCCAAAATAAGTATCCAGTTCGATTCAAATTACACACGTCACCCAAGGTCTGTGGTGGTACCTACCCAAAGAAGTGTACAAATTTTGAATAACCAACACGATTATAAAATCCGAAATAAGTATTTAACTCTCTTCAAATTTGACATATACCAACATTTTTCCTAACACAAGATCTGATATATATCTGCGAATCCGTTCTGGTACCTCACCCACAAAAGGTCACAATTTTCAATAATCTCTCAACCAGAAATCTGAGATGAACATGAAATTTATCGGAGTATATGATTTCGCATGAAAGTGGATATAAAGGTTCGATTTCCTTCAAATTCTTATGTCAGACACGAATTGGACAACTGCGGAATGCCCTCCACCATAAAGCTTCAGTAGTTAGAATAATCATAACTCAAGGCTTGGGGTATACATCTGTCGGAAAAACCGACTGATACTATTTTACTTGTTCCTCTAATATTATGATATTGTCATCCTTATATATTTTAGAATATTAAGAATTTAAAAGTAACGTAAAAGCATGAGTGGCTATGGACATATGACGATAGTCGGGTGGTCCTTAATGCACTTAAGTCACAAGCCATTATATCGAGATTCCTATTTGATTTGAGGGGGCTTTTGGAAGCATCAAGTCATAGCAATATTATGGGGAATTGAATGGCTTATAAGTTCGGCGCGGGTTTCCTTGTTCCTTTAGGAATCAAGGTTGGTAAATGACCATTGCAGTATCGCTTTAGGTGGAATAGAGAAACTTCAACATTTTTCCCAGTCATCTAAAGTTTTGCCAAGAATTAAGAATAGTTAAATTAATCTATCAGAACTCTAAACACAAACTTCATTCAAGAGATCTCCGAGTAAATACAACAGTTGTTTGTGCATCCATCCAATCTTGGAGGAAACATAATTGCTCTGTAAGCTGTGTATTTCTTTGTTTGATATATGTTTTAGTTGGCTGTATGTATATGTGTATTGTATATGGTTTTCAAGCTTACCTGGTTTTAGCATAAATATAATAAACTATAAATGCAACAGATGCTGCTTCAAAACAGCCAAGCAAAGAGAATTCAATTGCTCCCTGCAGGAAACCAATAGCCGAAGTAAGCATGATGAGAGAAAAAAGAGGGAACCAGGATGACGAACAGCAGGATTGCAAATGAACGGCAAAGAAACGAACCAAGTCTCAAGCGAATAAAAGGTAAAGAGATCCGCGATAAATGCAGTTTGTCGGCACACAAAAATTAAAATATTGGTGGTTGCAACGGCGATGTATCGCGCTATTGCTGCTGCAACAGGCCTTCTGTTGTTCCAGGTTTCTGTTGCCAAACGTTGATGCAGCAATAATTCTTTATAGATTTCGACTTTGTACCAACAACACGATCATTATGTTTTTATTATTTTATTTTGTTGTGTTTTGAAGTCTTTTCTGTTTTGGAAATTATTTGTTTGTTTTAATTTTTGTTTTTAAATTTAAATAATTTGATAAATACAACGGGTTGTTTTGAAAATGATCGTCTAGAACCACTATCTATTTGGGTGGTCCGGAATGATTTCTTTAGGAAGATTTTGTCTGCCTCAGTATTATCAATGGAACAGTACCATGCTACAAACACGCGATTGCGCTCTTATCATCGAAGAGATCTGTGCAAAATATCTCTGAACGATTCCGTCCGTTTTATTCCACTTTTTCGATCAGATGCTAGCTGCCGTCTATACGTTTTTATTTCGAATATATAGTTACTTTGCACGGAGAAAAGACAAGACAAAAATCGTATGATCGGTTTTCGTTTAGTTAGCTTTCTTTTCGTTTTGTTGTTTATTTATATTCTTACTTTGTAGACGATTTTGTTCTTTGAATATTACGGGGGTTGGTTGGTTTTGTCGATTTCTGCCTTTTCAGTAGTGCTTTTGATTTACTTTTTCGCGAAACGACAAACATTTATGTAATTTTTTTAAGATTTTCGTTATTATTTTCATAGTTTATGTGGTTTGCGGTCACAACACGACTCTGCGAAGATGCAATGCATTCTATTCAACAACTACTGTCTGCATGATAAAGCTACCAACTTCAGCTGGAATGTAGCGATGTGTGATGTGTTTTTGCTTTGTTGAACAATTTTTTTCATTGGTTTATTTTGATTTTTCACTGACTTTTCACTGAACTTAATTGTGTTGTAAACAAATTACTAATATATATGTAGGTATGTATCGGTTATTTGCTATTGGAAATGGTTTCCAATTTTTGAATTTTCGTGGGAGTTCTTTGCCGCGTCCTGTTCGAGCTTTGCATTTAATATGCGTGCTACGGCCAAAAGACAGTCGTTTATTAATTAATTTTCAATTAGATTCTTTTGCCCGACAGTCCGCTGTTGTTATTTATTATTGTTCTTGCAAAAAAACGCTTATTGTTGTTGCACACAGAGTGTTACGTCTGTGATTCAATTATAGTCGGTGCTCACCCGAAGAGATCGCAATTCAAAGAGAAACTATGGAATATAGTTTTCGTTCTTTCCCTCTACATTACAATAATCTCTTATTGCTCTCTGCTCTCCAATTGTCATGTGATATACCCTACAACCATTAGTGTCGAACAGACGACGGGTATACCTTGATAGCATTACAATCGTATGGGAATTTGTTAGTGTTAAATGGAGTAAATTAATTACTCGCTGCATAGCCGTTGTAGATAACATTTAAGGCTTAATTATGAAGGTATTCTGAAGAGAAATTATCTATACATATAACTGAAACAAAAGGCAACATTAAAAAACCTACATTTTTAAATTTATGTGCGCCAACTTACGAAATACTTTCAAATTTTTAAAAATATCTTCAATTTTAAATTCAATGGCAAACCTGGTTAACATTTTTTAACGCAATATACTTTTGTTCCAATCTTTTATTTTAAAAACAAAAGTGGTAGAAGTTGGGCACATCTACAATAAATTGTACTCAGCTGGTACATTACCTTTTTATAACACCATGCCAGCCAACTAATATAGCTATATCCTGAAGAAACAAAGAAAATAGAAGTAATCACAAAAATCAAAAATTTATCCTTAAAGGGCCGTTGGAGTAAAGTAGCCATAAGGCTAGAGAGGGTATATATCATTTTATACGGCCATAACAGGTCTCATAACGGATTTAGACCCTGGGACCAAATCCATTTCAGAGCATTTGGAGTCGATCTAGCGATGTCCGTCCACCCGTCTGTCTGTCTGGCTGGTGCGCACGATAACTCTCGAAGTTAGTATCCGAATTGATCCAAACATCGTACATCGCAATATTATTATAGAACTTAGAACGAGTTCAGAGTTGAGCAATATCGGTATCTCCCCCACAAATTGTCAACATTTTCAAAGAAAATAATTTACTGCACAGAAAGAGAAAGGATGATTCGATTTTGCTCCAAACTTGGCAAATCCTAATATTACCATCAGTGCTAGGTCATTTACGAAATAGTCAATATTGGTTCACTCCATCCAGTACCTTAACCACAAACGGTCAAAATTTTTAAAAATTATAAATCTAGTAAAATGTGATGTAAGTATCCGGTTGTCTTCAAATTACACACATCATAATACTTTGATTAGCCCAACGTCTGCTGAGAAGATGGAATGTATCGGTCCACTCCTTCTGGTACCTCCCCCACAATATTTTTATTAACCCAAGGTCTGGTGTGAATATGAATATTCGATTTCCTTCAAATTTTGCACATACTAATATCCCTAATATTTTTATCTGCATTAGATGAAGTATGAAAATAAAATTCTTCGGTCCGCTATAAATGTTACCTCACACATATTTCCACATTTTCCAAAAAATTGCACGTATGTCATATAAAGTATAGGAAGTTGTCTGTATAGTCCAAATCTGGCACGTTGTAATATTTATATCAGTCTTAGGTCAGATACGAATTGGTCAAGAGTTTGGTTTTCTGTCGGCAAATCCGACCGATACTATTTTACTTGTTTTATTATTATCAGGAAAATTACAATACAGTTTATTTAGCTTAATGTTCAAAATTAAAACCATATAATATAAACTTAATGGCACATGTAAAGTGGTATTTCAAGAAATATTTATTTAGGGTAAAAAATGTTCGACTTCGCCAAGCTGAATACATGGTGTGCTTGTATTGATCTTTTTATTTTGAATAGACCTTTGAATTGTGCTCCTTTTTAATGTGTATAAAAACAAAAACAAATCACATTGAACCCAAAACGTACGTTGTTGTTCTTCCTAAATGTTGATAAATACATTGATAACAGTTAAAGGCTGTCAAAATACTAAGAAGGTGCTCATTTATATGTGGCATGTTTATTTATTTTTCCGAAAATATGTGTCGCTATGGTTGTTTGACTCTCTCTCTCTCTCTCTGTTATCACAGTAGCAATATATACTCTTCTTCGATTGAAAACGGATTCCCTAATTACCCTCTCTCATAATTTTGTTACAATGTGATACCTTGCCATAGCATTATTCGTTGCTGTAGAATATTTTTTTTATTTTGGTTATTGTTGTTAATTCTTGATGGAAAATTTATTTATTCCGATTTTTGCGCACTTTTTTACTTCCACCTGCAGCAGCATAGTGTGCCCCGAAATTTTCAATAATTTGTCACTTTATTAAATGTTTTTTAAACACCCATTTACCCACAGTTAAATGTTTAAATTCTTTAATCGCCGTTAGAAGGAAATGCACTATCAAGGAAATGTTGAAAAAAAAACAACATTTACAAAAATTGTATATAACGGAGTAAAATGTTTTCAAAATCAATTAAAAATGCGAACCTGACTTAAAATGGTTTTTAAGATTTGAGGTATGGGACCTACATCTCAATATTCAAATCTTGTAACTGAAATTTTCCAAATAGGCTATGCTCTACCCCTAAGGAGCTCTGAATATCACATGACAATGGGACAAATAAAGTTTTCCAATTGTTTGCCATGGACTTTTGTCTGAACAAATAGCTCAAGTCGTAACAAAGAAAAAAACTTTGAACTCACGTTGATTGAATCAGTCGCACAAGACAGGTCATGTTTTAAATACAATTATCGTTCATTATAACTGAGCTTTAAAATAGAATGATATATAATGTGGATGCAAGAGATATCTGAATGTAAAAGCAAACGCACATTTGTTAATGTGGTGTGGATATGGATAATTGGTCCGTAGCAAAAAAAATAAAAATTAAAACGTGACTGTATGTTGATCTACAATTATTAGAAGATTTCCAACTTTTAGTATGTGCATTGATAAAGAAAATCCAATGCAATTGCTTCTTATTAGAAACGTTTCAATTTTTTGGAAACTCTAAAGTTTGCAAGTGGGACTCGATATAATAGATGGGCAAGTATGCATTCTAGTGTTTGCATCACTTGTGCTCTGTCATCAATAAACAGATATAGGTATACAAATAATAATCAAATAATTCGATGCAGGAAAGTTATTTTAAAATTCCTTTAATTAATCTATACATTAATGCCTGATAGTAGGCAAAGGCAAGTCGGAAATTGTTCACTGAATTCCTGAGCATGATTGGAATGACTATTTCCCCAAAAAAGCTGCCTTTTTAGCAGCCCCATTGGCGCTTCTAAGATATGTTTTATAAATATTTAAAAACATCAATTAAAATGTTTCCCTTCCTAAGCTCTTAAATATGACCTTTCGTAATCCTGCCTAGCACCCTTCTCAAAGCTATTTTTTACTTTTATATGAAAACAATTGTGAAAACAATTTATTAAAAATAAACTTAAATTTTAAGTTGGTTTTATGTATTTTTTTTAATTTATGAAAAAAATTCATACATTTGTAGCTTTAAAAGAAATTTAAAAAACACGCCTCACATTAAACTTTTTAAAAGTTTACTTCTTCTTGGGGGCAGCAGCGGCTTTCTTCTTTCTAGCTTCAAAGGCCTTCTGTAGCATTTTAGCGCGGTTGGCAGCGGCTTTGGTGGCGACAACGGCAAAGTGGTTCTTGGCCAATTCAACGTTGTTCTTCTTTGCCTTGGCGACAGCCTTAGCAATGGTACGTTTTTCGGCGGCCAAAGCGGCGCGGCGACGGAGAACCTCAGCATAAGGATTCAACTTGATGAGTTGACGAACATTGGACAATGGATTGAGACGGCGGACACGACGGAAGACCTTCTTGCGAGGGTCACGGAGCACCTTGCGGATTTCTTCAGATTTAAGAAGGCGAGACAAGTCAGTGTTGGCCATCTTAGGTTGAGGAAGGTTGTAGCCCTTCTTCAAGGTGGAACCAGATTTCCAGGTACCGAAGAGCTCGTTGAGGCGAGCGAAAGCAGATTCGGTCCAGATGACGAAACGACCAACATGGCCACCAGGAGCCAATTTCAACAAGTTCATTTTATCAACGGACATAGTTTCAATGCCAGGGATGTTACGGAAGGCGCGACGCAAACCTTCATCCTTGTAGTAAACAATGAGGGGTCCACGACGGGCAATGCGGCGACGATCGCGCATAGTACCACGGCCAGCACGGAAACGTTGGGATTTGTACACCTAAAATGTAAATTGTTTGAAAAATGAGAAATTGACGTATAAACATACTACTGTTAGATTATAAAATTTCTAGGGTTGTTGATTTAAGTTACCCCCTTAGGAAGTATTGACTACTTCTTAACGGAACGCCTACCGAAACCAATATTTATCTAGCAGCTACTTGGGATTATATGACAGCTTTATGTATAAAACTCAGTGAGGACATTTTTACACAATAAGCAGCAACTGCGCAATGTTTGGCTTTCATGGATACATTTGATTAACAAGCTCAGTTTGTTTTGCTCAAATGTAAACACTGACCATTCCATGTTCAAAATAACAATCCGCTTACCTTTTGGATGTCAGCCCAGATCTTCATGCGTCTGAGGAAGACAACAGCTTGCTTGGTCTTTTGCAATTTTTGAACTTCATCAGAGACGACCAATGGGAATTCAGAGACGCCATCAATAATGTGACCCTTAGATTGGACAAGGGCTGGAACGCCAGAAGCAGCGATGGCAGAGACCAAAGCGTAACGGCGTTGGTTTACATTGACCTTACGGTGCCAACGACGGAAAGTCTTGGTTGGGGCGAACATACGACCACCACGGCACATGTTACCGAAAGCACCCTGGCCGGAGCGGTGAGTACCACCACCACGGACACGGGGAATACGAGCAACAGCACGACCAGTACCCCAAGATTCAGCAGAGGTTTGGTGACCTGTAACAAACGCACATTCAATAGATACACACAACTCGAATTTTATTTATTCCTGCTCCATCGCACTTACTTACCGGCTTGTTCGCTGACAGCGTAAGGTTGACGCTTGTTACGACGCATCAATTGGTGGATATCGTTGACGACATCGGGACGAATGGGGGCCTTGAACACTGCTGGCAAGCAGATGCTCTTTTCCTTGATTTGTTCATTCTTTTCCGAATATACGGAGACCAGAGGTCTTGCGTTGGCTAAACTCTGCAATAACACGAGTAACAAAACAAAAACATTTCATTTAAACCTTCATTCACTATGTATTTCACAATTCACTTGATCTCGACGGAAAAACACGTGTGTCAACACCTCAAAATTTCCGAGTTCCTTTTAACAAAAATTCCGCCGAATTTTGACACAATTCCGATAGATCCACTTTATCCGCGAGGTATTTCTTAATTTGACTACACTGCTTACCATTTTTATTGGCAATTTTTCTCAAAATTACGAAAATATTTTATTCTGCAGCTGCAGAAACGTCCTCCATTAACCAATAGAAGACCGAAAAGAAAAAGGAAGAAAAAAAGAAGAGGAAAGAAACTGAAATAACGAAACAACCTGACGAATGTACAACATGGCTGACAATCAGGGTTGTAACTGAACGAAGAACAGTGTTGTAAAGTGCCAAAATGTGGACACATGCGAAGCATTGACACATTTCTTTTGTAATTTTCCTTCACACTCTTTCGCCGTGTTCTTATAGCCTGTTCACATAACTCGCATCATTTGCAAATATTGGCTCAAACGTATTTAAAACAAAATCCGCTTGATCTGAAATGTCAATTCCATGGCGTGAACGTCAAATTATACCCCCATCGACTTTTGAATAAGATTTGCGTGACGTATAAGCGAGGGAATTGACATTTGAAAACGATGGGATTGTGTCGTTTTTTCTTTCTTTTTTGTTTACCATACATCGATGTAAGACATCGCAAAGTGCATCATTTTGCAATATTAAAAACAAATGTGGAATGAATTTAACGTATTTTTCATTTATTTTAATTGGTCTATTATCGGAGCAAAACATCATTTCATTTTTGTAATTAACGCCCTCTGTTAAGATGCAAGTACATAATAAGTCATGGCTAGGCATATTTATATCAAATTATAATGGAAAACGACGGCAGGGTTTTAGTGCGGATTAATAATCTCTTTATGAAATGTCACAAAATATGCCTAACCATGACTTCAAGCTTATATACCTACATCTTTAGAAATATTTGAAATAACGTGCAAAAGGTGTTTGTCATTTAATATAAATAAGTGAAACCCACTGTAGCATATTTCAAATTCTATTTGACACCATAAGGCTTCAGCCATGGTAGAAGAATATAGGTAGATGCATCAACGCTTGAAAACATTGATATGTCAAAATTTTTAAAATGTTTTATCAAAAATAAGTATATTTTTGAATGTTTTCTTATACGACGTAAATATGTGGTTGTTATAATATTAATTTTTCAACAATTTTTACAAATTTCAATAATTTTTCATTCAACATTTTCAATTCGAAAATCGGTTTGACAGTTCATTGTCCTAGCAGCTGTGTCGATGCGACTACCTGTATTCTTCTACCATGGCTTCAGCACAGAGTTGCATTTTTTCTTGTTTCTTTGAAGTTGAGGAAGCTTTCTTAGGCTGCAAATACATAAAAAGCTTGAAGTCATGGCTAGGCATATTAATGCCAAATTATAATGAAAAGCGACGGCAGGATTTTAGTGCGGCTCTGTAATTCCTTTGTGAAATGTCACAAAATAGGCCGTGCCATGACTTCAAGCTTCTTATGTACTTAGCCCTTTATTAAGCTATAATACCAAGACTATTGCAGTTCCTGGAACAGGGCAAAAATTGTACAGTTTACGATGTACGTCGAAAATTTGCATTATTTTGAAACCAAATTTGAAATAAATTCAAATTATTGTATTTTTTTATTAAAAACAATACACACACATACACAAAATGTGTATATGTTTTGACAAAGTAACGATACCAAAAGAAAAAAAATTGTATTTAGGGGGTAGCTTTTTTCTACCTTCTGTAACGTTCAAGTGTTCGCATAGCCCCACACATATAACAGTACTTTAAATTTTTTAAATTTATAAAAATTGTTGAAAAACGCGAAATATAATAACCTCCGAATGATGTAGTATAAGAAAACATATAAAAATATGTTTATATTTGAAAAAAAAATTTAAATGTTTTTTTCAAATATAAGTAGATTTTTATATGTTTTTTTATACTACGTCATTCGGAGGCTATTATAATTCGTGTTTTTTAACAACTTTTACAAATTTGATCAATTGAGATAAATTGTAGTTTTACTGCGATTTAAACGACTATTTAAACTATTTAATGGGCCTAGAACATCATGGATTCCAAATACTGTTTTGAAATCAAGTACCATGTTGAAGTTGGTTGTTGTTCATTCATTGCCACCTGCTGTGTCGAAGCGACTATACTTTTCTCCTTTTTCTTTTTCTGTCATGTCTGTCAATTTCACTTTATGAATGATATCGGAGAAAAAATTTTAATTCAATCACAATAATTGCATTTTGACATTAAATTGGTTTACACCCGGTAAGCCGCCGTTGCTAAAAATACCTTCCGCTTCGTTGTCTGCGGCAGAACAAAATATACACAATTTAATTCATTTAATGTATAAATGTTTAATCTTCCGGACTCTAAAACCAATCAATGAAAAATAATCACTTTCTGAGTCGACTTATGCCGTCCGTCTGTCATGTCGCACCGCCGTCGAATTTAATTTTAACTACTTCCGCGCTCTTTAGTGAAGATGTTCAATTTTCTCATGTCTCATTCGTAAACAACAGAGTACCCCGAGTCTTCGCTTTCTGTTTATTTTTTATCGGGTATTCCTATGTGGCCCTCATATTCGTTTCGTTGGGACGTTTTTCATTTTTGTTTCCAAAGCTCGCAACGAACAACCAACCAAAGAAAGCGCACGCTTGACGCAATTCTGAAATAATTGAAAAAATCGTCAAAAAAATCTGCACAATAACTAAATTGTAAGAGATAGAGTGAAAATATTCCAATTCGAATGTCAAAAACGAAACAAAAATTAAGCTTAAAAAATTAAAAACAAGAATTAAATTAGAGATTTTTAATAATTCGCTATCCTTATTCCTTATAACATAATTGAACAATGGCCGGAGAAGTCATTGTTGATGCTTTGCCTTACATCGATCAGGGATATGACGATCCTGGCGTCAGAGAATCGGTTGGTAAACAAAATTAATGTAAATAATGTGAGCGATTAATGTAGAGAATATTGTTGATTTCAGGCATTGGCAATGGTTGAGGAGGAATGTCGCCGATATAGGCCAACTAAAAACTATTTGGAACACATGCCACATTTATCTACATCCACGTTTGAAACCAAGTTGATGGCACAAGAATTTGAACGCATTCAAAATCTGATACCTATGGAAACACTGAGTATGAAGCGTTATGAACTTCCGCCGCCATCCGGTAGTCGTTTGTCTGAAGTGTCAGCATGGGAAGAATCGATAGACAATTCCAAAGCACAATTGGAACATCAATGGGTGAGAGCTATGAATTTGGAGTTGATGTTGGATTACGGCATAGAAGCTTGGAAGGCGTACTTGGAAGTATTTGTTGCAATGCAGGCTAAAGCGCAGGGGCAGTTGCAAGAATTGAAAAAAGAAATACAGGACGTTAATTGGCAAAGGAAACAAGCACAAACGAAAGCCGGAGAGAGACTTCGACAGTTAGAGGCCAGTTGGGTATTGTTGGTCTCGAAAAACTATGAGATTGAACAACAGTGTGTTGAACTAGAAAAACAAATTCATGAATTAAGAAAACGAATATCTGAGAATGAAGTTCCAGCTGACGTTGAAGCAGAGCCTCCCCAACAGCAGAACGATCATCATATTGATGATGAGGGGGAAGATGTGAGTAAAAATGTCCCAGAGGAAACAGTTATTGAGGATTCAGAAAATCAAAATCAATATGAAAAATCCGATGAAAACGATGTTGAAATGGCAACAGTTGAAGAGAAGGAACAATAAAAGAACAATTTATGACATACATGAATTATTTTGCATTCTAATTTTGAAAATTCAATGGTGCAATGGTTGAGTTGATTGATTGATAATATTCCTCGAATATCCTTATCTTTTCCCCACCCTTCCTGGCTTATGTAGAATGAATAAAATCACAAATAGTTCCGTTATATATTTTATATATTTATGTATATTTTTTACAAAAAAGCAAATTGAAGCTGCACTTTTCGACATAATCATCATCATTGGTATTAAATATTCAGTTTACATTCAACATCTCTTGCTAAAGGGCTAACATTGCTATTAAGGTAAGTATGTATGTTTTAATAAGTGTATTATTGCAATAGTTTGTTTGTATTTCTGATAATATAATTAAAGAAAATTAAACAAATGCTCCAGTAATGCTGTTTTTGTGAAATGTTTTTACAAAGCTAAACTTGATAACGAATGGCACATATGTGTGTGTGTGTATAATGTTAGTTATTACGCGTTCTACAAAATGGGTATCACCAAACTTCAGTAACATAAGAATTAATAGCAAAAATACAGACATGTATCGAAGAGTAGGAATAATAAAAAAATAAGAGTACTAGGTGTGTAAATATGGGCACAAAAATACATTTTAATTTGTTTTTGTTAAAGACGGTTGTCAAAACGGAGATATGCATTTAGGAAATTGAGTGTTCCCTTCTACTACAATGTTGTTTCGGGAACATTTTCCACATGCCTTAGATGGGCCGAAGAGGATGTGAGTGGTGGGGTCGCGTTTGAGTTATGTGTCGAAACATGCTGTCTGTACTTGTATTTATTTGCGCCGAATGCTACCTGTGGAATATCACTGGTCAGCTGTTGTTGGCGGCCCATTTCCAGTGTAATATCCATAATTTTCTGTTCCAACCGACGTATTCGAGTTTGGTATTTTCGTTTGTTCTGCTCAATAATTTGTGTAAGACTCCTAAATATGATGAAATTTCAATGTAAATGTTCTTACTCTAGTCGGAAGTTATTTTGAATTCATACTTACTGATTGGTTTTTTGTAATTCCCTAACACTTGTATGCAGATGTTCGTATTTTTCATCTGACATTTTTTGCGTTTCTGTCACAGAAGCAATTAGACACTGTATACGTCCTTTGAGTTCAGTTTCTCTGCCAAGTGCTTCGATCAACTGCTGCTCAGTAAGAGCAGCATGCTCCGCCTCAGAATAGGATGCTCGTTGCTGTTCCACATGGCTTTGCCGTTGGTGGTGTTGATGATTGAACAATTCCGATGAATCCGAGTTGAATTGTAGTTGCAGCTGTTTAAAGTTACTCAACGCTTCGTGCAAAACTTCTATTCGATCGTTGGCATATTGTTTGTCTCGTTCTGCCTGTTCTGTTTTCATCTTCAAAGCTATGTTCTCTTCACGTAGATTCAATAGTTCCTGCATTAAAACAGCCATTTCCAAATCTACAGCTGAGGATTTTTCTTTGTTTCCACTTAATTCCTTTTTGTTTTCCAAAGCTAGCCGTGACTTCTCAAATGAATCGCTGAATGGCGACTCCAACTGTACAATGGTATTTTGTACATTCGAACGTCTACCTTTTAGTTTTGATACATGGTAACGCAGACGGTTGTCATCTTCCGGTGTCCATGGCTTTGAAGACACTTTGTCGGGAATACTAAAACTGCATATAGAGAATATATAGATTAGACAAGTTCTTGTTATTTTCTACCGATTGTAACAATATATTTACCTATTTTGCCAGGGGCCTAAACTATTTTCACAAATGTTTTTTTCGCTTTCTAAGCGATCCAACAAATGTCTGGCTACAGATTCTACAGCTTTTCTACTTTCTTCGGCAGCTGATGATTTCTCCTTGATGAGGCCCAATCTAAAAAATACAAACAAATGCACATGTTTACGAATTCTTCAGTTCATTTCCGTCTTAGTGCTTACTTGCTTTCCAGTAAAGCGAGCATAACATCATATGCTTCAATTGCACGATCACTACAGTTTAAGGCCACCTGCAAAGCTATCGCATTCGACTCATATTTGCCGCACAACAAGTATAGGCGTTCACAATGCTCCTTGGATTCGTCTAGGGTCAGTGACAGTACCGTGTTTTGAACTTTCAAGTGTTCTACTTTTCGTTGCAAGCGCTGCAGTTCATTGTCCAACTGCGAGGGTTCGGTGAAAGACTCCATTAAGGTGCTGTTGTTTTGTTTTAAGTCAGAGACCAAATGCTCAACAATGTTGGCGTTTTTAATCTAGAAAGCGAGGAGAAATAATTAATTGACAGTGGCGATATGATAGTTTGCTTACACCCACCTCCATATTCCTCAGATCCATGCCTGTTATGTTGTCCACTTCCGTTTTGCTCGCACATTTCAAGCGAACTCGTTCAGCCATTTTAGGAATTGCAGGAGTTTTGTGTGGACTAGTAACATAGGTATCTTCGACGGCCGTAAGTGTCGACGTGTTATTTAAGTCGTTAAGCACTTGATCATCAATGTCTTTGTGCGTTAGTTGCAGCGAAGGGGAATCCAAACTTTGAGTGGCAACATCGGCGCCAAAGTGTTCAATGCTTGGAGGCTCTTCTACAGCGGACCCGACGGCTACGCCAGATGTACAGTTGGCATTGACCTCCGATTGTAACAAAGCCACCTGTGCCTTCAAGTGCAGTATTTCTTCTTGCAGTGCCTAAAACAGTTCCAAGCTATTATTTTTGATCAATTCCAGTCGTACGAAACTATTCAGTCCTACCTCAACTTGTGCCTTGTAGTTTATGTCAGAGAGTTTTATTTCATCTGTTACCTCACTACATAAATTATGGTCAACTTCTGCATGCGAATACTCCGCTTCTTCAAGAGGATCAGTTTGGCATTCTGCGTCGGGATTTGTCAAATTTAGCTCAGAGTTGTAGACAGAGCCCTCTTGGTAACTGATCTCTAAAATTCGACACTGTAATCAAACAAAAAACCTAGTGATATCTTAAGGAACTTACCACTGCCTTCGGGCTCCTGCTCTTCTAATATCGTAGATTCTTGTTTGTTGCGAAGTTTCTTGCTTAACTCGGCAATGACGCAGTGCATTTCCGTTATGCGACACTCATGAGCAGCGCTTACAACTTCAAGTCTACGCAGACATAGTTCCTTCTCAGCTTTACAATCTTCGAGTTGTTGTTGGATCGCAGATTTTTGCTCCTCAGTCTGGATTAGCAGTTGTGTAAGTTCGCGTACCTTAGCCTCTAGTTGTTGCAGGGAAAGATTATCCACCTGAAATATTGATTAATAACAGATTAGAGGCACTCAGTAAGGTCGTTTATAGGGGCAGACATTAATAGGCCTTAAAGGCATTGGCTGTGCCACTAGAGTATATTCCCAACTACGCCGTATTTCCTGCCGCTTTAACATTGATTCCTGACGTTGTTGTTCCGAGCAACACATACAACTAACACTTCGTCTCAACAGCTGTTCTGAGATCATTTTTCCTATTTGTGGCCTAGGAACATTGATACAAAGTTATTACGTCGGGCCTTGTGGAATTTTTTGTTTTCTTGTTTTTCGTTCTATTATATTTCCCAAGTAATTTGAATGTGCCAATACATTGGAATTTTTCGTAATAGCCTCAACGTCATCTTCACTCTCCAACTCGCTTGCACCTACTACAGCTGGTGCTTTTAGGTTTATGTTTTTGTAATGCGTTTCGGCACGCATCTGCGCAAAGAAAATTGCAACACATAGTCCCCAACCGTCCCTACTGAATTGTTGAAATGATGACCTCCAAATTAATTCTGCCCATCGGTGTCGTTTCTTCCTCCACTTACCTTGTTAACAATATCCAATGTAGAACAGGAACTTATGTTGTTATCGCTTTCAGTTGTGTCACGTTGCGTGTGATCTGGAGAATCCAATAAATCTCCTCCAGAAAAGTGTTGTGCCATTGTGATACAACCGCCGCCCCTGGGGCTTATGCTGCCAAACAAATACTCTTCATCCGTAGAAGGGCGTATATCGTCAATAACTTCGCCGCCTCCTCCTTTGTTATTCAGACGGAAGTTACTGCGGCTAGTGATTGCACCCTTTGTTGTGACATTTCTGTGGATTTTACTCACTTTGGCCAAATGAACATCGTTGGACATCTTAAGATCTGTCCCAACTTAAATTGGTTTTCCTCTTCCCCAATGACCAGTTGAAGGCGCCTTTCAATTTTGTTTACTTTTTGTCTTTGTTGTTTCTTTTTTCTTACAATTTGTTGCTAGAAATAGTTTTTTGTTGTGTCTGTCCGCTCCACCCTTCCATCAGTACACATCATTGCCCCATCAGAACACTGTATTTACTTCACATGTTTACTGGATAATTTAGACCATATCGGTAAAACGAGGACGCTCTAAAGATGTAATTTGCTGTGTTTTAATAATATTATTCGAATTCGAATTATTCTATTAAACATACATTAAATGAATTAAATTGTGTATATTTTGTTCTGCCGCAGACAACGAAGCGGAAAGTATTTTTAGCAACGGCGGCTCATCGGGTGTAAACCAATCGGCGGCGACCTGCTGCCAGTTTTGTCGGCGTCGAAATTCAAACAAAGATAAAAGAGAAAATTTATATTTCATTTCAAATTTATTTTAAATATCCAATCTATATTTTCGTTAAACGCTCTCTCTCTCATCGATTAAATTGTTAACGTAATAAAATTGAGACAGGAAAAAAAATTAATTTCTTTAAAAGAAGCGGCGACTATTATAACTCTAAAAAAGCTAATGACATGTTCACACCAAACAGTTTTCAATTGCTTGTAAGAACTGTTGATGTTGATATAGTTTCAGTATTTTGTGAATGTTCATTGTCCCATCAGAACACTGTATTTACTTGTTTACTGGATAATTTAGACTATATCGGTAAAACGAGAACTCTCTAAAGATGTAATTTGCAGAGTTTTAATAATATTATTCGAATTATTCTATTAAACATACATTAAATGAATTAAATTGTGTATATTTTGTCTGCTTCTTCTTTTTCTTCAAACATATGTTGCCATATGTCAATTTAGGGGTGGAGTTTTAAAGTGACATGCGACGCTAGGTCTATGTTGCCACTTTTACGGGTATTCATGGGCAGGAATTTAAATGTTGATATCTGCATTTTTGTAGAACTTCCATAAGGCAAAATAGGATTTGGTATTGTTTGATTTTAATACGAAATCGATTGATGGTTGTCATAAGAAATCGCGAGCATGAGAAAGCATAAGACTATCACTCAATTTTCTCAAAATACAAAATATTAAATATTTTTATGATTTAGTATTATTTTTCAATTGGAAATGAAATAGTGACCAAAGTAGTGACTTTGTTTACATTTACATTACCCAACTATGTCGTAAAATATAAAAATGTAGAACTTAAATAGCAGAAAAATGAATAAATAGTTTTCGAAGTCGAGGCGAGGGCTAGTGCCTTGAGTGACTTTACTGGCCCAAGATCAACCATAGTAACATCTGCCGAAAGGGGTAAATTTAAAAAATTGTTAGTCTATACATTTATTTGTCTATGTCTATACGTTTATTTGTCTATGGTTTTGCTTCTACTTTCTTATATTTATACCGTGCCATGGAAGAAAAATACGGGTAGATGCATCAACGCTTGGGGAAATCAGGGATATTTTTATATGTTTTCTCATACGACCCAAATTGGAGGATGATATCATATGAATTTTTCAACAATTTTTACATATTTCAATCATTTTTCATTCAACATGTTCAATTTTAAAATCGGCAGCCATGTCGATGGGTCTACCTATCCCTGTTTAAATTAATATTAAGCAATGAATCCTAAGAATATGGGCTTCGGGATAAAATGTTTTATCAAGGTAAAATTTTGTATGGATATGTACAATTAAACCTTTTTTCAAAATTTCAAAATTCTATTCCATAGACTTTCCCAATTAATTGCATATTGCCTAAGCGGTTTAAATCGCTTAACATTGCTAACTATGTTGTTACGATATCATAACAAAGACATAGAAGTATAAAGATGGGACAAGACAGAGTCAAGATGTGGCAACCCTGTGAAAATACCTCTGTTGTTATGATATCGTAACAACATAGTTAGCAATGTTAAGCGATTTAAACGGCTTAGGTAATATGCAATTAATTGGGAAAGTCTATGGAATAGAATTCTGAAACCTAATTTTTGGAGTTTTCAAAGTTTTGTTTGTCATTTTTTCTATAAATGTGTTTTTTTTATATTAACATGGTCCTGTCTTGAGCTGTTATCTAGACAGTATAGACACAAACCATTTGCTCAGAATGCATTTTGTCCAGTCTTTACAGGGTTGCCACATCTTGACTCTGCCTTGTCCCATCTTTATACTTCTATGTCTTTGGTTATATTTTCAAAAATGAAGAGCTGGATATCCTGGATATCCAAAGACATAGAAGTATAAAGATGGGACAAGACAGAGTCAAGATGTGGCAACCCTGTGAAAGTACCTCTTTTGTTATGATATCGTAACAACATAGTTAGCAATGTTAAGCGATTTAAACCGCTTAGACAATATGTAATTAATTGGGAAAGTCTATGGAATAGAATTTTGAAACCAAATTTTTGGAGTTTTCAAAGTTTTGTTTGTCATTTTTTCTATAAATGTGTTTTTTTTTATATTAACATGGTCCGGTCTTGAGCTGTTATCTAGACAGTATAGACACAAAACATTTGCTCAGAATGCATTTTTTCCAGTCTTTACCATTTTAGGTCTTTGTCCTTATTTTAAATAGGGATATCTTGATTGGAATCATTTTTCAACTAGTATTTATCATTTATATCTATTTGGGCATGGAATGTATTAGACAGTTAAGTTTTATATATTTTATTCTACACATGGAATCATTTGGTAAACAAACTGTGCTTATTTTCTACTAATAAAGAGTAATATGTTTCACACAATCTCTTATTATATTTGAAACATTCGGCCAAATCTATCTCATGCGATAAACGCTACTCACATTCAGCTATTTGAGGTGAAAATAATGACATCATTCTTAAATGTGTGGAGCTATGTATGTCGAAATGACACTCTTTGTGCTCCAAACTGGTGCTCACAGACACACACACACACAGCGACTCTTGTTTTATTAGAAACATTGTGGAGAGCATTTCTTGTTTACTATCAACAAATAGCTAACTGAGCCCAACACTAGCAAAACGTAATGCCACTTGCTAATATACCTACGTATAAAAAGTATGGGAAACATACAACAACCATACACACAGATGCCCGCAGTAGACCGAGTTAAAATATTTTAAGAACTTACGAATATGTTCGAAATTTGAAAATTCAGTTGTGCTTTGGCCGTGCGTATTGAAAGAAGCAAAATACGAATTTAAGTGAAAATACTTGTCACCATGGCTGATAAAGAAGATTCAAAATTCGGATTCAAAAATAAGGAAAAGGCCGAGGAGACTCTGGTCCTCTTGGAAAGCCATGACATGCAATATCGGAAACTAACCGTACGTGGTCTATTGGGCAGAGCGAAACGTGTTCTATCGAGTAAGCCGATTATTACCGAAACATTCCATTAGAGCGAAATACTAACAGATTTGATTTCTCTCCTCGTCGCTGTTGAATTTTTAGTGACCAAAGCCGAAGATAAAGTTAAAAATATCAATGATGCTATAGAGGTGTTTGAGAAATGGTTAGCAGAGAACGGCGGCGATGCGGCAAACAAAAATGCCAAAACCACCACTGACGATAAGGTGGAAACGGTGCCTGGTCTAGGTTTCAAGGATAAGGAGGCAGCTGAGAAAACGTTAAAGTAAGTCGATTTATTTTCAACTTAGATATACGAGGATATAGAATTTTGTTTTTAACAAAAACCGATCGATTATTGTCAGGTCACCACATATATGGGTTCGCCACTCAGCCATATGGCTGGTATTCAAAGTGTGCACCTATATCGCTTAATATATTTTTGTGTTTCTTTTCTCACTTCATTATTCCTTTGATATGCGTTGTTTTCACTTCTGTTTCGATACAAATACAAAACAAATGACAAACAGATTTAACAGCGCGAAGGTCTGTATTTGAAATGATGTCATTTGGTAGTTTTATTTATTTATTTTTGTAGACAAAGTTATTTGAACTAACATAATAACACTGTGTTTTGATTTTAGTTTTCCCCTAGATTCAATATTTATGGACATGGGGGTAAAATAACCATGATCTCAGCAAGGTATTCAAACATATTCGTGTTGAAGTTTAAGGCAATTTCTTATCCACACAGAAATGAAGGTAAACATTTTGAACAGGAAAGTGTTTTGGTAAAACCGAAATTGTTCAAAATCATTCAATAATTACAATGGATTTACAAGCCCGGTTATAGTTTACTTTGTCTAGAGGGATTATCACTCGAAATGTCAGGGGTTTCTTGCTTTAAATTAGTAGGACATTTTTAGGCATATATTTTCAAATGTCAATTCCATTCGTTAAAGCAAAGATTTTAACATACATACTTTTATCGCTTTTAACCATGATAGAAGAATACAGGTAGTTGCATCGACACAGCTGCTGGGACAATGAACTGTCAAACAAATTTTGAAATTAAAATTTTTGAATGAAAACATTTGTAAAAATTGTGCCTCCCGAATTTCGGTATTTTGATGATTTTAGCTACATTTTTCAATTGAATTGGTTTAACATCGACACAAAGAGTTCCGTCTGAGTACCTAACCCCTTGAAAGAGAATAATATATAGGTCCACGATATCGTATATCTCTCATATAACTGTACCTCTCGACGTTCCGTATTTTGATGATTTTAGCAACATTTTTTTAATGAAATTGTCGGAAATTCTGCACAAGGAGTTCACTGTGAGTGCTTTAGCCCCTAACAAAGAACTGTCTATATAGGTGCACGATGATGCACTGAGATATTCGGTATTTCCAGGATTTTTGCGACATTATTCACCGGCATTGCATCAACTTTCGTATTTGAAGTTCGTAATGGGTACTACAACCTATGACGGAAAATTGTCTATGCAGGTTCACGTCTTAGTATAACACCCATAAAACGGTACCTTCCGGTATTCGGTATTTTGATGATTTTAGCGACTTTATTCACTGGAATTGTTTCAAATTTGGTACTTTAAGGTCGTAATGGATGCTACAGCCCATGACAGAAAATTGTCTATGCAGGTCCACGTCCTCGTATAGCACCCAAATAACTGTACCTCCCTATATTCGGTATTTTGATGATTTTAGCAACATCCTTCACCGATTTTTTTTCCAGTTTAGCTTATTAGCTTATTTAGGCTTATGACAAAAGTTGCTTAAGCAGGTCCACGTCGTCGTATAGACCCTAATATAACGGCTACATTCAGCATTTTTAAGATTTTAACAGATTTTTTAACGGATTTTATTTTTTTTTTGAACATTGCAAAGTTCGGATCGGCCAAACTAACAGCTTTTTTACTTCTTCAAAAATAGAAGTTTGATTTAGTTTAATTTTGACCCATAATCCATACTTGTTAACCCTACGCTCCTTAGTTATTTTACGAAAGACCAAGCAGCTCTTCAGGCATGTTTGGTGTAAATGACGAACTTTTTCCCACAAAAAAGTGACTTTTTTATATCGATCTGCAGTTACCTATTATGACATGCTACAATTTTAAGTGTATGCATGTTTACATGTGATGTCATTGCTTGCCCTTAATATATACATAGGGTAAGTGTACCAGTAGTCGGCACTTTTAGGATTTTCTCGTTTTTAATCGCTCACCATTCTGAGTGGAACTTTTCAATTATTACAAAGTTAATTTATTCAGATTCGAAATTTTATATAGTTTTTGCAATAATAAATAAATTTTTAATAACTTTTTATTAAATTTCATAAATTTGCAGTTTTATTAAAACAATGCTTTTTTGCCAGTTGTCGGCACCACTTGCTAATTGTCGGTATGGCATGTTCCAACAGTCGGCATACCAATTTTTTTGTAAGAATAATTAATAATAATAATAAATTAATTCATTAAAATATAATATTTTTGTTTACTTAAACTGATTCGACGTCTTTATTGTACTTTTCTTAAGAATATGGATTGTTGAGGATCTTCATAGACAAAATTTTAATTTTTATTAGAATAAATCATCTTTTATTAGCGAAATTGTACACAAAAATAGCTGACAATATATTTGAAGTAAACAAAATACATTTAGTTATAATAGTTTCATTTATTTGGGCTTAAAAATAAGAAGTGCCGACTACTGGGACATGCCGAACTTAGGCACACTTACCCTATGTATATATATGTTTTGAAATTCCCATTTTTCATCATTGTGGACTTGGGAGGAAGCCAATATGTTTGTATTAATTAGCCTTATTTTTAATTTCGGCCAACTTTTATAAGGTCCACACTTGTATTTAAATTCCAATAATTGCATTGATGAAATTCCAACGAAAAATATGTGTATATACTCTTAGGTATATTTAAAATATGTATGGTGTTTGAGTATAGTAATGTATGTACATATATACATAATGCCATAAACACAATCAAAATAGTGGGTAGGTACATATATACAAGAAAACAACAAAACAATTGACTAATGTTTATCGTAAACTTTTGCCGGCTGCTTATGAACACTCTCTCGACACTCGCATGCATTGACCGTGTTCATATAAATAAATATTGAGTCAAACACAACCGTGGACTAATAAATAGCACATCTTGCCATTATAATTAATATTGTCGTTAAGTCGGAAGACAAAAAATACCTTAGTGGATGTGATGACGTACACATGTATGGACATCAGTGACATTTGAAAAAAAAAAAACAGAGAATAGACGAACACTCATTGGGAATATAAACGAGCATAAACGACGAAGCCCAAACAATAATGCGTATTTGAAATTCATTCTCCATCACGATGATGTTTGTTAATATTTTATGTGGTGTTTGAAATAGAGTTGTGTTTTAATGACCAACAATTATGTATTGGCATTGAGTGAAAACTTGTTTAAAGTTTGAGCTAAAAATGTAGATGATGTCAACAATTTGTTTATCCACAGATGTATTGGCTTGTAACATTTTCAAGCGCAACAGAATACAACCTTATATCTGACAAATGACTTCATTAAGTAGTGATCTATACAGTTCATAATATTCGCATTTCCTACTGAACTATAAAATGTCATAATCTAACGGTGAAAGTACATAGAAGGTTTTTATAATTTATATAATAATAATAATAATAATAATAATAATAATAATAATAATAATAATAATAATAATAATAATAATAATAATAATAATAATAATAATAATAATAATAATAATAATAATAATAATAATAATAATAATAATAATAATAATAATAATAATAATAATAATAATAATAATAATAATAATAATAATAATAATAATAATAATAATAATAATAATAATAATAATAATAATAATAATAATAATAATAATAATAATAATAATAATAATAATAATAATAATAATAATAATAATAATAATAATAATAATAATAATAATAATAATAATAATAATAATAATAATAATAATGATAATGATAATAATAATAATAATAATAATAATAATAATAACGACATGATGACATTAAGTCTATATTTTTTATCATACAGGGTATTACGTATTTGTGCATTTGATTGTAACAAGCAATAGGAGACGGGATAGACCCATAGTTCCTTTTCATGATCTGCATAGAATCACATTATGAGTCGATTTATGCATATCCGTATGTCTGTCCATATATTTTTGTAAACAAAGTACAGGTCGCAGAATCATTTGTTTGACCCAAGGACGAACCCTATTGAACCCAAATTTTATCGAGATCGGTTCAGATTTGGATATAGGTCCCATATATACCTTTATGCGATTTCAAGTTAATTGTGCACCAAATGAGTAATACCACCCCGAATTGAAAAAGCACAAATGCCTCGGCAAATTTAGTAGAATTCGATTCAGAGAGAGATATATATTAGTTCCGTTGGACTTTAAATTGTAATTATAATCATATTTGGTATTACTTAATTCTCACAAATTCTGCATAAAAACTTGTATTTGTTATGTGAAGCTCTACTAAATATGCAAAGTGGTGTAGGTTATCATAAAGTCGGACCCGAGCGACTTTAAGACTCTCTTTACTGGTTATTCTCTAAAAACGTTATTTATCTTTCGTTTCACTTGTGTACTTGTGTAACAATACGACGTATGAGGTATGCATTACTCATACGGTAGGGAGTACAATTTAATCTATTTTATTATTTCTTTGTTTGAATGAAATACCAACATTTAAATGACAATTCTCCCCATCTATATTTCTTTGCAGAATTTTAGAAGACCGCGATCCTGAATATCAAAAGTTGGCCATTAAAGGTCTTATCGGCAGCTCGAAACGTGTTTTATCTGGCACTAAAAATGAAGAGAAAATCCAATCCATCAAGGAAGGTGTAAAAATTCTGGAAGATTTCCTCGAAAAATTTGAAACCGAAAATCTCATGAAAAACAATCGTGCCTATTTTGCCTACGATGTCATTGCTAAATTACCCCAGCCCGAAGACAAATTGCAAGCGGAATTCCTCAAAGCCTACGGCGGTCCCAAAGCCAAGGGCAACTACAAACATCTACGCACCATGTACCCCGAGGAGGACGACAGCACATCATGGGACATCATACGCAACAGGAATATTGCCAAAATTTTGGCAAAAATCAAAGAAGAAGATGCCAAGCTGTTCGATGACCAAGGCAAGCCAAGTGATCTCCATCTGCAGTTAATCCACTGGGCATACAGTCCACAGCCGGACAAGGTCAAAAGTTATGCCGCCACCTTAAAATCCGAATGCCCCAAGAAGGCCGAAAAACGGAAATGCGAAGACGAATCGGCGAGTAGTAGCAGCAGTGGCAGCGATTCCGATGACGAGGCAGACAGCGGTAAAGATGAGAAAATGAAAGAAGACAAAGAAGAAAATGGCGAGTCTCCTGCCAAGAAAGCCAAAACTTCCTGAGCCATTCTAGATCACTTTTTTTGTAGTACTTAATCATAATGTCCTTTTTTGCAAATAGATTTAAGTGTTTATTTTGTATTGAAATGTAAATGTGTTTCAAATTCAGATTTGTAACACATATTTTCTGGTATTTTTGGATAAATATATAGCTGCAAACATCAATAGAGTTGTTGTTTTGAAAACGGGATCGACTTCAAAACAAGTTAGAAAAAAAGGATTCTGTATCCTAATCTCAATTTTTTGTTAGTTTTCTTGAATCTGATATCCCCACAATAACTGTTAACATTAAAATATGCAAATAAAACAAAGTATGTATGTATATAGGTTTGTTAATTTTATTAAGAATTCAACAATACTTGATTTTTTACCTCCATAATATCTCACATGTCCTCTCAACACTGCAATTGAAATCTACTGATATACATACATACATACAATAAAGATATATGGTGTGCATCCGTCGAACACACATTAAAACTTCCCATAATACAGCTGTTCGTGATGCTTAGTCGCAGCTATGGAGATGTGATTCGTGGAAGACCTTTCACGATTTGTCGAGTCGTCGTCTAATGCGCCCGGCGCACTGGTATCTCTTAACAACAGTCCAGCATCTAAATTATTCTTTCCTACCGACGGCAACAAATGACCGTGGCCGTGGTGGGCGTGGTGATGATGCTGATGACCTTCGATTTTTGAACCTGTTCCTCCCGTGGAATTCGAGCCGGCATTGAGATGACCATAGGCCATGTTGAACAATGCCTCTGGATCGCAAACAAATCGATAAACATAACGTTCGCCATTGACCTTTTGCATGATGCCCTTCTCATAGTAGTAGCGTAGACTGCGGGACAGTTTGTCATAGTTCATGGCCGGTCGGTTCTTTTGTATGCCCCAGCGACGTGCCACCTCTTCCGGTTCGATCAATTTGAATTCCATGCCACGACCCGTCCAGGCAATGCAGCTGGAGCTAATAGATTAGTATTTGCGGATGACACTAGGTAAAATTAAAGAACAACAAGAAGAAGAAGAAGTGAACTACTTACTTTGTAGTGGGTTCATCCAGCAGAGCCACTAGGAACTGCCACAATTGTAGAGATCCTCGTCTTTGGCTGACAGTGTGACTGGTAGTAATGCCATTATTGGCCGCATACAGACTCTCCAGTTTGAAATCTGAGTCAGAGGACGAAACTCCCGTCGACGAGTCTACACAATTTCCCGACCTAAGAGCATAGCTGGAGGATATCGCCGTATTGTAGGGATTTTCATATTTAATATCCACCTCCGATGTGGTAGACACGGGAGCCAAGGTTAGTGATGTTATATCCGATGATGTCCTCAAACCATACGCCGACGATGAATTCTGTCCACTATACTGATGGTGTGGATGATGATGATGATGGTAAACACTGGGCGGTGAGGTGGAACTCAAAACATTGGAATGACTAAATTTAAATGCCGACGAATGATGAGGCGACAAATGGTGAGGATGGTGATGAGGATTAAATGTGTGATGGTGCGGATGATGATGAGCATGTGGATGGGCAGCTGGGTTGTGCGGATTGCTGAGATGCGAGGTAGTCGTCGAGTCGGGATGTTCCGCTTTGGAATTGTGAAAATGTTGACCAAATTGAAGGGATGATGAGACGACAGAATTATTGCAAAATGAATTTTCTGAAACGAAATAGTTTAGACGATAACAGTTGGGGTCTTTAATGGTTTTATTTAGGCGTTTTAGTTATGGTAATAAGGCAAATGGAACACAGGAGAACTTGAGACGAACTTTAATGATCCAAAATTTGTAGTGGAAAAAGAAAGCCAGGTAAAAACTATCCAAGAATTCAGAATAAATCTTAATAACATTATTGTTTACTAAAAAAATCACCGCTAGCAAGTGCCCGCTACCTCGTCAGCGAAAAGTCCACCCTAAAATTATAGATTCGTTCCAATAGTTCGTGTTAGACCTTTTTATGTCCTCCACATTCATAGTATGGAGGGAACACTTAGTTTATCATTTAAAGTCGATTTAGCCCTGTCTGTCCGTCTACAGCATGTGATAGGAAGCTAAAAATTTGCATAGACTTGTTTTTTGTTTGTAGTCAGGTCAACATCGAAGATGAGCCATATCGGTCAACGTTTTCGTATAGTCCCCATATAATTGTACCTCCCCATATTCGGTAGATTGGCGCTTTTAGTAGCACTTTCTAATGGAAAAAATTAAAATTCGGTATTTAGAGTTTAAAATATATTTTACCTCTTGTTGCAGAATATTGCCTATATAGGACCTCATTTTTTTCTTTTTCTCCCCTATAATAAATTGTTCTCAATATTCGGAATTTTGACGATTTTAGCCATATTATATAATGACTTATAATTTCTACCTAAGTCAACGTTTTTCTATAGCCCCTATCATCCTGATATTGTAGCAGTTTTTGTTAAAGAATTGTTTGAAGCGTGGATTGGATGTTCCTAATAACAGACATACCTCCGCATTTATAGACATATTTTTACATGAGTTACTTTTAAAATTGAGGATGGTATAAAAGGTTCGGCCCGGCCGAACTTTACTGCTTTTTCAATTTGACAACATTTTTATACCCTCAGCCATATGGCTAGGGAGGTATATATGATTTGATACGGCCAAAACTTGCCTCATCGAAATAACGATTTTAGACCATAGGTCTCTTTGGACCAAATCCGTCTCAGGACATTTTAGAGTCGATCTAGCGATGTCCGTCCGTCCGTCTATCCGTCTGTCTGGCTGGTGCGCACGAAAACTCTCGAAGGGAGTATCCGATTGGATCCAAACTTGGTACATCATAATATTATTGTCAAACTTAGATCGATTTCGGAGATGGGTAATATTCGTCCACCCCCTCCGGTACCTCACCCACAAAAGGTCAACATTTCCAAAAAAAATAATAATAATTTACTGCACAGAAAGAGAAAGGATAATCCAATTTTGCTCTAACTTTGCAAATCTTAATATTTCCATCTGTGCTAGGTCAGGTGCGAAAATGAACAATATCGGTCACTCCAGCAACTACGTCACCCACGAAGGGTCAACATTTTGAATAATTATAACTCTTATAAAATTTGATGGGTCTGATTGTCTTCAAATTGCATACATCACAATATTTTTATTAATCCAAGGTCTGGTGTGAAGAGGGTCAAAATTTTAAATATCAATGAGGCTCATTAAACGCGAAATTGACATCCGATTCCATTCAGACTTGGTCAAAGAAAGCGATATAAGCATCCAACTCTCTTCAAATTGCACACAAATCTGGCACGTTGTAATATTTTTTCAGTCTTGGGTCAGATACGAATTGGCCAACTGCTTCGGAATCACCCCCATAAAGGATCAACCGTTTGAATAATCATAACTCAAGGCTGGGGCTATACATCTGTCGGCAAAACCGACTGATATTATTTTACTTGTTTATTGTAATACAACAAAGTATTGACCGCTTTAAAATTTCCCCCTTTTTTTGTTTCTTGAAACTCCTGCCACCTCTTGGGATTCAGTTTTCCTTTTCTACGGCTAATATTTGATGATCCTGTGGGAATGTTTACGCAACATTTTAACTCTATTTTCATCTCCATTAAGTTATCGGTTTTGCTCAACAACTCACCCTCACCTCAGCATCCCCCCATGACAGACATTACTTCTCACACCACTGGTCGTTCTGGTATCTGATGATTGTTGATGTTGTTATTATTAATGTTTCTTTGTTGTTGTTGTTGCCCTTTCCGCCGTTTGGATTGAGTTTTCATAAAAGCAAACATCCTTGCACACACACACACTACCAAAGCTCTGTCTGCACTGCACGAGTATTAACTCATGCCACTCCGACACTTGCTCATAGATTATGCAGGAATCTGTTGAATATTTCAACAGAAGCGAGTGGGTCGAAACGAAACGTAGAGCACCAGTGGCAACACATTGTGGCCGTGGCAAACATTCTCTGCATATCGCTTTCAAGATGCAGTCACAACGAACGAGGAGGATACTTAGTTGCGACCTGGCCTAAATTGACTCGCACAATTTACAGGTATTTTCGCTTCGTTGAGTGCACAGACATTTAATATTCGAACATACCTACAAACATAACGCAACGTTAAGTAATGCGAAAGGGGCAAAACAACCAAAGAATTTTATTTAAAAGCTGTTGCTGTGTTTGTTGTGGGAGTAGCAAACAAATCCATGTATATTTAATTAATCCTCATTGTTTTTAAATGGCTTTATTTGGCCAAAAAAGAGGGGGGGGAGGAGAGGAGTTGGTAAGTCGACCTTATGATGGCCATTTAGCTATACTGCCGATGTTGTTCTTTTGTTTATCATTAAGCAGATTATTACAGATTGTGTGAAAAATAAAAACAAATTATTATGAATCTTTTTCAGGTGGAGGGCCGATTGAAATTTAATTTGAAAAAGGGTTAAGAGTGTTTCGCAATGGCAGAAATAAATACAGAAATAAGGAAATAATAACAAATCGTGTTTTTGAAAATGTAATTTTCGAAATGTACAGAAACAGGCTGGGCCGATCTTTGAATACCCTCAATCATTTGGAAAGATTTTTTCAAAAAAAAAAAAAAAAAAAAATAATAATAATAATAAAACAAATCCGTTAAAAATGTTGTTAAAATCTTAAAAATACCGAATGTATATGAGGGGTATAGCCCCGACGACGTGGACCTGCATCATTAAAATCATCAAAATACCGAATATATGGAGATACCGTTATATGGGGGCTACACGAAGACTTATACCTACAAAGACAATTTTCTGTCATAGGCTGTAGCATCTGTCACGAACTTCAAACACTAAATTTGAAACAATTTCGGTGAATAATGTCGCTAAAATCATCAAAATATCGAATATCGGATTTACCGTTATGTGGGGATTATACGAAGACGTGGACCTGCACAGACAAATTTCTGTCTTAGGTTCTTGTTTTTATTTCGAACTTCAAATTTGGAATATTTCCGGTGAAGAATGTCGTTTAAATCGCCAAAATAAAAGGAGGTACCATTATATGGGGGCTATACCAAAACGTGGATCTACATGACCCATTCTAAATACCAAAAGTCCTGCAGACATAATACACATTTGAGTAAAATTTTATCAACCGACTTCATACGACGACGTGGACCTTCGGAAGCTAGAGTGATTTCCACAGACGGACAGACTGACGGACATCGCTAAATCGACATAGAATTTTATGCTGATCAAGAATATATATACTTTGTGGGGTCTAAAATGTATATTTCGAGGTATTACAAATGGAATGACAAACTTAATATACCCTCCATACTATGGTGGAGGGTATAAAAAGGGTGTCCTACTGTGTATATTCCGTAATTTACCTTATCACACCCCTAACTAATACCAGACTTACGCCTTCGACATTTTTCACAACTGAATTTGAACACATGTATTTATATGAATCTTACCGAAATACGTCGAAGGTACAAATGTTCAAAGGTGCACAATATCAACATTGACGGAACTTATATTTTATTTATTTTGGTTCTGAGCGGATTTAGCGAAATCCCTCTGTCTGTTGTCACACATGTGTATTTTGCCAGTAGGCAAGTTAAGTTCATAAATGGGCCATGTCGGTCCACGATTTCGTATAACCCCCATATAACAGTACTTTCCAATATTTTTAGTGACATTATTAACCGGAATTATTTCAAATTTCGTATTGGAAGATCCTAATGAGTACAACAAACTATGACAAAAAGTTACTTATGCAGGCCCACATCTTCGTATAACCCCCATATAATGATACCTCCCGATATTCGGTGTTTTGATAATTTTAAAGACATTATTCTCCAGAATTGTTTCAAATGGATACTACAACCTAAACCAGAAAATTGTATATGCAGATCCACGACTTCGTATAACCTACATATAACAGTACTTCTCTTTATTCGGTATTTTGATGATATTAAAGACATTATGCACCGGAATTGTTACGCGCCACCCAAGAATGGTTACAAAATGAAGTTCCTCGCTTCTTTTCCAGCGTTCAATGGCCACCAAAATCTCCGGATATTAATCCGCTGAACTATTGTGTCTGGAGTATTTTGGAAAGCAAGGTTGGCACTAAAAAATACCAAAGTGTCGATCACCTCAAGCAAGCGCTTCGCCGGGAATGGGCCAAAATACCGCAGATCAACATTCGGGCAGCGTGTGACGGTTTCATTGGCCGTTTGAAGGCCATAATTCGTGCCAAAGGTGACCAATTCGAACAAATCTTAACTTATCCTAAAATTTGATGCTATTTTCTACCTTTTTTGCTTTTATTGAACACAATTTAAAAAAATGTAAAAAATATGGCTTTTGACTGTATTGCATTTTTTTATCTCACCCCGTAAAATACGATGGTATCCCGAACAAACATGACAACGCTGTTCTATTAAATTACAATAAGTAAAAAAACAGTTTTTTTTTTCATTTAAACAAAACTTCTATTCATCGCAATAAAAGAGAGTATATTTAGAAAATGTGAAGGGAGGGTTGAATTTACCATCACCTCGTCAGCTAAAGGTTAAACGTTGGTTCTTCAGATTATGGCTCCACTATTATGTATCGACTTATTTTAACAGAGTTTTAATTCTGTCTGATGGATAAAAGGTTCAGGTTGAAAGCTTTTGAACTAAATTGACTATATAGTAATTCTAACATAACTTTTTTTTAACAAATTCAGGTTCCCATATTATCAGAACTTCTGCCGAAAAAGAGCTCATACGAGTTCTTAATTGGATTATAATGCCTTAAGATCATCCTTAATGAACTTTTGGTTGTCCTTTTTCTAGTGAAGAAAACAATATATTTCATATCGAATTTAATATAAGTTTGGTAAAATAACTATTTTCAAATCCTAAATAATAATTGGCGGCACAGATTTTATTTTGTGATTTCCACATTCCAATACTCCATTAATTTTCTTTGCAAACTTAATTCGATTTTCAATATGCAATATGCCTAGCAAGGGAAAATTAAATTTCACTTCAGGATTATGGTTCCAAATAATTTGGTTAAACAATCGGATAACTAACAACACGATTTTCAACCGGAATATTGATTACATTCACTTTTTTTCTTTAAAAAAAAACGTAATCGCATTTTACTGGTGGTGCATAGTTAGCGGTTCATTATTGCAAAGGGAACGGCGTGGGGGAACGCAATCTGTCATATGCCAATGATTTTAGCATTTGAATGGTGGGAACCGAGAAAAAAACAAGAAGCTGTCTCTGATATTCCACGTTTTTTTTTTTTGATAAATTTCTTTGCTCTCAATTTGTTTATATTGAGAAAATTTAATAAAAACAAATTCAGTTATTGGTATGGCGTTGATGAGGCGCATAATGTTTTTCAGAATTGCCACAATCCTGTAAGACGCCTGCCAGTCAACAATGAAAACAATGGAAAAAACGCGCAATGTCGCGGGTTGGTTTCTTTTTAATATTTGCTCTCATTCTTAAATTAAAACAAATGAATTTAAACAATATTGTTCATTTGGCTTATATTGTTGTTGGTTGGTATCGAAACTCGTGACCTGAAAATCGTCTTAGTTTAATCGACTTACCTTCATCGCTTTTCTTTAAAATCCCTGCAGGTGGTGATGATGGAAATCTATATTCAAGCAGATGAGGCCGGGCGGAGAAGATGTGAAATAGAAAACAGAAAGAAACAACAAAAATCACTTTAAACTTTAACCTTCGGTTTATCATCGTCTCAGTCGTGGGTAACGGAGACAGACGAATCAATTTAATATCAATGAGCCCGTTTTGAGGTGGAGGCAGTTCATGGGGCTTGTCGTCTTTAGCCACCATCAAATAAAAAAGTCATTTTGCGGGAGTTTCCATTAATTTACCTGTAACATGGGTATGGATGCGTCACAGCTGGAATGTCGAAAAAAGATGAGGTTCTTTCATGTCGCACTCCTTTGACATTCACTGCAAGGAAAAGAAATGAAGTTGAGTTTCACTTTTTCTATCTTTCTTTTTATTCTTTTGTACAACAACAACAAAAAACAACTAACCAAAGTCGACTATTCTTAAACATAATTGCGGCTTGTCGCCAGTTGATTGTTATCAACATCATAACAACAACGACAACAATAATAATAATATGTTAAATATCAAAGAATCGAAAAGAAAGAGAATTCATATTAACACTCAACAGGAGTCATGAGTCAAGACTTCCCAGTCCATCCCAACGTCTACTACCATTGTTGGGGAAAATTAGTTTTTCTCCACACATCTGAAGATTTGTATTACCCAACCAGTTGTGGGAGGAGTTTCCCCATATTAAGGATGTTTCTTGTTTAGCAATAACAATCAATGTAAATATTTGTTCGATTCGTAGCGTAAAAAAGTCGCCGTCGACTGTTTACCAAACAAAAAAAAAAAAGTCAGTCAGCCCCCGAGGCATGTTCTGTAAACCATGGGGTGCGTAGAAACGTGCACGTGCTGTAATGAAATTATAAGAAAGACAAACAGTTGATGTATTTGTGTTTCAACATTTTTTATGGTAAACAGTTGCAAGTGTATGAGTGAAAGTTGGCAAAAGAATTATTGGTTATGAAAGTGGTTTTTTATCTTACATTATTCTTACTGAAATTATAATGTTTCGATTTAAAAAATTCTTCTGACCGATTTAGCCAAGTCGAAATCTCTATAAAAAACCAATGCTAGTGCTCATTTAGCTTTCAATTTTTTTTTTAAATTCAAAAGTGTTCTCTGCGAATGTTCAGATATATAAATGTGAATTTTGATTTTTAATAAATATTTGAAATTATTTTACTAGCAATTGTCCGCTACTTCGTTAGCGAAAAGTCCACCTTAGACTCTTAGACAGTTCTTCTTAGTAATTCCAAACAAAACTCGTAATTCGTATTAACTTCTCAGCTGCACTAGGTCGATAACACTTTATTCATATTTAAGTTTATCTTTATCGAAAAGGATAATCGAAAATTGGTTATTTTTATACCAAAAAATCCAAAATCTTCCACACCCTAGTTCAACGTATTTTCATAATAGAAATTGGCCACAACCATATCTAAAACCTTGGAACCAACATTGACCTCAATATCAAATTTCAGGATTCAATCTCTATCCATCCACTTAGCGGCAAATTTAGTTCCATTTAGTACAAATTCCCAAATCCACCTCCTTCTCTCAAAACTATACAACAACAGTGGCCTCCATATCAACTTTCAGAATTCCAGCTCTATGTTAAGTCCAATCCCAAAGCTAATACCAAACTTTTCGTACAGTTATACTACGCATGTACAAAACCACATTCTTCTCTCCACCCAGGGCACCAACAGTGATCTCCTTACCAAATTTCAGATTTCCATCTCTATGACAACAGACACCGGCAAAATTTGTTGAATTTTATGCTTATCCTATGCATTTCCTGAATCACTTCCTTTTCTCAACTACAGACACCAAAAGTGACATCCACACCAAATTTCAGCGCTATTCCTTCAGCCAATACCAAATTTAGTAGCATTTAGTTCTTTTCGCACAGTTTCAACATTTTATTTTGAAAACATATCGGAACCTCAGATAAAATTTCAGCTTAGTACTATTAGGATCTTTTCGTACAATTATGGGACATATTTCCGGAACCACTTCTCTATCTCAATTCCAGACACTGAGACTTCAATATTACATTTGAGGATTGCAGACCTATCCATTCACCCCATACCAAATTTAGTACTATTCAGTACTTTTCGTACTATTATTGAACATAATTCCAGTCTCCAACAGAGACCTCAATATCAAATTTTGAGGATTCCAGCCCTATCCCTTCATCTAAGTGCCAAATAAGTACCTTTCGTACAAATATAGGACGCATTTCCTACCGATATCAAATTTCAGAATTTTATCTCTATCTTTTCACCCAGTACCAAATGTAGTACTATTCCGTACTTTTGTAGTACTAATGTAGTACTATTCCAAACTGTTCCAAATTTAGTTCCACTTAGTACAGTTCGCACATTTCCAAAACCCCGTACATATATAAAGCGTACATTCCAACCCTTCTCATTGCAAATTTCACGTTTTTATTTCTATCCGTTCACATAATGCCAAATGGTATCATTTTGAAGTTCAACTTTTCGTAACCTTTAAGTGCGAATTTCCAAAAACCCTTTGGTAGATCTATTCTGCACTCCATCAATGACTCTCACCCCTAATTTCAAAAATTTTAACTCGTTACGTCTGACCAATGCAAAGCAATCAATTTTTAGCCAATTTTGGTACTTTTCGTATCCTTTCAATTTTTCAAAAATTATAATATTATTTTTGGTTAAAAAAGTAAGAATTCTTAACCTAAAAGATCAGAGTAACTTTAATATATTTCTTCCACAATACTTTACAATTTTGTGAAAAGTTTGGATATGAAAAAAATTGAAAAAATACGTTTTTTAAAACTTCCTATTATTTTTTTATTTCAGCAGACACTAATAGCTCACGTACTATTCTAAATAATTCCCATTCCATTCCATTCTTTAAATACCCCTTTCGGGCTCTTTGAATAATAATTGAAGACATTTTGAAATAAACGTTCGTCCCTATTTTACAGATATGTATGTATACCCTACACCACAAGGTGGTTAGGGTATTATGTCTTTGTGCATTTGTTGGTAACAGGCAAAAGGAAACGAGATAGGCACAGAAATACATTTTCCAAATTTTTTCGAGATCGGTTCAGATTTGTATATAGCTCCCATATGTTTAGCCCAAATATATTGTTCATCCGATTTGTTATGTTTTTTATTTGTTATATGAAGCTTTACTAAATATGTAAATGGGTGTAGGGTATCATAAAGTCGGCCCTAGGGTATCATAAAGTCGGCGACTATCGCCTCATTTAACATTATATTACCTCGTCCTAAAATTAACTAATTTTTTTTTATCGAAATAACTTACCGTTATATCTTGAATTCAAATAACTTTCCGTTGAACTTTCAATGCCAAATTTACCGATGGACGAGGCAGAACCGCTGGTGGGCAATGTGGGAGCATACATAACAAATTCTTCCGGCAACTGGTGTTGAGGATGGGCGGGCGTGTGGTGGACATACCATTGCTCTCGGGTAATATCTTAAAAAAGTGTTAAATTTAGTTAACAATAACAAAAACATAAAAATGAACGGAAAATAATACGAATGTTAAAAAAACGGAATGTCATTTGCCATACCTGTGCTCGGTAATGCTGTCACGACTGCCGTGGAAGACACACTTGATGAAATGCTGGTCAATGATGTTGCCATACAGCAATGACCCTTATCTATGTCGCCGGTGGTATCCAATAAATTGTTGTTATTGTTGCTGTTGTGAATGATGGTGGTGGCAACGCCACCACTGGTGGATTGCAGTTCAAGGCATTTCTTTTTTTCAAGGATTGTGGGACTGTTGCCACCACGACCATGACTGCCGGTGCAATGAGACGATTTATGAATTGTTGTCGCAGCGGCTGCGGCGGATGCTGTGGAGACATCACTTTGTGTTGTTGCATTAGCCGAATGGTGGTTAGTCGGTGGAGAGGACGAATAGGAATTGCTGTTGATAGGGTTAATATTGTCAATGTGATGACGATTGATGTGCAGATTTTCCAAGACCAAATTGTTGGAGTTGTTGCTGCTGTTGTTGTTGTTGTTATTGCCACTGTTACTAGACGAATTGACGTAGTCGGTCTAAATTAGAGAAAAATTGAATATTGTAAATAAACACAATTTGAAGAAATTTGATTTACAATCAAAACAAAAAAGAAGCATAAGTTCCATATTTTATTTTTGGTTTCTTGAAAGTATTAGAGTAAAACAAGTATCGTCAAATCAAATCAAAATTAAACATCAAATACCATTAAAAACGCCTTTCGTATGACAACCAAAGTTTATGTACTCGTACTTATGTCCTTAATTCCTTTCATATAGTAAATATTTTCCTTTTTTCAAACATCCCCATTTATAGTTAAACTCTCAAAAAAAAAAACTAAATTTATTCAGCCGGGCCCCCCTATAAATGTTACATTCACAACCACAATTCGTCTCTAAACCAAAATACCCATACATTTCCCCTTAATTTAAATTGGTTCATTTTGTGCCTAGGTGTGTAATAATTTATTTTTATTTTCAATTTTGCAATGAGTTAATATTTGGCAAGGAAACAAGTCAATCCTTAACAGGATGTCTTTGTAATGACTTTCTAATAAGGAAGTTGCGGAATAGCTACCCTTTAGAACAACAACCCCGTTTTTGGTTCAGTGCTCAAGCAGTGCCGTCGAAATCAATTATGTAATGAAACAAGTGAAAACAATATTTAGTTCAGTCACAGCGAACTCTTTTGGCACTCTACCGTTATGAAGGAGACATAATTGTGAACTCTTTAAAATTTCGATAAATGGTTGAAGTCGATCCTGCGATGTCCGTCCGTCCGTCTGTCTGGCTGGTGTGCACGATAACTCTCGAAGGGAGTATCCGATTTGGCTCAAACTTGGTACATGGTAATATACTATTAAACTTACATCGAGTTCGGAGATGGACTCCACTCCGTCTGGAAACTCCCCTACAAAAGGTTGACATTTTCAAAAAAATATTTTTCTGCACGGAAAGAGAAGTGATATTGCGATTTTGCTCCAATTTCGGAAATACTTATATTTGTATCAGTGATAGGTTAGGTGCGAAAATGGACAATATAGCTCCACTCCATCAAGTACCTCCCCCACAAAGGGTCAACATTTTTAATAATTTTAACTTTTCTTAAGGGTGAAGTAAGAGTCCAATTGTCTTCAAATTTTCACACATCCTAATGTATTTATTAACCCAAGGTCTGGTGTTAAGATAGAAAATATCGCCCACTTCTTCTGGTACCTTCCTCACAAAGGGTCATAATTTTGAATATCCGTGAAGCTCTTAAAACGCGAAATTAACATCCGTCTCCATTCAGACTTGGTACATCTCAATATTTTTATCAACACTGGATCTATTATGAAGATGATAGAGATCGAACCATTTCTTCTGGTACCTCCCCCACATAGGGTTTGAAATTTTAAAAAACAAACCTTTCAAAGAAAGCAAAACAAGTATCCAACTCTGTTCAATTTTGTGAAGATGATATATATCTGCGAACCCATTCTGGTACCTCACCCACAAAGGGTGACAATTTCCAATACTTATTTCTGTCATAACTTGCGAAGCAAGTCAGCGATTCTTTACAACTTGCTATATCTAAATATACCTCTCAACCAGAAACCTGAAATGAATATGAAATTTATGATTTCTTATAAAATTGTTCGATTTTCTTGTAATTTTGCCCATACCAATATTTTTCTCCGTATTAGATGAAGTATGAAAATGGAATACTTCGGCCGACTACATCTCATACATGCCACTCATATAAAGTGAAAAAAGTTGTCAACAGTCCCAACCCAAACACGTCGCAATATTTGTATCATATTTATTTAGGTCCGATAGGAAATGAACAATATTGGCCCATTTCTTCGGAACATGCTCCATACAGGGTCATAACAGAAGTCAAAATATATTTAAATAATCGAACATTAGCTGAGGGTATACTTCTGTCGGCAAAACCGTCTGATACTTTTCAGCTTTTTTATTGAAATCATTTAATTCTGTCATTATGACATCCAATGAAGAAACAACAAATGCTCGCAAGGTGCTTGAATTAGTTTTGAGCATAAGCTGTAATTTTGACAAATGACGTAATATAGAATTAGTGTGTTATTTATTTTTTATATAACAGTGTTGACATGTTTCTTCGGGATACCATAGAATTTTGTTTTTGCAAAATAGTTTGGCTTAATCCCGTTATTGATGTTTTTATAAAATCCATTTTTAAATTTTATAAAATTTATTATTTAAATTATGTTCTTCCTGAACATGATATAAAATAGACTCGGAACTTTTAAACCCCATTGGGAAGAAATTAATTAGGATACATGTTTGTTATTTGTTAAATGATACAATTAAAAGCAAACGAATCTCTTGCCATTATAGTTAGTCTACTTTGACAAGTTAATACAAATACTCCACACCCGATCATTGCTTTAGCATTTGGTTCAATGTGTATGTGTGTGAAATCTGTATGTGACCTGTAATTGAACTCTAATAATGAACGACATTGTTTAGCCAGTTTCATATTAACGGAGTTTTTTTATTTTCTCTCAGCTGGATGGATTGGAGGGCTCAGCTAGTTAGGCAAGTAAGGTGTAATTAGTTTAACAGCTTTGCCCATTGTACTTAAGGTTTTGTTTGGTGCGAAACAACTATAAAGCAACGTTGAACACCAAACCCGCACTGGCGAAGACGTCCACAGATATAAGTTACAACTAGAAATGTATGGTCAAGCTTTGAAGTACGTCGTCCATCCATCCACTCTGCCAACGCCAAGTGTAGCTGCATGTGTTCTACTTTGGGGCGATGTACTTAAGTGTTCACGACTAGATGTTGACAATTAAGTAATGGAGTTTGAAAATAACTCGATTTCAGTTGCAAGGGTTGGTTGGTGGTCTTCGTGTAGCCTTTGTTATTTTTCACTTCGACACAAATTGATACCCATTCGGGTGGGAAAGTGCAAGTGTCAAATATACTTTTAATTATGTCAATTCAATTGTGGCTGTGGTTGATTATGAGCAAGGTAAGTTCGTTTTATTAACAGGCTATTTTTGAAAATGTGGGTGAACCGGTGGGTGTCTGCATGTATCATCATTGTAACATTCAATAAAAGAATGAACATAAACATAAACATACAGGACAGAAAGAGGTTAAAAGTAAACCTTATAAGATTTCGTCAAAGGTATCGGCATACGACGTTCCTTTTTATACCCTCAGGTATAGAGAGGGTATGTATCATTTGATACGATGCCTCATCGAAATGACGGTTTCAGACCCTAGGTCTCCTATGAATCAAATCCGTTTCATCACATTTGGAGTGGATCCAGAGATGCCTGTCCGTTTGTCTGGCTGGTGCGCACGATAACTCTCGAAGAGAGTATTCGATTTGGTCCAAACTTGGTACATCGTAATATTATTATCGGTCCACTCCATCTAGTACCTCCCTCACAAGGGATCAACATTATGAATAATTATAACTATTATAAATTATGTTGTAAGAGTCCGATTCAAATTACACACATAATATTATTTTTTTAGCCCAAGGTCGGGTGTGAATATGTAATATGTCGGTCCATTCCACCCACAAAGGGTGAAAGTTTTGAATAACCAAAACGACCATAAAATCCGAAATAAGCATCGGGTTCTCTTCAAATTACACACATCACAATATTTTATTAACCCAAGACTGGTGTTGAGATGTAATATATCAGTCCGCTCCTTCTGGTACCTGTCCCAGAAAGGGTCAACATTTTGAATATCCGTGAAGCTCATAAAATGCGAAACTAATATCTGATTCCATTCAGAATTGGTACGTCTCAATATTTTCACTAAAAAAGGTCTGTTATGAAAATGGCAGAGATCGGCCCATTTCTTTTGGTACTTCACCCACAATGGATCAACATTCTACTCCTTCTGGTACCTTTCCCCCCCAAGGGTCAAAATTTTGAATACCCATGAAGCTCATAAAACTCGAAATTAACATCCGATTCCATTCAGATGTGGCACATCTCTATATTTCTATAAAAATAAGATCTGTTATAAATATGCTAGAGATCGGACCATTCCTTCTGATGCCACCCCCACAAAGGGTCAAAATTTTGAATAACCAAAACAATTATAAAATTCGAAATAAGCTTCCGGTTCCCTTAATAATACACACATCCGATTATTTCTACTAACATAGGATCTGCTTTGAAGTGTTCGCGGCTAGATGTTGACACTCCTCCTTCTGGTACCTCACCCACAAAGGGTCACAATTTTCGATACTTTTATCTGTCATAACTTGCGATAAAGTCTGCGATTCTTTACAACTTGTCGGCAAAACCAACTAGTACTTTTTAGCTTGTTTAGATATATATTAGGAATATACTTTCTTAAATCCTCCACCATAGTATGCATAAGTTTGTCATACCATTTGTAACACCTCGAAATATCCACTTTAGACCCTACAAAGTAAAGTATATAAATTCTTTATCAGCATAAAATTCTATGTCGCCCTCTATCTGTGGAAATCACTCTAACGTCCGAAAAAAAGGAGTAGGTGATAAAATTTTATCCAGATGTATTTTAGGTCCGCAGAATTGTTGGTATTGAAAATGGGCCATATAAGTCCAAGTTTTACTCGTATTTCCCTCATATAACTGTACCGGCAGATTCAAGGTGTTTTAGTCTCAGTTATAAACCGAATTGGTTGTAAATTGCCAGTTCGTGTTCCTAGTTTGTAGGAAATATCTTTACAGATAACTATTTATATAGGTCCAAGTTTTGGTATAGTCCCAGTATTTAGTGTTCAATTTTAAACCAATATTTTACATTTCCATTTTTTTTATTTCTTTAATTACTCTAATTTCGAATTTGGAGAAAAATGTGAAATTTCCCCAAAAATGAAAAATCGAGAAAAGCGAATCACATAAATCAATTAAAGTTAAGCGATGGCTGTAGAGTTAGCCAAGCGTCAGAAGAAGATCCACTTTTAGTTAAGGTACTGTTGTCATGCATGTTTCTGGTACACGGATTGTAAAAGAAACTGTATACCCACCAATATAGGTACATGTACATGTGTATGTGCGTATGTATGTATAATAATTTTATTTGTGAAAAAGTCATGTATATTTCTGGTTTTGGCACTCTCGCCGCTCTTAATCGCTTTGCAGAGGCGCACAAATGCCCTTAATTGACGTTGGCTGACAAAAGAAAGACATATCCAATAAAGACGTGCCTCAGCCGATCGTTTCATCAAATGAAGAAGAGGTTGCTACAAAATAGCAGCGAGAAAACGACAATTGACGAGAATTTCTTGTTGTTTTGAGAAAACTCTAACCTCTTCATTTGCGATGTTATAAACGGCAAAGATTATGGCGTAACTATAATTTTCAAACGTTTAGATGTTGTAACTGGGGAAAATTGTCTATTACCAGCATTGTGTATATCGTATTTTCATGCATTTGGGTTAAACAAATTATCCAAACGTTGTGTGCGGGTGGGGTTGGGGGGTGTTGGTAGATGCAATGTGTTGTCGTTGTCGGTTGCATTTCAGTGACACAACCGCGACACAACTCGTCTGCAAAATGTCAATTTGCAACAAATGGGTTTTCAAAATGTTTAGACTTTTAACCATATTTAGTCATTTTCTCACACACTTGCGGACAATCGGAGTATGTGAATTGGAGTTTTCAAAAAATAAAAAAACACCATACAAAACGCACAATCTTTCGCCAACAGAGCGTGAAGTAGTGGCACGAGTTTTGCAGTTTAGCTGAAGCAATAAGGAATCGAAGAGGAAAAACAAAAATAACAACAATAAAGTAATGCACTGAATTTTTCAAAGTCTTTGCCACACAAAAGTAAGAAACAGTGAATTAAAATCGAATAACGGATTTAGCCAAAATACGCTATGTTCTTCTTCGAAATGTGTTCAGTTCAAGATTTCTCTTGTTCAGTATTTTATTGCTAAAATATGTTTACATACAAATCTTTATCAAGGTTAACCCCGAAAATTGACCAATCGCAATAAATTTGACTATGGAAAATTACGTTCAGTTATTAACTTTGTCATTCCGTTTGTAACATCCCTAAATATTCATCGTAGACCCCATAAGGTATATATATATTCATAATCAGCATAAATTCTAAGTCGATTTAACGATGTCCGTCTGTTGAAATTGCGAAACAGTCCACATTTTTTGACGTAGAGCTTCAAAATTTGACACAGCTTCAAAAAAAATACAATATATAAACAAAAATATTAGCCTCGTAAGTAATGGAAGGCTTGATTATGGGTTGGTTGCATTTTGTCCCAAAGCACCATTTTGCGGCAGCTAGTATAGGTGTGAAGATCGAAAATGTCGCGGCTTGTTTTCCTGTAATGCTGATAAAAGATTGTCATCCCAAATTTTCAGTCTGATTGGTCTTAATTTTATTGCAGAGTATTGTGAAGATTTTCCCAATATTTTTCAGGCGGTTATTCTGGTGTTTTGATGATTTGAAATAAAACGTCAATGGAGTACTCGAGTTAAGATGAAGGACTTAAAATCTCCATTATTACATTTGCAAGCTTAAGACGATATAAATAAAAGCCGTTTTTCTGAGATAAGGAACATATACATCACTATGCGTATTTAGTACAGTATATTGGAAATTTATGTGAACCAAATAATATTACCGTATAGGGCATGATATGACTGCGACAAGCATTATATAAAAAAATATTTATTGGATCAATAGGTATAGAGAGTTTTACTAAATGGTAAAATTCGGTTGAATATGAAAAAAATTTATTATAACCCTATAATCGGATAAAGATGTATATCGAAGCTATATAAAAATTTGAACCGATCTCAATAAAATTTGGCAGTGGTATTTTCGAGCTGCATATGATATCCGGTATCAAATATAATTGTTGTGGAGTGCATATTACGTGATTTGAAACCCCAAATCGAATGAAACCTACATGGGAGCAATAGTTATATCTGAAACGATTTTCTCCAAATTTGAAGTACTTGTTTTTAGGATGAATTCAGTTGGAATCACTAATAATCAGTTTATTTTATGGTTATATCGTCTCCAAATATGCCTCATTTCGATGAGCGACATCTTGGTCCAAAGGTGTAAGTACATAAAATGCTTGAAGTTATGGCTAGGCATATTTTGTGACATTTCATAAAGGGATTACAGAGCCGTACTAAAATCCAGCCGTGGTTTTCCATTATAATTTGACATTAATATGCCTAGCCATGATTTCAAGCTTTTTATGTACTTGCACCTTTATAAACTGATATTTATATACCCTTGGTAGCCACAAGACGAAAGTTCAATCTCACACATTTACAAATGACTTTATGTTCAATGTAGTCCAACTTCGAATACATATCTTTGCAAACATTTGACAATTGAAAAAGTTAGGATGTACTCAGAAACTACTTTAGAGGTTTAGTGGGCGCTTGAGCCCGCCTAAGAAACAAAAAAAGCTAGAATCGATACTTTCTGGAATGGATTGGCAAAACAAAAACGATGCGCCCTTTGCATTCCCAAATTGCTTTCTGTAGGGCGCTCGAATAACAGCCGTAAATTATGAACAGTTTTTTAAGCTTGTTGTTGGTGTTTTATTTCCATATTCGCATGGATTACAAAACTCATCACCTCTTCCACAAAATGAGAGAGCGCATAAAACTAATTATAATTTTTGTTTAAAGCTGCGATGGATGGATGGTTGGGTTGTTGGATGAAATGTTGGGCAGGTAAGTTACGAATGTGTCTTCTTAATTTTCACATAGAGGATGGAGGAATAATTACTCCAAAATGAAAACAAAAAGAAACAACAATGTATGTTTCTTTCTTAAACACACACATACACTTGCAGTCTTCGTTCATGTATGGAAAACACTTTCACTGATGTTGAGATGTGACAACGAATCCACGCTCAAAATTGACACTGAATGGTAGGGTTCACCTGCTTTCGGAAAAGCCACAAATAATAGCAATCCATCCAAAGCTTGCATTGAAAATTAGTGTTGTAGCCACATGTGAGCGTGTGTGTGTGTGAGTTCGGCGTGTTATTTTGGTTGTAACATATATGTACATACATGTGTGGCAGACAAATGGGCACCCTCCAAAAAGACACCAGCCAGGCAATTCAAAGAAAAGAAACTTTTCACGTTGTGCCAACTGAGCGTTGGGCTATGCGAATGACTGAAACTGCTGATCGTTGGGTGATGATCCACTTTTGTGGTGTTGGTCTTCTGCTTTTGTCTGTCTTCAGATGGAAGTGTTGGAGTCGGCAAACGATATGTGTTGTGCCGTCTCACCCAACATTTCCAGTGTAGTTGCTGTCGAAGGCAGTTCACCCCGTAACGTTGTTGCAACCACCGTTGGCCAAAAAAATATACGGAACTGTGTTTAACAATTGACTTGTCTCAAACGAAAAAAAGTTGTGTCTTACCCAAAAATGTATTTCCTTCCCACCAAAGAACTAAGAATTTTCCGACGAATAAAATCCTACAGCGGCTATTTGAAATCCAATTCAAAACTTGTTATTTTATTATTTGTCTTGTTCGAAGGTAAAAATGAATTAATAATTTCAGGATGTGCCTAAAAAAGAGTGTTTTTATAAAAAAATATTGTAAAGTTTGTTACAATCGCGAGCGGAGATACTTCGAGAAGATTTTACATTGACTTAATGTGGGTAAAAAGAGTGACGGATAAATCTATAAGTTACTTTTTTATCTTGGCCAAACAACAGCTGGAAAAATAAAGAAAATATGCCCTGATGAGTTCTGCAATTTAAAACCCATAGCCTCAGAAATTATTGAATATTTATTGGAATATGTGTGTGTTTTGAATTTTTTATCTGTGATGTTAACATTCAGAAAAAGGGTGTGTTTAACTGAAAATTAGTAAAAAAAGTTTTTAAAAAGAAACTGGTGAAGTAAATCCCCAAATTGACACAAAAGAGAGTTCTAGAAAAACATAGATGAATTCATTAAAAAATCGGTTTTTATACCCTCCCCATACATAATGTGGAGGGTATACAAAGTTGTCCCTCCCGTTTGTAACTACCATTTTCACACCAGACCTTGGGATATTATAAAAATATTGTGATATGAGTAATTTTAAGACAATCGAATTCTCACATTACATTTTATAAGAGTTTTAAGTATTCAAAATGTTGACCCTTTGTTGGGAAGGTACCTGTCCTAGAACTGATGCAAATATTAGGATTTACGAAGTTGGACCCATATTTCCCATCTTCAAAGCAGATCTTCTGTTGATAGAAATATTGATATGTACCAAGTCTGAATTTCGTGTTTTTTGAGTTTAATAAATATTTAAAATGTTGACCCTTTGTGGGGATGTACCGGAAGGCGTAGACCGATATATTTCATCTGCACATCAGACCTTGGGTTAAAAAAATAATATGTGATAGCAGGAGGAATGGCCCGTTCTCTACCATCTTTATAAAAGATCTTGTGTTGATGGAAATATTGAGATGTACCAAGTCTGAATGGAATCGAATGTTAATTCAAAATTTTGACCCTTTGTGGGGGAGGTACCAGAAGGAGTGAACCGATATATTCCATCATCACATCAGACCTTGGGTTAATAAAAATATTGTGATGTGTGTAATTCCAAGGCAATCAGACTCTTCCATTACATTTTATAAAAGTTTTAAGTTGTTCCAAATTTTGAACCTTTTGTGGGGGAGGCACTTTGTGGAGTTGACTGATTGTCCATTTTCGCACCTGACCTGGCACTGATGCAAAATTTTGTGATTTGCAAAATGTGCACAAAATTGGATGATCTTTTCTTGTTATAGACCTTTTGTGGGGGAAGTAGCAGAAGGAATGGACCGATAATACCCATCTTCGAACCCCATCTACGTTTGATAATAATATTACGATGTACCAAGTTTGGATCAAATCGGATACTCCCATCGAGAGTTAGCGTGCGCACCAGCCAGCTCGACAGACGGACGGACTCCAAATGTCCAGAAAAGGATTTGGTCCAAAAAGACCTAGGTTAAAAACCGTTATTTCGATAAGACACGTCTTGGCCATATCAATTGATAGCCATGTGGCTTAGGGTATAAAAAGATTCCCTCAATTACATGCACAGTTTTGACATTTAAATATTTTCCGACATTTGTGAACAATATGTAATACATCGGAAAGACGGACAAAATGATATAGGATATAGGCTCATTATTTCTGCATGTTATAAAATGTAGCAGGTAATATGAAGAAGCATTGCGTTGAAATTAAATGTCACTTACAATTTGGCATATATCTACGAGGTTTGTTCAAAAAGTATATCTAATTTAGGTTTTATCCCAACCTAGTTTTACTTGACTTTTTTCTTTCGATTTTTTAATTTTCGCTTATTTCAAAAATATATATACAATTGTGTCTGAAAATCAAAAATATATATTAAACAAAGAAGTTACCATAATCGAAAATAATTTCCTATACTCAACAGTGGTCTCATCACAACCGTACCGCAACACACAACGCTGCTCAAATCGCTTGGAGAATGCCCTGGAACACATGAGAAGACGAAGTTTCCAGACGAAGTCCGCTCGTTCTTACACTCCCTTGCAATCACCCTATGCTCTGTATCATTCCCTCTATGGCCCGGCAGATGAAAATATCGACGATGATTTTTATCATCCCCAACCGAATCGTGGTTATTACGCCAAAAATATTAATCGAAATTATGGACCAAATTCAAGATTAGATTTTGATGCGGCCCTATCCTCGTATCAACATACCCAACCACCACCACCACCGTCGTCGATATATCAGAAATATCAAAGCCAAAGGCAGCCACATAAATTGCAAGTATCGCGAGTGGAAGTTGAAGACTTACGCGTTCGATTGCCACCGGAGGCAAGTGCAAGATGGGTGGAAATTGACAAGTGCAAGTTCATTTCGGAGAACTCAACACTGGATACACGTTTAATATTTCCCGATTTGACTTTGAGCGGCAGAATCGTGTTGCAGCCGACGGGTGGAAAATGTAATATGATATTGCGTTTGAGACATGCTGGCATAGAATTTCACACGGTACCCATTGGATTCGAGAAGATCAGTGGTGAGGAGTCCCGACGAATTGGTGCGGCATCTGTTAGGACAGATTCACATTTTGCAGAGCCGGGATTTATATCGGTCTTTGCCCATGGCTGCCAAGGTATGTATATACAAAAAGGATTAAGAGACTCTAATGAATTAAAAAACAATGTTAAGTTAAGACGAACTTTTTATAGTCTTATCTATGAGAAATCTTAAACGTAGGCCTCAAAATACCAACGAATATACAATTACATTATGGAACAAGCGATAAGAATATTAGGGGTGGAAAATATACCAAAACCTATACCTATACCATATGTGTTCAGTATCACACTATCAAGTCGAAATAGAACTTCAAAATGTGAGAAGAATCTTTCAACCCATAAAATTGTCTGCTTCTGCGATGTGTGCATACGTTCAATGGACTGTAATTATAAATTTCGGATTATGAATAATACCAATTTGCTCCACGAGAGATTTTCAATATCGATCCTCATTTGCATTCTTGTGAACAAAATGCAGGTCGCATTTGTTATCCGATTGAGATGAAATTTTCCAAACAATATTTGTTTGGCCCAAGGACGAATTTTATTGTGAGATTCGGTTCAAATTTAGATATAGCTCCCATATATATCTTTAACCGATTTCGGGTTAATTGTGCTCTAAATGGCCAATATCAGTCCAAATAACCTGAATTTTGGTATATCCGACCAAATTCTGTCTAGAAGTAAGTACATCAAATTCGGAGAAAATTGGTTCAGATATAGCTATAGCTCCCATATATAGGTTTCATCTGATTTGGTTGTAAAGACCCCTCCACTCGTAATATGCACTCCACAAAAATATTTGAATGTTTGCTATCCGATATCAGATGTAGCCCAGAAATACCTCTGCCAAATTTTATCAGGGTCCGTTCAGATTTGGATATAGCTCCCACATATATCTTCAAACGATTTCAAGTTAATTGTTCACCAAATGGCCAATATAAGTCCAAATCACCCGAATTTTGGTACATCCGATCGAATTCAATCCAGAAGGAAATACATCGGAAATACCTTTGACAAATTTTATCGAGATCGGCTAAGATTTGGATATAGCTCCCACCATATGTTCTTAATCCGATTTCAAGCTTATTTCCCTCAAATTTAGTGAAAATTGATTCAGAATTGTATATGGCTCCTATATATTAGTTCTCTCTGAAACCAAATTATAACTGCTCTGAAGCCAAATATTGATAGATGGTATGCTCTACTTCAAATAAATACTTTTGTTACGAGATCTCTACTAAATATGCATAGTTGGGTAGGGTATCGTATAGTCGGCCCCGCCAGGCTTTTGACATTCCTTGCTGGTTTTTAATTTTTAAAATTGCATTTCATCTAATTTCATTTTAGGACCAACCGGAATAAAATTACGGCAAAATTCAAAACGTCGCTACAGTTTCGTCAACGAAGAACCTAACGAGGGCCACAAACCTCCAACTTCCCAACTGACACCGGATGTTATATTCGACATACGAAGTGAAGGCTATATACCGCCCAATATGCGCGACGAAGATCTGGCATGGACTGATGCCAATTCCCAGGAACTGCTCGACCCCAATGGCGATAATTTTTATCGCCGACAATTTCGTAAAAAGCGCAGCACTTACTATAGACAACGCCAAGTTAGACACATGGCAACGGACCGTTTGAACGACGAAGTTAACTTTGACGATGACATCTTGAGATTTTCAGATGATAACGTTCAGGACTTGCTGCAACCGGATGCCCGGGCATTTGCTGATATATTTTCCAACAACAATCGTGGCGGTGGTGACAACATGTTTGGAGATCGCGACGATATCAATGATGCGTTCCGAGATGAATTGGAAAAGTTATTCTCGATGGGAGTGCGCAGTCTTTTGACCACATACATGCAGAGGGCCCTTCAGCCGGCCATCAAAGAAACTCTAATGGAAAACATGGGCTATACGATAAGTTATGGCTAATAACCATTGCCAATGTATTGCTTAGATAGAATATTTTATATGTTTGTTTTTTTTTTCACCCGAGGTTTAAGTAAATTATTGAAACCAAATATAAAATAATTATTTATTACAAAAAACGTCAACTCTCTATGCTGTACCATTTTTTTGAATGTTATTCCAAAAATGCAATAAGTTTTTCAGGTTACTTTTCACTTAAAAAAATCATTGATTTTTTTAGGACAACGGTCTGATTTAAATATCACAACACTAGATTCGAAATCCGTTGAGTACAAAATACGCGCCGCAACTAATTTCAGAAATGAAGATGAACAAGATTTATTGCATACTTTAGGGGGCGTATCCCTTTTCATTTGGCTTCGAGCAATTGCGCATGTCCAGGACCGAGATGCTACAATTTGATTGGTTGCTTTGACACGAAAATTTGTAATCGAAAGGGAGGGGGTTGTGAGATGCCAACACAGAGCGATAATTCAAAGGATGTTATATGTAAGGAAGAACAAATGTAAATCAAATACATATGTGTGTTAAAGTGTTTTGTTGTTATGATGCGACATATCTTGTGTTTCACTCAGATCTACCACACCCCCCAAATCCTGCAGAAATTATCAACCCAAAATCTAATTTATTTTTCACAGTTGATAGAATAGAAATAAATACGGCCAAGTACATGTGCACAACACGAAAATACCAATACACGTTTGTGTGTCGGATTCCAATAAATGCAAATTTCCATTGGTGTTGCATTGGCTAAACGGATATATTTAAAGTCTCCGGTATTGCCTCTTATTCAAGGTCAATTACATGTTGTTCGGTGCAAAGTCTACGGAAATCCGTTTCCGTTAAAAAATAGGTTAGTTAACAGTTTTTTGTCTGCCTCGATAGCATCTGGCTTTGTGCCATTGAACATTAAAACGAATATTTGGAATTTAAGAAGTGAATATTGCATGAATGGAAAGCAAATTTAGATAAAAGGTTAAATATTGAAATTTGAGAAAAATGAGGAACAGATCGAATGCGAAACTGCATACATTGATGCGACAAGTGACAACATACCTAGAGTTTGGTTAAGAAATTCGTGAAACTAAAATGCTGCAATTTTGTCCTTAGTTTGAATTTTTCGATTGGCCAAAGGATGCGTATCATTCATTAAAGACAATTTAATGAATTAATTTGAGGCTACAATCAAGATCATTCCATTCATTAAACGTATTTTCCTTAAATTTAGTTATCATCTGAAAATCTCAAATTTGATTGATTTGATTGTCAATATAAACAAGGGAACCTACCTTAGTACCATAGTACAATAAAAAGGTAAGGTAAAGCTACCAACTCGTTACAATTTTTTTCTTAGTTTGCCAGACCACTGCCAATTTTGGGTATGCATTTATTGGTTTGAAAAATAAAAACAAAATATTTTGAAAAACAATGGTTATTAGAAACGCATATTGAGGGCGCGCATTAAAGCTTTTAACAATTTTTGCCATAGAATTGAAGACTAAATAGTTTAGATTATATTTTTCAAAGAAAATTCCGGCATTTCATTCATTTTTCGCGCCATTTAACTCATTTTTTTTATAATTTTGACAGGAAGCGGGCATAGCCTCAGTTTGACGAAACTGTTCTACCTCCCCGTTGTTGCAGTTCTGGAACAGAGAAATTTGTATGAAAAGAGTCCTACCTATATGGATTCTACTAGGAGCATTGCCATTAATTTGCATGCAACAAGTTGTTTTGTTTGTTCAATTATTTTGTTGTAAATCATTCCGTTTGCAACCCCTCGAAATGAACATTTTAGACCGTGATCAACATAAGATTCTATTTGATCGATTTAGCCATATCCGTCCGTGATGGAAATGGAAACGAAATGAAGTAGTTTGATCAAATTTTGTTGAAATGCATTTTAGGTCCGTATAAATTTTGGTAGAATTCGCCATAATACAGGGTGAGATGAAAAAAGTGCAACCAACCTCAGGATGCTGTCATTTCTAAGCCACTCGTCCGAAAGCCGAAACACGCGTCGCAGTGGGCGAAAAATGGCTCGTGAGCTGAACATATCGCAATATTCCATTCGGCAAATATTGAAAAATGAACTCGGGATGAGAGAGAACTTACACCGCAACAGAAAGAAAATAGACTCAAGAGAGCTAAAGAGTTGCTTCGCTTGACCGAAAGTGGTGAACTGCCGAATTCGGTTTTTCTCCGTCTTCGATGAGAAAACGTTCGTTGTCCAGCAGTTTGTAAACAAACATAATGATCGTGTTTACTTGCCAAAGAGGTCAGATGCAAATGTGCATCTTCGGTTGGCCACCAGAACTCAAGCGCCGGCCATGGTGATGGTGTGGGCCGCCATAATAGCCGATGGGTGCCCTCCGCTCGTATTAATCGACCGTGACATCAGAATAAATGCCGAATATTATCCCGAAATTATTCTGGAGGGTGTATTAAAGCCTTGGGCAAGCAAATATTTTGACTGCAGACCACACAAGAATGGTTACAAAATGAGGTTCCTCGCTTCATTTCCAGCGCACAATTGTCACCAAAATCTTCGGATACCATTCCGTTGGACTATAGTGTCTGGAGTATTTTGGAAAGCAAGGTTGGCACTAAAAAATACCAAAGTGTCGATCACCTCAAGCAATCGCTTCGCCGAGAATGGGCCAAAATACCGCAGAGCAACATTCGGGCAGCGTGTGACGGTTTCATTGGCCTTTTGAAGGCCATAATTCGTGCCAAAGGTAACCAATTCGAACAGATTTAAACTTATTCTAAAATTTGATGCTACTTCCGACATTTTTTGCTTTCATTCAATAGAATTCAAAAATTATAGCGTTTGATTTTGTAGCAGTTTTTTTGTATCTCACCTTGTATAGATCCAAGTTTGGGTATAGTCCACATATGACTGTATCATATATATTCGGTATAGAGTTATCACGCTAGAGTCAAACGAATTAGGATTGGTAGCTAAAAATTTGCATAGATTAGGCAGGACAAGTATCGGCCCACGATATCGTAAAGCCCCTATACAACGGTACCCCCGATATTTGGGATTTCGACGATTTTAGCCAAAATTTTCAATGAAATTATTAGAAATTCTTCACGAGGAATTCTTTAGGAGTGCTTTACCCCCTGGAAAAAATTTGTGTATATAGGTCCACAATATCGTATATCCACCATATAACGATACCTCGCTTGTAGTCAACATTTTCATTGGAATTGTCTGAAAATCCACACAAAGAGTTCTTTCTGAGTACTTTACCCCTTGAAATAGAACTGTATATTTAGGTGCAACATATCGCATACCAACCATACGGCCCGAACTTAAGGTTGAGAATACACAAAACGCGTTTTTGACTGGCTTCTTCGTAAAAGATCAAAGGAGGTTTGGGTTGACTTAGCTCAAAATTTTGTATCGACAAAAAATGTTTTGACAAGTGACTCTCCAACCGAATTTAAAAGCAGAAAAATACACAAATATATGGAAAATGTCAACATTTATACAAAAAGTTAAAAACATGAATGAAAATTGAGTTTTGCCTTGTTAAGGCGAAGATCATATGTTTATGTGCTTGTTTCTCTTTCGAGCTTACAAGCTTAATGATCTGAAATTTGCGGTGAAAAGGAAAGCCAGATAGACACTATCACACACTCACCACAATGCGACGCGTTTCGCCGAATTTGATTTCGAGTCATCACGTCACAGTTTGCTAAAAGGCTTTAAGCGTCATTTCCAACAAATAATTTATGCATTCCAAGCGTTTCTTACTTTTGTGACAACCAATGAACATTAATAAATCCGATATAACAACTTTAAGTATTAACATTCAATTTTCCCTGTAATTTCCATTCTTTTCTTGGCAAAGAACTAAATATAACATGCATTTCCGCCAAAAATTACATACTAGCCGTTACTACTCATGGCTTTATGTTCTCCTCTCTCATACGTTACGCTACTTCACTCACTAATCATTCTAACTAAAATGATGAACAGATTTGTTGCTAATCACCGTAAAACGATAACACGATAAATAAAATAAATATTTTTCGTGTGACATTCTTTACTAGACGTCGAACTGGAAACTCGCTTATTGATGGCTTTCTTCAATAAAATCACTAATGTTTAATCGGAACTATTTGCGAGTAGTGTAAGTGTTGTTTGTGTGATAATTGGACGCGGTTCAAACCTGTGAGAGAATGTAGACATAATTACGTGAATTGCGTATTTTTCTTGCAAAATATGTCGTCATAAGTAAAAAACAACAACTTTACGCACCAACCCTAACAAAAACAACAACAAGAACATAAATCATATGTATATGGATGTCGATGTGGTGGGGGTTGCGGGAGTTCTGTGATTGATGCAAAAATCATTCGACGACAACAGATATCAGAGGATGATTTTGATTTCAAATTATATAATTACACGGAGGATTCTTTAGTGGAGTTTATCGTTGTAACAATGTGTGTGTGCGTTCCACTCAAAAGGATGTAGTGTGATTATGTTGTTGCGGGAAAGAGGGGCCAAAGTTCGCTATTTTGTGGTGCTTTCCTCGTTTCGGGTGTCACGGCCAAGGTGGCTATCGGATCGGCTGTTCACCTTGGAGTGCGTTGTTTTGCTACGCTACCGTTCTGAGCGAAACATGAAAAACAAACAATGTCTAGCATATAGAGTATAATTGTGTTTTCCTTCTTTCTATTTCTAGAGGCTTTGTTCAGTGAGACAAACGAGCGAATTTGTCGATATTTGTTGTTGTCTTCTTACATTTGTCATTCTACACATCCAGCTGTCCATATGAACTCGTGACCTACGTTATAAGAAGCTGCAGTGTTCGTGAAGGCATACTGTGTGTGGTGTGTGGGATCTGAGTAAATTTTACTTTGCGGAGCCCTACACACACGTACGGAAATATGAGTCGTAGTGCAATGTCGGTGCCTTCCAGCGGCAGCTCAGGCAACAACAATATGGAAACCTCGTCTAGTTCGACCTTTATCAAAACCATTGAGTGGGACATGATGGACAAGACAAAATTCTTTCCCCTGTCCATGCTGAGTTCGTTTTCGGTGCGTTGCTGTCTGTTCCCCCTGACTGTGATTAAGACGCAGCTTCAAGTTCAACACAAAAGTGACGTTTACAAGGGCATGTTTGATTGTGCATACAAAATTTATCGTTCAGAAGGTGTACCCGGTTTATACCGCGGCTTCTGGATCTCTTCAGTGCAAATTGTGTCGGGTGTATTCTATATCAGCACGTACGAGGGTGTCCGACATATTCTAAAAGATTTGGGAGCAGGACATAATGTAAAAGCCTTGGTGGGCGGCGGATGTGCATCCTTGGTGGGGCAGACAATTATAGTTCCTTTCGATGTAATTTCTCAACACGCCATGGTCTTGGGTATGGCACGACATGGTCCCAAGGCTGACCTAAATCCCCTCGGTATAGACACAAGTCCTGGTCGCAGTCGTATAACAATTTCCATAGATATAGCCAAAGAGATTATGCGTCGTGATGGATTTCAGGGTTTTTATCGAGGCTACACTGCCAGTTTAATGGCTTATGTTCCGAACTCAGCGATGTGGTGGGCATTTTATCACTGGTATCAAGGTATGTTATGAGACAAAACTTAAAATCAAAAAAATAGAGCTATTAAAATCTGTTGTTCCTTTCAATTCCAGATGAACTTTGTCGAATATGCCCACCATGGGTTTCACATCTACTTATACAGTGTGTTGCTGGCAGTATGGGTGGATTTACAACAACGATACTTACAAATCCATTAGATATAGTAAGAGCGAGATTGCAGGTAAGTTGAAATGAAATTTTGTGCAAATTATGAAATAACAAACCTGGCAGGGAGTTAGGGTTTCCGTTTTAAGTGTAAATATGGTTTAGAAAAAAAATTCTAATAAATCAATGACAAAACCAACACGAGAAGTAACCCGCTTAATTAGGATTCTACCATGCCTCTGCAGATATTGTAAACATATACATTACATGCGATTTTATTCACCACAAAACTTAAATATATACATACCAATTAGTTTTTCAACCACTGGTTGCTTGAATTCAAATGTTCTAATTGGAAAACTATAATTCAAGAAAGAAAGAGTGAAATTATGAGTATTTTTTCATAACAATTTAATATTTTTAAATTTTAAATGATTTGAATTTAATTGAGATACCGTGCTGCGTATTTGGGTAATACGGCTGTCCGTACAAAATGCTCTGCGGTGAAAAGCTATTAATAATGTTGAAGTAAATTCTTAGACGATAGGTATCTGCAAATATCTTACTCTTGCACCATAAAACATTTCTTTATTCCCGTATTCTCAATATGCCGCAGATAACTAAGTGTTATATCTATTTTGGACGTGCTTTACACAATTTTCCAAAAAAAGAAAAAGAATCAATACACATTACATGTCTATTTTTTACAATTTCAGGTTCAACGTCTCGAAAGTATGAAAATTGCCTTCCGAGAACTTTGGCGCGAGGAAGGTTTAAATTGTTTCTTCAAAGGACTGTCGGCTCGTTTAGTTCAATCTGCAGCCTTCTCATTTAGTATAATTTTAGGTTATGAGACAATTAAGAGAATAGCAGTTGATGAGAGGTATAAACAAAATATCCGTTGGTAATACTATACACCTAAGCCCAGCGAACGAACGACCTTCCTTTCTATGGAGCTCGAATCCAGACCCACCAACTAAACGTGGAATGCACAAATTCAATCATGATGGTGATGACGACAAATTGCCCCATAATTTTACAATAGCGGACAACAAACAGAAAACCGAATGGTTCCATGCATTTAAAGATATATAACCGAGTTTTGGACAAAATGCAACACACATAGCAAGAACAAAACGCTACACAATACAAAAAACATGATTTTTTTTAAACCATCATCTATATATAGAATAATTAGCCAAAGAGGTTTGTTGGCCTATTAAAACAAATCACCTGGAGCCCCCTTTGTATTCATCGCAACATATTGTTTTAGACAATTTTCTAGTAATGTAAGACCGAAGATGTAACACATAGTCATTTCAATCAAACTTCTTTTTGTACATAAACGTAAATACAATTGTTTGTATATTTGGTGGTCTTTTTTTAATTATTATTTGAAAACCATGCAAAACTTTAATTAGCCAATTATATAGCAATGACAGACAAGACAAAAGAGAAGGAGGCCTGCCTCAAAGTCCAACTTGGTCTTTGGGACCAGTGTTTAATTGTTGTTATTGTTAAGTTTAAAAGCCAACCTTTAAAATATAATTATAGCGCTTATCTTATGTGTTTGCTTGTTACAATTATTTTATTTTAATTTTTGTTGCTAGTTACAATGAAAACTATCTACCTGGACCTAATCATCATTTGAGCTAACTTAATTTTGAAAATTTTGTAAATGTTGTTAATTGATAAGTCAATGTACCATAATACAAATATTTAGCTGCGATAGAAATTTATGTAGATGTATTACTAAAAGAAAAAATATTGGAATTTGAATGAAAAAAATAGCAAAAGAAGAGCTATGTACAATAATTTATATAAAAAAAAGAACTTAATAACAAACAAAACCGAAACTTGTAATAAAGTACAAATAAAAAAATTGAAAAGCATTCATTTGTGTGTTTAAATTATCTTTCTTCTTTGCTCAACAATTATGCAATGTTGTGTGTGTGTGAGTGTTTCATACTGTTATTTTTCGCAACGTCACTCACGGTGAGATAAGAGTTTTGTTTGTGACTGATAGGCACAACAAACAGGCGTATGTTGTTGGTATATTAATCAACAATTGATATCATTATGCACCACAAACAAATATATCAAGTCAGGCGAGACTAGATTGATCAAATTTTATGTGTACACTATTTGCTGGAAGCACTCGTGGGTGGAAATTTACAGCACTGTTCGCGATTACCCTAAAAATATGCTATGTTAATAGATTCGCTTATTAGGTAGCTGTGTATGATAACAAACCACCTATTAAACTTAATAAAAAATCATCTCCATTTTTGTATAAATTGGTTAAACCATATTCATCACCGCAAGCTTAATTTTATTTATATTCAATATATTGACAAAAATGCATATAAAAGTTATTATATTGTGTTTCCTATAAAATAATTCCCGTACCATACGTACGATCATGTAGTACAGTATTAATTCAACATTTTGCGAATCATATAGTTCAGGATACCACCGTTCTTGAAGTACTCAATATCAACTTCAGTGTCGAAACGGAGAATAGTCTCGAAAGTAATACCATCAGCCTAGAAAACAAGAAAAATTATCATTTGAAACATTTGCATTTCTATGAGGCCACAACAAATACTTACATCAACCTGAATCTTCTGACCGGGTTTAATATTTTCTGTAGGAATGCTAATATTATACTTTTCACGACCAGTCAGATTAAGAGTTTCGGCATTTTGGCCGGGTAGGAACTGAAGTGGGATAATACCCATGCCCACCAAATTGGAACGATGGATGCGCTCATAACTTTCAGCAATAACAGCTTTGATGCCCAAAAGGAAGGGTCCCTTAGCAGCCCAATCGCGACTGGAACCGCTGCCGTAATCCTTGCCAACAACCAAAACCAATGGGGTGCCTTCTTCGCGATAACTGTTAAGATTTAAAATCAAGTCATTCGTCGGAAAAAAATCTAACGCACGCACACACTTACCGTTCGGCACAATCGAAAATATCCATCTCTTCTTGACTGGGAATGTGAACGGTGCGAGGTCCGGTCTTCGGAACCAATTTATTGACCAGACGTATATTGGCAAAAGTACCACGTGCCATAATAGCATCATTGCCACGTCTTGAACCATAAGAATTGAAATCTTTGGGTGTCAATTTACGTTCGGATAGGTAGCGAGCAGCTGGTGAGTTGCGTGCAATTGAGCCGGCGGGTGAAATGTGATCGGTGGTGACACTGTCGCCCAAGAATAGCAGACAGCGGGCGTCCTTGATGCTATCAAATTTGGGCAATTCACGAGTCATGCCCTCGAAGAAGGGTGGGCGCTTAATGTAGGTAGATTCACCATTCCATGGATATAGTTTGGCATCGGACACTTGCAAAGTCTGCCAATCTTCCGAGCCCAATTCAATTTTGCCTGAAAACGAAATGCATCACCATTTTATGTTTATGAAAACAATCGTATTATTACAATAAATCATAAATACTTACTGTAAACCTCCTGGAACATGGCTGGGATGACATGCTTGTTTTCAACTTCTTGGATTTCGGAGCGAGTGGGCCAAATATCCCTTAAGAAGACATTTTGTCCATTGGCATCAGTGCCCAAGGGTTCAGTCTCAAAATCAATGTCCACACGGCCAGCAATGGCATAAGCGATTACCAACAGAGGACTTGCCAAATAATTAGCTCTGGTATTGGGGTGAATACGTCCTTCAAAGTTTCTGTTGCCCGACAAGACACCGCAGCAAACCAAGTTATTCTTTTCGATCGTATTTACAACATTTTCATCCAAAGGACCAGAGTTGCCAATACAAGTCATACAGCCGTAACCAACAATGTTGAAGCCCAATTTCTCCAAATAGGGAATGACACCGGATTCCTTCAAATAGTAGGTGACCACTCCGGAACCAGGGGACAAGGACGTCTTGATGTATGGCATAATGCTAAGACCCTTTTCGACGGCCTTCTTAGCCAACATACCAGCACCCAACATAACGGAGGGATTTGACGTATTGGTACAACTGGTAATGGCGGCTATGACAACGGAACCATGTTTAATGGTATACTTTTTGCCATCATCCCATTGGAATTCTCCGGAATTTTCCATGGCATCGGCGGGAATTGCAAAACCTTTGAAACCGACCTGAAAATAAAACAAAAACGCTTTTATTTAATGCTGACTTGACACAAATGCCGTTAGCACTGAAAAGTTCATTCAACTTCGAATAGTAACAGCTTTGTAGAAAACAATAAATGTATTAGGTCAGTGCAATTGTATTTGTTCGGCAAGCATTATGCCTTCCAGCAATTATTGCGGAAGTTAAGAAATAGTTTGGAATATTACTAATTATGGCTGGTGCTTTGCATCTTGATAGTTTTTGCATGTAAAATTAATTAAAAATGTACTTGCTAGCTGAGATTTTAAATAATTATGATATTTTTAAAGAGATGGTATTTTTCCTGTTTGCTGATTTTCTGTTCTATTGTTTTCTAAATTGCCATAGAGGAGAGTTTAAACCGGCAAAAAGCGGTGGCGATAGCTTCATGTAAAACCAAATGTCTGTCATTATAAAATCCTCTTTTATATATAACCTGCAAGAATATACCAGTTTTGCAGTTGTTTTCAATATCATAATAGGAAAATCGTCAATTGTAGAAAAAATGCTTACATTTTTGCTATTTGGTACGGACCAATGATGTTTATATAGTTTGTCCACTATTACATATTTTAGACATATTAGAATAAGAGTTTGGTATTTGGCTGTAAACTGAATTTGATACGAATTATTATATGCCTCCAGTTAATTCTGATTGAATTTTGCTTAACAATTAAAGTGAAGAAAGTGATTGCAATGTATCAACATATTTAATAACATATCATTACATCTTAGACCTTATTTGAGAGGATACATTAGTTATAGTCGCCAATATTGGACTCACATAAATAGTTCCACCAAAGAAGATACAGTATAAAGAACAAAATTATGGTGAAATAAGGTCATTTTTTATTATTGATGGATGATAACCACAATTATTGCTTCCTTAAATAATGAAATGCAAAATAATGAAACTCAATTTAAAATATTAATTTGAGAAGTATAATTGAGAAGTGAAAGTTCTTAAACCCAAGTCAAAAAAAAAAAAGAATCTAAAAAGAATGTATGTATATATGTATACAGTTTACATAAGCTTGCATTTTTTATTTTATTTTTAAATTTATAAGCAATAAATGATATTTAATGCTTACCTATGCAGTTGCAGTGGTCAATACCAAAATATTACCAACAATTTTGCAAACTGGAAACCTGAGGCACATAATGAATACGGAAAAAAATATGATGATGGTGGCATTGAACGCAGAGTTTATAAGAAGGCTTTCAATTTGCTTACCGCGAACGTTTAGTTCAAACCCGAAGCTTAAAAGACACACTTGTGTGTAGCGGACAAGAAATCGTTTCCGAGGAGTTTCTTTAAATTCTAAGGAGTTACTTCATAATAAACTACTTTGATGTGGTGGCTTTTGATGACCGGAAAAATGAGCCAACTAAATAAAGCGAACACCCCTGATTGAAGTCATAAAGCTACAGACATCGAAGTATTTCGTTGTGAATACAAAACTGTGACTAAGTTTATAATGTACTGTGAAATATTGCTATTCGGTTTGTGTTTGCTTGTACCAAATCAAGAAATTATATCGAGTTATCTAAGGAAATAGTAGCCGTGATTTTATTGATCCACAGCAAACATCTCACATATCACAGTTGCTGTTTCTTTTAGATAGCTCTTTTGTAAGCCACAAATGTGTACAAGCGTAAAAACAATTTAATGTGTCTAAACAAAGAAGTTTCAATTTATGGGATACACCAAGTTCAGTTTTGTGGATTTCTAAAATAAGAAATATTTAAGAGCTTCAAATCAAATGATTGCATCACTGGGCTTTGTTTATCTCATAATAACGAAATTAAGACAACGGAACATTTAAGTGTGTAAAACTATACTTACGGGATTAACCAGGCAGGACTGGAAGTCCTTCTTCATTTCCGAAACGGAGACACGATCGTGGGGACGCTTGGGTCCAGACACAGATGTTACAACAGTTGACAAATCCAAGGTAACAGTTTGAGTAAATCTGGGATCTTGCGACTCATCGGAATAGTTGCGCAATTGGCGGGTTGCTTGCAAATATTGTCTGATAATTTCAATTTTCTTTTCAGAACGATCTGAATTGGTTGATGAAAAAAAAAAAAAAAAATTATAATTAATAAACAGCTATTTTTTATTACCTTTCTTCCTACTTACTAGTTTGTTTCATGTAGTTCAAGGTATTTTCATCGATGGGGAAGTAGCCAACAGTGGCACCGTATTCGGGACACATGTTACTGATGGTAGCACGATCAGCTAAAATCAAGAGAAAACACATGTATTAGAATGCCAGATATCGGTGTGTCGAGAATTTACCAATGCTTAATTCAGCCACACCAGGACCATAGAATTCCACGAACTTTCCAACCACACCTAACTGGCGCAAATGTTTTGTAATTGTCAATACCAAATCAGTGGAAGTAACAAGAGGACCCAATTTGCCAACCAACTGTGTTAAATAAAGTGTTTAGTATAAAGCCACATGAAGAAGCATTTAGTGCTGTCAGTCTTACCTTGTAGCCAATAACTTCGGGCAATAACATAGAAATGGATTGTCCCAACATAACAGCTTCAGCTTCAATGCCTATAATCAAATATGTAATATGAGCATTTTTAGAAATGACTTCAGAAAAATTACTTACCTCCAACACCCCAACCAAGAACACCCAAACCATTGATCATTGTGGTGTGGGAGTCTGTACCTACTACACTGTCGGGATATAACATTTTACCACCTTCAGTGTCGGCTTCGAAGACGACGCGAGCCAAATATTCCAAATTGACTTGATGGACAATGCCGGAACCGGGTGGAACGATCAACATGTTGTTGAAGGCACGGGCTCCCCACTACACACGAAGCAATGTTTAAATTAACTCAAATAGTTATCTTCAAATATTTAACATAGGTACCTTGAGGAAAGTAAAACGCTCCTTGTTGCGTTCAAACTCCAAATTTTGATTTTTTGACAAGGCATCTGATGTACGAGCAAAGTCAACTTGAACTGAATGATCAATAACCAAATCGGCGGGACAAATGGGATTGATCTTCTCTGGATCGCCATTCAGTTCGCAGACAGCATCACGCATAGCAGCAAAATCGACGACAGCAGGCACGCCAGTGAAATCCTGATACAAAATAGTTACATTAGTTTTATATTTGGAAGATAATGTTTTCAACAGCATCTCCCTCTTACTTGTAGGATAACGCGAGCGGGTTTAAAAGAAACCTCAACATCGTTTTGTCCTTGTTTCAAATCAGGTGTCCAGGCCAAAATACTTTGAACGTCTTTTTCCAAAACGTGGAAATTATCGCAATTACGGACAGCAGACTCTAGCAGCACGCGAATGGAATAGGGCAGTTGATCTACAACAAAAGAGTAAAGATTATAGGTGAGAAGCAAATAAACAAAGCACTCAATGTAAATAACTGAGATAAACATATTTATTTACATAGGTATATTTGTGAAGATAAGTCAAATCGCCTTCGAAATGTATTTTTTCCGCTGTGTTAAAAGTTGCAGTATTTAGTGTAGCTATGTCTCAAAAATATGTAACAATAATTTAATTGTTATTTTGGGAGAACATGCAAATAATCTGGCTAATAACTTTAAAGCAGAGTACCTATAGGCCACAAAATGCCCATAGGTATAACTCTACATAGTTGAAATCTCTCCCATAAAATAATGACAAATAATCTTTATAGATTTCCAATCAGAAACTCCCTCAAAATTGGGTGAGCAAAATGTTTCAACTACTCATGCAAGATCAAGTTGATAACATGCGTAAGATCACCTCATATCGCCTCATAATGCCCAGACATATTTTGGCAATTAATTTTGACACAAACGTGTGTGTGTGTGCATATCTGGCACAGATAGCGCCGATGTCGGCGTCAGCGTTGATAAAGCAGAGCTATTTGATATTCGAAATTGAAACTAGTTGATTCTCCGCTAGTATTGATTGCCTTGGTTCTATACCAAAGTAGACTTTTTTCCAATAAAACAAAAATAAAAAAAAAAAAACAAATTTGAGAAATGTTAAAATAATTATATTTTTGAGTAATTCCATTACTTCCCAAATGTTTGATTTCGAATAGTCTGGAAGTTCTAACCGGAGGTGACAATGTGGTGTTAATACATACATGCCAATATTTCCCTAAATTATTGCTGCCAACCCTCGTCAAACCAAAGTCCCAGAGCACACGCCTCTTTCACAATGAAAATAAAAGAATACAGTTCGAAATTCACTTAATTATGCATAAACGAACCACAGAGAGCAAAGTTCGTATATGTTGCTTTCAAAACAGCCGCATTAATATTAAGCTTGTTCTACTTTTCCAAAGCCACAACATCAGTTTTCTTTTGCCCCACACATTTTCCAATTTCTAATGCACTGCTATACTATTCACAAAACAACTTAAAAGTGTAACTTTAACAAATCCATGCAAATTAATTATCCCATAGATACACTTGGCAGTACAGCCCAACACAACTACGTTTCAATTTTTTCTACCCCTCGACTTCCTTTGCACTTATTGATAGGCCGCCATTACCGATATTGCCCATACAGCGACTACTCACCATATTTAGGATCTATTGAGGCCAAATCAAAATACTTGTAGTTGACTTCTTCCTTTTGAAAAGATTTTTGAAAGTGCGCAAATGGATTTGGACCTGCGAAGAAAGAAGCAAATAATAAACAGAATTATGTAATTGTGTCTCTTAAATTTTGAAAAGAATTTGAAGTTAATTACCAACGGCATTTGCTTTGCAAAATATATTAACTTACCGGCCATGATAAATCTCTTCAATATTAGTATCGCTTTTATTCCAAGACTTCTCTAATCCGACGACACAAACTTTCACCTGGCGATGTCTGCTGTCTTCTGGTTTTGACGTCTGTTCGCCTGTTGTAGGGATATGAAAGTCGATTTTCGTTCAATCGGTTAATCGAAATTGACATGACAAGTTGATACAGGTGGCCACATCAATGCATCTGGTGGTACAATGAACTGCTAAAAATGTTTTAATATTCAAAACTATGAATAAACTATTATGCAGAGTTGTTGAAAGCACTTTTTTATTACTAATGATTTAATTTAACGCATCTACCTGTTTTTTTAACCATGAGTTGTATTTGCTAGTGATAATAAAGCCTCCATCAGACGGAATATAATTTCATATGTGTTGTGCTGTCCAAAGCTTCAAAAATTCTTCTGTTCCAGAACTGCAAGAATGCAAAAGTTTTTACTTCAATTACCGATTTTCTCTTTATGATATCGAAAAGATTGCAAAACAGAAAAGAAAATATTGGAACAGACCAATTATTAAAGTGAAGATACAAAAAGATTTTTTTTTACTGGCTTTACCATGTTGCTTAATTTCAAAGAAACTAGAAAAAATGTGACTCTGTGATGTAGTCTTATGGTGTACAATAAACTTTTAAATCTGCAAAAGTTGGTTGGTTTTGTTTATTTTTTTTTACAAAATTCTTATATTAGGGAAGTCCGCGAAACAAGAACGGAATTTTGGGGTTATTCCACAAGATTGAATCTAAAATAGGGCACCAAAAGAAAACAAAATATTAACGGAATCAAAATCAATGATTAAAAGAAACCATGATACAATAAAAAGGTAAGGTAGAGCTACCAGCTGATAACAATTTTTTTTCTAAGTGTGCCCGACTCCTGCCAATTTTGTGTATGTATTTATTGTTTTGAAAAATAAAAACAGAATATTTTAAAAATCAATGTTTGGGAGACGCGTATATTGCGAGTCGCGTATTAAAGCTATTTGCCAGTTTTTCCATGGAATTGAAAGATAGAAGTGTTTAGATCATATTTTTGAAATCCAGGCATTTCATTCATTTTCCCCGTTGTTTAAATGATTTTAAAAATGAGGAAAAATATTGAATAAATGAAAACAACTTGTTGTTTGCAAATATGACAGGAAGCGGGCATAGCCTCAGAGCTGTATTTCTGTAGTTTCCCGAAGCTGTTCTACCTCCTTATTGTACCACGGAAGAAACTAACATTGCAGGGTGCACATTAAAGGTAATAACGAGTTTTGCCGAGATGGATCAATAATGTAATATAATAAAAATGCTTCTCAAAGAAAATCCGGGCTTATCTTCCATCATTCACACTTTTTAATCAATATTCAAAATAAGGAAAAATATTAAATAAATTAGAACAATCTCTTGAATCTAATTTTGAATAATTCTATAATTTTGTACTTTTACGAAGCTGTTCTACCTCCTCCTCATCCATGCTTTTAATTACTGCAAATAATTTTTCTGTTAAAAAATCTACAAGAGTGTACAAGTTTTGCAATTTTATTCCTTCACAATATCGAAACAGTGGAAAATAAGTAGATTTTTCCTGGTTTTGGAACATAAACATATTTGTTCTGTTCCAGAACTGCAAGAATGCAAGAGTTTTTACTACGATAACCAATTATCTCATTATGATATCGAAAAAAGTTGCAAAATTGGTAGATTATTTCAGATTCTGGAACAGATCCATTTAAATCCTATGCTGTTTACATTACGTTAAGGAAAAATCGGTTAACGTAGTAAAAACTTTTATACACTTGCAGTTTCGGAACATACCATATATAATCCACTGGCGGGTTATTTATTATGAACGATATTATAATTTTCATTCATTTATTCAACATCTTCATGCTGCAAAAGATTATACATTTCAGATTTTAAAAAACGTGGAGAAAGTCGTGTCACTTACAACATCAGGGAATACTCTTCAACTCTTAAATTTCGGATATAAATTTATTTTGGGCGGAAATAAACTTTACCAACGGCAACACTGGGTTGTATGAAATTTAACGTTTCGGCGTCTCCCTGTAACTTCGATAAAATTGTTACTATCGACAATTTGGCATTTAGTCGATAAGTCAGAAATCGACTTGCGTATCCCTATTTCATTCTAAAATTATAAACAAATCACTTACTGCACAGATCAATTTTGGGCTCCAAACTCGCCGGAAGGATTTCCTAAGAAGAACTTATCTATACGTGAATATAATTGTAGCTCATTACGGTCGTTGTCGTGCATTCGGCACAAGCAAACGTACATCAAGCCGGTGTAAAAAATATATACAACAAACAAGAAAAATATTTGAAGTGCTAAAAAATAGATACTAACTTGGAGACAAATAAATATGTGTACTCATCTCTCAGTAAAAACTTGATCTAACAAGAACAAAACCAGAAAATCCAATTATGTGTAGAAACTAAAACAATAAATTTTAATTGCCGTTATACTTACGAACGTATTTTACTGACAGTAGTCGGTTTTTGCATCCCTATTTGCTGTGCTGGTGTCATCGCACCGTTTCTTTACATCGCCATCCTCGCCAAATGTCAATGAAAGTAGAATGAAAATATGAATAAACAAAACAATTAAATTCAAAGGAAAGCTAGTAAATAATCAAAAATCATTCATAACATTGTCCAAAAGTGTTTCGGTTGAGCTATAGTAATTTTCTGTAGAAAAGTGTTAAAACTGAATTGAGCGACCAGTGAAATTTAGCAGCCGATCATCATGGATGATGAGTTCAAATTGTGCTGGAAGAATTTCCAGGACAATATTGCATCCGGCTTCCAAAGTTTGTATGATCGCGGAGACCTGGTCGATGTGACATTAGCATGTGATGGAAAACTTCTTCAGGCGCATAAAATTGTCCTCGCCATATGCAGCCCATACTTCCAGGAAATATTTGTAACAAATCCCTGCAAGCATCCAATAAGTAAGTGAAAGAAATATTTTCGTCTATAGAAAAGCGATAACTTGAAATTATTGCCGTCGGTATTCGATCCGATACTTCTTTATGTGAAATGCCCAATCTATTTTTATGGCCAACATATTGGAACCAATGTTTCTGTTACTTACATGTAAAGTTCAAAGCTAAAGATTCACAACAACATAGTTTCGTTGAGTGTTTACCAAAGGTGGTTTTGCTGTCCGGTTCAGAACGTTGAAATTATTTGTTTTGGTTTTGAATAGGAGCCTTTGTGTCGGCACTTTCTAGGTGTAAGCACATAACAGCTTCAAAATGATTTTACAAATAAAAATAATTTCAATTCCGGAAGTGACAATATTTTATCAATAGATGTAAGGAATCGAGTGTGACCTGGCCGGTAATTGGAGCTTAAGAAATTCTGCCCTTACTCTCTCTTAATGAATTCAATATAAGACAGGGATTGTTTATTCTGAATTTTGTACACTATGTGATTATTAGAAAGACGTCGAGTCAATTGAACACATTGTATTTAGCTGTTTCTTACTAAAGTCTACTGGTCGGAAACAAAGGCTACTGGTATCTTCTGACTCTAGTTCATGAAAATTATAACGGTAACCAACTTCTAAAGAATCTAAATAACTAACGACATAAAAAAATGGCTCTTTTTCAGGACAATGGACCATCAGTTTCCGACTGAAGAGGCTCGAATATGAATTAAGTGTTCAAAAGCATTTAGAGATCAAAAATCAATTTGTTTTGATAACGAAAAAAGGTTGATTCGGTGAAAAAAGTTTCCCCACCAAGGTGGATCAACTAAATGATTCTAAAGTTTTTTAGTGCTAGGGAGAAAATTACAACACATTTTGTCTGGTCTGGTTTGATAATTGAAAATACTGCACGTTTCTGTGTTTGAACAAAATTTTCGTACTTCTTTGTATGAAACGGACCTGGGACTCCAGTTTTTTGACCCGAAAGTCCGGGATCCACTTACCCGATATAGACAAATAGGTATTTGTTGACCCCCATAATGGGCCCTTTTTCGACTTTTTGTGGGTTTTATAAAAAAATACGGGTCCAAAAAATCGACAATTTGACTATAACTTCCGAACCGCTTAAAAATTATCCAATCATGTGACCACTAAAAGAAACTGAAGAGTTTTTATAACATAAATTCTTTAAAAGTTACTCAGTTTTCCAACACTTAACATTTCAAATTTGGGAATTTACTATGCAACCAACTAGAGTTGAAATGGAATGCATAGTAGCGAAGGGACAAACAGCTATTGCCACTCTTTGAACTTGGGATGATGGGTTTTAAAGCAGATGAGTTTATATAAAAAAGTACCTACATTGGAACTATATAAACATACATACCATTTATTTTTGTTTCAATGATTTAATGTTGCTCTTCTGCTGTTCAAGGTCTATATAAGATCGCGTAGTAAGCCCATCTGACTACTAAATGTGCTGTCAAATACATATTTGTGAAAAAAATCAAAGTTTTTCTGGCAGATTTATACAATTTTTTAGTGTTTTTCTTCTAAAGTCCAATATTTGTCCACTTTTATGAAAGCCACACACGATACAATTGGTTGTACAACTTGGAGAAGTTGTATTCAAGATTGTATCGTTTGTGGCCCGGTTGTACCAAGTTGTGTCTCGGTTGTACAAAAAATCAAAATTTTTTGATATTTGGCATGTTGTACCATACAACTTTGATACCCTCTAAGTTGTAACAACGGTTGTATCGTGTGTGGCTTACATTACGATAACAAATGCACAATCATAAAAATTAATTTTCGGCTGCTCATACGGCTTTAACGAAGTTGCACTCAAAGGCTATGGTTAACTTCATTAGCTGCTGGATTTAAGCCCTGGTTTGGAAAGTTTGTATATGGTAAATTTATTATGTAAGCTGGCAATTTTGTACTAATTTACACTAATGGAAGAACTTGGCTTTAATTGGAAAGACTAAAAATAATTTAATATTTTACGCGTCTATAGCTTGATTGGTAAATTCTAATCAGCGCTCTATCTGGTTAGATTTGAGTTAACTCAAATTTTGATCGTTATTACCAAAAATCAATTTTTGCTAATAATTCATTTTTAATTTTTTTTCTGGAGCCCGTTGAAAAGATTCATTCGATTACAACCCGATTATGAACAACCTCTTTTGAAGTGTATTCCATTAGCATGGATCAAAATCGGAGTTGTTGTTGTAGCAATCTTTTCCGTTTGTATGCAGGTTTGAGTTAGGTAGAATTCTGGCCATTCCGTAGACATGATTGAGGCGTGAATGATTCAATTTTGATTTGACTGGTTAATCATCTGTCATTCATTTTACTCATGACCAGCATTCAAGCATAATTTCAGATCTGGAATTCCACTTTTATAGTGGTTTTAAAAATGCGTCCTTATTTTTGATTATAAACGCCTGCGATTTTGGAGTACTTATAAACATCATGATGAATCTAAATAATATACCTTATTTTTTATGATAACCTTAGGTATGTACGATAACCCAATATTTTGTACAAAATATTACATATACAGGGTGAGATAAAAAAATATTTTTTAAATGTTATTGAATGAAAGCAAAAAGTTTCGGAAGTAGCATCAAATTTTAGAATAAGTTTTGATTTCTTCGAATTGCTCACCTTTGGCACGAATTATGGTCTTCAAACGGCCAATGAAACCGTCACACGCTGCCCGAATGTTGCTCTGCGGTATTTTCGCGAATGCGGTATTCCCGGCGAAGCGCTTGCTTGCGGTGATCGACACTTTGGTATTTTTTAGTCTCTCTAGACACAATAGTCCAACGGATTGGTATCCGGAGGTTTTTGCGGCCATTGTGTGCAGGAAATGAAGCGAGGAACCTCATTTTGTAACCCTTCTTGGTTGGCGCGTGCTGAGTCCTGTTGGAATGTCCAAGGTCTGCGTTCCCAAGGCTTTAGTACACCCTCCAGAATATTTTCGGGATAATATTTGGCATTTATTCTGATGCCACGTTCGATTAATACGAGCGGAGAGTGACTATCGGCCCACACCGTCACCATGGCCGGCGCTTGAGTTCTGGTGGCCAACCGAAGGTGCACTTTTCAGCTGACCACTTTGGCAAGTAAACACGATCATTTTGTTTGTTTACAAACTGCTGGACAACGAATGTTTTCTCATCGAAGAAAACCAAATTCGGCAGTTCACCACTTTCGGCCAAGCGAAGCAACTCTTTAGCTCTTTTGAGTCTATTTTCTTTCTGTTGCGGTGTGAGTTCTTGCACTTTTTGGAATTTCAATGGAAAATGAGCCGAGCTCATTTTTTAATATTTGCCGAAAGGAATATTGCGATATGTTCAGCTCACAAGCCATTTTTCTGCCACTGCGACGCAGGTTTCGATCAAGTCGCTTCTTTACTTTTCGAACCTTTTCTGCTGATGTTGCTGTTTTCGCTGCTAGTATCACGCTAACGAGCGATGGTAGGAGACACAAACGATTTATTTACATTTAAATGCTGGAGTGCTCTAACGATAGCCACTTGTGGATTTCCAGCCAAATATACAGAAATCACACTATCACGCTCGAATTCCATCGCGAATAACTTTTTTTCTGGAAATGCTTCGACTTAGAAATGACATCAGTCTGAAGTTGGTTGCACTTTTTTAGATTATATGACTAAATATTGTTTTATATCATAAAAAATTTATTTTTTCAAAACAAAAATTGCAATCTCGATATACAATGATGTTCCAATGACATAATATTAATGCATTTGTTAGGTTATAATTTTTTTAATTATAATAACTGACCCCAAAATGTAAAAAAATGTACATCGTCATTACTTTTATTCATTATACTTTTAATCCCTTTGGTGAAATACGATTTGGCCATCTATACAAATAATGTACAGCTATCTAAGGGGTTTTTGTGCGAACCTGTTGATGGACCGTTAATTGTTTGGCATAACTTATATTTTTATTTTATCGAATAATGCGTCCAAGAATTTGCGTCATTGTAAATTAAAATATGTAATGCAAAAAAGAATGCACTAATTGAACAAATATTTATAACAGAATAATAATTTGCTTTTCTTGTATTTAATGGGAAAACTCAAGTATGTAAGACCTAAGCGATTAGTGGGCATATATGTGGTCTTATAATATTAGACGACACATTATAGATATATGCACAAAACAATTGATATATATTTACAATTCATATTATTTGATATGTAATGGTGTTCAGGCGTGAGGTTATGGAAAGGTTCTCTATGTGGTAGCGAATGACTCCACAATGTCTGAATATGTAAACCATGACTTCTGAACAAATGCCTCGAAGTCTCAGAAATTCAAAAAATACTTCATTAACTGTAATTTTATCTATTTGTTCCATCAGTGGACTTGTCAAGAGCCCCATTACATACAAATATATTTGACAATGATTAAACAGACATGTTAGTACGGGGGCAAGTAATTGATGAAGGGACGCGTCTTCTATTTGAATGTCAAATATATAGGGAATTGTAGATTTGTTTGGTTTTATATTTCTACCATGCATGCTACTGTACGTTGCTGATAGCCACCTCAGCACCATTAACACCACCTGTTGATTGCGGCCATAAACCAGATATGGAACCCGAAAATGCAAGTGTATCGCCACCCAATTCTTTATCCACTGGCAATGGCTACTCGAAACACCCAAACTAAATAAAAAAATTATCAGTTTTAACCGTCAGTGATTACGACGATTTTACAACATTAGATTTTCCCTCCGTCCGTCCGCTATCCACACACATTGGACTCGGTGGGTAATTCGCCTCCGCGAGTAGTGGCACAACACTACTTATGTCATTGACAGCAAAAACAAAAATGTGTACGATTTGTTTGTTTGTTCTGCGAGTGATATTTGTGTCGTATTGTATGATATAAATCAACTTGGGTAATAAATTCTGTTTCACCAAAAAAACCCTTAACATTAAAGAACAGTGGACACTGGCTACTTTGAAATTGACTTGTATTTGCAAAACTCCTATTTTATCTCACGTGACGCCATACATATATTGCTGGGAAAATTCGTCGGTCGTCAGAATACTCTTTTCAATTCAAAGAGTAGACCTCGAATTAAGGATAATATGTAGAATGCCTGTACATCATATATTATTTTACTTGATTTTAAAGTTGTGCTAAATAAACCAATCTCTAATAAATACTATTTTAAATCAATATATATTTCACTATACAAAACTATCATAATATTTTCAAATCACTAACCTATTTGATTTGTTGATATCGTGGTTTGACTGTGTCACGTCAAATAAAATACTACAGATATTGGTTTTCGTTACTGACACTGATAAACGAAGCAGCAAAACTCTGCTACAATAAATGATTTTATTTGTTTATACCCAATATTGTTTATAACATCAATACAATAATTTTGCTACTTTATTTAATTTGAGAGAGATTTCGGTAATAAAATTTATTTATCATTCGTGGTTACTATTGTCCACTACCAGACTGTGGAGTAGAACTGATAGCATTTGGCCAAATATTTCACAGCGTTTCATTACTTTTTATCTGGTTGTAATAAATAATCAACCTAGAAATGCCTTGCGATGACTAGATAATAAATTCTTTTGACATTTACAATATATTTTACAAATATCCGTCTCATTTTTCCAGTTTATGGGTTAAATGGGAAAGTCAATGTTAGTGATAACTCGATATGTAGTGGCCTTTTTACACAATTCGAGAATCGGACTGGCCCAAATTTAAATTACCCAAGTAATTTCAATATCCTTCAACTTTAGGTAAAAAAAAATGTTTATATAAAATAGCTGGATCATAAGGTGTTCCACATTAAACTGCAGATGCCATTGATATCAGTTGGAGAATTCAGTTAAAATTAACTACAATAAATCCGTGATAAAAAGGCAATTTTATTTATTTAAATACCAAATATCAAACAAATCTTAGGAAACCATTTATATGGAAACCCTGGACTAACCCATTATGAACTACAAATACCGAAGTTCGAATCAACCCGATAAAAATTTGACCTAAATAGTGAAAATGGAGGTACCATTATATGGTATATATTATTTTATTGGGGCTATGAGAAAACGTGGACATATGCAGAGAAAATTATGAGGAGCCCTATTACAAATCTAAATTCCGAATAAACTAGTAAAATAGTATCAGTCGGATTTGCCAACAGATTTCCCATTCCATTTTCATACTTCATCTAATACAGACAAAAATATTGGTATGTGCAAAATTTGAAGGAAATCGAACACTTATATCCAATTTTATGTAAAAATCATAAATTCCGATAAACTACATATTCATATAAAATTTCTGGTTAAGAGAACTTGTTTCGCATGTTATGAAAGATAAAATTAAAAATTGAAAATTGTGTGGTAACAGAAGGGGTTGGAAGATATATATCAGCTTTACAACAGATCTTGCATTAGCAAAAATATTTGGATGTGTGAAATTGGATGCTCATGTCGCTGTCTTTGAACGTTTTGTTTTCCAAAAATCTTTAACCCTATGTGGGAGAGTTACCAGAAGAAATAGTCTGATCTTTATCATCTTTATAACAGAACTTGTGTTGATGGAAATATTGATATGTACCAAGTCTGAATCGAATCGGATGTTAATATCGCATTTTATGAGCTTCATGGATACTCAAAATTTTTAACCTTTGTGGGAGAGGAGGAGTGGACCGATATATCACAACTTCACACCAGACCTTGGGTTCATAAAAATATTGTAATGTGTGTAACTTGAAAATAACCGGATGCTTGTTTCGGATTTTATGACAGTTTAGATTATTCAAAACTTTGACCATTTGTGGGGGAGGTACTAGAAGATTTCCGATCTCTATCATCTTTATAACAGCTCTTGTGTTTATGGAAATATAGAGATGTATCAAGTCTGCATGGAATCGGATTATTAATTAATTTCGTGTTTTATGAGCTTCATGAATATTCAAAACTTTGACCCTTTGTGTGGGAGGTACTAGAAGAAATGGTCTGATCCCTACAATCTTTATAACACATCTTGTGTCTGATGCAAATACTAGGATTTGCAAAGTTGGAGCAAAATTTATTAGATTATCATTTTTCTTTCTGTGCAGAAAAATATTTTCTTTCAAAATGTTACATTTTGTGGGGGAAGTACCAGAAGGAGTGGACCGATATTGTCCATCTCCGAACTTGATCTAAATTTGACAACAATATTATGATGTACTAAGTTTGTGTGAGAGGTACCAGAAAGAGTGGACCGATATTTCTCATCTCCAAACTTCATCTAAGTTTGATAATAATATTAGGATGTACTAAGTTTGGATCAAATCGGATACTTCCTTCGAGAGTTTTCGTGCGCACCAGCCAGACAGACTGGCAGACGGACTGAAATTGCTAGATCAACTCCAAATGTCCTGAAACGGATTTGGTCTAAAGAGACCTAGGGTCTAAAACTGTTATTTCGATAAAGTACATTTTGGCCATATCAAATGATATGTACCCTCTCTAGCCATATGACGTGAGGATATAAAAATATGAAAAAATTGGCTAAAATTATTAAAATACCGTATATCGGGAGGTACCTTTATAAGGTGATATAGGAATACCAACCATCCCAGACCCAATAGAAATTATTGAGCCAAATTTCAAAGCTCTACGTCAAATAATGTGGGCTGTATATTGATTTCAACAGAAAGACAGATGGATATTGTTAAATCGGCTTAGATTTTTTTAATATACCCTCCTTTGTATGGATATGTAAAAAATGTCATTGGAATGGGGATGACAGCAAAGTATTTGTTCATCTAAGTAATGCCGTTTTGTATGAGGAAGGGACGCTGATAGACCAATTTCGGACATAACAATTATAAAAAAATGATCTATCGGATCGATATGGTGTTATTATCTTATTAATAGACAAATACCTAGAACTGTAAGGATTAGATTGATAGAAATGATTTAAATTAGAGTTCTCGAAACTTAAAAAACTTGCTTTTCTTGCTTGCGATCGCCAAATATTGCAAAACTGTAAATTTCCTTTTGAAAAACATTACTCTCTGTACCTACGAGTAATATGAATTTAAGACAATGGACGAACACTCGAAACTAAAGGTGTTAATATAAAAAATATTTCGTCTCTGTTTTTGTTGACTTTTCTCAAGACATGTGATATTTTAGAAATTTGTTTGCAAATGTCGGGCCAACTTTGGAAATGCTGCACAGGTTATGTGTATATGTGATAAATTATTCATAGAAACTTTAGCTAAATTCTGACCATTGAAACCATAAACCAAAGTAGATCGTGATGGGGGCATATGTCGACAATTATGCAGTCTAAACGTAAGATCAGAGGAAACATTAATGTGGGAGATAAATGCGAAAACTCTGCCTCATTATAAATATGTACACGATTTTTAATAATTCTGCTTTTATACTTAATATAATCTGTTGGCAATAAGGAATGTAATCCGATGGAACATTTACATGGACCGGGGATTTAAAAAATAATCAAAGGAGTGTGATTTTTTATACCAAATACCATTGTGAGACATATATTAAAGCATTGGGCGTCATTAAATGGAATATATAAATTTGTGCAGATTTGTGCAGATCATTCTATACAGATCCCTACTTCTAACGTGTCTACTGCATGGATCTAATGTGTCTTCAAATGCAAAGTTACACAATATACTGTATTAAAACATTAACACTGACTTGAAGCTCGAGAAATTTCCTCTTTTTTTGAATATTTCGAGACACATCGATCATTTCATTAATTTGGAAATTTCCTAAAATAGTGGGGCAGCTCCATAAATTACGCCATTTATAAGTGGTGCTGTAATTTTACCCACAGTTTTATTTATCACGTTGGTACGTTGGTGATAAAAGCAGCACTGAGCTATTGACAGATGTATTTAGTGTGATAACTCCTATGAGTACCAAGTGCGTATCCCCACACTCCCACACACACACACACACACATGTAGAACTCACATACACCCACAGGCAAATGTTTAGAATTCTTTTAGGACTGACCTCATACTAGCCTAGAGTCCAACTAAATCATAGGAAAATACTAAAAACTATGTCTCTCCCCAAACAGCAGTTGTACGATGACAGAACAACGTTCTTCGTATTTTCGATTTCATACAAAACGACAATTGTTTGTGTGTGTGTCCGAGCACTAGACCTCTATTATATTTTCCCAAGTGTTTGTTGTTTACCACATGGACTATGGAATGGATATCATATCACACACATTGGTTCACACTCGACAACTTTATCTGATCGAAATGCAATAAAAAATGTTGTTTTATCTTTCAAGTGTAGTAGCAAAGGTACGAGCTGTTGTTTGCCAGCCGCACCAGCAGCAGCAGCAGAAGTTATATAGATCGCTAGCTACTAAAATTACCAATTTTCAACTTTTTTTGTTTTCATTGAGTTGTTGTGTTCTTTTTTTTTCGTACAAAGATAAAGAATATTAATAAAGCTTATAAATAACATTAAATACCACAAAGTTATTAACAATAGGAACATAGATTGAAAATACTCGGTTTTAGTAGTCCACTTAATTTTGGTTTGATTTTCTGGGAATTTATATAATACATATACCTATGTTTTTGGGTCCAATTCCAATGAAAACTCATATTTGGGGAAGAAATATTTCATTATGAAAAAGCTAAGAGTGATTTCTGCGCAATACATTACCTGATTTGTGACAGATTAAAATGAAGGATACAAAATTTAAAAAATCGACATATATATATCGGAACACATCTCCGTCCAGCATCTCAACGATACACAATTTGTCCAAATTCGAAAGTTCTGAAACAAAATTGAATATTTTTAACAAGTATTCTACCCTCAGAGCGCATCAACTTTTCGTTTTACCATCCTCATAGTGTAGTATTTACATAACAAATCAAATTTCCAAAATTCCAGAATCTTTAGCTTAAAGATGGGAATTGAAATCGAAAAAGCGGATTTTGAGCAGATTTTTTGGCATAAAAAAATGTGTTTTTTTTTTGAAGTATGATTGACAGTAGTTATAACAAGTTTTTAATTTTTTCCATATTTTCTATTCCTCATGACAAATATCAAATATTTGTTAAAACTTTTTCGTAAATATGCCATATTAGTCGAGTGTTCCCTTTCGATAGAGTCACTTTTATCTTTTTTTATCACATAATAAAATCGAATTTATTGCCACATCACTGTTGACACCCCTTGACTGATATTGAGCTTCAATATATTTATAATTTAGGGTAGAGCTTCCAAGTATTTTTTTCTTTTAATTTTCATTTTATCGAGAGTTTGATATCAGAACGCGAACGTATAGAAAATAAATACTTCGGAATGACGTATGGTGCTTTGTTGGTCATTTTTATAAAATAAAACTCCTATGGGAGTAGATGTTGCGTTTCTCCTTGAAAATGTGAAATAGTATATTTACAATTTTTAAAAAATTTAAGATGAATTTCTTTAAAATTCCACCTTTGCCTGAAATTTTAGGCAAATCATTTAAAAACGTTAACAATTTAACAACATCTTATCCTAGGGTTTTCTTTTAGCATCTTTTTCGGTTTCAGGTGGTCGGCGTTATAATTAAGATGTTCGAGAGTTTCGTTACAATGGCAGAAAACGTTCTTGTACCAATTAGCGGGAAATGTCTCTATTCATTGTCAGAACTAGGAACTGGACAAGGAAAGTGTGGGATCTAAACCTTAATATAAATGTTTGAGGTATAGAAGCGTATGATGACATGCTATTGTTAGAAGAAAAGATCGCTAAAAGAAACAGAAAATCAGACTTTGCTTCAACTTTGCAAATCCTTAAATTTGCATTAGTGTTAGGTCAGGTGGACCATATTGGTCCACTCCATCCAGTACCTCCCCCCCCCCCAAAGTGTCAAAAATTTGAATAAATATAGGTCTTATAAAACATAACCTAAGAGTCCGATTGCCGTGATGGAATATATTGGCCCACTCCTTCTGGTACATCCCAAACAAAGGGTCAAACTTTTGAATATCCATTAAGCTCGTAAAACACGAAATAAGCATCCGGTTCTCTTCATATTTCACACATTCCATTAACGCAAGATCTACTGTGAAGATGGGATATATCGGTCTACCTCTCCTGGTATCTCTCACACAAAGGGTAAAATTTTTGAATTTTCATTAATCTCATAAAACCCGAAATTATCAAATTAGCTTGATTTTTTTGATTCAATTAAAACTTACCATGTGTAGTGTTTTGTTTATTAAGTAGTTTAAAACTATGTATTCATTGTCATTCGAAAATAAGCCGCATGATCGCCTGTCTAAATTTGGACAGACTCAGTGAGATTAAGAGCATAGGCAAATAAAGATATAGACATAGGACCCCATTTCGACGCCCACTCTTATTTTTTCAAACATGAGTAAACGCTCCTATATAAAGCAACGAGTAAGTCTCGTGAAGTGAAATCTCGTGTCGAACGTATTCTTACTTTTTGAGCTCTCCCACTCGCAAGTTTGTTTAATTCGCAATTAAAAAACGGACAAATTTGATCTCTGCAACTAACATATTAAAGAGTAACGTAAATAAATTGCCTTCTACATAACCTGTTGGTTGAAAATTATTCCTTGAAAAATTACAAAGTAAAAACTCTTATTATTTTTATTACCATGTAACCAGCAACGCCAAAGGTTGCGAGTTTGAGACGCAGTGTTGTCGTTTATTTTTTCTCGAATTCTGCTCTTTTAGGCAAAGACCTAAAATGGTAAAGACTAGACAAAATGCATTTTGAGCAAATGGTTTGTGTCTACAATACATAGAGTAACAGCTCATGGCAGAGACATGTTAATATAAAAACCACAGTTACAGAAACGAATAACCAATAAAAATTAGAAAAATCCAAAATTTTGGTTTCGAAATTTTATTCCATAGATCTTTCCAAAAATTTGCATATTGCTTTAGCGGTTTAAATCAGTTAACATTGGTGACTATGTAGTTATGATATCGTAACAACAGAGGTATTTTCACAGGGTTGCCATGTTTTGACTCTGTCTTGTCCTATCTTTACACTTCTATGTCTTTGTTTTAGGCAACAATGTTGCACTGGGTCAATATTACAGGAATTGTCATACATGTGTCATGAAATATTCAAGAAAAAAGTGGTTATTTAAAAATGGGTTTAAATGGAACATTCATGAAACCTAAATTTAGGTTAACGAAATGGCGGCGAATGGCGCTTTTTTAATAATAATTTAGCATGATTGCCAGCCTCCGATTAGTCGATAACTTCGCCATTTTACCATAGACCAGATAATATGCATTATACAAAGGAACATTCTCTTATACTATATTCGAAAAATATTGATTTGGCAGATGTCACTTAAGCCATTTATAGGAGTTCACGCATCTTTCGTTCACCTGTTTTACCATTAAAAACGTTCGAAAACACATTCCAACAAAATTGTCTATGTTCTCGCCATATCTTTAATTGAAAGTTAGCTCTACCAAAAGGCCCTTTTCGGTTGAGATTATATCAAATTTTCCATTTGAACTTGCTTTACAAATGATAGACAATAAAACAATTCTAAGAATACACCTGTACGAGCGAATCGTCGGGCATATCATGTTTATATCAGATACCCAAGTAGTAGTGCTGTGTGCAGCTGAGATGGCTCAGCCATAATGTACAAAACATATTTACGTTTGGTCTTGATTAACGGTTTCTTGGCCAATTCGCCACTTAATATTGATAAAACTCTTCGGAGCGAATGGGACCAAGGTATGACCATTATTTATGCTAAAACTTATTTATGTCAGAAACGATTGATACTATCGAACTCAGGCGAAAGCAAATCTATGAATGTATAAATCAATCACAACCTGGACAGTGGAACACATGAGTTTTTAATATTTTCAAAGAATTTTAAATTTAATAGAACTATGAAAATACCATGGGTATTTGTAAATATGAATTTGCTATCCGCTATTTCATTGCCAGAAGTTCAATGGACAAAAACTGTTGGACATACATATTCATACTAAATTATTCCTGTTTGCATATTAATATTAATTTATTGGGTATAGCTTGAAACTAATTAATTACCTAAAATACACAGCAATATTAGGTATTATATTCGTGCATGGAATATGTCCCACAGCATTGAAACGATATACAATTACCACAGGTAATTGCTTGATTTGAAGTTATGATCCCAAAATACCAAATTCTAGCACATTTGATGGAGTCTTCCCTTCACTCTTTTGTTTGTGTGGGAGCACTCTCGAGTAATTTGTTGGAGAAAGCATTATATTGTTCTTAGAGGGGAAAATATATTTCTTATTCACACATACGTTTTTCTTAACGAGTGTTCGACAAGAGTAGAATCTGCTCGATCTTGAACGAATTTTGCTCCCACCCAAAATATACTCACAACTATTTGAGCGACATCGAAAAATTTAGTTTATTCTTCCTCTCGAATTCGAGTGCTTTTTACTCGTTGTACTAATTCGACCACGATCGAGTAAACCTACAATCAATACATTTTGTCCTTCATTTATCATAGAACGAAGGTCAAACTATATGAAAACTTAGCATTTCCCGAAGCTTAAAGAAAGTTAATGACTTCTCACTATTTGGAAGTCAAAATGACAAATATGTCGCAAATCGACCCCATTTATTTTTCTATAAAATTATTTTTGCTTGGCTATAATAATATTTTTTTTACCTCCACCATACATAGTATGGAGAGTATATTAAGTTCGTCAGTTCGTCATCGAAAGTATACATATATATTCTCGGTCCGTCTGTTGTAATCACGCTAGAGTCAAAATGAATAAAGATAGGAAGCTAAAATTTTGTACAGATCAGTCTTTTGTCTGCAGACAGGTCAATTTCGAAGATGGGCTATATCGGTCCACGATATCGTATAGCCGGTACCCTCCGATATTCGGTATTGTGGTGATTGTAGCCAAATTTTTCAATTAAATTGACCTTGCGTGTACTTTACCCCCTGGTAGAGTATTGTCTAGAGATCCACAATATCGTATATCTTCCATATAACGCTACCTCTCTATATTCGTTATTTTGATGATTTTAGCTACATTTTTCAATGGAATTGTCCAAACATCCACACTAGAGTTCTTTCTAAGCACTTTTCCCCCTGGAAGAGAAATGTCTATATAGGTCCTCGATATCATATAGCTCACATACAACGGTATCCCCCGATATTTGGGGATATTATTCGCCGAAGTATGCAGGCCCACGTCTCAGTATAGCCTCCATATAATAGTACCTCCCAATATTTGGCATTTTGATGATTTTAGCGACACTATTCACCGGAGTTGTCTTAAATTTTGTATTTAGAGTTCGTAATGGGAACTACAGTATTTGGCAGAAAATTGTCTATACAGGTCCAGGTCTTCGTATATGCCCAATATATCGGTACTTCCCAATATTCGGTATTTTAACGATTAGGTACAATATGTATAATCTCCGACATGGTTTGACATTTCGTATTTGAAGTTCCTAATAGGTACTTCAGTATGTGACAGAAGTACCTATTAGGAAATTAAAACAGGTACTACCGGTTTTTTTAAGTTTCTTATTTTAATTGTATTGGTTATTTGTATTGGCTTATGACAAAAGTTGCCTATGCAGGTCCACGTCTTCGTGTAGATCCCAGTATAACGGCTATATTCAGTATTTTTAAGATTTTAACAGAATTTTTAACGGATTTTATTTATTTTTTGAAAGTTTCCAAATTAGTACCAACGGTTGGAGGATATTAAGAGTTCGGGCGGCCGAACTTCTTCTTTTTTACGTGTTTTTTTTTAGAAACTTCTCAAATTTATGGGAAGAAATGTCATATTTTTATTATATGCCAATACCACGGTTTAAAACTCATTTTGAGAGAACTACAATACACAGGGAGTATAAGAACGGAAACCTAGTAAATATAACAAAATTATGTAGCAATCCTTAAAAATCAAAAAATGTATTACTCGTCCGAATCTGTATAGTCAAAAGATGCAGAAGAAAACGCAACATTTGCTTGTGTTCTCTTAAAATTAGCTGTGAGTACTACTATTTTTTGGATTAAAGAACTATTTACAAGTAAAAAGTTGTAAAAATAGCAAAAATTTTTACAGTGAGATAGGTCTGAAAAATTACTTTCCAGACATATTACTCTTCAATTATTAACATTCTATGAGTAATATATCATTTTTAATTCTCAATTTTAAAATTTGTAATTTATTTTCTGATTTTACAAACATTTCGCTCATGGAGTTATGAAATTTAAAGTTTTTCATATTTGCTTAAGTTTTTTTTTAAATGCAATAATCAGGCGTGCAATTATCAGACGTCCATATTCTTAAACTACCCAACATACATTGAAAATAATAATGTGAATGAAAGTTCATAAATATAATACCGACCGAATATTTCCTTCAGCGGATCCAATTTAGCTTATTTTGGTTTATTTCAGTGATTTTCCTTTCTGTGTACTATCTAAATAATTGATAAGCGTTTGATTTTATGGCTACCGGTATTGATTCGTTGGTATCGAATTTCAATTCATATTATCGATGTGCTACTGTTTAATCTCAAACTCACTGACACTATCTAGTATTTGTATACGCATGTATTTATATTGATTCCTTGTTGTTCTTGGTTAAATTTGGTTTCGCTGATAAGAGTTACGACTGTTAAATATTAGCCCACGTCCATAAATTCAGTGGCGAGAACTACTCCACGATTCGATAAACATTTATCGTAATCGTAGTGAAATGTTTTGTTGGACGTGTCAGCTCGTTTTTAATTGGTCGAATTGAGGCAGTAAGCTACGGAATGGGCGTGTTTACCGAAACATCTCCATTAATGGCGATTCGATAAATTTATAATGTGGAATTTTGAGGAGGAGTTGGGTATAGTTGGCTGAAACAAGATATGGATTATTGCTTATTTATGATTGAAATTTTTATTTATTAGAATAAAAATAGTAGGATTGTGACAAAATTATTTCAAATTTAGGAATTATAAAAAAATATAGAAATTTTAATTATATTATAATTAATTATATTAATATTATATAAAAGAAGTTCCGAAATAATATTTTCTCTCCAAACAAAGTAATCGTGTGGTTCCAAAAAAAAAATAATAATAATAATAGGAGTTTTTATACCCTACAACACTATGTGTTGGGGGTATTATAAGTTTGATTGGGCCAAAAATTATGTAACACCTCGAAATATTGATTTCCCACATAGGAAAGTATATATGGATCTTCCTAGCTCGCCGAGGTGAGTCGATCTAGCTATGTATGTCCGTCCGTCCGTCTGTCCGTCTGTCCATGTTAATTTGTAATCACGCTACAGGTCGCAATTATGGCCCGATCCCTACGAAATTTTGCACGAAGGTGGGGTTAAGGTCAGAATAGAAGCCTATTTCTTTTGGAGATGATCGCCAAATGTTTAGGGGTTGAAATGGACCAAATACTGAAAAAATGTCGGATTTTGCAGTAGCTATACAGGTCGCAATTATAGACCAATCGACGCGGAATTTCGCATGTAGCTAGAGTTAAGGGCGGGGAAGAACCCTACCAATTTGGGTGGTCATCGGATAATATTTAGCGGGTAAAATAGACCATATCTTTTGTGTTGAAAAAATTCAAAATTTTTCATTAAACCGCGAATATTTTAAATCCCGGTGAAATCACAAAGCCATGACAAGGTTACTTCTGATCTTTACATTGATGTTAACATCCAAGAAATCAGATATATAGCAAAATATGTGCGATATATATGTTTATCAAAGAAGATATGCTTGAAAAATCTCTTATATGTCGAGAACGGCTGAACTGATTTCGACAGTTCTCATTATTTTAGAATGGCCTCTTGGCAGGAAAGAAAAAACGTCTAAAAAAATCGCATAAAAATATCACTCTAAAGATGAAAATATTGATTTTGTAAAATGTTCTCATATTTTTTCAATTTTGTCATATTTTTGGCATATTTTCATTTTGAATTAAACATTTGGTAATATTTCTACAGCTAACAAAACTAAGTATTTAGGATATCAGGATACCATATACAGATCGCATTTATAGGCCAATCCTTACGAAATTCTGCATGGGGATAAGATGAGGGTCTGAATACTCTTTTTGGAGATGATCGCCATATATTTAGCGGTTGAAATGGACCAACAAAACTGAAAAATTGTCAGCAGGTCGTAATTATCGCCCGATCCTCAGGCACATTTGAATGGGGGTTACCGGACATTGCAAAAGCCAAGCAGTTTTGGATGGTCATCCAAAAATATTCAATGTGTGAAATAGTTTGCCAACTTTTGTAGACAAAATACGAAAATGTCCATTACAGTGACTTCTTGGAGAATTCACAAATACAGGAAAGACGCACTTCTGACTATTTCGTAACGCTGATTTCGTTGAAGAATATAGTCAAATATCTGTATTTCATATAGATGCGTTTCAGTCAAAAACCAATAATAAATGTTAATCTTTTGCCACTTCTGAGAGATTATAGGTCTTTGGGAAATATTGGTTCCAGATCTAGGAAGACCATTTACGTGCAACATCTACCAATAAATTGGAAATGAGCAAATTAGTTTAAGTTGCTATTATTCGAAAATTAGAGAACGAAACCTGATGGTTTTCTTTTATTATTTGTCACAATACCTTATGGAATTCTTTCGAGTATCTCGCCTATATAAACAGTATCGTTTATTATAGTGTTGTAGGGTATTCAACGGTCGGCCCCGCTCGACTGTAGCCTTTGCTTACTTGTTAGTATTAATTTCCCTTTTCACCCAATTTTAAATTGTACTAGTTTAACATCCCTCCTCTTTTGCAGAGAAAATTAAATTAATTAAAATGATAAATCTAAATTGCTTCAAATATGCTATATTTTAATGATGAAGGTCCTCAGAGGATGTTAGTCCTGGCTACAAACAAACTTACTCTGCTTCTATATGTATGTATTTGTTGTTTCGGCATTTAAAACTCTTCAGCCACAAATTCCAAATTCCACAATTGATTCTAGTTGGGCTATATAATATAGCCACTTACGGTTTGACATAAGCTAGATATATCGGGTTTATCTGATATGTCGGTTTCGTGGGTACAATAACTGTGATATATGTTTAAAGTAGTCCTAAAATTTTTAAATATTTAATATTTTTTACCTTAAACTGCAATAGACCGAGACCAGCATTGAAACGAGATCTACGAGATCGTTGTTAACACAACAAATCTCCTTCACATCTGATATACGTCCGCATCGTACTCTTTTTATCTCTCTCATTAACATGTTATGAGAGTTGTGTCTCTCTGTTTTCTTTGCAAAATGTCCACTTTAGTTCAGCATACGTACCACGGTAGAAGAATACAGGTTTGAAAACATTGATATGTCAAAAGTTTTAATTTTCTTTTTTTTTTTTCAAAAAAAAAGTCGATTTTTATATGTTTTTTATGCAAGCCACAAACGAAGCAACTGGTTGCATAACTTGGAGAGGTTGTATTCAAGATTGTATCGTTTGTGTCCCGGTTGTACGAAATTGTGTCTAGGTTGTACAAAAAATCAAAATTTCTTGATATTTGGATTGTTGTACCAACCGATTGTATTGTTTGTGAGCATGTCACATACAATTTCAATTTGTGTTTATTTTCAAAGAGGCAACACCATTGTTTCGCACATCAAAACAATACGAAATCCAATCAAATGTGTGATTTCAATGAAAATATAAAAAAATAAATGTATATATAAAACGGAATTTCAAAAATTAATAATAAATAAAGTAAATTACGCACGAAATTATTTCCGGTGCCATCTTAACTCAAATGAACTCTTCGAAAAGTGAAGTTGTACAAAGAGGTTGTACACAAAGTTGTATCGTTTGTGGCCGAAGCATACAAACTTGACAATCCTCCAGGTTGTACCAACGGTTGTATCGTGTGTGGCTTGCATTATACGACATCAATTGGAGGTTATTTTGATAAGCGGTTTTCAACAATTTTTAAAAATTTGAATAATCTTTCATTCAAAAGTTTTAATTCCAAAATTGGTTAGACAGTTTATTGTCCCGGCAGCTGTGTCGATGCGACTACCTGTATTCTTGTACGTACTTACTTCCTTGCCACTTACCTTTGGTACGTTAACCCGTATGCTTGTTGTTATTATAATTTGTCGTCTTTGTTTTTTTTTTTTTATTGATTCGAAACTAATTCTATTTGAATTGGCGAATAAAACTCTGGCGATTAACGATTAAAAATCAAATTTTAACCTACTAATCATACAAAAAAATATTATGTTCTAGATTGGATTTGTAGTACGAAAAAAAATGTATACACATCGCATGTATGTATGTTTGTATCATTGTAAACATGGCAAGGGTCAATATTTTGAACCGTATCGAATTAAAAATATTTGCTCCAATTTCAAATGGATTCTTTTTTTCTTTTAAATTTGTATCATAGTCAGTCTCTCGGCATGTACCAATAATGTATGTTTGTATCTGTGCTGTGCGGCAAGTCCGCTATCTGCTGAAACATTTCTTCTGATTGTGATTACTACAACTCACATTCGAGATACTCATTCACTGGCGGCGATAATCGATGGACAATAATGCGAGACCGTTCCACGGTGGCGCTGGTGGTGATGATGTTCATGCGACGAGATTTATCACGATTTCATTGAACTTTAGACAAAGTTTATCGTGAATGAAAAAATCCCAAGAAATATAAATGAAAGATGAAGTAAAGAGATTTTCGGGGGGTTGGGATTATTTCATTATATATTATTTTGAATATTATTTTCTGTTTAAATTCATTTATGGTCTCTTTTAATGTCCACAGATAACATTCACACTGAGCTGATCTTGCTGTCAAGTATGCGTGCGTGTGTGTGTGTTATCAAAATATATTTCAATTTAATCGATTTTTATGTAAATATGTAAACCACATTTGTTTATTAGTGGAAAATAAATGCCAATGATATCTGAATGCTGATAAATCTTTAACATTTGATTCATATGACCCATGAGATTAAAGTTTATCTGTTGTAATTTAACGATATTAATCCTTTATCTTTAGATATGTTTAATGTTTGCAGTGAAGATATACAAAATACTCGTACTTTTTTGTTCTTATAATAAAATTTTGGTTCAAATATCAATTTGCGTCAATTCATCACCGTATGTATCCGTTTGGTCGTTGGGTAACCTCAAGGATTTCTAAGATTGAAAATTTCCTAGCTTAATCTGGAGTGAAAAAATTGAAGCAAATTAAAACAACAAGGAATCTGTGAAGAATCGTGACGTCTCTATTCGTCTCGATCGTTTTCTCGTCGTATCTATCTATCCGGTCGCTCATTCGTATGTTCATCTATGCACTTATCTGTAACTGAGTGAACGGCTCTGATTGGTCCATACGGTCCCTTTAACTGGCTATCTATCTATCGGGCAGACGTGTCGAATTAAAAAAATACAAAAAATGAAAAAATAAATGTGTGATTATTGAGAACAAGTGATAATATTGTTTTTAAGTAGATGTGTTCTGATGCTGTTTTTCCGCTGTAGTCTGTAGTCCGCCTTTAAGTTGTTTTTTAAGATTTTATTATAAACAAGTACAGTTCGGTGGATCTGTTCGTATGTGTTTATGTGTATTTTTTGTTGTTATATTGTCTCTTATCGTAAATAATTTTATGTATTGATTTAGTATTTGTACTCGTTATTACTTTACTTCGAAGCGATAACATCTTATAGGAATATGACTGACCTCTTTCTCGTTGCTGTACGACGCTGAGCTGATGATCTACGGCGTCAATCACGTTGTGATCTCCTCTAACTAGAATACAAAATCTAAAGTGTGTAACATCAACGTACATCCACACGTTTTTCTATCAAATTTAGAAACAAAAAACAAGTGCCTGGTATCATCGTTGCCAAGTGATTGCCTTGGAATTAAGTCGGAGGGTTAGGATAACTGTATTCCAGTAGAATTTAGGACCTTTTCGACGGAATATTGAAGTATGCCCAATAATTAGTGCTTGTTATTATTGGGCATTTTTATTTTGTATATCATTATTTAAAAAGAAATTTTAAAAAATATTTTTGATTTTATTCTGCGCTCGAAGATTTCTTCACTCTTCCTACTGTTTAAATATATTAAAAAAGTGTTCAGCTATGATCTTGATCTGAATCGGACAAAATATACTGACCAAAAAAAAAAATCCGTGAAACACGTGCCATTTTACAATACGTGTTCCTAATATTTTTTTTAGCTGAATCATATTCATTCATTCATAAGTCTCACGAGGGAAGACATTAAATGTAAAATAGAATCAGTAAAGAAAGCATTTAAGTCGGACGAGGCCGACTTTATGATATCCTTCACCACTTGCATCGTTAGTAGAGCCTCACATATCAAATAAACGTTTTGCATGGGGAATTTGTGAGAATTAAATCATACCAAATATGATTGTAGTTATAATTAAAGTCTAAAGGAACTAATATATATAAAAGGAATATTCTTCTCTTAATCGTTTTCTACTTAATTTGTCTGTACATTTGTGCCTTTTAGTTCGGGCTTGTATTGTAGATATTGTATTGTAGATATATATGGGAGTTATATCCAAATTTGAACCAATCTCGATAAAATTTCGAAAAGACATTTCTGAGCAGTATTTGATACATTTCCCTGAATATCATTACTACTATATGAGAGTTGTAGTTACATCTGAACTGATTTTCACCAAATTTGACATACTTTTTTCTAGATTCAATTTGGTCGTAGGTGCCACATGGCCGTTAGATTCTGTACATTTATAATGTATAAGACATTCAAATTAAATTTGGTTCCAATTCCAAAGGAAATCAAAAAAATAATGTAAATTTATTCAAATAACATATCCTAATCACAAATTATGTTCGAAAAAAGAATATGATTATATTGTAGAATTAATAAAAATACGTTGAAAAATACTTTTAAAAATCATAGACTGCAGTACCCATTAGGAACTTCAAGTACGAAATTTGAGACATTTGCGCTGAATAATGTCGTTTAAATCATCAAAATACCGAATATTTTTTATAATATTACTAAACGTCGCACACCAACATCTAAATACAGTATCTTTATGTTTTCTCATTCAACAAGAAATCCTCAAATAATTATACTAAGGATTTATAGAGATGTTTATGCGAGATCGTTCTTAGTTAGAATTGCACGGAATTGGAATCTATTACCCTATGAACTGAGGATATTTTCCCACTCCAATTTTTTTTAGTAAGAAAATTTTGATTCTTTTTACTTCTTTTGTAGTTTTCTTTTTTAAATAGCCATGTTTCTGCTTTTCTGACTTTTGGTGAAATGATCTTCATAATGGTTGCATTGCATTACAACTATTTGAGTTATTGTTTGCTTGGACGCTATATTTTTCTTGTTTTATTATATTATTATGGCTGGGGAGCCAATGAAGAGAAATTATTTTATAGTTTTCATTTTTTCCTATTATAAGTATTAAATACTCAGGTTTTGCTAGCAATGATTTTATGGTCTTAGAGGCCCTGTATTACACAAATGAGTTTGAAGAAATAAATAAATATAAAGAGGTACCGTTATATGGGGGCTATACCAAAAGTCCTGCAGAACAAACACACATCTGAGTAAAATTTTATCAACCTACATCAATTTGTTCGGAAGCTAGAACGATTTCCACAAAGAGACAGACGGACGGTCTTTGTTAAATCGAAATAGAATTTTATGCTGATCAAAAATATATATTCTTTGTGGGGTCTAAAATGTTTATTTCGGCGTTACAAACGGAATGACAAACTAAATATACCCTCCATACTATGGTGGAGGGTATAAAAATAAACCATGACATTTTACTTTTTTATCTATTACTTTTTACAATTACTATAAGACTATATTCCTTATTACAGTTATTCTCAAAGATGTCTCCTACACAATCATGTGCGAACTTTTGGAATTTATGTACCAAGGCGTTGTCAATGTCAAACACACGGAACTTCAAGCATTCATGAAAATTGGCCAATTATTACAAATAAAAGGCTTAGCTACCAACAACTCGTCTCCACCGGCTGGTCCGTCGTTATCGGAAAAATCAAACTCAAATCACAATACTACAGAGGAAAAGGAACCATCACAGGTTTCCAGATCAACGCCGAAATCTGCTGCCTCGCCCAATCACAACGACTCGACTACCAGTAACACAGAAAAACCATCACAAACAACACCAGCACCAACAACAAGCTCAAATACCCCACAAAGAGTGCAGTCGCCTGATATTTCTATGTCCTCCCCTGCCTCGCCTTCGCTAAATATATCCAGTGTCACTCAGAAACAAGTCGAAAATAATTTACATCACAATTTCCATTTAACCACTGCTGGCAATTCAGGACTCAAACGTCATTTATCCGACTACAATTCGGACTCATTATCTATATATTCCAGGAACAAGAATCGTCGGACAACAATGCCGACGGATCAGAGCAGCGATAACAATGAAGGATCCGATGTTGGTGGTGGCAGCAGCATGGATCAAATGAATGCCGAAGATTTTTTTATGCCTCATATGTCAATGGTGGAGGGCCGTTACGATTTGAACAGTGTGAAAAGAGACAGTTCCGAACATCACCTCAATGCAAATAGTCCCAGTGCCGCGGCAGCCGCTGCGGCCGCAGCATCATTGCGCAACTCATTTAACCCCGCAGCATTTGGGCTGGACTATTCATTCTATAAGAACAGCAATAGCGGATCGGCCTCGACAATTGCCCAAGAATTCCCCAATGAATTGAATATATCCAGTGGTGATTACAGTAAAGGATTTGCCAATCACATGGATATACCGCCAAGTAAGTTGATGAAGAAGATTTCTTATTTCACTTCTGTATGTGTTTTGGTTTTCATTTTTTACATTAGTTTTGTTGTGTTTTGTTGTAGTGTAATTCCGTCTTTGGTAATGGTGTCGGGGTTGAAAATAATTTGGGCTACATAATTTGGGACTTTCACTAACACATTTCGCATCATAAAATATCCATCGTTGCATTTATACGTTACTAACATTCTAAATTAACATTGCATTAGGCAACGTGTTTAACTAGATCTCTGCCATTCCACACAGAAAATAACAAAACATAATGATATGGCGTATACTATTGCTAAACCTATGCATATGATAAAGTCTATATGTCGAATTTTTATAGATTTAGATATAAAATAGTTTGATAAAGGTTTTTATGACTTGAGTGTAGGTAGTACTCACTCATTGGTGGTAACAGCATCGAAATAATTTCTTAGAATTCAAATTTGTAATAAAAATATATAAGAATTATTTTTAATTCATTTTAGTTTGTACTTACTCCAGTACCTGTAAGAATCTACTAGTTTTACAATTTTCTTCGATATCGTAAAGGGAAAACTGGTTATCATAAAAAATTTTACATTCTAAAGTTCTGGAACAGACCAATTGTTAGCGTTATGCTAAAAACACGTTCTGTTTTTAAATTTTTATTTTTCAAAAATATCTTTATTTTTAATTTTCAGTAAAAGCTTGAATGTGTAGATTATATGAAGTTATAGTAAAAAATGTGACCACTGACTGTAATTTGGTGTCACACTTGATTCGTTACAGAAGAATTCGACATTATACATTATTTATATTCACCCAACCACAAGTGCATAAATATGTACATATCCATATTCAAACCTGTACAGCAATTACTGCACTTTCCAATTGCACAAAATGGCTGCACACAATTTGTATATATACATTTGTAATGAACATAGAATTAGTTGCTTTATTCTGGACACTTGTTCACAGTTTTTATTTTAATTTTGTAAATAACAACAATAAAAACTTCAATAATGTTTAACTTGAAAAAAAAAAAAAAACAAAAAAATATTTTAAATAAAACATCTCCAAACTCTCGTTTCGCTCCTTTACCCGTTCACACACAGATTGTCCCAATGTGGTGATGTTAAGTTCAACATCTTTGCTTCACGGAAATTGTGTTTTTAATCGCAATAACACCGTGGCCACACAACAGGGCATGAAAACCTATTGGTTATGCAAATCATATCGAATTAGTATGTGCCGAGCCCGTTGTATTACACATCAAGGAAAAATTATATCCGCCACAGGAGTCCATAATCATACTCCACATATGAGAGGAAATAACGCCGGTGGTGCAGGTGGTCCCCCCATGAACGATGTCAACATGGGCCCTACTAATAGTAATAACATGAGTGGTGGTAGTGGACCTAGCGGGAGATTCGCCCAAAATATACCAGGACCAAGTGCAAATATATTTCCAACCAATTACCATGGATCACATCATGGTCATCCTATGTCACCGTCAACGCCACCGCCTATGCAGCATACAACATTCACCGCAAATGAAGCCAATGCAATAGCTCCCACTAGTTCCCACCATTTTGTACAAATGACACCAAACCTGGGACAGCATCAGCTATCAAGTTTACATCCACCGGCACCGCACCCACAATCATCCAATAATAATAGTACAACGATAATGCATCCCCAGCCACACGGTAGCTACGACATTACCTCACCATCTTCGGGAGAACACAGTCGAAATGCAAATCCACAAGTTTACGATACTAGTAGTAAATCTCAGAAAGGTTTTCTAAATGATGATCACATATCTGTACAAAATGCTGCAGAGCTTTCGCCTTCACATCATATGAAGGAAGAAGGTGATCGTCAGCAAAACGATAAATCATCAACAGATCATCACCACCCACAGCAGCAACAGCAGCAACCACAACCCCATCATAAGCAGCAACATGAGCCAGTGCAAGTAATTGACTCCATAACGATATCACCAGGCGGAAATGGTCACAACTTTAAAATGGAGCCCTTATAAATAACCATCACAGACGAAATCATTCAACAGATGCAACCAATGCATAGCGAACTGCAAATAGTTTATACATAAATATTACTTAGTTATGGCCCACAGAATAGCTTATTTCAAATTATATCTTGTTGGCATCGTCTATAGAATATATGTATTATCTAAATAATTGAATGTGTATTCAGTTCTAATATACATATGTATGTATTAATTTTAAAGAAATATTTCTGTTTACATTTTATTCCTTAAATAATATTAATAAATATAATTGCAATTTTGTAGGACACAAACCAATATAGAAAAGGAATCTATAATTTAGTAAGTTGTAAATCATTTGGATTTTCTTTTGGTATATTCTAGAAGTTTTCAAACTCTTCCTTTGGCGAATACCATACGCTTTATAACAACGATGAGAATTATTTTTAATTTTAAACTTTTTTTAAACAATATTATGCATGGAACTATTTAACTTGGGGGCGATATTAACCACGATCCTTAAAAATGTGAGGTATATGAATATTAATTGAGAAATTTATTAAACAGAACGGACTTACAATACACTTTTCGTTGTAAATATTCTCATCTATTATATTACAAACCTTGGCCAGTTATTGGTTAATGTTTTACTTAATGCGATTTGAATATTGAGAGATTAAACGACAATTGATTTAAAGCCATGTTTAGTGTAAGGGTTTCACATTAAATCTTTTAGGATAAAGACAAAAAACAACATTCAACGGATATCTTATTCAAAATAACCTCCTATCCTCATGTAACATCTGTCTAATAAGCTAATGCATTGTCGTTAACAGTTTTAGTCCACCACCCTCATAATTTATGACTAGGAAAGATTTTGTTCCCAGTAACCAACTGGTGAATTTTATATCACTTAGCTATATATCCCTCACACAAAACGCTTTAACACTTCGAAAAAATGTCTCCCTTTTTATCAATCATCACCACGAAGTTTTGTCTGAAGATCGGTTTTTGACCACTAAGCGCCTATACTTTTGACCCGATTTCCTAGTATTACTAACAAAATATATATGACTGTTGGGCCTATATGACATTTATATTAGCCTAAATTGTTAATTTAAAAAATTGTTTTGCAAGATCCAAATTTGAATTCAATTAGGGCTGATACTTTCCGGAATATTATGATATATTAAAATGGTTATAAACTCTAAATGTTCCAGTATTATTTTGAATTCCAAAAAAAAAAAAAAAAACTAGAGAACGAAGATTTCCTGGAGAAGTGTAAGGAGAAGAATAATATGCATGTATGCGATGCTCTTGATGATAAACGGTAGAGTGCTCCAAAGATACTGATTGTTTTGTACATCGATTTATGTCAAAACGAGCCGAATAGATTATTAATCGCATACCTGTTTATTTTAATTTAAATTCATATCTTTCTGAACATAAATGCAAAAGATCTAATAAATCTATATTCTGTGTCACAAAGAGATTTCTAATGGAATATATAAGATTGGTGGGTAAGTATACACAAAATTATAATTATTTTATTACATAAACAAATTGAAAAAAATACATTGGGACATTATTGATATTGCATTAATTACTTAAATTTTAACATTGTGGTGTTTTCATATGGGATCATTTTTAATGCATGATTGTTCTACAAAATCTGAAACATTCTATCATAAGAACAAATTATCATCATCATCTTAAAGGGTATTGCACATCATGCTTCATACGTTTCATTCAGCTTACTCTGGTAAACATTCAAAACATTCTTAAACAAATGCTCAAATTCACAATATTGATAAAACAACAACTTCAACTTTATATTTAGTTGGTCCCGGTGAGCATTGGTTCCAGGGCAAATTAGAATTTATGCTAAGTCAACGCGGCAAACCTCTACTCGTCCACGATGGCCACACATTCGGCATCCAATATGTGCGCAAAGACAAGAAGTACTGGCAATGCAATTTGTCGCGGAAATTCAATTGCAAGGCACGTGTCACTACAACCGACACCGGTGAAATAATTGTAACCAACAATGAACACTGTCACACAGAGATTCGCCAACATCTACGTAAAGACTATCAGCGCAACAAGGTCATGATGAATGCTCTCATTAATTTAAGTACAAATCGTTTGGCGGTGGAAAATCTTAGACGACACAATGTGAATAGCATTGCCAGTAATCTTAGTAACTTGGTGGCTGCTAGTGCAGGTTCACCCCTAGCACTCCAATCACACATGGACGCTGCGAATGTCATGGCAGGAACACTCTTAGATTTGGGCAAGAGATCGATATCTTTAGACAATGAGGACCATATGAAAATGAACCACCATCATCAGCAACAACAGCAGCAGCATCAAGATCAGCAGTTAACCCAAGTCAATCAAGAAAACAGAGCTATGCATAATTTGGAAGAAGGGTCATCGTTACATGACGAACAACCACTCGATTGTGGTATACGATCATCAGATCGTGAACGTTTTGAAAGGGAGGTCAGGAGTTATAAGCAAGATCCGTCATCAGAAGCTTATAATAGCACTCAAACGCATCATTCAACGACACCAAACAGTGGCAGCAACAACAACAACAGTCATGAGAATTCTGAATGGGCATGTAAGAATGAAGCAGAAATCCAATAGAGATTCGGCAAAGGAATACAGAATTGTTTTGTAGCATCGCAAGATGAATTATAGATAATAGATAATTACATATATTTGTTCTATTTACTAAACTGTTTTCCAGGTTTTGATATAGAAAATCATTAAAAAAAATGAAGGGGGCTCCTTAACATTTCAAATTAATTGTTATTGGAGATCCAAACGTTGAAGCAGCAATTTTTTATTTTTAAAATAGGCCAATAAATAAAATGTTAAATTGTAATAACACTTAAAAGAATATTTATCCATAGATCTTGTTCGATTTAGCTTTAAGTATTCTTTACTACATTCAAATACTCCACATTCGTTACAAATATGTTTAATGTAATTCTATGTCCAAAGAAACTTCCAAAGAATTTTATTAATTATAAATAAGTATACAAAACAAGTTAATATATCTAGCTAGGAAGAATATTATAGATTTTTTTATCGTTTAGTTTATTAGTTTTCGTTATATGTTATTATTTAGTGCAAATTTAAGAATTTTTTTATTGACTATAGATTTTTAATGTTAATTAAAAGACAATTTATTAAATAAATTTTTAATTTTTTATTTTGGGGTAATTTATGTGTGTGTACAGGTTTTCTTATTTTTTTCCATGACAGTATGGTCGGTTGGTGAGTACAAAATTCTTAACTTTAAATATTAATAACTCGACTTAGTTTCTGTATGCGATTCAACAAGAGATCACCCTGCTTTATGGTGGCCTGATATTGCCAGTTTTTGCTATCTGGGCGATTTGTTTCAACAATGCCTCCCACACGATCTACTTTGGCATGTAGCCGTCCGGCAGCTATGAATCGTGAAAGCTCTTGATCGATATAGTCCACACTTACTCCAAATGCTTCCGCCATGTATTGAAGAGTCAAGGAGCGATACGACTCCAGCAGTTGCGTGTAGGCTAAAATGCGCATTTCACGCACATAGAAACGATAATGGGGATGTGCAAGGTAATCTTTGCGGAGTACTACTTCCACTTCGGACAAATGCTTGAAGAAATCGGCATAATGACAGTTGTACAATGAAAATAGGTAGTTCTTCACATCAGGCAGACCGTGAAGGACCTCTTGAATTTCAGCACCCTTAATAACTTTATCACGCAATTCGTTTCGTGGTAAAGCTATCATAGCCACATACACAGTGTAACGTACAAAAGTGGGATAATCCATTAGTTCGTAGGAAGTAAAGGTGCTTACGGTATCCAAAAAGAATGTGGCAGCAGCTTTGAAATCTCTTACAGCGACAGAATATATGCCTTGATAAACCTTTAGACGATTGCGCCTATCCCAGTCGCCACCTTCCTCGATTAAATATTTAGCCTTCTCAATATTTCTGGTTATTAGGTCGTGATCCAAATAGAATAGACCTAAGCGAATCAAATGGAACACAATGTCCAAGCGATGGCCCAACGACACGGTCTTTTCATAGGTTTTGCGGAAAGCATACTCTGCTGCAGCTTTGTCTCCAATGCGACACAGGTATTCAGACTTCTTCAAATTGGCTTCACGAACCTCCATTTCACCGAGATTCTTCTCGGCGTCTTCGATGGCCTCGTCAAGCTTCTCCAAATCTTTCGTATTCTGCTCCTTCATTTTGTCCAACAAACCCTTGTCGACCGTCCAACCCAGTTCAGTACAAAGGTGTTCGTAGTATGGTGCCATGTTATCGGCTTTTACGGCTTCCAGTAATTTGTTTTTGAGAGCCGCATCTTGTTTATGTTCCGACAAGGTTAGCAGGAATTTATATTGTGCCAATTCCAAATTTGGATTCTTTTCCAAACCCTGCTCTTCCAAGTTTTCTGCTGGCATGTTGAAATTTGTTTATATTTTTTAGGAAATCCTTCCAAGAATGTCTTTTACTCAGCACTTGTGTAGTATAACGAATCGGTTGAAATCGCAAATCATCAGCCAAGAAGAAGAAGAGCACAAACACAAAGCAACAACAATGCAAAGGCAAATGGTTGCTAATGCGGATCACATGTCGTTATAACCCAACAAGAACAAAGAATTGTCGTACAACCGTTGTTAGAAATTGTGAAAATAAAAAAATCATTTTTTTATAATTATAGCAGCTTGTTAATATAACGTTAGTATATTTGTTTCGCTTTCTCGCTATAAAGTATAACTGCTACGAGTAACTAACTAATATATATGTATGTTTTTGTTCCTCTCATTTCTATCAATTTTACGTACAACCATTCTCAATATTTATTGAGAAGGAAAATCGGCACTTAACCATTAATCGATAGCACTGTTGTAGTCTCACCTCTAGCCATACAGTCAGCACAGAAAATCGAACCAGCGATTTAAAGTTGAAAGTCGACTTACGTGCACCTACATGAAAAAAGGGGAGTGAAAAAGAAATAGAGAATTTCTTTGACGAAATCAGTGAAATCAAATTAAGAATAATTTGCTGTGCTGTAAAAGCCTCGGTTTGCATAATTCATCGGAGGAGGAGAATCGGAACATTTCTTCTATTCTAGATCCGAACAATTTCTCAAAATGATCGGTGGTTTGTTTGTATACAACCACAAAGGTGAAGTGCTCATCAGCCGTGTCTATCGCGATGACATTGGACGTAATGCTGTGGATGCCTTTCGCGTCAATGTAATCCATGCTCGCCAGCAAGTCCGTTCTCCGGTCACCAATATAGCTCGCACCAGTTTTTTCCACATAAAGGTTAGTGAGCTGGCCTAATTATAATAGGTCAGCACTCCACGTCCTAGTTCAATTGACTGGAGGCGTTTGTAGTGATTAAAGGAATTTCTAATCGTTTTTTTTTTCTCTTGTAATTTGATTGTATGCAGCGTGCTAATATTTGGTTGGCTGCTGTGACCAAACAAAATGTCAACGCCGCCATGGTCTTTGAGTTCTTGCTGAAGATCATTGAGGTCATGCAGTCGTACTTTGGCAAAATATCCGAAGAAAACATTAAAAACAACTTTGTCCTAATTTACGAGTTGCTGGATGAAATACTCGATTTTGGCTATCCCCAAAATACCGATTCGGGTACATTGAAAACGTTCATTACCCAGCAGGGCATTAAGTCGGCAACGAAAGAGGAGCAAATGCAAATAACATCTCAAGTAAGTGTTATTGCCTTGTATTCTTGATAACATAAATATGTGTAAGTTATTCTTGGTAAATTATTGTTGCTGATAATGCGGGCGGTGATTCCACTGGTTGCAATACGATTTTTGACATTGGGTAGATGTTTGAAGAATTTATAAAAATGTGCACGAGTAGATTTTAGTCGACTTCAAAGAGAAACGCTAAAGTTGAATTGTGAACATTTTTAAATAATATTGATGCTCGTATAATTTCTGAGCTCTGTACAACACATGACTCATACTTTAAACATTGAATTCATTCAAACTTTGCCGAAATAATTCAATAAATGATGTATTCTTAGATTTATTTAATAAAAACTATGGTAATTTTATTAAACTATTCAAGAATTAAAAGTTTCATCCTTGCTAGAATTAAGAACATAACTTGGTGCAACAATATTTTTATGTCAACATATTATTGTCAATTAGGTATATGCATTCATAAATCCATTAAAAAATCACAAATCTGTTTTCAATTATTTTAAATTTGACTAGATAAATCACAGAAAATATAGAGCTATATATTATTGTTTGAATGGAGCTTTCATGAAATAATTTTACCTTTGTTTGATTTTAAACATTTGGTATATTTGTTCTCTTATGATGTCCTGTTGTTGGAGCAGCATTTTCAGTGTTTTTGTCGAACCGCTATTTTTATTAGTTATTGTTTCAAAGACTAGCGAAAAGTGATGCTTAAAATAAGATTTTTTTTTAAACCGAGACTATATATCCTGAAATTAAGCACTTAAGAACACAATTTGATAGGCACATGTTTGTATTCCAATTAGTTCAACGCGATCTATCTTCAGTCATTTAAAATTTTTTGACTCCTGCATTTTGATTTGTCGAAATAAAACTATAAAAACTTGCCCTTTTTGTCCTACAAATATTAGCCATTTTGCCTTTTATAGAAAAATAAAACATTGTAATCCTTCCATAACTAATCATCAAAAGCAATCAAGTCACGAACTAATACACATTAACAAAATCTCACCAAAAGATTTTATAATGGTTTAAAAACGTCAAATATTAGCGAATAGATATGTAAATGTTCCTCAGTTAAAGTTTGTGAAAAGTCCGTTGGCGTTTTCGTGTCAGTATCATGGCTTAAGGACTGTTTATATGTTTGAATACTTTTGATCTTTTTAAAGCCCTTGACTAGGTTCAAGGTATACATACATACATTGTCAGTAAAAAGTCATTGAATTAAGGCTATTTGTTAAAATTAATGTCTATATTATATCATCTTCTGATCCAACTATTTGTTTAATGCAATCTAATGTCTATCATATAGATTTAAAATACCTATTGTCGCATATTTAACATTTTTCCAAATACTATTCAACTTTTAAGGTTACCGGTCAAATTGGTTGGAGACGAGAAGGTATCAAATACCGACGCAATGAATTGTTTTTGGATGTTTTGGAATATGTTAATTTGCTAATGAGCCCCCAGGGGCAGGTGCTTTCAGCCCATGTTGCTGGCCGAGTTGTTATGAAATCATATTTGTCTGGTAAGTATAATTTTGGAAGCAGCAAGGAGTTCGCAGTAAATTGTTTTAATTGCTCTGCACGCCAACTAAAAATACAATAGCCAAAACTAATAACCCAATTGATTCTTTAAAATAATCAAACCAAGACAATTTCAAAATTACAGCTAACAAAAACATACACAAACGATGGCTTGGTGTCGAAACGCTTTCACGAATACCGATTTAATTTAACAGCAATGTATTCCTCAAAGCGATTCGGCAGCATAGATCCCATTGAAGCAGTAGAACGGCAGCAGCAATAATTTTCGATCTTTAAATTCCATTTTTAGGTATGCCTGAATGCAAATTCGGTATTAATGACAAAATTGTTATGGAATCTAGAGGTCGTGGATTATCTGGTAATTCTGAGGCCGATACTTCTCGCTCAGGCAAACCGGTGGTGGTTATTGACGATTGTCAGTTCCACCAGTGCGTTAAGCTCAGTAAATTTGAAACAGAACATTCGATAAGTTTTATACCGCCGGACGGTGAATTCGAATTGATGCGTTATCGTACAACCAAAGATATTTCGCTGCCATTCCGTGTTATACCTCTTGTGCGTGAAGTTGGACGCACCAAAATGGAAGTGAAGGTGGTATTGAAATCAAATTTCAAGCCATCCTTGTTGGGTCAAAAGATCGAAGTTAAAATACCCACGCCCCTTAACACCTCGGGTGTCCAATTGATTTGCTTAAAGGGTAAAGCCAAATACAAGGCCTCCGAAAATGCCATTGTGTGGAAGATAAAACGCATGGCAGGCATGAAGGAAACCCAATTGTCAGCCGAAATAGAACTCCTCGAAACAGACACGAAAAAGAAGTGGACACGTCCACCCATTTCCATGAACTTCGAAGTACCTTTTGCACCATCTGGTTTTAAAGTGCGCTATTTGAAAGTATTCGAACCAAAACTAAACTATTCCGATCACGATGTTGTGAAATGGGTGCGTTATATCGGTCGCAGTGGATTGTACGAAACACGCTGTTAAACGCCTAGTGTTTTTGCAAAAGAAACAAAAAACTTGATTAGGAATGGCCTCAAAGATCACTCAATTTTTCTTTTTTCAAACAAAAAAATATCGATGGTAATAAATGAGAAAAGGAAAACACTTTACATGAACCCTTATTGTATTTGTATTCCTTCGTGTTGATGCATCGTGCAGGTATTTAATCAATTTGAAAAATTGAATCATGAATAAATATTTGAAAAGTTAAGATTACAAATATATTATTATAATAATTCCAATAAAAATATATACAATATATTCTTTAATCTACTATACACATGTATTCCTACAAACACAAGAAATTTATTTAAAAACAACATACCCTGTATTCATTTAAATGCTTTATGTAATTGTATTAATTTTATATAATCCTTATATAATGTATAGCGTTATCAATGATATACACTTACTTTATTTTTTAATATTTTGTGTATTTTTCTCCTTCTTTTTGAAAAAGTTTACAAACACTTTTGAAGACAAATAATCTCCATTGAAAACAGTTATTGTTAGTTTTAGTCAAATATAAGTTATATTGGTTCTCGGAATATACTCTCAACGTTATAATAATGCAAGTGTTCATATACGATTAAATAGCCATAATTCCAACTGAAGTTAATGAACAATACCATTATAAAAATAAACTTATCATGAAAATGTAAAATGCATGAACCCGAAAAATATATTCCAAAATATTATGTTAAAAAAAATAAACAAGATTAACCAATAAAATATTCTCAAATCCATGACGTGGCATCGATTTAATTTGATATTATTTGTACTACTACACGCCGCCGCAACAGCTTACGATGGGTGGAGATTGTAAAAATTGCCCAACAATTTAAATCTACAATGAAATGTTATAAGTTGCAATTGACATGAGCATTTGTATAATGCACCCAACCAAAATATGAAGCTAGAACGTGTAAATCGTTAATTAGATAAAAATATACAAAGACAAAATAAATATTATAAATAAAGATCACAGTAAACACAGTAGTTATCGAATTTGATTCCATTCCCTTGTCTTCTTCGCTATGATTTGCCAAGGTTAGTTAAAAAGAACTATTTGTAAGTTTAAAATCTACTCGCAAATATTATTTAGTATTGAATTACTGATCGAGAACTTTTATACGAAATGCGTTACTACAGCATCGGTGAAGTTGGATCTAGCTATAACCGTCCATTGGTATGGTTGGCTAGATGGAGATAATGAAGGTTCCACGCGTTTTGGCTCATATTTTCTAAGACTTAAGTTCTGTTCCAGGTCAGCCGTGGTTATTTTAGCTTGATATGAACACCAAACCAGGGCTATCAGTGATGTATTATGATATATTTGTTATTTTTATAAAGATTAAAGATCTGATTGTATGGACATATTATACAGGGTGAGATGAAAAAAAACGGCAATCAACTTAGACTGCTGTCATTTCGAAGCCACTCGTCCGACAGCTGTTAAAATTATTCCAGGACAGCTCATTATATTTTTACAGGTGTACAAAAGCATTTTGATAAGAATTTTCCAGAAAAAATGTTATTCGTGATGGAATTTAAACGTGATAGTGTGATTTCTTTATATTTGGCTGGAAAACAACAAGTGACCATCGTTAGATCACCACAGCATTTAAATCGTTTGTGTCTCGTAACATCGCTCGTTACAGTGATAGTAGCATGCGTAGCCCGGCGTCAAGGAAGTGGACGGAAGAAAATTGCAACATCAGCAGAAGCGACTAGATGAAAACCCGCGTCGCAGTGGCCGAAAAATGGTTCGTAAGCTGACCATATCACAATATTCCATTCGGCAAATATTAAAAAAAGGCTCGGGATAAAACTATTGAAATTCCAAAAGTGCAAGTGCAAAAAAAAAAAAAAAAAAACTCAAAAAAGCTAAAGAAAGTGGTGAACTGCCGAATTTGTTTTTGTCGGATGAGAAATCATTCGTTGTCCAGCAGTTTGTAAACAAACAAAATGATCGTGTTTACTTGCCAAAGAGGTCAACTGGAAATGAGCACCTTCGGTTGGCCACCAAAACAGCCGAATATTATCGCGAAGGGAACTCAGCACCATGGCACTCAGCACGCGCCAAACAAAATTGGTTACAAAATGAGGGTACCAATCCGTTGGACTATTGTGTAGCCGGGAATGAGTCAAAATACCGCAGAGCAACATTCGGGCAGCGTGTGACGGTTTCATAGGCCGTTTGATGGCCATAATTCGTGTCAAAAGTGACCAATTCGAACAAATCTAAACTTATTCTAAAATTTGATGCTATTTCCGACATTTTTTGCTTTCATTCAATAAAATTAAAAAAATGTAAAAATTATGGCGCTTGACTTTTTATCTCACCCTGTACCCACGAATAATATAAAATAGCTTGAAATTTTTAAAAATATTCCTACTTTTTTCTTTTTATAACCTCCACCTTGAAAAGGAGAGTATATTAACTATGTCATTCTAAGTATTAAGGTATATATATATATATATTAATAATCAGCATAAAATTCTAAGTCAATTCAACGATGTCTGTCTGTCTGTTGGAATCACAATACATCCCACATTATTTGACGTACAGCTTCAAAATTAAGCACAACAATTTGCATTGTATTTAGGATGGTTGACATTGAAAATGACGGTACCCACTGATATTCGGTATTTTAATGATTTTTGGCACAATTTTCCCACGGATTTGTCTAAAAATTGGTAGTTGTTGGTAATAATGGGCTCTAGCTCCGGTGGCGGAATATTTTTCTATATGTCTACGTTTTCGTATAGCCCCCATATAACGTTACCCACCGATTTTCGGTCTTTGGATGATTTTTACACACATTTTTCCACGGATTTGTCTAAAAATTGGTACATGTAGGTCATAATGGGATCTAACTCCTGTGAAGTTTGTAATTCCCATTTACCCACGTATTTCTTTTTCCAAATTTAGCATTAAGCTTGGTTCCAAAATTTTCATTTTTTATTGGAGGCTCTAATTTACTGCAATTCAATGATTCCAAGTTTGTTATGGCAAGGTAGCTACTGATTAAAATACAAGTCAGTAGAATTAGTTGCTTCTTGATAAGACACGTTGAATAAAAACAGATTTTATAATTGATATCAGCGGCCGGTCAATTAGAATGAGTGTCCAGTTAAGTTTTTTTTATTCAAATAACTACAAGTAAACAAATCACTCATTTTTTCTGTACTGGAAGTCTGTTATCTGTTTTGAGTTAGGTTGATTTAACTGATTTCCAACAACTACCGATGACAACTTTTACCGGCGACCGATCGACTCATTTCGATATAAAAGGCACAACACTCTAGGAGCCATTTGTCCAAAAAAAAAAAACAATAGATTTATATTTCAAAATGGATGCCGGTGGAATTATACCCGATATTATTGATACTAAACCTGGTACTGTTGCCAAGGTTGTCTATCCGGGCGATGTTAAAGTTGAATTGGGAAAAGAACTGACCCCAACTCAAGTAAAGGACACACCGGAAGTCACCTGGGAAGCAGATGATAATAGTTTGTACACATTGCTGATGGTTGACCCGGATGCACCATCTCGTCAGGAGCCTTCGTATCGCGAAGCCTTGCATTGGCTAGTCATCAATATTCCCGGTAATAAGGTTTCAAAAGGACAAGTTGTTGCGGAATACATTGGATCTGGGCCACCTGAGGGCACCGGTCTACATCGTTATGTTTTCTTGGTATTTAAGCAAGAAGAAAACATTTCCACCGACAAATTCATAACAAGAACGTAGGTCCATGAAGTTTACTCATGATTCGAAATGTATATGTTTCACGAATTATTTTTTATTGCAGAAGCCTAGAAGGTCGCCTGAATGTAAAAACCCGAGATTACATTGCCAAGTATAAGTTGGGGGATCCGATTGCTGGTAACTATTATGAGGCCAAATACGATGATTTTGTTCCATCCTTAATGTCTCAATTCAAATCGAATGACCACGTATGAATTGTAAAATAACATCCATTTTACAATAATTGTATCAGTGTTTTTAAGATGTTAACGTGAAAACTATTTGAACAGCCGGTGTAATTGTACTTTTCTAAACTTGCAGAATTTGGTTATTTCAGAGTTGTTGATACTGTTACTATAATAAAATATTAATCATTTTTATATTACTGGTGTAATATTATTTTTTATCAGTTTTTTTTTTGTTTTAATCAACGATTATTCATTTAAATAACTTGTGGTTAACTTTTGGGTATTTTGTCAACATTTAATAGCACGAAAAATAATGAAGATCCACATACTCACCTGCTTTAGAGTACCTCAGCTTCGCAACGAGCGAATCAAAATGAAAAAGTTTAGTGAGACCTAAAATATTGTATAATTGTTTTTTTTTTGTTATACCCTCAACCATATGGCTAGAGAGGATATATATCAAAACGTGCCTCATCGAAATAACGTTTTAGACCATAGGTCTCTTTGGACCAAATCCATTTCAGGACATTTAGAGGCGACGTACGTCCGTCCGTCTGTCTGGCTGGTGTGCACGATAACTCTCGAAGGGAGTATCCAAACTTGGTACATCGTAATATTATTGTCAAACTTAGATCGAGTTCAGAGATGGGCAATATCGGTTCACTCCTTCCTGTACCTCCCCCATAAATTGTCAACATTTTCAAAGAAAATGATTTACTGCACACAAAGAGAAAGGATAATCCGATTTTGCACCAACTTTGCAAATCCTAATATTTGCATCAGTGTTAGTCCAAGTGCGAAAATGGACAATATCGGTCCACTCCATCCAGTACCTGCCCCACAAAAGGTCAAAATTTCGAAAAATTGTAACTCTTATAAAATGTTATGTAAGTGTCCGATTGTCTTCAAATCAAATATTTTTATTATCACAAGGTCTGGTGTGAAGATGAAATATATCGGTTCACTTCTTCTGGGTCCTCCCCACAAAGGGCCAAAATTTTGAATATTCATAAAGCTCATAAAACACGAAATATCCAACCGATTCCATTCAGACTTGACACATCTCGATATTTCCATCAACAAAAGATCTGTCATAAAGATGGTAGAGATCGGACTATTTCTTCTGGTACCTCCGCCACAAAGGTCAAAGTTTTAAATAACAAAAATGATCATAAAACCCGAAATAAGCATCGGATTCTCTTCAAATTACACATGTCACAATATTTTCATTAAACCAAGGTCTGGTGTGAAGATATATCGGTACACTCCTTCTCGTACCTCCCTCCCCCACAAATGGTCAAAAAGGGTCATGAAGCTCATAAAACGCAAAATTAACATCCGCATCCAACATAACATAACCATCTAACTCTCTTCAAACTTCACACATTCAAATATTTTTGCTAACGCAGGATCTGTTGTAAACATGATATATATCTGCGAACCCCTTCTGGTATTTCAACCACAAAGGGTAACAATTTCCAATATTTATATGTCATATATGTCATAGCTTCCGAAACAAGTCGGCGATTCTTTACAACTTGTTGTACCTAAATATTTCTCTTAATCAGAAATGTGATATGAATATGTGATTTATCGAAATTTTAAATAATCTTAACTCAAGTCTGGGAGTATACATCTGTCGGCAAAACCGACTGATACTGTTATAGTTGTTGGTTTTAAAAAAGTTAAGTTTGGCTGCTGGGCCAAACCGAATTATAAGCAATCCGTTAGAAAATGTGGTACAAATCCTACAAAACAAAAGGGTTAAGCAAGAAGAATAAACGATGTCTCATTTTTGTTTAGCAATCAGCTGGGAAATATATTGGAATGCTTACATTGCAAGCAATTAACTAAAGTACAATTCCTGATAAAAACTAAATGGACTAATGGGTGCGATGTTAATTTAATTGAGGTGTTAGCAATGACTGGTAATTATTTTTGGAACGCTTTCACTTTCTTCTTGGAATGGTGGTAACAAAGTTCACTTGTTTTGACTCATTTAGTTATGGGTTACCAGAATTTATATTGAAATGATAATGACTTGTGTGTGGGGAGTCAGCACATCGACGAGGGGTGCTTGCAAACTTAATTTCTGATAAGAGTAAATTGAATACCATCTGTGATTTCATAATTGATCACAGAGACCACCAACAACATTTGTTTTTTGTCATTAACGATAAAAAAGCTACAAGCCCAACAGTAGTTAAAGTAGGAGTAAATGTTTGGTGTTTTTTTTTTATTTTACACTCACTCGACTTTACTGGAAGTTTGTTATCTATCATTGAAGGTAAGGTGATCTATATAGTTCGCATGATAATGCAAAAAATTGAGTGCGTTTTGTAGAAAACTTGATAAAAAGGCTTACATTGGTCAAGAGCTCCATAGTTTTGTGTAGACAGTAGAATACGGAAAGTTATTTCTTTACAATGGATTCCGGTGGCATTATTCCCGACATTATTGATTCGAAGCCTGGTGCCGTTGCCAAGGTTACCTATCCCGGTGATGTCAAAGTTGAATTGGGCAAGGAGTTAACGCCAACACAAGTAAAGGATCAACCGGAAGTCAGTTGGGAAGCAGAAGACGGTGCTCTCTACACATTGTTGATGGTCGATCCAGATGCACCATCTCGCCAGGAACCTACATACCGTGAAATTTTGCATTGGTTGGTTATCAATATTCCCGGCAACAAAGTTGCTGATGGTCAAGTCATAGCCGAATACATTGGCTCGGGCCCACCAGAGGGTACTGGCTTGCATCGTTACGTTTTCTTGGTATTCAAACAGGAGGGCAAGATTTCCACTGACAAATTTATAGCAAAGACGTGAGTAGCTGGTTCCTTTTTTCGAGGAAAATCCCTGAGTTGTGTTTTCTTTTTCGTTTTAGAAGCCGCGAAGGTCGTGTGAGTGTTAAGACCCGAGACTACATTGCCAAATATAAGTTGGGAAATCCCATTGCCGGCAATTATTATCAGGCCCAATATGATGACTATGTACCAACATTGCAAGCACAACTAAAGTAAATAATGTCACTACAGACCATTGTATTTATTAAGTATAATCACTAGTTATGCCAATCAAGAACAATACAAATATATATCGCGATTCGTGGTTATTTGTCAAACATGAAAGAAGGTTTTTTTACTGCATAAATGGGTTGGTTGTGATAGCTATTAAACAATGGTTGAATGGCCCATACACTGTGGTTATTAAAGACAACATTTGTTAAATTTTTAAATTTCTCTCAGTTTGGATACATGAGAATCAAATAATTTATTTTTTTTGAATTTTTTTATTCCAATCATTCAATATCATGACATTGTCAAACATTTTAATATTTAACTTTCATTTGTTCAGGCTTTGTTTGAAGTTGACATATGCTATTGTCTGGCATATTGTTTATGTTTTGTTTCGAAATCCTTAATATTTCCCTTAATTTTCAGCAGCATGAATAGATTAGAAGATTCCAATACGCATAAAAGCGATTTTAAAGAAAAATAAAAAAACGATACGAGATATGTATGAGAGCCTAATTTTCTTTTAAATATTCGAAATAAATCAAATATGGCATAATGTCCAGAGGTTGCATGTAGCCTAAAATTAATGTAATGGTTTGGGTGTAGAGCGTGTTTCTATTATTTGACGATAGGCATAATTTTCTTACGACGTCCCTAACCGATATATTCAAAATGATATTTTCATGATAAAGCCAGATAAGATAAAACAATTAACAACAGGGGATGTAAATGTAATCAGCAATAGCATTGATTTGTTAGCGACAATTTTATGATGTGGCCAAATTTGTGTTTCCATAATTCTATAAAAAGCGGCATTTCTTAAAAAATCAACAGTAATAACAACTAGAAAAAAGCTACTTGGCAAGTAAAGTAGAAAAAAAAATCATAAAAAAGGAGGTGGTCCAGGAGTACGTCCCTGGAAGTAACCATGCTACAAGTTTATAAAATACAAACGTCCCTACTAAAAATAACAAATAAAAAAGCAGTAAGTTCGGTCAGGTCGAATTTTCATTACGCTCCATCATTTGGAACAAATTTGGCAATTTTCAAAAAAAAAAGTAGAATCCGTTAAAAGTTCTGTTAAAATTTTAAAAATGCCGAATAAGGAAGTGGCCGTTATATTGGGGTCTATACGAAGACGTGGACTTGCATAGGCAACTTTTATCATAGGTCATTACTCAAATACAAAATTTGACACAATTCCGATGAATAATGTCGCTAAAATCATCAAAATACGAAATATAGGGAGGTATCGATATATGGGGGCTACATATACATGCATAAAAAATGTCATGTCACATCTTTAGTACCTATTAAGAATTTCCAATTTAAAATAATTTCGGTGAATGTTGTATCTAAAAAAAATACGGAATATCGGAGGTACCTATATAGACAATACTTTTCCAGGCGGTCAAGAAGAAAACTTGACCTGTCTGCATACAAAAGACTGATCTGCGCAAAATGTTAGCTTCTTATCTTAATTCGTTTTGATTCTAGCGAGATTACAACAGCCGGACGGACAGTGCTAATCGTCTTAAAATTCTATCCTGATATATACTTTGTTATGTCGAAGACTATTATTTCGATGAGTTACAAACGGAAAGACGAACTTAATATACCCGCCATACTATGCATGGTAGACGGTTTAAAAATATACTTTCAATCATTAAGCCTTGGTTCGATTTAAAGTAAAGGGGAGCAACACCAAAAAAAGTCAATAGTTCAAAGCAAGGACTAATAGCATTTAATTCAAAATTCAATAATTTAAAAAAACGTGTTCTCGTATATTTTCGAAATGAATGTGTTTCATAAGGTATTTGTTTAAAGTCCAACTGTCTTTATCTTGCCTAGATTTCGAGGAGTTCTTGAACTTTTAATTTGTCAATATTTCTGCAGACTACCACTTTTTATGTATTTTCAGGACGTATAACCAATTCTGCTGAAAATAATTGTTTGTAGCATGTTTCGGTATGTAGAAAGTAAAGAAAGGTTAAGGTTATTGACCCTATTTTCAAAATATACAAGGCTGAGAAGAGCTGAAATTTTTAGCTCTCAACGGGAAGGATACTTGCAAAGGAAATTTCTTCATGTTTTGGTACACATCTCACATTTTAATATAAACACTTAAGATGCATGCACGATTTTTCAGACGATTTGGCTTTACAAATTGTGGTGATTGGCCAGGAAATCCCCACACCTATTTAATTTAAAGAAATTCAATGCATTTAAATTTTATTTTTGAACAATTTCACCCCTTCGTCTATTTTATTCTCTAGTGTTAACCATTAATGATTAATAGTTTAATTTTTCAGATGCGCTTTGTGATATAAACGTTGGTACAAACATACATTTGTAGATTATCAGATGTTCAGTTTGATTCTCAATTTATTTGAATATTTATTAGACATTCAAATACATTTTTAAATGAAATATATATACAGGATTTATTATTATTATTGTTGTTGGTTTAAAGGTTGTGCTTACACAAAAAAAAAAAAAAAAAAAAAAAAAAAAAAAAAAAAAAAAAAAAACAGTTTATTACAAGTCTACATTTTTTGCAGAGATTTATTATTTTATTGTACCGAAAAAAAATTTAAAAATTTCATTTAATCAGCGGCATTCATCAACAGACGATAGTCTGATATATTGAACGATTTGCTAAAATTTCGTTCAAATCTTGATTAAATAGCCATAGGCTCAGGTGTTTCATAGACACATCATTTTTTTTTCCGAGTCGAACAAGAATGCAAACATTATATAAAATCCACGTAAATTTACGCACACTAGGGTCGTCCTGCAAACGCCTTTTACATGTCGAACGTAAAGTTCAAGTAAAGGATGTCGAAATTAATATTGTCGAATGTGGACAGGGCGACAAAAGCATTTTGCTAATGCCAGGCATAATGGGGTCAATTTGGACAGATTTTGTTCCACAAATCAAAGAGTTACCTAAGCTACTACCAGGCCACACAATTATAGCTTGGGATCCACCAGGAAATGGCAAGTCGGTACCGCCTACAAGAGAATGGAGAACCGATTCTCTGCAAATTGATGCCGAATATGCTGTGGATTTAATGAAGGCGTTAAACAAACCAACCTTCTCGATTGTCGGATGGAGTGCAGGAGGTACAACAGGTCTTATTGCAGCGAACCGTTACCCTCATATGGTGGAGAAACTTGTGGTTTGGGGTTGTGGTGCTTACATGGCTCCCAGTGAGTTGAAGATGTACGACAGCATGCGAGATGTTAGCAAATGGTCAGCAAAAATGCTTCAGCCTATGGAACAAATATATGGCGTTGGAACATTCTCCAAACTTTGGAATGATTTAGTCGATACCCTACTCAAATTACCCAATGGCGATGTGTGCACAAATGAATTGGATGCGATCAAAGCACCAACATTAATCCTACATGGCAGAAAAGATCACATTAAGCCCTTTGAGCATGTCGAATATTTGAGAGAACATTTAAAGGATACCAGGTAGGACAACTAAATTAGTTTTTTATTTTATGGATTTTTGAGCCACCTTTATTCTTTACAGGTATTACGAGTTCCCCAATGGCAAACATAACATTCATCTCGAGTTTCATAATAAGTTCAATAAGTTAATAGCAGACTTCTTGTTGGACAAACCCCTTACGTAATCGCATTAATATTCCATATTAGTAGTTTATAAGTAGCATTTAGGATATATTCAAGTTCCAAATTTTTACTAAGACCAGTAATAAAAAATGAGGGCAACATGGCCAAAGTGATGTATGGCATAAGAACGTTTTGTGTCAAGTCATATATTCAGCAAAAGCCAAGCCACACTGACATTCTATAATAATCTACATAATTCTATCTTATTCCTTCACTTTACTATCATGATACAATAAGGAGGTAGGACAGCTTCGTAATTTTTTTTTTTTTTTTGAGTTTTGCCTTGTTAAGGCGAAGATCATATGTTTTATGATTTATGTGTTTGTTTTTCTCTTTCGAGACGAGCTTAATGATCTGAAATTTGCAGTGAAAAGGAAAGCCAGATAGACACTATCACACACTCACCACTATGCGACGCGTTTCGCCGTTGGTTAAGCGGCTCATCAGGCATATTTGGTGTGGGATGATGGCTTACAACGGCCGTTCTGTGGAAAGTAGTATATATTTCGAACTTATTGCAAATTAGCATATGCGATGTAGTGATGGATTTTTTGTCCACAACAACTACATTGCTTCCAATGCATACACTTGTTTTAGTGCTGCTTTAGGAAGACGGGTTAATGGCTCTGAACGTAGAGACTGCAACTTCTAGTTGGCTGCACACCAAGGTCCGCGGTTCAAATCCCACAGCCAGGCTCGGCTGAATTTTTTTTTTGAGTTTTGCCTTGTTAAGGCGAAGATCATATGTTTTATGATTTATGTGTTTGTTTTTCTCTTTCGAGACGAGCTTAATGATCTGAAATTTGCAGTGAAAAGGAAAGCCAGATATTTTACCTTATTTTTAAAATGAGTTAAATAGCGCGAAAGATAAGTGAAATGCCTGGATTTTCTCTCAAATATATGATCCAAAGGGTTCAATCTTTCAATTCCATGGCAAAAATGGTTATTATCCCCAAATAGCGTTCCACAATGTACGTTTCTTCTAATCATTGATTTTGAAAATACTTTTTTATTTTATAATATATACGTCATACATTTTTTAGATTGAATCTTCTACCCATTGTCATTTCAAATATCCAAACCAATACGAGGGCTATTCCGAGTCGTAAATAAATATTGTTCGTTCTCGGTACTAAACATCTTTGGATTGACATAAATGTCTGTGGAAATTTTCGGAGCTCTATATTTAAAGCATGGGACATTTCAACATAGAAAATAATGACTTAAGCTTAACAATAACATATTAGATAAATATTTCCGGGAGTACCAAAAGGACAAAATATGTGCTACGATTGTGAGGGAAAACGCAAAACGTTTATAGCACAAATTATTCAACTGCATTTTTGTCATCAAGCTCGATATAATGAGGCAGTATTCTTGATATTCTCGTACATAGCGTACATTCAATAATTTATTTAAAACTTTATTTCTCAATTATTAAAAATAAGCAACCAGACTAGAGAACAGCCATAATCAATTAGCCAAAAGGAAATCGGCAACTAATCTATTAAATTCATCCACATAACGTAAATGGAAATTATGCTTTCCGTCGGGAAATTCGTAGTACCTAAAAAAATGAAATTCATTAAGATTTTGAGTTTTAAATCAAAATTATTTGTATTTGGGTACCTTGCACTTTTAATGTGATCTCTTAAATAGGCCATGGGTTCGGGGGCTATCATTGAGTCTTTGTTGCCACGCAAAATAAGGGTAGGTGCCGTTATCCTACTAACTTCTTTTCTGCAAAAATCACCATCGTTTTCTTGCTGGAACGTGTATAGCATGTCAACCCATTCATTCCAAAGTTCAACGAATCGTTCAGGTCCATACAACTTTTCCATTGGCTCGCGCATGCTAGGTGACCACTGGCTAACATCTCGTAATCCATGGAAGGCTTTTACTTCTGTCGGTATCAAATACGCTCCAGCGGCACAGACAATTAATTTCTCGACATTGTTTATGTAGGTACCAGCAGCTATAAGTCCTGTAATACCTCCACCACTCCAGCCAATAATGGAAAACTTAGGCCTACCCAGCTGTGTCATCAAGTCCACCGCGCAACGTGCATCATTGTGGAATACATCTAAACCCCATTTTCTTTTAGGTGGTATGGACATACCATAACCAGGCGGATCCCAAGCTATTATTTTGTAATTTGGTAATAGTTTTGGCAATTTTTCTATTTGTGGTTTAAAATCGGTCCACGCTGAGCCTAACGCTCCAGGCATTAGTAAAAGACTTTTATCACCATTGCCACATTGAACAATATTAATATTTATTCCATTTACATTGACTTTCTGTTCGACATGGCTAAACCGTTTCGTTACAATTCTTGGCAGGGTTACAAGGGAACTGAATGCTTTTAATCGCAACTGTAACATTTTTGTTTTGGGGAGAACAACTAAACTAGTATCAAAGATCAAAATGTCAAAAACTATTATTTGATCGTTTTTAATGATCAGACGTTAACAGCTATTCAGAAAAAATTGTTTTATTCGATTTGCTAATGCCCTATACTGATAAGCATTTTTTGAGAACTTTTTATGTATGTCACGTATATTACCATGCTACGAGGTGTTGCATAAAGTTGAGATATTTTAAAGTCGTTTATGATTTCACATCCATGAATTCGGATATCAAACCAAACTGTAAGAATGTGAAACTTTTTACTACGATATACGATTTTCCCGTTATGATATCGAAAAATAGTGCAAGTAGACTCTTGCAGGTTCTGGAACAGAAAATTTGTATATAGGAAGGACTCAATATGAGAAAAGGATTGTTCAATTAATTATTTGTTTAATTGCAATTTTTTTTATAAAAATAAACAATAATAGACACTTGTTATCTGCGAAATTTGTATTATTTTATAATGGCACTTTATTTACAATATTACAGTTACAACAATTTACATAATCTTTTTGTTAATTTAAACGAACATTTAAATTTTACAATTTCACAAACTATGGTCGTATTGTGTTTGTTGCTCTCAAATCGTTTTACTTTTCCAACAAGAAGCCGGCCACAAGTTTATTAAATTCTTCAGCGTAGCGTAAATGGATGTTATGTTTGCCTTCTGGAAACTCATGATATCTGGAATAAACGCAAACATTTTAGTTATATCAAATCACATCGTTTACAATATAATTCTTCTTTACCTTACGTCCTTGAGACGTTCCTTCAGGTATGGAATATGTTCTGCGGCAATCATTGGATCTTTTTTGCCATGCAAAATGAATGTGGGTGCTTTGATTTTTTCAACTTCTTCTTTGCAAAAGTCGCCATTGCGATCGGTATAAAAGGCAGTTGCTGCATCCACCCATTCACCCCAGAGTTCTGCAAATCTGTCGACACCGTAAACCATTTCCATGGGTTCACGCATACGCGCTGACCACTTGCTGACGTCACGTATGTTCTTGAAGGCTTCTACTTCTTCGGGCACCAAATAAGCACCAGCACCCCAAATAATCAACTTTTCTACGTTGTCAGTGTAGCGGCCAGCCGCAATTAGACCAGTAATACCACCATCACTCCAACCCACTATTGAAAACTTGGGCCTACCAAGAGTTTTCATCAAATCCAATGCGCAGCTAGCATCATTGTTAAAGAAATCCAAGCCCCACTGTCTCTTAGGTGGGATAGATTTACCATAGCCAGGAGGATCCCAAGCAATAACTGTGTAATTGGGCAGTAATTTTGGTAAGTGCTCTATTTGAGGCTTGAAATCTGTCCATGCCGATCCTAATGCTCCGGGCATAAGTAAAACACTTTTATCACCCTTTCCGCTTACCACAATGTTGATTTCAAGATCATTTACTTTGACTTTGCGTTCTACGTGTGCGAAACGTTTTGCAAATGTCCCTGCGAGCCCTTTGCAGGACGACATTAACTGGGAACGTAATTGCAACATTTTTCTCCCGACCAAATTCAAAATAAAACGATTAGCTTAAAAATTAAAATAGAATTGGATGGCTGGACTACGTTGGACCGGCTGATATATTATGAAGATTATGAGATGAGGTACGAATCTGAAAGTTAAAGCAAATATGTCAAGAGGAAGTAAGGAAATAGAGAAAACAAAATTCGCCGGCAAATGAGGATGACGAACAAAGCGAGTGATAAAGATGAGAATCAAAGTAAAGACAACAATGACAACAATTGCTAAAGGGACTTCAAGATCGAAACATACTGTCGAAAGGGTTCTAGAAACAATTTTCTACCATTCTACCATTTATTCACTGCAGGGAGCAAGTTGAGTTTAGGGCCCATTGAAAATGTTGAATGAAAAACAAGTAAAAAAGCATTAAGTTCGGCCGGGCCAAACTTTTAATACCCTCCACCCTAGGGTAAAAGAACATTAGAAAAAATGTGGCAAAAAACATTAAAATGCGAATATCGGGAGGAACCGTTATATAGGGGCTACACCAACACGTGCACCTATAATTACAATGTTTCGCCACACGAGCTAGGACCCATTATGACCCACAAATACCAACTTTTACACAAATCAGTGAAAAAATGTGGCATAAATCATCAAAATACCGAATATCGGGAGGTACCGTTATATGGGGACTATACCAGAACGTGGACCTATACATGCAATGTTTTGCTACACGCTCAGGGACCCGTTGTGACCTACAAATACCAATTTTCAGACAAATCCGTGAAAAAATGTGGCATAAATCATCAAAATACCGAATATCGGTAGGTACCGTTATATGGGGGCTATACCAAAACGTGGACCTATACATGCAATGTTTTGCCACACGCTCAGGGACCCGTCATGACCTACAAATACCAATTTTCAGACAAATCCGTGAAAAAATGTGGCATAAATCATCAAAATACCGAATATCGGTAGGTACCGTTATATGGGGGCTATACCAAAACGTGGACCTATACATGCAATGTTTTGCCACACGCTCAGAGGCCCGTCATGACCTACAAATACCAATTTTCAGATAAATCCGTGAAAAAATGTGGCATAAATCATCAAAATACCGAATATCGGGAGGTACCGTTATATGGGGACTATACCAGAACGTGGACCGATATATCTCATTTTCAATACCAACCATCCTAGGGACAATACACACACTTGTGCCAAATTTCAAAGGTCTACGTCAAATAATGTGGGCTCTATCGTGATTTCAACAGACAGACAGACAGACGGACAGACAGACAGACGGACAGACAGACAGACAGACGGACATCGCTAAATCGTCTTAGAATTTTATGCTGATTATGAATATATATACTTTATGGGGTCTTCGACGAATATTTAGAGGTGTTACAAACGGAATGACAAAGTTAATATACCCTCCTACCCATGGTGGAGGGTATAATTATTGCAGTTTGTAAAAATATTCACATTGTAACAACATCCAATTTGTGTGGTATGAGAAAACATATAAAAAACAATAATTATTTTTGACAAAACAGTTTAAAAAATTTGACATATAATTGTTCCCAAGGGTTGATGCATCTACCTGTATTCTTCTACCATGGGGCTATGCTGGGATCATTTTGAAATTTTTATCATAGGTTACATACCAAATAAACGGATAAAAATACTTATTTAACCGGTTCTACTTAACCGATTTATACAATATACATTTTATTAAGCTTATGGAAATATCTATCAAATTATCACACTTGTGATAGTGTTATTTTACCCGGTTCGGTAGTAATACAAAAAAAGTTGGTATTATTCTACCGAACAAATTTGTATGAATGGTGCGGTATGTGTCGTTTTTCCTAAGAGATTGGCCATAAAAATCATATTATTGAGATATTCTCCACTAATATGTGTTTCAACTTTATAACTTTTTTAAGTAACGGGCATTCGGCCGGGGCTTGAGATATCCTCCTCCAACATCGACTTTTTTTAAGTAACGGACATTCGGCCGGGGCTTGAGATATCCTCCTCCAACATCGACTTCGTGGTCGTATTATTGATATTTTCTTCACTAATATGTGTTTAATCTTTATAGCTTTTTTAAGTAACGACCGTTGCTTGAGATATCCTCCTCCAACATCGACTTCGTGGTCCGTAGTTTTTCTAAACTTCATAACTTCTGTAAGTCACCGGACTTCAGCCGAGCAGAATCGGTGATTCGTGACAATTGGTCAAAATTTAGATATGACTTCCATATATATATTAGTCCGATTTCATGTTGTTGCGCGCCATATGCATAATATTCCTCCAAATTGGACATATTTCGGCCGAATTCAGCCTAGAAGCAAGTGAAATTTGGTGAAATTCGGAGTTTACGTCCCTTATATTCGTAATATGCATTCCTCAATATTAGGTGCAGAATATCAAATTTAACTCAGAAATACCTCTGCCAAACTTCATTGAGATCGGTTCAGATTTGGATATCGCTCCCATAAATATCCGATTTCACTTTTATTGTGCACTAAATGGTTAATATAAGCCCAAATGGAGTGCATTTTTCACACACGATTTGGAGCAAGTCAAATTTGGGGAAAATCGGTTCAGATATAGCCATGGTAGAATTGAGAAGGTAAAGGTAATTTTTTCAAAATCATTCATGTGACAACCTCTAATTGTCAAAATATATATTTATAAATCCATTGTACATACACAAATCGGGGTTTGGAACTTGGTTTCTATGCAGTGAAAATTGACAAGGTAAATTACAGAGAATGCAGAGATGGGTATACTTATTTGAAATGGCTTTAGATTCTTAATTTTAGCATGGATATAGCCATAGGAAAAATATATATGTTTCACAAGATTTCGTATTTAAGCCTTTCACACCTGCACTCCGCAACAACGTTACTTCGTACCAGCTATCGGATTCTGCTAAATTTTAAAGAGATCGGTTCAGATTTGGACATAGCTTCCATATATATCGTTTATCTAATTTCACGTTTACTGTGTACCAACAGTGTAATATCAGCACAAATAGGATGGATTTTGGTGAAAATCGGTTCAAATTTAGTGGAAATCGATTTAGATTAGTGTATGTTAAAATTGCCATTTTACATATGATTCATAATTCTAGCTATCACATACATGCATATATATTTTTTTTTATTTTCTTTGTACATATATACTTTACACATGTATTTCACAACATAAATGTCGTCCTTGTATCACACGGTGTGTACAACTTCTACATGTGGAAAATTTTGACACTAAATATATAAAACCGTATCGTCTGATTGCAGCTTAAGGAAGAAACTTGATGTTTCTATAAAAAAAAAAACATTGGAATAATATTTTTATGTTATGTAATAATAATAATGAGGGTTATTATTATGGTGCCACTTGTAATCAATTAGAAACCCTTGAAAAGAGTCAAAAGTAAAAATATAGCTAATAATTAAAAAAAAAAAAAATAAAACATTTTAGAATTTTGTCAGTATTTAAGTGGTACCCTGTATGACATTTCGGCTGTTGGGTATTGCTGTTGTGGCATGCGCCCTACAAAGTTGACAAAGTCAAACGTTTTGACAGTTCGCTTTTTGATAGGTGGTGAATAGGACGTGCTAACCGAGCTTGTGAAAAATCGAAGACAATTTATTAATGAAAATAAATATGGATAGTAGCAACCGTTGAAAATCTTATGCCAAAGTGTAACGAGTCTTTTAAAACAAACAAAGTAACAATTAAAAAAACCGACATAACAATATGTACGACTGAGGATAAAATTTACATATCGAGTGTTCACAGCGGCATCTCTCATTCTTGATAAATTCCTTATGCCGAATACTCTGACAAACTTCTAATGGATTGCTCTTTTGTGCATTCCTTACTTCGTCACAAACGACGCTATTGAGGCTAACTACAACGATGACGTCGACAGAGGCGACAATATTAATGATGTATAAACCAATTAAGCTAAATTGTTGTGAGGATTAAGGCTCGCATTTAGCCTAAATATGTCGTATTAACGAACTTTGCAATGTATTAAGTAGATTTACACTACAACTCATACTACAACAACAACAACAACAACAAAACACATAACGACACTTACATACATTAGTGTAATATTAATGGATAGTGGTTGTTACATGGGCGATGATGGCAAAGCCAGTAGAAATTGTGAAGTCAAACGCGAGTACTACTCCGTCAATCACGAAAATCAATTTTGTCAATTACTTAAGTGCGCGGGTGTGTGTGTTTATGGATCTCTTAAACTTCGAGCATAGTAGATGTTCATTTAGACAAATGAAACAATTTAGTTAACAACGATACTATTCAATTTCGTCATTTTGACAGTAGTGTTAAACATCAGTGGGTTTTCGCGATAATCGAAATTTCGCAAACGACCAAAAAACATATGAAATGAACATAAAATACATATTCTTGAAATAAATTTGTGCTTGGGTTAAGGTTTTAGTGGGTCCGATGTACCCCTAGGAATCCCCACAGATCGACTAAAAATATAAAGACTACTCGTGGCAATTAAATCACAATTAGTGCAAAAAATATAGCAGAAGAATCGTTTGCAATTTGCGCGCCTCCAGAAAATTAAACTTGCTCGCAGGATGTTAATGAATAATGAGAGAAAGAGGGAGCGTGACGTTACAAGGAGATTACAGAGTGTTTGTATACGTATGTATGTATGTTGGTATTCACTGAATTACGAACACGAGAATGTGTGTAGGTGTATGCAAACGAATAGCGGTGAAACAAAATTGTCATACACATCGACACGAAATCGTGGATAGTAAATTTGATAACTGAGACACACAATGCCAGAAACACACTTTGGCAGCAATGAATAAAACGAATCAAAATCATGCTTTACACACCGATACCAATCCACAGTCACATACACACACACACACACTCACAGATAAAGAATCACATGAAAAAATACGTGGGTTTTTGTTTTCCGTTCTCAAGAAGTTGGTATCGGGGAAGTAATATTATTTCCTTGAACTTTAGTCTGTTATTGATGATAATACCAGTTATTTCTTAACACTCAACATAAATGTGTGGGTGTATGTTTGTAGGTATGTGGATGTGTGTGTGTATTTATTGAAAAATAGAAATGCGGAAAAACAATTTATCAAGGATATGACAATGCATCAAACATTTAATATTTTATGAATCCAAATGAAACATGGGATGAAAGAGTAATGGAATGCCATTGCAGGGAAAGTGTGGATTTCGAATCGAATAAATCGAATAGATAACAGATATAGTACGTCGTATAGTATAGTATAGAACAAAGTTTTCCATTTCCATACTTCATCTTAAACAGTTAAAAATATAGGTATGCACAAAATTTGAGGGAAATCGAACATTTCTACCAATTTTATGCGAAATCATAAGTTCCACATTCATCTCAGGTTTATGGTTAAGAGAAGCTTGTTTCAGATTTTATAATAGTTTTGGTAATTCAAAACTTTTACTTTTTTGGGTAAGGTATCAGAAGGAATGGTCCGATCTCTACCATCTTTATAACATAACTTGTGTTAGTGGAAATAATGGGATGTGTGAAGTATAAAGACCACCGAAAGCTTGTTTCAGATTTTATAATAGTTTTGATAATTCAAAATTTTGACCCTTTTCGGGGAAGGTACCAGAAGGAATAGTCTGATCTCTACCATGTTTATAATAGATCTTGTGTAAATGAAAATATTGAGATGTGCCATGCCAAGCCTGAATGAAATCGGATGTTAATTTCGCGACTTATGAACTTCATAAATATTCAAAATGTTAACCCTTTGTGAGGGAGGTACCAGAAGGAGTGGACCGATATATTCCATCTTCACACCAGACCTTGTTTTAATAAAAATATTGTTATGTGTTTAATTTGAAGACAATCGGACACTTATGGACATCACATTTTATAAGAGTTATAATTAATCAAAAATTTGACCCTTTGTGGGGGAGGTTCTTGATGCATTGTCCATTTTCGCACCTGACCTACCACTGATGCAAATATTAGGTTTTGCAAAGTTGAAGCAAAATCGGATTATCCCTTATCTTTATGTGCAAGTAAATTACTTTCTTTGAAAATTTTGACATTTTGTGGAGAAGGTACAAGAAGGAGTGAACCCATATTGCCTATCTCCGAACTCGATCTAAGTTTGACAATAATATTACGAGTGCCAAGTTTTGATCAAATCGGATACTCTCTTCGAGAGTTATCGTACGCGTTAGCCAGACAGACAAATGGACGGACGGACGGACGGACATGGCTAAATCGACTCTAAATTTCCTGAAAAGAATTTGGTCCAAAGAGCCCTAGGGTCTAAAACCGATATTTCGATGAGGCACGTTTTGGCCGTATAAAATGATAAATATCCTCTCTAGCCATATGGCTGAGGGTATATCTCTAGCCATATGGCTGAGGATATAAAACCAGGGTTATTGGAGATTACAATATTCGGCAAAAATATTTTAGCCCATATTGGTTAATATATTCGATCGAATTTGAAGTCTTCAATACAATTATATCAACTTTAGGAACCACTTGGTGCTATTTCCAAAGGTAGAGGCATATAAGGCGATTATGTGACAAACTAGGTTTGTCCGGATACCTCATTAATTGTTGCAAAATTTTACTGAGAGTCATCAATTAACACAAGGATATAAGACTGAAAGTTTGCAAATTTTTGCCGTATAGATTTCTTCTTGCAACTCTTCTTCGTCTTCCTGCGACAAACAATTTACGGTTTTTATTATCCGGTGAATTAATTTTGAAAAACGAAGTTGCATTTCTTCATCGTAAGATCGTTGTATCTGTAGTTGTTAGCAGTCCTCTAGGGAACAGTTTGCTAATGCAGACTTTCGATATTGGTTATTAAAATTTGTGGAAAACATTCATAGGGCGAAATAAATATATATTTGTGCATTAGTGTATAAAAAGAGGGTATTTTTTAATTCTAATTAAAACTTGAAAATTCCTAAAATTCTGTTTTTTTGCATTACATAAATATTTATTTGTTTTTTTTTTTTTGGTTTCTGTCTTCAATGCTGAAAACAAAAATTGTTAAGTACAACAGATTGCGCTTTTATTTCTTCTTGGGCAAAATCATCGTGTATCTATACAACTCCAAAAAATACCATTGCCAAAAGACACAGATGCATTCACACGCACACACACACACACGCACACTCTATCACTCAATATATCCTTCAAACTTTGTTACCTTGTAAACACTTCACTTCTTGAACGCACTTCGTTGCAGTGGCTTTTAACAATGTAATGCGCATTGCCACAGCAAGGATACAACAGCAACAACAACAGGAATGGCAGCAGCAACATGGATGACAAAAACGAAGCAGGAGGAATAGGGGAGGACGTAGCAGCTGTTAGAATACGGGAGAAGAACAATTCATATTTTCTGGTGTCCATGTGAGTGTATGTGTGTGCGCGTGTAATTGTATACATCCATACACACTGATGGTTCAAGTGGTGCAGGTTATGAACCTGTTTCCTTAGCTTCTGCTTTTTGGTATACTACGCCACCGACCGTCCAACCGACCACCCAGCGAATTTACTCAATGTGTAGATTGTCATGAATTAACTCTCCTCCTTCCAAGAGACATTCACACACACACAAATCCACACACACATACCCATAGCATAAGAAAAAAGCTTTCCATTTGTATGGCAGAAAGAAAAGCTTTTTATCCGTTCACGAAAAAAATCGGAAAACGGGAATACATTTCTAGTCGACGTTTCATAGGAACATTTTTGGAAATTGCAATTTAGTATCGTCGCGAATGCAGTGTGGATCAATACTCGTAAAACGTTGGAGCTCCGTGTACGCGAAAACTGAAAACCAAACACACATACACACACATAGAATCCTTTTCCTTCTCTGCATGTGTGTTGTGTCTGTGTGTGTTTGCTAACTGTAAAGGAAGAAAAAATCTTGAATTTTTTCGGGGGTAGACATGATTGTCCTTCATCGGGTTTTGAGGAATCTTAAATATTTTTGTTAAAAGAAAATAAAAAAAATTGAAACATCTTCTCGATTTGTTAAGCAAAAGTACGCGTACGGAGCAAGCAAACAAAGTGAAGCTATTGTCTGAAATATTATGTAAAAACAAGTAACACCAGCTACAACATAGTATAGTGTAAATGGAAATTAAATTTACTATCATTTAATTGAATTTTGTGAAAAATAAAACGCGATGTTCTCAATGGAAACAAAAATCTAAAACAAATTTGCATTTCAAGAAAAGTTTTGTGGATGTATTGGAATTTTCATTTATAATTGCCACTTTCATACAACAAAAAAAAAAAAAGAAATTTAGTATGTACACATGGACGTTCCGAAATCGTTCTTGTGGGCATATTGTGGCATTGAGCCAGGCAAGTGATGGTGCAGCAGCAAACGCCAAGCCATTTCAGTTCGGGTGCCAAATATATTCAAAAAATTTAAAATTTTGCATAAATTGAATACAAATTTTCAAGCCATTGGAAAATTGAATTGTTAAAAAAGAAATTGGTGTTTTTCATCGACAAGATATAAGCATCCTTAATAGTCCTTAATAATATAAAGTAAGAGCTTTTTCTTTGGCAGCAAACATAAAGCTCTACGCCAACTCACAGCTAACTTCACTTGAATGGTTTGAAGAAGAGCCCAGAGAGCTTTCGTTTTTTATTAACCATCAACATGGGGTGAACAGAAGGTTGTCGTTTTTTTTTTGGCAAATGTATACACACACACCGAGATAAAGGCCAACATATATACATACACATACGCATACATACTACATACATACTTATGTATACGCTTTACGTTGCATGCCACAATACCAACCATGACAGAAAAAAAGGTTCAATGAAAGTTACTCGTATTCGTGTGAAACCATAACAGCAACAAAAACAACAGCAACAACACATTAACCACGGCTACCGACGACCACAAACAGTCGCAGAAAGAAGAATTTTACAGCGAAACTCTAGCCAAGGCAATGACAACAACATATGGACATTTCAACTCTCACTTGTCCACTTTACACGCTCTCGTTCGCCGCGTGTGTGTGTGTGTGGCATAAATGTGGCTTTGGTTTATTCTATTAAAAAAAGAACTCCGTGGGATCTTAGGTCAATGAATATTTCTTTAGAGAATAAAAATAGGACTATTTTTTGTTTAAATAAAAATAAACAGTCATTCTTTAGCCCAACTACCTCATTTAGTAAGAATATCTTGTTTGCTGGTCAAAATCTGTAACAGTTGAAGCATTCTTAACTCGGTCCCTGGATGACTTAATTTAAAATTCACAGTCTTATTGCTTTAAATACAAATAATTCTGCCAAAAAATCAAAAAAAAAAAAAATCTGCTTTGGAAAAGTTAAGTTCTTGAATCTTTTTAAGTAAAGTAAACAATTTATTGGAGCCTAACAAAAATGTATTCAAACTGAATTTTCATTTTTTTTTTTTTGGCCTGAGATTATTTTTATGAATTAGTTCATTTTCGATAAAATCTTAGGGGCCTGAAACTTACAATGAAAACTAAAAGCCAGGATATGAGTCTTTTCGGGTGCACTTGCCCTGATAAGCAATGTTCAAGTCGAAGTTAGTTAAAATCTTATACTTCGAACTGAGATTCATTATTAGCAAATGAAAATATCAAAAGAGTTTCGTAACAAATTTACAACAAAACAGTTAAATTTTCAAAATTCATATAAGTTTGGATTGTAACTAAAGAATTGGATCCAACCGATTTATCCACGTTCGCATGTATTGTATTGTAGCCACTCTGGGGACCAAAGTTAAGCTGATAAAGAAAGGTAGAATATTATATAAATTGGCTCTTGAAAGTCGTATTACCAAAAAATGCAACAAAAACAAGATCCGTTTTCCGACAGGGGGCCATAGTTTAGGTTTAGATTTTCCCATATATCGTTAGAACTTATCTGAACGTAATTGAAAACTATATTCTTGGACAATTTTTAGAGCACTGCAGGGTACGATGTCTCTGGACACCGAGTTGCTGTCAATGTTTAAAATTCCACAATAACCAATACCATAACAAAAAAAAAAACATAAAATGGATAATCGTGCTCTCATTTATCCGAAGCTTTTACTCCAGCTCTCTCTCTCTCTCTTTCTCTCTCACTTTCTTTTTATATAAAGTTCTCCCTTGAAGAGGATAATTCACTCTGCTCTCGCGCTTCTTTCTCTCTCATTTCTCATGTGTTTCCTTTTTTGAAATGCCATTAAAGCAAACCCAACAACATGAAAATAAAATCGCGCAAAAATTACTATAGCCAACAAAGTAGTGACACTGTTTTTGTTGTTGTTGACATCAAATGACAATAGTCCTCCATACAACAAATTAACCACAAAAACAAATACAACAACAAACACGGCATACCGTTATTAAAGAGATAAAAATAAAAACACGACAACAATTTAAATCACAACAAATTAAAAGCAAAAAAAAAAAAAAAAATACTCAATCATAGAAATCTAAACAACAACAAAAGACAGAACCCCGTCAGTTTCATGTGAACACCATTAGAAAAGCAAAAAAAAAAGCTAAACTAAACAAGCCTTCGTAAATAAATAATTCAGAAGCGTATCGAGTGAGTTTAAATGGCTTTTATCGCTACATTTGGATATTGAAGTGCATGTCCCAGGCCATAAAACGTCAACATGAAATGTAAATATAAACTAAATTGAAGTGAATTGCAGAGCGTACAACAACTTGCCTAGCTTAGCCAGCCGGTCGACCGTACACATACACACTCACACAGTTACAACACCCGTTGGTATCCTCCGAATTTCGAATCAATATTCCATTTAGATCAGCCTAAAAGTGCGGTTCGTGTGGTTTGGTTTTTTTTGGAACACGCAAAGCCAATGCGGGAAGGCGTTATTGCAACATTGTAATGAAATTTTTCAAACATATCACCAGATCCACAAGATATCGCGAATAACAACAGCAGCGGCAGTAATAACCAATTTTAGGCAAATTTTGAAAATAGATGAACCCATGAAACGAAAATAAATAGAAAACTAAAAAAAAAAAACAAAAAAAGAGGAACGCTGTTGCAACAAAAATGTTGTCTTTAGCAGGATCCACAACAACAGCCGTTGAATTCCCACTAAATAAACGAGGGCACAGAAACCAATCAAGAAGAAAAACAATATTAAGGCCATCACCATCAGCCCCTCCACCACCCCCACAACCATTCTCATCAGCAGTAGCAGCAGCAACATCAACAGCCACTGCAATTCCATCAGAGACTGCAACATCTTTGCCGCCATTGCCGTTCACATTAAACATGGATTCGATGGAAGACTCAATTTGTCCAGCAACAACAACAATTTCAAAGTCTTCTTCATTGTCGCGTAATCCGCCATTAATCCATCATAAGACGTTGATGCCCAACATAGCCATTGGTCATCGTGGCAGCACAAAGTGCACCTTATTCCGACGCCTGCATTCGATGTTCTTGATTTCATTGCTGGCCTTAATCCTATCCGGCTGTTGTTTGACCACAGCCGCGGCCTTCCAATTGGACGGCTCCCAGAACTCATTCGCCCAATTTCGCAAATGGTATGTCGGCCTGAATGGTTCCCTTGAACTGGAATTCAAAACAGAGCAGCCCAACGGCCTGGTCCTGTACACGGATGACGGTGGCACCTATGATTTTTTCGAATTGAAACTGGTCGAGGGCGCCTTACGACTGCGCTATAATTTGGGTGGGGGTGCACAGATAATAACAGTTGGACGCGATTTACACGATGGACATTGGCATAAGGTTCAGGTAAGAATAGCAATTTTTATGGATTATTGATATTAAAAAAAAAAAGTGGGAATTTCCAAGCATTGAAAACATATTTTTAAGTAAATTTTACAAAACAAGCATTATTGGGATCAATCTTGAGTTTTTTGAATATTTAGCTACATTGAAATGCACAAAAGTGCTCTCTTTGCTTATGCTTAACGTTGTCTTCAATGCGTCAATTGAACTAGTAAGGAAAAGTCAAAGGTCGTGCGGGCCACTATGCATATTTTGTAGAGCTCCCGTAACCCAAAAAATTATTTCAAGTAGATCATACCACCTATCAACACTTAGCTTTAGAGCAGTTATAATATGGTTTTAGAGAGAACTAATATATGGGAAGTAAATTCAATTCTGAATCGACTTTCACTAAATTTGACGGAGATATTTTTATCTTTTACAACAAATAATATTGCCAATATATATCGGAGCCGAGTTCCTCAAAATGGAAACCAAAATTCCGGTATGTCCCGAAATTCACCCCATTTGCGCTTATATTAGCCAGTAGTTGTACAACAAACCTGAAATCGGATTAAGGATGTATATGTGAGCTATATCCAAATCCCAGCCGATCTCGATATTTTTTGGCAAAGGTATTTCCGAGCTCTATAAGATATCTGGTATCAAATATCTTTGTTGTCTAATGCATATTACGATTGCGAGGAACTTAAACAATTACCACGAAATCGGTTGAAGTTATATATGGGAGCCATATCCAAATCTGAACCTATCTTGATAAAATTTGGCAGGGGTATTTCTGGTTGGTATCTGATACCAAATATCATTCTTGTGGGGTGCATATTACGAATGTGGTGGACTTAAACACCAAATCGGTAGCCATAGCTATATTTGAATCGATTTTCACCAAATTGTATGTACTTGCTTATAGCCTGAATTCGGTCGGATGTACCAAAATTCAGGTCATTTGGACTGATATTGGACATTTAGTGCACAATTAACCCGAAATCGGTTGAAGATATATATAGGAGCTATATCTACATTAGAACCGATTCTCACCAATTTCAATAGGGTTCGTCCTTGGGCCAAACAAATACTGTTTGGAAAATTTAATCTCAATCGGATAATAAATACGACCTGCACTGTTGGAATGTCCAAGGTCTTCTACGAAAATGTTTGCGTGTCCAAGATTTTAATACACCCTCCAGAATATTTTCGCGATAATATTCTGCATTTATTCTGATGCCAAGGTGATTAATACGAGCGGAGGTGATACGGTGATTAATATGGAGGCCCACACCATCACCATGGCCGCCGCTTGAGTTCTGGTGGCCAACCGAACGTGCACATTTTCAGCTGACCTCTTTGGCAAGTAAACACGATCATTTTGTTTGTTTACAAACTGCTGGACAACGAATGTTTTCTCATCGGAGAAAACCAAATTCGTCAGTTCACCACTTTCGGCCAAGCGAAGCAACTCTTTAGCTCTTTTGCGGTGTAAGTTCTTGCACGTTTTGGAATATCAATGGCTTTAACCCGAGCTTTTTTTTCAATATAAGCCGAATGAAATATTGCGATATGCTCAGCTCATGAGCCATTTTCAGCCACTGCGACGCGGTTTTGGTTCAAGTCGCTTCTTTGCTTTTCAAACCATTTCTGCTGATGTTGCTGTTTCTTCCGTCCACCTCCTTGACGTCAGGCTACGTGACACAAAAGATTTATTCACATTTTAATGCTGGAGTACCCTAACGATAGCCACTTGTGGTTTTCCAGCCAAATATAAAGAAATCACACTCTCTTGAATTCCACCAGAAATAACTTTTTTCTGCAGAATTCTTGTAAACAATATAGCGAGCTGTCACTGGAGTAATTTTAACAGCTGTCGGACGAGTGGCTTAGAAATGAGAGCAGTATGAAGTTGGTTGCAGTGTTTTCATCTCACCCTGTATTTAACACAATTACAGACATATTTATATGCAACCCCTTTATTAGAGGTTATAATACCACCGATGACATAATTCTCTCTGGAATATGAGGCAGGTTTTTTTTTCCAAGTTTTCATTTAAAGTCAATTTTGTCAATATCAAAGGTTATAAAACTTCAAACTCACTAACAGCCTTTTATTTATATGAACCAATCCCTACATTTTGATCTCTCATAAAGGGAGAAATTATTTACGATTTTTCCCTAAATATCGTATATAAATACCCCTTACAAAGAGTTACAACTTTAAACAATTCAAATACCAAATCCCCGTCTTGATCCAAAATATCATCTTACTTACTATCATATCATGGAAAACGTAGGCGCTTATCTTCATTTGCCACTCCCGCAAAGAGTAAATATTTGGATATCATGTTATGTGAATGTGGGATGTTAAAATATAAGAAAATAAAGAAGATTTCATATAAATTTCCTGGAAACCTTCCAAATTCTGGAAATGAATTAGTACTTTTAGAAATCATAACTTTAGATTTCATATGGTTCGAATAGGGAAATGGTTATTAGCTGAGGGTATACGTTTGAAAGATTTCCGACAGCTACTTTCTAAATAGTCTGTCAGAGTTTATAGCAAAATGCCAAAGGATAGGTTTCGTGACCTCGTAAAAGGGTTGCTTGAAAATAAAAACATATATTCCAAATTCCTATTCAACACTCCCCAGTATTTAAAAGTGTAAGAAGTAGCTGGGAAAATTTGTGCGAAACTAATGGTTTATATATGAAACGATTAAACAGTGAATATTGTTGAACATTTGCAAATTGATTATTTTCATAATTTTGTTGTATTCTGAAAAGTCCTGGACACTGCGATATGTCTAGTTCCCAGGAAGTAAAACAAAAAGCACTTAAAAGCAGGTTACAAAATTCACACGAGTAATAATTTATTAATTTGCAATTTGCCAAAGATGACTGCTGACGAGAACATTGTGGCGTATGATTGCTGCCACACAGACACAGTCAATATTCATTATACGCAGTGATCGACTATTTTATCTTTGAGTTAGAGAGATTGCTACATGGTTGTAATTTCCCAAAGTTGTAGTACAAAGTGTTTTGCCCCAAAAAATTATAATAATAATTCACAGTGTTGTAGTCTAAATGTTGTAAAATAAGTTAGATGTTATAGAACACATACATATGTAACAGACAAGATATTGTTATCACACATTTGGAATTATTGTAGGGTTACATATTTTTGATATCAAATAAACGTGCAAAATGTCACGTTTTGAGTCTTAAAGGTCTCTAGTGTCGTGTTGTTATTGCTTGTTTATAGAATTGAAAAAAAAAAAATCGAATAATAGAGAAATTAAAGCCTATTTGATTAGCAAAGGTAATGGTGTGCGATTTTTTATGACTGGCGCGTAAAGCAATAAAAAAGTAAAAAGAAAAAGATATAAAAACCAATAAAAAAAGTCAAATTAGAATTGAATTTATGGACAATATTCAATGGAAAAATATTATTATTTTTATAACAGATTAAAATGCTTGGTTTGATAGCAAATAATAGACTCAAAAAAGAGCCTGCAAAACAAATTTGAAATGACGTTTATGACAAAATCATAATTAAAAGTTTGACAAGATTTTAAGCTTATCTTTATTTAAGAAAAAATTACTGTGGAGAAAATAAGTTAGTTTGCGATTGATACTGCCATACCACAAGCTATTCATTTCAAAATTTTTTACAAAATCATATAATATTTGCATTGGTCCCACTCTCTTATTCCAAAACATAATTAGATTTTGTCGTTAGATTTGATAAATATTTAAAGTAGACGATCTTTAAGATGGAACCATAAGAAGTTTCGTGACAACAAATGTTTTCGGTTCACATATTATGTACACATACAAACCAATGTGGATTTTAAAGACAAAAATCGATTCAGTTCTATAATGACGATTTTTGTCATAGGATAAAAGTTGATGGTTTCGACCCATATTCTTTAACTTTTTATTTGATAAAAATGGACATTCATATGGACATTCCAGTAGCTCATATTTCGAAAAAATTGTTCCGAAAATTGAAAATATGCCAACGATGTGAATTTAAAGAGTGTAAACATTAAAAAGAGATAGTAGGCGGTGTGTCTGCTATATTCGACAGGACCCTATGTTTGAAAACAAACCTTGAATCAACTCAATGAGGGTGGATCATTCCCTATAAGAATCTTATAAATTTTTACTTGGTGTGAAATTGACATTTGATAAAGAGGTCCGATATTCCAAATCCCCCATTATCTAAAAATCTTAGCTTGATACAAATATTAGGAACTGCTTGTATCCCATTTTTACACATGGTATGACTTCGGCATCAACATTGGGATGAGCGAATTTTGACCTTATCAAAAATATATAGATATTGAAACAACATATATAAATTTTGTTCAACGTTATTCGCATTTTTATATACCGACTACACCAAAAAGTTACCTCCAGATTCGCATTGTTGAAATCTTCGCATATTGACATTCTTAAACAAAGCACCTTCGATCAATCAATTTTTCATAAATTTTCAAGGAAGAAGATATCCAGGAAGACTTACCATTTCCAAAATATTTTATGTTTTATTTTATAAACAACCCTCCTTTTCACATTTTGTTTTGTTCACTGATGGTATTGAACTTACAATCTTCCGATTTGTATAAAGATGAAGGTATGTTTTAAGTCGTACATATTTTTATACCCTCAGTCATATGGCTAGAGGGGGTATATATCATTTGATACGGCCAAAATGTGCCTCATCGAAATAACTGTTTTAGACCCTAGGTCTCTTTGGACCAAATCCGATTCAGGATATTTGGAGTCGATCTAGTGGTATCCGCCCGTCCGTCCGTCTGTCTGTCTGGCTGGTGCGTACGATAGCTCTCGAAAATCCACACTTGGTACTTCGTAATATTAATGTCAAACTTAGATCAAGTTCGGAGATGGACAATATCAGTCCACTCTATCTGGTACCTCCCACACAAAATGCCAACATTTTCAAAGAAAATGATTTACTGTATAGAAAGGATAATCCGATTTTGATCCAATTTTGCAAATCCTAATATTTGCATAAGTGCTTGGTCAGATGCGGAAATGGACAATATCTGTCCACTCCTTCCAGTACCTCCCCACAAAGGGTCGACATTTTTAATAGTTAAAACTCTTATAAAATGTGATAAAAGTGTCCGATTTTCCGACACATCACAATATTTTTATTAACCCAAAGTCTGGTGTGAAGATGGAATATATTGTTGAATATCAATGAAGCTCATAAAACACGAAATTAACATCCGATTCCATTCAGACTTAGCTCAAATCAATATTTCCATCAACACAAGATCTTTTATAAAGATGGTAGAGATCGGACCATTTCTTCTGGTACCTCCCCCACAAAGGGTCGAATAACAAAAACGATCATAAAATCCAAAATAAGCATCTGGTTTTCTTCAAATTACACATATCACAATATTTTTTTTAACATATCAGATCATTTTTTCTGGTACCTCTCCCACCTCACCCACAAAGGGTCACAATTTCCAATACCTTTATCTGTCATAACTTGCGAAACAAGTCAGCGATTCTTTACAACTTGCTATAACTAAATATTTCTGTTAACCAGAAATCTGATATGAATATGTAATTTATCAGAATTTATGATTTCACATAAAATAGGATATATATGTTCGATTTCCTTCAAATTTTACACACACCAAAATTTTTATCTGTATTACATGAAGTATGAAAATGGAATACTTCGGTCCGCTATATCTGTTACCTCACGCATATATCCATATTTTTCAAAATCACGAAGTATTCGATATGGTCCAAATCTGCACGTTATAGTATTTTTATGAGTCTTAGGTAAGATGCGAATTGATCCATATTGGTCAACTGCTTCGGAACCTCCCCCATAAAGGGTCAACAGTTTAAATAATCATAACTCAAGGCTGGAGGGGTATAAATCTGTCGGCAAAACCGAATGATACTATTTTACTTGTCTCTAAAAACTTTAATATTTAAAATCTGTACTTGAAACACATTTCTTTAGTTGACTGTTTTCTCATCGCAGAAATGCTTTTCGATTCTAAAACAACAATTTCTCCCAATAACATAATTTATGTAAAAATTACTAAATCGTTGGCGACAAATGTTTTCTTAAAAGCGGTATTTAATCGATATTATTAATCATAAATCGCTGATTATCGCCTCTAGCCGTATGATGATTAGTGTCGCACTATTTATATATAACAAACGTTGAAAAACTATTGGAAATTCCATCATGGTATGTGTACGAATAAAAGCCTGTGTGTGTGTGTGTGTGAGAGTGGATGTCAAAGAAATCTAAATTGAAAAACAATTCCCAATCAGTGTTGAATGCCGTTCGCCTTGACCATTTTACAATGCGATACAGCAGCACATGTTTGACATCCTTTTGGCCCGATGTCAAAAGATTGTCATTGATTTCATTTCTTGGCTTTAGATTGTTGTGCAGGATTGTTCAAGATGAAAATAAGGATGACGATGATGATAATTACGATGTTGATGATATGATGGCTGCTCCAGGCTGTGAATTTAGTAAAAATAAACATTGTTGACATTTTGCTATTTGTGTGGGTGGCAGTGGTGGTGGCGGTGGCGGTGGTTTCTTTGTGAGCGGCAACGACAGCAGCCACAGCCAAATACTTAAAGCCAAGTTGCATCGTTTGATCTGTCATTAGGAAAGATTCAAAGTGCAATTTTGGGTATCACCAGCCTCGGCATCGGCATCATCGGTAATCGTAGAAGCGAAGCAGCAGCATTGATGTTCCGGGGGCTATGTATTCTGTGACAATAAGCATTGTTGTTGTTTTTGGGAGGAGGAAGAGCAAGGGTGTTTGGCTTTGTGTGCGGTTAGTGAATACAAAAAGTGGCAGATAATTGCCATGACATTAGCAATAGAATGGAATTCTAGATAATGTTTGGTTACCTGATTTAGCATTATGAGATTCTCTCAAATAGATATTCATGTTTGTTTGTGTGTGTATGTGTGTACACAATTCCGTACGAAAGCATAGCTGCCTTTGTTGTGCTTCCTTTTCCCGTGTTTTGTTATTTTCATCAAGAAGAGATTAAAATGTAATACAAAAATAACCTTAACCTTTAGAACTAGGGATTATTTTGTGGAATGTCCTTAAGCTCCTCCAAAAAGGTACCACTAACACAGAAATAAAGTAAATATGTACACACACGTGTGTGTGTGTTTGTGTGTGTCTGACAATGTAGATGACAATGGTATTTAGTCATATCCTTGTGCTGTTGGAAGAATAGATTTTGAACATCTGAAGGACACTCTGCTGCTGGTGCTGCCTCTGCTTTTCGGTTAGCTCGTAAATTTCTATTTAAAGTTGCGTGTGTTGAATTTTTAAACAATGTTCGCCATTAAAATGTGAATATTAAAATTGTCCATCTGCAGTGAGAATATTTGATTTGGAAACAAATACATATGGTGTTCTTCGTTTTTTTTTTTTTGGAATTTTAAAGAAGATTTTTTTATTCATATTCTTGGGAATGGTAAAATCGAAATAACGTTGATACATTTTTATGACATTCGTATGATTCTTTAATTAGAAATGTTTTTGATTTGTTTTTAAATATGCTTAAAACTTATTTGAAATTGTAGAATAATAATATAATATATTTACACATATGTGTTTATTTTAATATGGAATTTTAATGGATTTAATATGGAATGGATTAAGGAAAAAGGCGTCACAGGCTATTTCATTACTCAGAAGTTCACAACAGTAGCAATGAAAAGTAGAGCGGACTCTACAAATAGAGCAAATAAATCTTAATCGAAGTTTGAACTACATTTTAGTGCTGATTTTTTTTTTTCGCAGATTATACAAAAATTAACTTAAACTTCTTATACACTTAAAGGTCTTATACAATACCTTTCTGAAAGAATATATCGGCATGTATATACCCCAGCCTTGAGTTATGAATATTCAAACTGTTGACCCTTCATGGGGGAGGTTCCAAAGCAGTTGACCAATATTGATCAATTAGAGAGTGGGGAAGTACCAGAAAGAGTTCCCCGATATATCACCATCTTCACAGCAGATCTTGTGTTATTATAAATTATTGCTTGAGTTTGGTTATTCATAATGTTGACCCTTTATGGGAGATAGGTACTGGAAGAAGTGGATCCATATATCCCATCCTCACAGCAGATCTTGTGTTAGTAGAAGTAATGAGATGTGTGATATTTGAAGAGAATTGGATGCTTATTTCAGATTTAATAATAGTTCTGGTTATTCGAAACGTTGACCCTTTGTGGGGGTGGTACCAGAAGGAATGGTCCGATCTCTACCATTTTTATAACAAATCTTGTGTTGGTGGAAATATTGAGAAGTACCAAGTTTGAATAAAATCGGATGTTAATTTCGGGTTGTATGAGCTTCATGGATATTCAAAATGATTACCTTTTCTTGGGGAGGTACTAGAAGGAATGGTCCGATCTCTACCATCTTTATAACAGAACTTGTGTTGATAAAAATATTGAGCAGAGCTAAGTCTGAATGAAATCGGGTGTTAATATCGCGTATTATGAGCTTCATAGATATTTAAAATTTTGAACCTTTGTGAGGGAGGATAAATTCCATCTTCATACCAGGCTTTGTATTAATAAAAATATTGTGATGTGTGTAATTTAAAGAGAATCGGACACTTCCATCACATTTTATAGGATTTGTAATTATTTAAAATGTTGACCCTTTGTGGTGGAGGTACTTGATGGAGTGGACCGATATTGTTTATTTTCGCACCTGACCTGGAACTTATCAAAATATTATGATTAAAGCAAAATCGGATAATCCTTTCTCTCTGTGCAGTAAAATATTTTCATTGAAAACTTACATCTTTGTGGGAGAGGTACTAGAAGGAGTGGACCGATAGTGCCCATTTCCGAATTCGATCTAAGTTTGATAATGATATTACGATGTTTGGATACTTCCTTCGAGTCTTATCGTGCACACCAGGCAAAGAGACAGACGGACGGACATCGCTAGATCGACTCCATATGAAACTCCTAAAACGGATGGGGTTCAAAGAAACCGTTATTTCGATGAGTTACGTTTTGGCCGTATCAAATGATATATACATTATCTAGCCATGTGGCTGAGGGTATAAAAATTCTAAATCTCAAAGTAAGCGTAGGATGAACTCGATATATTAACAATCTCGCACAACATATAATTTGTACCACAACAAATTTGAGTAAGAATCCTTCTGGTATCATCCCTTGGTAGGCCTGGTAAAACATAGGGGGTAAAGTAAACAAATTACCAAAACTTATTTTCCTCATTACGAACTGAGGAATAATGTCGGCAAATAGGTCTAGACGCAGAAAAAAATACCACGAGTTTTTGATATATATATAAGACTTCAATAACCTTAAATGCTGTAAACCGTGGAACAGTGTTTGGTGTGATTGTAATTTTGGTCCATTGTGATCATTCTGCGTGAAAAAGAAAAGGAAGAATTAATAAAAGTTAACAAGGAAAAAAGGCGATAAATCTTTGTAGAGAAGTAGAAAGAACGGAGAAAAGGCTTCGAAAAGAGTTGTGCTTTGCGCCAGAGCCAGTAAAGCATTTTGCTAAATTATAAATGACGTAGGCATTTGAATGCACACTGAGATCATGATCAGCTCCCCCAAAGGATTTCACTTGATACATCAGGGCGCAGTGGCATAAAACGTGTTCTGTTGTATTCGACGTTAGAGTTATTCCTCTTGGACGCTCCTGATCGGACGTTGCAGTGGCCTTTTAGTATCCCTATTGTTACTGACGCTTAATAGAGACTGAGTTATACGTGAGGAGATATCTGACCTGATTTATTTTACTTGCACCGTGGTTCGTTATACTGCTGCAGGGAGTTCCCGATTTGAGCCAAAATTTGGGCATCGCTATATCAACTTTTATTGCGACACCTATCAAATAGGGTCAACATTTTGAATAACGACAAATCGTATACCAAGCGTAGAGAGACAAAATTTGGTAATTTTTGAAGAAGAAGAACCGATTATTTTCACCCTTCTGGTAATGCAGATGTTAATTATTTAACATCATTCTTTAAAAAGTTATTCGGCTCATGCAACTCCCAAATGTTTGCTGGCTTAGGTATATTTCGAATACGGATCAATACAGTTCAACATCGCTCTTCTACTCTCTCCCGGTCCGCGTTGCCGGCCCGTACTTTTAGTCTTTATTGCATATTTTTGTTCACAGATCTGACTTATGTAAGCGGCACAATTTTTATTATTATGGAGTCTTTACCATAATAATTTCTGAATAGAAATAAATATTTATTGCAAAAATTATAATAGATGTTCACCAACGGTTTTAGATATTTTGAATAGCCTGCTTTTATTTTCAGCCATTGACTTTAAAATTTGAGTGTTAAAAATCTTTATGATATAGAACATTTATAATAACCCCATGATATAATTGGATACATTTCCAAAATCTAAGTGGAACAAATATTTCGTAATCACAAAATGGAAAATCATTCTCATTTGAAGTTGTATTGATGCATTCGTCAAAATACTTCTGGTATTTTTTAAATAAATGAATTTTCCATTAAAATATATATCTCAGGGGATAAACAATAACAATTCACTTTTTTGGGATGTTTTTTATTTGTTATTTAATGGAAAGTGTTTCCTGCCTTTGTTTTTAACTGTTACCTCTTTATATTAACATCTACAAATTTCTATGAAACTAAAAATTAATATCCTATTTCAATTACCTTCAACCTTATTCTCTTTAAAGGTTTTGGGAAGTGAAGCCAGTGATTTTCAATTTATTGATTGATTTTTTTTGGACTAAATTTTTTAATTAGGGAATTTTGTGTCCATATTGTTTGCAATACAAAGGTGTTGTTCGATATTTTTGGAAAATGTCCTTTATTATTTACGGGAATTTGTTTATTTATTTTAAATGAAGTCTTGGCATTGAAATGTCCATGAAAATGCCTTTGATATTAAAAAATGGTTTAGGTTTGATTAATATTAAATTTAGACACATTTAATTTATAGGGGTATCGAATGCCAGAGGATTAATTTTGGAAAATACATATTTTCGAACATCGACTCAAAATTCCAATTGATTTTCTAAGATTTTACGGGTACTCAAATGATTAGTTGTAAATAAATCAACTCCATTTATTTCCGAGCTCACAGAAATAAAATAAAAAAATAGAATTTTAAAACAATACTGTGTTTATTTGTTTTCAATTAATAATTATTTTTAATTTTTTATTTGTTTACCTGGAAAACATATTGTGCATAATTAACCAACTTCCATTCATTTTCAGGTCATACGCAACGATGAACAGACCTCTTTGATTGTTGATGGCGTTTCACAGAGTCGCACCACCAAGGGCAAGGAGTTTCAGTTCGGGAAATTTGCCACCAATTCCGATGTCTATGTCGGCGGCATGCCCAATTGGTACAGCACCAAATTGGCTCTGTTGGCCCTGCCCAGTGTCATCTTCGAACCAAGATTTCGCGGATCGATTCGGAATCTTGTCTATGCCGACCAACCGGGTGGTCAGACGCGGCGCCAAGAAATGAAACAGCCCCGCGACATCAAGTGCGGCGATGGGCCATGCGATCACAGCGAAATGCCCAAGGAAAAGGTGACGCGCAATTTGCGTGGCAGCAATATGACAGACGCCTGCGAACGCCATGATCCGTGCCAGCACGGTGGCATTTGCATATCAACCGATTCCGGCCCCATCTGCGAGTGCAGAAATCTAGAATACGATGGACAATATTGTGAAAAAGAAAAGGCCCCGTCGGAGGCGACTTTTCGCGGTACACAGTTCCTTTCATATGATCTCGGTCAGACGGGTGCTGAACCTATTGTCAGTGCCCAGGATGCCATAACATTATATTTTCGCACCAGACAACCAAATGGTTTACTATTTTATACGGGTAAGTCACAATTCACTCACACACACACATACATACATTGGTAATTGTTGTTCTAGATTTGGGGGGTTTGGGGTGTTCAGTGTAGTCAGAGTTCAGCTGATAATCGTGGTGTTTAGCTACGAGCAAAAGGTCAACTGTAATTATAATAAGTAATGACTAACCAAAGCGTTTTGTTTGTTTTTTTTTTTTTGCTTTTTGTTTCATTGTTGTTGTCGTTGCTGTTATGGCATTTTAATTGCTTCATTGTCGAATCAACGACGAACAACAGGACACGGCACTGATTACTTGAATTTGGCTTTGCGTGATGGCGGTGTTTCCCTAACCATGGGCCTGGCCAATGGCAAACAGGAAATGCACATCAAACCCTCGAAAATACGTTTCGATGATCATCAATGGCACAAGGTTACGGTGCATCGCCGCATTCAGGAAATCTCTTCGATTACCAGTTTTTGTCGGGTAAGTTTGGAAACAGATTAAATAAATATTGAATGTGTGATGTCAAAATGGAAATGAGAGTTTCAAAGTAAAATAACTCTCTTTTTCACTCTTCGCAGCTTGTTACGGTTGTTGACGATGTCTATACGGATCATTCGCACATCGCTGGCAAGTTTACCATGCTCTCTTCTTCAAGAGTTTATGTTGGCGGTGCTGTTAACCCAAGAGCATTATTGGGCGCCAGAGTTCACAATAATTTTGTTGGCTGTTTGAGAAAGGTAAGTTGATATTTGGATTTGATTCAACCTGAAGATTTAAAGGAAGTATATAATTTCGGAGAGAAATGGCTTTTTAATCTTTGGATCCTGAGTTCCAAGCCTATTTGAAATGTATTGAGATGTGCCAAGTCTGAATGGAATCGGATATTAATTTCGCATTTTATGAGTTTCATTGATACTCAACATGTGTGGGAGGTACCAGAAGGAGTGGACCGATATATCCTATATATACAGTAGATCTTGTGATAGTAGGAATATGTGATGTTTGAAATATGAAGAGAACAGGATGCTTATTTCGAATTGAATAATCGTTTTGGTTATTCGAAATTTTGACTATCTGTGGGGGAGGTAGTAGAAGGAATGGTCCGATCCCCACCATCTGTACAACATATCTTGTGTTGTAGAAATATTGAGATATACCGAGACTGAATAGAATCGGATAATAATTTCGCGTTTTATGAGCTTCATGGATATTCAAAATTTTGACCCTTTGTGGCGAGGTACTGGATGGAGTGGAGCGATATTGTCCATTTTTGCACCAGACCTAGCACTGATGCAAATATGAGCGGACCGATATTGTCCATGTCCGAACTCGATCTAGGTTTGGCAATAATATTACAATACACCAAGCTTGGATCAAATCGGACACTCCCTTTGAGAGTTATCGTGCACACCAGCCAGACAGACAGACGGACGGACGGACATCGCTAGATCGACTCCAAATATCCTGAAACGAATATGGTCCAAAGAGACCTAGGGTGTAAAACCGTTATTTCGATGAAGCATGTTTTTGGCCGTACCAAACTATAGGGTACATATCTATCCGTATGGCTCAGGGTATAAAAACTCATCAAATTTGTCCTCCTATAGCATAAAAAAGTTCGGTTTAAATGAGTACAACTCGGCCGCGGATGTTTTTTGATAATTGTCTCACTTTTAAATCTCTCGCTCTATTTACAGGTTGAATTCTCGGCGGACACTTTACTTTTAAATCTAATCGACTTGGCAAAAAGTGGCTCCAAACTCATTCAGGTGGCTGGAAATGTTGAATATCAATGTCCTGTTGGCGACCCTCAAGATCCTGTAACCTTTACAACACGGGAATCTCATTTGGTAGGTGGTCTCAGAACATTCCATTTCACAGAAGTATTATTTTATGAAAACATACACCTCTCTCTTAGGTTTTACCGCCCTGGGAAACTGGCAAACAAAGTTCCATTTCATTTAAATTCCGCACCAAAGAACCAAATGGTTTGATTATCTTGGCAACTGGATCCAAGCAACCCAGGTCGAAAAATGTAAGTTTTTGAATTCGAAAATTCCAAATAAATATATCCCTATTTTATTTTTTGTCGGTTTGCAGCCGGTTCTCTTTGCTATTGAGCTGCTGAATGGTCACATCTACATTCATCTGGATTTGGGTTCGGGCGCAGTCAAGGTTCGTGGCTCTCGCCGCCGAGTAGATGATGGCGATTGGCATGATTTCACTTTGAGACGCAATGGTCGTGATGCTAAAGTTAGTGTCGACGGGGTCTGGAATGATTTCCGTACACCGGGTGAGGGCACTATTTTGGAATTGGATGGCCATATGTATGTGGGCGGTACTGGGCCCGCCTATAACAATGCCAATTGGCCGCCAACTATTTGGACGGCAACATTGCGTCAGGGTTTCGTCGGTTGTCTGCGTGACTTGGTGTTGAGCTCGAAACAAATTGACATTGCGGCCTATGCCAGGTTACAGGACTCGGGTAAGTTGGGAGGGAGAGGGATATATACTTTCAGAATATTTGACGGAATTTAATGGATTTTCAGCTTCTGTGAAGCCCTCCTGTCATGTTCAGGCCAATGTTTGTGCCGGCAATCCCTGTTTGAATGGTGGTACATGCGTTGAAGGCTGGAATCGACCCATTTGTGATTGTACCTCGACCCTGTATTATGGACCAACGTGTGGACGCGAATCGGCTACTTTGGTGTTCAACGGAACCCAACACATGACCGTGTGGCTGGGTAATGGCCAAGGTACCAAAACCCAGACGGAAGAGCTACTGCTACGTTTCAAGACCAGCAGACCCACTGGTCTTTTGCTAATGACCAGTGCGGAATCGAATTCGCCCGATCGCCTCGAGATAGCCTTGGTTGCGGGCCGGATACGTGCCAGTGTAAGACTGAGTGATCGTGAAAAGGCAAGTAAACGAGTGTGAAAGGGAGGAAGAGAGTGTAGAATATTATTTTAATTTTGCATATTTGTCTTTCTCTTTGTTTGTTTGCCCTTCTCTTTGCAGAACCTTTTGGCCGGCCAATCCGTTTTAAACGACAACAACTGGCACACCATTCGTTTCTCGAGGCGTGCCTCAAATCTGCGTCTACAAGTTGACGGGGCTCCCCCTGTCAGGGGTATGTTATGTATGTATCACCAGCACTTTAATTGCCCTACTACGTGTCGTGCCGTGTCGTTTTTTTAAATCTAAATTTTTTCATATCAAATTCCCAAACAAAACCCAACAAAATCAAATGATGAAGAGAAATGTCCTTCTCAAGAAAATAAGAAAACCCCCAAAAAATTGACCACCATTTGCGCATCCCAATCAAAAAACTGAAAGAAAAAATTAGCTAGGGTTACTGCTTGCGCCTTTTCTTTTCGTACAACGTATCCACCATCCATGTAAATATAAGGTGTCCTTTTCTTTTAAGAAAAAATACAAGCCAATCTCAATATGCAGTTTAACGTTGTGTTCTCCCCGACCTCCCCCAACAGGCGGGTGAACTTTTGTGCAAGTCCTTCGTGTTGTTGTTTTCATTGTGGACTTTAGTAAACTCTTTCGTGTAAATATAAATCTTTAATTTTGTAAAAATTTCGATTTACAACACCAACAATACAAGAGAAAAACTTTGATTTTTCGCCTTGGTTAGTTTTGCCAGAAAAAAAGAAAAAGTAAATGTACCCACATAAATAAATATCTATAATTATTATTATTTTTTGTTGGTACGGCAGAACCGCCAAAAGCAACAACAGCCAATTTATTTTTTTTTTTTCAAAATATTACTATTATTAATGTGCAGTCATAAAACATACTTTTGAAACTTTTGTCTGTATCTATATATTTAAATATTGGTATATTGTATGTATATCTTGGTGTATATATTCTTAAAAAAAACATTTACACTGTACATTATTATAGTTAGGACAATTTTTTTTTAAATTTTGCAATAAGACGAACTCAATTTTTGATAAGATTTCCATTTTATTCAGAACTAGATTTTTTTAATCCTTACATTAAAAATATGGAGGCCTCTCACTGGCGAATTTCTATTATTTGAGAATAATTTAATTTATTTGAGTCAGCCTCTGACGATGAGGTTTAAACAAAAAATAATGGAACTGGCCACTAAAATAGCATCTAATATGCCTGATGAGCCGCTAGATTCCAATCTTAGCCGCTAGATTCCAATTTTCAATGTCATCTTCTTAGGTATTTAAAAGCTTAAATCGAAATGGAAAATTATCGAATAAAGCATTTTTATTTTTCTAAAAATTATGTTTCAAATTACAACCCTCCGTATTTCCATTTCATTTTTGCAACACAGTGTAATTTTATTCCATTTCAAGGCCATTGCTGAGACACATTTGAGAGTGCTGGCAAATCACAGCACCCAACACCTGTACAAGTGTTGTTGTATTCGTTTAACTGCTCCCTCTCTCTATCTCTCTCTCTCTCTCTCTCTGGCGCACTCCCTTTTGCTCATTTTCAAATAATTTTCATCATCCTGTTGATTTATGTGGCACTTTGCCACTGGCACGCACAGACTGCAAGCTAGCTAGAGGTGCGTTCTAATAAGTCATAAATTTCCTACATCTGCACTGACTAGTTTTGGGAGCATTTACAGCGACAACAACCACAACAACACCATCAGCAACAACTAAATTAAACAAGTTTTACTGGTAAATGCAAAATATGAAAATAGTTTCACATTAAAATATTGCAAAATGGCCATCTGACACGAAATGGGTGCTGTTGTAATTGAATCCAGTCACACTTTTGTCCTCCAGCAGATTTTTTTTTGACAAAAATTAGAAAGAAAGAGAAAAAAGTGAGAAATGTAGCTACCAAGACTTGCATTAACATTCATAAATTAGAATTAAATTTCTTGCGAGGAGGTCAACTGATGCAGTTTTCATTTGCATATTTTTCCAATTAACTTTCAATGAATTATGATGACAGTTCTCTTGGTGTTTTAGAAAAAAAAGAAAAACAACTTTCTATATTAACAGCGATACATTTTTATCTTGCCGGAACATTGGAACATTTATAAGAATAATAACTAAATGCCGAATGGCCGATAAATGTCTGCACAATTTAAAGCAAGCTGAGCGGACCTTTAGTATAGGCGTGTGGAAAGTACGACCAAATATATGTTTCGCCGAAAGTCCAGATTTAGACACGGACATTTGGAATGTCCAAGCGATGTCCGTCCGTCTATCTGTCTGGGTAGCTGGTGCACACGATAACTCTAGACGGAATATCCGATTTGATCCAAACTTTGTACATCGTAATATTATTATCAAACATAGATCGAGTTCGGAGTTTGGCAATATCTGGCACCTCCCCCACAAAATTTCGAAATCAAAAAAAAAATATTTTTCTGCACAGAGAGAGGAAGTATAACCCCATTTTGCTCCAACTTTGCAAGTCTTAATATTTGCGAAAATTGATAATATTGGTCCACTCCTTCTGGTACCTCCAACCTAAAAAATCCAAATTTTGAATTATTATAACTTTTATAAAATGTGATTTAAGTGTCCGATTGTCTTCAAATTACACACATCACAATATTTTCATTAACCCAAAACCCGGTGTTAACATGAAATATATCACTCCTTCCGGTACCCCCCCCCCCCCACAAACGGTCAAAATTTTGATTATCCATGAAGCTAATAAAACGCTAAATTAAGATCCTAATCCATTTAGAATTGTAACATCTCAATATTTCCATAAAAACAAGATCTGTTATAAAGATGGTAGAGATCGGAACATCCCTTCTATTATCTCCCCCACAAAGGGTTAAGGTTTTGAATAGCCAAAACAATCATAAAATCCGAAATAAGCATCCGGTTCTCAGCAAATTACACACATCACAATGTTTTTATTAACTCAAGGTCTGATGTGAAGATAGAATATATCGGTCCATTCCTTCTGGTACCTCCCCCACAAATGGTCAAAATTTTGAATATTCATGAAGCTAATAAAACACTAAATTAAGATCCCAATCCATTCAGAATTGGTACATCTCAATATAATTATATATTATTATATTATCAATTATAAAGATGGTAGAGATCGGACCATTCCTTCTGGTACAACCCCCACAAAGGGTCAAGGTTTTGAATAACCAAAACGATCATAAAACCCTAAATAAGTATCCGATATCTGGTACCTCACTCATATTTAAACTTTTTGCTTAAAATTATCACATATTTCATACAAAGTGAAGGAAGTAACCAATATTGGCCAAACCTGGCACGTCGCAATATTTATATCATATTTATTCAGGTCCGGTATGAAATGGACAATATTGGTCCATTCCTGGTGAACATGGATTATATCAGTCCATTCACAAAGCCATCGATTTAATTTGAATTTAGCATATTTTAAGCTTTCTTTAAGGTTGAGCGTGAAAATAGTCAACACTGACCCCAGCCAATTCGATACTTCTCCCACAAAATATCAAAATTCTAACAAAGAAATCAAATATTTCACACAAGGTGAAGTTTTACAAATTATTACAAAGTGAGAGTTCTGGTAAGAGAGAGCGAGAGAAAAGAGAAATTTTTACAGTTGAATTTCTGAGAGTCTCTCAGTTATTATCATCAATTGATTTTGTGGCCGATGTGGACAATTTCAGGCAATAATTTAAAAATCTTTCAGAAAAAAATTCTAAATCGAAGACTATTCAATATCTAATTTTTCTCCATACAAATTACAATTTTGATAAAAATTTCTCAACCCTTAAAATTATAAAGCATACATTTTGAAAATTGAAATGAAATGAATTTTGAAAATTGTCCAACGTAGATCAGTTGCGATGATGGAATAAAACAGTGTCAATATTTTTCCAATTTGGAACGAATCGTGATTTACTTATCAAACTTGATTAAAAAATATGGAATAATGAGCCAATTGACATTTGGATCTCCGTCATAGATAGCCAATAATTTCCAAAGATTTTGTTTAGACTTTGAAATGTTAAATATAAAAATATTAAAAAAAAGAAAATACAAAACATGTCGAACAGTGTAAATGAATTAGGAATATATGCACATACCAAATATGAATATATTTATGAGTTCGTGTTTTTTTCAATATTTATTTACCCATTTTTAAAATGCTTTCATTTTCAGTTGTTCGTGAGGAAACTTTTGTTATTCTTTTACATTAATCTTTTAGTTGGAATTTATTATATTTTAATATTATTATTTAAACTCAATATTGTTCTGTACAAATGTTTTTTCCACAAACAACAAAAACAAAAAAGAGCTACTCTAAATGGTATTTTTGTTCAACTAAACTTCTCTCTCATTGTCCCAAGTAGTTGTTGAAAGCATTATTAACAGAACAACAAATTACAAAACTATATCCCCTCGCTCGACTAAAAAAATAAAACCAACAAGAAACAAAAAACAAAAACATTCAGAATTTTTAGCCCAACCACAACAACAACAACAATAACAATTCACAGACAAAGAAAACTACCAGTCATACAATTCGAGAGTTATCCAACATTTAAATGTGTGTTGCATTGACATTTGAATATTTAATTCGAAAATGAACAAGGCCAATTTTAATTTGTGTTTTTTGTTTTTCTTATTCGACATTACTCTGCTGTTTTGAAATTGTGATTTTTATGTTTTGATTCTTGTTTTGTCACTTGTTTCCGTAACATTTGTGAGACACCCACATATCCCTGCCCGAGTACTTCAAATTCGACGACGAGAAAGTCAGTGACATTGTGCAATTGGAAATGTTGTGTCATGTACATCCGCTAACATCCACACCCGCCTTCCTTGAGTGAATCCTGGCTCCTTCCATAGCGCTTGAAACAAACCCCTCCCCCCAAAAAAAGATGAGTTGCAAAATTCCATCTGTTTTGCGGCCATTGAACTACAAAAGTATTGTTGGTCCTTATGCTAATCTTGTTATTTGCCGCGTGCCCTCAACTCCCCCTCGCCCCTCATTCATTGCTGTTTGTTGCTAGCCAAACCAGAAACCCTACCTCTAACCATAACCCCATTTTCCCATAAGCGTTTAACCGTCCATTGTTCATACCCCTCCCCCCCTTTGAATGTAACGGGACATTGAATTTGGAAATTACATTTTCTTTGTATTCCTATCGACAAGTTTTGTAAAAATTCTTCTTCTAAACATGTTTTTGTTTGATTTCAATAATCTATTTGTTTGTACGTTCGTTCGTTTGTTTGTTTTTGGAATTTGTTGTATGGTTTCGATTTTTTTCGATTATACTTTTAACTAACAACTCCTCGTAATTTGTTCCAATCCTCCAAAAACCAAAACCAAAACCAAAAAAAAGTAACATCTTGATGTTGTGCTCCATTTTATTACATTTGATTTGCAAATTCAATTTGAAAAAGAAAACAACAAAAAATATTGAAACAAATAATAAACACTGAGATTTTTTTGTGTTCAACTCTTATTTTTTCTTCTTCTTCTTCTTCTACTCGAAACAAGTACGGAGTGACATGTTTTTTGTATTGTTTGAAACAAGTCTTTCTTGAATACCCAAACACACACACGCATATATTTTATTTATATATTTTGTGTGAAACAAAAACCAAAAGAGAAAAAAGAACAACCTATTCGAATCGAAGAGACAACAGCAGCTTATTTTGTTGCCAAACCCAAACTCAATAGCCAAAAACAAAGTTCGTTCAGTTTTGCATAACTTGTTAACAGCTTTTAAGTAGGTTTGAGATAAACAGCCCAAAACATCTACAACATCATTTCCAAACATTCCTCATGCCCGTTCGTTAGTCGATTTACAAACACTCAAACTCCCAGAGAAATTTTGTGTTTGTATCGTCCCCATCCACCCATCCACCCATCTACCCCTCTAGGCTCATGTGCAACACTTCATTGTCGGCACTTTCGGAAGAGTAGAAAAAAAGTGTGTCAGACAGAACATGTTTCATTATGGACATCAAAAAACAACCGGCGCAGGAAGTGACTGTTGTCCTTTACTACCATTTTTGGAAATGCATTCCTGAAGTGCTATCTACAAATACATATACACTCACATATGTAGATAATTTTTTTTTTTCCTGAAAATTAAACATATTACAAAAGGGGTATTTTTTAATGGGGTATTTAAGACTAGTAATAGATAACATGTGTTCCCCCTTGATATGGCCCTCGGCTCCACCCACTTTATTGTCTTCTTTAAACCCCAGTCATATGGGTAGAGAGGGTATACATCATTTGATACGGCCAAAACGTGCCTCATTGAAATAACGGTTTTAGACCATAGGACTCTTTGAACCAAATCCGTTTCAGGACATTTGTAGTCGATCTGGCGATGTCCGTCCATCCGTACGCTGGCTGGTGCGCACGATAACTCTCGAAGGGAGTATCCGATTTGGTCCAAATTTGGAACATTGTAATATTATTATAAACTTTAGATCCAGTTCGGAGATGGGCAATATCGGTTCACTCCTTCTGGTACCTCCCACATAAAATGTCGAAATTTTCAAAAAAATATTTTACTGCACAGGAGGGGAAAGGATAATCCGATTTTGCTCCAGCTTTGCAAATTCTAATATTTGTATTAGTGCTAGGACATGTGAGAAAATAGACACTATCGATCCACTCCATCAAGTACCTACCTCACAAAGGGTCACAATTTTGAATAATTATATCTCTTACAAAATGTGATGTAAGTGTCCGATTGTCTTCAAATTACACACATCACAATATTTTTATTAACCCAAGGCCTGGTGTGAAGATGGAATATATCGGTCCAGTCCTTCTGGTACCTCTCCCACAAAGGGCAAAATTTTGAATATTCATGAAGCTCATAAAACACGAAATTAACATCCAATTCCATCCAGACATGGTACATCTCAATATATCCATCAACACAAGATATGTTACAAAGATGGTAGAGATCGGATTATTTAATCTGGAACCTCCCACGCAAAGGGTCAAAGTTTTGAATAACCAAAACGATCATAATATCCGAATTAGGCATAAGGTTCTTCTCAAATTACACACATCACAATAGTTTTATTAACCCAAAGTCTGGTGTGAAATTGGTATATATCGGTCCACTCCTTCTGGTACCTCTTCCTACACACGGTCAAAATGTTGAGTATCAATGAAGTTCATACAAAGCGAAATTAACATCCGATTCCATTCAGACTTGGTACATCTTAATATTTCCATCAACATCCATCCATCCATCCATATGTTATAAAGACGGTATAGATCGGACCATTTCTTCTGGTACCTCCCCCATATAGCGTTCAAGATTTTTGAAAAACAAAACGCTCATAGAAAGCGAAATAAGCATCCAACTCTCTTCAAGTTTCACACATCCAAATCTTTTTGCTTACGTAAGATCCGTTGTAGAGAAGATATATATATATGTCAACCTCTTCTAGTATGAAGTATGAAAATGGAATACTTCGGTCCGCTCCTCACGAATATTTCCACATTTTCCTAAAATTTGCACATATTTGACATAAAGTATATGAAGTAGTCGGTATAGTCCAATCACGCTGTAATATTTATATCAGTCTTTTGTCAGAAACGAATTGGTCAATATTGGACAACTGCTTCGGAACCTCCCCCATGAAGGGCCAACAGCTTGATTAATCATAACTCAAGACTGGGGGATATAAATCGACTGATACTATTTTACATGCCTAAATAAATGTTCATTTTAACAAATGACTACTCACTTAACTTCTTGGGCTGTTTAGCTGCCCCCTCCTCAAACTAGATCTTTTCTATTTCTTTGAACATGATTACAAATCAACATTGATTGGGATGTTAACAGTTTTGAAATATCGCCAAACGTAAATTGTTGAATAATCCAACCAACATTAAATATTTTCTTATTATTTTAGCTTTTCTTACTTTTTATTTTCGAATATCTTCCAGCAGTTTTAAAAGCGAACTTTGTCACATTTTTCGACTCGACATGTAAAACATAAGACAACAACAAAGTATGCATAGAGATTCTGAATAAAATTTCGATCAAAAAAACACAGCCATTTTTTTGTGAGACAGTTAAATAACAACAAACAACAAATTTCCATATTGTCCCATGCTTCATAATGAAATAAAAATAATTCTTCATTTCAATTCATATCGACGTCAATGATTTCAATCTAACATTTTCAGCATTACACCCCCATTCCTCCCCATTTAACGAAAGAAAGAGAACAAACAATAAGAAATGAAAAGAAAAAAAAAACGAAACGATTGCCAATTTTAGTCCTTTTTTCAACCAGCAGCTGAGGAGAAAAAACGAAAACGAGAAAAAATCGACACGCAAGATCGGTGATATGAAATCAAAACATTTTCTTTGTTCCAATCAGTGGTTCACGGTTCTCTGGCCAAAGCAGCAGCAAATAAACAACAAATAAAAACAAAACATGAAAAGCTTTAAAAATTTAACATTTTTGAGTCACGGAATTCTGTTAATAGGGGCGTAGAGGACCGTGCAACGGCAACTGCAAATGCAAAACGGAAATCCTCCGTTGGTTATGACTGGCAAAGAAAATGATTTTGAGGAAAGACCACCCAGGGCTGTATTTTGCACCAAAACAATATTAAATAAATCATTATGTAATTTAGTTTAAATGTAGAATATGTGTAAGTGTGTACGTACACATGTACCTGCCTAACTAACAACGACAATAACAATAACTAAAACATCAACAATCCGACCACCAACATACTTACCTACATGGCAAACGACAACAAGTACAATGACTGCCACCAACCACAACAATGACCGACCCACCCACGGACCGACCGTTAACATTTCAACTCCCAACTCTTTGCCCTTAACGTTTAACATTTACCGTTACAATTACAACTGTACTAAATGCTCTTGTTTAGCTCTTAGCAGCGCACCATTCATAACAACAACAACAATAATAATAAAAACATTTGACTGACACCCCAGATTTAACACACCAAATGTCCAATACGCCCTCCGCAACGCCGAAATTTAATATTCTGAGATTTTTTTTTATTTTAATGGATTTGTAATGAGAACAGGAGTGCTATGGAATGCTGGGAAGAAAAAAAAAACAGGATAAAATCCATTGCATTTCAAATGAAAAGTATTTTCCCGGTGAGGTCTAAATAAAACAAAATAGGTAACATGCTCAATAATTTATCCGTTAAGATTAATCAAAATACCATTGGCCGAAAGAGAGAGAGAGAGAGTTAGTTCTTCATCAAATTATCCGCATTTCCTCATAAAATGTGACAAAATAGATAATTCCATATACCAAGAATAGTATATAGTCATTCACCAGTCCTTTCAATTTCATTGTTCATAAAATCTGAATTTTTTCAAGAGAAGAAGAGAATATTTGTGTATCAGCATTTTGTTAGTTTTTCTAAATTTTAGAGAAAATATATCCGACATTTTCTAGGCTTTTGCAAATATTCAAATTCAGTCTTTATCTAAACCTTGCATTTTAGGTACGTATGTGGGCTTTTGCCTGGGACAACATTGTTCCTTTTGGAATCTCTACCACCAAGGAGTCGACATTTTGACTAATCACAAGTCTTATAAATTGCAAAATGAATCTCCGATTTTTATAACCTCAGCATTTTGGCTAGTATATTTGATACGGCCAAAACGTGACTCATCGATATTACTGATTTAGACCCAAAGTATCTTGGACCAAATCCGTTTCAGGAAATTTGGAGTCGATCTAACGATGTCCGTCCGTCCGGCTGTCTGTCTGGTGCGCACGATAACTCTCGAAGGCAGTATCCGATTTACTTCAAACTTGGTACATCATAATATTATTATCAAACTTAGATCGAGTTCGGAGATGGACAATATCGGTACACTCCTTCTGGTACGTCCCCAACAAAACGAAATAATCAAAAAAGTGTTTTAATTCACAGAAAGAGAAAGGACTGTACGATTTTGATCAAACTTTGTCAAATTCTAATATTTGCATCAATGCTAGGTCAGATGCGAAAATAGACAATATCGGTCTACTCCTTCAAGTACTTCCCCACAAAGGGTCTACTCCTTCAAGTACTTCCCCACTTTTAAAATGTAATGTAAGAGTCCGATTGTCTTCAAATTACTCACATCACAATATTTTTATTAACTCAAGGTCTGGTGTGAAGATGGGATATATCGGTCCACTCCTTCCCTACAAAGGGTCAAAATTTTGAATACCAATGAAGCTCATAAAACGCGAAATTAAGATCCAATTCTATTCAGATTTGGCACATCTCAATATTTCCATCAGTACAAGATATGTTGTAAAGATAGTAGAGATCGGACCATTCCTTCTGGTACCTCCCACACAAAGGATCAAAGCTTTGAATAACCAAAACGATCATAAAATACGAAAAAAGCATTCCATTCTCTTCATATTTTACACATCCCATTATTTTTACTAACACAATATCTGCTGTGCAGATGGGATATATCGGTCCACTCCTTCTGGCACCTTCCCCACAAATGGTCAATATTTTGAATACCCATGAAGCTCATAAAAAGCAAAATTAACATCCAATTCTATTCAGACTTGGCACATCTCAATATTTATATCAACACAAGATATGTTTTAAAGATGGTGGAGATCGGACCATTCCTTCTCGTACCTCTCCCACAAAGGACCAAAGTTTTGAATAACCAAAACGGTTATAAAATCCGAAATAAGCATCCGGTTCCCTTCATATTTCACACATCCCAATATTTCTGCTAACACAAGATCTGCTGTGAAGATGGGATATATCGGTCTACTCCTTCTGGTACCTCCCCCACAAACGGTAAAAATTTTGAATATCCATGAAACTTTTTTAAAATGGTAGAAATTGGACCTCCCGAACATAGGGTTCACTATTTTGAAAAACGAAACGCACAAAGATATGAAATATATCTGCGAGCCGCTTCTGGTACCTCGCCCACAAAGGGTTACAGTTTTCAATAATTTTATCTGTCAAAACTTGTGAAACAAGTCCAACATTCTTTACAGCTAGCTGTATCTAAATATTCCTCTTAACCAGGAACCTGAGATGAATATGGAATTTAGGATTTCACATAAAATTGGATATAAATGTTCGATTTTCTTGTAATTTTGCCGATACCAATATTTTTATCTGTATTAGATGGAGTATGATAATGGTATATTTCGGACGACTATATCTGGTACCTCACGCATATTTTAATATTTTTTAAAAATTATCACATATCTCATATAAAGTGAAGAAAGTAACCAATATAGCCCAAACCTGGCATGTCGCAATATATATTTAGGTCCGTTACGAAATGGACAATATTGGCCCATTTCATTTCTCATATCAAATGGTATTTATCCAAAAAGGTCATATCGCTAAGAAAGGAAAATTCTCAACAATGTTTTTTGTTGACATTAAATGGAATAACATTTTTCACAGTTGTCAACCCATATTTAAATTTTCTAAAATCAATGACATGAAATAATTCCAACACCATGTCAAAAGCTGCCCCCCAAATGACCTTCTTTGAAATAACAAATGCCTTACAACGAACGATTCGTGTGTTCGCCACGACCACTCACACACATTTCGCGTGGAGGGCCACTTGGACATTTGCATTTTCTTGTTTTTTGTTTTTCGAATATCGCCACACTACTACAACTACTACAACAACTACAAGTACAACAAATTCAAATCACGCATAATTAATATTTAAATAGAAATGATTTAAATGGAAAATGAACATGAAAGAACTGTTTTCCTCACGTATGGCGTTTGCATGACAGCACCACTCTTTTGCAAACAACAACAACTACAACAACAAAAACACCAACAGCAATAATAACTACTACTACTACAACAACAAAGTAATCATAATAATTTATAATAATAACAACTACAAAAAAAAAAAAACAAAAACAGCAACAAAATTTACAATTGCATGCATGAACCATTAAAGCTGAAAATGGAACGACAAAGAGGCTTTAAAAAAATAACAATAACAACAACAACAAAATATACGAAACTAGAACGCAATTATTTTAAAACTTTTGTTTCCTCCCAAACTTAATGGACAAAATTAGTTGAACACTTCTAGTCAAAATTAGGACTATTTAAATGCACATTGTCTTAGTTTCGAAGTTTGTAAACACGCACAACGACACATACATACTTCCCAGAATCACACTCTTCACATCCCCTCAAGAAGCCAATCATCGTATGACAAAAGTCGCCAACGTTCATTTTCCATTAAAGCACACACAAACACACAGACACTCTCTCTGGAACTATTTCTGCTACATAACTACTCCCCCAATAGTTCTCATAACTCTCTTTTGAATTAAATTTCTTGGTCTCAAGGCTGGCAAGTGAGTCCACTTCATCGAAACTCACTTGCAAAGCTGTTGCCTACCTCTGAACTTTAACTGGAATCGCTGTACGTTTTTCCCTCACACCCATCTCTTTCTCCAACTGTCTCTTCCAAAGCTATCGTCAGATCTGCCTGGATAGGTGTCTCTTTTAGTGCCACACACACACATACATACAGTTATTTTCTTGCTCCTTATAGATGAACAAAACAAGAATACCTTCATCCGGACCATTTGAATTCTACAGCTGTTGTTTTTCGTTTAGATATAAAAGCGCACAACCACCACCAACATCACCGCCCCTACCAACCACCTTTACTTATCATTTTCAATTGTTATTGCAATAGTATGTGTATTCGTATCGTAAATCACTCGTGTCACCTTCGTATACCCTGTATCCTGTGATCGTTTGTCATTTGTCACTCGACTTAGATCAATGCTGGTCATGATCGTTTTTATGTTGGATTACATCTTCCGTTTGCTGTCACAACTCACCCACGTTGCACTCTTAAAATAAATGAATATCGTACCACAGAAAGAGCACCACTAATACTACACCAAAATAATGTGTTTATTTTAAATTATTTTTTTTTTCGTTACATTTTTCTCTAATACAATTTTTCAATATTTTTAATATATGCAAAATATATTTCATATGTTTGTGATAATGGTTTGTATCGAAATTTACCATTGGAAATGACAAAAAAATTTGAAATTTATACAAACAGTGCATATTACACCCTATACTGGCATATTCCTGATAATATTTAGGAGCCGCATTAACAAGTGGTTAGGTTGAAAAAGTATGGCTTAAATTGCAAGGCAAAAAAAAAAAAAAACACTTGGGTCATTACCAAGTAATAAGAAATCGTAACACAGAGTATGCGTGTCCTAAACAACAGTTCACAACAGTGGCACAGTGTATAGGGTGTTTTACTACAAATGATAATAAATAATTTAACTTTTCAATCATTTATTTTTCAAATGTTTGTACCGTGACTCCGAAATTTGTTCTTTTCTTGGGGGGACGGACCCGGATATTTGACGCAAAAGTCCGAGTACATGACCCGGGATACACACGGATCTACTAAACCGACATGGACAATATTAACATTATTTGAAATCTAATGAAAGTTGATTTTTTGGACCTGACTTTTTATAAAACCCTCAAAAAGTCGAAAAGGAGTATGTTATGGCAGGCCATAAAATGTACAGCAAACCAACCTCTCACAAATTCTTCAACATGTACCATAATTTTTTCCTGGATCCAGAGATATGGGTCTTTGAACACCAAATAACCCGATTCTGTTCAGTACCAGTACCATAGTTTCGTAGTTTTTGACCGAGGCTTGAGATTTTCTCCTCTGGGTATGTCCAACGCCAGCTTTGCGAACGAATTTATCTAAATTTGATGCTGTTTTAGATAGCCGGCCAATGATACCTCTATTATCCATATGGATTAGGTAGATCCGTCCATACCCCTTTGGAAACAATTTCAAAAAAAAAATCCAAGAGTTTTTATTAAGCTAAAGTTGAACCGAAAATAAGTATTTATCTCGGTTGTTAAGCCCTCGCAAAAATAATAGGATAGTATGTTGATTTGGAAGTAATTATTACCAAAAAATTGTGAGACACCCATTTTTATACCCTCATCCTTATGGCTAGAGAGGATATATATCATTTGATACGGCCAAAACGTGCCCCATCGAAATAACGGATTTAGACTTTAGGTCTCTTTGAGCCAAATCCGTTTCAGAATATTTGGAGTCGATCTAACGATGTCAGTCTGTCCGTCCCCCTGTCTGTCTGTCTGTCCGGCTGGTGCGCACGATTACTCTCGAAGGGAATATCCGATTAGATCCAAACTTGATATATCGTAATATTATTGTCAAACTTAGATCGAGTTCAGAGATGGTACCGCCCACACAAAATGTCGACATTTTCAAAGAAAATAATTTACTGCACAGAAAGAGAGGATAATCCGATTTTGCTCCAACTTAGTGAATTCAAATATTTGTGCGAAATAAGCATTCAACTCTCTTCAAATTTCACACACTCACAAACATTTTTTCTAACAAAAAGATCTGTTGTGAAGATGATATCCTTAACCCTTTTTGGTACCTTACCCAGAAAGGGTCACAATTTTCAATACTTATCTTTCATAACTTGCGAAACAAGTCGGTGATTCTTTACAACTTTCTATATCTGACATGAATACGCTTTTTTCGAATTTTATGATTTCGCATAAAAATGGATATAAATGCTCAATTTCCTTAAAATTTTGCACATTCCAATATTTTTATCTGCATTAGATGAAGTATGAAAATGGAATACTTCAATCCGCTTTATCTGTTACCTCACGCATATTTCCACATTTTTCAAAAATGTTTCCTATAAAGTATAGGAAGTAGACGATATAGTCTAAATCTGGCACGTTTAATATTCTTATCAGTCTTAGGTCAGATACGAATTGGTCAATACTGGCCAACTGCTTCGAAACTTCCCCCTAGGCTGGGGGTATACATCTGTCGGCGAAACCGACTGATACTATTTTACTTGTTTGTTCCTTTTTTGTTTCTTTCCAATCTGGTGTCAAATATATATATGTTATATATGTATATATATATATATATATATATATATATATATATATATATATATATATATATATATATATATATATATATATATATTAAAATATATAAAATCGGATTTGTGCCGCGTCTAATATGTTATGCAATCTAATATATCCTATAGCTAGCACACCGTACAAACCATTATCATCAACTTTTGCATTCCTCTTCTTCTTCTTTGCTATTTCCCGACTAATATTTTTTTTTTGTTTATACATTTCTATTATCAACTTTTTCAATTTTCCTCGTTTTCTTCTTTTCAAAGTTATTTATTATTATTTATCGGTTTTCTTCTCAATTTAAATAATTAATAATAATAATACTTCTATTATTATTACGAATAATATCTAAATATATATACATAAATATTATTATGTAAACTGCACCAAAATAGTTTCTTTTCCAAACTGCAAGTACCGATCGGTACAACCTTGAACTTTTATTGAGAATAAATTTCAATTAATTTTGATAAAAGATTTGCTTGAAATCTTAATTTTCTGTTTTTTTTTCTTGGTCAAATAAAAATAAAAATAATAACTAATTAATAAACCATAGAAATTTATGTGATACCAATCATTACATACATATTGATATTGCTATATTATTGCCAATACTAACTAACCTAATCTACCGAGATACATATATTTATTCCAAAAAAATATATATATTTGTATATGTGATTGATTGATATAGCGAAAAAAAAAAACAAATCCAAAATTAAATAACCCCGATTGCAAACTATTTAAATAATTCCCTGCCCCCGCTCCCAAATGCCTCCCCAGATTGATTGTTAATGTGCTTCTTGTAATGTGTAAATTGACAAATAAACAAAAAAAAAACTGATTGCAAAATCACCTACCCTCCACACCCCACCCCACCCTGAAAATGAAAATATTTTTTAAACAAACAATAACAAAAAACAACCAAACAAATTATTATTAACCCCTTAACAGTTGTAATAATTAGCAGCCTCTGTTGTTATTATGCACCACCTAGAGGTGCATAGTAGCAGTTGTGCAAATATTTGTATGTATGTATGAATGTATGAAGATGATGTATAATGTATGAAGAAGGCGTTAGGTGTTTGAATTCGAACTTAAACCGAACATTACGTGTATATACTGCCCACTTCATCTCGTCACTGTAAATGTATTCCCCCTTGCCCTTCCACCTTTAGCGGAGACCATTTTGGGACGCCACAGCACCATCGAGATACGCTCCATACACTTGGGCGGCCTGTTCCATGCCGAAGAAGAAATACAAATGACCTCGACAATGCCGAATTTCGTTGGACAAATGCAGGGATTCATCTTCAATGGACAGAGGTGAGTGGAAATGAGTTTTCGAATATTTGATTTGAATGAAAAACAAAATAGAATTGTATAACTTATTAGGGCTAATTTACACTCTAAGTGGGGAGTTTCTATTATTGGAGACAAATTAAAGTAGATTTTTGGCAAACAAGCTGAGATAATATTTGATTTAAGCTGTTTCCTTAACCGAGATTGCAGTGCAAAATTCGAAATTGGCATTGAATTGAAAATAAATCGACAATCATTGACATTTTTTATACCCTACACCATACATAGTATGGAGGGTATATTAAGTTCGTCATTCTGTTTGTAACTCATCGAAATCTTGATCGGTGTAAAATTCTAAGACGATTTAGTCTCGTCCGTTCGTCCATCTGTCCGTCTGTTGTTATCACGCTAGAGTCAATCGAATAAAGATAGGAAGCTACAAATTTACACAGATCAGACTGTTGTCTGAAGACAGGTCAAGTTCGAAGACGATCCACGATATATCATATAGCCCCCATATAACGGTACCCCCGATATTCAGTATTTTGATGATTTCAACTTCAATGGAATTTTCTGAAAATCCACACAAGAAATCCCTTAGAAAAGAATTGTATATATATACGATATCGTATAGCCCCCATACAACGGTACCTCCCGATATTCGGTATTTCCGACTTTGTGTTTGTCTGTCTGTTGTAATCACGCTATCTTTCGAACTTTTCGATTGACATAAAAGGCTACAATTTTGCACACATATGTATTTTTCCATTAGGCAAGTTTAGTTTCGAACATGGGCCATGTCGGTCCAGTTTTCGTATGGCCCCCATACGATATTCGGTATTTTTATGATTTTAGCGACCAATTTCGTATTTCAAGTTCGAAATCGGTACTACAGCCTATGACAAAAAAATAACTTATGCAGATCCGCGTCTTCGTATAGCCCCGTATAAGGCTCATGATTTAAGTGCAATTTTTTGCAATTTGTTGAAATTTTTTAAGTTCCTTCCAAATGATGGAGGGAAAATCTTTCGTATTGGTATCCATTGGCACAAAGGGTTCGGTACAAGGTCTTTAGGTTTGGTGTACTAAATATAAGGCGACATTTTCAAAGCGTCCGAAAATCAATGTTTTAAAATTTTGTATTAATTGAATAATCATCCGCCAAGGGGCGGATATATCCGTAGGCTGTAATATCCACTACGAACTTCAAATACCAAATTTGAAACAATTCCGGTGAATAATCTCGCTAAAATCGTCCAAATACCGAATATCGGGAGGACCGTTATATGGGGGCTATATAAAGGCGTGGACTTGCACGGACAATTTTCTGTCATAGGCAGTAGTATTCATTACGAACTTCATATAACAAATGTGTCACAATTTCGGTGAATAATGTCGCTTAAATCACCAAAATACCTAAAATAGGGAGGTGCTGTACCAAACCGTGGACCTACATGGCCCATTTTCAATACCAAAAGTCCTGCAGATAAAATACACATTTGAGTAAAATGTTATCAAACAACTTCATTTCGTTCGGAAGCTAGAGTGATTTCCGGACGGACGGACATCGACATAGAATTTTATGCTGATCAAGAATATATTATAAGGGGTCTAATATGTATGTATCGAGGTATTACAAACAGAATAACAAACTTAATGTACCCTCCATGCTATGGTGGAGGGTATAAAAAACTATTAACCTAAAATTAATATCCAATAATCTTTATACATTTACTCATTCTCTTTCCATCATTTTTCCCATCTCTTCCCCTCTCTGCAGATACATCGATATTGTGAAAAGTCTTGGCCCTGAACTTTCGGCATTACCTAGCGCCACCTTTAAACTAACTGCCCGATTTGTCAACTCCCCACCAGGAAATCCATATCATGCAGCCACATTCCGATCCAAACACTCGTATGTGGGTCTGCCAATGCTGAAAGCATATTCGACCATATCAGTGGACTTCCGTTTCAAGACGGTTGAACCCAACGGCTTGCTGCTCTATAATGGCGGACGACGCAACGATTTCGTTGCCGTCGAATTGGTCAACGGCCACATTCACTATACGTTCGATTTGGGCGATGGCCCGATAACGATGCGCGACAAGAGTCGCCTACACATGAACGACAATCGCTGGCATCAGGTCAGCATTCGGCGACCTGGTCCCAAGACGCATACTTTGGCCGTGGACGACTCGTTTGAGATCATAACGCTCTCGGGCAACAGTATGCACCTGGAGTTGTCGGGCATTCTGTATATAGGTGGTGTATTCAAGGATATGTACTCGAAACTGCCGGCCTCAATATCGTCCCGTTCCGGCTTTGAGGGTTGTATTTCTTCACTCGACTTGGGCGACACATCACCATCACTGACAAATGACGCTGTAGTACCAAGCTCGCTTGTTGTGTCCGGTTGCGAGGGCCCAACAAAATGTAGCCAAAATGCATGTGCGAACAGAGGCGTTTGTGTGCAGCAGTGGAATGCGTACGCCTGCGAGTGTGATATGACATCGTACACAGGACCGACATGTTACGACGGTGAGTGGGTGTGATTACTGCGACGGATTCGAAAACATCTATCGGTTCTTTCTTTTTTTTGCTTTTCAGAATCAATTGCCTATGAGTTTGGCAACAACAAGGGCATCATCCAGTACACCTTCCCCGAAAATGCCCAGGCCGATACGGAAGAGGATAACATTGCACTGGGTTTCATAACCACAAAATCGGATGCTGTGTTGCTGCGCATCGAAAGTGCCACCACCCAAGACTACATGGAACTGGAGATCGTCGAGGGCAACATATTCATGTGCTACAATGTGGGTACCCGTGACTTGCCTTTGGGTGAGATCGGCACCAAAGTCAACGACAACACCTATCACGTGGTAAGGTTCAGTCGCAAGGGTGGCAATGCCACGCTCCAGTTGGATGATTACAATGTTCAGACTTTGACGCCACAAGGTGAGTGGAATGAGTTCAAAGCGAGGATAATTTTTCATTCCCCGCTGTGTTTCTCTTTCAGTCCACCAATCAACCGTTTTCAATACCATGTCGAACATACAAGTCGGAGGAAAATTCAGTCGTTCGGGCCGGTCACGCATCGAACGCCCCTTTGCCGGCGTCATCGCCGGCCTGTCCGTGAACAAGTTGCGTGTCCTGGATCTGGCGGTGGAACGTGACAGCCACATAACCATACGAGGAGATGTTCAATTGGTAACTGGAGTATTAGATAGAAATGATCTGCAAAGAATGCAGCAGGTTAGGGATTTTATTTTTAAATAATTTGAAATCTCTCTTCAAACTTTTTCAAGTATTTTTCTCATCGTAAAAATTCGATTCGATTTTTGCTCTGTCGTATTTGAAATTCTTTCTTCAATTCAAATTCAATCAATCCAATTAATTTTGTTTTTTTTTTGATCGCTCAAATCTGTATCATTATCGTATTATCAGTGTGTATTTCGGCTCGGCTGGTTGGTGGAGATGGGCGGTTCGTTGCGAGCGTTCAAAGGGTAATCCCCTGTTGGCAGAGCTGGGCAACGAACATGATCTCCGCAATCAATCGAATTCGTTTGTGTCTTTCCATACCAAAACTAAAAACAAAAACCAAAAAAAAAGAATTAAACTTCAAAATAACCTAACTTAGTGTTGAATTCAGTGTAAATTGCCTCGTTCTTTATCAGAAGAATCCATAAAATCGACTATTTCCTCATTTCCTATTTTGTGTTCGTTCGTTTGTTGTTTGTAATTTGATGGCAACTTCAAGCTCAGAAAATGTTGCAATAATTGAAAATGATTTTGAAATTCCCATCGAATTACAACAGCTGCTTATTGCCTAACCTAATAAAAATTACTCAATTCGCTCTACCAATTAACCAATTGCACTGTGCACTAATTTATCTGATCTCTGTTTTGTGTTGATTTTCTTTACGATCACTTTGCGATAAAGAATATAAATAATCTCTTTCCAAAATACTGCCAAGTACCGCAGCAAAAATGCCAGTACGAAATAATGATAATCAATCTCTTAACCTCTCCCCCTTGCCTTCTCTTGATTTTGGATATATGATTTGTTTTTTTTATTTGATTTCAGTTGTTTTATTCTCTCTCTCAGAGGTGTTCAATGCACTTAGTAATTAAAATAATCTAAGCACATTTTCTTAAATACAAATATTTATAATATTCGAATAATCGTACAAAACATATGCATGCACATACACAGACACACAGATTGAGGGTGATATGAGAAAGCCGATACGGAAGAAGAAGGACCGTAAGCTTTCCGAGGACAAATTCACTTATCTTAAAGCAATGATTTCCAAAATGAAATCATGAAAGCAATTGGTGGATTGTTGACAATTTTTATACCCTCCGCCTACATGCGCAACGCCTTAAAGTCGAATATTGACTGTTGAAATAGGATGAAGTTAACATTTAAATTTTGAAATTTTAATATGCATCCTCGCGAAGAATATTCAATGGGGCTCCAGTCTTGGGAAATTTGCATTCATAATGAGAAGAGGACTATCTTAAAAAAATATTCATTAGATAGGATTGTATTAGAGATATTGAAGTCTTTTTATGTGGCGAAGGATATATAACGGCACCCCCTGTTTTTATACCCCCAGCCATATGACTAGAGAGGGTATATATCATTTAATGCGACCAAAACGTGCCTCATCGAAACAATTGTTTTAGACCCTAGGTCTCTTTGGACCAAATCCATTTCAGGATATTTGGAGTCGATCTAGTGATGTCCGTCCGTCTGTCTGCCTGGCTGGTGCGCACGATAACTCTCGAAGAGAGTATTCGATTCAGTTGAAACTAGGTGCATCGTAATATTATTATCAAACTTAAATCGAGTTCAGAGATCTCCCACAAAAGGTCCAATTTAAAAAAAAATGTTTTATTGCGCAGAAAAGGAAAGGATAATCCGATTTTGCTTCAATTTTGCAACTCCTAACATTTGCATCAGTGCTAGGTCAGGTTCGAAAATGGACAATATAGGTCCACTCTATCAAGTACCACCCCCACAAAGGGTCAACATTTTGAATAATTATAACTCTTTTAAAACGTGATGTAGGAGTCCGATTGTCTCGAAATTACGCAGATCACAAAAATTTTATTAACCCAAGTTCCGGTGAAAAAATGGAATTTATCGGTCCACTTCTTCTGGTACCTCCGCCCCAAATGGTCAAAATTTTCAATATCTATGAAGCTCATAAAGGCTAAATTAATATCCGATTCCATGCAGGCTAGGCACAACTCAATATTTCTATAAATACAAGATCTCTTATAAATATGGTAGAAATCGGACCTTTCCTTGTGGTACATTCCCCACAAAGGGTCAAAGTTTTGAATAACCAAATCAAACCAAAGTTTTGAAATAATAAAATCCGAAATAAGCATCCGGTTCCCTTTAAATTACACACGTCGCAATATTTGGGAATATCTTGGGATATATCGGTCCACTCCTTCTGGCAACCTAATGGCTGAGGGTATACATCTGTCGGGAACCTTTTTAACTTGTTTTATTTTGATGTTAGTGGCAGAGATACCAGAAAATATGGACTAATATGGGGATGTGCGAAGTTTGAAGAGTATCGGGCCCTTGCTTCATCCCGATATGCGTCGTGGTTTGATTAACAAGAGATATGAGAACAAGTTTGTTGTCTGTTTTCTCTCTTCTGACTAAACTCACACATCCACTCCAAATTAATAAAATTGAAATTGTGTGTTCGAAAGTATCTTAATGTTGCACTAAAGACATCTACTAAATAGTGGAAGAGTCACCGTCCGGATATACCTGCATATTCTAGCATTATTAAATATGTATTATCCAAATTAGATCTATTTTGCTGACTGACTGAAATATTGATTTGGAAGTATTGTCCATTAATTTTGACATTAGGTTTTTATATAATTTTTCGTCCTATACTCTCTGTACAAAGCAGCTTTCTCAGAGTGAATTTAACATTTCTCTCTTTCACCAATATTATCATTAAAAATTAGTCTTTTTGGCATTGGATTCTAAGTTAATAATTGATTTTTTATAGGGATAGAAATAATTTATTTCAATGACATGTCAAAGCTTAATATAAAAGAAAACTGGTTCTTATGTTCATTTGGTTATTACCAGGGGACGTTTTTTTTTTTTAAAAGAATAGCTTCTTCCACCCACAAACTATAGTTGCTTTATTTTGTCGTTGACGCATTTCTCTGGAGATTTGTAACTCTAATTATCCTTTTTCATATCACCCTCATAATATACATATACATACATAATTAATGTATAACTTATTCTACTCGGCCTTTTTTTAAAAGCACACATTTTTTTCAAACTTATTTTGCACAACATTCTAACATGAGCGCAATATTATGCAAATACACATACATAACTATTAACCACATACATGTCTATACATAATCAATCATAACGGAATATTCCAATTAACACCCAACGCCCATGTGGAGAATCTGAGAATCCTGTTTAATGTGTGTCCATGTCTTTTCTCTTCTCCTCAAGCAGACACCGGCAAGTGGCTATCCAGGTGCCATCGATGATTTGATATTCTCTGGTGCTGGATCGGGCTGTCGTGACGATGACGAGGATGAGTGTACACCACCCTTCGAGTCGAGTGGCGATGACCTGATCACCCCCGTCTATGTGCCACCCACCAAACAGACCACCATGCCTCAAAATGTCAGTACCGACAAAACGAATGGCACCGAACGGGCCTGCGATGACGAAGATTGCATTCATGGCTCGGGAGATTATGGCGAGACCACGGAACAGTTCACCTCGACGAGTACCGCCAAGGGAGCAGGTAAGTTGGAAGATCCCGTCCAGTGTTGGTCGAACAATCTCGTAGTTGTGTCATTTCATTATTTGGCATCTTTCTCATATTCACCAAAACCGAAGGAACACAGATAGAGGCCAATTTTTTTTTAATTTTTCTAATTTTTAGATGTAAAAAGCTAAGTGAAACGAATACATATGTACATTAATACTAACTATTTTATGGTGTTACATATCTCATACATATAAAAATATTCTGATTGATTTATTGAGATCAAGTTGCTTCGATGAGTTGTGAGTTTAGATTTATTTCTCACCTCTCTCACCAGGTTAGTTACTTAAAATATATTAGGAGTAACCGCAAAAGATATAGTTTCTCCCATGTTTTATAATTGAAATAAGAGACGGTTATTATTGTTGTTATAAATGCAAAATATCATATAAAGCTTATTTATTTTATGCACATGTCTGTATACGTAGAAGAGGACATCATAATATTTTTTACCAAATTTATATCGAGTTCGTAGAAGAACAATAACGGTCGTGCTCCACAAAAAATGTATAGCACAAATTATAGTACAATTATGGTACATCGTAATATTTAGATAAGACTTTGGCCAATTGTCCATCTGGAACCTCCCTCACAAATGGTTAAAAATTTCAAAAAATATTCAGTAAGCCCTTAAGTCGGGCGGGGCCAACTTTGTGATAACCTACACCACTTTGCATATTTAGTAGAGCTTCACATAAAAAATAAAAGTTTTTAGGGGCATTTGTGAGAATGATACTAACTATGACTATAGTTACAATTGTTATAATTTAAATTGGCCGAGGCATTTTTGTCTCAAATCAAGCTTGTATTAATTATTTGGTGCACAATTAACTTGAAATCGGATAAAGATATATATGGAAGCTATATCCAAATCTGAGCCGATCTCGATAAAAAAATGGTCATAAGTGTCAAATTCCATCACATTTAGGCTAATATTACAGGTGTTTGCGCACAATAAAAGGCAAATCGGACGAAGATATATCTGGGAGCTACATACAAATCTAAACCGATCTTGATAAAATTTAGCAAAGATATTTCTGAGCTGTATTTGATATAATTCCCCAAATATCGTTGTTACAGCGTGCATATTACGGGAGTGGAGGACAAAAATGACAAATCGGATGAACAATGTTTATGGGAGCTATAGATATATCCGAACCGATTTTGATCAAAATGATCATACTTATTTTCAGGCCTAATTTGGTCGTATTTCCAAATTTCATACTATTCGGGCTGATATTACATGTTTGGCGCACAATAAAAGGCAAATCGAACGAAGATTGATGTGGGAGCTATATCTAAATTTTGACCGATTATCTCCAATTTCAATAGGGTTCGTTCTTGGGACAAATAAATGATTTGAGCAAAATTTGATCGGGCAAAAATGCCATATGTACTTTGTTTACAAAAATACATGGACAGACGGGCAGACGGACGACTCAGTATGTGATTCTATACAGAACATCAAAAGGACTATGGGTATATATCGTTTCCTTTTACCTGTCACACACAAATGCACGAAAACATAATACCCTGACCACCTTGTGGTATAGGGTATAAAAACTGACTTAAAGAGGGAAATCCATGCCCCATTTTCTTTACTCGGCGCCTCCTATGTTTTTTTCAATATTAGAATACATTTTAAAATGAATTGTACTTTTCCGCACTTTCCTCACAAAATTTCAAAATGTTTGTTTAGTAATATAAAAATTTTAATATTTAAATAAGTATTTAGTCAGGAAAAAATGGGCAATATTGGCCCACTCCTTTTTGCTCAAACTGTGGAATAAATATACAAACCTCGCTCAAAGGTGGACATGGGAAATATTGACCCACTCTTTCCTGTACATGACCATGCCGGTTCTAGCGTAGCTCTCATATAACAGTACTGTCCGATTTTTAGAAATTTCTAACATATTATTAAAGCATATCTCTTTGGACCAAACCCGCCTTACGTCGTATGGAGTTGTTCTTTTTAAGCCTGTCTCTTTAGCACCATATCCATCCTGATCCGTTACCAGATTTTACACATCCTAGTACATTAGGCACCTTCCACGAAAGATCAAAACTCGCAATAAAATCATACGTCTTTGGGAGAATTTAATTCAGTTCAAACCTTCCCACGCGCTCTCTCTGTATCACTTCCTCTCTCTGGCTGTTACCTCTGGTAAATCACATTAAAATGAAATTGAGACCACAAATCAACCCACGAAGAGAGCTGCTCCAAACTTTATAGAACATAATAATATTCACCAATTAATATCCGGTCCGCAAATATGCTGCTGCTCTCTTAACTCCCTTAATGACCTCAAGCCACTGCATGCTATAAGAAAACTATCAATACAAAAAAAAAAAAATTAAACTATGTCAAATATTTACTTCTTTGTCTTTTTTGATTTTCAAAATACTCTTTTTTGTTGGTTTCAAGATGTACAATGCCTTCTATTTTATTACAGTCAGTCACCTATTCAAAATTATTTCTATTTTTGATTCATTCTTTTCGTCGACCAAATTCCGCTATGGATATGTACATCAATGACATTAAACATCTGTTTGTGATTTTATTTCTAACATGTTCATGTTTCTTTTAGAGTAGTCGATTCTTATGAAGGCCCCCTCCCAAAACAGTTGTATCCTCTGGCCCTCGGTGGAGTGGTGTGGAATGCAATACAAGTTTCCGAACAACGACAAACACAAATTTAGCGCCTCTTTAGTGACTGGCTTTGTTTCTAATTGTTAATTTTAAATGTTCTGAAGTTCGCTGTCACAGCTTCTGTCATTTTGTATATACAAATCTCAGTCATTTGTTGTGAGCTCAGTAGTTTTGAATTCAATTATCTACCCCCATGCCCTTTTTCGAAATGAAAAACCCCCCAACAAAAGAACATCTTTCCCAACTGCTTCTTTCATCCATCATGGCATTATCGTTCGTTCGTTCGTTATCTCTCTTTCATTCATGTCAGCCATGGACACTATCTCAATTCAAACCAAACCAAACCAAAAAAATGCTTAAACCAAAAACTAAATTTTGAAAAGCATTTATACAGTTGGACTTATCTCTTTCAGAACTAAAACTTTGCTTCATAATTATCCTACTGACCGTGATTGCGCACCGGCTGTCTCAGTAAACCATAGCAAGCCACAAACAGTCTAGCGTTAAAGCCAAACCGAAACATAGCACTTGTAGTCCAAGACCAATGTCTGTCAAAACACATCACATTCCAAAACACCACAAGACAGGTTCAAAGTTACGACGGTTATGTCGTCAACCAATAACTCCACAGCCTCCATGTCCGAGAGCGGGTCAGAGTTTGGGGTCGTTCAAACAGAAGTGGCTGCTTGTAGGACAACCAACCACCACCAACCACTACCACCACAACCACCATACGTGTATTTTGTTTCCCCTTAGTTTCGTTACAGTTAAGATCATAAGTGTGCAACATTAAAGTATTATCTTAGACTATAATCAATGAAAACAACAACAACAACAACAGTAATAACAACCTATTTTCATTGACTTATTTGTGTAAACAACCAAAACATCAGACATAAGCCAATAAGAAATGAAACGAATATGAGATGCAACGAATGATAAGAATTAAGCCGATTAAAACAGAAACTCAGAACACCACCAAAACCAGGAGGGCACCCACGACCATGCAACTCTGTACGTACGCATCCCCGAACATTCGGAGCTACATAGAAGGGGATTTTCGCCGGGATGTGTCCGTATATGAGTGCAAGTGTGTGCCAGCCAAATAGGTTTTCCATTGTACATACTCGTCGTCGTCGTCGTCGTCGTATATTCGTATAGTTATGTATAAGGCTTAATATAATGAAGCAGAACCCATATATATGGTTATTATAACATGTATTAGTATGTATTAATGTGCATATGTACGTCTACACAAGCAATAATGTTAAAAGTTCCTTGGATTATTCAGTTCAGCAAAGATATATTTATCTATTTATATATATATATACATACATACATACACACACACATATATATATTTACATTTATAAATCCACATGTATACATATATGTCTCATTTAACATGTATTTAAATGATAATAAACCAGTATAATTTATATATATACATATAAACAATGAGAATAACAACAACAGCAACAACAATGCAAAGAACAAAAAAAAAATGTAGTTAGTTTCAAATAAAAGTAAAATATTTACATGAAGCATAGATGCATACAATATTATACACAAACACACACACACCAACACATACATAGATCTCAATCTCTACAATTGAAACGTGGAAAGGCCAAATCAAAGACGTTCGCTACTGAAAGAACGGTTTCATTAAATTGCAATTAATTTTTTCAAAAAAGAAAAGTGTTCGACAATAACTAATTAGACAGGCAGAGACGTAATAGTTTTTGGCAGTCGCCAAAAACAATATTGGATATTTAGATTTACGAATATAGAAAATATTGTTATAATTTCCAATAAGAAATAATTTTCAATAAGTTCAAGTAAGAAAAGGCTTTCGGTAATTTAAGAAGCTTGGGACAACATATCCAAGTTTATGATCGTAGACGAAGACCTTTCTGTAATTCCTTTATACAATGCGGGGGATCGAGATACTAAATGTGTAAGTTTTATATAATTTTGAACCATGGACTATAATCCCGAAAATCATCCTACTATATTCTCTTACTCATATTACTACCAGAGTGATGATGGAACCGAGGGCTTAATCTCAATTCATATGAAATTTTTCAAATTTTCTTCTTATTCCAATATTTATGTTTGATGGATACTGAAACTAGTATAATAAACGGTGATTCGGTAAGAGCCATATGAAAGTATTCGAAAAAAAAATAATCAGAAATATGAAATATATGTTTGAATTGATAGTATGGTCCATACAATTTAATGTTTGAAGATTATTTAATGTAAATGTCGGCTGCGACTGCTCCTCAAATTGTGCACCCTTAGTCCAATTTTGGCATACTTTTTCCAGCATATCGGGCTCGTCTGTATATATATATATATATATATATATATATATATATATATATATATATATATATATATATATATATATATATATATATATATATATATATGAGTTTTAACATTTTCCCACAAAAAATATTCTAAAGGCGTTAAATCGCACGATCTAGGAGACCAAATGACCTGTCCCGAGCTTAAACAAAAATGTTTGCCGAACCCTCGTCTCAATAAGTTCATTGTTACGCGCTCTTTTTTACACACTCCACCATTCTATATAACTCCTTGTATATGTAGTATAGAATATATATTCTGGATAATTGTGAAATTCTAAGTCGATTAAGCGATGTCCGTCTGTTTTAATCACGCTATCACGCTATCGACCGAATTGAGATAGAAGACTAGAATTGTGCACATGTGTGTACTTAGCCAGTAGGCAGGTTCAGTTCGTAAATGGGTCATGTCGGTCCACGTTTTCGTATAGACCCCATATATCCCGATGTTCGGTATTTTCAGGTTTTCAGCGACATTATTCACCGGATTTGTTTCATATTTCGTATTCAAAGTTTGAAATGGATAATACAACCTAAGACAGTAAATTGTCTATGCGGGTTACCATCCTTTATTCGGTATTTTGATGGCATTAGCGATATTATTCACCCGAAATTTTTCAGATTTCGTATTTGAAGATCTAAATGGCTAGCCTGTGACAACAAATTACTTATGCAGGTTCACATCTTCGTATAGCTCCCGTATAACGGCTTTCACTTATGCGGTAATTTTCCGATTTTTTAAATAAATTAAAGTCCCTTTCAAATGATGGAGGATATTTACAGTACGGCCCAGCCCAACTTAGCTTAGAAGTCAATGCCTGTTTTTTTTTTTTAATTTTCTACATCCTAAAATTTTGACTATGTTAAGAAGGGTGGAACTATATATATACATATCGTTCCACTATTGGTGGTACATTTTCTACAATGTTTAAAAATTAAAAAAAAAACTTGATGCGCTGTAGACTTAGGGCAGAAGCGAAGGTCAATGTTTCGAATATCTTCGCAAATCCTAGTTAGAATTCAAATCCCACGTGAAAATACGTTGATCCACTCCTTCTGGTACCTTTCCCACTTATGATCAACATTTGTAATAATTATAACCCAAGTGAAAGGTGAAAGTAGTTTCCCTTATTTTTCAAAGTTCGTAAATGTTAAGAGTATACGGTTGCACCTTTGTCTGGGACGAATATAGCACGAATACGTTTTTATACCCTACAACACTATGTGTTGGGGGTATTATAAGTTTGATTGGGCCAAAAATTATGTAACACCACGAAATATTGATTTCCCACATAGGAAAGAATATATGGATCTTCCTATCTCGCCGAGCTGAGTCGATCTAGCTATGTATGTCCGTCCGTCCGTCTGTCCATGTTAATTTGTAATCACTCTACAGGTCGCAATTATAGCCCGATCTTCACGAAATTTAGAATGGAGGTGGGGCTAAGGTCAGAATAGAACCCTATTTCTTTTGGAGATGATCGCCAAATGTTTAGGGGTTGAAATGGACCAAATATTGAAAAAATTGATGTTAACATCCAACAAATCGGATATATAGCAAAATATGTGCGATATATATGTTTATCAAAGAAGATATGCTTGAAAGTTCTCTTATTTGTCGAGAAGGGCTGAACTGATTTCGACAGTTCTCATTAATTCAGAATGGCCTCTTGGCAGGAAAGGAAAAACGTCTAAAAAGCGCATACAAATATCTCTCTAAAGATGAAAATATTGATTTTGTAATATTTTCTCATATTATTTCCATTTTGTCATATTTTTGGCATATTTGCATTTTGAATTAAACATTTGGTAATATATCTACAGCTAACAAAACTAAGTAGTTTTAAGGATATCAGGATATCATATACAGATCGCATTTATAGCCCGATCCTTACGAAATTTTGCATGGGAATAAGATGAGGGTCAGAATAGAAGCCTACTCTTTTTGGAGATGATCGCCATATATTTAGGGGTTGAAATGGACCAAAAAACTGCAAAATTATCAGCAGGTCGTAATTATCGCCCGATCCTCACGCACATTTGGCAAAAGCCAAGCAGTTTTGGATGGCCATCCAAAAATATTCAATGTGCGAAATAGTTCGCCAACTTTTGTAGACTAAATACGAAAATGTCCACTCCAGTGACTTTTTGGAGAATTCACAAATACAGGAAAGACGCATTTCTGACTATTTCGTTACGCTGATTTCGTGGAAGAATATAGTCAAATGTCCGTATCTCATATAGATGCGTTACAGTCAAAAACCAATAATAAATGTTAATCTTTTGCCACTTCTGAGAGATTATAGGTCTTTGGGAAATATTGGTTCCAGATCTAGGAAGACCATTTAAGTGCAACATCTACCAATAAATTGGAAATGAGCAAATTAGTTTAAGTTCCTATTATTCGAAAATTAGAGAACGAAACCTGATGGTTTTCTTTTATTATTTGTCACCATATCTTGTGGAATTCTTTCGAGTATCTCGCCTATATAAACTGTATCGTTTATTATAGTGTTGTAGGGTATTCAACGGTCGGCCCCGCTCGACTGTAGCCTTTGCTTACTTGTTTTTCTATTGCGAATAATATTTTTCATTTGCATAAATTTTCCAATCGTAATGATATCAATCGTTCTGAAATGTGGCAAAAGCGTTGATATCCACCGTGGATGAGATTTTTATTGGTGGAGTGAGATAAACCTCAAGGTAAGAAAACTAAGCACTTGCTACCGAAGCACCATGAACCAGTAACCTCTCAGCCTGTGTACTTATACCCCGTGAGAAGTTATTAGACCTTAAAATCAGATCCTATGTTATAATTACAACTTTCTCATAGCTTAAAGTGGTTAAAAGGATATTAAAATTGTTTTGGTGGTAGTATAGTAGCAGATGGCGTGATCAAAAACCTTGGGGTAGTTATTACTGGCCACTGAAACATAAGACTAAGGATTGCGAATTAGAAGAAGGATGATATTTAAAACTGCAAGCTCTGTGGAAAAACTAGAAATTACATTTCGTCAGGACCTGGGATTCATGTAATCTAATGAAACTGATTTTAATTAACGCATGTCTTGATTTGCCTGTTCTGAAACATCAACAAATAAAATAGAATATTTTTCGAATATCTTCAATGTATCAGTGATGAAATGGAAAATGAACACAATGCAAAATATGTACAACAACCAACAACAACAAAATATATCCCGACATTCATGTGCAGTACAAAATTCAAGTACAGGAATTGTATCGCAACGAAACGAATCGAATCGAATAGAATAAGACGCGTAAATACACATGTACCTACATACAAATATACTCGGATAATCAGAAGTAGTTAGGCAACAGACAGTAGAATCATCCATCCGCCCCTGTACAGGTGCGATGGATTTATATAGGCAACCAGAAAATGTACCGTTATACACATATATCCAGAGAGTCAAAATGAAATATGAATTGTTAAACAGCAACGCTCTTTGTGTTCCATTAATTGATGATCTCAAACAGAAGAGAGAAAAAATGCAAAACAAAACGAAAACAACTTTTAATTGCCATCCCATGTTGAGAAAATGTGAAGAAAAAATATGTATTTTATCGCTGAATCTTTTGATCTTTACTCTAGCTATTATTAAATAAATTAACCTCTTAACGTTACTGACAAAAAAAAACGAAAATATATGTCATCCATATCAGATGAATTTAAAGAAATTGGTGGGAAAACATTTCATTGATAAATAAATTCTTGAATTTTTCTGCCATGTCGGGGGAAGATATTCTTAACTTTCAGCGATGAAAATTGTTTAAAAATATTCGAGGCGTAGAATGCATCCATTATAGGGATGGGAAAATAGTTTATATTTCTAATTTAACGGGAAATTTTTTAAAACAAATTGATTTATATTGGGTCCTAAAGAAATTCCCATTTTTAGCAGAAAAATTACGACTTGTTTCTTGTTTAATGCCGTGTTTCGAAATAAATTCATATCCCTAATAACAAGAAGGGTTATATTCCTTAACCCTTTGGATGTACTAGTTTAAATTTTCTCCTGTCGGGTGGCATGTATGGGCATTTGTGGTAAGCAAATATTTTGACTTTAGATGATTTTCGATCCTAATTTTCCATAAAGAACCACCAATAATGGATTCATCTGATATAGATTACACACTACCATTGAGCGATTAATAAAATATTAGAAATTTTAATGTTTTGTTCAAAATTTTTGGCTTAATTGTTTTGTTTTTTATATTTTCAAATTGAACTATACGCCGTATGATTAACGAGAATTGTTGATACAACACTCATACGCAACATTGAATAACAGCTTTGTTAATCGCTCTTCCTTTCGAATCGTTTTTATTTTTTTTTTAACAAAATCAAATAAACATTTAATGTTGCATTTGTTCGACATCAGTTATTGTAAATAGTTCATGTGTATTCTTTACAGTCATGTTGATGCATTTTATGTAAAATGAATTAATAAAACTTTAACAATAAAATTAATGACATTCCAATTTGAATTTCAACAAAAAGGTGTACGTTTTTATGTCTTTTAATGATTTTATGATGTATTTTCTTTCATTCAATCATTTACTGGAAGTATTGGTCAGATTTCCACTCTACTGTTCAGTGTTTACTACATATTATGTTTATGAATTTTTCAAAAAAATTGTAAAAATAAGAAAATCACAACAACAAACATTTTATTTTTTGCTAAAAAAATATAATACGTAATTTGAGTATATCATCAGTACTGTTATCAAAATTTAAATATTGAAAAATCCAGAAAATCCACTTAGCATATTTTTGTAGCCCAGCTGCTGGAAGCTTTACTTAGTAACATTTGGGCATGCGCGAGTTTCTTTTTATACCCTCAGCAATATGGCTAGAGAGGGTATGTATCATTTGATACAGCCAAAACGTGCCTCATCGAAATAACGATTTCAGACCATAGGTCTCTTTGGACCAAATCCGTTTCAGTACATTTGGAGTCGATCTAGCGATGTCCGTCTGTCTGTCGGCATGTCCGGCTGGCTGCTGCGCACGATAACTTTCGATATTCTCGAAAGAAGTATCCGATTTGGTCCAAACTTAGAACATCCTAATATAATCAAACTTAGATCAAGTTCGGAGATGAGAAATATCAGTCCACTCCTTCTATCTTCTCCTTCTTTCTGGTACCACCCACATAAAAGGTCGAAATTTTCAAAGAAAATATTTTACTGCACAGAAAGTATAGTGCGATTTTGCTAAATTTCCGAATTTTAATATTTGGTCAAAATTTTGAATAATTATAACTCTTATAAAATGTGATGTAAATGTCCAATTCTTTTCAAATTACATACATCACAATAGTTTTTTCTGGTGTGAACATGGTATATATCGGTCCATTCCTTCTGGTACCTCTCCCACCAAGTAAAAAAAGTTTTGAATAACTAAAACGATTATAAAATACAAAGTAAGCTTTCGGTTTTCTTCAAATTTCGCACATCCAATTATCTCCACTAACACAAGATCTTCTGTGAATATGGGATATATCGGCTTACTCCCCCACATAAAATGCAAAAGTGACATTCAGACTTGGTACATCTCAATATTTCTATCAACACAAGTTCTGTTATAAACATGGTAGACATCGGACCATTACCTCTGGTACCTCCCCCTCAAAGAGTCAAAATTTTGAATAACCAAAACGATCATAAAATCCAAAATAAGATATATCGCAAAATTTTAGCTGGTATCTCAAGCACAAAAGGTCACAATTTCCAATAATTATACCTGTCTTAACTTACGAAACAATATTCTATACAGAAATCTGATATGAATATGTAATTAATTCGGAACCTCCCCTGTAAAGGGTCAAAAGTTAGAATATTTTCCACACATAGATTTTCGAAGAGAAAAACATATTGCTACCTTTTCCTTTTCAAATTTTACATATTCGAAGTCTCAATTTTCACCTTTCCCCGAGCAGATTTCAATGTTTAATCTTTCGAAAAATACCAGTGGTACAATACAAATTAAAATGTATAAAACTTTACTTTCACATTTTAGTCTGAATTTTCAAAACTTCATAAAAATAATAATAGAGTTGAAAAAGCTTGCCTCCATTCGATAAAATGTTTTTTTTTTTGGTTTTTAATTGACATATCTCATAGTGCAGTGCAAAACAATTTTATTTTTATTTACTGGCTGACCTCAGTGTTTTCAAATAAGAGTTGTATGATCAACCGATCGGTTTTAGTTGCTCTAATACTTGAATGATTGACAAATTTGAAATTTCTTTATGCAATATTCATTTTGCAATATTCGGTATTAAATTTTAACGTATCAACTCACCTCAAAATGCCAACATGCTCATCAAAAAATCTCCAATAACAAAAAATTGTTCATTTAATTTAAATCTGTTTTACCTTTTCTCTTTTTCCAGAAACACACAGCGAAGTGACCACCGACAGCGTTACACGAAGACAAGATTCAACTACCGAACAACAGACCACAACCACTGTGGCCCAGACAACGCCACAGCAAACGACTGCTCTGAGCACCGTCGTGACCACAAGTCAAACTTCGCCACCAACTACCGTCCTTACCACATCATCGACGCAACGCACAACCAGCACCAGCACAACAACAACAACGACCACAACCACCACCACAACGGCAGCTACACCAATACCCGAAATACGCACCACAGCAACGGAACGGGATACAACCACCTACGATGTGGTGCACATCTTCAAGTCGGACGACAAGAGTGAAAGCTCGAATATGATTTACCCACAGATACCCGAAGATCGCCTGCCACCCCCACCGCCGCCACCACCCATACACGACAATGATGGACTGCCCTATTTCCCCCTGCCGCCTCAGACCCCACCCTACGGCAATAACAATTATCGACCCAAGGGGAAGGGCGGTCGCATCAACTCCATCGAAGAGGAGCGCACAGCCATGATCATCGGCATCGTGGCGGGTATCCTGATCGCTGTAATTTTAGTTATTTTACTGGTTTTATGGTTAAAATCCAATGGGGATCGTAACTATAAAACTGCTGGTGAAAAAACTATTTACGGTACCCACAATCCTAATGCCTCACTGCTGGGCAACACGAGCACCAACGGCTCCTATCACCAGCAGCGCCAGCAGTCGTCCACCACCAATCACTTGCAAACGACGCAGGATGCACGTTCGCGTTCTCACTCGGGCATTGCCATGCGCAACAATGGCAACGCTGACATGTGCGGACGATCGCAGCCGATGCGTGTCGAACGTGTCTATCACGACTCGACGGATCACAGCGAAGGCGAGGATCGTCCCGGTCTAGTGAAAACGAAAAAACGTGACTCCAAAGATGTCAAAGAGTGGTATGTGTAAATGTGTCACTCTCACTCACTCACTCTCTCTCTCCCTCCCTCTATGTATTTCGCTCTATCTCTCTGTCTGTGTGAGCGCGCAGTGTAAACGAATAATAAACTAATGTCAAATTAGCAATAACCAAACCAAAGAGTCAAACTTTAGCGAAATTCCCGTGAAATTATAGCTCACACACACAAACACACAGGTGGGTCACACAATTCCAAGTATGTATGTATAAGTGAGTGCCCTTGTTGTCCAAAAAGTAATACGAGGGTTGGGTAAACAGTCGATATTTAGCAACCAAAAAGATGAAAAAAGTATATAACAATTATGACATATACATATTTAGTCTAGTTTATTTAGAAGAGGCCTCGGTCAATACAACAGCTCTAAACTACAAAAAGAAAATAATAAAAGCAAAACAAACAAGAACTTACAAAATAATAACGATAATGGAAAACAAAAATCAGTCAATGTACAAATAATTCATTAAGATGCAATGAAAATGATAATAATTGGAATGTATTTCATCGAATTGGAGATGGGTCACAACAGAGCTTTAGCCGAAAACATTATTATCCAAGGAATATGAAAAGGTCAAAGGAGAATCGAATTCACACGGATACAAACACACCAATAATTATGACTCGCTATTTGCAGAGCATTAATCAAACGAATGTTCCTTTTTTCTACAATGCATTGTTGTTGGAGCTGTTTTGTTTTAAGGCAAATAAACACCAAGAAAATAAAAGAAAAAGAAAAACACACATTATACTTTTCTCCAATTCCGATGAGATACATTTCAAAATCTGATTAGAATATCTGTTTTTCGTTTTTTTTTTTTTTTTTTGGTTTGTTAATACATAGAAATATCCATATAAACACATAGACTCATGCAAACATATAGTAATCGTATACATACATATATCATCAATTCTAATCAATGATAATTCTAATCAATTACATATATGTATGTATCTACTGAAATGAAATGAAATGAAATGAAGAGGAGATTAGAAGACCAAACAACGGGAGAATATAAGAAAACGTCAAAGGGTGGCGGGAGTTTAAAAAAAGAAAACAAAAATGATATTCAAGCCACAGGACTGATGTGATTTGAAGCCAAATGTGAGGTCGTCGAGCTTTTGAAAGAAGCGGTTTCAAATTCCCTAAAACATTTAAATGCCAAGGATTAATTCATTGATTAATTCAAAGGGTAATTTCTAGCGAGTTCTATTAAAATTGAGTTTGAAAATAAACTTCGGTGAGTGTATTTCTTTGCGTGTGTAAATGGAGGATAAGGCGTTACTTCAGTTGTAGTTTTTATACCCTACACCACATAGTGATAAGGTCTTTGTCTTTGTAACATAGAGAAGAAAGAATGACAGCAAAAAATGTGAATTGGTCACCTTTGGCACAAATTATGGCCATCAAACGTCCAATGAAACTGTCACGCGATGACCGAAAGTTGTTCTGCGGACACTTTGATATTTTTTAGTGCCAACCTTGCTTTCCAAAATACTCCAGACACAATAGTCCAAAGGTTTGGTATCCGGTTTTGGTGACCATTATGCGCTGAAAATGAAGCGAGGAACCTGATTTGGGACCATTCTTGGGTGCCGCATGCTGAGTCCTGTTGGAATGTCCAAGGTTTACTGCCAAAATGTTTGCGTGCCCAAGGCTTTAATACAACCTCCAGAATATTTTTGCGATAATATTCGGCATTTATTCTGATGCCACGGTCGATAAATACGAGTGGAGAGCGACCATCGGCTGTTATGACGGCTCATACCATCACCATGGCCGGCGCTTGAGTTCTGGTGGCCAACCGAAGGTGCACATTTTCAGCTGACCTCTTTGGCAAGTAAACACGATCATTTTGTTTGTTTACAAACTGCTGAACAAGGAATGTTTTCTCATCGGAGAAAACCAAATTCCCCACTTTCGGCCAAGCGAAATTTTGGAATTTCAATGGCTTTACCCCGACCTCATTTTTCAATATTTCCGAAAGTATATTGCGATATGTTCATGCATTTTGACACATATGTTTCAACCGATTTAGTGTTAAAGTCCCTCACATGCACCCACAAGAATATTTGGTACCAGATATCAGATGTAGTCCAGAAATAACTCTGTCAAATTTTATCGAGATCGGATCAGATTTTGATCAGTTTATTGTGCACCAAATGGCTAATATCAGCCCAAATGAATTGACTCTTGGCAATTCCGACTGAATTCATCCAAAAAACACGATTTGGATATACATTTTTGCAAATCCGAGGGAATTCAGTCCAGAAGCCAGTACTTCAAATTTTGGTGAAAATCGGTTCAGATAGCTATTATATATATATTTCATCGGATTTAGTGTTAATGTCCCTCACATGCGTAATATGCACTCCACAACAATGATATTTGACATCAGATACAGCTCGAAAATACCTCTACCAAGAAACACGATTTGGATATATATTTTGGGACTTCCGAAGGAATTCAGCCCAGAAGCAAATACTTTAAAGTACTTTGAAATCGTTTCAGATAGCTCCTATATATATATGTTTCATCCAATTTAGTGTTACAGGGACTTTAACATGCGTATGATGTACTCCACAACAATGACATCTGGTACCGGAAATCAGATACAGCTCGAAAATACCTCTACCAAAGATCGGTTCAGATTTGGCTTCCAAAGACATACTCATCCGATTTTACGGTTATTGTTCACCATATATGTAATATCAACACAAATTGGATATCAACACTTGCGGGAAATTTGGTTACATAAAAATAGGTATGGATCTACTTATTGAGGAATATAAAACAGTCTTCGAAGGATTCTAGTAATTTTCATCTGAAGAATATATTTTGAAAAAATTGACTAACGGAAATTTGTTTAAGTCAGGATACTTCCTTTTCTTAGTTTCTACTGCAGTAATTTTAGTTTGTGTATATTTTTAGGACACATTCTAAGCTTCTTATACTTCCAAATAAGAAGAAAAAAATTTAGTTTTTTTTTTAAGTCGCATGAGTGCTGAGTTGGCCGCTAAAAAAATTTCCCATCTACTCAGAAGTGAACATTTCTATCAAATCGATTCCAATTCAATTTATTTTCACTTTAGTCTCTTAAGTAACTTAAAGGGAATTTAATACACATTTCTTTGAAAACTCGAACGATAATGACTGTGACTGAAACGCTCACATGATACAGACGGCCTCAATGTCACTTCAAGGTTGTTTGAATATTGTTATTTGATATTCATTCCACCCCCAATCCTCAACTTCAAATAAATACTGCAAGGAGGATACCAAAACTTTATTTCAACTAGAAATGAAACAAATAGAAAACGATTAATTTAGATAGCTTTTAGACTTCGTCGAGAACTTCTAAAACAAACACAATCATATTCACTTTTGTGGGGGACTCCCTCTCAGCCACTCTCCCCCTCAAAATCTCCCGTACAAATGATTGAAAAAGATAAACCACTTCGAATGTTAGACCATTAAACAGGAACATGAAAACAGAGAAAAGCATAAGGATAGGAATAAGAGTAGAAAGAAGAAGAAAAACAAGAGTACTTTAAGAATTTGTGCCATAGTAATTTAAGGAACAAAGAAAGAACCTAAGTTTAGATCTGATTTGTTTTATTTGTTGTTTGGTACTTGTATTCGCGCTGTAAAGTCCTAGTGTATGTATGTATGAATGAAGAATGTAGATAATGTGAGCGATTAGTTAGATGCCATTGTATTATACAGATATTACAAAACAAAACAAACAAACGAACCCAAATATATGACAAACTCATACACACACACATACATATGTACATATCCTTGTATGTATGTCTATGCGTAATCTTAAATAAATTAAATGTAACAAATAGAAGAAAATGCTTTAAACCCCTCCCCCTCTGAATGTATACGGACACACGAGTGCGAGTGTTTCGTTAGTCAAAAATATGGTACTCTCTCTCACGCTCTCATACACGTGACAATAGAGAAGTAGTGACATTTTAGCAAAACCCATGAGAGCAAGAGAGCACACGTAGGAGATAAGGTGTAAAATAATTAAACGAATATGCTAATGTAACTCCTCCCCTTCCCCTCGTATAATGAAATGTGTAATATTTTTAGCAAGTTAGGCTTATTTTTTTGTAAGAATATTAAGAAATGCAAGCAAAAACAACAAAACAAAAGATAAATATTAAAAACGAAGGAGGAGATTTGTTGATTGTTTTTTCCGTTTGTTGTTAGGAAGTAAAAATCGCTGGAAATTGAAGTGGTTTTCTTAATAAAAATAAATACACACACAAAAAAAAAAAATAAATAAAAACTAAAAAAACAAAAATTAAAATCTAGGCAAAGATGAAATCTTTAGAAAATACTTTAAAACAATATTACGCTAAATCTTCATATACTTTAATATTAAATAAAAACGAAGTACACAAGAGGTTAATGTTCAGCAAATAGACACAGACACACTCACACACTTTACACACTCTTTAAACATTTAAACAATACACTCTTACGGTATGGGTAAATACCAACACATGCATACGCAACTTTGCAAAAGGTCCTTAATTTTAGATTCCTTTATTTATTTCCCTCTCTAAACTTAAACCGTTATTGTAAAATTTACTTAAAACAACAAGGTGCTGTAATCTATTAAAACAAAACAGAATAAGACAAAAAAAAAAAAACTGAAAATGAACAAAATAATGGAAATTATTAACTAATTATACAAAAAATAAATACCCCTTCAGCGTATTTAAAAATAACACAAAAATCCTATTATTAAATTTCATTTCACTCTTTAAAAATTAAAAACAAAAAAAATGCAAATATTATTAAACATAAAAAACAACTTCTAAAAATCGATTATATACACAATTACACATACATTACACACACATTTATATACATAGATAATAAACAAGCGTTTAGACAAATATAAATATATACACTTATTACTTACAAACTTATATAAGGGCTTTAAATTATTTTTAAGAAAAACAAAAACAAGAAATGACAAAAAACAACAACTCTTTTTTTCGTTTAGAAAGCTTAATTTATAACAACTCTATATATATTTAAAAAGAAAAAACAGCAGCGACTGGCTACAAAACTTATTAATAATCTACAAAATGTTAATGGAATCAACAATACCCACTACAATACAGCAACAACAAACAATCCAAGAGAATGCAGCTCAAAACAAATATCAATATTTTCCAAATTGATTGGGAAAACACGAAACATTTCGTATTCAAAAGAAATAAACCTTTCGTTTATTCTTTCTTGATCATCTGCCAGGGAAGAGAAGAAAAGTGAGGGAAACAAGGAGACCATTTACGGAGCAATGGAACGTATATACCATAGAGTCTACCTTGTGGACTAAATAATGAAGAATATGAGTCTTCTGTCTAAGGAAGTACTAAATAATGTCCGAATTATTTCCATACAGACAGAATTTAATATCCACACCTTTTGCAATATTAGAGTTGTAATTCATATAACTTCACTTGTAATTTCTAATATTTCCCTTGTAATTCGATATTCGCAAAATTTCAATTGAAATTCGAGAAATTCATTTGTGATTCGAAACGTCTCAATCGTAATTGGAGAATTTCAGTTATAATTCAAAAAATTCCAATTTTAATTCGAATTATTACATTTTTATACACTGAGCCATATGGCTAAGGAGTGTATATATCATTTGATACGGCCAAAACTTGCCTCATAGAAATAATGGTTTTACACCCTAGGTCTCTTTGGACCAAATTCGTTTCAGGACATTTGGAATCGATCTAGCGATGTCCGTCCGTCTGTCCGTCCGTCTGTCTGTCTGGTTGGTACGCAGGATAACTCTCGAAGGGAGTATCCGATTTGATCCAAACTTGGTACATTGTACTATTATTGTCAAACTTAGATCGAGTTCGGAGATGGGCAATATCGGTACACTCCTTTTGGAACCTCCCATACAAAATCTCAACATTTTCTAAGAAAATAAATTACTGCACAGAAAAAGAAGGGATAATCAGATTTTGCTCCTAATATTTGCATCAGAGCTAGTTTATGTGCGAAAATTGACGATATCGGTCTACTCCAACAAGTTCCGCCCCCACAAAGGGTCAAAATTTTGAATAATTATAACTCTTATAAAAAGTAATGTAAATGTCGCATTATCTTCAAATTACACACATCACAATATTTTCATTAACCTAAGGGTTGGTGTGAAGATCAAATATATCGGTAAACTTCCCCCACAAATGGTCAGAGTTTTGAATATTCATGAAGCTCATAAAACACGAAATTAGCATCCAATTCCATTCAGACTTGGCACATCTCAATATTTCCATCAACACAACATCATTCATAAAGATGATAGAGATCGGATCATTCCTTCTGGTACCTCCCCACAAAGGGTCAAAGTTTTGAATAACGAAAACGATCAAAAATCTGAAATAAGCATCCGGCTCTTTTCAAATTACACACATCACAACATTTTTATTAAACCTAGGTCTGGTGGGAAGGTGGAATATATCGGTCCACTCCTTTTGATATCTGCCCCACAAAGGGTCAACATTTTGAATATTCATAAAACGCGAAATTATTCTTCGATTTCGTTCAGACTTGGTACTTCTCAATATTTGCACCAACACAAGATCTGTCATAAAGATGGTAGAGATGGAACGATTTCTTCTGGTACAAAAAAAAAAAACGCTTAAAGCAAGCGAAATAATAAAAATAATATATCTTTGCCGTTATTGGATTCTCTGTTCATAAACTTTACTCAAAGAGCTCAAATAAATTCGCAAATAATGTATTTGCCAGGTATTTTGCTCTGAAAACTGGAAATTTAACCCCCACCTCTTTTTCTTCTCCTTTTCTCTGAAGTTGGTCAATTACAACAAATAATTTAATAAAAACAAAAGAAAAGCTTAAATCAAAAATTATTTGCAATAATTCAAAGCACCAGTTCTAATTTTGAGTTGCATTTGTCTAATCCAAAAAAAGTAAAACACAAAAAAAAAACAAATAGATTTTGGCATATTTTTGAAGACTTGAAAAAATACTTTGAACAAAATTTTTCGCATACATATGTCACGAGAAGACTTATGGAATTTTTTTGTAAAAAAAAAAACAAAAAAAAAACTCAAACATATCAATATTGATTAAAACAAAAAACCAACAAGAAACCAAAAATAACAAATGAATGAATAAAACACTTTTTGTTTATATACAACAGCATTTGAGATATACAATTTTTTACAATTTTTTTTGTATTATTGAAAGCTTTTTTGTACACAATCAAATATATCTCAAAAACAACAACAACAAGAAAATCAACATGAACTATTAACAAATGCTTAATTTTTGTTTTTACAAACAAAAAATATACGATTTTCATTACCTTTGCCTGGCATACAAATCTATTATTTGTTCCGAAACTAAATATTTATTACACACAGACACACACACACAAACAAAGTTAAAGCTGCACAAGGAACTTTTTGCATTTATAAACAGTAAAACAAACAACAACATTATCTCAAAATACCAATTTTTTCCATTTAATTCTGCTTTTTGATCGAATTTTCTAGAGCCACATTTTCCACAAGAAAAAAAACCAAAAAGGACAAAACCAAAGGGTTGTGCGATTGATATTAAAACAGTACAGTGAAATTGGAGTTTTAAAACAAAAAAATATAAAGAATGATCGGAACTGTAATCACAAATTTATTGGATATTAGATAACCGGCAATTTATAAACTACAATATTGCAAAGTTCAATAACATAATGTCGTTTTTAATTATGACACATATTAACTAGACGAATATTGGGAACAAGTCTTCTAACAAAAAATTCTTTATTAAAGTCCTTTTTTCTGAATATTTTCCATTGGGTTTTTGGGGCTAAATTTCTCCATGTGTTAGATTTTATGATACATTTGGGATAATTTGAAATATCTCTAGTTTAGTAAAAACACTTTGATTTTTTCGAAATATTTTCCAGAGGTGGGTATTTTTACCTTGATTTCGGGAAACTATTTTTTTCATGGGGGACGGACCCGGAACCCCAGGTTTCTAACCCGAAAGTCCAGGTTCAAGACCCGGATCCACTTATAGGTATCGTTTGAAGGCTTATGAAATTACCTATCCAACAAGTGGTTACATAATTGGGTTATTTATAGCGGTTCTGAAGTTCTTGTCAAATTATCGATTGGACTCCGAATTTTTATAAAACCACCAAAAAGGCGAAAAAGGGACAACAAAATTTATGCCAAATTATAGCTTACACTCTTATCTTTCCAAAATGCTACAATTTGTGTCAAAAAATTGGAGTCACGGGTCCGCCCCCAAGAAAAAATAAGTTTCTCGAATCAGGGTATATATATACTACCTGTGAAAAAAATCGAAATCCGAAATATTTGCATAAGCATGGTTGGTTGAAATTTAAAAATTATTCAATACGCTTTTGAACTAATACAGATCCATCATTAGATTTTTCTTTGGCGTTACTCGTTAAAAAAATAAATAAAAACAACGACAACGTTGGGCGCCATTGTGCCTTACGGCATGAATGTTCATATCGTAAAAAAACCTACTCCTCATCGTGTAAGAGGAGAGCCGATTGATATGTTAAACTTGACTACGTAACTTTACAGTACTTGGAGATTTCGCCCTCCTGCTGAGGTGGTTGAGGTCTATAATCTAAATTATGTTCTTCCTTCCATCACTTTTCCCTCTTGCGACCATGAAGTCCTGCATTGTTTGTATAAGATCCTTACTTCTAGTTCAAAACACCCTTCCGATCCAAATTTCGGGGTTTGCAAACAGTTACTAGCTTGGCCTTTGGCAAGATTCGCCAAAGCTTTTAACTCACTTTTCTCTTTTGCGACCATGAAGTCTTGCATTGTTTGTCCTAACTTCTAGTTGAAAACCCCCTTTCGATCCAAATTTCGGGGTTACAAACAGTTAATAGCTTGGCCTTTGGCAATCTTCGCAAAAATTGGCTGTACAAGGAAATCATAAGATATATATATATATATATATATATATTTTTTTTTTTTTTGTTTTTCCGCACCTTATTAAGGGAATTTAACTAGAAAAAGAGAGATTTGTGTAATGCACTCTGAGAGAATAGCTTTGCCCAGAAAGTACGGGCAGCTGGGAACCATGCTACTATGTTTTACACCGCTGCACCCAGGAAAAGGTAGTAAAAGATAACATCGTATTTTTTGTTGTTTCTCTGGAAGCAAAGACTTATTTGAGAGAACGCATTTTGAGTTATCATAATAAAGGAGATAAATCCACCTGGTGTCTTGTCCCATCTTTATACTTCTATGTCTTTGCTGCAAATTTTACTAGTTTTTTAGGGAAGCGAAACAATAAAAACAAATAACCTGGCTATGTTAAAACAAAAAAAGTAACGATACATCTTTTGATGCTTAAAAAAACGCTCTAAGAATCTGCCGTCTATTCCCAGGAATATAATATCATTTACCCAGTTTCCAAGCCATTTTTGGAATAAATTAAATATTCTTAGAGCTATGGTTAAAAGTATCACAAATTTTCTGCACCATGTTTTCTGGTTGTAACGTAGAAGAGCGAAAATAGATCTGATTCGAGGCATTCCCCACCGGCAAAATTGAAAAAGTATTGATGATACCACCAACAACATTTTAGCATATATAATATTTAGCAAAATATCTAGAAAGTCAAATTCGATTTCAAAATCTTCTGAGGCGTATTGAAAAAAAAAAAACGGATTAATTTTAAATATTTTATATATTTTAGTGGGAATGAAAGTGAAATTGTTTTTTTTTATTTTGATGGGAACAGATTAATCGCACAACACTTCGAATCGTTTAAAAAAAATCACACCATGCTTAAAACAAAACCAAAACAGTTTCAAATATTTTAGTTTTGTTTGTTTCTGTAACAGAGATGTCCCACCATTTTTTTATGTAATGCAATTAAAAAAGTTTACAACAAACCGTAAAAGAGAAAATACAAATAAACAGAGCAGAGTTACTAAATAATGCATGTCATCAATTACCAGGAGAATCTATAAATGCCTCTTCCCCCAAACTAGAGCCCCGTTAATTTTTGTTAGGCTTCAAACTCATTCCTAAACAACAACAAAAACACCAAATTTACTTTTTTTATTCCTTCCAAAACACTATATAAATACATATATTACGATATTAATATTATATTCACATATATATAAGGGTGTACTGAAAAAAGCTAATCTTTTTTGTGTAAGTCTTATTAGGGATGCTTATTACAAAACTTTTTTTCTTGTAATAAGTTTTTTTGAATATATGTACATATTTATTGAACAATAAAATTGGATTTTATTCATTGAAATATTTGGCCAATTTTCTAAAAATTTAACTTTTTCGGTACCCCTTAATAAACAAAGGAGTCCTGAGTCAGACAAATGTAACTGTAAATGTTTATGTTTTCAAGGTGTACTACGTCTTTAGGTTCAAGTTTGAAATCGGATGTTTGTATTTGGGAGCTAATATTTAATATTATATGTCTAAGAGCTATATCAAGATTTGAAATAATTTCTACAAAATGTCTCAGAGATACTTCTAAGATGTATTTGAAACTTTGTACAGACTAAAATACATATATTGTGCCGAATAGAGTGCTTAGTGCGACATTGTAAGGTATTGAAAATCAAATCGGTAAAAAGGTATATTTTGGGAGCCTGATCCGAAAATCGCAAAATTATATGGACTCTGTGTGTTTTAAGCCGTTTTTTAAATAATTATGAAATGGGATTAAAATAAATATGGCCAAATTTGAAATCAATTTCAATAGTATTCTTCCTTGAGCCAAACAAATGAACTGTACAAAAGTCGGACGGACCTGCACAAATCGGCATATCAAGAAAGTAATGGGACTGTCTTGTTACAAACAAAGGCATAGTAGTCTGTACCACAGTCCGGCGTAGGGTTAAAAAAAACAGTGTGTTCTGATTCCGAAACACTCAATTTTGAGAAGACTGTTAACAGTTTAAACAGACCCGCTATGAATTCAAACATTTGTGTTTTACTTTGTCTCATTTCCAGAATGCGAAAATCTATTAATTTAGAAAATCGTATTGGAAAGCCTTTCCCGTACCCATTTTATACCCTCAGTCATATGATACGACCAAAAGGTGTATCATCGAAATATAGGTTTAAGAGCCTAGGTCTCTTTGGACCTCTTTATTTAACATTAATTAACATCCGATTCCATTCAGACTTGGCACATCTCAATATTTCTATAAACACAGGATCTGTTATAAATATAGTAAAGATCGGAGCATTCCTTTTGGTACCTCACCCACAGAGAAATCCGATTTTTAATAACAAAACGCCCTAAAATAGCGATATAAGCGTCCGATTCTTTTCAAACTTCACGCATCTCAATACTTTTACTATCACAAGATATGGTGTAAAAATTATAGATTTTGGGCTATCCCTTGTTGTACCAACCCACCCCCCCCCCCCCCAAAAAAAAAAAAAAAAAATCTTCATTTTAAATACCAAAATGCCTCATAACTTGCGAAACATGTCTTCGAAACCACCCCCATAAAGGCTTAACATTATGTATTATAAATAACAGATGGCCAAATAAGTTTAAATAAAGGGACAAGAGCTGAGTGTAAACTTCCGTAGGCAAAATCCGACTGATACTTTTTAACTTGTATTTTGAGTAATAATCTCACAAAAAAAAAAATGGGAAGTAAGTTTATTGGTCGTTGACATTGCCCCTAAGTTAAAAATTGTTTGCTAGCTTCCTCTCCCGCCTGTCTTAGTGAATAATTTCTCTCCGATCGATTCAGACAGTTCGCTTGTTTTCAAATGATTAAAAACTGTGCCATAGCTTTCATTTACATAGGCTTTCCTCTTCTACGTTTACATTGACGTTACAGTTACGTTTGTCTAAATTCAGCTTATCATCTTATACACGTTTTTTATACACACTTGTAGGCTAATATATACTCTTTATTACATCTTAATTGTAGTATATATATACATACCTACATACATTGCATATATATAGTATATACATATTGTTACATACATATATATACACATATACATACATATATACAAATAAAATTAGAATACAATGAAAAGAAACAGAATGAATAACGAAAAGTATAGCAAATGCAAACAACAGAGTAACAAAAGGTTTAGAAAATTGAATACAAATTAAAAAGCAAAAATACAACAAATTACAAACAATTAATACGAAACAATAACAGATACAGAGACATATAAACAACGTATAATCAATCATAAATATAAATATTTATTTTTTCAAAAAGTTCTATACTTTATTAGAAGCTCAAAAAAAGTTGTTTTTAGATCTTCTTAAATTTTGGCATAATATTATTATTTTTTTTAATATAATGGAAACTATACTGGAATACCCGTATGTTTTATAGAACCCGATTCCATTTAAGATATTTTACAGAATTTCTGAACAAACCTCACTTAACCTTTCAAAGACATCTGCCAATAGTTCATTTATATTCTGAAAAGTCCCTTTATATTCTAAAAAGGAAAAAAATTCAAAATATTTTCAATCAAAAATAACTTCAATATAAAACGGGCATAAAATGGCAAAACTGAAGAATTTTTCACAGTGTAGAAAATTCAAAATAAGAAAACAAAACCCTGGGAAAAGCTAAAAGGCAATCATGCAAAATTGGATTCCCATATGTCTAAAGAAATAACAAATGTGTCCAGTATAGCCCAATCCAAAGTTGACTTGACTTTCGAAAAGAAAGCTCCAAACGTTAGTAATTTCTTAGAATTCGATTTCTGTTTAGCATACTTTCAAATGCTTTTAACATTTTACTTCGAAACACTCATTCAAAATTATGACACCAAAACCAATTCAATTATTTATTTTTAGGAAAAAATATTTTTTCTAAACATAATCTTTTTGAAAAAGCTTCTTTTTTTGGTTATTTCCAACACACCCATACTATTTCAATACAAAGAAAATAACAGTTGGGCAGCTACTGCTCACCTATATAGACAAAAAAAAAGCCCGATACCAATAATATATTTATAGCAAACTTCATTATTAACTATTATGTACTATTATTAAAGAAGAATACAAAAAAAAAAAAAAATAGTAACAATTGAAAATAAAAAACAAAACTAAAATTATATTTGTATGTAGAATATTCCTCAAGTGATTGTTAAAACCAATTAAAAAAAGGACAAACATGATATTAACAAACAAAAGAATATTAACTAATTAATTGCTTTGTTTGTGTTAGTTTTATTTTTATAATTTTTAAACTAAAATAACATAAAGCATACATTTATATTTATATATAACAAAAATATTATAAAATACAAAAACATATATAAATCATTATTAAGAAAACAAGAAAAAAGAGAATAAAAACAGAACGACTGACTAATACACAAAATGAAAATAAATCATTATTATTATTATGATTATCATTTGAAATATAATAAAATTATAACTGTAATCATTATTACTATTATTATTTAATTAAATTGCATATAAAAAACAAACAACATAAACAAAAGAAGGATATTAAGTTATTAACAAATAAAAACTAATAATATTATGTATTATGATAATAACATTAGAAATTATTAATAACTAATTATAATGAAATATTGAAAAAAAAAACAAGAAAAATAAATAAAAAATAATAAAGTATTTATTGAATAATAAATAATTGCTGTGTTTTCTTTTGTTTTATCGGGATTTTGTATTGAAAATCATCTCAATTTCAACTGAAGATCATTAATCATGCAAATATGCAAAATCAACGTAAAGATGGCAATATCATTCCGAATACCTTATTTGCGGGGGCATACGCCGACATCCATAACCTCAGTCTTTTTTTTATCAATTGGTTGAACCTCATTCGGGCTCTATTATAAATACATCCCGTATTTTTGAGTTGTTATACCCCCATTTGAAGTCGATCTAGGGATGCCTGTAACCCTCGAATGGGGATATCGTAATATTTTTACCGAGCTTACAGGGTGAGATAAAAAAAAACTGAAACAAAGTCAAACGCCGTAATTTTTAATTTTTTCTTTTGATTTTATTGAATGAAAGCAAAAAATGTCGGAAATAGTATCAAATTTTAGAATAAGCTTAGAATAAGATTGATCACCTTTGGCACACGCAGCCCGAATGTTGCTCTGGGGTATTTTGGCCCATTCCCGGCGAAGCACTTGCTTAAGGTGATCGACACTTTGGTACTTATTAGTGCCAACCTTGCTTTCCAAAATACTCCAGACACAATAGTCCAACGGATTGGTATCCGGAGATTTTGGTGACCATAGTGCGCTGGAAATGAAGCGAGGAACCTCATTTTGTAACCATTTTTGGGTGGGCGTGCTGAGTGCCATGGTGCTAAGTCCCGTTGGAATGTCCAATGCCCCGGTCGACTAATAGGAGCGGAGAGCGGCAAGTAAAAACGATCATTTTGTTTGTTTACAAATTGCGGGACAACGAATGTTTTCTCATCGGAGAAAACCAAATTCGGCAGTTCACCACTTTCGGCCAAGCGAAGCAACTCTTTAGCTCTTTTGAGTCTATTTTCTTTCTGTTGCAGTGTAAGTTCTTGCACTTTTTGGAATGTCAATGGCTTTACCCCGAGCTCATTTTCCAATTTTTCCCGAATGGAATATTGTGATAAGTTCAGCTCACGAGCCATTTTTCGGCCACTGCGACGCGGGTTTTGATCAAGTCGATTCTTCACTTTTAGAACCATTTCTGCTGATGTGGCTGTTTTTTCCGTCCACTTCCTAGACGTCGGGCTACGCTACCAGTATCACAGTAAAGGTGAAACATATAGGACCACCTCATCTGGTACCTCCCCCCACAGGTCAACATTTTGCATGATTATAACTGTTATAAAATGTAAAATAGGCAATCGACCCACTTAAAATTTCACACACACACCAATATAATTAGCACAAGATATGGTCCCACTCCATCAAGTACTTGCCCCAAAAAGGGTCAACATTTTGAAGAATTATAAAATTGGAAATAAGAGTACGGTTATCTTCAAATTTCTCACATTCCAATATTTTTACCAAAACAGCATCTGGTAAGAAGATGGAACATCCGCCACAAAGATCATAACGATTATAAAATGCGAAATAAGCAACCGATTCTTCCTAAACTTCACGCATTCCAATAGTTCCACCAGTGCAAGATCTGTTGTGAAGATGGAATATAACGGACCACTTCTTCTGGTACCTCTCATACAACAGGTAACACATCCCATGTCAGCGATTCTTTTCAATCTTGGTATATAAAAACTTTTTTAACGAGAAATGTGAATATGGAAATTCATAAACTGATACTTTTAATTTTTTTTATCCAACTTGTTACGAAAAAATAATTGGTTTCAAAAATTCATCTGGGATATATTTCTTCAGAAACAACATATTCTACTAGAATGACGAATTAATACTCGTTTCAAATGATTTGTTTAATGGAAAAGTCTTCACTTTCTTATTTTACTGGCATCGGCATCTTCGTAAAAGAACAAAGGAGTTTTAGGATGACTTACTTAAATTTCGGCCTATAATTTATGTGTGTTTACCCACGCTCCATCGTTCTTTTACGAAAAAAAGACGATAGTTTAAGCCAAGAAAAAAATACTTCCATATGATGTGTCAAAGAATTGTCTAAGCCAAAATATGCCAAACTGTTTATGTATCACAATTTTTACGGTAACTCCAACAACAATTCAAAATTTTCAGAAACATAGTTAATCATGTTTCATAAACCCAAAATAGCTGTTTTTTGCTTTTAATGCACATACTATCGAGGGCATATAAAGTTTAAGTTTACAAAATCCAGAAATGATAATTTTAGATTCGATTTTTCACTTATGTATATCAAGCTCGACTATGAGGTTCATCGGACCACGGGCATCCCTTTTAGTATTTTGATTTTTGCAACATATTTTCCGGGTGAATTGACTTCTTAGTACTTTTTTAAAACGCATTTTCAAATACCCAGTCTTGTAGACCCTTCACTTTCATCTTCAAATGTAATTTCCAGAACTTCATTCATTATTCTATAACCTCCTCATTACTATAACTAACAAATCAAATACTAAACTTTAACATTTATTTTTTTACTGTCTTCGTTCTAACTTCCTTTTACATATAAGAATAATATCTTAAAAAACGCACATAAGTCACTAAATATTTTATGAGTCCGTAAGTGCGCATGTTCTTAAAAGTTTAATTTTAAATTGTATAATATAAAATCGTTAATTTACATTAACATATTCATTTCTTTGCTCCACAAAATTGTAAAATGACTACTTAGAGTTATTATTTTTTTTGGTAATCAGTTACTCGCATTTCCTTTACAGCACTAATCGCCTTTTATTTTATGTCAACAAACACAAGTTGCGATAACGAAACGACGAACGAGGAATACAAAAATGAAGAACAAAACACTTGAAGAGGGTGGAAGCTTTAGGCATGTCGTCCAGATTGCAGAATGCATTTTAATTGCCGATGATCATGGAATGACATCTAAAGTGGAAAAAACACGATCGAAAGGGGTGCTTCACGACTGATAGCAGGCACTTATAGCGCATTAATAAAAACCAAGTGTGCTCTTTAGCAAGGCAACATTTTATAGCGAAACATCAAGCCAAAAACAGTTGACTGAGGCGATAATCGAAACAGTTCGACAATGAGTTTTATACCAACAGGTGAGTATGAATTATCTAATGTATTAATGAATATTTTAATTCAATTCAATTGTAGAACACCAGCATAGGCGTCTAAACCCTTTGACGGGTCAATGGATTTTAGTGTGCCCCCATAGAATGCTTAGACCCTGGTCGGGACAACAGGAATCACCGCAGAAAAATGATTTGCCTGAATTTGATCCAAGTAATCCCTTGTGCCCCGGCGTGACGAGGCCCAATGGCGTTGTAAGAAATTTTCACCCGCACCCCCATTCCAACATCAAACTTACAACGTTAATTTAATTTCAGAAAAATCCCAGCTATGAAAGCACGTTTGTTTTTACCAATGATTTTCCAGCTCTATTGGAAAATATCCCAGCACCACCGGAGAGTGACGATCCTCTGTTTCAAGCTGCTGCTGCAAGAGGTACTTGTCGTGTCATGTGTTTTCATCCAAAGTCCAATTTAACCTTGCCGTTGATGAGTCCGGCCGAAATTGGAGTGGTAATTAACGAATGGATAAACCAATTCAATGAATTAAGTGCCAAATACACCTGGGTGCAGATCTTCGAAAACAAAGGTTCCGCAATGGGATGTTCCAATCCTCACCCCCATTGCCAAATATGGGCCTGTTCTTTTTTGCCATCAGAGCCATCGATAAAAAATGATAACCTCAAAAAGTATTTTCAAAAATATAAGAAGCCACTGCTACACGATTACGCAGAGAAAGAAGTGCTACGTAAAGAGCGAGTCGTTATAGATAACCCCGATTGGTTAGTGGTAGTGCCATATTGGGCAGCATGGCCATTTGAAACAATGATCATATCGCGTAACAACAACAAACGCATTAATGACCTGACCGAACAGCAAAAGAAGAATCTAGCTCTGGTCATAAAACAGCTGACAACCAAATATGACAACTTGTTTAAATGTTCTTTTCCATATTCAATGGGTTTCCATGGTGCTCCAACTGGTTCGATGTTGAACGATGATGACAGCCACTGGACTTTACATGCAATTTACTATCCTCCATTGTTGAGATCAGCTACTGTTAGAAAATTTATGGTGGGTTTTGAGTTGTTGTGTCAGGCTCAAAGAGATTTAACAGCGGAACAAGCGGCCCACCGTTTAAGGGAGTTGGATGGGGAGAAACATTATTTGAAGGAATAGCGCTGTGAAGAAGAAGTTTACCACAATGTAAAACGTTTGTAATGTAAAAAACTTGTTTCAATTGTACCAAATGAGTAATAAAAACCAAAAATTATATTCTAAATGAGTGGACAATATTTTTTACTGAATAATTTATCATGTTTGACGAATGTGAGATAGTCATTTTCCGTAGATGAAATATTTATATCAAGAATTTCAAAAACGAAATAATGTAGTAAATGATTTGAATACCAAAGTAATCTATCTATATATAATTTTGCAAATTATTGGATCGTTTAAGATTTTCGTTAATGATCATCATAACATCATAATATTATCTTCTAGACTTTGACATTTCATAAACATTTTATCATTTTTGCATCTGAATTTAGATATTCAAAATCGGCGTAATGTCTTACCACTTACATATTTATCAGATTTGAAAACGAATATAGAGCAAGGAAAATCAAATTTCTTAAATTATGCGAATTAATTCATGTCTTTGGTTTCCCTTGTATTGAGCTTATGACCTTGGCACTTGCGTAAAAAAGATTTTGTCATAGCAGTTATTTTTAAATAAAGGAACTGATGAGGATTTGTAGCTCTTTTCGAAATCAGGATATTGCCTGCATTACCCTCTGGTAAAAATTACCATATTTTCTACAGTAACAACCAAACCTTGTTTTTATTATTTGATACAGCCAAAACGTGCCTAGCCGAAATAACGGTTTTAGACCCTACGTCTCTTTGGACCAAATCCGTTTCAGGACATTTGTAGTCGATCTAGCGATGTCCGTCCTCTCGAAGGGAGTATCCGATTTGGTCCAAAATTAGTACACCCTAATATTATTGCCAAACTTAGATCGCTTTCGGAGATGGACAATTTCGGTCCACTCCTTCTGTTACCTCCCCCACAAAATGTCAACATTTTCAAAGAAAATAATTTTCTGCACAGAAAGAGAAAGGATAATCCGATTTTGCTCCTACTTTGCATATCATAATATTTGCATCAGTGCTTGGTCAGGTGCGAAAATGGACAATACCGGTCTACTCCTTCAAGTACTTCCCCAAAGGGTTAACATTTGGAATAATTATAACTCTTATAAAATGTAATGTAAGCGTCCGATTGCCTTAAAATTACACATATCACAATATTTTTATTAACCCAATGTCTTGTGTGAAGATGGAATATATTGCTCCACTCTTTCTGGTACCTCCCCCACAAAGAGTCAAAATTTTGAATATTCATGAAGCTCATAAAACACGAAATTAACATCCGATTCCATTCAGACTTAGTACATCTTAATATTTCCATCAACACAAGATCTGTTATAAAGATGGTAGAGATCGGATCATACCTTCTGGTACATCTTCCACAAAGGGTCACAGTTTTGTATAATAAAAACGATCATAAAATACGAAATAACCATTCGTTTCTATTGAAATTGCATACATCACAATATTTTTATTAACCCAAGGTCTGGTGGGAAGATGGGATATATCGGTTCGCTCTTTCTGGTACCTCCCCCACAAAGGGTCAACATTTTGAGAATTCATGAAGTTGATAAAACGGGAAATTAATATCCGATTCCATTCAGACTTGGTACATTTCAATATTTCCATCAACACAAGATCTGTTATAGAGAAGGTAGAGATCGGATCATTTCTTCTGGTCCCACCCCCATATAGGGTTCAAGATTTGGAAAAGCAAAATTCTCAAGGAAAGCAAAATAAGCATCCAATCTCTCTTAAAATTTCACACATATAAACATTTTTCTAACAAAAGATCTGTTGTGAAGATGATATATATCTGCGAACCCCTTCTGCTACCTAACCCACAAAGAATCACATTTTTCAATACTTTATCTGTCATAACTTGCGAAAAAAGTCAGGGTTTCTTTACAACTTGCTATATCTAAATATTTGTCTTAAGCAGAAATCTGATATGAATATGTAATTTATCGGAATTTATTTGATAAAATGAGATATAAATGTTCGATTTCCTTCAAATTTTGGACATACCAATATTTTTATCAGTATTAGATGCAGTATGATAATGGAATACTTCGGTCCGCTATGTCTGTAACCTCACACATATTTCCACATTTTCTAAAAATTATTATATTATTATTATTATTACATATAGGAAGTAGTCGATGTAGTCCACGGTGTTATATTAATATTAGATTTAGGACGGATACGAGTTGGTCAATATTGGCCAACGGCTTCGGAACCTTCCCCATAAAAGGTCAACAGTTTGAATAATCATAACTCAAGGCTGGGGGTATAAATCTATCGGTAAATCCGACTGATACTATTTTACTTGTTTGTATATCATTGAAAACAATACATTCACAAATACTGTGAATATGTTTTGACATGGCCAGCATAAGAAAATATTATTTTCAGGTGATTTCTTTAGACTACCTTGAAAATTGTTGTACCCCTGGTAATTAATGCATATAACTTACACAGGTATGTCAATACACATATAAATGGAATATTTTTATTAGAAATAAATTGTGAGCTTTTTCATCGATATGGATTACAACATCTGTGAAGGCCATCCTGTTTTTAAGGTTCTGAATTTACCCGAATCATTTTGCATTTTTTACTATTCAAGTTATATATTTTTAATCAGTCCATTTCATCCCACCGCAGTTATAAATATATCAAAATATCAAATATGTATTTTATGTTATATATAATTTTATTTATTTTGCAGTATAATCAAAAAACTTGGATAAAATCCAATTATTAAAAAAATCATTTGTTTGTTTTGTTTTTTGTTATTATATAAACCACATAATCAAGTCTTTCTTATACGTATTATAATGTGTGTGTAACTGTGTAGTTAAAATAAATAAGCGACTAAGTTTCATGTCATTAGAGATGCTTAGAGGTAATGTAATTGGGTTTTGTTATCATGAATGTAAGAGTAAAATCTGTAATGTTTCCTTTGTTATTTGTATGTAGTTAATATTATGTTTCTAAATATGTATTTGTGTATATGTATGTGGTTTGGCCAAAAAGACAACAACACACTAGTAATTCTATATATAGGTATTTCTTTTTATAAGAGTAATTTAATTACCAATAAATAACATTTTCCCCAAAAAAATACGAACTGTGTAAACTTTAACAACCAACAAGGACATTTAGACTAATAATCACTCGACTATAATAATTATCGTAATTACGATTACAAATATAATTGTTTATAACTATACGCTTTCTATTTCATTATTTAGATTATAAAAAGCTTTTACACACAACGAGACATTGACATATGAATAGCGCAAGCACACAGCTATATGAGTATCTATATGTATGTATGAACATGCCGGTAGCAGCACGCATCCTTCCGTATATTACGGGCGGTGCACGTGTGTTGGCATGACATATGAATTAAACAACGACATTGCAGTAGAACATTTTTCAAAAAACACCGGCATGAAGCGACAACAAAGAAACCCTACACCATTAAAATTTGACTTTGTTTATTTTTAACAACTGAGTAATTCTTACAAAAAATTAGGGCTTTTCTTACAGAAATTCCTCTTTAAAAGCAAAGGCTATATTGAACCTAATTTTAATTTACGGTCGCTGTAAAAGCTACAAATATAAATACGGACGTTTTTCTTTTGAAAACATAAAAATTAAACAACAAACAGATAAAATTCAATCTAATTTGGCACGGAATTCAGCTTTTAGCATTTTTCTTCATAAACTATTTTGAGCTCTTTTTTATGTAACAAAAATTCCGATATAAAACAAAGAACATCCCACATCGTACTGACTGCCAATATGTACATGATCGCTGGTTAGGTGTAGGGTATCGAGGCTAAAGTATCTTTTTCAACTTTTAAGCACACACAACAAGTATTTGCCAAGTGCTTTTGTGGTTGAGTGCCATACATGGAAACATTTAATATTAGTTTTTGTTTTCAATGTTCATTTTCTTCCTTTCCTTTTCTTGGAGATGATCCAAAAGAGTATGCAAGGAATGTCTTTAGGGTATATAAAGATGGATGTTTATGCGTGTGTTGGTGTGCAAATGTATACCCACACTCACACATAGGCAATTCGCATTTTTTACGGCTATATCCTCCTCACAGCCAGGTAGACAAACACATTCACACACTTGGACATTATGTTTGCAAATAAGGCGGCGGTTTAGAATTTTTTCATTACCGCACGCTGCTGCAAGGATTGCATTTCGCTAAGCAAGACGGCGACATTGTACCGCAGACGATGAAACATCGCCAATGGCAGTTCAAGGGTCCGGTAGCGACCGTCTGATAACTGGAAATGTAGAATGATGGTAGGTGTTACAACAGCACCTCCCCTCTCGCCATCACTGCCAGTTGGTTTTTTGTTGCCTGCGGATGAGGGGCCCCGTGGTATACTGAAATATCAACCCAAAAGGCAAATAGGAAGATGCGTTTGCTTGTTTGTGGAGGACAAGTAGGCTACATACCTCAGGGATATATTGATGCGCCACTGCAGATTTTTGGCACATGACCGCAACTGTTTGGCCTCCACATAGTTCTTGGTTAATGATGAGCGATGATTGTGCAAAACTTTGGCCAAATCTTCAACGCATTCGTCACTGAATCTAAACATATGGTGTCAAAATTCAATTAGTATTTTTGTCAATTGCAAATGGAATGTGGATCCAACCTTAAGTCCTGTTTCAAACAGTCCCTTAATTCCTCTGGCTTAACTGGAGTCCGTAGAAATATTTGCATTATCTGTAATATGGCTGCGAACAGCTCACAGAAATTTTCTGGTATCGGGTGGCCGGCGTGTGTCAGTTTATTCAGAGCCAAATCCAATACCTCGGGCGAACACTTACTGCTCTCGATATAGTGCACCGACACTTGGATGAGAACCCGCATCACAGGCTTGGTTAGTTGTGGAAAGAATTTCACATAAGGTCGTATTGTTTTGACTACTGTATAGCGAAAATTAGTGGACATTTTGCTGGAAGCTGTTTATTGTTCTGTTCGTCTTGTGTGGTGGTTATCCTTTCGGTATATGTCCGTGCTGTTCGCGTATAAAAATGGGTGTACTACCAGTCTATCAGCTGGATGTTTATAAATGCCAGCCAGCAGCTCTCAGCTTATTTTTGTTTGGACATAGAAGAGACTAACAAAAAACATATGTTTTTACGAATGTGGAGAGAACACCAAAGAGACGATGGTTAAGAAAGAGATGCAAAGACATGATTGTGTTTGCTCGTCATGTTGTTCGATTTCCTGTTCAATCTGATGATGAAGATACGATATGTTGTACAACCGATGTGAAACCACAAGGCCGTTAATTTAAAATAATGGAAAACTAAAATACACATAATTCCAATATTCTGTGGATGTTTTTGTAAAGCTTAGGGTCAATTATATAATTATAGAGACCAAATGAAGTAAAGGCACACATGCTAATGTCTAAGAAATGTAAAACTTTGAAATAAAGTATTTAAATAAGAATAAAAAAAACATAATAATTAAAACATGCAATAATTCAATTTTTGTCAAGGTAATTTAAAATTGCTCAAACGTTTCTGAACTTTTGTTGATTTGAATGATGTTACGGGGTATTTGGGTAATACGGACGTATAAACCGTAGATTTTTATATGTTTTCTTATACGACGCCAATTGTAGTTTGTTCTGATAGGCAATTTTCAACAGTTTTTACAAAATTCAATTATTTTTCATTCTAAATTGTCAATTCCAAAATTGGTTTGACATTTCACTATCCCAGCAGCTGTGTTGATGCGGCAACCTGTATACTTCTACCATCCGCAATTCTGAGAGCGAACAACGTTTTTCGGTTTCCAATGAAAACATGCTATAAGGTTACCCACATGAATATTTGGCTACTCCACGACTCCTTGTTTGCAAAAAATCAGCTATTCTTGCAAACAATTTAGGCTTTTCCATTTCTATTAAAATTGCAATCAGAATAGATAATCAGAATAGACAAATAAAGGTATAGACTAAAAAGTTGTCTCATCTGTGATCTCCGAAAAAAGTGCTTCAATAGATGTCGTTCATGCTGTGAGAGAGCAAAAGTCTATTCACTCAATTCTCTCAAAATACAAAATATTGAATATTTTTATACCCTCCACCATACTATGGACGGTATATTAACTTTGTCATTCCGTTTGTAACTCCTCGAAATAATCATGTCAGACCCAACAAAGTATATATATTCTTGATCAGCGTAAAATTCTAAGTCGATTTAGCCATGTCCGTCTGTCTGTCTTTCCGTCTGTCTGTCTGTTGAATTGTTTCAACTTTGGTATTTGAAGTTCGAAATGGATACTACAGCCTATGACAGAAAATTATCTGGGCAGGTCCACGTCTTCGTATAGCCACCATATAACGGTACCTCCCGATATTCGGTATTTTGATGATATTAGCGACATTATTCACCGGAATTGTTTCAAATTTGGTATTTGAGATTCGCAATGGATGCTACAGCCTATGTTAAAAAAATGTCTGTGCAGGTCCACGTCTTCGTATAGCCCCCATATAACGGTACCTCCCAAAATTCGGTATTTTGATAATTTTAGCGTCATTATTCACCGGAATTGTTTCAAATTACGTATTTAGAGTTCGTAAAGGGAACTACAGTCTGTGACAGAAAATAGACATTTTTCAGGTCCAGGTCTTCGTATAGGCCCCATATATCAGTACCTCCCTATATTCGGTATTTTGACGAGTTTAGGTACAATACCCACCGAAAGTGTTTGAGATATCGTATTTGACGTTAGTAATGGATGCTATAGCCTGTGACAGAAAATTGTCTATGCTGGTCCATTTTTCGCACAGCTCCGATATAATGGTACCTCGCTATATACGATATGTTGATGATTTTAGCTACATTATTCACCGTTTATTTCAAGTTTCGAATTTGAATATGGTAATGGCTATTGGCAAACAATGCCTATGTAGGTCCACGTCGTATAGACACCAATATAACGGCAATATTCGGTATTTTAAAATTTAACAGAATTTTTTAAGGATTTTATTTTTTTAAACTTCCAAATTCGTTGGAGGGTATTCAAAGTTTGGCCCGGCCGAACTTACTGCTTTTTACCTTCCCTACAAAGGGACGAAGTTTTAAATAACCAAAACGATCATAAAATCCGAAATAAGCATCTGGTTCTCTTCAAATTACACATTACAATATTTTTATTTACCCTTGTACCTCTCCCACAAAGGGTCAAAATTTTGAATATCCATGAAGATCATAAAACGCGAAATTAACATCTGATTCCATTCAGAGTTGGTATATCTCAATATGTCCATCAACACAAGATTTGTTATAAAGATGGTACAGGTCGGACCATTTCTTCTGGTTCAATATTTTGAAAAAATAAGCACTCTCTTCAAATTTTTTCACATCCAAATACTTTTGCTAACGCAAGATCTGTTATGAAGATGATATATATCTGTCAACTCCCTTCTGGTACCTAACCCACAAAGAGTCACAATTTCCAATACTTTTATCTGTCATAACTTGCGAAACAAGTCGGCGATTATTTACAACTAGCTATATCAAAATATTTCTCTTAACCAGAAATCTGATATGATTATGGAATTTATCGAAATTTATAATTTTACATACAATTGGATATAAATTGGATTCAAATGTTGCACATATCTGTATTAGATGATGTATGAAAATGGAATACTTCGGTCGGCTATATCCGTTATCTCATGCATATTTCCACATTTTCCAAAAATTTGCATATATCTCATATAAAGTAAAGGAAGAAACGTAAACGTACTATTATACTACAAAAATTACACATTAAGAAACGATTTCATATTTATATGTGTATTCTTCATATTTTATAACGTTGGTTTGTTTACTTTCCAAAAATGCACTTGCAGTTTTGTTAAGTACTGCTATAAACACGTACATGAAGAAGAAATTGATGAATGCGTCGATGAGAATGGAATAACATTTAAAACACCACACGTGCTTAAACCGCTACCACAGCAGATTTAAAGTGGTGACAAATTTGTCCCTTGGGCCTTGTTATCATCACACAACGTTCTGGTGGCAACATTGACCAATAGCACGCACTCTTTAATGTGCGCTCAACTAAAATTCTCACTGTTTCTCTCTCAGTCTGGGCTCTCATCAGTGACATGAGAAAAGAGAGTTTTGGGGGTTCAGTTTGTGAGCAGCCAACCAGCAACCCAAGTCGTTACAATTACAATTTGAATGAACACTGCTGCTGACTGCGGCATGAATGATTGAATAGAATTGCTCTGCCAACAGAGCGCTGCTGCGCTCGACTTCGCTGCCACAGCAAGTCATGGTTCGATTTTAGCCAAATTGTCGATGCTTTGCTTAACTTGCGCTTCAGTTGCTTGTGAAACGTCGGTTGTGTCGGTATTGTTTTCTTTCTGATTCTGTTGTGTTCTGAAAAGAAAAAGAAACTCAAAGTGAAGAAAACACCATTTAAGGCTCTTGTTTATGAGTGAGTGTTTGTCTCTGTGTGAGTGTGTGACCACAGGCCCAGTGTGAACGGTGTGTGAGAGAAAGAAATATACTATATATTGAATGTGGATTGAAAAAAAAAACGGCTCAAAAATAAGAAAAACCTTTAAAAAATAAAACATTTTTTTTTACTTTTAAAAAATATTTTTCAAATTTTGTTAAATGCAATTAAATCAACATCCGTAAAAATAATTAAGAATATATTTTGATGTCCTTTGATTCATTGCTGCTGAATAGGCGACGAATTGCATAATTTCTTCGTTGTCAAAGCTTTTCTATGCTTCTGTGTGTGTGTGTGTTTCTGGAGGGGGCCTTTCTTTACGAATTGTTTTTAATTTATGTTGTAAAGATACTATTTTTAAATGAATTTAATTTTTTATTTATCTGAAAGCACAAAAGTCAAGAAGTCGTGGGACTGTTACAAAGTGTAATAATTAAATAATGTTTTTACAATGTGAGAAAACATTTCTAAATAGGTTCTCCAAAGCAGAGAGCAGGTGTGTGTGTGGCTAGACCCAGTTTAAGGTTCTAACTGGAACAGGGGAAAACATACATTTCAGAAGAATTATCTACTGACAATTTTGCAGTGAAGGGGATTTCAAGGTATTGAAAGGAAGAAAGTTTCTTAGCTATACAAATGGAAATGTAAGGAGATTAACATATAATTGCCTTATTTTAGTGTGGATCGTCTTTCCCAAACTCAAATCAGTAATCAGGCCCAAAAAATTAATTTTTCCTCATTACTTCAATCCAAACTGTTAAAAAACATTAAAAAAAAAACACTCGACTAACTAATGATTCATATTCTGAAAGGTTTTCTATTGCTTAGAATTTCACATTTCAGATATGTAATTTTAATAAGGATAAGTCGTTTTGAGTGTTCCCCATTCGAAAATTTGATACCTATGTAGGTATCAATTTCAATTTCCATTGCTTCCTTCTTAGTATTGGAAATAACGCAGAGTTCCAACTGATTAAAAGATAATGCGTTCCCAGTAAACATTTTGTATAGCCATAGCAAGTAACTATCTGTTTTGGAAACAGATTCAAAATTCAACTGACTACTATCAACTAATATCCAATAGCTGAAAAAATATCCTTTTTCATTTCTTGTTGTGTGACTCAGAATTTAGTCCAATTTTGGTTTGATTCGTTTGAGGACGACAACTTTATTTGACTGCCGCAATGGTAGGGAGCCAAAGTGTTACGCACACACTCACAATACCCCCCCCCCCCCCCCCCCCCTCCCCCCTACACAAACAAGTGAGCGCCGTTACAACAACGACACCATCAACAGAGTATTTTTTTTTTTTAGACGAATGTTATAAATAATCCTTAATGTGAGTTGTGACACAAGGTTCCCTCTCTTTTACGTGGCGTTATTTAACGGTGTGTTTGTGTCTACTCCAAACGTAACGAGTGTGTGTGTGTGTTTGAATTGCTGAAGAAGTGACATAACGACGTTCGTTTTTGCCATGAACCAACCAACCGCACGAAATTGCAGAGAACTCAGAATCCTTGAAAAGCAGCAAAGCAATGGCTGAGATAATACCAAAAATAACGAATGAAGGAACAAACGAAGCAGGACAAAGTTAACAACAAATTTTTGCAAAAAGGATACCAAAATTTGTTTCCTTTGGCAAAGATGAGGCACAAAAGAATCAGGAAACCTTACAACAGTCTTGGTCTTAAAAATACAATGCTTTGTTGTTTTTTTCAACTTGAGACCACAGCCAATACTTGGCCCTTTCGTTTTCAGCCAGTCATAGGTGAAAAGGCCAAATCAATCGATTTTTTTAAACCACTTTCTTATTTTTTATCCATTTATTTCTGTTCTAAAAACAAATCTGGGGTGTTTTGACATTGGCCCGTACTCTTTCAATATGTGATGGCTAGGAGGGGTGCGGGTGTCTGTGAAACCTTTTCGTTTTGAGAAAAGACCAACAAAAAAAAAAAAAAACAAGACAGGAAAAACAAATGACGACGAAAAGCCCATTAAACACAGAAGCAATAAAAGTCACGAGCTGTAGAAGACGATAGTAATTTTGTTGACGTTATCGTCCAGCTATTTACATAGCGTGTCACTAATTGTATTCCTCCAATGGACTTATATAATACAGACATTCTGGTGTATGGTTCTTCAATTTTGACGGTCCAAAGGACTGACCAGTATTTTTTTGAGTCGAAATTTCAATTAGATTTCTCACTACTTGTTATTGTTCTTCTTATCCAACCTAGCAGCAGCGGCAGCAGTGTTAAAGTGTGTAACGGAATAAACTTGAACCCTTAGAAAAATTACACTTGAAAAAAAAACGAAAGGAAAGCAAAAGTAAAAAAAATAACAAAAACAAAAGAAAATAAAATCTGTAAAGACCAAGGAATTTAATATCCTTTTGTGTTTCTGGCTGGAAACCGACAGAGAACAAGAAAACCCAATACCCCCTTTTTAATTCTACGAAATACAAAAATAAATTAAAAGCGGGAGACCACCACTCATCAGTTGAACTTTCGGTGAAGACAAAAAACAAAACAAAAAAACGCAAAAAAGGACAATCCACCAAAGCATAACCTAAATCGAATTTGCACACTAGTGTGTTGTTGTTGCTCTTGCCGTAGTCGTCCTTCTGTCGGTGCTGGTGTGTCGCCACGGTTCTTGGTGTCTGCTCGCCGTACAATGTTTGTTCACAAACGTAGTGTTGCTCGTGGTGACGGAGGTGGCGGCCGTGCATTGCCACTGAATTTGCGAAGCATGTTTGCGCTGTGCGGTCTACTGTTGCTGGTGCCACAATTGGCGTCGTCATCGATACTGTCCAAGTTGAGCGAGGACCCCGATTTGTCACAGGTAAGTGCAGCTCCAGCTAAGGCAATCAAATTAAACGAATACACAAGCGTATAGACGCGTATTTGAATTTAAGAAAATATTTTTATTTCAAATGTAATTGATGGGAACATGAAACACATGTTTGGAAAATACCCACCAGGGGGAGGAAGGAAGGAAGGAAATTATTTACTTGATTGGTCTCAAAGGATAATTCATTTTTCCTTCGTAATAAAAAACCCTGTACCACTCCTCGCTCGATTTATGGCAGCTGATGCCACTAATAATTTACATAATTTCTGTTAAGCATCCAGACAGTCGCTGGATGTTCTTAATTGGGGATTTTTTTAATAATGAGGCAAATAAGAATGAACATTTTCAACAGTTGTTACGCTACAACAACAACGATGGACGTCTAAAGAAAGTTATTGTACGTACTTTTGATTGAGTAGCCAAGAAAACTTATGGGTCTATAGACAAGCCCTTAAAGTTGTTGTTCTCTTTTGAAAAGTTTATATTCAATAATACAAAGCAAGAGGGTTTTCGAGTAGAAATTAAGTTCAAATCCGCTGTAGAAGTCCCAATCCAAAATAATAACTGGTATATATTTATGGCACTCGTGTATACACTAAATTAGGAGGCTTAAGCTTCATAGTCGAATTTAGTGACGTTTCCTGTCCATAATCATCGACATCAAAACGGAAGTCATATTGAACTTTGAGGCATTTAATTCAACTAAATATTGAACTAAAATAGGAGGCTTCTTTATATAAAGACAACGATCTGTACTTATATTTTTGGGGGATAGTTTGATATCAACCCAGTATTTTTTTAAATTACAGATTTAAACTAAGCTCCATAAAAAATGGGTTCATAATTTAAAAGTTAGAGATTATAGTCGATTCGTTAAAAATAAACTAAAAGAGTAGGTTTCCTTATTAGGGAGATCGCAATGTAATATTACAATTATAATTCGAGATTTCAATTTGTTATTCGTAACATTCCATTATAAATTCGAACTATTTAATTTGTATTTGGAATTTTTAATTTTTAACTCGAATTAGTTCGTTTGGAATTCTAATTATTTTTCAATTTGTAATTTCAATTAATCAATTTGAAATTCGAAAAAAATATGGTTTCCATTGGTTTCAAATTAGCTTTTTCGAATTAAAATAAAATTATTCGAATTATTAATGAAATAATACGATTTTCAAAAAAATCGATTAAACAATCTAATTTCAAATGAAATATTTCGAATTTCAAATGGAATTTCACGAATTACAAATAAAATTCTCAAATTACAAAATCGAATTACAAATGGAATTTCCGAAATTTTACGAATTTCAAATAGAAATCCCGAATTACAAATGGAATTTTAAAAATTACAAGTAAAGAGAGTTTCGAATTTCATCTGAACAAGTTAAAAAGTATCAGTCGGTTTTGCCTAGCGTTATGCGTTTTGATACTGTTGACTCTTTATGAGGGAGGTACTAGAAGGCAATCTCAGGTTGAGAGATGTTTATAGAAAAGCAAGATATGAGAGATATAAATTCTGAAAATTGTGACTCTATGTCAGGTAGCTACCAGAAGGGGTAGGTCGATATATCCTATCTTCACACCAGTAGTAAATATATTCGAATGCGTGAAAATTAAAGAGAATCGAATGCTTTTTTCGCTTTTAGGTGCGTTTTGTTCTTTAAGATGTTGACACCTTTGTAAGGAGGTACCAGAATGAATAAGTCGATATCTACCATTTTCACAACAAAACTTCAGTTGATAGAAGTATTGGAATGTGTGCTTATTTCGCATTTTATGAGAGATGGAATTATTCAAAATTTTGAACCGTTGTTTGGGAGGTATCGGAAGGAGTGAACCGATGTATACCATCTTCGTACCAGATTTTGCGTTAGCGAAAATATTGGGATGTGTGAAATATGAAGACAATCGGATGCTTATTTCACATTTTATGAGAGATATACTTATTCAAAAATTTGACCCTTTATGTGGGATGTAGCAGAAGGGGTGGTCCTATATATGCAATCTTCACAACAGATATTGTTGTAGTAAAAAATATTGGAATATGCAAAATGTATATATATAATAATCAGATCGTGTGCTAACAAAAATATTGCGATGTGTGAAATTTGAAGGCATCTGGATTCTTATTTCACATTTTATAAGACTTATAATAAATCCAAATTTTGACCCTTTGTGGGGGAGGTACTTGTTGGAGCAGGCCGATATTTTTCATTTTTGCACCTGACCTAGTACCGACGAATATTGTGATTTGCAAAGTTTCTACAAAATCGAAGGAGTGGACCGATATTAGCCATCTCCGAACTCGATTTATGTTTATCAATAATATTACGATAAATCGGATACTCCCTTGGAGAGTTATCTTGCCAGCCAGATAGACAGACCGACGAAAATCGCTAGGTCAACTCCAAATGTCCTGAAATGGATTTGGTCCAAAGAGGCCTGGGGTCTAAAACCGTTATTTCGACTTCACCTACCTACTTTACGTCATAAAAATGTTTGACATTCATTGAAGAACAGGGATACTTACAATAAGTTCTTGTCGGGCAAGTTTTGACAAAATGGTACATCGGTTTTTGTATTTTAAAAATTTCAAGAACCTTCAAATTAGTCCAATTAACCAACAAGACTGACAAATCATTTTCATCTCTCCTATAAAACAAAGTATTAGATTCTAGATAATTTTAATTCTGCAGATTCAAATCTGAGATTGTTGATAATTTTCGAAACAAACAACTCATCGCCATCGAAAAAGCAGCTGGGTATCACAAATGACAATAAGAACAAAGAATACATGATTTCCAACAACACTTTTCAAAATAGGTTTTTAACATCTTCCCACAACGTCTGTTTTTGATGACGGTTGCTAAAATGGCAAATCAGTCGAATGTGTTGTTTTAGCCCAAGCAGCAAATTTTTTGGTTTCAAGTGCTGCCACAGATTCCAGGGTGTGCAAAAACTACCACCAGACAGTCAACCAACCTGTCACAGAGCCCTCAAGCTGAGTCTTTGTCATTGGCGATCTGGTTTTTTTTTTTGGTCTGCTTTTCAAGAAAATGAACTATTTCCCAATCTTCACAATGGACAGACCCGAATCGATGGACAGCAGATAGCAAAACGACAGAATATGAATAGAAGAATACAAAACTGACTTTTTGTTAGATGCGAGACTTAAAAGTATTGGGTTACCAAGACCATTATGGCTGTCTCTTTGGGGCCGTTGTTACTGTTGTTGTTTAGACCATTGTCGGATCTAAGAATAGCTACAAATATGAATTGAATAGAAAAAGCAATGCAATGAAACGAAATATGCGATACACTACTTCTATACAATAGACCGACCGACAACGACATGTTATGCCATCCACTATGCACTGGAAATTATTTCGAAATTCCACCTGAATTCAAAAAGAAAGAAAAAAAAAGAATACTTGCCAGCAGAATATAATCTTTCATGTTAATAGAGAGATTTTATTGTTTTATGTCATCGGCTTCGGCTAGTTTTCTTTCCTTCATTCTTCGGCAAGAACTTCTGTTAACGAAATCGAAACCTTTTAACTAAAAACCCATTCCCCCAATGCGGCAGACCATTCGTGTAGCGCATTCTAGCGGAACCGTAAACAGATAAGGTGGAAAATTATGGCCAAATACCAAGTGACCATATGCCGTAGCCATATAACAGTAGTTGAGGGAGGAAAAAAAAGGTACGAACACCTGAAATTGATATTTATAAAATCGACTGTTTTTTTTTTCTGTTCATATGACGAGGGAGGGGAAAGGAAGGATATGCGAGTGAAATGAAATGTTTTTGAAAAACAAAAACAAAGGAGAACCTTTTTTTGGGTTAATCTACCACCCACTCACCACCACCGTTGCCAGGACTTTCATACATATGTGATATGGTGGTAATTGTGTTGGTCATTATGTAATTAAAAGTTAAAAAAGTCCATTAAAAATATATCATTATCATGGATTCACCACATAATGCTGAAAATAGAAAACAAACGCCGAGATAAGATTTCAAATGCATTTTCCAGGAAGAGAGGTTTGTTCTTAGGGGTGATTTTTATAAAAAAAATAACAAAAAAAGCCTAAATTTAAACCAACCCAAGGTTGACATTTGTAAATGATATAAAAAATAAAAAATAGGCTTTCCAACATTAAAACTTAAATAGGTTAAAAACATAAACGAAGTTACACTGTATTTCTTCAAGTCAAGATAAACCTAATGACAATTAATGGGATCTCTTGCAAAATCAGTGTATCAGATTCTGCTCCCACTCTAAATTTTCAAAAAAGAGTAACTCAGGGGCTCTTCGACACAAAATATAAGAGTAAGGAGTAAACTTCTTATAAAACTCCCAATCTTGAAGTAATCCCGCTCGCGAACAAGTTTCACTTCCGAGCGAAAACTAGCAAATCTGTTCTGCTTGCTTCAATACTTTATTTTTTCTTGTGGAAGCAGTGCTCCGATTTTGTCAATTCTAGCATCTGGCTTAAGCCTAATACATATATTAGAACGTGAGAGGTTTCGACGAAATCAGACACACCTTTGTCTGAACTCTGTCTGTATGTGTGGTGCACACGATTAGGTTATTTGTGTCAAGTTTATAGATGGGTGAATGGGTAGTTCACCAATCCTCCCACAAATGTTTGTATCAATTTGACAATGCTAAATTTTACACAGTTTTATACCGTCCACCATACATAGTACTACCACCCTCCGTAAGTTCGTCAGTCCATTTGTAACTCATCGAAATAATAATTTTAAACCCAATGATTCTTGATAAGCGTGAAATTCTAAGACGATCTAGCCCTGTCTGTCCGCCCGTCTGTTATAATCACGCTAGAGTCAAAACAAATAAAGATTGGAAGCTAAAATTGTCTTTTGTCTGTAGGCATGTCAAGTTCGAAGATGGGCTATATCGGTCCACGATATAGTATATTCCCCATATAACTCGACCTCCCAACATTCGGTATTTTGATGATTTTAGTAACATTTTTCACAGAAACTGTCTGATATTCTACACAAGAAGTTCTCTGTGAGTACTTTACCACCTGAAAGAGAATTTTCTAGATAGGTTCTGAAATAGAATTTTCTATATAGGTTCACAATATCGTATAGCCCCCATTCAATGTTGCCACCCGATATTCGGTATTTGGATGATTTTAGCCACATTTTTCAATGGAATAGTCTGAATGTCCACACAGGGAGTTCTCTCTGAGTACTTTACCCCCTGGAAGAAAATTATCTTTATAGGTATACGTTTTAGTATATCACCCATATAACGCTACCCCGAGATATTCGCTATTTCCAGGATCTTCGCGACATTATTCACCCGAATTGCGTAAAATTTCATATTTGAAATTTGTAATGGTTAATACAACCAATGAGGGGAAATTGTCTATGCAGTCCACGTCTTTATTTGACCCATATGGTGGAGGGTATAAAAAGTTCGGCCCGCCCGTTCTTCAATTGATTGCTATAAATATACTGCAAGTCATCAATAGTAGCAATTACCCAATATCTACATAAAAAAAATTAAAAATTATTTTTTTTTCCTTGAGGTCGGCCAGTAGATCCATCTGCCTACTAAGTTTATTGTCAAAATAAATATTGTGATTTAAAATTCAAAGAGAGGCCAAACGCAATGCTGCAAAAATTACTTAATTCATTGTAAAAATTTTGTCAAAAATAATTTTTCTTGTCCGACCTTTTATATCCCGTGAGCAATAGAGACACAGTCCAAGAAAGTTAAATATTAAAATTTTAAAGAAATTTTATATTGTTTACAAATCTCCATCCTTAGCGGGAACTTAATTTTACATAGCACCTGCACAGACTCCAAGCCTTTTTGGAAATTATTTTTCAAATTGCCTTGCGTATGAGATTGTATTTTCTTTGTCGCATTTTTTTCTTCCGGCTATTGCAACCAACCTTGTAACTTTCTGTTGCTGCAAATCTGTCGCTTTTGCATTTGATTGCAGCAGCTTACAACAAACAAATCAAGGTTATCAACACCGAATTGGTGCCTTGGCATACGTCAACTGTGGGCTGGCTTTGCTCTTTGACATTTACTGTTTTTCAATAAAACTTACACCGATAACCTTGATAGGCAACTTAGACTTAGAATGCGAATAAAAAGCGAACGCTTATCAACACAGCTGCTGCTGGTGTTTCTGCAGCAAATGATAATGCAACGAATGTTACATTTGTTCAATATTCGAATGTTTAATGAAGCCTCAATTATTGATTTTCCACACAAAACTTTGATTTAGTTCTTTTTTTATTTCAATTATCGATTTGTTGGCATCAGTTTAAAGGTCAAGGTTTTCATCTGCAGAATGGCGAAGATGACGACGACGCCAGCTTTGGTGATGATGATGATGGTGGTTTTTAACTTGCCACTCGTTGACGCAAACAGGTAGGTCGCTATGCAGTTACCTTTTCACCGCAGTTTAGCGAGTAATTCCCCCGGGCCATGGTGGGTTTGTGTGTTGGAACCCCTATTCTCCACTTTTCTTAGTTCAGCAAATGAGTTAAGGTTTTTGTTCTATGCTTTGAACTACTACGTTTATGCAATGTTGCATCGCTTCCCCCTTTCTTTGGTTTGCCATTCTTCGGCTATGTTTTTACATTTCGATTGTTATGAGTTTTCTTTCTCCTCTGCATTGTTGTTGTTGTTGTCGTTGTTGTTTTGTGTATATTTTTTATGTAATGCAACCTGTGAACATTTCACATGGACTGTAACAACGTACTTTTTTCCAGAGGCTTAATACGAAACACTGATAGCGGTGGATGAGAGAATTATTATGACATTCGTCTGTTGCTTTTACTCTTAACTAACCTCAACTTATATTTTATTCTTCACCCTAAGTCTATTAAATAAATCCCATTAGAATGAGAGTATTTGTAAATATCTATCTGCAAGTTATAGATAAGGGACCAAAGGCATGGCTTCGATTTTTATTCGCTTCCGACATCCATACTGCGATTAATTTCTCAAATCCGTAAAAATCCAATTTTTATTTTGCCAATGAATTTTATCTGACGTTTGTCAAATACCCAATAAGACGAGGGTGTTTTTTTCAGACAATCCACAAATAATATTTAAATTTCAGATAATATGCTAATAAATAAATAGCCTGTTAGATGTTCCTCAAAATTAAGCTGAATTTATATAAATTGAACCTGGATACACAAAATATGTGCTTATAAAGGTTGGCTTATTTAGATTTTTCTGCGATATCTTGAAAATCTCCATACATGGATGCATTCCCCATTACTTTATCAAATCCTGAAGAATTTCCAATTTACCACTCAATTCTTGCCAATGTCGACCCTGAGCCTTCTTCCGACTGGCTGGGCTGAGATTTTGTTTCCATTCCAAGGATGCATCGGACGTAAATTATGTACTTCAATGGTTTCAACGAGTGTTTGTGCGATTAAATACTTTTCCACTCAGAGCCTGTATAACGGCGGCACATGATGTACGTGTGTATGTGTGCATGGCGTATGAGAGAGAAACTGGCAAGGGAGAGAGATACCATGTAAATATTTGCATGGTGTACTTTTCACGGGAGTTTATATTTAGGTCAGCTGTAATTCTAGACAGGAATGATACACAGGCATTCGTGTCAGCTATGCGGGTATTTGCCGATGGATGGAGGAAGGCTTTATGCAAAGCCAAACAAAATTGAGTTAAAAATGTTGCTGTGAAGTAGGTGTTCTGTTGTGAGATGGGTTGGGTTTGGGGGAGATCAAAGGCAATGCCAGGCCCCTAAATGGAATGTGGCAAACAAATATTTATGTAGGTATGTTTACAAAACACACAAACTGTTGCGAAACTTCCATTCAATTTTTAGGGTTAATTCTTTCGAGGTTATTTGCAAAGTATTTGATTTTTAGAAGATAGTAAAAGCCTAGTCAACAAGAATATATGGGTAATGTTAAATTAACGCTTTGATCTATAGAACATATGATAAAACTTTACGGTTCAAGAGAAATTTATCCTCCCGTGAATCCATCTTATCATACCCTATTTACATTGCGGTGTGATATACATTTAATTTAATTAAAACGCAAAAAATAATTTTAATAACAAAGCTGAGGATTTTCCTTCTTCCGAACTCAATTTTACGCAACCTTTCTCACAATAAAATGTATTAAGGCTTAAGAGAGCACAGACACACAGCATGTTGGCTGTAAGGTTTATTCCCATGGACAATTTTTTGCAACATAAAGCAACCAACTCTACAACAGGGATGGAAACTATGAAACAATATGAATTATGAAAAGTCTTATTTTAAAATATGAAAAATTGGAAATTCAAATAAAAATATAACATTCACAAAATTCAAATTTTGTTTTTTTTAATTTTGGGATGTAAGTGAAAAAATTAAGAATTTTAAAAACGTATTCACTGGTACTAAATTGACATATATTAACATTAACAAAAAAAGTCTTATAGATAAGATAAATGGAAAAATGTGGACCAACTTTCAATTCACACAAATTTCAAATGATTACACTTCGAAATTTAAGAAAAAAATTTAAAAATTAAAAATTAAATTTCGTACAAAACAAGTCAAAAATTATCAGTCGGTTTGGCCGACAGATGCTAATGTTCAATGATTTAAATAAAATTTGACTTCTGATATGATTATTCAAATTGTTGACTCTTTATGGAGTACGTTCCGAAGGAATGGGCCAATATTGTCCATTTCTTCGCATCGGACCTTAATAAATATGTTATAAATATTGCGACGTGTCAGTTTTGGGCTATATCGACTATTTCCCTCACTTTATATGAAATATGTGATAATTTTTAGAAAATGTTAAAATGTGCGTGAAATACCAGATATGGTCGACCGAAGCATTCCATTTTCGTACTTCATCTAATACAGATAAAAATACTGGTATGGAAAAAACAACAAGAAAATCTAACTTTAATATCCAATTTTATGCGAAATCATAAATTCCATATATCATCTTCACAAGAGATCTTTTGTTAGCAAAAAATATTTGTATGTATGAAATTTGAAGAGATTTGTAAGATTATATCGCTTTCTTTGAACGTTTTGTTTTTCAAAATCCTGAACCCCATGTGGGGGAGGTACCAGAAGAAATGGTCCGATCCCTCCCATCTTTATAACGGATCTTGTGTTGATGGAAATATTGAGATGTACCAAGTCTGAATAGAAACGGATGTACCCATTTTGGTACATCGGATTCTACCTTCGAGAGTTATCGAGCGATCCAGCCAGCCAGCCAGACGAACGGACGGACATCGCTAGATGGACTCTAAATGCCCTGAAACGGATTTGGTCCAAAGAGACCTAGGGTCTAAAAAAGTAATTTGGATGAGGCACATTTTGGCCGTATCAAATAAGATATACCATCTGTAGTCATATGAATGAGGGTATTATAATATAAATAATATCTTCTATTTTCGAGTGTGATCAAATAAAAATAAAAAAACCTCATATCAGTTGAAAAATAATAACCAAACAATTTCGAAGTTACCTGATAAGTTTTACTTGTAGGCCAAACAAAAAGTCCCATTAAAAGTTACCGTCACCAAAAATCCTTTTTCCCATCTCTGCATTACTCTCACTCTCTTCGCAACACAGTTGCAAAAGGAAATAGAATAGAAACATACATTAGAACCAATATCAAAAATGTGTTTGCAAGACAAATGTGCACAAATACATTCTTTTTAAACCGCTCAGGATTTTAACGGTTTTAGATCCTATGTCTCTTTGGACCAAATCCGTTTCAGGACATTTTGAGTTGATATAGCGATGTCCGTACGATTTACGAAAGGAAAATCCGATTTTGCTCGAACTTTGTAATCCTAATAGTTTCATCAGTGCTAGGTCAGGTGTGAAAATGGACAATATCAGTCCACTCCATCAAGTACCTCCGCCACAAAGGGTCAACATTTTGAATAATTTTAACTCTTATAAAATGTGATGTAAGTCCCGATTTTCTCCAAATTACACAAATAACAACATTTATATTAAGCCAAGTTCAGGTGTGAATATGGAATATATCGGTCCACTCCTTCTGGTACCTCCCCCACAAAGGGTGAAAATTTTGAATATTTATGAAGCTCAAAAACGCAAAATTAACATCCGATTCCATTCAGACTTGGCACATCTCATAATTTCTTTCAGCACAAGATCTTATATATAGATGGTCGAGATCGGATCATTCCTTCTGGTACCTCTTTCACAAAGGTTTAAAGTTTTCAATAACCAAAACGATTATAAAATCCGAAATATGCATCAAGTCCTCTGCATTTTTCAAACATCCCATTATTTATACAAACACAAGATCTGCTGTGAAGATGGGATATATCGGTCCACTGCTTCCTGTACCTCCCCCACCAAGGGTCAAAATTTTAAATATCCATGAAGCTCGTCAACGCAAAATTAACATCCGATTTCATTCAGACTTGGTACATCTAAATATTTCCATCAACACAACATCTGTTAGAGATCGGACCTTTTCTTCTGGTACCTCCCTCATATAGGGTTCATGATTTTGAAAAACAAAACTCTCAATAAAGCGCTTTTCGATTTGCAATTTTATCCGTATTAGATGAAGTAATTTTTAGACATCAAAAACAATATGCAGCTATGAGTAATGCAGGTAAACTGAAATTACTGTTTAAAATACAACACAAAACATTTCTCCCACACCCTCGTAAACCTTTGGGCACCGGAAGACAAACAGAGAAAGAGAGAGTGTAAAAGTTTACGGAACTTTAACTTCAAAACAATGGAACATCGTTCAGCTCTGTTAATTCTCAAAAAACTAGATAGTATTCAAAAGTACACAAAGAAAAAAAAAACAAAAAACTGAAACATATAAATTCGACACACAACATAATGACCGAATTAGTGATGACTTCAAATGGCATTTTAATGCCAAAAAACCCCGTTGGAACTGTACAGTTTTATTTTCAATTATTTCAATACAGATAATCTGTTTCATCACCAAGAACATTTGAAATACAAAAAAACAACAACAATAACAAATAAAAAAATAACAGTGAATTTTTATTTTCGGAAAATTATTCTATTTGTTGTGGACAATTTCAATTGTCAGTCACAGAAAAGGAGGAGAACCGTAACCGCATCATCATCATCGTCGGCGGCGTCGTCGTCGTCGTCTTCGTAAAGAAGAACGTAGACAACACCGCAATTGCAGTTTTACTTTTTTGCCCCCAAACGTCGTCATGATTGACCTTTTGAATTGTCATTTGTTCATTGTCAACAACAACAACAACACCAACAACACAAGCTGCGCAGCAGTAACGTTATTTGGCTGACTATGACCTAACTTCCTGTGTAGCTGACATTACAAATTATGATCAGCGAGCAAATTTTCACAGACGATCAGCGGCGTAATGATGATTGTCATGACCAACATGATTGTCATTTGGATGGCATAACTGACTGAGGCACACTGGTTTGCATTTGCTCGGCGGCAACAGAAGCATCAGATTTATGGCAACAATCGTTTCCACCAATCGTCGAATAGCTTTAACGGTGTAGACATTAGCGAGATTTTCCACTGCCTTCCCCCTTCCCTTCATTAATTAGAAAAAAGGTATGGAAAAACAAAAACAGAAACCATAGAATCAAATCCAATGACGTCACTTGGAAAAACAAACAAAACATGAATACGCATTTGAATCGGCATTTGTGACATTTTCAAACCAAAGCTACTCATAAATAATCGGGTTTTATTGGTCAAACTGTGTTTAGAAGATTTCAAAGCCATTATCAGCATTCAAATGGATTTGAGCGCATTTAGCCACTCAACGGGTGGCAGTAGGCTACAGCATCATCATCATCATCTGAGAGCTCTATCACACGCTGGGTGGTGGTGACAACATTAGAACGTCTTTCACAAACAAAAAAACAAACCCACAGACGACGAGTGCCTCCTAAATTAATCTCATGAATATGAATGGCCGGAGGAGAGCGGGAACGAAAGGGGATTAAATTAATATTTTGTTACACCTTTTAGAAAACAAACATTTCTAGCTTACATTTTTTTTGTTAATTGCAGTCGAGATAAAATATGATTAAAATTGACTTTAAAGAGATTTTATCCTCTAAATGGCCTGATAAATTGTTGATAAGGGATATCAAATTTAAATTTTGATACCCTTCTTTATAAAACGTGTTATCTTTAAATTTTAATTTGAATTTTTTGGTCTACGAATATTTTCAATGGAATACCATTTATACAAAATGATAAGAAAAATACATAGGTCCTATTTATTTCATTCGCTGTGTTTGAAGATTACAAAGTAATAATTCAAAAACCTGAGACTGGGTTCAGATTGCTGTTGATGTTGTTTTGACATTCCACATTTTCAAGAAATCGGAATTTTCGATTAATTAAACAAAAGCCAATATCCCATAATTGACAATGACCGGAGAATTACAGAATATTGACTTTGGTTTAGTTAATCGAAAATTCTGTTAATTTAAATAAATACAATATTAATCTCAACTCAATCCCAGATTTTTTTCTATACATACGTATATACGCCTACGAAAATCGAATTATTTTCTTTTGCACATATTTACATATACATATCTACATATCAGTAAAGAAAGTCTTAAAGCTACACCCATACACCCCTAACTTAATAGAGCTTCATATAACAAATAAAAATATAACAAATTAGATGAACAATATATATGGGAGCTATAGCTATATCTGAACCGATTTTCACCAAGTATGACATACTTGTTTCTATGCTCAATTCGGTCGAAAGTACCAAATTCCAATCCATTTGAACAAATACACGTATGTGCCCAATAAAAAAAAGCAAATCGGACGAAGATATATATGGGTGCTATATCCTAAAATGAACCCATCTCTATAAAATGTGGGAAATGTATTTCTGTGCTGTATTTAATATATTTCCTCAAAAATCGTAGTTACGGAGTGAATATTACGGCTGCGGAGAACAAAAATATCAAATCGGATGAAGAATACATATGGGAACTATAGCTATATTTGAACCGATTTCCATCAAAATTTTCCATAAAATATTTGGGCTGATATTACACGTTTGGTGCACATAAAAATTAAATCGAACGAAGATATATATGGGAGCTATATCTAAATTTTGACCGATTATATCCAGTATCAATAGGGTTCGGTCAAACAATGACTTGTGCGAAATCGGACAATAGACAGACAGACGGGCGAAGCATAAATCGACTCAGAATCAAAATGATCTATGGGTCTATCTCGTTTCCTTTTGCCTGATGAATTTTGAACCCTTTGTGTGTGAGGTACCAGAAGAATTGGTTCGACCTGTACCATCTATGTAAAAGATCTTGAGTTGATGGAAATCGGAGAGGTACAAGAAGGAGTGGGCCGATATATTCCATCTTCACACCAGAACTTGGGTTTATAAAAATATTGTGATGTGTGAAATATGAAGAAAACCGGATGCTTATTTCGGATTTTATGATCGTTTTGGTTATTCAAAATTTTGGCCCTTTGTGGGGGAGGTACCAGAAGGAGTGGTCCGATATATTCCATCTTCACATCAGACCTTGGGTTTATAAAAAAATTTTGATGTGTGTAATTTGAAGACAATCAGAGTCTTACATCACATTTTATAGGAGTTATAATTATTCAAAATTTTGACCCTTTGTGGGGGAGGTACTTGATGGAGTGGACCGATATTGAAAAATTGTAGACAGTGTGGAGCACATTCGGCACAGAAGTATTAGAAATTGAAAGTAAATCAAAACTTAACTTCAACATGTTGTAATAACCGGGATTTGGACAGCCCGCTCTTCGCGTCTAAATGCATAAAAGTAGTGGTATAGGAAAAGAAATTAATACATCTTTGTATTTCGCACGCGTTTGAGTGATCTATTCCTAGCTGCTAAAAGCTTCTTTAATTGTATGAATATCTTTTCATAACTCATAAATTTTCTCATGCAAAGGCAAACGCATGCAGAAAGAAGCAAGAAGATGATGAAGCCCTGTAGACGCTGACACAATAATTATGATTTCCATAAAAAAGACGATGACAATGATCTAGGAAAACGTCATCAATTTATTCATGTGCAATACAGAGAACAAGAGAAACAATGCCCTTATAACCTCCCGCTCTCTCCCCCTCATCCCGACCAATTGTCCACCCCCATCATTAACAACAACAATAACAATGTCATGCGACAAGAAAAAATCCAAACAAAATGTAGCAGCAGTAGCTGATCGTCAAGCCAGCAGTGGTTGTGGGTTGAGTTTAAATGGTTGTGTAGCCGAATGCGATGATCATGAAAATGGCGAGGAAAGACGGCGATGATGCTGCTGCTGCTTCTGCTGTTGATGCACTCGTTTGTTCAATTAAATTTAATTAAGATTAAAGCGTATGCCAGCTATTTTTTTTTTGTTGAGTTTCTCGTGTGGATCTTTAGCGGCATTAAGTGACGACCTTTATGACCAGTGAATAATGTTACGCCCCAGCCGGGTGTGTTTTAGGGGTGATGGGGGAGACACACTTGAGTTCAAGAATGGACCGTTTCAAATGCATTGTCCCCATCAGATAAAATATTTGTTTTTGTTTATGGATCACTTGCATTAGCCAACATTCATTTATTCTATTCTATTCTATTTTGTGTTTGTTTATTGTCTCATCGTCTAATGTGCAAGATCTAACACCATTTTCACACACACACACACATACTCACATATGAACATTTATGTTTCCTATTTCAATGCCTGCGTTGGCGGATCTCATAAGGGGGAAGTTTGATTAGAATTCAGGCTGCTGCGTAATGTGGAATAAAACGTCGACACAATTTCAAAATTTCAATTCTCTCCAATTTAATTCTAATAAAATTATGCTTTCGTTGCAAGCTGAAATTTTCTTAATTAATGGATGCATTTGTTTTTGTTTTTTCTTTTAACGATTTGGATACAACGACAACTCCCCCAATTAGACACGCACTCATTTGGCTGTAATGTAAAATTTATTTTCTTCTCTCTGGCGTTTTATTAATTGCCAGTTTAAGATACAAGTCATGTGTGTGTGTCTGTGTGTGCGATGCCGCTAAAGCAATTACGATTTGTATTTAAATTACTAATTAGATGTTAAATTTCATAATTTCTCTTGTGATGCGGTATTAGGCCTTTTATACCACTAGTCGCTTGTGGCCGCCTCCCCATCGATTCACAACTGACAATTAAGAAAGGCTGGAAGATAGAGTTTTAGTAGCATATTTTATAGTTTCCAATTATAACTTCCTTTGGGACGATACATGCACTCACTCACACACACACACACACTCACTCACTCGCACATTTGTGTAATTTGTTTGCATTTGCTCTTGATCCCAAAGGGAACTTTTAAAAGATTGATGTGTGCTTAATGTAAATTCAAGTTGCTTTTTATTTGCCTGTGACTCTCTTAATTGCATTTAATTATATCATTTGTGTATTGTCGGAACCGGAATAACGGAAACACCCAAAATTCAATTTATTTCTTGAAAATGAAGTATTAAATTTCTTCCAAATGGAATTCGGTTTTATATTGCATTACTCAAGGGGGCTGTAATATCACAGCCCTTATAAATGTGTTTTATTTTAAAAATTAAGAGAATATTTCATATTTCAAATAATATTTGGGATTTTTTGCTGCTGAAAGGTCATAAGCCAACCAAGCACTGAATTCTATGAACAATTTGTTATCTGTCAGTTCGAGAGCCAAGAGCATATTTTAGCTCGAACGTTGTTTTTCTTTCATCACAGGTTTGATTGACATTTGACATAAATCCATTTTAATGGAAAATTATTGGCGACCATTAGAACACTTTTGTACACAGTTTGTAAATAGGAAACTGTCTCGATATTTTAGTTCATATCGGTCCACTCCCTCTGATACCTCCCCCATAAAATGTGAACATTTCCAAAGAAAATAATTTACTGCACATATAGAGAAATGATAATTCGATTTTGCTCCACCTTTGCAAATCCTAATATTTGCATTAGTGCTAGGTCAGGTGCGAAAATACACAATATCGATCCACTCTACCCCACACAAAGGGTTTAAGTTTTGAATAATAAAAACGATCATAACAACCGAAATAAGCATCTGGTATATCAAATATATCAAATTACACACACTACAATATTTTTATTAACCCTTTCAGTGTCAATGAAAATTTTTGTCGAGATAAAAATCTGAAATTCCGTACTAATTTACTAAAATGTGCTCAGAAATTCGAAAACGAAACTAATAGAATAGAACTGCAATATTTTTAAATAGCGAACGTGTCTGTTATTAAAAAATATCAAAAATAACGGTTCGTAAGAAAAACAAAAATGGCAAAGAAAGAGAGTACTTTTAAATGTCAAATATATTTGACAAAAACACTGAAAGGGTTAACTCAACGTCTGCTGTGAAGATGGGATATATCGGTCCACTCCTTCTGGTACCTCCCTTACAAAGGGTCAAAATTTTAAATATCCTTGAAGCTCATAAAACACGAAATTAACATCCGATCCCATTCAGGCTGGGTACATCTCAATATTTCCATCAACACAAAATCTTGTATAAATATGGTAGAGATCAGACCATTTATTCTGGGTTGAAGATTTAGAAAGACAAAACGCTCAAGGAAAGCGAAATAAGCATCCAACTCTCTTCAAATTTCACACGTACAAACATTTTCGCTAACACATAATCTGTTGTAAAGATGATATATAACTGCGAACCCCATCTGGCTTTTCAATGCTTTTATCTTGCGAAACAAGTCAGCGATTCTTTACAATATTTATCCAGAAACATGAGATCAATATGGAATTCATTATTTCGCATAAAATTGGATATATATGTTCGATTCTTCTGTAATTTTGCCTTAATCAATATTTTTTCTGTATGAAAATGGAAAACTTCGGTCGACTTTATCTGCACATTTTCTAAAAATTATCACATATCTCATATAAAGTGAAGGAAATTAATTATATGGTCCAATACTGGCACGAAGTAATATATATGACATATTTATTTAGGTCCGATACGAAATGGACAATATTGGCCCATTCCTTAGGAACCTACTCCATAGAGAGTCAACAATTTGAATAATCATAACAGAAGTCAAAATATATTTAAATCATCGAACATTTGTCGGCAAAACCGATTGATATTTTTTAACTTTTTTCTGTCATTCGATTAAGAGCGAGTATGCTGAGTACGAATAAAATTCCCTCGAAATCGAGCAGATTCTGCTGCATTAACGACACAAAAACAAATATCAATTGTCATTGCTTTTGTTTTTTCACAAAACCACCTCCAGCCTTGCAGTATTCTGTTCCTGCCCCAGTCCAAAGCAACATCAAAGCCCATTTGCACGAAGACACGCAAATCATTAACCAAAAAAATTTCACTTGATTTCTCTCATAGAGTAAACTCTTACTCTTCTTCGGCCATTTTGTCTCCCACTCTTTAATTAGGAGTCCTCGGGACTCGTTTTAACTACTTCGAAAGTCATAGCCACATTTTGCAACCGAAGAGACTGCAATCTAATGTTTTGATATCTGAACCATTATAGTAGTATTTTTCTTTTGTATACAATGCAGGTCCATGGCTTGGAGAAGTCACCATTCGAGTGAAGTTATCCCTTGTTAAAGGATAATGTAGCCTTCACCAAACGCCATAAATATAGTTGTTTGATTACGAATCGGCCAAATATATACACGACATTATATAAAGCATAGTATTCAAATATCGAAATTACATATCAATTTTTTTTCAATTTAGCCGACCCAACATAATTTTTATTTTAAAAATTCCTCTCTTTATAAAAACGGAGCATTAATTCAATTTTTTCAATCAATCCCTAAACTATTGTCCCCATGTTGCTCAGTAACAACAGTACATATAAATCCTATTACACGTCATTTCCTCGTATTTGAATTATTATCCGGTGCAAGGACATACAAATGAATAAAACACACAAGGACACCACCTTAACAAACTCACATACAGACACACACGATATGACCTCTAGTTGAAGATTTCAACGAAAAAAAAAGAACAAGCGCAGAATTCCTTCAGAGTTAAAAATAACTTTCAGGGTTGGCGAAATGAAGCTGTGACAAATTGTTGCCTTGCCAAGCGTCTAAGAGGCCCCATTCAATGCCGCAGTAATGCGACCTTAATGCAATGCAGCCAAACGTTCCACAGCCTCTTGACAATGCGCAGAGGTGAAGTGGAGATTAAAACATTTCAAGACAATAATTTGACAAGCGGGTAGAAAATAAAAGATGTGTGAAAGAACAAAAATGTAAGAGTAATAATTGAGACAAGCTAAAAAAAGGACTAAGAGGCTGTAGGTGGAATAAAAAAAATAAGCAGGAGACAAAAAGAAAAACAAGATATCATTTTCATTGAAGGTGATTAACAGGATTCCAGGATATAAGAATTATAGTTGCCTACGTCTTGACATTAAAAATAATTAATTAGTGGTCATTGCATAAAGAAAGAATAGTACTGAAAATATACTTAAATACATGAAATAAATTTAAATTATTTTTAAAAAATACATATTACTTGGAATTGTTCTTTTTAACATTCTAAAATTTTTTTTTTAAAATGTGAATCCTAAAATGGAGTTCCCTGGTTCCATGAAAAGGAAAATTAATTTGAAATCAAGGAACCAAAAAATGCTACGAAGATCTGGGCTTTTACACATGATCCCGCCCATTCGGGATTATAATACACGGTTTCCAATGCTAATATTAAGTGTGTACCTATTCTGTGTTATCAGTAGTCTAGTCATATGTCTATGTTAAGTTCAATGTTGAAATATATTTTTTGAATTTTAAATTGAAATATATTTTTTATGCTCTTTTGTTATCCTCATTTTCGTTTGACATTATCCTTTGTACGTATTCATTGGCACGCACCATTTTCCTTCCTATTCAGCAGTTGTTATCGTTTTAATTATGTTTCCATTTTCATGATTCACATATTCCGCTTTAGAACAGAACCAAAATCCACTCACAAACAACCAAACGAACCAAACGAACCAACCAACCAACAGTCAATCAATCGCTCAGTCAACAATCTCAGTCACACTCTATTCCTAGTTTTCAGACAAAAAAATCAATTCAACTCAACCAACAAAAACAACAGTGCATTACAAGAAAAAAATCCACACCCAAGCCATTCTTCTCGTTCTTCTTCTTTGTTTGGTTTCATTCCTCCTTCGTTCCATTAAAGAGAAAAACAAAAAATGGTTTTTATGTTTTGGCCTTGATAACAAAAACAACAAACCCAAGATTTTTTGGCTGTTTAAAAATCGTGTTTTATGGCCTTTTCTACTTCCAGACTGCATCGCTAAGGAAACTAATGCCTGTTAGGGTAAGATATCCTCAACAACAAAACAAACAATAAAAACCAACCAACCAAATTATCTATAAAACCAACAACCAACCAACCAACCTTAAATACATATCAGAAAAAAACAGACAAACCTAAAAGCCTAGTTAATGTTCCTAACCACCATAGTACCTATCTACCACCTACCTATCCAGGGCGAGTGCTCGCTATGTAAATAATGCGGCAAGTTGCCTTAGTTTGTTTTTTGTCCTTTGTTCTTGTTTCGTTCCCTTTATGTTGACGTTTGTATCTTTTTTCCATTGCTTTTTGGTTTACATTTTCTTAAGGAAAATTGATCAGATAATCAAATAAATGCATTTTTATTTTTTATTCTCATCCTGGTCGCCAATGTCCGTCCGGCCGTGTCTTGGCGGACAAGTCGGCGATTTGGAAATGCATTAGCGTGCATTATCAGAAGTTGTTCGTATAAATTACTCCATATCCCTTTCAAAGTAAATATTTTAGTTGATTTATCATTTCGGTTATCCTTTCAATTCAATTCAATTCAATATTTTTTTTTTTTTTGTTTCGTTTCGTTTTATTTTTGAAAGGTTTGGCTTGTGTTATCAACGAATTCGTTTCATTACGTTGTTTTGTTTTGTTGTGTTGTATCTTAGAGACCTTAGCAAGGGTTGTTTGCATATATAGCGTTGTTGTTCTTGTTAATGTTGTTGGCGTTGCTATTGCTCTAGTCATAGTTGTTGTTATTCCTTTTTGCTAGAATAGTGAGTTTGTGGTTAATATTGAAAAACAAAAAATGTTAAACATTACACAAAACGGACGTCAATGTAATGTTGTAACACATAAATACTGTTTTAAACACACACATACATACCCAACCCAACCATGGCTCGGGAATGGTAGTCACCCCTACACCCCGTTTTATGCTGCCAAACGTCATTTTTAATTCGATTTGTGTTTGACAGTTAATAGCTGATTTTGGCATATGAATGTTTGAACGAATAACTCAAGTATCCTTTTCAAGAAGACCGCACAATAGCGAAACAGACAACAGTGGCACGAGTCACCCAACTCACGCAGACACACACACACAAATGTCATTAGCCAGCAGCCTTCGTCTATACATTTCTATTAAATGTGTGTGCGTGTACATGAGTGTCTCCATTCTGCATTGTGGGTTATTAAAAATACATAATTATTAACCTCAAACACATTTCCCAACAGCATTTCGAGTTTAAACAACAATTCCAAGTGTCCTTTGAAATTACACCACCACCATGTAAAACCTCTTTCAGGTACTCTTCCGGTCCCATGTTGTATGTGTAGCAAAAGAATAATTAAGTTTTTATGTGAAATATTTTGGGTAATAAATATTCATAATCCCCTTTCTGCCAGACACAAATGCAAAGGATACAGGTGCATTTGTTTGGATCATGTTTTAGGATAAAAGGACTTGATGTAACACATAGAGGAGTGAGTGTTTTAAAGCTCGATATATTATTTTGGAATGGAATGACACTCACTGTGCAACATTATTTTGAGGAATATTAAACGGGGGAAACTCATTAAGCAGTGAGAGGTTCCTTGAAAATCGTTGCGTTTTTATTCAAAAAATTATATTTTTCATTGAGGAAAAAACTATATTCTTTAGGATTACCACACATCCGATACAAAAACTTTAATAAAACAAGTAAAATAATAACAGCCGGTTTTGCCGACAAATGTATACCCCCCAGCCTTAAGTTGTTATTATTCCCCTTATGGGAGAGGCTCCGAAGCCAATATCGACCAATTCGTATCTGGCCTAAAACTGATATAAATATTACATAGTACCACATTTGGACTATATCGACTAATTCCTATACTTTATTTTTGGAAAAAGTCGAAATATGCGAGAGGTACCAGATATAGCGGACCGAGGGTTTTCTATTTTCATACTTCATCTAACACAGATAAAAATATTGATATGTGCAAAATTTGAAGGAAATCGAACCTTTATATCCAATTTTATGCGAAATCATAAATTCCGAGAAAGTACATATTCATATCAGATTTCTGGTTAAGTTTCGAATTGTTTCGCAACTTATGACAGATATGAGTTTGGGAAATTGTGACCCTTTGTGGGTGAGGTGCCAGAAGGAATTGACAGATATATATCAGCTTCAAGACAGATCTTGCGTTAACAAAAATATTTAGATGTGTGAAATTTGAAGAGTGTCGGATTATTATTTCGATTTTTTTGAGCGTTTCGTTTTTCAAAAATCTTAAACTCTATATGGGGGAGGTACCAGAAGAAATGGCCCGATTTCTACCATCTTTATAATTGTGTTGAAATCGGAGATTTATTTCATTCGTTATTCAAAATGTTGATCCTTTGTGGGAGAGGTACCAGAAGGAGTGGACAGATATATTCTACCTTCACACCAGACCTTGGGTTAATAAAAACATTGTGATGTGTGTTATTTGAAAAGAACCGGGTGCTTATTTCGGATATTACGATCGTTTTGCTAATTCAAAATTTTGACCCTTCTTGGGGGAGATACCAGAAGGAATCGCCCGATCTCTACCATCTTTATAACAGATCTTGTATTGGTGGAAATATTTAGATGTGCCAATTCGGATGTTAATTTCGTGTTTTATGAGCTTCATGAATATTCAAAATTTTGACCCTTCGTGGAGGAGGTATCAGAAGGAGTGGACCGATATGTTCCATCTTCACAACAGTCCTGGGTTAATAAAAAATATTGTTTTGTGTGTTTGCTTCCTGTGTAGTGAAATATTTTTTTTTGAAAATGTTAACCTTTTGTGGGGGAGGTAGCAGAAGGAGTGGACCGATATTGCCAATAACCGATCTCAATCTAAGGTTGATAATAATCTTACGATGTACCAAGTTTGCATTAAATCGGATACTCCCTTCGAGAGTTATCGTGCGCACAAGCCAGACAGACGGACGGGCGGACATCGATAGATAGACTCCAAAAATATCCTGAAATGGATTTGGTCCAAAGGGACCTAGTGTCTAATACCGCTATTTCAATGAGGCACGTTTTGGCCGTATCAAATGATATGTATATACCCTCTCTATCCATATGGCTGATAAAACCCAATTTGTTCCTAGTCGAGACATGTTATGGCTTATTTGTATCTCATAACAAATTTGTAGTACAAAATGCTTTTTCTTTCAAAACCATCTTTCTTATGATATACACATGCACACATACACGTTCACGTCATGAAACAAATCTTTTTCTTTTTCCATCCGCGCTGATGTCAGCGTTGCACATTCACTTCAACAATTCCTCCAGCTTACCTTAACGTCTCAATTACTGCGTTTAACAGCTCCAATAAAATTACCGCAAAAGAAGAACTTTTTTCTATTCGCAGAATGAAGTCGTCAGGCTAAGCTGAACAAAAAAAGTGCAAAGTCTAATGAGTCATAAAATGGCATTTAATGCACTCGCTTTAAACTTGTTTTGGTCTTAACGATCTCAAGGCACACAAACCCAGACCCCCATGTGAATCTGATGAGTGGAAAAAGCGAAAAAAAAATAAAACGAAAAGCATAGTGAGGAGGGTTGTGCAAATGTGGGCAGGAACTTTTTTTAAGACCATTGCCCTCACTTAATTATTGAGGACGGACGTGTTCTATGGCGAACATAGATAGTACATACATAGTGGGAACCCAACCACCCATCAACCAGCCAACCAACCACCTACACATCTGGCTGACATGCACTACTCACACATGATACACAAAATGGCTTTGTCGTAAGTCATGACACTATTTCCTGCTCCCAGACCAACTGACGAACTCTCGCAACGTGTAGTAGTTGGTGTCCGCTTAGACAGTCTTTTTAAAATAGTAAAAAAAACATCGAAAAAAAACACGAAACAATTGTATGAAAAGCGTAAAGGTGGTAACAACATATGGCAAGGTGGTAAGCCAGGACACACGAAGGAGGAGGCGTTGGGTCACTTTAAAAACAATCAAACAAACATTTGTGCATTTGGTCACACACATCTACACATGCCTAGCCATCTACCTACCTACCACATATGTGAATGAAAGCGACCAGGTGAAAGATTGATCGACTGCACGTCGACCATGCGACGTGATGGCAGGACATATTCATTCAGTCAGTCGAAAAAGGATGTATTCGTGCGTACGTGTGGTTAACAATGCTGCCCTCTGCTGAACAAATATTTGCCAGGGGTTGGAAATTAGTTAAAACCAAAACGGCCAAGTTTGATGGTGTTTCCTAACAGTTTAATGACCAAATCAGGCTGGCCAACGGACTGGGGTGACGAGGCAACTATGACATAGCAGAGTCGATACCCCTAACCCCCAACAACAAATGCATTTTTTTATAATAACATTAGTTATGTTGTTCTTGTTTTTGTTTGCAATTCAATTCAGTGCTTGCATTTGACACCATACTCTGGTTGCCGGGACACCATTAGGTGTTGTCCATGTCCAAGTACAGTTGCCACAGGCGACATTTTCAGTGAATGGAGGAACATGATTAGTTCTTTGAATCGGAAAAGTATTTTGCAGAAAACGGCATGCATTAATAATCGGTCTCTATTGATCCGAAATGTTGGCATGGTAATGTATTTATTATTGTTAATTAAATGTCTCGAGTTACAATCGTCATTTCCAAGTGTTCGGAAAAAGCTCATCATCCCCCCCTCATCATAATGACTACAGCATTTTCTTTGTAATTAATTTTTATTAAAACACATTTGAAATGGTCGACGGACGACCCCTGGCCGGCCATGCTGACATGATGAGGCTGCCAGAAATGATGTATCATCGACAGTTTTTCGACATTTAAAAGTCTTAAATTTTAATGTGACGTTCAGCCGCTTGTTTCTTCCAACATCTCGTTAAATGTTTAATGGAAGGCAGTAACAAATTTAATTACTTTATTTGATTCAATTATGGCCAGCTACGACACACTCGAACTCTCATAAAATATTTATAGGACATTTTAGAAAAATTTCAAGGGGGGATTTTGTTTGACAATTTTATGAGTGCTTTCTATTGAAATCAATTTTTGGAGTATTGAGAATTTCAAGTTTTTCAAATATTTAATGTTTATTTATTGATGTCACAATAAACTATGTTTGACACATTAACATTTTATTGATTAAAATACATTGATACAAATAAAAATGTTTTTAATGGACAGGTTCAGAATGACTTTCATCAGGAGGCTTGGCCTTCTGAAATTAAAATTGTGTAATATAAGGATGTGAGGCAGAGAGTTCCTTTGTTATAGCATTGGACGAAGCAAATTGTTGAAACGAATATACTCGGGTCCGATATAATGCATTGCTTACGGATAGATCATCAAATTTTAATCATTCAATTAACCATGTTTTTAATTCAGGAAAATTTAGTTTTTAGATATGATTTAAAAAAAAAGAAGTTAAATAGAATCAGTCGCTTTTGCCGACAGATGTATACTCCCAGCCTTGAATTATAATTATTCCAACTGTTGACCCTTTATGGTGGAGATTTCGAAGAAGTTGGTCAATATTGACCAATTCGTATCAGACCTAAGGCTGATATACATATTACAATGTGCCAAATTGGAACGATATCGACAACTTCCTATACTTTACTGTGAAAATATGCCTGAGGTAACAGATAAAGCGGACCGAACTATTCATCTAACAGACATAAAATATTGGTATGTGCAAAATTTAAAGGAAATCGAACATTTATATCAAATTTTATACGAAATCATAAATTCCGATCAATCATCAATTCCGATCATATTTATATCAGATTTCTGATTAAGGCAAATATTTAGATAGGAGAAGAAGTGGACCAATATATCCCATCTTCACAGCAGATATTGTAGAAATAATGGGATGTGTGAAATAAGACGAGAACATCATTACGGATTTCATGATCGTTCTGACTATTCGAAACGATGACTCTTTGTGGTGGAGGTACCAGAAAGAATGGTCCGATCTCTACCTTCTTTATAACAGATCTTGTGTTGGTGGAAATATTGAGATGTGCCAAGTCTGAATGTAATTGGATCTTAATTTCGAGTCGTATAAGCTTCATAGATGTTCAAAATGTTGACCATTTGTGGGGGAGGTATGAGAAGGAGTGGACCGATTTATTCCATCTTCATAAAAAAATGTTGACAATCGGTTTCTTACATCACATTTTATATGAGTTATAATTATTCAAAATTTCGACCCTTCGTGGGGGAGGTACCGATAATGTACATTGTTTGCACCAGACCTAGCACTGACACAAATATTAGAATTTGCTAAGTTAGAGAAAAATCGGATTATCCCTTCTCTTTCTGTGCAGTAAAATATATATATATATTTTTTTTTTTTGAAAATTTTAACTTTTTGTGGGGGAGATCCCAGAAGGTGTTGATCGATATTACTCATCTCCGAACTCGATCAAAATTTGACAATAATATTACGATGTACCAAGTTTGGACCAAATCGGATAATCCCTTCGAAAATTATCGTGTGCAGACAGACAGACGGACCGACAGACATCGCTAGATCGACCCCAAATATCCTGAAACGGATTTGGTAAAAAGATATCTATAAGACATGTTTTGCCTGTATCAAATGATATATACCCTCTAGCCATATGGCTGAGTGTAAAAAAAATGTTGAATATGGAATATGAATTTTTTTCCTCTACTCGATTAGGCACTGCGGTGGTCTCTTATCGCGTGATTTTTGCAATCCTAGCTATATAGTTCAGTATCCAGCCAAAATACTCTTTACAAAGCGGATTGATTACACATTTTTTTAAAGGATATTTTATTCTTCGAAAATGAGCAAAAAGTGGTGGTTATGCTATTGTTAAACGAAATTTTGCTCAGAAGAATTTAAGAGGAAGATATAGACAGCATTTGGTTTTAATAGGATAGCCACACAGACGAATTACATTGCTTGGTAATTGACAATGTAATTCATATGTCTACCAAATTTTTACAGATTCTACTGCTCAAAACTCTTCCTTAGCCAATGACATATCCTGGTAGAAGATATGTTGACATAGTTCGCTGGACAACATGAAACTAAGAGCAATATGATGTATAACCTATTTTCAGTTTTATTTCCTCAAGAGAACGTTAGTATCGAATGAATTAAATTATGAATACATGACATATTATTAGATTTTGCCACAACATAACTTTGTCCTACTTTTCTTTCACACAGACACACACAAACACAAGTTGAATATGTGTTTGACAAAGTTTCCCACAACTTATATTTTGTTGCTGTTGTCATTTTAACTGGAACAAACTACAAGCATGTCTGATTGATTTGCATGGTACATCGATGTGATAACAAGTGACAATCGCACACTTCTTCCGGAAGGCAGATACTCTGCGGAAGTAGGTTGTGGCAAACACACACACCTCGGGTGTGAGCTCTCCCCAATTGTGGGTTTACAACCCCCCTCCTTCACATACAGATGCAGGAAAACAAGTGCAACAACGAGACCAATATTTATTCAGATCAATAAACTAGAGGGGATGCATGCACAACACAGACACATACACGTGCAGACATGTTACAACTCATAATTCGCATTAGTTAAGGGCGGTTTTCATACATACATCACTGAAACGAGCTTCGATTCGATTGCCATGGCAATTACATTTGCTGTGCCTGTGGCGGCCAGCCTACACCCAAAGGCAAGGGAAGGGAATGTTTGCAGGAAAAAGTACAAAAAAGTGATTAGAAGTGTGTTCTGGTTATGTCTGTGACAAGACATGTGTGGACGGACGTTAATGTTGTCACTGACGCTGACAATGACGCTGCAATCAATACAAGTTATGCTGTTGTCGCTGTGTTTTGATCGCCAAACCATTGATTTGGCATGTAGCACAACTAAAGAAGCAAATATTCTATTTCATTTTATCATGTCCGTTTTGTGACAATGGCACGCACACACACACATCCACACATTGCCATTGATTTCCATACATGTATGCATGTATGTATGTATGTTAATTCCTTTTCGTGGTGTATGCTTTTGTATTGCCTTTTCCTTATCCTTATTGCATCTGTTTGCCAGCGATAAAGGAAACCCGAAAATCGTATCGCTTGACTGATTCTGAAAGCAAAAACCCGAAATCAATGGCTCATGGGGAATCGTCGCAGATAATCGGATTTGATAAAATTAAATTGACTTACAAATGTTTAATTAAAAGGCACAACCGAATCCAGTGTCACTGCGGCTGCGATGACGTCTGCTGTTGTCCATTGTTTGCGACGCTTGAAAGGGGGTTGGTTTCGATGTTGGCCAGGAGCATCCCTTTGCGGAAAACTATTAACACAACATGTGCGAATTTTCTATTCATGGGATATTATGTTGCCACTGGCTTTGTCTCCATTCAAGAGGGGTTTGAGGTTTTGCGAATATTTTGTTACATAAATCAAGCTATTAAACGTAACAACATCGCGTCTGTCCCAATTGGGAGATGCAGTTAACACATTTGCAATGGACATAATTTGGGCACTAATTTTCTCTACTTAGGACATTTAGTAAATGTATTGGCCATAAATCAGTTTTATTTAGTGCAGGACAATGGTCGTTGGTTAGGGGAATAAATATTTGTTGGACACACTTGTCAGTGATTTAGTTATGATATACATGGGAAGTTTTAAATATGGATTTTTATCAGAATTTTACAATATTTGGTAGATTTTTAAGATTTTAACATGTGTAGGGTGTTATTGCGATTTATTTAAGTAGGGAGAAGCAAGGCTGATGCATGGATTTAGTAGTTTCTGACATTATAAACTACTTACAATGCAACCTACTTATTCCTTATTTTTTTGACATGAACAGGCTGTAGAAATTTTTTTGAAGCTGTCCATGAAGGTTAAATATATATTTAAATAATTCCGAGAATATGGAATTATACAATTGTATAACTTTTATATAAGGGCCGAAGATGGTACAAGGCAAAGTTTTTCGGAAATTTTTTCTATAAGAATTTGAAATGAGCGAAGATCGATTTTGTAGAACTGTAGCTTTGAAATTGATTACATAGGAAGAGATAGGAACGGTATACAATTACTAACATACCAATTATTTGATACCAAAAAAAGGTACAATTGTTACCAAAAGATATTGTCCAATTGTGCTGATATATTTAAAAATGAAAGACGTAGAAAGGTTTGTTGGGAAACTTGTACGAAATTTATTTATGCAAATAAATTTGTTACTATTGTTTTTGGATTTAGACTTCTGTTTTTACACCCTCAGGCATATGGTTTCAGTTTTTGGAACCTAGGTCCCCTTGGGCCATATCCGTTGCAAGACAAACCTAGAATATCGTAATATTATTTTTAACTTAGATCGAGTTCGGATATGGGCAATATCGGTCCACTTCTTCTGGAACCTCCCCCACAGTAGGTCAAAATTTTCACAGAAATTAAATTTCTGTTTAAAACAAGAAAGGATTATCAAATATAGTCCAAACTTTGCAAATCCCAATATTGATATCATTGCGAAAATGGACAATATCGGCTCACTCCAGCATTTGATGGAAATTTAAAAAAGTAGAATTTTTAAACAAAAAAAATCTTCAAAAAGCGACTGAATATTCCGAATTTTATTTATTTCATATTGGGTCCCAGATTTTTAGTAAATTCTCCGATAAATTTATTTTGTAATATAATGGTCATCAATAAAATACCAGATTAGAGATATAAAATTAAACTATCCAGAATGCGGGTATTCATTAGTTTCTCAATTAAACCCCCAATTCTTTTTGCCAAAAATTCAGATATTTTTTATCGATACGATTTTTCCAAATGCGCATTAAGATTGAAAAATTACCCTCTGCCAAAAAATAGAAATGTTTCCATTTTTGTCAAGCAATACAATCTAAACGAACATGCGAATGTTTAAATCGGAAATAAAAGAAACAAATCGATTCACTCAATAGGGGTGTTTTTTTTGCTAAGCAAACTAATTAAGACAATCTGCTGGATTTTTTTCTGCGTCCTAAGCAGATTGATTAAATTGACATGTTTATGGGATAATGAGAAAGATTTTTGTCAATTTTACTAAAAACAATAAACAATGGCAAAATCGATTTAATGAAGTTGGTTGAAAACATTTAGCACTTACCATTTTAGGGGAGATTAAGAGAGGGTGCGAGGTTTGTTGCCAATCTGAAAGTAACAAAAAAACAAATATTGAACACATGTTATGAAAAATGTTGTAGAGGTCTGAATGTAAATGCTATAATGGAAAAATGGTAGTTTGTCATGTAATTGAGCAATAAATATTTTCGAAATGCACTATTAGTCAACAATAAACTGATATTAAAAGCCAAGATATTAAATTTATTTTTCAGTATGTCATTTAAAATTCATTCATAAAATTGTTTGAAATCATAACGGTGCTGATGGTAGTTTTTTAAGCACCATTTGCCACTAATAGCTTTTATTTATTTATTTTTTATTTTCGCAGAAATTCAAATCGCAATTTTTAATATTTCAAAATTGCAATGGGAATGAAAAAGGGTTTGGCAAATATTTTTTGGCCGTTATTTTTGTAATTGAAATATAAACACGTTCTGCAGATATTTCCTTTTAAATTTCAACCATAAATTAAACGTCAATATTTATGGGCAGAGTCCTAAGATTGTAATAAGTTTTATTATCGCAAATATTTGCAGTACTAGAAATACAAGCACGTTCTGAAAGTATTTCATTATTTTATTTCAATATTCAATTAAATAAATTCGTACATGCATGCATCCACTTGTATCTCAACTCAACGACAAGTATTGTCGGGAAAACAATTTCCCTTCAAAGAGCAAAAGGATTCGCAGAGCATCAAATTTCGCAAAAGTGATTTCTTTATTCCACTTGGCATGGAATGGTTGGTTGGTGGAGCAGCCATGCCATCGGTGCCAACATACCCCCCATGTGTGAACACTGCTTGTTCCCGATATATGTATGTCATGCATAATGAGATGTTGATATGACTGCCAAAATCTTGTCTGGATGATATGAAATACTCTTGTATTCAAGTGCAGAAAGTTGATTGAACTCCATTCTCATTTTTTATTTTTTTGTTTTTGGGGGGAGCAAGAGCTTTTAAACAAAAACTCGTATAATATAAGTATTCATGAGAAAATTTTATATTGCGCAGAGGAGAATTTGTCAAATGGGGTACACCGTGATACCTAGTTTTTCCACAGGCCTCAATGTAATTCCGTAAAGACATTATAAACTATAACAATTAATATATATATATATATATATATATATATATATATATATATATATATATATATATATATATATATATATATATATATATATATATATATATATATATATATATATATATATATATATATATATATATACTACCTACCAGGTTACGCTTTATATGAGATAATTTTTAGAAAAAATTGGAAATGTGCTAGAGGTATCAGTTGCAGTTTTGACTATTGTATTCCATTTTCAACCCTCACAGATAAAAATATTAGTATGGGCAATATTACAAGAAAATCGAATATCCAATTTCGTTCGAAATCATAAATTCCATATTCATATCAGATTTCTGGTTGAGAGAAATATTTAGATATAGAAAGTTGTTAAGAATTGCTGATTTGTTTCGCAAGCTTTGACAGATAAAAGTATTTAAAATTGTGACCTTTTGTGGGCGAGGGGTTCGCAGATATATATGATCTTCACAACAGATCTTTTGTTCGGAAAAATGTTTGTATGTGTGAAATTTAAAGAGAGTTGTATGCTTATTTCGGTTTCTTTGAGCGTATTGTTTATCCAAATTTTGAACCCTTTTTGGGGGAGGTAACCGAAGGAGTGGTTCGATCTGCACCACCATCTTTATTACGGATGTTGTGTTGATAGAAATATTGAGATGTACCAAGTTTGAATGGAATCGGATGTTAATTTCGCGTTTTATGAGCCTCATGAATATTCAAAATTTTCAACCTTTGTGGGGGAGGTATCAGAATGAATTGTCCGATCTCTACCATGTTTATAACAGATCTTGTGTTGATTGAAATATTAAGATTTGCCAAGTCGGAATGGAGTCGGATGTTTATTTCGTGTTTTATGAACTTAATGAATATTCAAAATTTTGAGCCTTTGTGGGGGAGGTACCAGTTTGGATCAAATCGGATACTCCCTTCGAGAGTTATTGCGCACACCAGCCAGACAGACGGACGGACATCGCAGATCGACTCCAAATGTCTTGAAACAGGTTTTGTCCAAAGAGCCAAGAGAAAGATCTAAAACCATAATTTCAATGAGGCACGTTTTGACCGTATCAAATGTTATACCCTCTCTAGCCATATGGTTGAGGGTATTAAAAAAGGAAGAAGGAAGTATTTTTTACTAGTTTCGAATACTTAATTTCAAATTAAAGTAAATTGTGTTTGGTCGGTCTTGGATGAATTTAGTAGCACTCGGGGTCTTCAAAAGTTCCCCGAAACCTTATAGATGCATTACGTACATCACTTCCTATCGTATGGGTCTTGATTTGCACAATTGAGGTTTTGTTTGATATACGTAACAAAATTCTGAATAAAATTTGGAGGTCGAACATACGGACTCATATGAAATGGTTTCAAAATCCAATATCCCGAAGGAAATATTTGAAGTATTCAGAGCTCTATGTAAAATACTGTAGGTTGACTTTAAAAAACTGGTTAATAATTTCACTTCGACTAACTGGAGACTAAGGCTGCAAATACATAAAAAGCTTGAAGTCATGGCTAGGCATATTAATGCTAAATTATAATGAAAAACGACGGCAGGATTTTAGAGCGGCTCTGTAATTCCTTTGTGAAATGTCACAAAATAGGCCTGCCATGACTTCAAGCTTCTTATGTACTTAACCCTTAAGGCATTGATGCCAAAATGTTTGCAGAACTTAACCCAACGATCAAAATTTTCTCGCAAATCATTATAAGGACTACATTTTGATATTTCCAGTCTACAAGAACCGTATTTTATAAATTTCTGGAAACAAATTGATTATTTGAATTGTATGACTTTAAACATATCCAAATAATTTCCCTAAAATCCATTCCATCTTTCTTCCAATATTTAAAATTTGTACACCCTTTGAACCCCCCTAATATTCCTGCTCTCTTCCATTTTGTAGACAATTTCACTTGGCTGACAAAATTGTCGAACGCCATCAGATTGTAAATAGTGCAACAAAGTATTGTAAATAATCATAAAACTTTCTTTGTTTTCAAATTTGACAACATTGTTTAGCCAGAGTTGGATGTTGGAAGTGTAACAACCTTTTTTTTTTTTGTTAACTCTGCTAATTTTGGTGGTGGTATTGAAAACAGACAACAAAAACTTAACTTTATGGCCATTGAATGACTTTTGTTTAATAAAACTTTATCTCTTAATTCTCTTTCTCTCTCTGCCCTCTCTTTGCAGTTCTACAGTCTATTGGAACAGAATCAAATTGCCAATTCCACATTATCCTTGAGAGCCTGCACACTGTTTGTACCTACCAATGAGGCGTTCCAGCGTCACAAGAACAAGGCCACTTATGTCCTTTATCACATGGGTAAGTCGTCTAGCTGACTGCCTGGCTGTCGGACTAGCTGATGATTGTCTGGTTGCCTGGCATTTATCACTTAATTACATTGTTGTTTCCATTTATTATTGTTTGTGTTTTTGTTGTTGACTCATTTTAAATTAATTACAAATATGTTTTTACAAATTGAAATCTTAATTGAAATTGGATTTGTTTTTCTCTTCGATTCAGCCACCGTTGCCATGACTCAGGATCAATTAACAAAGACCATACCATCCGACATGGATGGTAATCCTCCATTGTATATAACGAAGAATCGCAATGGTGATATCTATGTGAATAATGCCCGCATCATACCGTCATTGTCGGTGGAAATGACCAATAATGAGGGAAAAAGACAGGTATGATTCCGTTGCAAAGACCAATCCCAAGTCGGAGAAATAATTCAATATTTTATTTTTCTTGTTTTTTTTTTTCTAATCTGACCAGGTGATGCATATTATCGATGAAGTTTTAGTGCCACTCACCCCGCTGCCCAATACAAAAACGGAAATCACCAATCCAGATGCATTTCAATTCTTGCAACAGTCTGATTTACTTGACATCGGAGAAGATCATCGTTTAAGGTATGTGAAGTGAAAATTTTTGTTGTTTTCTGGGTTTAAGGGTCGAAACAGAAGATTTGGGGTTTTGTATTTCATTTAAAAGGGGAAACAAAAATTAGAGCCAAACTAAAAATTGTTTAAATCTTATCTTTTTACGAGATGAGAGCTCTTCCAAAAAGTGGACCTATGCTCAAAATGTTTACCTACCCACAATATTAAATTGCTTTGATTTCAAATGCGAAATTAGACGAAAGCTTTAAGAACAGTTTACACATCTTGTTAAAATCATATGTAAATAGGATTTTTAACATTTTATATAAGAAAGATTTGTAGCATACTTTTAGGCGCGTCAATGAAGATTATATAAACTGCAAACCTTTTGATAGGCGAAGTTCCGAAAGAGTGGGCCAATATTTTCTATTTCGTATCTGATATAATTTTATGAAAGTTATATTTATTCAATATTTTCATCCAGATCTTGTTTAAGTAGAGGCATTGTGATGTGCGCAATTTGAAAAAAATCGGAAGCTCATTTCGTGTTTTACTTTTAATTCATGGTTATTTTAAATTTTGATCCGTTGTGGAGGAGGAACCATAAGTAGTGGACCGATATATCCCATCTTCACACCAGATTTTTTATTGACAAGCATATTGGGATGTGTGAAATTTGAAGAATATCGGAGTTATCATTACTCGAAATGTTTACCCTTTGTGGGGGAGGTACCAGAAGAAGTGGACCGATATTGTCCATCCCCGAACTCGATCTTAGTTTGATAATAATATAACGCTGTACCAAGTTTGATCAAATCGAAGTGAAGGGAATATTCCCTTCGAGAGTTTTCGTGCGCACCATCGCTAGATCGACTCCAAATGTCCTGAAACGGATTTGGTACAATGAGACCTAAGGTCTAAAACCGGCATAGAATAGAATGTATAATCTGATGCTAATATTGAATAATTTTGTAGTTTGTGATAAAATACCATAATATTTCGAGGTTCGTTTTTTTCTGGGAGATATGAAGGAATTCAAGAATTTTTATTTGATTGCGTATCACTTCTGCTTTTAGTCCCGTTTCAAGAATTTTTTTTTCGAGGAAACCTAAATGGCATTTTTAACATATCGTTAACGTTGTTGTCTTTTCATCTCTTTTTAGAGTCTATCGTTCGCAAGTAACTCTGAAAGGCAAGGAGAATTTATTCCAATCACCTGGTGGTCATACATTCCTCATACCAGTCGATGAAGGTTTCAAGGTAAGTAATTTCCCGGAATTCCGTTTCTTCTCGTCTCCATTTGCAAGGATAATTTATTAAAACAATTCCTTGATTAAACAATAGGCAACAGCCCGCAGCAGTTTGGTGGATAAAAAAGTTATCGACGGCCATGTCCTGTTGAACAATGTGATATTTACTGCGGCCGCACCCATTGAAGTGCCACAGACCACTGCCGCGTTCGAGGATAACATAAAGGTTACCGTGACTTTCTTTAAAGAGAAGAGTGGCATAAGTAAGTACAAGTGAATGTAACAAATGATATGTATATGTGTTTGTGTATCTGACAATACACACACATACACACACACAATGAATATAAAGACTGTCATAAAGACGGATTTTATGTTGAAAGAAATGAAAATTATCTCTTCTCTAATCTGATATTCTATTTCCTTTGCTTCTTCTGCCCCATTCTATTCTATTTTATATGATACTTTTGTAGTGTATGTGAAATCGAATACTTTGCTTGGCGATAACAAACACGCCACCGGAGTGGTGCTGTCGGAAATTGTGGCCGCCAATATACCCGTACGTAATGGCGTTGTCCATTTAATAAAGCGTCCTTTGATGATTGTCGATACGACGGTAACCGAATTCCTGCAGGTAAGTCCAAATGTATTCCAACCCAAAACGAACCAAAAGTAAACAACAGTAACAACATTTGCAAAAAATACCAATAACAACAGAAACAAAGGCAATAGTAAAACGCTACAACACATTAACATATTAGCCAAAAAGGGAAACTGAAAAGAAAAATCAAATATTTTGTAAAGAATGTAGTTACCCGCCTCCCCTGAAGCCAGAATGCAAATTAGATGTTCTAACATTAGCAATTCCTGGAATCCTGTAACAGGATTCAAAGCTCTTAAAACAAAGGCTTAACTAACCAAAAGCTGATTACTTAGCATTCCTCAAAAGCTGAAAAAGAAGCTAGCAATTATCATTACTTAGGCTAAGGTTACACTTTTGGATTAGGCAATCGTCTTCGAAAGGGCTTTGATTTTGGTTTGAGCCGTTGGTGGAAAGGATGACTTGTCGTGTCGTTCCGAAATTGTTGATGACAACTACATTTTTACGTTTTTAAACCCCGTGTTCTCACAAGAACAAAGCCTTAACATTCCCTCCAGGAAACATGAAACACATTCTTAACACTGCACCCCCACACACACACACCCACTCTCACACACGTACACAAATTAACTACAACATTTTGCCACGAATACCCAAAGACTGATTTTACCTTGAACTGAATTCAGTTATAATTTTTTCCCCAAATGAGCGAAAAAAAACCAACACCAAATTTCAAGTCTTGAGAGAAGAGAGAAAACAAACACAAAGATTCGGTTCTCAGTAAAATCAAAGCAAAATTTTATTTTAAAATAATTTTTAAAATATAAATTTTATTTTAAAAAAATTTTGGGTGTAATGTAAGTATACCAAGGACAACAACAAAATCTAACAAAAATATTTGTTTGTATAAATTCATCCAAATAAATCCAACAAAAAAATTGTTAATTAATTGACATTTTCCTTTTGTGTTTGAATTTTATTAATTTGTGTACAAAATTATAAAAAAAAAACATCTAAATCCAAATTTATTATATCCATGATTGAACATTCATTCCAAACAAAGAATTTTAACCTGCAAAGCAATTGGCTCAAAGCGTTTATATTTTGAAAATAAAGCTTAACAGAGGGCACCGTAGAAGAAAAACTCTTGAAATTTAATTCGTAAAATTTAATAGATTTATAACTATTTTTGTTTGGGTCTGAATCAGCGGAGACCAAAAAGAGAGTGGGTCAAAATGTAAATACAATTCCAAAATAGTTTGGATGATTCAGATTAAAACCATGGCAGAACTATAGAGGTGGTGTCATTTACTACATGGAATTTAACAAACCTTTTTCAACGAGCTCGACTTTGTCATGTCGGAGGTTGGCAACATTGATCGGTTAGATCACTTGTAAATTTTTGGCAGTTTGTGTCTTCGCTTACCCCATAGCGACATCTAAATCTGAATGTGTAAATCACCCTGTCAATGTTCATCACTGTATGTTTGAATCTCTGCTTAAACCCAACTGTAAGATGGCAACACTGAACTACAAGAATATCAAAATGGTATGTGTCTGGAATACGATGACAGTAACGGTCAAAGAGGCAATCTCTGTGATTATGTCTGAACCCCCATAAAGTACCTACTACAATGCGTTTGGATATTGATACTGAATAAAGGACATAGAGACCTCGTTTTTAAGTTGTTTGAAGGTTCAGCCGCGGGTAAATTATACACATACCCTCTTTTGTATTTTAATTGCGGTTTCACACATTAAGTGACCACAATTTTCTATTGGAAGATATTAATTGTTTTATTATTCGATATTAAAAAAAATTAATTAAAAAGAAAAATGCTATCGATTTTTCTGCAATTAGTCTTCCAAAATTAACGAAAAAAACACAAACTTCTACGGTGCTTTCCGACAAACATTTTAAAATTCCTCATAATGCAATGCTCTTTATAATTTCTTACTGTGAAGGTTAAAAATTCTAATCAATCGAATCTGGTTCATATATTCTCTGTGCATATACTTCCCTTACACTTGAAAATTTTTATATCAAAATTGTACATTTGGTTCAGGGTTGAAATTAAGTTCACCAGCAAATTGGCAGATCTTTAACATTAACATTTTCTTTATCTATCCTTTGTTTAGATATTCGTTCAAAACAATTGGCTTTTAGGGAACTATTTTTTTTAGTTAAAAGGAGAAATTGGGGAATGATTTTTCGACTGTGATGGAATAAATTATAATTTTATACCATTTTTCGAAATCAATCCCCCATTTGAAGTTGTGTTTAGCTTCATTGCTTGACATTTGAAGAATTTCATTGAACATAAACCAATACTGTCTGCACTGTGCCTTAGAACAACATTATATTGGATTTTAATTTTAAATTAAAAAAAAGGACAACCAAATTTTCTAAGGCGCGGTGTAAACATGATATCAAGAAAATTTCCAAGCGCCCTCCCTGAAAATATCAGTTCATTGTAATCACAAACATCATCTCGTGCGTTTACATTTCTGCCGCTCTCTAACCTCATCATTACTCTCTTAAATGTTGTGATATTTTTTAGTTTAGTTCTATTTTTTTTAATATTTTGATGTGATTTTTTTAATGTGTGTTCTCTTTATCTTTGTAAAACTTTCCATTCTTTTCTTATCAAATGTATTTTCTTTAAACTTAAAAAAAAATACTGTGCCTCCCTGTGGATTTTATTGCAAATCCCCCGCAAAAAAAAATCAAACATCCTGAAAACAACAAAACTTAATGTTAAAAAAAATAATTTTAGTCGTTTAAGGTAATTACCCGTTTTTTATATTAAAAAAAATATATTTAATATTTATTAAATAATGTAGAATTTTATTATTTGAAATGTTAGCTGCAAGTTATCATGGTGATCGAATTATTTTAGAGTTGCATGAAGTTTTATGTTCCGTCCAAAATTTCAGTTTTTTTGTTTGCATTTGACTCGAAATGTAAATGGAATGCCAAAAAGTCATTTTTACTTATATATTTAAATCGTCTCATAATTTATGATTTCCAAAAAGAATGCTATCACAAAAATATTTGAATTTAAATCAATCTCAGCATGTCAAATAATTGGTTTTTGTTCGACACGCTTTAAAACGAAAACAAAATATTATTTATAAAAAATGTCCAGTGAATTCTTGGTGAATAGAAATCATGAATCCGATGTTGTAGATTGCCAAATTCGGATATTTTTTCACATGGCCGTGATTTTAGAAGCAAGTACTTCCAATTTGGGGAAAATCCGATCAGATAGAACTATAGCTGTTGATGCTTAAGTCCTACACATGCGTAATATGCACTCCACAACAAAGATCTTTGATACCGGGCAGCAGATACAGCTCAGAAAAAGGTGCTTCAAATTTTGTCAAAATCGGTTCAGATTTGGATATAGCTCCCATGTAAATCTTTATCTGATTTGAGATTTATTGTGCACCAAATGGCTAATATCAGCCCAAATGGACATCCGACCGAATTCAGTCTAGAAGCAAATAAATCAAACTTGGTGAAAATCGATCGGATTTAGTTTGAGTTCCTCAGATTCATAACATGCACTTTACCAAAATGATATTTTGTACCAGATATCAGATGCAGCTCAGAAACACCTCTGCCAAATTATAGCGAGATCAGTTCAGAATCGGATATAGCTCCCAAAAATATATTTATCCGATTTCATGGTTATTGTGCACCGAAAATGTAATATCAGCTCGAGTTGGATGGATTTTTGCACATTCAACAGAATTGTTACATTAGATGAAAAACGGTTTCCATACATATATTACTCGGAGATATAATAGTCATACATTCTCGAAGTCATGTCAGCAATGTTATTTGCTGAAATACGAGCCTCTGTCAAATTTGTTGATATTCGATTCAGAGTTGGGCTGAATGGCAGATTTCCGATGGAAACCCATATGTGTCTGGAATACGATGACCGTAACGCTTAAAGAGGCAATCTCTGTGATATGTCTAAACCCCCATAATCTACCTACTACAATGCGTTTGGATATTGATACTGGATAAAGGTCATAAAGGCCGTGAATGGCAAATTTCCGATGGAAACCCCCATTCAGTCGGGTCGAATGGCAGATTTCCTATGGAAGTCTGGGCTGAATAGAAGTTTTCCTATGGGTAAAACCTCTATTCTGCCTGGGCTAAAGCTCTACTAAATATGCATTGTGGTGTAGGGCATCATTTAGTCGGCCCAGTCCAACTTTTGACCTTTCGGTACTGGTTTTTACTTCATTAATAGGAATTAAAAATCGGACATTTTTAATCTAAAAATAATATCGTATGCATGATTCACATAAATACATATACTAGACATTTTTTCCAAAGTTGCCAGCTTATGGAGTTAAGAGAAATGCATTTTCGGAAGTTGAGATTTTTTCAAATCAACCATATGCCATCAAACAGTAGAGTTCGTCTATAACGACAAGTGACAATATCTCTCCCACTTTTCGAGAGTTTAGTATTTTCCAGCAAAAATGTAAATGCCCTGGAAGTAATTGATTTATTTTAAGGGGTTTAAAGACTTCTTTATACTATTTGTTTCGCACGAAGCAGCAGTCCAACTTCATTCCGAACTGGTACCATTTAATTTTGCTGGGATTTTGTTTATCAAAAATACAAAATTGTCGACGTCGTTATAAACGAATGAAATAATTACATGCCTATTTACATGTGTCTTGTATAAATATCCCAAAAATATATATTTCGCCATCCATCCACCACATTCATTTGGAATTCGAAAGCTATTTTGAAATAAATATTGAAAAAAGTAAAACATACTCATGTTTGTATCATGCAAAATCGATCACCCGACGAATGATTCGCATTGTTCTTTGCACGAAGTATAAGTTTTGAAAAAAAAATAAACATTTTATTTGCCAAATTAAAAAAAAAAAAAAACAAACAAAAACGCTAAACTTAAAGTAAAGAAAAAACATTAAAAAAACACAAAATAGATTTATTAATAATCGATTATTTTTGTTATGGCAAAATTACGAACGAAATGATAACCACCAACCACCACAACAACTACAACAAACCAACAACATTAATGGAAATTCACAATTTCAAAATTGCGTAAATTTTCCAATGCACGATATTCAATCAAACGTCAATTCATTCATTCAATCAACCAAACGATAACACGAAATGAAAATTCGAAAATGGTACTGCTCCATAAATTCAAACGAACCCCAAAACGAATGGTGCGATGTGATGAACGCAATTGCCATGAATCCTACCTCTGTCTTCGTCTCTGTTTGCCATGACTCCTCCGACTATCCTCATATGCATCAAAACAAACAAACCAAAAACGATAACGGTAGATTGTAAGTATGAATTAATTCCCTGAAATCCGCAGCCCCTCATAGGGGGCTGCCCTCCCCCCTACAAAAAACAATACATGTATCTGCAAGCCAGCTTGTTATTTTCACGTTACCAACACATTGAGAGCATTTTTGATCATCGTCACTTGCAAACTCCCAAATCATCACCAAAACCAACCAAAATTGGCAACAAAAGACACACAAATTTAAAACTCTCTTCCAAAAAAATTAAAATGAAAAAAAAATGTATGTTCTTTTTTAATTTTTCTTTGCTAAAATTATGTGTATTTTTTTTTTCGATACTTCTTTTGAGTGTTTATCATTTTTCCCTTTCCTTGATACTACTGCTGAAAGTTTTACTTGTCAAGCCACTTTGTGTAACCTCAGCTAAAGCTGCCGTAGGAAATGTATCCCTAATCTAAGTATTCTAATACCAACCCCCCACACCAAATCCATTTAATCATACCTAACAACACCCCCACAACAACACCTTACATTTACACACAAACACACACACACACATACCATATACATGTGTATGTATATCTTTGTGTATTTTTAAGTTGCATTTTATTATTTCTTTGACGAATTCATAGCCGTTAAAGCCAATTACAATGTTAAGTGAAAGGAACTAAAGAGAAATAAAGAATTTTATTTCCAAATCATGGCCAAATGCCTTTGGAGAGTAAACTTTGTAACTGGTTCACATCATTTTGTGCATAAAGTTTTATATTGTGGTTAAATGATATAGCAGTTGAATTTTAAAATAGCGGAATGAATATTTTGATTCTCTTATTATATAACCCTGATTCAAAGATTAAAGAATAATTCTAGAAATATAAACAAAAAACAATAATTTCAATTCATTTTTTACAAAGGAGGAAAAACGGACATTGGTTAGAAACCTATATTCCTGTAAAGTAATGTCCTCTGCTATAAAATAAAGGGTGCATCACACTTCGTTTGAAGCACCTAAAAATAGTCATGATCAGCATGAAATTCGATGTCGATTTCGTCATGCCAGTCTTTTAAAGCCACGATTGAAATTGTCCTATTAAAATAGTGCTTTCGCTCCAAAATTAGGTATAGACCCCCTGGCAACGCTACCTCTTAATTTTTTTGTTATTTTAATTGTTTAGGTCCCAGATTCCAATGAAATCAGTTATAAATACACATGACGAGTTCTCAGCGATTTAGTTTTACTCTTTGCAAAAAATATTCAATGCGGATAACATTTTTAGGTGTATACGCGACCTCTTGATTTTCGGATTTTTAAAGGTTTCTGTCGTAATTCCCAAACACATCAGCTGTGATGTGAAATTTCGGATTCTTTGTGGAAAAATGAACACCCATCGTGAACTATTTTTTAACTTTTTCATAACCAGACTTCGAAAAACTCGCTCAAAGTCTGCGGGAGCACTTTTGGGAGTAGAAAAAACGAGTATAACTATATTATTCGGTTTCGCTCAAAAAAGGGCGAGCACGCTTTGCTCGTTTTAGAGTGCGATCAGCAGATTCTATTTTTTGGCCCGTACTCTACTAGTTTTTCAGACGCTGTTGTTGTAGTTCCATGTATGAGTATTGTTTGCTTTTGTACACAAATTTCACCGGTCCATTGCTTCAACTGACACAAATTTTCTGTCATAGGCTGTAGTATTCATTACGCACTTCAAATACGAAATTCCGCTAAAAAGTGTCTCTAAAATCATCAAAAAACAGAATATCGGGAGGTATCGTTATATGGGAGCTATATGAAACGATGACCGACATGGCTCATTCACGAACTAAACCTGTCTTCTGGCAAAATACACATTTGTGCAAAATTTTAATCTTCTATCTCAATTGGTTTGAAAGATAGCGTGATTGCAACAGAGAGACACATAGACAGATGTATATCACTAAATCGACTTAGAATTTTACGCTGATCAAAAATATATATACTTTGTTGGGTCTGACATAAGTATTTCGGGCAATTACAAAAGGAATAACAAAGATAATATACCCTCCATAGAATGCTGGAGAGCATAAAAAAGAGTGAAGAGTTAACTCCGTATAGAAGTGAACTAATTTAGCAAATATGTTAAAAAATTTTCTGAAAATCTAATGCAATTTTTTTTTGTGGTGCAGGGCCCCGATAGAATGACTCATTTCTGCCATGCTTGTATATTTCACATAGAAAAGTTACATTTTTCTAGTTGCCCCCAGCCCAATTGTATCCGGAATTCAATAATGCGAACTTCCCTGGTCTGAGGGTATAGATATTGTAATGTTCGCTTAGATGGACGGCATCTATATAGTTTCCTCTCAAGTTAACTGTGACTAGAATATTACGATGTGCGATTTTCGAACAATTAATAGACCTCCCTCGACATATGCGAAATTCAAACTTGATACGTAATATTTTTATCAAGCTTGAATTTCTGAGCTGAAAACGTCAAATTTCGAGCTGGTCTAAAAATGATTGGAATATGCACATAGCATAATCGACCCAATATGATATATTTTATTGAGAGGGCATATTTTTACCATATCATATATATACTTTGCGTCCTTGACCCTACTACGAAGGAGGTAAATAACAACAGCGATAAATCTAAAGATTGCCAAATATATTTATATTTTGAAATTTTCTGCTTTATCTTTCTATCATCTACGGACATAAAATATTCTTAAAAAAAGAAGTTGGCTATAGATAATTTTTCTTATATGATTGCACCGACTTCCTCAAGATTTGAAGAAGTATATTTTTTGTGTGATTTTTTTGTCTATCAAATATATAATATTAAATATAAAATATTTCCCATTCTTTAAAAAGTAAAATATAAAAATGAAAATGTTGTGCCTCCTGTATATAAGGAACTCCTAAGAAAGGCTTTTTGTTCAGATCAGTACCATAAAATAAATATATGTGGTATTTCAGACTTTTAAATACAGTTTTTTTTTTAAATTATGACCACAATCAATAAAAACTCGTCCCTATGAAATTCATACAGTTATATTAATATGTAACCACAATTTAAAACCCACTTCAAGTTATTATTTTTGTCATAATTTCCATCATTTGAATGTAAACTGCTTGAGCAATAACACTACAAAAAACCTTATTTTTTATTTATGAAAAGAAAAAAAAAACTAAAAAATATTCCTTTCCCCATTCTTTTCAACAGGAGCACGGAGCTTTGAAGGCATTCTTCGATACAATTATGGCCAATGGCGGTTATGTTCTGAATGACATTAAAAACTACAGCAAAGTTACAATTTTGGCACCCAGCAATGAGGCTTGGGAAAATCCTGCCATTGAACATATTAGAAAGTATGTCAGCGACTGGTGATTATTCATTTTCTTTTGTTGTTGTTTTTACGTTTGTATTATGATTTTGTTACTATCCGACCCCCTCCTCTCCCACCCACCACACACAAAAGGAGAGCAATATTGAATAACAAACGTATTTTATTTTTTTAGCAACACCGAGAGAATGCGTGAAATTCTGAATATGCACATCATCCGGGATCCCTTGAATATTGAAAACATTAAAGAGAAGAACCAGAACATGGTGAGATTTAATGATGAGATACCCTTGTGCAATGCATTACATCACAATAACATTTCCTTTATTTTCATCCTTTTTGGGGGGGACAGATTGCCCAAGTACCCACTCTGAGCAACCATACCTTCCTGTACTTCAACATCAATGGCGAGGGCGAAGATGAAGTCATCACAGTGGAGGGTGGCGGTGTCAATGCCACAATTGTCCAGGCGGATGTTGCCAACACAAACGGCTTCGTACACATTATTGACAAAGTTTTGGGTATCCCCTCCACAACGGTGCTGGGCAAAATGGAAAGTGACCCCATGTTAAGGTAATTGGATAAAACACGCAATTGCTTTCACATGCCAATGTCAACTGAGCCTCCTCTCTTTTATTTTTCTTTTCTATAGCGACACCTACAAAATGGGACAATTCTCTTCCTTCAACGAACAGCTGAACAACACAAATAGGCATTTTACTTATTTCGTACCACGCGACAAGGGTTGGCAAAAAATTGAATTGGACCATCCCTCGGTGCACAAGAAATTGTTCATGAGAGATTTTGCCTATCATGTAAGAAGATGACAGAATTGCTGCTTTGATGGAGTAATGTTAACTGATTATAATTTTTTTAGTCCCGTGCTGTTTTGGAACGTCATTTGGTCATTGCAGATCAAGTTTATACCATGAAGGACCTGGTTACCATGTCAAAACAAAACGACTCGATTCGCCTGCCCACATTTAGAGATTCACTCAAAATCCGAGTTGAAGAGGAGGCTGGACGTAAGTATTCTTTACAAATTATATTTAAAAGCTTGGTATTTGGGTAAATATTTTTTCGAACGTTGGTTGAGATTTGTGTTTATGAAAAATCAAGAAATTAGAAATTATACTAACATTCTCTAAACTTTTATTTGGATTTATTTTTCAAAAAAACTCCAAGATCTTCATGATGAGTTTGCTTCTCATGAATGGAACGGTGAGTTTTAATATGAGAACGAAACCACACACATACACACAAACAATCATGGAATCATAACCTGCAAATACATATATCGAGCTTCAATATCCATTCATTTAATCATCAAACGCATGACGCGAAAAGGAAAACAATTTGAGCGACTACAAATTTTCTCAGTTCATGTCTCAATACTTGAAATTTTCTTAGTAGGAACGGGAGAATTCATGTTTTGAAATAAAAATTAGGAATAGTTAGAAAAAATGTAGTCACAGGTATTTTTGAGAGAAAACGGGTCTACTCAACTACTCCTCGATACGAACTCGGACAGTTTGGTTTGTTGGGTACAAATGTAGTCCCAACACGCATACATACATGCAATTTTTTATTTATGCCATATTATAAATATATTTTCGAGGTTTCTTCCTACATTTGCAACCAAATGAACGGCAATTTGAAATTTCGGGCTCTCAAACTTTTCAAATTCTCAATTTTATTTCATGTGGCCAATTTTTCATAGATGGTTCTCTACCGCCAAATTGTATACCAATCGATTGGGAAAAACATGGTCAAGACCTTCGAGATGGATTAAATCAGGAGGTATTTTTATATGGTATAAGTTGACAATTTTCTGCGAAGAGGCCAAATAATTTGAAAAATATGGTCAAGACCCCTGTAATAGGTGAAATCAGGATATTTATTTATATATTCATATGAGGGTTATACCAAAACGTGGGCCTATATTGATAATTCGCATGGTTTCTTCATGACATGCCACATATTTTGTACAAATGATTCCACATGTTACTCGTTAGCGTATATCAAATCTAAAATCTCTATCTTAAATTTTGGAAATACAGGGTGAGATAAAAAACTGCAACAAAGCCATAATTTTGCCATAATTTTTACATTTTTTTTTTTTAATTTTATTGAAAAAAAGTCGGAAATAGCATAAAATTTTAGATTAAGTTTAGATTTGTCCGAATTGGTCACTTTTGGCACGAATTATGGCCTTCAAACGGCCAATGAAACCGTTACACGCTGCCCTAATGTTGCTCTGCGGTATTTTGGTCCATTCCCGGCGAAGCGCTTGCTTGAGGTGATCGAAACTTTGGTATTTTTTAGTGCCAACCCTGATACCTAAAATACTTCAGACACAATAGTCCAACGGTTGGTATCCGGAGATTTTGGTGGCCATTGTGCGCTGAAAATGAAGCGAGGAACCTCATTTTGTAACCATTCTTGGATGGCGCGTGCTGAGTGCGATGGTGCTGAGTCCTGTTGGAATGTCCAAGATCTGCGGCCAAAATTTTTGCTTGCCTTGCATATTTTCAGCAGACCTCTTTGGCAAGTAAACACGATCATTTTGTTTGTTTACAAACTTCTGGACAACGAATGTTTTCTTATCGGAGAAAACTAAATTCGGCAGTTCACCACTCTCGGCCAAGCGAAGCAACTCTTTAGCTCTTTTGAATTTATTTTCTTTCTGTTGCGGTGTCAGTTCTTGCACTTTTGGAATTTCAATGGCTTAACCCCGAGCTCATTTTTCAATATTAGCCGAATGGAATATTGCGATATGTTGAGGTCACAAGCCATTTTTTGGCAACTGCGACGCGGGTTTCGAACAAGTAGCTTCGTTTCTTTTCGAACCATTTCTGCTGATGTTGCTGTTTTCTTCCGTCCACTTCCTTGACATCGGGCTACGCTACCAGTATCACGATAACGAGCGATGGCACGAGATACAAAATATTTATTCACGTTTAAATGCTGGAGTGCTCCCACGATAGCCACTTGTGGGTTTCCAGGAAAATATAAAGAAATCACACTATCACGCTTGAATTACACGAATAAATTTTTTTCTGAAAACTTCTCACCAAAAGCTTTTGTACGCTTGTAAAAAATATAATGAGCTGTCAATGGAATAATTTCAACAGCTATCGGACGAGTTGCTTAGAAATGGCAGCACTCTTAAAGGAACATAGAGCTGTTCCTTTAAATTTTGCACAAACCAATATTTTTATGTGTATTAAATGATGTGGAATATTTCGGTCCTCCATATCTGGTACCTCACGCATTTTTTCAAATTTTCCAAAAACTTGCACATATATCATATAAAGTATAGGAAGTAGACGATATAGTCCAAATATGGCACGTTTTAATATTTATATCAGTCTTATACCAGATACGAATTGATAAATATTGGCCAACTGCTTCGGAACCACCCCCATAATGGGTCAATAGTTTGGATAATTATAGCTCAAGACTGGGGGTATAAATCTGTCGGCAATACCGACTGATACTATTCATCTTGTTTTTTTTTTTTTTTTTAATTTTTCCATTTATTTTTTGAATTGGAAAAATATATAAAAATATAGCATGCATATCATACATATTAACCCCCCCTCATATTATCCTATGATATTTACTTCACTATTGTTCTCTAACAAAATGATTTTCTCTTTTTCTAGGCTATGTCATCATTTGGAACCACAAGAAAATCAATGTCTATCGTCCCGATGTGGAGTGCATCAATGGCGTCATACATGTAATCGACTATCCCATGTTGGAGGAGAAGGATGTTGTCGCGAGCGGAGGTAGTTATCAGATCACGACTAACTTCTGCATATTGTTTGCAAATCTCTTCATCATAGCAATAGCAAAAATTCTTTTCTAAACCAACCAACCAAACAACAAAACCAAAATCTTTCTAAAAAAAATAACAACAAACTCCTAAAAATATAAATATTTAAAAATCATGAAAATCCATTAAACAACACATTAAAATAATAACGAACCAATTGTGTATAAAGTAAAAAAACAGAAAAATTAAAAAAAATAATTTCATTTTCTAAATAAAAAAACGCATTTGAAAAAATACATGCATCTACACCTAAAACATTAAATGTCATTAATGCTCTCAAACACACACACACACAAACACATGTATCATTTTTATAAATTATGCATTTCGTTTTGAATTTGAGAAAAAAAACAACAAAAACAAAATTAAGCCACTTTAGCCTTAAAACACGCATTAAAGTTTTCAAAAATTAAATCTAAAACAAAAAATTGAAAAATAAAATTTGTAACTTTAAATTGAGAAAAAAAAATTAAAAAAAAAAAACAAGAAAATCTATAAGAAATTTGTAGTTAATATATATAAATGTTTAATTGACAACAAAATTGACTCATTGAATTTTTTGTTTGAAATTTAATAAGAACATACACACATACATTTGTAAAATTCAAGCCTTATTGTCTGCCACCTTAGACGTTTGGTTTTTTAGGTATTTTAGAATTTTGAATTGAATACTCCTCCCGCTCCCTCCAAGAATGTAATGTTAATATGTATTAAAAATATTTGCCCAATTTTGCCGCCCTTTTTCATTTAAGCTATACATGATACATAACATACAAACAAACATAAGCATAAGTCACATAACTAGTTTGCCTTTCATTTTGTTCGCATTCGAAGCATTCGAAACAGAAGGAAACCAAAAACCTCATATTTTATGCCTCCTAGTTTTCTTTTTCCATAGCATTTAGTTCTTTTGTATATTATTATTCACATAACTACATTTACATACATCGTATTATATATTTTCTATTTTTATTTTTAGTTCTAAGTTGTGATTTATTTTTTATTTTATTTCTTTTTAAAGGCATATTTAGAAAATAAAAATGAAAGACCTTTTTTTGTTTAGTAAACACCGACTGCCAACACAGTAGGACAAATGAAAATATGTGAAATGATAAAAAAAGACTAATAAAAAGTATTAATAAAATATCAATAATTGGAAATTGGTTTTTAATTCGAAATTTAAAAAAATATTGAATGATTAAAATTCAAAATCCATATACATCCTATATTCTCCGGATAAATCGAAATGTCATTTCAAAAAAAAAAAAAAAAAAAAAAAAAAAAAAAAACTTAGAGATTGTCGCGTATTCTCTGGTATTTAACTTTCGAAATAACTGTAGCTCTGAAAATTCCTGTAACTGCGTTGTGCAATTAACAATGGATAATGGATTTAAAATTATGTGTGACTATTTAAAAAATATGCCTAACGAATTTCTAATAAAATCAGCGTCATACAAACCCGATGTATTTCATGCAGTGTTTTGTGTTCAGTTTTAACAAATACGTGACACAGTGCATTTTGTTCATTTATTTACAAGAAATGTAGAGAATTACAAGCATATTGGTGATTCATTAAAAATCGGATTCCAAAATTTAGATAATCATATGTGACCCAGATACAACGAACTAAGTTCAATTTGGTCCATATGTCGAAGCTAAACTTTTACTGAGAACGTTAAATATTGTATCCAATTTCGCTTCGAGTTATGAGGGTGTTATTCAAGAAACATCTTCCTAATGTCTATAGTGGACGATTTCTATTGCCATTGATTTTCCCAATTAAGTCCTGTGTCTACAGAGAGAATATACATATCAATGTATAGGGACAAACACACATACTAATATAAACCCCATTTTGTACTCATGTCTATTTGGGCGCCATTTGTTTTAGAACAAACTTTGGACGTCTTAATATTTCTAACTATCTTAGATCGGTTCGAAGATGGGCAACATCAGTAAACTTGCCCCAAAACATGTATTATAAATCGAAGTAACATATTGAGCCACCCTCTTTGTGATATTACGTTGAACAGCTACCTTCGAAAATGGAAATATCAGTCCACTCTGCTTGGTAACTTTCCAAAGTTAGACTAAGTGAAAAGATTGAATACTTAGCCCTTTTTTCTTGTCAGTCAATATTTTGAAATAAAAAATCAATAAATTTGGAACATGTACCTTCTGTTAATGCTTGGTACAATAACAATTCTTATAAAAAATGAGTGCCCGCCTATTTGTCTTGAAACCGGATTTCTGAAAAAAAAACTCTCTTAAATTCGAGTAACGATTTAAAATCGCTCGAAGTCATGCGGAAGCACTCCTGAGAGTAGAAAATACAAAACAAGAAATCTCCATTTTTCGTTTGCGAATATTTTTCGATGGAGCAGCAATATCAAAACCAGGGCTCAGATGTGCTCATTTTCACTCGGGAGCGAATCTTGCTCGCGAGTAGGATTGCTCAAAGAGTGGAAGTTTTTTTACGGAGTCTAATCTTCATTTTTTGTTTTGTGTGGGAGCTCTCCTGAGTCACTTCTGTCTGAACAATTAGAGTGGGATCAGGATCACTCAAAATTTATCAAGAGTTTGCTCTAAGAGTGAAAATGAGTAGAACATTTTTTTGTTTGGTGATTTGTGTGTGCGTGTGTGTTGCTGTGAACTTTAAAGGGAGGGAGGCAGGGGGCTCAGGTTAATAGTGTACAAAATCAAAGAAAAAATCAGCAGAATGTAATTGCGATGCTTCTGTTTGATCTCATTGTTTTTGTTACGTTTGCAACTGGTGGTTGCAAAAATACACACACACATCGATTTTGAACAAATTTTGCTCCCTCTCAAAAACATACTCACTCCCACTCGAGTGACATCGAAAAAATGAGTTTACTCAATTTTTTTTCTGCTCCCAGGATCGCAATCGCTCGAAATCGAGTGAGCTTCACTCTTTGGGTCTGATCAAAACCCGTTTGCTATTACACACACAAATCAGTAAACAAAATATCCACTCTTAGAGAGAACTCTTGCTCTATTTAGAGCGATTCTGTTCCCACTTTAATTTTTCAAACAGGAGTGACTCGGAAGCGCTGCCACAAAAAAAAAATAAATAAATGAAGACTGAAGAGTAGGCTCTGTTAAAAACTCCGCTTCAAACTTCGCATATCAAAATATTTTATTACAAATTTGGATGCGGAGCGCTTTCTTATAGATTTTCCCCCTTATTTATGACACATCGGACGTTAAAAATTATTTTTATGACAAAATAAGATTTGGCACAGATTTAACTAGTTTTCGCCGTCTAAAAGCGGAAAAAAATTCTCCGTTTAAACATTTTTTAACATGTCAGAGACGAAATAAGTGTATACTAGTTACACTGGATGATCAATTATAGTTACAAAATTCCTTCTTTTAGAATTGTACATTTCAAATAAATATAATTAGGTATGTCATGAAAACCTTTACATCTCGCTTTGGCATAAATCTTATATCTCAGATGTCACTAATTCTTTTATTGCAATTACATTTTAAGAATATTTTTCCAAAAAAAAAAAAAAAAAAACCTGTTTTGGCATCTAGCTTTACATAAATATATCCGATTTCACAATTCGAATTGGTTTCCACCACATACCTGAATATTTCTTCCACATAATCAATTGTTCTACTGTGTTGATTTTATAAAGAAAATAATTTTAGTTTTATTTTGAAAAATAATTTATTTCATAATAATTTATTTTTTATTTTGAAATGAATTTAATTTCTTAGGGCAACCTTCAATGTAACACACCCCTTCATGAAATCTTTCAAATTGATAAAAGAAACTGCCGTTAAAGTTAAAACTAAAAAAAAAACAAAGTAAATAAAGAACAATTTAAAAACTAAACACCAGTTTTGTATAAAAAACTATTTTCTATAATATTGCAGTTTAGTTTTATTATTATTATATTAGAAAAAACATAAAAAAAATCCAACCAAATCCAAAAAAAATAAAAGCAATCATATAAAGAAAACATGCTAATATCACATAATTTTATTTATTATTTAAAAAAAAAATAAACATAAACATATGTAATGATGTTAAAGATTAGTTAAGAGAATGCAATATTTTGAGCTTAAAGTTGGTGGTATGGTCTTAGCCTGCCAGTTTCGTACCTCACACATTATTCCATTGAATCCACATCGTAACGAATTTGCAAAGTTAGCTGCCAGTTGCCATCTGTGTTCCATGTAGCAAAGCAAAAGTCACTCACATCATAGATGGGCAAGTAGCCACGCTAGCGTTGCTGTCTCTCATTCTCTGTCATGAGTAAAACATCAACACAGGAAAATTATTTTAAAATTCTCTTAAGAGTATCTCCTTCATTATTTTGCCAATATATGATCATATCCATGGCCATGATTCTCTCTCGCTCTCTCATTAATTCATTTTTGTAATCAAACCTAGTTGTACTTACAAGTATTTGTAACCCGAAAAACTCCCTTTTTATTTGTTACATTGGCACTTCCTCCCATCCCCCCACCTTTCCAAATAATTTCCACTGCATAGCAAGCAAGTAAATAATATTCCCAAACACGGAGAAATAGTCTTTTAACCTGTAGCAACAACAACAACCGATCTCTCTTTCTCTCTCTCTCTCTTGTACGTTTCCATAACTCTTCAAATATATTCTCTTCTGCTAATTTTTATGGAACTATTTAAAAAAAAAAATAATTTATTTTCACATAATTATTATTGTTGTTTTTATAGGTTAGACATTTTATAACAAAAAAACAAAGTAAACCACAAAAAACAGAAAAATAACCAACTCTCCCTTCAACTCCAAACTGTAAACCAATTAAATAAAAAATTGTCCCAAGCGAAAAGTCGAAGCGAATCAATAGAACCAACCACACTTGCCATAAAGAACCAAGTAACGAATTGATAAATATCTAAATCAATGGAAATTTTTGTTCGAAATTTTGAATATAATTTTGCTAGAAATAAAAAAATATCGTGAGATATGTTTGAATGTGGATAACTTCTGGACTGGGATGGTCAATTGGGAAACAAAATACCAACATTTTTGGGGTGTCTTTAGAACACATGTAGTCATTCGAATATATAAGTATTTTTTATTTTATTTTTATTTATTTATTTATTTTTTTGACAAGATAACTTCGGTTTATTGAAGAATGTGAATCTTATTCGAATAGTCTCTTGGACAACAGAGATAAATATTCCCAATTGTTTATGTTTCCAGAATTACAATTTTTCGCCAGAATCGAATTTTTTGAAACGCCCAAGCAAAATATCTTGGTATATTGTTAAAAAAATAAAAAAAAAAACGTTCGACCAATATTAATTAATATGAATACCTAGTGTCTGGTTTTAATAAAAATTACTTCAATAGTTCACCTTTTTTCCATTAATTATCCACTTTCAATCATACTCCTCGTTTGCAGTTGTAATCATTGAATAATTTTAATTTAATTTCAAATAAATTATTTAGCTTAAATAATATTTCTTACTTTTTTTGTAGTAGCTAAGTAAATATAAATATTTAATGGAACCCTTAGGGATTGAACAAAAACAAAAAAATATATATATCCAACTCTCCCCTCAAGATAAATGATAAGCAAAAGATGTGTGTGTATATTTTGCTCTCTAACTAAAACTACAACAAAAACTCAATCAAATGATAATAATAAAAGTGAAAATAATAAATAAATATTTAATAGTTAAAAAAAATCAATTTCCAATTAAATAAAGAGGATTAATTTTTAATGTAGTGTTTAAAAAAAAAGTAAAAAGCCTATTTTAAAAATAAAAAAATAAAATGAATTACCACAGAAAAGCATACACGCGCCCACCAATCTTTCAAAAATCTACAAATTTATGGCAATAAATTGTTTATGTTTTTATTTGTTTAGCTGGAAGAATAAAAATAATACCAAAAAAATATTATTTCAATTATCAAAATCAGAAATTGTTTTTTGTTAAAGTTTTAAGAGGATCGGAGGATGACAGGATTTAGCCAAGGTAGAATTGATGGACATTTCCAATAGAATATTTGTTTTGTTTGCTTTAAAAAAAATCAAAATTATAAAATTCAGTGCTTTCCGTTTTTTCCTCTTCTTCTTGGTTTAAGCATGTCTTACTTGAATCAGATTTTGTTTTTTAGTTTTTTATGCTCTCCAATCATGTCTTTCACTTTCATACAAACAAGAGCTTTTCCCCAAATCGTTAGAAAGAAATTTTTTGTCTGCAATACACATGCGCATGAGAACACCTTGTAGTGAAAAAAAACGTCAAGTCGACACTTTGTTTTAAATGTTTGTCGTTTTTCGACAGTCAAACACTCGTTTTTTGATTTAAAACAAAAATCAATTACTTTCATGTCATTTCGACCATGCCGGGAATCTATAAAAAATATATAATATTTTATATGACAATTGTGTTTAAATTAGATTGCCTTACGGAAATGTTTTCAATTTTCAAAAAAAAAAAATTAAAAAAATCAGATTTTGAAATTATTTTGAAATTACAATCTTTAGGGTTGAATTTAAAGCAATCTAAACTTTTGACATTTGTTAACATAAAATATTGAAAAGATTTACTGGAAAATTATCTCCCCCCCATTTCAGGCTATTCGTGAATATCACCCATATTTTATCGAATCCCAGCAACAAGAAATAATTTTTCAATTTTATTACAGGTCGTTCATGTTAAAATTGCCGTTAATTGGTTCTGAAAAAAAACTTCAAAGTTGAACTCCAAGCTGCAGGCAGAATAACTTTTGTTTCTCTCTCCCTCTATATGTCTCCATTGTCTTAATAGACTGACCAAAAACAAAAATGAAAAATTTCGAGCAGAGTCGGACAATTTCATTGGCATTCTTTTCAATTTCTTCCAAAAACAACATTCCTCAATTTTTCCTCTTGAAATTTTTCCTAAATGCAATTTTACGATTTAAAATTTGTCGTTCTTTGGCAGAAAGAAAAAAATTAAATTCAAAAATTAAAAAAAAAATTGAAAATATACATATGTTAAAAGCTTTTCTTATTGTTAAACGTAGATGAAGTTACCATAAACAAATAAACCACAACCTCTCCTTCTATTTTGGTAGTAGTTGTAGTTCAGATTAAGCTAAAACAAATTGTGAGAACAAACTAAAACCCAAAGAATAAAACCGAAACCCATTAAAAATGATACTAACACAATGCTGCTACATATATATACATACATATATTGTAAAATGATGCTAATCGCCCCCTACCCCTTAAAGGAAAACAAATATATCTACATTAATTAAATATATTTATAATAATGAACAAATTGCATACAAACAAAACATAACAAAACATACATGTATCCTGATATACCTATTGCTAAATAATAAGCTTTAAACAATAACAAAAACCACATACATAAATATATAATAATTAATTAACAATAAAACCAAACCAAAAATAATATTTAAAAAATGAATTAAAAATTTACAACTGAATTTAAGAGGTATCTAGATCTAATCTCCGTAGTCAGTAGTTACACGTTAAAGATGGTCCCCGAAATCTCCTCCCCACTCTCAGACAACATGACTCATCAAGCCCTGAGTTTGTGAGGTGGACAAAATGTAGCTTAAATCACAATTTGCAGGAAATTTAGAACAAAAAAGAAATAAAACGTAAAAACAAAAACTAAATAAAAAGTAGATAGATTAACGTGTAACTAGTGCCTTACTAAATGTTTAACTCAAATACCTAAGAATAATAAACAAATCTAATTAAAAAACAGAAAGAAATAAAAACAAAATACAACAACAATAAAAAAAACATTTATGAATTTATTGGGAATGATGCTAGGGCGCCATTTTCAAAGGCAATAACCTCATTCGAAATTCTGTTGCAAAATTTGATAAAAAATTTCTCAAGTTTTAAATATTTTTTATTTAATAATGGGTGTGTCTAATCTAATTAAAAAAGAAAATACATCATTATTGGGAATGGTGCTAGGGCGCTATTTCAATGGAAATAAGGTAATACATATGGTCGACATTCTGTTGTAAAAATTCATTAAATAAAACTCAAGTTTGAATATTTTTTTCATTCAATAAAGCGTGTTTCCGGTTTCTTTTCATGCTGAAATTCTCCAGCAGCTTCTTTTTGAGAGAGTAAAATAGTTTTACAACTCTTTTGCTAAAAAAATGAGAAAAAAGTAAACAGACGGGATCCCAGCAATAACTTGGAAGCAATCAGCTGGTTTGTCAAAACGAAGCACGTAAAAACTAAGAATGAGAGGAAAAACAAAACAATCGGAAGTCTAGATTTCCAGGAGGTAGAATAGCTTCGTAAAACTACAGAAATACAGACCTGAGGCTATGCCCCCTTCCTGGTAGAATTATTCAAAATTATAATAAATATGTTGTTGACATTTTTTGTTCATTTCTAAAATGAGTCAAATAACGCGAAAGATAAATGAAATGTCTGGATGTTCTCTCAAAAATATGATCCTAAGTGTTCAATCTTTCAATTCCGTGGCAAATGAGGTTAATTTTTGTTAAATAACCAACCAATCAATGTCATTTAATTCTTTAAAAATTATCATTAATTAATTAATTTTAAAATAATATATATAATGGAAAATTCAACTTTAATTTTCTCTTAAAAATCTCTTTACATTATTTTGCTCAGCCCTATTTTAAAACTGTTTTCCCAAATATGAATTACCGAAAGGAGAAAGAGAAGAATTGCAAGTGATTGCAAACTCTCTCTGATAGAATCTCCTCTCGCAGTGTTCTCTTTTGCAAAAAGGTTTTGTTTTAACAGACAACTTCCAGTAAAAATGGTATGGTATCGAGACTCACCTAATATTTTCTCATCGATAATAAACAGCTTCAACACAATGGCTTCAAGCAATGCTATTCAAATTTGCAAAAAGGTTTTATCAAAGGCTACTTTTTTTCTCGTGGACTTTCTAAAATTCGCAATGGGATCTGCCAAAAAGACCTTTGAATAAAAATGCAAATAAAGGTCACAATTTGAAGGGAGTTCCACAAATGCCCCTTTTAAAGTTTAAAATCTTCCACTTGCCTATTACGAGGAAGCTCGATTTTTTAATGTTCACCCAAGCGATTACATTCCCAAAATAATAAATCATATTTTTAAACATAAATAAACGACGCCTGTCATAACAATAATTACAACAAAAGAAATGAAAAACAAAAACCAAACGGGATTTAAAATAAATGTATAAAAAAAAAACAATATTGCAGGCATCAGTACCAAAATTATTATTTCTTAAGGCATATTTATTTACAAACTATGTTTAAAATAAAAACAAATCTAATGAAAATATAAAAATAAATATATACATATATTTATGGAATGCATCTATATGAATAAGTAAGAAAAAAAATAAAATCTAAAAACAAAAATTAATAAATGTCAAATTGCAAATTTAACAAAAAAAAAAAAAAAAAACAATTTATGTATAAATTAAAAATTATATATACAAAACAAACCAAATCAATATAAAGTATTAACAAAAAAATGCTTAAGACGTCTTATTTTTCTGCTAATTATTCAAATTGAACAAAAAAACAAGCTAATGTTGAATAAAAATGTATTTATTTTTCTATACCACATACATGAACCTGCGAACCATGCATTAAGTAAATCCAAAAAAAATTAAACAAAATAGGTAGCTACACACCTAGCTATATAAAACAGATAATTAATAAATTTAATAAAAATAATTTAAAGAAAATGAAAAAAAAAAAAACAAACTTGTAGACAGGCCATCCACATGCAATACGTATTCGTAACAAGAACAAAAAATTTAAACTCAAATCAAATCAATTTGAAATACTGATTGATAATGATAAAAGAAAAAAATGAATGTCACGCTTTAAAGCCAATAAAGAAAGATTTTTTAAAAACTCTAAAGAATTGTTTTGATTTTTAAGATTTTCAGCATGGAGGTAAGTTGGAAAATATTTGCAGTTTTAATGACTGTATTTGGTTGGGAGGAAAGATTCTTGAAAATGTTCTCTTATTGGAAGCTCCACGAAACTTGTAACCCTCAGAACTACTGTGAACTGCGATTCCTCTTTACCTTGATGACTCTACATATATATTAATTGATACGGTAAAGCATTTGATCACCATGTACCCGGACAGATATCCATAAGTATGTTTCCAACATATACAATAGAATAATACTCCGATCTACAATGGGAGATTTTATTTTCTGAGTGTTTCTATTAGAGCCCGAAACAAAAAAAAATAGATTACACAATGGCTTAAGATATCCACATTTAATAACTTTATTGAAGTTAATAACATTTCATACAGCTATACACTCTCGATAATGATAACATGTGCTATATGTTCACATAACACATAACCCACCCTTACGGAACTACTGAAGTTAATGAAGTTGCATTGGTTCATTTGTGATAATAGTTAGGTTGCTACTTTCGGCAACATTACAAAATAAAACCAGTAAGGAAAAGTCAAAAGTCGGGCGGGCCGACTATACGATACCCTACACCACTATGCAGATTTAGTAGAGTTCCCGTAAAAGAAGAATTTATTTGAATTTATTTGAAGTAAGTCATACAAACCTATTAACATTTGGCTTTAGAGCAGCCATAGTTTGGTTTTAGAGCTACATTTCGATTGTATTCCTATTTTTTTTAATTGGCCATGGTGAGCAGGCATTTTCCGAACGCTCTGAATGAGAAAAGAAAACCAACCGAATATTTTGGCTGTTGATTCAATTCTGATTTTCATTTAAAAGTATATTTCTTAAGTGCTACTGAAACAAATTTATCTTAACCTAATCGCAGCCACACAATTATTCTTATCTATTCTAATACTGAATGGAGAACATTGCAGGGCTGCTTGTCATTTCATTCAAATGGTCTTGTGCATCTACGGAGCGCATTGATATCTGTGCGTGTGGATCATAGCCTTTATTATCTCACACATTGCGTCAGCGCACAAGATCACCGAATTGTTCACTGTGGTGTTTTATGGCGGCTGGGAAATATTTAATTTTCGAATATTTATTGATTATTGCTAGATTTTCCCAGCGCCTCAACCGCACTCAAAAGTATGTACAAAGTATTTTGTACACGCTCATATATTTCAATTTCAATATATGCGCACCAAATGTGTGATATCGGTTCAAAAAACTGGCCATAAATTAAGTTAATAAAAATTGTGTCATATTTAAAGGCCTGTTTCGGGATGAGTTTTTATTTTTATTACTATTTTTTATTTTTTTGATTTTTTTAGTTATATTTAAAATTAGAAAAACACATTCGGAATGGTGTTTTTCTTTCGCTTTCGATTTGATTTACACAACTTCTCATTATAAAGGAATATTTTTTACTAGTAGCTCTCTAAATATGCCTAGTAGTGTTGGGTATTATATAGTTAGCCTCGAACTACTTTTGTCCTTTCCTCTTCCTGTTTAAAATACTATTTTTTCTCGGAATTAAGTTTTTTAAGCTTGACTGATTAACTTCTGCTTTAACAAGATCTCGTCCCGATAGTTCCTGAAATGTAGTTTTGCTATTGTTCTAGCCAATTAAGACAACACTCGCCACTGAAAATATAAACAAACTCAACCATTCATATTTTCTGTTGCCTACTTTTAGGCAATAAGATAAAACACCAGAAACAGGGTGTTACCTAGTAAAAAAATCCGTTAATCGATTATAAATATTATCGGTTATCGAATTAGTAATCGTAACAGGTCTTCAACAACGGTCATCACAATCAGAGAAGGAACATTTCGCGCACCGTAACTTTTTATAACAATAATGTCTATATTTACCTAATGTAAAAAACAAGTTTTTTTTATTATTTTTCATTCTACATCCCTCGTAAATGGATCTTATTATTCAAAACATGTTCTATAATAATCGTAATAACAGATAATTCCACGAAAATATTTCACCTGAGAATAAATGATAATGAATCTATGTAAAATTGACATACATTGAAAGTACCATTGCAGTACAGGCGAGATTTTACCCGCCCTGGCCGCTACACCAACTGAGTGAATACTTATTTTCTTTGACACAGAATTGTGTTTTTGTTACGGCTTTAAAGTGTTGCTTTACACAGATTAAACTATAAAATAATAACAAATTGTTAACAAATGAAACAAATCAAAATGTGAAACGGAAATATCAAATAACTTTCAACGGAACATCCTAAAATCTCAATCAATCGAAAGAACAACAAGACGGCTGCGGAAACAATACAGTTTGCTCTCAAACAGCCCGTCAGTCAGTCACTCAGCCACATTCGACGACATTTGAAAGGCAGAAAAGCGTACGTGCGTACGTGCTAGTTGAAAGGTAGCTGATGGATACCAAAGTCCCCGCGATAGCCAAGGAGGAGATGGCGAACGAGTTCCATGAAATGGCAATGACAGAAGATATAAGTCTGTTGCGCCAGCCGATGAGAACGGCCCTCACCGGATTCCTGGAGGCGAAGAAAGCCTATGAGAATGGTACTGATGAGGTAAGTTTTGGCGGTTGATAGACATGAAGAGAGTCGGGTCGGGGTGAACAGCAATGGACTGTATTCTCTATTGCTAATTACCTTCTTCAGTATGTTGAGCTTCATGTTCGACAATTATGACCGTGTACACATCCACTTGTATGGATGGATGAATGGATTGAGATGTGCATAACCAATGGAATAGATTCGGAAAATAAAAACATTGTCACAGACTTTAGTATTGGCTGACCTCTTTTCTTTCTATTCTACCACTTTATTTCATGTTTGCCGTCGTCGTGTACATGTGTGCTGCGCCCATCCATTACTCCAGGTACGTCGCTTGCTGTTACATGAGTGTTCCATCATCTACGAGTGCAATGTGTGTCGCAATATGTTTCGCAGTTTGGTCAACTTTATCAGCCACAAACGCATCTACTGCAAATTGTCCGCCGAGGGAAATCAGCGACCCTATTCGGTAAGTTGTAACATTTATTACCATTCTGAGCTGAGCGGAATGCCAGAAAGAATGGCTAAAGTGATAAAATGAGTGAGTGATTCATTAAAAAAATCTTATTTTTTACAATGTTCAGTTCATAAAACAATTGCAAAGAATAAAATGGCGGATATATACCTACATAGTACATAGATATATAATGGAGTACCCAGTGCATCCGTCATTTGTAATGGATATAGGTATATATTATTTCTTCGAAAAAAAAAAACATCGGAGGGGTAAAATGAAGAAAAGTTACATAATGTAATTTATTCAAAGAAAATTCCATAAAAGTGTTTCAATTCGTTTTTAATTAGTTCAAAACAGTGACGTGGACTCACATAATGTGCTAATTTAGTCTTCTCCCCCCGATACACATAATTTGTTGAAAGTGATTTATAGTTTAATATTGTGAATCAAAACCGAACAGCTACCAATCTATGCTAGCAAATAACGTGCCTGCATATGTGTGTATTAGAATTTTTGATGGGTAATTGATGATGTTAAAGGTATGGTGTAGAACGAACGTTTTGTCTAATATCGGCCAAAATGAAACAGAAGAATGTGAAAATGTGCAATTGATATTTATATCGTAGTCAGTGTATTCCGATTTTGAAAATAATTACTTACACACATGTAGTACATTATAAAAAAAATAATTTATGTGTAACTTATTCAAATTGGATTGAATGCTATTCCGGCCATCTAACAGTGTTTGTTTCGTCTTCCATCTATTCAGAATGACGAAAACATTTTTAGACAGACATAAATGTCTAAGGATACATTGGCTATTTGCCTTAAAACTGTTAGGGACTTGCAACCTTTGGTGCTGAATGTCTGATTTTGTCAAGATATTTTTAAGCTACCCGGTTAATGATTACAATGCCCTGCACAACTTTTCTTCAACTCATACTCATATTAAACATAAAATGTGTATCTCCGTATATGGATGGTTGGACTATTTCCACTTCTCTTGGAATCCCAAACTGAATTTGGACAAATATTTTCAGTTGTAGTTTTACTTTGTTCAAATATATTATTTTTTATTGAGCGCCTATTTGTCTGGTATATTGTTGTAGCCCGTCAATTTATACATATTATTCATTCAAGCTATTGGTCTTACAAAATATACTCAATAATGTTCTCATGTCCGGTATTTAGCTGTCAAGGTTAAGGATGTGTGCATCATTTTATTGAGCCAATATTACTTTTATTGTTAACTTTTATGAATACAATAACTTTTCGGAAAATTAAAAAGCAAATACAGCTGTTAAAAATGTGTTTATTATATACCATAAAATTATTATATTCTTAAGGTCAAAACCATATTATTTATTAAAACTCTGTTAACATTTACAGCGGAGGTACAGGCCATGAAAAGTACTTCCTAGAGTATATTTTCTAAGAACCATAATATCGTATCATGATAAAATAAGCATTATCATTAAAATATTTTTTAATACATTTTGTTATAATTCTGTACCAAAATAAAATACACGAGAACTAATTTGGAAGTCACTTAAAATTAACTTCATTAGAGCCAAAACCCTGGCAGTGAAAGTTGTTTTAAATACTTTTCTGGTCTCTTGTCGCGAAGAGTGCACTTTATTTTTATTATTCATTTCACTCACATCCCATGAACACAGATCTAACACACACCTTGTGAGTCAACATCGTTATATTTAGAATTTTAATATTGAATTTTACGGTTATACGATTCTATATAAAGCCATTTATTAATAATTCACAATTTTTTTGTTTTTAGGATCACAACTCGAGCGTTATTATACAACCCACAGAGCAACGTTCTCAGGCGTGGTTTAGTAAAAGTCGCAGTACTGGATCATCACCAATACCAACAAAAACGTCATCACGCGATTTAAGCAAAGTCATTGAACGACTTAGACGTACTGAAATAAAATCAACAGAAACACTTAAAGATCAAAATGATGATTCTAAACGAAACGAGTGGCCCACAACTGGGCCAGAAGAAAAACAAGAATTGCCAGGGGAACAGCTTAAACCAGAACAAAACGATCCGATTTTGCAATTGGAGTCCGTTCCGACGTCAACCCAAGCTGTATATCAAACTCTTAAACCGTTCAATGCCAAGGACAGTATTAGGACTGAGGTTAACGAAGTTCATAATCTCCTTACCAATCAAAAGACCATGATAGGACCGGATGGCAAGGCCATAGTCAGTAATTCGTTTTTAACTGCAACTACTGTGAACTTGTTACCAAATGACACGCGTGAGGAGTCATCATTAGTAACAGCTCTGGACTCACTAAATGAATTAAAAACTTTAGCTATTAGTGATAAACTTGCAGATCTCCAACAGCAACAACAGCCAGAGGTAACCTGCGAGATGTGTCAGATGACTTTTCAAACCGAGAAAACTTTAAATATCCACATACAAAAGAAACACAATTCCTCGACATATGTATTCCAATGTCCAACATGTTCGTTGACATTCCTGCAACCTGCCGCAGTTATAAGGCATTTGGCCAACGAGCACAAGTAAGTAAAGTTAAATCAAATCAACTCCCCAACTTTTCTAATAGCGATGTGTGATTTGGTTCTTTTCCAGGAAACCCCTTAAAAGAATTCGTAAAATGCGGGAATCAATTTTGAAAAAACGTATTCAAATCGGAAATGTCCAAGTAAAGGGGCCATGTCGTGAATTAAAGGGCCTACAATTGGACTCTACCAAAGACTTGCTAAATGGCAACAATGAAAATGTTTTGTCGCAACCGAATGGTAAACCCGTATCGACATGCAGATATTGCCAACACACATTCGAGAAAAGGGCCGCATTTGCGACCCATTTAGCAAGTTGCTCTGCAAAGAACGAAACTGCCGTTAAAAAAGAAGTACAAACCAAGATCCGAGTAGCAACAAAAGAAGAAATTCACACCAAACTAAAAAACCAAAGTAACAAAATCTTAGACAAAAGCGTGGAAGAAAATCAAAACAATGAACCTGAAATCAAAACTGTCGATCAGAAACCGCTGATATCAAAACAAGAGACCCCAAACCATGGTCTTATTTCTTATTTTTATGATTGCGATGCGAATCATTTGAATGGCGTCAACATTAAACAAGAACCACACGAGGATGAGTTCAATTCAAATTCCACACATGCTACGAATGGCTCCGACATAAACGAAATGTTTGAAAATTTGGAAAAACAAACATTTGGTGAGGGTTTGCAAACAGTTTCACTGGATCTTATGGTATCAACACAACAACAACAGCAACAAGATACTCAGCAGGAATTAATGGCGGGAAACGTTCCACATGAAAATGGATGCAGTACCAACGAAATGTATCCCGAAATGAAACAAGAAGCCGATGGTGAGGAACAAATGTCTGAAGAATCTGCAATGGAGACATTATCAAAAGTTGAGATTCCAAAGAAAAAACCAAAGGGCTTTCGCACAGTGCCTGTATCCAAGCAGCTGACATGTCGCTGCAAGATTTGCAACAAACAGTTCAATGCATTGAGCAACCTGCGCCGACACATCTCAATGTTTCACTATCGAGCACGGCGTTTCGGCTGCAGCTTATGCGATTATCGTGCCTTCAGACGTTATGACATTGTTAATCATCTGTCATTTGTGCATAAAATGCAAGGGGAACGTGAGTCAATGGCAGTCGAATTTGTAACAATGCATGACGTCAAATATTCTAAGGATGATGTGGAACACGACATTGTGGTAGTCAATGAAGCAGGACCCACTATGACAAAAACAGCTGGACACGATGTGAAAACTTATGAAAACAAAGGAAAACGTAAAAAAGAGAAATTCTTGCCTGAAGATGAAGCCGTGAGAAAAGATCCCGAATCTGAAAGCCCCATCAAGATTGAAGCTCGAGCTTCACCCGCAAAATGTATCAGCAAAGCTGTGCGTTCGAAACTACGCAAAGCCTTATCGCACGAAGTGGAAATGGGCCAAAGAAGACCCATTCGCAATCGCATTAAAACAGTTAATAGTGATTTTGTTTATGATCTCTCCAGTCTGAAGGAAGAACCCAGAGAACAAACAATTAGGATTGCCCTGAAAAGGCGTAATACTGTTGGAATGGCGGATAACAAGGGCAACATATCCGCAGATTTGGCGCCACCTATTAAAATTGTACCCTACAGACTTAGAACCGAACCCCTTGTACCCACAAACAAAGAATCAGTCAAAGGTTATGCTGCTCGAATATACCGCAATGTGGTCCAGGAGGCTTTAGCTGCACCGTCTACATTGCCGGAGCTACCTGCTGAGAGGCCACTAATGAGGCCTCGTCTATCGTTACCTTGTCGTAGTGATTCTTTAAATGCACCCGTTATAGAAGCCACCGAACTAGAAGTGGCTCGCCTGGAATCTACTTTCTTTGATGATTCATTCCTGGAGAAGTTTGCCAAGAAATCGAATCCTTCTTTCAAAATGAAGCCTTTACTAGCATTACAGCACAGTCCTCTTAATTCGATACTACAAAAGTTCGAAAACAATTGCAACAAAGTTCAAAATTCTGAAAATTCGCCGACACATTCCTCACAAGAAAACGGTCTTGCTGGCGACGAGTCTTCAATACATTTTATGAACATCGAGACTACGCCGCCTAAAAATCCTACTCTCACCGTCATTGATAACCCATTGGAAGACTTACATGAACACGTTCTACAACAAATGGATAGTTCGCCGCCCAATGGCGCACACATTTTAGAATCTACATCACCGCCTTCGACACCCAAGAAAAGAATAACATTAATGCAAAGACTTGCCGAGAACAGAGCTAGAAGACGAGATCCCTTGTTAAGAAATGCTCTGGAAAACTAAGAAAAAAACTATAATGGAACAATACATTTTCGTATTATGCAGAAGACTATACAAATTAGTTGCTCCCTTAGGTTCGCCACATTACTTGTTTGCAGTTCGCATTTCATGTTACATTTTGAAAATTGAGTTTTCTAATTTTCGATTTCACAATATCTTATTGATTATTATTAAAGTGTCTATTCGAAATTTAGTTTCTAACTATGATATAAAGTATTTTTTGAATTATTATCCCATTCCAATTAAGATACAACCTCTTTTTATGATTGAGAAATACTTCTGAAGATTCTCCTCACATGTACAATTAAAAAGAAAAAAAACTTGAATATTGGTAACTTTGGTATATATCATTTCGTCAGTAAATGACACTTTATATGAATGTACCTTAAGCATAGTAATAGTCTAACCCATCGTAAATAGCTGATCGGCAAGAGTTGTGAAACAAGTTTTTTTTTTATTTATTTAGTTTTATGCCCTAAAATCTTTTAGTATTTTTTTATACGTATCGTGCCGTGAGATTTCCATTCCCATTTGTTTGTTTTTGTTTCACAGTTTATTTTTGCCGTTCATGCCATTTTCTCAAATAAATATACATATTGTTTAATGTCACAAATCACTTAGTTTTGTAGTTGTAGATTATGTTTTTGTGTATTATATCAATAATAACTCCTGGCTTTAATAAATATTGTTATAAATAAGGTAAAGTTCAGTACCTTTGAAAAGTACTAAAAAAAAGAAAATATCACATCCCAAATGAAAGTTAAAACAAAGAATAAACAAAATATGAATTATATAAAATATAGAAGATCGTTTTTTATGATTTACATAAAATTAACATGAGGGGGTACTACGGGCATTTATTATATAATTGTTATAAAAACGGAAACACTAAGCTAGCAGGAAGATTTAAGTTAATAAAAATAAATGATAAAATGTAATTACCGAGTAGTACGATATGAAGAACGTTTGTCGGATTCTGGTATCGAGTATTGTAAGGTGAACATGGACAAGATTACTGAAGGGTACCAGAAGAAAATATTTGAAATATTGGGATGCGCCAAATCTGAATGGAATCGGATGGTAATTTCGCGTTTTATGATTTTTATTGATATTCAAAATTTTGACCCTTTGTGGGAAGGTACCAGAAGGAGTGGACCGATATATTCCATCTTCAAACCAGACTTTAGGTTGATAAAAATATTGTGATATGTGAAATATGAAAATAACCGGAAGCTTATTTCGCCTTTTTTGAGCGTTTTGTTTTTCAAAATCTTGAACCCTATGTGGGGGGAGGTATCAGCAGAAATGGTACATTTTTATAAAATTTTATATTTTTACCATTTTTACAACAGATCTTGTGTTGATGGAAATATTGAGCTGTACCAAGTCTGAATAGAATCGGAGATTAATTTCACGTTTTATGAGCTTCATTGATATTCAAAATGTTGACCCTTTGTGGAGGAGGTACCAGAAGAATGGACCGATATATACAATCTTTATAACAGGTCTTGTGTTGATATAAATATTGAGAAGTGCAAAGTCTGAATGGAATCGGATGTCATTTTCGCGTTTTATAAGCTATTCAAAATGTTAACCCGTTGTGGGGGAGGTACCAGAAGGAATGGACCGATATATCCCATCTTTATAGCAGGTCTTGTGATAATAAAAATTTTCTGATGAGTGTAATTTGAATACAATCGGACTCTTACATCACATTTTATAATAGTTATTATTATTCATTGACCCTTTGTTGGGGAGGTACTTGCTGAAGTGGACCAATATTGTCCATTTTCACACCTGACTTAGCACTTAGCGAAGTTGGAGCAAAATTGGATTATCCTTTCTCTTTCTGTGCAGTAAATTATTTTCTTTCAAAATTTTTACTTTTTGTGGGTGAGGTACCAGAAGGTGTGGGCCGATATTGGTCATCTTCGTACTCGATCTAAGTTTGACAATAATATTACTCCCTTCGAGAGTTATCGTGCGCACCATCCAGCAAGACAGACAGACGGTCCAAAGAGACCTAGATTATAAAAAAGTTATATCGATGAGTAACGTTTTGGCCGTATCAAATTATATACACCCTCTCTAGCCATATGGCTGAGGGTATAATGAGACACAGAGCTCTTATGGCAAAAAAAAAATTTTTCTTCCTAAAAATATTGATTTTACACAATATGATACTACTACCCATGGGGAACCTTACATTCATTTTGTAAAGTTTCCCCGCGATTCCGAGGTATGTGGCAATACCTGGGGAAATCCTTTAATAAGCGTTATTTCATTGACCATTTTGCCTACCAGAATTTGGAAGCGAATGAAGAGTACTACCAAGAGATAGAAAGTTTGGATCGATTCCGAAGTTTATGGTCAGTTATATATGAAACAGAAGTGAAATAACTGAATGACTGAGAATCAACGCCCAGAAAGGGCTGAGGCTAGAAATTTGACTCGAGAGTCAGTCTTGGTGCGTAGGCATGTGATAATGCTGGATTTTTCTCTAACGCACTAAAGGGATACGAAAGGTACTAAAATGTATTAAAATATTGAAAACTTTGTATCGGACAAATGAAATAAGGTAGAATTCTGAAATATAAATAAGAGTCACTGATAGAGTGCAAGACAGATGCACCAAAGGGTTTTTGGAAATTCGAACTTTAAGGATACTTGAAATTTGCTATAAGAGTCAAGTAAATTTGATATGTGAAGTTGGATTTGGAAATAAATACTAAGTACGCGAACTGTACTAAATTTAGAACAGTTTGGTTTAGGGCGAAGATGGAATTTTAAAATGCTGTATTGGGGTCCCTGCTGGTGTTAGTTTTGAGATATAGAGGTGGTTTTGGAAAAATAGTAAATAGTATCATATTTTGGTACAATTGGGTATTGGCTTGAACGAACTCTGAAATTTGGCATTGGGATCGCTGGAAATGTGTACTATAATTGTACGAAAAGTGGTACAATGGTATTTGGTAAAGGGATGGGACTGGAATCCTCAAATTTGATATTGAGGTCTCTGTTGGTATCTGGAATTCAGATATGGAAGTGGTTTTGGTTCACTGTCTGTGTCTATTTTACTATGTACCCGATATCTTGGCTATCTGTATCACTGCAACGGTCAGAAATGATATTTTAATGTATTTGTGATTTCGCCGGGATTAAAATATTGGCGGTTTACTTTTTCACATAAAAATGTGGATATTTTATCCACTAACTATTATCCGACGATCAAATAAATGATTAAGCTTCTGCCAAGCCCTAAACTCTAGGCCCATGCTAAACTCTGCGTCAATTTGTCTATAAATACGCTCTGTAGAGCAGCTGGAAAATCAGGAAATTTGCTGCTTTTGATCCATCATCTCCAAAAAACAATAGAGTTCTTTTCCGACCCTAACCCCACATCCATTTTCAATTTCGATCGGGCCACAATTGCGACCTACATAGCTAGATCGACTCAGCTCGGCGATATATTAAGATCCATACATAGTTTCCTATGTCGGGACCAATATTTCGAGGTGTTACATAATTTTGGGCCCAATCAAACTATGTGCTGGTATTACCTCCAACACATAGTGTTGTAGGGTGTACTTTACATATCTGAAGAATACTATATATGATTTGAAAATTCCGGCCAATTTAAAGCCTTTTCCATTTGTTTTCCATATATTTTACTCCCAATCTATACGAAAGGGATATTACCCTGCATTTCCGACGAAATGAATAATTACATCAATGAAAAATCCCTAATTGAATTATATCCTCATTATAACTCAATTATGTTGGCCAACTATTTAAAATTGTAGTTCGAAATTGTTGTTATTGTGTTCTTTTCCTTTTGATTAAGTATTTATTTGAACTGGGTGTGTGTGTGTGTGTCAAACCCAAAGCAATGAAGGGGGGTCGGTGGCACTTGGTGACATTGCATTTCTGTTGGACAAGTCAATGTTTGCCGTTGCGTTGTTCACAAGTTCCATCCAGTTCTACAAATCCGTTTTCATTCTTCCAATTTACCCTTGGGCAAAATTAACACACCTTTATGTACCACACGGCAAACATACAAACACATATACCCATGTATACATCGAAACAGATATGTGCACACACGAACATGAAATTTATTAACTTTTCCTTTCGAAAAGAGTCCTCAAGGTAAATGCAACATTAAATTTAATTAAAATATTACTAATTCCTAATTAAAATTAAATATTTCATATGAATGTGTGTGAGTGTATATGTGTGTTCTGTGTGCAAGTTAAAGGACAAACACACAAAATGTACGAGAATAAATTTACAGTGGCAATTGGTGGAATTATTTTAAGGTAGATTTTCTGGGATATTTCTCAGGGGTTCGTTAATAAAAAAGACGGTACAGAATGTTATCGTTTCGAAGCAGAATTCGTAATTGTTACGCCCTTTACCATGCCTAGTATGGGTGGGGATGGGGTGTATTAAGTTTGTCATTCGGTTTGCAGCTCATCGATATTATTATTTTAGTATATTTATATCTGTTTGTTATAATCAGGGTTCCTATTCTGTAACTTTTTAACAACTTTACTCATTGTTATTTTCAGGAATTTCATTCCTTCGTTTTGTTTTCGCTTCACCCCATCTGATACCTCACCCACAAAAGGTCAATATTTTCACAGAAAATAATTTTCCTTATATAACAATATAGGATCATTCAATTTTTTTAGGTCAGGTGCGAAAATGGCCAATATTGGTCTACTCCATCAAGTACCTTCCCCCCAAACTTTAACAATTTGGAATCATTGTAACTCTTATAAAGTGTGAAGTAAAAGCCCGATTCTCTTCAAATTTGGTACATTCCAATATTTCTACAAAGGGAAGATCTGGTATGAAGATGAAATATATCGGACCACTCCTTCCGGTAAATCCCCCACAACAGGTCAAAAGCCATAAAGCTCATAAATCGCGAAATGAACAACCGATTCCTTTCAAACTCAGCACATCCCAATAACAATCCCATTATCAAATTTCCCACATAATATTATTTCCATTAACACAACTAACTGCAGAAAAGGTGGGACATATCTGCACACTCCTCCTGGTAACTCCCCCCCCCCCCCCCCACAAAATTGGTCATAAAATGCGAAATATCCATCCTATTCTCTTTAAATTTTGCCTATCTCGAAGCTATTACAAAAGCAAGATCTGATGTAAAGATGGTAGACCTATGTCAACTCCTTCCGATACTTCCCCCACAACGGGTCACAATTTTCAATACTTATATCTCACTTGAAACGCACATTGCAATATTTTTATTAGTATTATATGGGCCGGAGCAATTCGGTTCACTATATCTTATGCCACTCGCGCATTTCAACATTTTCTATAAAATGTCACATATTTCATATAAAGTGATTTGTAATATTTATATCAGACTTATCTCAGATACGAAATTGAGAATAATGGTCCACTCCCTCGTAACCCCTGAATAATCATAAGCCAAAGCCAAAACATATTTAAATAAACGAATTCTGTCTGGGGGGTGCACATCTGTGCAGCTTTTTGTTTTGGAAGCAATATACAGTGTTCGAATACCAAGTATCGTCAAAATGTGTTAATTTCCCCAATGGTGGAGAGCACCTCAAGTTGGCTCTCCGAACATAACCATTTTTTAATTGTTTATTTTAAACAGTAGGGAAATTAGATTAGTATTAATTTGTTCAGAATAAATACGGAATAGCACTTAAATAAGTGTATGCGGTTTTCCACAATGCAAATATGCCATAATCGGTAGGCCTTTCGACCTTAACTTCGCTTGGAATGCCCGTGTATTATTTAAAAATTTATAAAAATTTGCGAACCACAGTGCTAATGCTAGTGCATAAAAAGAACAGTCCTCCCATGAAGAGCATATTATTATCTATTACCAACAACGCACACACAGCAGCCACACTCCCTTGCACAGGAAGCAACATACGCTCACACACACATACATCCATTGTCTATTGCAGACAAGACAATGGAGCAGCTTCGTGAGTGTACACAACGTTGCAGAAAAAATGTCTACTGAGCATAATTATAATTACCATGAGCCCGTCGAGGAAACCCCAGTCGAGAGTAGCAACATCATCACTACCTACCTACCTACCAAGCAACCAGCCAGGCTCTTGCATCCATTCGGAGAGCAAAACGCATATTTTTTATAATTACCAACTAATTTTCTGTTGTTGTTGTTGTTTTCGTTGTTGCCATTGCCAGCGTACTAACTTTAATAAATTTTCCATTAGCTGAGAACACATGAACTGAGTCCCATACCAACAGAGGTATCATCACCATTGCCACCAACGGTAGTAGCAGAGCAAAGCAAACGTAAGGCAATGCAACCCAAAAAAATAAACGCATGAAAAAAGTATCGAAACTCGAACCCATACCGACCGACGGAGAGTACACAGCTATGTAACTATCCTCATAGTTAGATGAGTAAATTTGTTTGCTCCCCAAACCTCTAGATCGATGGTGAACTTGGTAAAAGCTGCACTACCCCACCCCCATACATGCAGCTACCTTATTGTTGTTGTCGCTGGTTTGGGAACCAAATTAATTTGCAATTTGGAACACTTATGGTTATTTTAAAAATACCACAGATTAAATAATTTATAGGATAGACCGCGACCCTTAACATAAAAACAAAAAAAAAAACATGTTTCAATTTCTATGACAATTTACAGTTTTTATAAGGGTTTTATTAAAAAAAAGTAGGTCAAATGTATATGAACCAATTTTGGGGGACTCATACGTGCTTTACTTTGTAGATAGTGCCAATCATACCTTCGTATCCCCGAACAATGGGACCCAAAACTACTTACAAAACGCCATTCTAACTCCTTATTATAACATGGACTTTAGAAAGGGGGGAATTCAATGAAAGGAAAGAAATGTTAATGGGCGCGTTGCGTTTCTGATTCCTATGATTGTACTGGGCGAGCAAAAAGGTACACTAGACCATATATCAACGGTGAATCGAGTCCGCCCATTTTTACTTGAAGTTTTTTTTTTTTCTCGGACTTCATTTTGTTTTGGAAAACATACAACTTTTGTTCGGCTTATATTTTGTAAACAATTTGAAACTTTGACTTGTATTCAAAAGAAGACTTGTAGCTATGTTCCCAGGCTACAGCTTGTATGAACATATTACTTGCAAATATCTTCGTTTTCATGGTCAAATAGTAAAAAATATTGAAAATTCAAATTTCAATTTTTTTTGAATATATTCTTTGATTTATGTCTCGTTAACTTAAAACTTTCATTTACCTTCAAAAATAGATTTGAAGAAATTGTCCCGGGCTACAATTTCTCTAAGCTTTTCACTTAGAAATATTTTTGTTTTCATGGTCATAAAGTCGAAAATGCAGAATATTCGCCATTTTGATATAGAAAATTCAAATTTCAATTATTTGTTTGCAAAATATGAATATTTTATTGGGCTCATATCTCGTAAAGTTTTTTAAACTTTCACTTATCCCCAAAAGGAGATTTTATGCAACTGCCCGGGCTGCAATATCTCTAAGCATTTAACTTAAAAAAAACTTTTCATGGTAAAAAGATCGATAATGTAGAAAATTCGTCATTTTTTAATTGTTTTAGGTATTTTGGTCTATAACAGCTGAACTATTGAGATTTTCGATCCGATAATAAGACAAATAATGTAGCAAAGACGATAGTTAGCATTGGAAAAGCATTGAAATGTTTATTCTGGCAGTTATTGCCACATGAAGAAACATATTTTTATTAAAAGAAGGTTTCGTAAGAGCATTTACAATAATACCATGAATGGGTAGATGAAGAAGATCCGCTATTTCCAGACCCACTAGTACCTCGTCATATTAAAGGTACGGAACGTCATGCCTATCAACACTAGCTAGATAGGCGCTCAATCGACAAAAAATCGTGAAGGTTTAATGACATCTGTATCTGAAGGCCGAAAAAAAACACCTCGAAAAGATTAAAAAGGCAATGTTTGAATGTAAAATACTCTGAATAAGAATTATTGATGTGAAACCGTACCACAATCAACCAACCTACGTTAGCCTTTAACTGTCGAGTTGAAATTTCGGAGCATATTTTATGCGAGGAGAGGGCAACATTTACCAGCAACATCAACGAGTATCCTAAAACCTGCAGGGCGAGCGCTGATACAGCAAATTTCTGTTTAACTCTTGGCCGGACCCCCCACATTCATTCGTCTGAGTTCTCGATTATCTTGACATCGTCTACAGCCAGAATATCGTCATTGTAACACCCTACGTTCATCAAAGTACCCGATTATGTAACTCCCTACGTTCATCATAGTACCCGATTATCGTCTACAACACGCACGTCGACATCGTTTCGTGATTACCCACAAATCCTCTTCAACTCGAACATTAACATCGTGGTCCCCGATTCTGTACAAATCGTCAATATCCGACGGCCATTAAAAAGAGTTCCCAATTACCTTCCAATCGTCAACGCCATAATTCCACATTAGCCACAAATCATTAAAATTCGACGACCCTCCATCATTTCTTCATTACCTTCTAACCGTATTTAACCCGAACTTTATCCCCGGACAATTTTTTATTCTTCGGACAATTGTCATGTCGGTTTTGCCTCAGCTAATGTTCGATTATTTAAATATATTTTCACTTTTGTTATGATTATTCAAATTGTTGACCCTTTTTGGAGTAGGTTCCAAAGGAATGGGCCAATATTGTCCATTTCGTATCGGACCTAAATATAGGTACAACACAGGTTTGGAATATATTGGTTACTTCCTTCACTTTATATGAGATATGTGATAATTTTTAGAAAATGTTAAAATGTAGATGATGTACCAGACCGAAGCATTCCATTTTCATACTTCATCTAATACAGATATGGGCAAAATTACAAGAAAATCGAACATTTTTATCCAGATTTAGGCGAAATCATAAATGCCATTTTCATCTCAGGTTTCTGGTTGAGAGCAATATTTATATATAGCAAGTTGTAAATCGATGACCTGTTTCCTAAGTTAAGTCAGATAAATGTATTGAAAATTATGACCCTCTGTGGGGGGGGGGGGGGGACCAGAAGGATACAATCCGTCTTTAAAAAATATATTGTGTTAACAAAAATATTTGTATTTGTGAAATTTGAAAAGAGTTGGAATCTTATTTCGTTTTCTTTGAGCGTTTTGGTTTTCCAAATATTGAACCTTAAAGGCGGCGGTACCAGAAGGAATGGTCCGCATTTTATGAGCTGGATATTCAAAATTTTGGCCGTTTGTGGGGGAGGTACAAGAAGAAGTGGACCGATATATTCCATCTTAATACCAGACCTTGGGTTAACAAAAGTATTGAAGATAATCGGACTCTTACATCACATTTTATTAGAGTTACAATTATTCAAAATGTTGACCCTTTGTAGAGGAAATACTTGATGGAGTATACAGATATTGTCCATTTTCGCACCTGCCCTAACACTGATGCAAATATTAGGATTTGCAAAGTTGACACAAAACCGGATTATCCTTTCTCTTTCTGTGCAGTAAAATATATTTTTTGAAAATTTCGACCATTTGTGGGGGAGGTACCAGAAAGAGTGGACCAATATTGTGCATCTCTGAATTCGATCTAATTTTGATATTAATAAATCGGATACTCCCTTGGAGAGTTATCGTGCACACCAGCCAGCTAGACGGACATCGCTCTAAAACCGTTATTTCGATGAGGCACGTTTTGGCCGTATGAAATGTTTAGCCCTATGTCTGAGGGTATAGAAAGCAAACGTTCTCCTGTTACCTTTCAACTGTACCACCCATTAATAATGGAAACATTCGTGAAAGGTATCAGAAGGATTGATGCGAGCTATAGTCCATCTTTGATCCCGTAATGAATTTTAAATAAATGCCCTCTTATTAACAATAAGCCATACATAACATCAACACCCAACATTGAGTTGTTATCAACCACGAAGGAGGTTAGTTTATTCTAGAAATTGTCTCTTTCCTTACACCTCTGTGGGGCCAGCCAACCAGCCAGCAACTATCAATGGTAAGGTCTAATTGATAAATGTCCTTAGAATGGGACACTGCACGACACTCACCGATATCGAATAACTACAGTCACGTACACCACAAAATACACCCACACTTGGATATTGTATGTGTCCACACACACACTGCCATCAATGTGCAGTAGCTGCACCGACTTAACGTGTTCGTGCCGAATACAACGGAGTGCTGAGCAAACAACAAGTGCACGAGATAGTAGTTATTGCTGCTCCAGCTACTGCCACAGTTGTTGTTATTATTATTTTTATTATTTGCTATAAGCAATTGCTGCCGCTGGTAGTGAGAGCAGAAAAATTACGGCGACCTATCCTGACCCTGACACAAATTCCATTGTTAAATGTTTGGCTAGAAAGAAAATATGATGAACAAATCGGCTGCTGTAACTGGCGCTGCAACTGCAGCTGCAGCTGTGAGTCAACAGCAAGAATCTGGATCACAATGTCAAAGCACCACCCATCAAAAAAGTAGACCACCCAAATGGAGACATCCACACCCACACATACGCCTGCTATGACACCATGTAATCAGTCATGAGCTAGTTCATGACAGTCTCCCCACCACTTCCCCACCTGGATGCAGGTGAAATTCATTATCCTGCGCTTCATCATTGTGTGGATGATTGGGATTTTAACCGGTAACAAATTTAAATTAAACGCCATCAGTTCAAGTAGATTTAACATATCATATTCACAACGAATGCAACAAAAACAACAACGACATCGTCAGTACCAAATATTGGGCGTAGCCCAGTAAAAAAAGATGAAATTATCAAATGTGGCTGAAAAGTGTGTATGTTTGTGTGTCTATATGAAGTACAGCCATGTGGAATAACCACAGAACAATTGCATGGAGAGTTGCCATTATATGGCAAGATTTTCATGTAGTATTATTGACAAATCATATCCTAAAAAAAATCCGACACTAAAAGTCCTATGACATATAAAAGGTAAATCGGAACAAACGTTACTATTATTATATTTTTACAGATCTGGTAAAAAAACGCACACACACATTTAATACATAACAACAGGTCCTTAAACCAACCACTGTGAGAATATGGAAACATAAGTTTTGTAAGGAAATTGATTTCGTAAAGAAAGGTTCAGTACGTTTCGCTGCTCGTCTTGGGTATCAGATTCTACTTAGTTACCATGAGCAACTTCGTTAAGAATAAAATAATATTTTTACTAAAAAATATCAAAACCTGGCAACCACCACCCCATTCAAGGATGCAGGTGTACTCCACGTGAATGTGTGCCTCCAAACGAAATTACTGTTCATGGCATCTCTATCTCAGCTATTATTATCAATAAAGTGCAAACATTTGTCAAGGTAAAAAGCTTATTCTTCGATGGCAACATTGAGGCGGGTAGGTTTATTCGGTTTATTCACTTTGAGAAGGATGATATTGAAAAATATAGGGTGAGATAAAAAAAACTGCAACAAAGTCAAACGCCATAATGTTTACATTTTTTTAATTTATTGAATGAAAGCAAAAATATCGGAGATAGCTTCAAATTTTAGAATAAGTTCAGATTTGTTCAAATTGGTCAACTTTGGCACGAAGTTTGGCCTTCAAACGGCCTATGAAACCGTCACACGCTGCCCGAATGTTGCTCTGCGGTATTTTGGCCCATTCCCGGCGAAGCGCTTGCTTGAGGTGATCGACACAATAGTTCAACGGATTGGTATCCGGAGATTTTAAGGGCCATTGTGCTCTGGAAATGAAGCGAGGAACCTCATTTTGTAACCATTCATGGGTGGCGCGTGCTGAGCCCTGTTGGAATGTCCAAGGTCTGCGGCCAAAATGTTTGCGTGCCCAAGGCTTTAATACACCCTCCAGAATATTTTCGCGATGATATTCGGTATTTATCCTGATGCCACGGTCGATTAGTACGAGCGGAGAGCGACCTTCGGCTATTATGGGAGCTCACACCATCATCATGGCCGTCGTCTGAGTTCTTGTGGCTAACCGAAGGTGCACATTTTCAGCTAAGCTCTTGGTTGCCCATATTCGACGGACCCATCTGGCAACGCCATAACTTTTGACAGAGATGTCACATCGCTTAATGACATACCGCGTTTGAAGCGTCAGTCCAAGCAGATTTTTACCATGAACCAATACACGCCACGCGAGCGCTCCGAAATAGTTGAAATTTACATTCAACAGAGAAAGTCAATTGTGAAAACTCAACGTGCTTTTAAAACATTAAAGAAAGTGAGACGTGCGCCTTCTAAGAACACCATTAAGTGTTTATACGAAAAATTTTCGACTGGTAAGGCTCTTTCTAATCCGAAGAGGACATATAAAAGTCGACCAAGGCAATCGGCCGAGGAAATCGCTGCCGTAAGAGCCAGTGTTGAGAGGTCCCCAAGAACATCCCAAAAACGCCGTTCTCAGCAGTTGGGCATGGCTCGGTCCACTTTACAATGGATTATTCGCATTGATTTGCATTTGTTCCCGTACAAAATTCAATTGACGCAAACAATGTTGCCTGTGGACAAGCCTCGTCGATTGGAATGGGCCCAAAAAAAAACATGGGTCCGTCGAATATGGGCAACCCTGTAAACACGATCACTTTGTTTGTTTACAAACTGCTGGACAACGAATATTTTCTCATCTGAGAAAACAAAATTCGGCAGTTCACCACTTTCGGCCAACTCTTTAGCTCTTTATTCACATTTAAATGCTGGAGTGCTCTAACGATAGCCACTTGTGATCTTCCAGCCAAATATAAAGAAATCACGCTTGAATCCCAAAATGCTTTTATACGCTTGTAAACAATAATGAGCTGTCACTGGAATAATTTTAACAGATGTCGGACGAGTAGCTTAGAAATGACAACAGTCTGTAGTTGGTTGCAGTTTTTTCATCTCACCTTTATTTAAGTAGCTGGTTATTTTTAAGAAAAGGGAAAGAAAATTTATGTTATAACAAATCATTTATATAATTTGTTTAAATATTCCATTCAATCTGGTGATAACACGGCATATGATTCGAAAATTCTTTATTAATATACGCTTTCGCATTTCACTCAAAATTTGAATGACTGACTCTATTGTAGTTCTCGTTATGAGCGGGTGTAGATTCGTTGTTGACTACCTTCCACCGTTACGGCGGAGACTACTTCCAATGCTGCTGCCGCTGCAACGACAACTACTTTTAACGATAAGGCTGCTTTGTTAGTTATGGAATCATAAAAGGATTCTCTGGGGTAGTGTCCTACGAACAACAGCAGCAGCAACAACAACAACAGAACTCTGTGTAATGTTTGCAACTTGTAATAGGAAACTTTTGTTGGTCTTGTCGTTGTTGTATAACTTTATTGACAAATATTTCTTTGACAGACAGACGGCAGTAATGCTCAGCAAGAAGCTGGAGATGGAGGAAGGATAGTTGGCACAAGTATGTATGTGTATGTGTGTGTGGCGTGTGTTTGTCATTGCAGGTATAGTATTGAAATCATTTCCTATCAAATGAAATAGAGATGCTTTGAGCAAATGAAGGCATAACTTTCAAGGTATACAAGGACGTGATGTGTGACTGCGTGTGTGTGTGTGCGCGTTGGGGAGTGCGTACGTGTGTGTAGTGTTGTGTATGTGTGTGTGTTTGCCATCTCAGTATTTCGTAATCCATCAGTATCAGAATCAGCATTTGATCTCCACATTAAATCAATCAATTATAATCGCATTTTCATTAAGATGCCTGCCATGTATTTGGCAAATTCTTCAATGGAAACGAACTCGAAGCAAGAAAGCCAATTTATAATGAGAAAATTGATGAAATGTAAATAGAATTAATATTCACATTTTATTTAAATATTCATGCATGCATATAGCGTTGTATATGTATGTGTGCACGTAATGCATTCAGCATTTGTTTACTTTAAATGCCGAGCAATTAACAATTGTCTTAAAAATGGCAATGACATAGTTTTAAAATTGCATGGTTTTTAAAACATAACCTGTAAGAAGAGCTCCCGTAACAAAAAAAGTTTATATTGGGAATTCATGTGAAGTAGATCATACCAACTATGAACCTTATTTAAATGCGTATCATGGCTTTAGAGTTGTCACAACAACAAATTTGACGGATGCTTTTGTACTTCTAGTACCAAATAACATTGCTGTATTTCGCATGATATGGCTTCGATAAGAATTATATTAAAAAATATTTATCGGAGAACCAGAACGAGTTTCGCCAAATGGAAGAATTCGTTTGAATATGAAAAACTCTATCCAATTTGGGCTGATATTACGTATCTGGTGGACAATAATCGTAAAATCGGAAGAAGATGTATATCGAAGGTATATGAATAATCTGAACCGATCTGTATAAAATTTGGCAAAGGTATTTTCGAGCTGTATTTGCTTTCCTGAAATTAGATAAAGATATAAACGGGAGCTATATCCAAATCTGAGGCGATCTTGACAAAATTTTAGACATTTATTTCTGAGCTGTATCGGATGCCTGATTCCAAATATCATTGTTGTGTAGTGCATATTACGCATGTAAAGGAGCCAAGTCGGAAGAAACATATATATGGGACCTATATTTAATGTACCAGCTTCTAGACTGAATTCAGTCAGATATGCGAAATTCTAGGTCATTTGGGCTAATATTTAGCATTTTGTGCACAATTAACCCGAAATATGTTGAAGATATATATGGGAGCCATGTCTAAATTTTGACCGATTATCTCCAATTTCAATACGGTTCGTCCTTGGGTGAAATAAATTATTTGTGCAAAATACCATCTTGATGGGGCAATAAATGCAACCTGTAATTTGTTTACAAAAATACATGTACAGAGGTGCATAAATCGACTCAGAATGTGATTCTGTGCAGATCATCAAAAGGAACTATGGGTCTACCTCGCTTCCTTCTTCATGTTACAAACAAATGCACAAAGACATAATACCCTTACCATTATGTGGTTTACGGTATAAAAAGAACCAAAATCATATTCGCCCAATTGAGGTGGTTCAACTATTTCCCCTTTCACATTTTGTCCCCAACTGAGGCAGCGATCAAATTTAGACCATGGTGGAGCAGTTCCGTAATTTTAGTAAAACTATGAAGAATTACGCTCCAATGACACGGAGACTTGGCGTCTCTGTAGGTCTTCTGCGGCCGAAAAGTGACTTAAATGCACGGAAACCAATTTGGCTGAAACTCAAATGTTTCGCTTAATTGAAACGTCACACAAATTCAGCTATGGCTACACGTACGCACACTCACACACATACACACAAACACTTTAAAAATGATGTTTAATGTATTAATCACAATATTAATTTCCCAGAGGCACCCGCCTGTAATATTTCATGTCATTTCAACGCTTTTGTTTGGTTTTTAGGCATTTACGGTTGGCACCAGGAAAAAAAAGAAACACAAAAAGCTGAAAACAATTTAGATGTGAAAACGATGTTTTCCCACAAGATGAGCATGTAAACATTTCACTTTTCATTTTTTCCCCATTTCCATTTGGCCACATCACACGGTACTGACAAATTGTATTGCACGCAGTTTGTTTGCGGCAAATTAACATAGCATTTTGCAATGAATTAATGGAAAACGCGTTTTGATTTACTTAGGTTTTCAAACAGAAGTTTCTCATTTAATTTTGATCGATTATTCAGCTTGCGGACAGAGTTACAATTTTGTATTTTTATTAGTTCTTCCTCAAAGTTTTATTTCAGTCAGTTAATTAAAAAACAAGCCGAAATATAACGAACTAAGTATAAGAGTCAATAGCTAACATATAGACATATGACATGTGGTAAATGAAAAATAAGGGTATTTGTGTGGGGAAGGATACACAAATAATGCAATATGGCACAAAGTTGGCCATCAAATTTAAGTTATTAAATTCTTTTTACACTCTCCCCAATTTGGAAAGTAAATTATATGAAAATGTGTCTGTAAATGCCGAAATTCCAGCATTGAAGAGGTATGCGTAACTTCTCTTATTAGGGACATCTTATACAAATTTCAAACAATTCTGTTAAAAAGTTGGCTGCAATCATCAAAATACCGAATATTGGGAGGATAGGGGCAAAAAAAATTTTGACTCATATAGATATTTTTTTCTTTATAAGCAGAAGAACTCGTGACCGAATCCAAATACTGAATCTTAAGTAATTACCTTGGAAAATGTGGGTAAAATCTTTAAAATATCGAATATCGGGAAGTGCCTTTACATGGGAGCCTTATGGAAACGTATAAACAATATTCTGTCAAATGAGGTAGAAACTGTTATAAACTCAAAATAACGAATTTTGCGTTAGAAAATGTGGCTGAAATCGTCAAAATTCCGGGCTAATTCAATGTGCAAACTTTGAAGAGAAGTGGCAGAGAATGCCAATATAGTTCAATGGAACGAATTAGTTCCGTGGACTCCGGTCGTTTGTATGAAGACTGCCGTTCCAATTTGAAATATATGAAATTCATAAAACTAATACCATTGCAAAGCCGTTGTAGGTCAATGTTTCTTAATAAAATCATATCCCAATCTGAACCGATTTCAATACAATTTGACAATATTAATTTTTGGACCAAATTCCGCCACACATTTTGAATTTTATTGGAATCCGACATACATATCGTGTTTGGTGCATAAAATACATGAAATCGGACGAAATATATATATGGGAGCTATACTCAAACTTACGTACGCACTCTAAATTTGAAGACTATATTCAAAAAAATTTTGGAGGTACCTCCGATTCTGATGCTTTATCTGCCGTTCCAATTAGAATTTCAAAAATTTATATAGCCTATGTTACATTCAGGCCAATACCGTTACCGAATATAAAGGACGCAAAATAGTAGAGCGAATTCCTTCCAGAAATTCTTCCTAAACTTTCAAGATACCTTAAATCGCTTTTGCAGGTCATGATATGGATCATAACCCCCAATAACGGAACAACCCGATTTCAAGTATATTCTACATTTTAACCATATTTTTCATACTAATTTTTGCAAATGTTGATAATTTGAGAAGAAACCATCTTTGCAAAATATGATCACGTTTTGGTATCACCATCATCTGATTTAAGTTATTTTCGGGGTCTTGGCCTTTTTTTTCATTTTTTGGCCCTTATTTGGTATCTTTGTTTCTAAGGGGGAAGAAAACCTCTTCTCATAAACTTTTCCATTTTCGAAAAAGGGCCCATCTTAGTCTTGAGGCTACCTGGGGTAAAAAACCCTGGGATAGAAATAAACTCCGAAATGTCAATCTGGGACTCATTTAGTCGGAAATTGTGGCAGAAACATGGAAAAACTACGAAATTAGAAAGTGACAAGGGACCGAACATTTGATGGAAAATGTCGACTTTGTGAAGTCTCCACCGCACAATTTAGATGACAAAAAATTAATGCCCATCTTACGGTAATCGGAGTAAAAGAGTAATTATTTTTTGGCTATTCTGACAACATTCTGCCTTCAATTATGAGGTCGACAAAACTAAATACCATGCAGTAAGGGATTTTAAACGTTGGAAATACAAATTCCAAATTATAGCTCATTTGAATAGACATGTTAAGTTCTTAAAAAATACCAAAAATTGAGCTGAATTTTCACATGGGGCTATTATGTTTTTAACACTCAAATTGAAGCCTATGGCTGAAAAATAAGATCAGGCTATTCAAAATATCTAAAACCGACGGTAATCATAATTTTTTTCATGAATATTAATTTCTATTTAGAAATTACTTTTGAGTCATAATCAAAATTGTGCCGCTTACATAAGTCAAATATGTGATTTAATATGCTTTAAAAAAATATGCATTACAGACTAAAAGTCGTTAACGCGTACTGGGCCAGCTAATATATTTATAATCTAGAAAAAAATGCATAACTCTTAACATTAAAATCGCATTAACTAAAGGCAAAATGTAGATTCAGGGCATTTAAATTGCATTGCATATCAAAGAATATTAATTATTTCCAATGTCTGAAAGTAGGCTAGTACGTCAAGTATGTAGTTTTTCTTAAAAATCAATAAAAGTTAAACAGGTCATTGACCTCTACACAATTGGTTTAATAATTCACACCAGTGTCTATTCGCCTGATAGAAAACATATTCATATTCTCATATTCTTTTTGTATTGGCGGTTGTTAGACGTCGGTTGGATGATGCTCTCGGAATATGTGTTGTGAGAGCTTCACAAATATGTCTTCTACCCCCCATTCATTCAAAATTAATCGAATGTGTTCTAAAATCACTGGCGTATGATTAATATTGTCACAGAACAATATCAAACATTTATCATACGCATCCAAAACTCATAAATATTTAATATTCTCATACCGAAATCAATATTTCGATTGTTATTGTAAAAGTTGTTACAACAAATTTATTTATTAATAAAAAAAACTGCGAGAATACTTTTCCCAATAACAAAACAAGTTGTATTGTCATATGAGCACTTCAAGATTCCTTTCGCAACTCTCTTCACAAACAAATAACAATAGCAGCAACAACAACAGCACCAGTAAAAGCAAGGATTGGTGAATATTTAATAACGTCCCTATGTCAAAGTCATATCAAATAACAATAGTTATATTTCACTCTCGCTTTGGCCATGGACGACAGCAACTTTAACAAGTCATAGCTCGCTGCTGCTGCTGCTGCCACTGCTGATGTTGTCTCAGCCAATAACAGAACTCACAAGGAATTCACATATCCTTCGAAATTGTGAACTTTTCCTGTAGGGAAAATATCGCAGCAACATAATCCAAGCAAATATTCTCAGAACAGAAAATTGTTCTAAACATCCTTCTGGTATTTTGACACTTTAGCATCGCTGTGTGTGTAGGTGTTTTGGTGTGTGTGCGAATGATGCTTGCTGTGTTCATATGCCAACTTGTACAGAAAAACTCAACAAAAATATTTACATGCACACATATCTGCACATGAATATACATGTGTGTACTCTCTGCGATATCACACGCACACAAACTCACACACATACTACCTCCCCCCCACAGAGAGAGAGCAAAAAACATTCTTAAGTTCCCTTGCCGTGTTCGATGATACCAAAAAGTTGTTCAAAGAACATAATGCCGAAAACAAGCTGAAATTCAAGACTGAACGCACACCCATACATACATTACGTTTCAAGGAATCACATACACACACACGTATACCATCAGTGCCAAATGCTAAGTTTTGTCTGCAAGACATTTGCTAATGTGGGCGTATAACCTAGTTACACTAACACCCGCACACACACACACACACACACAAGCACACTGCTAACGTTGCAGAACGCGGTCAAAGTCATATCAAAACAACTACAACGACAACACCAATAAGAAATATTCTTTTTCTTGAAACTTGAACAAACATGCAAACACAAATTCTCATCTCTAGCATCGAGATGTATGTGTGTGTATGAGTAAATGCGGGCGCTCGGGCGAAGCAGTGTCGCAAAAGCTCGGACATGGAGGAAAGCTAGAATTGTGTCAAAAGGGAACAATGCCATTCCGAAAAAAGCTTAACTCCCCTACAGAAATTCAGGACAAAACACAACAAATACACAGCGAACCGATGCGAGACGAGACCTTCCTGGTTGTCGTTCACGTCTCGATTACACAAACAACAGAGACGTGAGTCTGCTGCCTCTGCCGTAGCAGCAGCTGCCAAGCATCTAACAGAGACATGTCGCCAACAGACCCTGTTAACGTAACAGCATCGATGTTGCCAGCGGGGGAGCAGTCCCAACCACACTACAACGAGAATATGTTGGCTGTATGATAGCATATTTAGTGTTCGCCTGTTGTCTCCCTGCGAGGTGTGCGGGTGTGTGTGGCTGGCTGGTGAGTGTCGGTGCGGATGCTACCATATGTTTTCGGGTCGTTGCCGCTAAGACTGAGCAGTCAACGACGTTTGGTTGCAACGAGGTGGAGGAGGTGGAATGCCAACAAAGCAGACGAACGGCTGCTAGGACCCACAACCAGCCACACACGGGCTGCGAGGGAATTACATATATTTACACACACGCTCACACCCCAGTCGGAGGACGCCAGCCAAATCGTGTATCTGTTGTTTGGCAGTTATGCAAGGATTACACAGTGTAATACGCTGTACGTGCGTTTGTGGCACGAACGAGTGGCGCACACCAGCGATATAGCTTGGCTCGACTGGCAGGCAGGCAGTCAGGCCAGTGTTAATGTCGTCAAGTTTTCCTTCAATGGCTTAGGTGGGCATGTGTGTGTGTCTCTCCGTTTGAATCTGAGTGCGTGTTGATGAGCACTTTGTTTGGCACCGCTCACATAAAGGCAAGGTTGTTATTGTTGTCATTTGAGTCGTCTTCGTCGACGACGTCGATGTCTTCTCCTTTTATTTTTGTTTCTCAGTTTTAGCAGTTTAGTGTCATCACTGGTGAAATATCACTTGTAATTTGAGATGAGCTCACCTCCTGTCTGGAATACATTTTCCATTACTCGTTATATTGTTTATGTGTGTGTATGTTTGGGTGTTTGTGTAGTTTCAAGCACACAAAATGGTATGTGAAACGATTAACGGCATACGATATACAAATTAGGAAAACTTATAAAAACGAGAAGAATTTAGAAGAGTGCTGACACCAGGAATCTAATATTAAGCGAAGATTGAGAAAGAATGTGCCCTCGAAAAAAATTTAATGTATGGAGGCTCATCAACCAAATTTTGAATAAATAATTTGGTACTGTTAACCATAAATACAAAATATACGTTTCGTGTTGCAAATTTCATAGCAAGTCTCATTATACTAATAATGTACAGCCAGATTCGTGTAACCTGCCGGCTCCCACAAATTGAACCATTTTTTAGAAAACGTTACAGCGATTTGAAAAGGATTTTTAAATATTATTATATGTTGAGATCGAAAAATGTAAATTTGAATGTCTGTAACATAAGTGATGCTTTTCTGAAAACTACAAAAAAAAAAAAACAATTAAAAAAGAAGCTAAGTTCGGCCGGGCTGAACTTTCAATACCCTCCCACGATTTAGAAGGAATCTGCAAAAAGTTAAGAAAATTTTGTCGAAAAATAGCATTTGAATAGAAACCGTTATATACGAAGAGGAGGACCGCAAATTGTTGTCGTAGGCTGTAGTGCCCATTCAAATACGAAACTTAAAACAATTCCGTTGAATAATGTAGCTAATATAATCAAAGTAACGAATATCGGGAGATATCGTTATATTGTGGCTAAGCGAAGGCCTGCACACGCAAATGTTTGTCATTGTCGAACTATAAATACGAAACTTGGAAGAATTCCAGTCTATAATGTCTCTAATACCTTAAAAATACCGAATATTGGGAAGTAACATTATAAAGGCGCTATGCAAAGCGTGGACCTGAATGAGTAATTTTTTGTCATAATTGCTGTACCCATTAACATCTTCCAATATGAAATGTAAAACGATTTTGGTCTATAATGTCGCAAAAATCATCAAAATACCAAAAATTTTGAGGTACCGTTATAACCTGGACCAACATAAGCCATTTTCGAACTCAATACACACGTGTGCAAAATTTGATGGCTGATTGCATCGAGATGTTCGATTTCTAAGAGCAGAAAAAATATTAAATTTTGAGGCAAAAATGGAATTTTGCCAAACATGGCCTTGAAGAATATTGTCAAAGAAATTTCTTAAGAAAAATATTTTTTTCTAACAGCCTTTCATTTTTGTTTTTAAAGTTCGGAAAATATCTTTGGCAAGTATTTTTATTTAATTTAATTTTATTATTATTATTATTATTATTATTATTATTATTATTATTATTATTATTATTATTATTATTATTATTATTATTATTATTATTATTATTATTATTATTATTATTACTATTATTATTATTATTATTATTATTATTATTATTATTATTATTATTATTATTATTATTATTATTATTATTATTATTATTATTATTATTATTATTATTATTATTTGTTTATTTATTTATTTATTTTTTTTTTGAAAAATATTGAAATTTCAATTTTTTTGTTGTAACTGCTGCTTTCAACTTCACGAAATGAGTTAGCTTTCCAATTTTTATCAATTGTATTTTTGAGACACACAACTTTTTGACTCGAAACACCCAGAAAAATTTCCCCCTCTTATGCTGATCAGCTTCAGCTCTCAATGATCGAAAATGAAGTTCGTCTACCACTTCCATTTTTTTTCTACGTAACGACCATCAATTAATAATTCGTAGCAATTAGGTCTATCTTCTTCAACAATGTCTGAAGCCTTTATGTTGGTGCAAGAATTGAAGCCGAACGACCTACCGCAACACATATTTTTTAGTAAATGTTTAATAAAATGTTTAGTAAATTTTTATACTCTCAGCCATATCAGCCATATCATACGATACGGCCAAAAGGTGCGCAGTCTAAAAAACGGGTGTTGGAGTCGATCTAGCGATGTATATAATCTATATATGGGCTGAAAGTGCTCAGAGAGGCCTTTCATTTAAGCCTAGTTTGATCCGCGCAGCTTTTATAGCCTTTGCACAGTTGTCCATTCCGCTTTTTTTTACATCATAATAAAGATATGACCTAATTCGGGTGTCTCAAACGGTTTGTTCTTTAGTTGGTGCTGCATAGCATTTATTTAATTTGTATTCAAGCTATTTTTATTACCAAGTAATAAATTTTAATATAATAATTAACAAATAATTATATTTTTCAAAATTTTCTTTTTATTAAGTCTTTAACAAAGCTCTGTTAAGTGCTTAACAGAGCTCTGTTAAGTAACTGTGTTCTGTTAACATCCAATTTAACTTTCCAATTTATCTTCACACCCATCTTATAAAATGTGATGTAAGTGTCGGACTGTCTTCAAATTACACACATCACAACATTTTTATTAACCAAAGGTCTGAAGATGGGATATATCGGTCCACTCCTTGGTACCTCCCTCAAAAAGGGTTAATATTTTCAATACCCATGAAGCTCATAAAACGCGAAATTAATCTCCGATTTTATTCAGACTTGGCACATCTCAATATTTTTATCAACACAAGATCTGCCATAAAGATGGTAGAGATCGGACAATTTCTTCTGATACCTCCCCCACATACGGTTCAAGATTTTTTGAAAAACAAAACGCTCAAAGAAGTAAAAATAAGCATCCAACTCTCGTCAAATTTAACACATACAAAAATTTTTGCTTACACGAAATCTGTTGTGTTGATCTGCGAACCCAATCTGATACCTCGCCCACAAAGGGTCGCAATTTCCATAAATTGCGAAACAAAGCGGCGATTCTTTACAACTTGCTATATCTAAATATTTCTCTTAACCAGAAATCTGATTTGAATATGTTATTTATCGGAATTTATGATTTCGCATGAAAGTGGATTTCCGTTGCACATACCAATATTTTTATCTGTATTAGAGGAAGAAGGAAAATGGAACATTTCGGTCCAGATATATCGGACCTCACGTATATTTCCACATTTTTAAAAATTTGCAAATATCTCATGTAAAGTATAGGAAGTTGTCGATATGGTTCAAATCTGTAATATTTATATCAGTCTTAGTATTTGGCAATATTGGCCTACTGCTTCGGAACCTCTCCCATAACTCAAGGCTGGGGGTATAAATCTGCCGGCAAAACCGATTGATACTACTTTACTTGTTACACATTAATTTTAAATTCCCCGAGAAACTACATTGGGTAATTGTAGATCATAGGGTTATATTTCTAAGAATTATCCGTTATATTTCTATATCTTCCCTATTTATGCTCTGCAAATTCTTACCTTCTAGACCTTCTTAAACTAAAGCGACACAAACTTTAATTTCACTCCTGGTCCCTTTATATACATTTTTTGTCCTACTTCTAAAAACTTAACTTCCTCTGTACGTATATATATATATATATATATATATATATTGCGAAAAGTCAGTATCTTATCATAAAATATTGTGTTTCTTGTTGTTGTTGTTGTTCTTTGTCACTTTCCATTTCAGTTGTTCCTTGTTTTTGTAATGGCCACTGCATGTTGCATCTCAACAGAATATAAATTCTATTAAAACAAATTAACGTCCCTGTTAACACAGTGGGGAACCTCCCAACGACTTTTCACACACACACACACACACTCCCTCACTCAACGTACACACACACACCAACAATTAAAAGCTTTTCTCATACACATCAATGCTCCTCAGCGCGCTAGGTGGGTGGATGGGTGTGTGTGTGTGAGTAAGTATATTAACCAGGAGTTTATGAATGAAAGCTTTATTCTCATGATATACGATGCGAACAAACGCACACATACACATATCGAGCATGAATACATGATTTTTGATTCATTCATTGATTTTTAACATCCTCGAAAGCAAACAAGAGCATGGCATTAATTTGAATCGGGAAATTATTTAAAAAATATTACCGTATCAAATTTCTTTTGTTTTTCTTACAAATTTGAAAATAAATTTAATAAATAATGGATATTATTTATCGCCTTCATTGGGGACCACATGCACTGACGCCTGTTCGGATACCATCCCCATGTTTTGTTGTTTGGATGTTTTAAGCTTTCACTCTGCCACTGTTAATATCGAACTTGGATTTGGCATCCATGTCCTCAGTTACTGCGAGTAGGAGTATCTGAGGAACATCTCTGGCGAGCGCGCACTCACACCGAGACGCAGCTGTTGTCGTCTGGTCGTCGTTGTTGTCGTCGTCTACCAGTCACATTTTTTACAGTTTCCATTCAGTTGAGTCTCGGCCGTTAACTTAAACTGAGGTGTGTACAAAAATCCCTAGAATTGTTCGCCAGACAAAATTCACAAAAATCAAAACATTGGAGAACAAAAAAAAAAAAAAGAAGAAAAACAGAAAAAACCAACAACAACATAAAATAAGAAAACAAAAACAACTATTCAAATTAAATTGGTTTTCAATGCACAATTTCCACAAAATGTTGAACAAACGAAAAAAGTTTCTCAATTCAAAAGCAATTTTTTTAAGTTTCCGCCTGATTAGAAGCCGACAACGCGATTAATTTCAAGATTCTGAACCACAAAAACAGATGATCTGCGAGCAAAGAACGAAGAATAGAAAGGAAGCATCTGTCTCAAAAAAAAACCACACTCATCGTACTGTGTGTCTGCACTTTTGCCCATTAAGAGAGAATAATTTGGCCAAATTCATTAACTTTGGTCGTTGATTGCGGTGAAACGTCAACCAACCAACAAAGCAACAACAAAAAAAGTTGAAAAAAGAACCCCAAACGAGAAGAAGAAGATGTGGAAAAAACACTGACAAAATAGAAGAAACAATACGAAAAAAATCCAATTAAAAGTTCTCCTTAGTGTTTTAGGTGGCTTCATTTCGGTCTACAGCCGCCGCCGCCTGGCAGCCACCACCTGCCCCCGACCTGGCGGTGGCGGGGCAGCAGCATCAACAGCCTTAGTTTGATGTATGTTGTCTTCTTGCGAAAGAACACTTCATTACGCTACAAAAACAATGACGTCCATGGACTCTCATCCTCGCCCTAATACAAAGACCGACAATAGGCTAAATTGTTGTTAATACACAACAACAGCAACTGAAAACTGTTGTAGGGAACATTAAAAGGAAGGAAGGAAGCCGAATTGAAAGCACAAAAAATTGGGAAAAACTTTTGCGTTTTTTGGTCGTCGGTGTTGCTGTTGTTGTTGCTGTGGCACTTAGAATGATTTGTTGGTTATTTTAGCCGCTTTGTGGCAATAACAAACGGAAGAGGATGCCTCGCAAAACAAAGAGGCAATCATCAGCGTATTTTTTTCCCAACGAAGAGTGAAAAAAGCGACCAGACCGAACAACCGACCGTTGTCAGACATCAACGACTACACAAAACTTTGAACCTCTACACATCATCAACATCATCCGCCACAGCAGCAGCAACATAAGCAGTGAGGCTCAGCAGGACGAGACAAAACACACACATACATGCACACGAACACACAGATTGACGTTATGTAGAAAAAAAGGAAAAGTGGTAGAAGAACTTCCTTCTCCATCATGGGGGGGGGCTGAAACTGGTCAGTAACAGGGGGATATTTTTCTGGGGGGTTTCAAGTTACATACCGTCAAAAAGTGGTATGTGTCGCAAATGTCGTTAAAATACAGGAGGATCTGTTGCAAATATATGATGACAACTCCATACATTTTGATTGGGATGATGTAGTTGAGGGCAAGGGTAGGAGACACAATTTAGAAATCTAAATAATTTACTAATAATTAGAAAGCTAACTCACTTCTTGGAGTCGAAATCTTTAACCGAAACACACATCGGGCTAGCAGTTTCGACAATAAAATTTGGAAATCCAATATTTAAAAAAAAGGTCTAGCCAAAGATATTTTCTGAACCTTAAAAACAGAAATGAAAGGCTGTTAGCAAACATTTCTTTTTTTCTTAGGAAGTTTCTTTGACAATATTCCCTCAAGGCTACGTTTGAGCCACGTTTTGCCACAAAATATAATATTATTTCTGCTCTTAGAAATCGAATTACTTTTAAACAGTAAACATCTCGAAGTAATCAGGATGTCGATTTAGGTGTCTAACATTGAAAATGATGTATATCAGCCTACACTTAGGTGCAACCCCAGTGCCCCCTGCTTTTCGGTATTCCAAAGGTTTTTATCCCAACTACAGACCAAGTCGACTATATGGCATGATATATCCAATTTTTAAGAACCAGTTTAACATCTCGCAAAATATGTTAATTTCGGTAAACTTTTTGGTATGGATCCCATACAACCCCATCTTTATTTTCGTTTCCATTTTCCAACCATATGTGATTTCTGTATCCGGTCCCTTGTGGGTAGATTAAACCAATCAATATTTAATAAAGGTACATATAACGGAGCCTCCACATTTAGGATTTTTTACTTCTTTCTTGTGACATGCTATTGCCAGCAGTAAGCACTAGCTTTTTACTTGTCCAGAATAGGACCCTTAAAAATTATGCTCTGTTCCGGAACCTGGAAGAATGTAAAAAAGCTGATATGATAACCGATTACTAAACTAGTAGTTTCTTACAGGTTCGAGAACAGAGTTATGGAACTGTCAAAATCATTTCTGAACTATAGACTATTTTGAAAATATCTTCGGATTCGAAAAATTAGTAAAAATTATTATTATTTTTTTTTTTGTTTTGGTCCATAATTGACAATTTAAGAGATACATAATGTGAACTTGATATTTTAGACATTTTCGACATCTTCACGACGAGCCATCTCTTGCTGTGGACACTGCCAAGGAACATGCAATAACACAGTTACACCAACACTTGCCAATTAAATAACTGTTCACAACTAACGTCATAGTTCGTTCCCTTCTCTACTCACGCACAGCAAACACACACACACACACCCACCCACGCGCCTTGACATTTCATTCATTGACTACCATCGGAGTGATGGACAGCGACGAGAACTCACTCACTTACAAAGGTGTTAATTACTTTAAACATTCTTAATTGAAATTTTCAAAATTCTCAATCTTCGAGAAAGTGGTGGCCGTAAACAATGACAATCACAATTTGTCAACAGCCATTAATCTTTAATTCGACATAATCCAGCAGCAGCAATAGGCAATACCTACCGCCACCAGCCAAGGAGTGAAATTCATCAAATATTTAAGGACAGCAAAATTAAGAAAGACAATCCCCCGCCAAACCATACCAACACGAAGCGGGCACTGACAAAGCTCCACTTAAAAATAGCAAGCCCAAAAAGAACACATTTAATTCTTTTCAGGCATGAAGGGAAAATGGAAAAAAAGCTCACGAGTGCTGCTTGGACACACCTGTTTGAGATCTTAAGTTTGGGCCAAAGTGTCAATAGGCGTGTGCCATCATCGTTGTCCCCCAAAAGCAAAGCTAATTGCCATCCAAGCAGACATAAATGTCTCCAATTAGAAAAAATCACACACAAACACTCACCCACACAGATACACACTCACACAACCGAAATGGGGAAGACGAACGGATCTGAATACAAACTACACGATGCGTATACGAAGAGGAATCTGAATACGAAAACATTAGTGCTGAAGTGTTGTTTAGTGAATGAAGTGCTACCAGAGGGCCATGTGTCCATATGTAATTGGTGTGTGTGGGTGTGTGTGTGTGTTTGTCTCTTCATGCACATCCTTTGACAACGTGACGAGACACTTACATATATTTTTTTTAGTTTGGCATAAAATAAGAAAGAGGACGGACGTTGATACGAAGTGTTTAGTTTTTGTCGAACAGAGTGAACAGTGAGAGAAAAAAGCAACAACAACAACAACAAAATTACAAACATCTCTGAAGTGGAAAATTTCATAAAGCAGTGACATTGAAGAAATTAGCATTTCAAATTAAGATTGTACACTTTTGTGAATAAGTGTTTGGCACACATTTGTCCGCTCATTCCAATAAAGCGTTTGAGAATTGTCGAAGAACAACAATGGCAAGTTGACAACAAAGCACATGTTTTCTTAGATAAAAAATTCCATGTGATTCGATGTAGGACTTGTTTCGACATAGAAAATAAAAAGGTTGATTGTTCATTGAAAAATAAAACAGAAGTAGAAACACAACAATGGTTTAAAATTCAAATATGTACCATTGATAGATTAAACTTTTCAGGTCCACAACTGTTTGGAATAGTAACGTTACTTCCAGACTGAATTGTAAAAATTATTTGGAGAAACCCGTTAAAAAGGTAAAATAGTATCAGTCGGTTTTTCCTTTAGGTATGATTGTTCAAACTGTTGACCCTTTATGGGCGAGAATCCGAAGCAGTTGGCCATTACTGACCAATTCGTATCGGACCTAAGACAGTTATAACTATAACAATGTGCCAGATTTGGACTATATGGTCTACTTCCTATACTGCAAATTTGGAAAATGTGGAAATATGCGTGAGGTACCAGATATAGCAGACCGAAGTATTCCATTTCCATACTTCATCTAATATAGATAAGAATATTGGTATCGGCAAAATTCGAAGGAAATGGAATATTTATATCCACTTTTATGCGAAATCATAAATTCCAATAAGTTAAATTTTCATATCAGATTTCTAGTTAAGAGGAATATTTAGATATAGCCAGTTGTAAAGAATAGCTGACTTGTTTCATAAGTTATGACAGAGAATTGTGATCCTTTGTGGGTGAAGTGCCACAAGGGGTTCGCAGTTATATATCATCTTCACAACAGATGTGGCGCTAACAAAAATGTATGCATGTGAAATTTGAAAAGAGTTGGGTGTTTATTTGTTTTTTTTTTTTTTTTTTTTGAGCGTTTCGTTTTTCAAAATCATGAACCCTATTTGGGGGAGGTACCAGAAGAAATGGTCCGATCTCTGCCATCTTTGTAGCGGACCTTGTGCTGATGGAAATATGGAGATTCACCAAGTTTGAATGGAATCGGATGTTATTTTCGCGTTTTATGAGCTCCATGGGTACTCATTCTCAACTTTGACCCTTTGTGGATGAGGTACCAGAAGGACCGATATATTCCATCTTAACAACAGACCTTGGGTTAATAAAAATATTGTGATATGTGTAATTTGAAGATAACAGGATGTTAATTTCAGATTTTATGATCCAGACGCTTACTTTGGATGTAATGATCGTTTTGTTTATTCAAAACTTTGGCCCTTTTGTGGGTGAGGTACCAGAAGGAATGGTCCGCTCTTTAACCATCTTTATAACAGATCTGGTGTTGATGGAAATATTGAGATGAACCAAGTCTGAGTAGAATCGGATTAGCGTTTTATGGGCTTCATGAATATTCAAAATTTCGGCCCTTTGTGTGGGAGACACCAGAAGCAGTGGACCGATATATTCCATCTTCACACCAGACATTGAGTTAATAAAAATATTGTGAAGTGTTGAATTTGAAGACAATCGGACACTCACATCACATTTTGTAAGAGTTATAATTATTCAAAATTAAAAGCAAATAATGTCGGAAATAGTATCAAGTTTTAGAATAAGTTTAGATTTGATCGAATTGGTCACCTTTCTCACGAATTATGGCCTTCAAACGGCCAATGAAACCGTCACACGCTGCCCGAATGTTGCTCTGCGGTATTTTGGCCCATTCCCGGCGAAGCGCTTGCTTGAGGTGATCGACACTTTGTTATTTTTTAGTGCAACCAATAGTCCAACGGATTGATATCCGAAGATTTTGGTGGCCATTGTGCGCTGGAAATGAAGCGAGGAACTTCATTTTGTAACTATTCTTGGGTGACGGGTGCTGAGTGCGATAGTGCTGAGTCCTGTTGGAAAGTCCAAGGTCTGCGGCCAAAATATTTGCGTGCCCAAGGCTTTATACACCCTCCAGAATATTTTCGCGATAATATTCGGCATTTATTCTGATGCCAAGATCGATTAATACGTGCGGAAAGCGACCATCGGCTGGATTGGCGGCCCACATCATCACCATGGCCGGCACTTGAGTTCTGGCGGCCAACCGAAGGTGCACATTTTCAGCTGACCTCTTTGGCAAGTAAACACGATCCTTTTGTATGTTTACAAACTGCTGGACAACGAATGTTTTTCATGGGAGAAAACAAAATTCGCCAGTTCACCTCTATCGGCAAAGTGAAGCAACTCTTTAGCTCTTTTGAGTCTATTTCCTGTCTGTTCTTACACTTTTTGGAATTTCAATGGCGTTTTTCCCCAAGCTCATTTTTCAATATTTTCCGAATGGAATGTTGCGATATGTTCAACTCACGAGCCAATTTTCCGCCATTGCGGCGCGGGTTTAGATCAAGTCGCTTCTTTACATATCACGCTTAAATTTCATCACAAATAACTTTTTTTCTGGAAAATTCTCACCAAAATGCTTTTGTACGCTTGTAAACAATATAATGAGCTGTTACTGGAATAAATTTAACAGCTGTTGGACGAGTGGCTTAGAAATGACAGCAGTATGAAGTTGGTTGCAGTTTTCTTATCTCATCCTGTGCTACGATGTACTAAGTTCGGACCAAATCGGATATTCGCTTCGAGAGTTATCTTACGCACCAGCCAGACAGACAGACGGACGGATGGACAGACATCGCTAGGTCGACTCCAAATGTCCCGAAACGGATTTGGTCGAAAGAGACCTAGGGTCAAAACCCGTTATTTCATTGAGCCGTATCAAATGATATATACCCCCTGTAGCCATATTACCGCAGAAAGACATTATTATTTATTTTTCCATATTTATGCCAGATTTCAATCACAGAATTATCACTTTCTTTTTAAAGGCATATCACTGCATGATAATCACAAAATTATATGAAGTCATGTTAGCAGGGAGAACAAGCTTCAACTTATATTAGATGAATTTAATAAATAAAAGAAATAATATTTCTTGGACAAAACATATCATACTTTCTACAAATCGCTAGTCGTCTGCGATTTTGCATTTCGAAATCCGACCGGGACTTGTCAAGACTCGGAAACAACTGTGTTTTTTTTCTTTCGAAATAAAAATCAGCCTAAACTTCTCTTTTGCTGTCACATTGAAATCAAAGAAAAAATAGGAAAAAGTTTTCTTTAAGCATTTTTTTATTTGAAATCGTTATAGAAAAATAATTTTTTTGGACAATTTTTGGCATTTGTTGTATAAACAAAGCTTGTAAAGCAATATTTCATAAGGGAATGTTAGTTATAGGCATGGTAAAATGACTTGGTTCCTATTTTAAATCTCTTTTTCTGAAGAAGAAATCTTCTACGAAACGGAAGACGAAAAAAAATGTTTCATGGGAACAAGAATAGCGATACTGAAAATTGACGACATTGCTGCTACTCTTATTCTCATACTCATACAACAATTGTCCTCTTTTTGTAGAGCACACCGCAGATTAACATTATCGGGTTATTTTGCTACTAAATCTGAACATTAATGCTTTAATTTTTATTGAGGTATAACAATTAATTAAACTTGGTTTTATTTTGAAACCATACAACAAATAGGTGCTCCTTCGCAGGGAGTACATCACCGCCCCCAACCACCACCTCAAGCAAGTGTAAACGTTGAGTACAACAAAAGGATTAAAACTTCAAAACGAGAACTTTGGCAATAACTTTTAATTGAAAAACGTTTATGAAGAGAAGAACAGAACGGAAAATCAACCGACATTCCAACATTTTTTTCAAGTGTTTTCAGAATTCTTTTTTCTTTTTTGTGGCTTTGAAAAGACTGTCGTCGTTCTCATTCTCTTTCTCATCGTCGTCGTCGGCGTTGTGGTTTATATTTCAAATGGTGACATCACTTGTTTGCCACAGACTAACTCTTTATTTCTTGTTTATTTGTTTGGTATTCACTCAAACACACACACACATGGACACACATACATACTCACTCCTCACCCACAAACATTTATAAGAGAATAATATTTGTTCCTTAGCAGAAGATTAAGGATAAAAAGCAAAAGAAAGAATAACGCATTGAAAATAATTTAAACCAAAAGAAGAAGAAAAAAACCTCATCAATTTTATACCAAAGAAGAAAAAATATATAGAAACCCCAACAAAAAAGACAACAACAACAACTATAACACAAAGTAAAAAAACAAGAATCGAACAAACAAACAACCGGAACCCCTTAAGTGAAATACAACAGCATAAACAGCACCACCAGCCAACAGAGCCAGCCAGCCAAGCAGTCAGCCAGCCAGAAGCCATTATGTTCTCCATGTGCTCCAAAGTCAAGCCCCGAAATTCTACAAATTCACAACTACAGCAACAACATCCGCAGCAGCAGCCAACGGGTAAGTACAGAATATGAAGTAGAAGCAAAAAAAAAAAACGAAACGAAACAAGCATCACCATTCAAAAGACAAACAAACACGCTTACCAATAAAAGCATTCAAAGGCAAAAAAACAAAAAAAAAAAAAACAGAGAAAGGAAAAACAAGCACAGACCTGAAAAGCAAAATGAATGAGCAAGTCAATTTACCACCCATTAACATTAACATAAAACCCAAACCGACCCTTCCCGACCTAACTTTCATTCCACAGCAGTGCCACCAGGCAGCCAACTAGCCACAGCAAAAGCAAAGCCAAAAAGCAACCGCATAAAAGTAGGCCCAAATCCACACCCCACAGACTCGGGAGCCCTGAGACTGGGGACACCCCTTTTTTCTATGAAAATTAAACATTAGATACAACACCTCAACGCTCGTCGCGTCTTTGCTTCATCATGTAATCATTTCTCTGCTGCAGGGACGAGCATGATAATGTTAATGTTGCCAAACAAACTGGCTGACAGCGAACTTTTAGAAAATAGAAAAGCAAAAAAAAAAGAAACGAAAATAGAAAAAAATAAAACATCGTCGAAAAATCCCTTTCATTTGTACGACAAGCAGCAAAGAGCGCAGAATGTGTTAATGGCGGGCTTGAGTATTTTCTCAATGAAAATTCGCATACACTAACAACGGCAGAAAGTTGCACATTTATTTGGAAAGGCATGCAAGGTCTGTGTTTTTTTTTTTTTCTCTCTGGAGGATGGCTAGGAGATATGATAATTTGGTTTGTTTAGAAGTCTATATTGAATTGAAAAATATATGTTTTTAGAGAACTTGCTGATAATCGTATAAAATGTTTTTAATAATCAATCTTGGTTTGGTATTTAAAAATAAGTAAAGATATATAACTGTTATTTTTCCTTATGGTAAATTTTTATGGGTAAGAACTTCGACAATAATTCACTTAAAAGGGTATTTTGTCGGAACTAGTACTAATATTGAATATTCTTGCGAGATACATTTCATATGTTTTGAATCTGCCAAAATTATGGCGTATTTTGTTAGTAGATCCAAACTCCAAAATGGGTTCTAAGGTCAAACATTTCCATGGTCCTTTATACATGAAGCCTTAACCGTACAAAAAAGGACTACGGTATTTTGAGTTATACTGCTGCAAGATCTAGAAATACACATCTTTTTGGTATAGCTCCCATATAAGGAAAGGCTCTGCTTCAAAGTTGTTTCTATGTTCGATGTAAAAACCCACAAAAGAGAACCTAGTTTTGGCATTAACCACATATAGAAGTACCCGTGATTTTATAAATTTCCCGGGTCCTATCCGCATTTTTCAATTTGGCTTTAACTTAGTTTCTTGGTATTAGAGGGCAGTAGGTCAACTCTTTGCAGAAAATGGAGGTACCTCTCAAGTCCACGTTGCCATCCGATTTGGTATGGGGTGTTACATATTCTAATTTGAATTTCCAGAACATTAGTGTCATTTTGTGGATCTTTAAAATTAGTTTAGATTTAAAATATGCACGATTCGAAAATTTTTGCTTAGCTAAGTCTTTGAGAACAAATAAAATTGTCAGGTGCAACTGGCGCTTAACAAAAATGCCAAAATACCGAATAACGGTACCTTTATATCCTTCTCAGTCCAAATACAACTCAATTTACAGAAAACCCTTCCTCACAGTAGTGGCAAGATGTGGATTTAATTGACATATAAAAAATTGTAATGAAAGTTCCTATCCGCAGAGAAACGAAAAATTCAGCCACTGTCACTTATTTATAAGTGAAACGTTCGGAAATTTCCCTGAAAGGTGGATTATATGCAATGAAACCGTGAGCAACCAAATTACAGCTAATTTCGTTGGAATTCGAGACTTTAAATCGGGCTCTACCTAAGTATTTGGTAGAGCCCGATTTAAAGTCTCGATTTAACAGACAAACGTAGATCAATATTTCCAATATTATAGTTCATGGGATTCTGGACATACTGCAAAGGGATGTGTAAAATTTTAAAATTCTACTTAAACTAGTGTGGACTCTTGTTTGATTTCAATAGATATTTAGAGGAACATACAGATGGACAGACGAATATAATTACTACGTTGGGGTACATTATGAAGGCTTTCTATAGCAACAAATTCTTTTTGACACTATTACTAATTACTAATTATCATTACTAATTCTGCAAAAAATGTCAACTCTTTTAAGTTAAGTCTTATCTTGAAAATAAAAATAGATTATTATGATTTTTATGGTTTTCAAGCAAAAAATACTTTGCTCTTTTGGAAAAATACAAATCTCACATACAAAAACAAATACTAAATATTCAAAATAAAACATTGTTTCCTCGAAGAATCCGCTTTTATTCTGCTTTATTTGTTTTTAAAAATATCTACAAAATTACTAAAAAAGTAAAATTCCACTATCCAGCCGTCAATTACTAAGGGACTTTGAAGCGTATGATTAACATTTTTGTTCCAATTGTAGTACTCATACGTCACAATGTCATTCTTTAACCATCGAGACTAGGGATTTATTGTATACTACATGTTTTTTTTTTTTGGCCAAAATGTTGTGCTTGAAAGTATAAGCCGAAACGCCGTTATTTGTCCATTGTCTCTGGGAAGGTAGTTAATGTAAGTTTTTGGCCTAAAATTCTACACTTTTGGGTACTAGAAACTTTAAATACTGCTTGTAGGTTTCCATTAATAGGAGAAAACGGAACTAAAGAGCAGTTTTGGCGTTAAGTTCTATACTTTTTGAGTTGGAATCTTGAAACTTCGCATGTAGGACACTTTACTTGCCAGCCGGAAATGTTTACTAAAATGTTAGCCCCTTTTTAAATAATTTACCTATGAATAAAAACTATACTCCAAAGTTCGAGTTTAATAAACTACTAAATGTGGAGGAGAGAAAAATTATATTTGTTAAATTTAGCTTGATATTGTGTCTGGTGAGGGTGGTTGACGTAAGTACGACGAGCTACCATACGTAGGGAAATTTTTACTACAAAGTATAAAATACTAAAAACCATTAAGTACTAAATAGTATAAAGTAATAAACAGTATATACACGGGGACAGTAGCGTGGGATTTTGCAATTCATTTGCCACATTAGAGGAAAGATGGAGTTTATGGAATTTAGTGCTATTTAATGCTATGATATGAGGAGAATTTTTGGAAATCCATACTTAAATGCCTTAAAAGTACTAAAAGGTACATATTGTTCTTGAACGTTTGGTAGCACTTTCAGTTTTGAAAAATCGTCCATATTGGCAATATTTATATTAGAAAAACATAATTTTTTCTAGAACAGAGTTGACATTTATTTAATCGGATACCCTAGTAGAAAAATTGTATTGAGTCTAAATATTTTTTTAACAGATAGTGGGTTTTTTATTAAAGAAGTGAAAAGTATCAGTGGATTTGACGACAGCATTTGTCAATTTATTTCATTTCATACCTAACCTATTACTGATACCTATATTATGATTTGTAAGGTTTAAACAAAATGGGAAGATCATCTTTTTATGAGGTGAACTATTTTCTTTGAAAATGTTGATCTTTTGTGAAGGATATCCCAACTACGTTTGATAATTATATTACCATGTACCAAGATTGGAACTAATCGGAGTTATCAACCATACAGATGGACAAGCAGGCACTTAGGCATTAGATCGACTTCAAATGTCCTGAATCCTATTTCGATTAAGCCCTTTTTATCCTTATCAAATGAAATCAGAAGGCCAATGGAAAATTTCGTGAGGATCGGAAGATAATTGCGATATTTACGACACATAATACCACAATATGTAAAAAAATATTACAAAATAGATAATTTTATATTGAAACTCAAGATAAAAAATTCCATGCAATTAAAAATATGACAAAAAAATATTCACGTTTTTTAAAGAGGCTATTCTGAGTTAGTGACAATTGTAATAAACTGACATCAATTTCTTGTATATAAACGGATTGCATATATTTCGGTATAAATCCGATACCTTGGCTTTCAACAATAATGTCAGAGGTGACATCATGTGATTTCGTCGGGTAAAACATTTTCGGTTTTTACATAAACATTATGGCCCATTTCACTCTTTTAACGTCATCCGATGCCCATCCAAATTGGTAGGCTTCTGCTTCGCCTTGAACTCCAGTAAAGTAATATGTTGGGAACATTTAGAAAGTAGTGCAACCCCTATGTTGCGATACAAATCTATTGGGCAATTTACTAAAATTGGAGTTTTGTTTTTGACAAATCATATTTTTATTGTGCTCGTATAAAAATGAACAATTTTACTGAAGTTTCCATACCAACCTCCTGGTAATTTATATGTGTATGTATGTTTCTATGTGGGGATTTTAGTTAATAGTTTTTTTCGTTTTTTTTTTTTTTTTGTTATCAAGTTTTTATGAATGTTTACAAATTGTATTTAATTTTTTTTCGGCCGAGTCCATGTTGTGTATAGCTTGTTTATTTATTTAAGAGAAGTTTATGTTCAAACATATTCATTGCCACACACACACATAAATAAATGCATGCATACATATGTACGTATAAAAAAGGCATTGAAATAATAATTGTAGACAAATACTGCAAATTATTTGAAAACTTTCATTTTTATTAGCAGTGGGTTATGTAAATGAAAGCAAAAAATTATCACTATCAATAATTATAGAGATATGTAGGTTGATGTCTTTTTTATTATTAGCTCAAGTATGTTGGTTCACACAATTAGTGTTCTGCATTTCAAGTGGTATTTTGTGATTTGTGAGCGGTTAACAGTGATTGGAATCAATTAATTAGGAGGGATACACAACAATTGAATTCTACACTAAATGAGATATCTTCCTAAAATTATGGTTAAAAAAGTTGCATGGGTATTTCGTAACAAGTAAAACGAAAACATTTCTTCAATAAATAAATTTTAATCTGAATTTTTATATATTTCTATATACAAAGATTACAAGATAGGCTATAGCTACCGAATAATTTCCCCATGGTGATGAAATCCTTTTAAAAAATTGCCAGAAATGGTGATATGGTTTCCAATATTTAAAACAATGAACTACATATAATATTTAATGTTCTGTTTTTATCATTTGACCCAGCCCAAAGTGGGGATTTCTAATTTCCAAACCACTAAATTTACCCAAACCCCAAAAATATCAAAATCCTAATCTTCTACTTAGCGTGTTTTAAATTATACAGAATAAATATATCAGAACATTCTAATCATTTTCCAAGTTTGTGATCCATTATCATCGCTGCGTAATCCAACCCCTCCTCCCCGCCCCAATCAAATGCATGACATGCAGATACACACCAGCAAACTGTGTCTCGGTGTGCGTACAGCTTTTTGCACAGGCTCACAAGTGATATGCAAAATTATATTTAAGAGTATTTGTGGGCTATTAAAGGTGCTCATGAGACATCCTGTCCTTTGTGACGATGTTTTAGTGGTGCTTCTTGTTGTTGTTGCTATTGTTGTTGATTTCATTATATTCTGAATGTGCGAGTGTGTGTTTGTGTTAATATACACATACATGGCTGTGTGGGTGTACGGCTGTATGTCAACAATCAGGCATCAACACCAACGACTAACCAGGGCAATGTCAGAAAACTAAAACAGACCCCGAAAAAAGGTATAACAACACCAACAACCCACAAAAAGAATCCATCATCTCTGACGGCAGAATCCATTTGCCTTGGTTGCCTGTTTCTCATCAGGTGCTGCTGGTGTAGTCGTGATGTTCGTCGACATTTTCATGAACACGTATCACAATATTTATGGTATAGGTGTGAGAGTGTATGCGTGCGTTTGTTATGTTTGGGTTTCGGAGACGTGCTCAAATCCTTCCAACCTTACCAATTACAACTAATACGACCAAAAAGAAGGGAGCGTTTTTTGGCAATAAAAAAGCTTCAAGAAAAAAACTACTAAGAACATAAAATATATCTAAAATATTTAATTTTAAGTCTAGAAATGTACATGGACCGATCCAAAAATGTTAAATAACATTGGAAGGTTTGTTTTTCGGCACTCGGTTGGTCCTTGTATGGGGTCCTTTTGAAATATAAGGTTACATTGTAGTCTATATAGATCAACCTACGAAACTACATATTTCCTTCAGATATATTTCAATGTTAATTCGAGAATTCCATTTGGAATTCGATTTTTTATACCCTCAGACATATGACTACAGAGGTTATACATCATTTGATACGGTCAAAACGTGCCTAATCGATATAACAGTTTTAGACCCTAGGTCTCTTTACACAATATCCGTTTTTGGAGTCGATCTAGCGATGTCCGCCCGTCCATCCGTCTGGTTGGCTGGTGCGCACGATAACTCTCGAAGGGAGTATCCGATTTGATCCAAACTTAGTACATCGTAATATTATTGTCAAACTTATGTATGATGTAAGAGTCCGATTGTCTTCAACTTACACACATCGCAATATTTTTATTACCCCAAGGTCTGGTGAGAAAATGGAATATATCGGTCCACTCCTTCTGGTATCTGGATCAAAATTTTGAATAACCAAAACGATCATAAAATCCGAAACAAGCATCCGTTCTCTTCAAGTTTCACTCATGTCATTATTTTTACCAACAAAAGATCTGCTGGGATATATCGGCGCACTCCCTCTGGTATCTCCCCCTCCCCAAAGGATCAAAATTGCGAATATCCATGAAGCTCATAAAACGCGAAATTAACATCCGACTCCATTTAGACCTGGTACATCTCAATATTTCTATCAACACAAGATTTGTTATAAAGATGGGATATATCGGACGATTTCACACACCCAAACAACACACAAGATCTGTTGTGAAAATGATATATATCCCTTCTGGTATCTCCCATAAGGGTCACAATTTTCAATATTTTCACCTGTCATAACTTGCGAAACAAGTCAGCAATTCTTCACAAATTTGTGTATCTAAATATTTCTCTCAATCGAAAATATAAGATAAATATGGAATTTATGATTTCGCATACAATTGGGTATAAATGTCCGATTTTCTTGTAATTTTGCTCTTTCCAATATTTTTATCTGTATTAGATGAAGTATGGAAATGGATTACTATATCTGGTATCTCACGCACATTTTAACATTTTCTAAAAATGTTCACATACTCAGAGAAAGTGAAGGAAGTAACAAATATAGTCCAAATCTGTCATTGGAACCTGACAGATTTGGACTATATTTGTTACTTCCTTCACTTTCTCTGAGTATGTGAAAATTTTTAGAAAATGTTAAAATGTGCGCGAGATACCAGATATAGTAATCCATTTCCATACTTCATACATATCATATTTATTTAGGCCCGATACGAAATGGACAATATTGGCTAATTTCTTCGAAACCTACCCCATAGAGGGTCAACAATTTGAATGATCATAACAGAAGTCAAAATATATTTAAATATTTTAGAACATTGGCTGAGGGTATATATCCAAGGCAAGGCAAGGCCGGCTGGTACTTTTTAACATGTATTTTGATTTTAATTTTAATATTTTTTTAAATTTAATATAAACTCTGCGTATATACTTTTTTGAATTACAAATAAAAAAATATTATCTGTCGTATCACCATTTAGACGTTCTTACTTAGAGAGGATGTAATCATGGAAATTTCAATTCTTTTTTTCTCTATGGCAACCCTGTTGACATAACCCCACAAACACCAGCAATCGACTAAAATTTTCACTTGTTTGTATTTCGAGTACAAATGTGTGTATGTGTGTGGGTGTGTGTTTGTATGTCGTTCGCTTGATTTGTTGGATTGAGTTGAAAGGTTTCGCCGAGAACGAAGTGCAAGTGAAAGTGAATTACAAACTTGCACCCTGCATGACTTGCATTCTCCAGTCGTTCGGTATTCTTGTAATGCGCCTCACAGTTTACTTGGGGTACGTGTGAATGTTTTATGTGGTTCCACAGTACATATGTAATGACTACATACATGCACACACGAAGGTGGCCATAAATGTGGGTTAGAATTCATCTATGCATTCATATTCATATGTGTGTGTGTGTGCATGTGTTCGATTGCACTCACAACCGGGACAAGGGACATGGATTCACTCTGGTTTAACGAATTGAAAATTCTGAATTTATAAAAATATAAAGCCAAAAGGGATGTACATTTTTAAATGAATAATACAAATACGAGTGCATATTTTATAAGACTAAAAATCAGAAATAATATTTTGGAATTCGGTATGATTTTGACCTGAGTTTAGTAGAAATATAGAAATTGATTTAGACATTTGAATATATTAAATCAATGAGGAAGATGTTATGACTAGTAGATTACTTTCCAAAATTTGGTCAGTTTTCCAAATATTTCAAATTTTCAGATGTTGGAGAGTTTATATGACATTCTTAACAAAAAGTCACAATTAATACAGAAACAAGATTATTGATCGCTTAGACATTAAAAGCCAGGAAATAGAGGACAAAAGTTGGACAAGACCGTCTATATGATACCGAATACCAAACACGATTGCATAAATGTGTGATTCGGCATTAGGGCAGCCGAAACGGCTCACGCTAAATCTTGAAATTTTGGTTGAGGGTCACTCTTGTACTAGAATGGTGCGAAAAATACTAAAAGGTACTTAACATGCAATGAGGGTCACTGGAGTGTATGGCGGATGTACCAAGGATTTCGCACTATAAGAGTACGAAAAATAATAAAATATACTACATTTGGTACCATTTCAAATTTAGAACGGAAATAAAGATTGAGGAGTAGGGTCAATGTTAGGAGTTAGAAGTGCGTACTCATGTATACAAAAAGTTCTAAACAGTACGATTTGGTAGAATTTGAATTTAGCGGAACGGATTGAGATGAAATGTGTAGGATTGGGATATGGAGGTAGTTTTCGAAATTTTTACTTATGTATACAAAAAGTACCAAATGGTATTTAATTTGGTACAATTTCGGTTTGAGTGAACCGATAGAGATGGAATGCTTAAATTCGGAAATAATATTTATATTGCATTGTAGGATGGAGGTATGTAGAAAGCTTTGGGAATTCGTACCTATGTGTACGAAATAGTACTAAATTTGGTACAATCTGAATTTGGGAGAACTAATAGAGGAGGAATTTTGAAATTAAGATAACTGTTGGAGTGTAGGATTGGGGGTATGTAGGAAGTTATGGAAATTCGTACTTATGTGTACTACATGGTACTAAATTTGGTACAATTTGAACTTGGGTAAACCGATAGAGTGGAATCCTGAAATTAAGATTACTTATGTGTACTACATGGTACTAAATATCGTGCAATTTGTATTTGAGCTAACCGACAGGGTTGGAATACTGAATTTTGGAATTGGGATTATTGTGGGTGCGTAGGATTGGTGCATGTAGGAAGCTATGGAAATTCTTCTTTATGTGTACTAAATGGTACTAAATTTGGTACATTTTAGATTTGTGTGAACCGATTTCTATTGGATTGTATAAGACAGGTTGTTATGGAAATTTGTACTTATGAGCTGTAAACCGAAAGATGTGGAATCCAGAAATTAAAGTTAATGTTGGAGCGTAGGATTGATATGGTACTAATTTTGGTATAATTTTTATTTGGGTGAATCGATAGGGTCCTGAAATTGGGAAAAAGGACTTCTATTTTATTGTACGATGCAGGTTGTTATAGAAATTTGTACTTATGTGTACTAAATGGTATTAAATTTGGTACAAATTGGAATTGTGGTGATCCCATAGAACTAAAAATTCTGAAATTTGGAAATAAGATTTCTATGGGATTGTATGATTGAGGTATGAAGCTAGTTTTGGAAATTTGGGGTATAAGATTGGTGTACGATGGAAATTCGTATTTATGTGTACTAAATTTGGTACAATATGGATTTGTGTGAAACGATAGGAAAGGATTACTGTTGAAGTGTAGGATTGGGGTAAGTACTAAGTGGTACTAAATTTGGTATAAATTGAATCAGAGTGAACCGAAACGGGATGTAATCCTGAGATTTTGAATTAAGATTAATTTTGGAGTTTAAGATGTAATTCTCTGTCATATATTCGGAAAAATAATTGCAAAGACAAAATTGGGTGAACTTCGTGTTATGAATATTAGTAAGTTAGTACTTATGAAATTTTCAAACCCAATTAGAAAAAAAAAACTTAAAAAACTGATTTGTTCCAATATGATTATATTCACAAATTACTTAGCCATAAAATTTCAACAAACCAAACAAAAAGAAAATCTTAAACCAAATTCAAGATATAAATATCCTTTATGACTCAAAACACATTCATGTTGAGAATTGTGTGATTGTGTGTACGTTTTTTAGAATATCACTTAGATATACACAAATGACAAGCAGACAGACAGGCTGTAGTCACAATAGCAACACCACAACCAACCACTACACACACACTCACTCACAGCCAATTTTTTGCCATCTCTGGCGACCTTAAACCCACAACTAAACTAATTTGCAACATGGATGGCATAGTGTGGCGCTTAGCATTTAACCCCTTCACTTAGACATTTTGGGATTTGTGAACTGAAAATCTGGGTCAAAATAGGATTAAAATTTTTAAATGGAATTCTCTATCTCACTCTCTGTATGGCTTTGTAACAAATCGGGCTACCGACCGAAAAACCTATGCTGTACGACAGTATGAGGGGTACGAGTACCAGTACGAGCGAGTAAGTGGTTACAATTTGGCGATTACAGAACTCAGCAAGGGATTCATCCGATGTTAATCCTCCATGAAACCTGTCGACGACACAGAAAAAAAAAAATAGTGAAACACAAACACAAACATACACTCACACACAAATATGATTTTGTATGCTTCAATAGATCAAATATATAGATTTATGGAATTAAAATGAAATGGAAATCATGGAGGCATGTCAACGATATTTGTTTTTAGGGAAATTATAAATTGAGAACAATAGAAATAGAAATCTGATGTTTCAAATATTGAAAATTCAATTCAACATTTACTTAATTTCTTTTGGTTTTATCAGCATTCTGTAGAAGAATTGAAATATAAACAACTATTGTTAAAATTCACAATCGAAGATACTAATTTTTATAATTTTTCAGTAAATGTTAAGCCTCACATCTGCTATACTTAGTTGATTGGAGAGTGTAATTTTGATGGTTAATTTTTGATAGATTTTTCCTCTAAAATGTAATGTATTTTTAGTTGTTTTTTGTTTAGGTGTTGTAATTTCAATTAATTAGGCATCAGAGTTAAAAGAAAATACCAGATGCATACCCCCTGTCTTGCGTTATGATTATTCTAACTGTTGACCCTTTATGGGGAGGTTCCGTAAAAGTTGGCCAGTATTACCCAACTTATATCTGAGTCTCGTATAAATATTACAATGGAATACTTCCTATACTTTATATGAGATAAGGTGCAAATTTTTGAAAAATGTGAAAATATGCGTGTAGTACTGAATATAGCGGACCGGATATTACACTTCATCTAATACAAAATTATCTCCAATTTTATACGAAATCATAAATTCCGACCGATATCAGATTTCTGGTATAAATATTGGAACCCTTTTTGGTTGATGTACCGGAACGGGATGTCAGATATCCATCATCTTCACAACATATTTTACGTTAGCAGAATTGTTTGGATGTGTGAAATTTGAAGAGAGTTGGATTTTTATTTCGTTTTTTTTTTCAAAAATTTTGAATCCTTTGTGTGGGAGGTATCAGAAGGAGTGCACCAATATATTCCATTTTCCAAGCAGATCTTGTGTTGGTAAATATAATTGCATGTATGATATTTGAAGAGAGTTGGATGCTTATTTCGGATTTTATGATCGTTTTGTTTATTCAAAATTTTGACCCTTTGTGGGGTCCGATGTCTACTATCATTATAACAGATCTTGCGCTGACAGAAATATTGAGATGTTCCAAGTCTGAATGTAATCTGATGTTAATCTCGCGTTTTGGGAGCTTCATGGATATTCAAAATTGTGATCCTTTGTGGGGGAGGTACCAGAAGGAGTGGGTTGATATATCCCATTTTCACACCAGATCTATTTAGTACACATCTGTAGTAGATCTGTTAGTAGAAATAGTGTGATATGTGAAATATGAAGAGATGCGGATGCTTATTTTGGATTTAATAATCGTTTTGGTTATTTGAAACTTTGACCTTTTGTGGAGGGAGGTACTAGTCCGATATGTACCATCTTTAGAACAGATCTTGAGTTAATAGAAATATTGAGATGTGCCAAGTCTGAATGTCATATGAACTTCATAGATATTCAAAATTTTGACATTTTTCCAAATAGATTTAGGGTCTAAAGCCGATATTTCGATAAGGCACCTTTTGACGGTATCAAATGATATATATCCTCTTTAGCCATATGACTGAGGGTATAATCAAAGAGTAAGTTTGTACTTTAATTTAAACTCCTTTACTTTTGGAAAATTAAGAAGGAACGCCAATCGAGCGACAAGACCATTGCAATTTTTGTTGTTGACGATGTTATTAAATTATTTTCCCAAACTGTGTCTTTTCAGTTGTCTAACTAATAGAAGCAGCCTTAACGGCTTTCTATTTAGTTTTGTAATATCATTTCTGTAAGTTTTAGACGCTGACAACGAAGCTTGTTGCTTGGTTCGCCAACACAACAACAGCAACAACACGAATTAACAATAGTTCAGGGAAGCCATTACAAATGTAACTTTGTTATTTAGAAATATCTTCACAATGAACGCCATGAGACTGATGTAGTCGTTGGAGATACGATTGTGTGATTGTCAACCTCTACCTGTGTTGATGAATGATGATGTCCCTGTATGAGTGTATGTGTGTATGTCATTGTCAGTGAACAATCTAATCGAAGTACTTATTACAAAAATTCATGGAAATAATATAATTTCGAGGGAAACTTTTTCCATTCCAATGCCTTCAAAGAAACCAAAGTAAATTGTTCCTCATAAATGTCCTTGAAGCTGTTCTCAGGAACTAGCATAAAATGTCGTAATTAAGACACTTTTCAAAATGAAGTTTCCGGAAGAGAATGTCAATTTGCAAAAAAGGTGAATTTGACATTTCTAAGTAATCAATCTAGAGTGGTTTGAGTTGATGTGTCCTCTTTCAAAAGTAAATAAGGCAGAACAGATAAAATAAAAGCTTTTTGAAGAAAATGACGTTAATGAGATTAAAGTGCAGGTTCAAGTGTGAATTTAATACATACATAATCCATTTTTTACATGATATTTTCCGTTATCATAGAGAAATTAATTTTTATTAGGAGCAATAATAGGAGGCGGTGCCGCTATTGAAAGTTTTCTTGAGAACCGCTACCAATTATGTCATCAAATGTGTAAATATTCTTCACCCTCATCCGTAAGGCAAATAACTGACAGTATATCAACCATTTGGCTACAGAGGGTATATACGAACTTTACAAATTCTAATATTTCCATCGGTGCTCCAGTAGGTGCGAAAATGGACATTATCGGTCCACTCCATCTCACCTTGGTATTCTGGTATTTCCACCACAAAGGGTTAACATTTTAAATATATATATGAAGCTTATAAGACACGAAATTAACATCCGACTCCATTTTGACTTGGCACATCTTAAAATTCCATCAACACAAGATTTATTATAAAGTTGGTAGAGATCGGACCATTTTTTCTAGTACCAAGGGGTCAAAGTTTTAATTCGCCAAAACGATTATAAAAACCGAAATAATAATCCGGTTCTATTCATATTTCACATATCCCATTATTTCTACTAACACAAGATCTGCTGTGAAGATGTATCGATATATCGGCGCACTATTTCTGGTATCTCCCCCCAAAGGGTCAGCATTTTGAATATCCATGAAGCTCCTAAAACTCGACATTAACATCCGATTCCATTCAGGCTTGGCAAAAATCAGTATGACTATCAACAAAAGATCTGTTATTAAGATTGGATGTATCGGACCATTTCTTGTGGCACCTCAGCCAGAAAGGGTCAACATTTTGAACAACCAAAACTATCATAAAATCTGAAATAAGCATCCTGTTCTCTCAAAATTTCACACATGCAATTCTTTCTACCAACACTAGATCTGCTGTGAAATGGAATATATCGGCGCACTTTTTATGGTACTTCCCCCATAAATCGTTCGAAATTTTGAAAAACAAAACGCTCATAAAACGCCTAATAAACATTCAACTGTCTTCAAATTTCACACATCCAAACATTTTTTCTAGCGTTGTGAAAAAGATAGACATCTGCCAACCCGTTCTGGTACCACAACCACAAAGGGTCAAAATTTCCAATATTTACAGCTGTCACAACTTCCGAAACAATTAGGCGTTTCTTCACATTCTATACAAAATATTTCTCTTTACCAGAAATCTGATATGAATATGTAATTTATCGGAATTTATGATTTGGCATAAAATTGGATATGAGTGTTCGATTTCCTTCAAATTTTGTATCTATCAATACCTATTTTTTATCTATATTAGATGAATACTTCGGTCCGCTATATCTGTTACGCATATTTCCACATTAGCCAAAAATTTGCACATATCTCATATAAAGTATAGGAAGTAGTCGATATAGTCCAAATCTGACACGTTGTAATTTTTTATCATTCTTAGAAGTCAGATACGAATTGGTAAAAATTGTCCAACTGCTTTAGAACGTCCCCCCTAAACGGTTAACACTTCGAATAATCATAACTCAAGGCTGGGGTAAAAATCTGTCGGCAAAACTGACTAATACTATTTAACTTCCTATTTAATTCTTCATAAATAACAAATAACTTTTGAAATATTATAGCGTTTATGGACTGACCTAAAATCTTTGTTTTTATAAAAGAACAACAGTCATTGCAATTCCTGGGCGCAACATTCACACTTATGAACGCGAACCGCTGAGAATAATAGTTGTTCTTTTAACCACTGAATCAAAGATAATATTTAATGGTATTTAAAATGAAAATTTAAGTCTCTTATATGTCCCTGCCTGTGCTATTTAATATTGTGCATGCCTCTTCTGATACATCATACAATTCTTTCACTGCTTTTGCCATCAACTCAATTAAATCGCCACAATTACTTTTTTTTCGCTGCGCACCTTTTTTTGTGCTATTGAAACGATGAGTTACTTTCAAATAGTTTTCCCATAGAACTTTAAAGCCGATCATGTCTCGGATGTTTTCTTTTCAAAATATCAATTCTTTCTCACACAAATGTCCTTGACGTCTTTGTGTGTCTTTGATATCCTTCAAATTATTGTGAAATACAGATAAAACAGTCAAAGAGAAATATTTGGTTTTTTTTTTTCGTATTTCTTCTACAGTATCTGAATCTGTGTGAATACATATCGACGAAGCATGAATATGTGCAAGGGGTACCGTTCATTCACAATTCAATTGAAATAAATTTACCTATCTTTGGATGTGTGTGTGCATCGTTGTGTCTAAATATCGCCATCATCATTATCGTCGTCGTCGTCGTTGTTGTTCTTGTCATTATCAACATCATAGCTCAAGGCTTGGTGTTGTTGTTGCTGCTGTTGTTGTTTTTAATGCCTCTGATGATGTTGTTTGCCAAACTAATGCGAATACGTTTCCCCAAATGCATATTCAGTTATAAACAACCCAACATACCAAAAATACAATACAGCTTGAGAACAATATTATAAAAAAATAGAATTTTTCAACAATGCTTGAGAAAAACTTATGTTCCACAAACTTTTCTCAAATCTGTCCTTTGTTGACAAATTAGTTTTGATTTTTTGTGAAAATTGTCGGCAAGAAAATATTTTCTTTGGTAAAAAACAAAATCACGCGAATTTAGGACCCATTTCTGGACCGAACTCTTAAGGTATGGATGAATAATAAATCCGGGAATCTTTCACATAAATTATTCCAATCCCATTTCAGATTGGAAGCATCAAAAAAGTTTCAGGAATTCAATGGATGTGTAGTCTTAGTGGAAGATATGCAGAAGCTCAAATAAGGGAGAAGAAAGCGTCAGGGTATCAAGGCCACATGAGGCAGTGACTACTGGGATGTCCATCAAGAAAAAAAATGTGAAAAATGATTAAAAATTAAAAAAATAATATTTTATACTATTGCAAAAATAAGCTTAATATAATATTATTTTCGTAAGCTTATTCTACAATTTCAAGTATAAGCTTATAAATAAGGGTTCCGTTTCGATTATTCTATACTTGTTACACAAACATTTTTCAATGTTTTCTCAAGATTTTCTCAAGCTTAAGGCTTATGTTCATAAGCTTTATTTAATATTATTCTCAAGCCATTTTGGTATGTTGGGAAGTGCTAGTTTTGTCAGTGTGTATGTGTGCGTGTGTGTGGGTTGGTAGGTGTGTGTGTGTGTTCATATGTGTATGTGCGAAAGTTAAAATGTCCTTCAGAGAAGTCTCTTAATAGTAAAAACGACAGCCAGCGACATTTTTAATCTGTCTGCAGCATGCCACATAAAAATTGTTGTTCAGCTCCGCCTCCCCTCTCTCACCACATATCATCGCAGTCGTTTTTGTTTTCGTTGTCGTTTTTTTGTTTTATTATACACTGGCTCTTGTTGTTGTTACATATGTATGTTGTTTGTTTTGGTATGTAGTTCTTAGTTCCAAGCAGAATTGTTCGTGTGGCTGTGTTAACAGAGCAGCGTGTGAGTGGGTTACCATATTTCGGTATTCGGCAAATACTCGGTTACTCACTTCAAGATTCATTCATTGTTTTATCTAAATAAAGTCTGTTGAGCAATGAATGAAGACATTCGATTTTTTTCAGTAGATATTCCTTCTATGAGGATTTCCGTTTATTATTAAGGAGATCTTTTTAGATCTTTCGCAAAGTCGACACTAGATTTAAGAAAAAAGCCACATGCAGATCTCAGTTTTACTCGCTTTTACTCGCAAACGGGAGAGTTCGAAGAAGTTTGCCCTTCCACTCTTTTGTTATACCCTCCATAATAGTATGGGGGTATATTAAGTTTGTCATTCCGTTTGTAACACCTCGAAATATACATTTTAGACCCCACAAAGTATATATACTCTTGATCAGCATAAAATTCTATGCCGATTAAGCGATGTTCGTCCGTATGTGGAATTTACTTTAGCTTCCGAACGGAATGAAGTAAATTGATAAAGTTTTACTCAAATGCATATTATCAAAGACCTAAAATGGTAAAGACTGGACAAAATGCATTATGGAAAAATAGTTACTGTGAAAAATATATAGGGGCGCTGCTCACAACAGTGACATGTTAGCATAAAAATCATATGTACAGAGCAATTTTACGAATAACATTTTCTGTAAACCAAAAATTTGGACTCAAAATTGCATTCCATTGACGTTTTCAATTAATTGATAATGCATTTCCTGTTAAAATAACTTAACATTGGAGATTATGTTGTTATGATATCGTAACAACAGAGGCAAATAATCCTGGTGACAATATTTTGACTCTATCTTGTCCTATCTTTATACTTCTATGTCTTTGATATTATGTCTGCAGGACTTCTGGTATTGAAAATGAGCCATATATGTCAACGTTTTGGTATAACCCCCATATAATAGTACCTCCATATTTTCGGTATTTTGATGATTTTAGCTACATTATTCACCGAAATTTTTTCAAAAGTTCCGCATTTGAGTATTGTAATGGCTTATGACAAAAGTTACCTATGCTGGTCTACGTCGTCGTATAGACCTTAATATTACGGTATTTTTAAGATTTTAACAGATTTTTTAAGGGATTTTATTATTTTGAAAATTGCCAAATTCGTTCCAAATGGTGGAGGGTAATCAAAGTTCAGCCCGACCGAATTTACAGCCTTTTTGTTTTTTTACTCTTGATTGAAATATAAGTAAAGATCGGTTATGAGAGTTTTCTTCTTTTGGTACCAAGCTGAAGTCAGGTGCGAAAAGTGAACAATATCAGTGCACCCTTTCGTATATCTCTCTCATAAAATATCATTGACTTTTGAATATTATCGCTCATAATATGTGCACGTTGCAACCGATTTCCTTCAAACTGTGAACATCCATATTTTATATAATATTACGATTGAATTTTATTCCAACAGAGAACAAATGTTGAATAAATTTCTTGCTCGTAAGCAGGATTGCTTAGAGTGGGAGTTTTTTTCACTTTCTTCATACTTTTGTTGTGCGTGGGAGCACTTCTTAGTCACTCCTGTTCGAAAAATTAGGGAATCACTCAAAATAGAGAGAGTTTGCTCTAAGTTGCTTCTTCCTGGGTGTGCTAACATTGTTCTGTAGATGATCGTTCCACACACGATCTTTTACAATCCATCAATGGATACATTGGTTTGATATATTGTTTGATCGTAAAACTTGATATTTCGTGCGTTCGCCCACACTGAGTCTTCGTCTCTCTGTTCTTCACAGAAGTTTCTGTTGTTTATTCAGGCAGAAAATCTGACTTTCTCTTCCACAAAAATAGAATCTTACAATACATTTGACACGGCTCCACACCTTTTAACAGACATTTGTAATCCCTATTTCTTCATACATATCCGAAGAACACAGAGATTCATAAAATATTGCGGTTTTTTGCGTTTTTGGATTCGCAAAATGTTTTGTATTTGTCGTTGTTTTCGTTGTTGTCGTCGTCACCGTCAACGTCATCATTCTCATCGCTTGTACAACTTGTATGATTATTGTTGTTTTCACAACGGGTGTGGCACGTTACGTGCTCATAGTTGTTGAGCATCCGAAACAAAACGGGATATAAACACAAACGCACACAAAGACACACACACATATACACATGGACGCACACAGATCCAAACAACAAGCGATGTGAGTGTTTGGATGCATCGGTATGTGGACATGAATAAAACTAAAACGTGGGCGCAGCAGTAACACGACTAAGTCATAGTTTGAGAACATTCTCACGCACACACACACACACACACATCCACTCATAGTTGGATATAATCTAACAAAGCGAAATAAAAAACACATCCTTTCCCACAAGCTTAGCATAGTAGTATTTTAAACCACACACACACACACACCCAACCAACCACCCATCCAAATAACCACCTACACACTCACACATTTTTTGTTTAATGCACGCCAAGGCAAAACAACAAAAAGGATGCACTTGATGCATGAATGTAACAATTCCTTGTTGCCCTTCATGAAAATAACAGAGCAGCAGCTGCGGAGGCTACTGCAACGGAATCAAGCAACCACCCGCCCGCCACTATGAGCACTCGTGAGAGTGTGGAAATGTTTTAAGTATTTCTCTTGTAAAACACTTTGTTATCCATTTGACAATGTATGAAGGACCCACTTCGTTGTAGCTGTTATGGACCACCGCCCATTAACGACGACGTTCGTCGGTTGTCCTGGCCCATCGCCTATTGATCAAAGGTCAAGTCTGTGTTGGATTTCTTTTGTGTGGTTGGTGGCGGTGGTGGTGGCTGGCCCTGTGCCGTATGTCTGTGTGACCCGTTCATCTCGATAAGCGAATGGCGTGCATCATGGATGGATTCCCACTCTAATGATTGTTCTAATGATAGCGTTTAAACGCCAAGGTTATGCTTCCGTTCCGTTTCCTTGTGACGCTCTCTGAATTACAGCTAAGTATGTCCTTCTATAGTCGGGGGATAATTTCAGCTGTAATTATTATTTCTTTTCTCCGATTGGCAAAAGACCTACAAAATGTTTTAGTTTTCCTCACATTTGTGGTTTAAAAAAAAAAACGTTTTTTGTTTTGCGGGACAAAGCTAAGTGGGCATCCTTTCCAAGGTATTTAGCAAGTGCAAGGAAATAAGAATTGTCATTCTGCAAAACATGAATGTACAAATGTGTTGATAATAAAGAATGTTCCCGCTGGTCATGCAAATATCATTTGAAGTCTTTATTCCATGCAACACTATGTGTGATTGAACCAAAAATTATGTAAAATCTGGAAATATTTGTTCTGCACATAGGATGTTATGTATGGATATTCCTATTTCGGCTAACCCGATCCAGCCCATCCGTCCGTCTGTCTATGTTAATTTGTAATCTCGCTACAGGTCGCGTGGAGGCAGGTGTAGGGTCAGAGTAGAAGTCTATTGTCTTTGGATATAATCGCAATATTCTTAGGGGTTGAAATGGACTGAAACAAGTAAAATAGTATCAGTCGGTTTTGCCGACAGATATACCTCCTCCAGCCTTGAGTTGTGATTATTCAAACTGCTGATTTTCTATAGGGAAGGTTCCGAAGCAGTTGGAAAATATTGACCAATTCACATCTGAAAAATATTACAACGTGCCAGATTTGGACTATATCGACTACTTCCCAGACTTTATATGGATGTGTAAAATTTGAAGAAAGTTGGATGCTTATTTTGCTTTTTTTGAGCGGTTTGTTTTTCAATAATTTTGAACCCTATGTGGGGGAGGTGCCAAAAAATGGTCCGATTTCTACCATCTTTATAACAGATCTTGTGTTGATGAAAATATTGAGATGTACCAAGTCTGAATGAATAATGTAAATGTGGGTCCACAATTTGATTTAGCTCCCATAAATCACTACCCCCAATTTTACTCCTATGTAGGCGTTTTAACATATGATTTCAATCAATTTTTGCCGAAGATTAATATTTCAGTTTGGAATAGGGTATACAAGTATGATCCAAAGATGCAGATATATGCAGCCGAAATCTATATTTTTGTAATCTAAACACTTTTTTAGTATTATGGAAAAACGTTTGAGAGTGCCAAGGAATGCCCTCCTTTAACTATTACATATATCACTCAATTATATATTGCACATTAGTTGTTGTTTATTATATATTAACTTACCTTTTCTATGGCATAACACCCATCTGCAATAAAAATAAGTTTAAATGAAATAAAATTAAAATAATTTTCTATTTTTTAATTATTAAAATCATATCTAACAAGTAAAATACAATATACACACCCAGCCTTGAGTTGTGATTATTCAAACTGATGACTCTCTACGGGGAAGGTTCCGAAGCAGTTGGAAAATATTTTCAATTCAATTTTCATATTTCATCTAATACGGATAAAAATATTTGTATGTGCAAAATTTGAAGGAAATGGAACATTAATATCCAATTTTATGTGAAATCATAAATTCCGATAAATTAGATATTCATATCAGATTTCTGGTTAGGAGAAATATTTAAATATAGCAAGTTATAAAGAATTGCCGACTTGTTTTGAAAGTTATGACAGATATGAGTATTGAAAATTGTGACCCTTTGTAGTTGAGGTATCTGGAGGGGTTGACAAAGGTATATCATCTTCACAACAGATCATGCGTTAGCAAAAATATTTGGATGTGTTAAATTTGAAGATAATTAGTTGCTTTGACCTTACGTGGAGGAGGTACAAAAAATGGTCCCATCGTTTTAACAGATCTTGTGTTGATGGACATATTGACATGTACCAAGTCTGAATGGAATCGGATGTTACTTTCACGTTTTATGAGCTTCTTGGTTACTAAAAATTTTGGCCCTTTGTGGGGTAAGCACCGGAAGGAGTAGACCGATATATTCCATCATTACACCAGACCTTGGGTTAATAAAAATATTGTGATGTGTGTAATTTGTACAATCGGACACTTATGTACCTCACATTTTATAAGAGTTATAATTGTGGGGGAGGTACTTTATGTATTTTTCAATTTTCGCATCTGATCTAGCACTGATGGAAATATTAGGATTTGCAAGGTTGGAGCAAAATCAGATTATCCTATCTATTTCTGTGCAGTATATTGTGGGAGTGGAACGATGTTACCCATTTCCGAACTCGATCTAAGTTTGATAATAAGTTTTGGCCATATCAAATGATGTATACCGTCTGTAGCCTTATGGCTGAAGGTATAAAAATGCTTATCTATTTATGTCCTTAAATGTTGTTTTGCAACGTAAAAAAGTTTTTTTTTTTTGATAGACCCACGCCAGAAACAATGATTTTAGAAAATATATATAAAAATCCCAAAAGATCCCAAGTACACATCCTACGAATTTCACATACCTCATGAAAGACATACAACTTATTTTGTGCGTCATGTACTTGTTAAAGCAATACAATACAATATCTGAATAAAAGCTTTCCTCTCTAAATTTCAACACCAATTTAGCTCTCCTGAAACTAGTAATTTTACGATTTGAATTTAATTTTTGTAAAGAAAATCGCAATAAAAACCACAAAGGTGGCTTACGACACTTTAGTGAACATATAATGACTTAACCCATCTCCTAAAGTTATACTCCACCCAAGAAAATCAAGCTAACGGAAATACCTAGAGAAGAACACGAAATTCTTGTAACGCTATTAAAGCGAACTGAAACTAATGAGAAACGGAAATGTTCGCGTAACATTTGCATGACAGTTACCTTTGGTTGCTGCTGCTGCCGCTGGTGCTGCTAAACTTTTCCAAATACGCCAAAGTGAAATCCTCTTCAAGAAGTAAACGAACATTTCCTCAGGAAATGCTAAACTTTGTAAAAATCATCAGCAGCGGCAGCAGCAGTAAACACTTCCTACGAGGAGAGCTAACAAACCGAAATTCAAGTTAGGACAAAAAGTCGGTTGGAGAGGGAAAGCCACAGAACACCAGTTCTAGAATACACAACAAATTGTCGCAGTTAGATACAAGAAAGAACACATGACAAGCGTCACATTCGCACAAACACACACACGTTCGCACATTTAGGACGTGTCAACGAATTATGGTTTGTCCAATAATTCCAGAGACATATTTTTGATGAACTAATGTGGGGCTGTTGCACCATCAAAAACAGACGTTGCCCGCAAGTGTTCTTTGTCTGTTGTTTAGTCGTAAGAAGACGAAACGTAACACCCACACAGCCATGGGGTCCTCACCGCACGTGTACGACAGTAACGGCGAAAGACTCGTAAAATATTTGCCTACATTTACACACACATACACAGGCACATCAACGCATTCGCCTTTACACATGTCGGCTGTGTATAAACATATTTCCGTTTCCTTTTACTAAACTACACGTATCCATACATTCACACACTCACACCCTCACACACGTACATGCGTATGTTTGTATGTAAAATATTTGCCATAAGATAATGTCACATTCGCAATTTCCATTGCATAAAAACTAACAAAGCATTTTATTTAACTTAAGAACGCTGGATCCGGAGGTAAACTCTGTCATTGTATGGAGGGAAAAAGAAAGAGTGTACAGTGCGGCGAGTGGTGGGGTGCGGTGTAGGGGGACCTGGTGATGATGGCGCTGGGGTACTGACAGCAGTAACAGGATGCGGCAATAAGCCAACAGGAGTTGAAGTATATGACAATGCCTGTTTTCATTTGAACGCATGTTTGTATGTGCGCAGATATTGTAAATAATACAGTTAGAGGTGATGAAATCGGAACCGATTTTTACTTCTAAAAAAAAAAAACAGCACGCGCCACCTAAGACTGGTTACAAAATGAGGTTCCTTGCTTCATTTGCAGAGCACAATGGCCACCAAAATCTCCGGATATCAATCCGTTGGACTATTGTGTCTGGAGTATTTTGGAAAGCAAGGTTGGCACTAAAAAATACCAAAGTGTCGATCATCTCAAGCAATCGCTTCGCTGACAATGGGCCAAAATGCCGCAGAGCAACATTCGGGCAGCTTGTGACGGTTGCATTGGCCGTTTGAAGGCCATAATTCGTGCTCAAGGTGACCAATCCGAACAAATCTAAGCTTATTCTAAAATTTCATGCTATTTCCGACATTTTTGCTTTCATTCAATAAAATTTAAAAAAAAATAAAAATTATGGTGTTTGACTTTGTTGCAGTTTTTTTATCTCACCCTGTATATATATAAAGCTATATCTGAACCGATTTTCACGAAATTCGATGTACTTGCTTCTAGACTGAATTCAGTTGGATGTGCCATTTGGACTTATATTGGCCATTTGGTACACAATTAACCCGAAATCGGTTGAAGATATATGGAAACTATATCTGGATTTGAACCGATTCTCACCAATTTCAGTAGGGTTCGTCCTTGGGTCAAACAAATAGTGTTTGGAAATTTTATCTCAATCGGATAAATGCGACCTGCATTTTGATTACAAGAATGCATGGACGGACAGACTAACATGCATAAATCGACTCAGAAAGTGATTCTATGAAGATCCTCAAAACTATGGGTCTATCTCGATTATTACTATGTTACAAACAAATGCACTAGATATAATACCCGTATCGTTAACTGCTTATAGTTGACAAATCAATATAAGCAAATAAAAAATCTATAATTTTGATCGGCCGAACTTTGAATACCCTCCATCTTTTGGATAGAATTTGCAAATTTTCCCAAAAAAAAAATATTTTAAAATTCCTGCTAAAATCCTAAAAATACCGAATATAGGGCGCTACAGTTATATTGGGGCTATGCGAAGACCCAAACCTACATATGCAATTTTCTGAAGTAAGTACACATTAGGAACTCCAAGAATACGAAATTTGAAACAATTCCGTTGGCATATGTCGCTAAAAGCATCATAATACCGAATGTAGGGAAGTACAGTTATATGGGACTATTCGAAGAGGTTTACCTCCAGTGTTTTCTTATTCCGGTTTCAATTATCATACTTTGGCCGATACTGTTCTCAACCGATACGTTGTGCTCATCCACAATATGAAGTAAATTGCAGCAACAAGGACAACATCTACATTTTACAGACAGCAACAGCAATAACAACTACAACAAATGGTATTCATTGAACAATAAACTTATTCAAGGTAATACCATTTGCCACAATTGCTTTTTAAGATAATGCAAAATAAAAACAGCAACAACAACAAGAACAACAACAGCAGCATACAGCGATGCACAAGAGTGGGATAGGACAGGCAGCACCAGGACAGGCATGGATGTTGGCGACAGAGGCAACAACAGCCGCCGCTGCAGCAGCTGCTGCTGCAGCACAAAATATGCAATTCAACTGTGAGAAGGACTTCGCAATGGATCCTTTGCTACTTTGCCATACATGAAGGATAAATTATTGAATGAATTGAAAACATTCTCTTGCGAGAAATAATCAAAGCCTGTCCCAGCCTCATCCTCCTGCTCCGTTGGGAATTTTCATAGTAAATTTATGAGCATTTCGTAGAAAATTGAATCATGATTATCATTATATGCAGCACGACAATAGCAGCAGGATGATGGGTTTTCTTTCTCTCATTTTGTGTTTGCAAGAAAAATCCAATAGAGTGGAGATGAATGCAGGCGGTAGCTTTTGTTTTCTCCTTTTCATTTTTTCGAAGGTAAAGAAGCAACACTTTGTCTCTGACGTCTCGGCAAATTTGAAAATCAGGTGAAAATATTTGCCAAAAAATGTCTCAATTAATCTATCGAAGTATGAATAAATGCTTTGCTTTAGGTGTTCTACATATGAGTTCGTAATGGATACTACAGCCTAAGACAGAAAATTGTCTGTGCAGATCCACGTCTTCGTATAGCCCCCATATAACGGCACCTCCCGATATCCGGTATTTTTAAGATTTAAGCGACATTATTCACCGGAATTTTTTCAAATTTGGTATTTGAAGTAAGGGATACTACAGCCTATGACTGAAACTGTCTGTGCAGGGCCACGTTTTAGTATGGCCCCCATATAATGGTATGATCGGTAGTTCGCAATAGGCATCACCTTCTTTAGCTGCTAATTGGATCCAGAAGTCCACGTTTTACATAACTCCATATAAGTGTAATAACTTATGTTCGGAATTTAAAAAAAGAAAAACAATATTTTTAACAATTTTTTACATTTTTCAAGTTCCCTCCAACTGGTGGAGGGCTGCTGCTTCTTTTTTATTGTATATATTTTTCAAAATGATGGGTGCGTAAATCGCATCAGTACTCCGAATCCTGTGTTAATAAAAGTATTGAGATTTGAAGAAAACTATTTTTTTAAATTAACATTTTTTTAAATATCTACCCTTTTTCCCAAAGGAACCAGAAGGAATGGGTCAGTTGAGGCTTTTTTATTTATATAAATCTGATATCATGAAGTGCGATGATGTTGTTTGAAATATTATGGTTTTATTTGAAAGATTTAATCGCATTTTCAAACTTGATAGAAGTTGAAAGGAAATATTACGATGTGCAAAACACTCCCTTCAAGAAAGTATCCGATTAAAAAAATACATATGACTAAAATCGCAATTGTCGAAAACGTGAGTCCTGATATTTTACAATAATCATTACATGGTTTTCTAACAATTAATCATTTACGGATAAAAGCTTTAGCCCATGCGATTTTACCCAATATCTTGTACCTAATCGTATTTAGTTATATTTTATCACACACAATCAACCCCTCATCTTCAGTAAAGTTTCACATTTTCTTTTGCATACATTTTTTAGCACAAACTTCATGGCTTCATTGTATTGTATAAACACAAAACACCCAAAAACAACAAAACATTGCGTTGCGATAAAATAGAATAGAATTTAATTTAATTAAGGTAAATATCCCGCAGGTCCAAGCTTTTTTGAAAGGACCTAGCCCACCCCAAATTCAGTTTTATTAATGAGAAAGATGTCTACATAAATAAAACAAACACTTGCCCCGCTCTCACCACCTCACCACACCGAAGTCTGCCAATTCGGGCAACATCTTTGGCAGGAAAAAGAAATCAATGAAATTTGAATTTCCTTCGTCTTCGAGAAAATAGAAAACAAAAAAAGCAAAAATCCTGAATACGAAATTCGATACACAACTGTTGTTGTTGTTGTTGTTGTAGTTTTGTTGTATCGAATTTGATTCGCCATTGCATGAATTAAACAATAGCCATATTTATTTACTGCCGCCTGCTGCAGACCCTGCTGCCCTAGCCCCTGGCATAACAATATCAATCATGGGCAGGAGAAGAAGAAGCAGATGCATGGACTTAGGACAAGTAAAGAGAATAATCTTAGAGACATTCATAACTACACACATACAGACATTCGCCAACTACTCATATTTCGTTCGATATCATTGATTTACATTTGAGAATGCAGTTTCTTTTGTTCGCATTTTCTCCATCTCCGTCTTCTTTAGACACCAACCAAAGCTGTGGAAGAAATTCGTCCAAGTATTTGGGAGGGGGGTGTCCAAATTGGATTCAAATGACAACGATTGAAGAATCTTTGAATAGTTACTATCTTAGAATCACCATTATCCTTATCCCCATTCTTGTCAATGTCGTTGTCCTTCCATCAAGAGAGTGCAGCCATCAAGAGGAAAGAAAAAAAAACTATTGCACATTGTTGGTTGGTAACTTGGCAAAGGACCTTCAAGTGTTCCAAAGAATCCGAACTAAGAATGGTAAACGGAGGAAGAAGGAAAATGCCCTGCTGATGGCAGGATGTAAGTAAAGAACGCTTTGGCTCTGCTGCTGCTGCACTCGAGCTGATGTCGATGCTAAAATCCAAGGATAACAACATCAGCATCAATAGAGTCAACTAAATCTAAACAAGCAGCCGTACAAACAGTGGTAATGCCACCAATCAAGTCGAAATCATTGTCTTTGCGAGATTACACTCACACATGCATACATTCACTCACAAACACACACACACATGCACACACTCAACGATATCAGTTCATATTACTTGACAAAATACCAGCAGAAGATGATGGCGATGATTCACTGAAAACCTTCGAATAATTACACGCCCGCCACACCCATTCCATTTTGGCCGTTCCGGCAAAACGCTTGCAGCTGGCTGCCATTACATTGGAACTTTCCTCCTTCAGCAGCATTTCAAATTTCAAAATCCGCCATTTGGAGACGAAATAAACGAAGAACGGGCGATTATTCACTCGATTGAATTTCAAATTTAAATTTCTGTTGCTATTCTTGTTTTTTCTTCTTCTGCTTCTTCCTTTGCTGGCTATTCCTTGAAAAAGGAAAATGATGTAAGAAAGAAGAGGAAGAAGAAGAAAACTTAACGAAAAGCACAGGAAGTCTGTTGGAGGGCAGCTTGTGGCGAGGTATATATATATATTGAGGTCAATTTCAAATAAAAAAAACCCGACGAAAGAAAGAAAAGCAACATCTTTGTCTTTGGTCCACTGAGAAAACTAAATTGGTACAAAATGCTCACTCAATGCCCGCATATGAATTGTACGCTCTGGAAATATGTTTCCGTTTTTCTGGGGCGTCACGGTTTGCTGCACTTCGCCTTAGTTAGCATTTCATACACTAAAGCAATTACGACCTAATATACATACAAATTAAATTTGGAAATATTCAAGGGAGGGGAAAAGAGAATTACCAACATTTTAATTTAAAACTACATCGCATCCCAAATGGTATGGAAGAGGATGACTTTTAAGGGCATCTATTTTATGGAAGAAGTTTTGACCTGTTATGTGAAAAACATGGGATGCTATATACCTTCGTAGCCAGGTATGTCTTTCGAAAGTATTTGGGGAGGACAGCTTTTTTAAATAAAATGTTCAAAAAATATCTAAAAATTGATCATTTGGGATGAGATCTCTTGAAACTACTCACAATGACTGACAGGCAAAACAATTTTGAAATTTGACAAAGGATAACATAAACAGAAAGGTACGATATAAGCATTCCAAAAAATATTCTATTGAGAATGTTTCGAAAGTAGTTTTTTGTGACAAAAATTTCAACTTCACTATTAACTAGAGATCTTTTTGAATGCTTTTATTCCAATAGCTGAATACTGAAGTAACCAAACTGTAGGGGTGTGCCTAGGCCTGAACCTACGATGACTTTTTTGCAAAAATGTCCTCTTCCTATGCCCTGAGAATCCAAAAGTCAAATTCGAAAGTGTTCGAAAACGTATGAAGATCGGAAATGTTGGAATTGAAGGAAATTTGGAGCTTCGTAGAACTTTTAGAAAAAACATCAAAAATCCAATTGTTATGCCTTCTATCATTTATCTGTCATTTTTCCACATCAAACATTAGTTGGAGACAAGTTAAAAAGTATCTGTCGGTTTTGCCAACAGATGTATACCCTCAGCCACTGTTCATTTATTTTAATAAATTTTGACTTGCGTTAAGATTATCCAAACTGGGCCTCAATTCTTGTTCTGTGAAAATGTGAAATGAAAACTTTTATAAAGGAAAGAAATGTCAAATGAAAAAATTTATAAAGAAAATATTTTTCATTTCATATTTTCATAGAACAATAATCCAGCCCCTGTTGACCAATTATGGGTGAGGCTTCAAAGGAGTGGATCAATATCGACTACTTCATTCACCTTTACATGAGAAATGTAAAATTTTTTGGAAAATTAAGAAATGTGCTTGAGGTACCAGATAATGTGGACCGAACTATTCCTCTTCATCTATTATTCTTCTATTCTTTTGTAGGGAGGAATAGATGAATTCTATATTTACGTCAGATCTCAAGCAATCAAGTTTTAACAGAATCGCTGAATTGTTTCGCAAATTATAAGAGATTTAAATATGTCAAAACTGTCATGTGGGAAAATTGAAGAGAATCGGATGCTTATTTCGCATTTTATAAGAGTTATAATTATTTTTAAGGTTAACCCTTTGTGTGGGAGGTACATGTTGGTGTAGACCGATATAGTCCAGTTTTCGCACCTGAACTACAACTGTTACAAATATTGATATTTGCAAAGTTTGCACACAACTGGATGATCCTTTCGTGTTCTATACGGTTAATGATTTTCTGTGAAAAATTTTACCTTTTGTGAGGGAGATACCAGAAGGAGTGGACCGGTATTGCACATCTCCAAACTCGATCTATGTTTGACTATAATATTACGATGTACCCAGTTTGGATCAAATCGCATACTGCCTTCAAGAGTTATTCGCGCACCAGGCAGTCAGACAGACGGACGGACAACCCTAGATCGACTTCAAATGTCCTGAAACGGATTTGGTCCAAAGAGACTTAGGGTCTAAAACCATTAGTTCGATGAGGCACGTATCAAATAATATATAATCTCTCTTACCATATGCCTGAGGGTAAAATTATGTGTCGGTTTAGCCAGGTGTTTCCGTATGTCATCATGGCCTTGCACCATTTAAGATAGAGCTTTAAATATTATAGTTATAGGGCGTTTAATATTGAGGTATTTTGGTCCATGTTTAGATATGGCACCTGTAACGATGTATCGATGCTTTCTTAATTTAAATATTTTAAAATTTTCGTAGGTACTATATATACAGAAATGTGCGAAATTAATATTTTGCGATTTCAAACACATCTTCATCTGAATTCAAGTTTATTGTGAGTAATGATTAACGTTTTCCTACAAACATACTAAAACTCATCTGATTTCCCCCTCAATATTTGTACGAAATGTGTATTTAGTTTGTTTCGAAGTTGTACAACCACAAAATTTAATGAATTGACTACCACCTGCCTGGCAACAAATACAAAAAAAGGTTCTCAGCACATAATTCAGTCTTATCCCCAAAGAGATGACGAAATGGCTTCAGTCATTTGTTCAATGTTTGTTTATATCATAACCGTTATACTAGCCACCATCCACACTCACACCTCCATCACCGCCCCCGCACACTTGCTATTAAACGATTATCTTTGCGTTAGTGCAGGCAGCTTTTGTTGGTGTTGTTTTTACGGCACTAAAGCCACATACACACACACATATATATACATATTCTCCCAAAGATAATCCTCTCAAAGTATTAATGCCAGTTTATTATTTTTCTCTACTGATTCTCTGTCTTCTTTTTTCTTCTTCTTTTGCAGGTAATGTTGGTAAACAAATCAAAGGAGGATATTTGTTACGTTTTAAAAGTAAGTATTTATTCAGAGACTCTGCTTCACACACACACACTACCCCAGCCAGCAATAAAGTGTCCTGCCCCCACATAGGCAACGCATGTGTATGTATGGCCATGGTGGCCTTCCGAGCCATAGCATAAATTGTATTAAAAGCCAAAGTAGTAAACTTAAGTAAAAAAGTTAATAACAATAAAAGTAAATCATCTCTCTTGGAGACATGGCTGTGTTCCAGCAGCCTTGCAGCCACAGTGACCCCACCTAGGATAAGAGGCAAGTTTTGGCATGTGATGGCAACGACAGTAATGGTGGCAACACATTCCAACAACAACAATGACACGTAAAATGACACTTTCAATTCTAAAATTCCACAGCATCCGAAGAAGATTCATGAAAGTGGTAGAGGTCTAACGGAGACCGACACCAACGAACATCACAAATTAAAAAGAAGAAGAAGAAGAAGTTACACTACTCGTGGCCAGTGGTATGTTAAGCGACCAGTGTTGCCAGATGGATTCTCAGCTTTAAATTTTTTTCTTTCTTTCCTAAACCACACTTCGGACAGGGTATTATGACTTTGTGCATTTGTTTGTAACATAGAGAAGGAAGCGAGATAGACACACATTCTGAGTCGATTTATACATGCCCGTAAGTAAGTTCTTGCACTTTTTGGAATTTCAATGACTTTACCTCGAGCTTATTTTTCAATATTTGCCGAATGGAATATTGCGATATGTTCAGCTAACGAGCCATTTTTCGGCCACTGCGATGTGGGTTTCGATTAAGTCGCTTCTTTACTTTTCACATTCTGCCGATGTTCCCGTTTTCTTCCTCGACGTTGGGCTATGCTACCAGTATCACGGTAACGAGCAATGGCACGAGACACAAAATGTATTCACATTTAAATGCTGGAGTGCTCTAACGATAGCCACTTGTGGTTTTCCAGCCAAATAATAAGAAATCACACTATCACGCTTGAATTCTATCACGAATAACTTTTTTTCTGGAAAATTCTCACCAAAATGATTTTGTACGCTTGTAAACAATATAATGAGCCGTCACTGGAACAATTTGAACAGCTGTTGGGCGAGTGGCTTAGAAATGACAGCAGTCTTGGTTACAGCTTTTTCATCTCACCCTGTATATCTTTATACGATATCAAGTTTATGGTGCAATATCAGCCCAAATGGACTGAATTTTGGCAATTAGAAACCAATACCTTAAATTTGGTGTAAATCGGTTCAGATATAGGAATAGCTTCCATAAATATGTTTTGTCCGATTTGGGGTTTAAAGTCCCTCACACGCGTAATATGCACTCGACAACAATGAATATTGGAACCAGATATCAGATACAGCTCTGAAATAAGTGCATCAAATTTTGTCAAGATCGGTTCAGATTTAGATATAGCTCCTATATATATCTTCAAATGATTTCGGGTTAATTGTGCATCAAATAGCCAATATCAGTCCAAATGACCTGAATTTAGGCATATCCGACCAAATTTAGTCTAGAAGCAAGTACATCAAATTTGGAGAAAATCGGTTCACATATAGCTATAGCTCCTCTATATATATATATATGTCTCATCCGATTCCCTCACATTCGTAATATGCATTCGACAACAATGATCTTTCGTTCCAGATATCAGCTGCAGCTCAGAAATACCTTTGCCAAATTTTAGTGAGAACGGTTAAGATTTGGATATAGCTCCCATATATATCCTTTATCCGATTTAAGGTTTATTGTGCAAATAATGACTAATATCAGTTCAAATGAAGTGAATTTCCTTTCTATTTTGTGGAACTCGGCTGAGATATATCTTTTTTAATGTAATCCTTCTCGAAGTGATATCATGCACTCTATAGCAATTGTATTTAGTATAAAAGATTAAAATGTCTCCGTCAAATTTAACGACAATTGATTTAGAATTGGACATGCCTCCCATATATTTATTTCCTCTGAAACCAAATTATAACTGTTCTAAAGCCAAATGTTGATAGGTGGTATGACCTACTTCAAATAAATTCCTTTGTTACGGGAGCTCTACTGCAGTGAATATTTGCGAAAATATCCATTGTGGTGTAGGCCTCGCCCGACTTTGACTTTTTGTTATTGGTTTTAAATTCTACTTGTCTGGAAAGAGTTTACCTCAAGCAAGTACCACCGATCTCATTTAGTTGAGCTATGCTCCGTCATCTCTTCGACAAAATGTGGCAACTCTTGTCATTGAAGTTTTATATATACTTGTGCTAAGGAAGAAGGGCACACATATAGACATCATTGCCGCTGCAACTTTTCTCTCACACACACACACACGCAGTAGACCCCAAAAGAACAAACTAAAATTATGAACTACACAAAAGTCATAGCCAAAAACACTAACGCACCCATACACACAAACCGAACGCACACACTCACATAGGCAATTGTTTATGATGATGCTGTTGCTTTCACTGCGGATCTTCTCTCCTCACATGCGAAATGGTGATGATGATGACGACGAGGATTGCATGCTAGTGGGAGTAAAGGCGAATGTCGTTGGTGATAAGGAGTGAAAACGACTCAGAGTCGTAGCAACCAGCCAACACCAACAATACATTGTTCTTGTTGTTGTTGCTATTATAATGTGCCAAATCAGTACAAGTGCAATTCACACTTGTATGACACAGCAAAGTTTCGAAATTTCAGTGAATATTTGCGAAAAGAAAATCCCTCATTCTTGGCCAAAGAGATACGATGAAATCGTTTATGGAGCGTTAAAGAAAATAAGGATAGACCCAGGATGTGTGCTTGTGTAGATATGTTTAAATTGTTAAATTTAAAATGATTAGGCATTTATGTATTCGTTGGCAAGATACCGACTTCGGAAGTCAGTTTTAAGGTTTAAAATCAGACAAACTATTAACTAACTCATTCTATGCTTAAAATTGTTTGTTTTTTCACTAAATCTTTGTGTTTCTTTGGCTGATTGAAAAATTTTACTTAAAAATGAAAAAACTGTTTAATGAAACTATGCCATTTAAAAGTACAGATCAAAAGCGAATTTGATGCATCCATGGTACAATAAGGTAAAACAGTTTCGCAAAACTATTCAAATACACCTCTGATGCTGTCAAATTATTCAAAATTAGATGCAACAAGTTAATTGAATGTATTTGATATTTTCCCCTCATTATACTCTCAGCCATATGGCAAGAGAGGGTATATATTATTTGATGCGACCAAAACGTACCTCATCGAAAAACGGTTATAAACCCTACGTCTCTGTACCAAATTCGTTTCAAGACATTTGAAAACGATCTAGGCGTGTCTATCTGTCGTAGAAAGGGTATATAGCATTTGATGTAGCCAAAACGTACCTCATCGAAACAACGCTTTTATACCCTAGGTCTCTTTGGACCAAATCCATTTCATGACATTTGGAAACGATCTAGTTGTGTCCGTCCGTCTGTTTGGCTGGCTGGTGTATCCGAACACGTTCAAACTTGGTACACCGTAATAATATTGTAAAACTTAGATCGTGATCGGAGATGGACAAAATGGGTCCACTCCTTCTGGTACCTCCTACACAAAAGGTCAACATTTTCAAAGACAAATTATCAAATCCCAATATTTGTATAAGTTCTGTGTCAGGTGCGAAAAAGGAAAATATCGGCCCACTTCATCAAGTACCTCTTCCACAAAGGGTCACAATTTTAAATAATTACAACTCTTATAAAATGTGACATAGGAGTCCGATTTTCTTCACATTTCAAACACCTCAATATTTTTATTACCACAAAAGCCCTGGTGCGAAGATGGAGCACTCATTCTGGTAACCCACCCACAACGGGTCAAAATTTTGAATTATCAAAAAGCTCGTTATACGCGAATTGAGCTACCGATTCCTTTCAAACTCGGCACCTCTCAATATTTGAATAATCCAAACGATCATAAAATGCGAAATAAGTATTCGATTCATTCTAAGCTTCACACATTCCACATTTATCCATTAACACAAAATCTGGTGTGAAGATTGGTTCACTTCTTCTGGTACCTTCCCCACAAAGGGTCTAATACATATTTCGGTCCACCTATGGACCTATAGAATTGTAAGTGCTCGATTTTCTTTAAATTTTGCACATTCCAATATTTTTATCAGTATTAGGTGAAGAGGAATTCTTCGTTCCACTGTATCTGAACATTTGAACATTTTTCATTATGGGTTAAGTATTTTTAACCTGAGTTAGGGTTTTTTGGACAAAATACCTGGTTACCCGTTTATTCAACCCGAAAGTTGGGATACAAAATCCGGGTTTTATCCGGTTCTACAAAATGGGTAAAAGCATATGGTCATATGGTGGGTTTGCTTGCAACGGTTCCGGAGTAGTAGTAGTACCCCTAAAAAGTTGAAAAAGGACCCATTATGTGGTATTAAGATCTACAAACCACATTATAGCCTATATTCTTGTCTTTCCAAAAAATGTTCCAAATATGCTATCTCTTGTAGTTCCTAAGATATAAGTGATAAAAAGCATGAAATCATGATTTTCTCCACTAATATGTACCTAACCTTTATAGCTTTTTTAAGTAGCCGGGGCTTGATATTTTCTAGGTTTTAAAACTTTTATATGTAGCTGGTCATTGGCCAGGGCTTCAGATTTTCTCCTCTAGGACATGTCCAACACCGGCTACGTGATCCATAGTTCTTGTAAACTACAACTTTTCTAAACTCAATTTAAGCCTTGTTTTTTTTCTGGGGACTTTTTCGGACAAACGGTCATACTCCCCATGGGGGTTATGTCCGTTTTTGGAAGCGGACGTAGTCCTCACACTATTATGGGAGTTATGACCAAAATAAAATCAGACATAATCCCCATATTTCCAATGGGGATTAGTTTGTGAGGATTATGTCCGGCCACCAAATTATCACATATCGCTTTAAAAGTAGAACTAGAACCAAATCTGGCACCTTGTAATATTTTATCAGACTTAAGTTAGATACGAATTGGACAATATTTGCCAATCCATTCGGATTCATGGCCGTGTCGGAGTGTGTTAAACTACAAATATAATTCGCAAACATTTGCTGTACCTATGTCTTAGCTAAAATATTGGCATTTTGTTTTTTTTCTTATGCTAATCATATGCGACATCAGCCAGAAGTAAAACTTCTAGTTTTGAAATAAGACCATCCTAGAAGCTTCGTAACTGTTATAATGACCGCTGTAGCAAATGTCTTTATTTTCTCAATACCTCCCCATGGTAATTTAGTCCCCATTTATGTTCATTATTTTTTAGAAATGATCGTTAAAAAATCTTTCTGCCAAAAACCCTCATAAATACGGGGATAAAACGATATCTGAAATATGTTTGTATGTAGAAATTCGCACACACACACACACTGTCAACTACAAGCGCACATTTTTTGGTGACAGCCTAGAGTAATCCATGTTTAGTGGCACTAAAAGTGTTTGGCATTTTGGGCCCAGGAGACACTGGATTTCGTTCATTGCTTTGCGATGTTGGTTTGCCGCTGCCCAGCCAGCCATGGCTTGGCTCTGCCTGTTTGCGTCTGTCTGTCTGTCTGTAGCTTCATTACAGACAAATGACTCGAAGGATAGATGTCTGGCGGGTACGGCCGTAAGTGCTGGGAAATACGACAAACAACGATGGAAATGATGATAATAGCGATGATAATGACGACAATGAAGCCCAAATTATGAGCGGCATCAGCGACAAACAGCCGCAGCAGCAGCAGCATCAAGTCATAGCTTGACAATCCTCAAACAAATGATGCTGCGGAATTTTACAGTTGTCACATTAAAATTTCATAAAACAAAACAAAAAAAAAGAAGGCATCGAATATCGAGATGTGTGTGTCAGTCTGGTTTGGGCCGAAATGAGGAAACTTTCTTCAATATCCGAACATTCCTCTTATCAAAGCATAAAAAACATTCTCTCCCCCCACACACATACATACATAAATTTGGTGGATATATATTGAATATTTGTGTATGAAGTAGGATCCAAGGCAAAACATTTACTTGAGTGGTGCTGCCTTTGCTGCTCCCGCCTACCCGCCAGCCAGTCAGTCAGCAGTCGATGTGTGGTTAAGTGGGAAAAGTTTTCATGTTCGAATTGTTTGTTTATGGCCGGGCATAATAAAATATACAATAGTCCCATACAAATGATCGGAATAATGGTCATGACGACGACGACTACAACGAGAATGGGGAGCATGACGATGATGACATGCATGGACCCGAATGTGTTCAACAACAAGAACAACAACACCGGCACACTTTTGTTGGGGACACACTGACAGACCAGACCAAACCACTGGGATGATATTTCCGTTTCAGGCTTAATGTTAAACAGATGGTGCACCTCACAAATAATGAAATGACAACAGCAAAAGCAGCAACAACAACACTGAATTTATTGGCCCCAGCTCCTTTGGTGGTGTGCTGCTGGCCGTTATGCCAATTGAAACAATCGAGACTATTTGGGTTGTAATATTTTGTTTTTATTTTCGTTTTTCACAAATCATAATGTTTTCCGAGTCATCATCACCGCCATCGCCACCGCCATCGTCGTCATCAAAATGTGACCGTCAATAAATAATGGTAGTTTCTATTGAATTTGTGAAACAAAAACATCCATGATATGCTGCCATTGCAAACATCAGTTGCTGGAAATTGAACTTAACCCCCCATCGGGCTAATGTGTACCACTCCAAATGACATTTGAAAGTCATATCGGGAAAAGGTTCTTCTACACAAACAGCCATTCGAATATTGGCAATACCAGCCACCAACGCCACCATGTCAGCCATTTTGAGGAAAATTTGTTTTTCGTCAAAAATTATAATGATTTGGATACAATCGATGACACAGCAGCAGAGCAGATCATAACAATTGAGGGAAATGTAGACACAAACACGCATACACATACATGTGTCATGTTGGAAAACAGACATACATAATTCAAATCAATGGGTTCCAAAGATATGCCTTGTTTTCCCACTTGTCGAAATTATGTGATTGAAGCGTATCTATCGCTTTAGACACCAAAAATCCCATAAAATATTATGAAGTGTGGGCCGATGGGCCAGTATTGTACATTTCGAACCATAATAAATATCATAAAAATATTGCGACGTGACAGGTTTGGACTATATCTGCTACTTCCTTTACTTAAAAAATATTGGTATCGGCAAAATTTCAAAATGTTTACCCTCTGTGGGGGAGTGGACCAACATATCCCATCTTCACAGTAGATCGTCTGTTAGTAGAAATAATACAAATCATTTTGGTTATTCAAAATTCTGTTCCTTTGTGGGAGAAGTATCAGAAGGAATTGTCCGATCTCTACCATCCTTATAACAGATCTTGTGCTGATCGAAATATTGAGATCTGCCAAGTCTGAATGGAATCGGATGTTAATTTCGCGTTTAATGAGCTTTATGAATATTTAAAATTGTGACCCTTTGTGGGGGAGGTACAAGATGCAGAGGACCGATATATTCCACCTTCACACCAGACCTTGGGTTAATAAACATATTGAGATGTGTGTAATTTAAAGACAGTCGGGCTCTTACATCACATTTTATAAGAGTTATAATTATTCAAAATTTTGAACCTTTGGGGAGGTACTTGATGTAGTGGATCGATATTGCCCATTCCGCACCTAACCTAGCACTGATGCAAACATTAGGATTTGCAAAGTTGGAGCAATATCGGATTATCATTTCTCTTCCTGTTCTGTAAAATATTTTTTTTTTTTGAAAATTTTGACCTTTTGTGCCCATCCCCGGACTCGATCTAAATTTGATAATAATATTACGATGTTGCAAGTTTGGACCAAATCGGATACTCCCTTTGAGAGTTATCGTGCGCAGCAGCAGGCAGACAGACAGATGGACGGACATGCTAGATCGACTTCAAATGTCCTGAAACAAATTTGGTCCAAAATAACCTAGGGTCTAAAATTGTTATTTCGATGAGGCACGTTTTGGCCGTATCAAATGATATGTGCCCTCTGTAGACATGTGGCTAAGTCAAAGTTCCTGTAAAACAACAACCCAAACTCTAGACCTATTTTGAGCATTTTTGAAATGTCACAGAACAAGGGAGGCCTTAGAAAGTTATTTTTACAGGAAGCTTGCAGAGTTGTATCTGTCGACGAGCTGTAAGATAAGAAAATAATTATAGAAATGGAAATTCTAAATAATGTATCAGGGAACTCGAAAATACCAACAATAGGAGACCATCGTTGTAAAAGGGCTAAATCCTAAATCTCCAGAGAACATATTTTCCGAGGTAGTGTTTTACCCATTAAGATTTCAAAAAGTAAAGCCGATGAGGAAAAGCTGAAAAATGTTTTTTTTATCAAAAAAATTATATCAAATGAGGGTCCAATGCCAAATAAAAGACAAGTTAGAAATTGGGACTGAAACCTGAATTATCGGAAATCAGGATATACAGAATTTATCCCAAATAGATTACCAATCTTGAACATTTCCTTTTCTTTAAAAAATAAAATTAAGACCCGCGGCCAGAGTCGTATTTTCGACTGTGACTTATAAGTAGCGCTTCCGACACCGCAGCTTTACTTATATCGACTTCAGATTTTGTGCTGACTTACAAAATATATACCCCGTTTCAAGTTGGACTGTGTTCGACCATATCCAGTTGTTTTTCTATTTTATTTTCCACAAAATATTGTGTGTCAAGTGAAAGATTTACCCAACGTGACCCGTGTCATCCAATAGCTTTAATTTCCATTTTCAATTATCGCTGAATTGGTGTTAATTGAAAATCCATTTGTTCGACCATAAGAAAGAAACAACTTTTCCATTTTATTTTTTATTTTCGCAGAAATGCGATACAGCGCTGTTATCACGAATTTTAATTTAATTTTATTTGGAAATTGTTTCCATCAACAGCTGGTTTCCAACTAAATTATTTATTTATCGATTTAGTTTGGCCACAAAATCCATTTAAGATGGAGATTAGATTTATATTTGCCATAGAATATGGCGATTTGTGTGCAAAACATCGATTACCCGAAAGTGGCACATGTAAATCGCTGAAATTGTTTTTATTTTTCCAAGCGAAAATTTTTATGAAAACAAAATTATTAATTTTCAACATTTTTTTTTTATTTCGTTTGCAGAACAACTTCTCTGGAATCGCTGGGCGGAAGAGTGGGTGGTTCTGTACGATGACTCGACTATGGCTTGGTTCACAGAGCCGGGACGTTCATCGCCGGCGGGAAAAATCCTTGTCAAAGAAGCACCAGAAATGCTGGCCATCGCACACTGGACTGGCCAGATACCAAGAAGGCCACCACTACCCGAAGGCTGTAGCGTTTCACAGCTGATAGCCTTGGGCTCGAGAAGAAAACGATCTAAGGTCTATTGGATGCTGGCCAAATCCGAACAGGAAGTTAGGTAAAACAATGGGCGAGAGAAAAAAACAGCATTTCCATCAATCCACCCAACCATGTATCCTTTCAATCATTTTCACAATGCGGACATGTTCAACTGTTAATATTTCTTTGTTTTTCATTTTCATTTCTCTGTCTGCACATCTATGCCATGCGATGCGATGCCCTGCGCTTCCGTTTCACCAGTGAGTGGATCGATGCCATTACAAAAACTGTGAGTATTAATGCTGGCCACCAAAAACTATCATCAGCATTACAGCAGTGCTATGGGGAGCTATATGGGTGGCGGGATGAGGGGTTTGAGTGCTGTCCGAACAGGGCGACGCCTACACCCAGCCAGCCATCCTTCCTCTACACACACTTTTTATGGTCATAGTCATCATTATTACAAATACCAACACAATCCATCCATTCATGATGTGGATGAATGAAAGCAACAACGGCGGAGGCAACAGCAGCAGCAGCAACATAAAATCGCACAACAAAAACAAAGAGCTTTAAGAATGAATAAAAACACAATAAAGTTCCATAAAATGAGAAAACAATCTAATTACGTTAGTTGGCTCTGTTGTCGGTAGGTCGGTCGGTCGGTCGGTCGGTTCGTTGCTGTTGTTTCCCGTTGTTATCACTCGTCCGTCTGTCCGTTTGTCTGTCCGCCCAACCATCCAGCCTTGGTTATTCATTCATGTGTATTAGTATATATGTGTATGTATATCACTCTTTAAGTTTATTTTGTGTGTGAATGTGTGAGTACTGTGTGTGTGTGTTTGTGCGTAAATCTGCTTGTTTATGTGTTTATCTGTGTATTTGCTTTAATCTGTTTTCAAATCTCATCCACAGTTGCCACCACCCCCCCAGATCGAACTGGTCGTCGATAAACCCCATTTAATGAATGTCTTACGCAGACCACTGGTACGCATACGACGTAAGTGTAAATCTTTTATTCCCTTTTATCCTTGTGTCGTAACACTTTCGATTGTCTCTGCTATGGCTATGGCTGTGACTGTGACTCTGGCCATTGCCATTGTTGTTGTCGTCTAAATTAAGATTTTCCAATTGCCACATTGGTATTGTGCACGACTACATTAACACCAACACTGACACTGACACACACACATACACTCGCGCCATTGTACAAAAACCCCGACATGAAATAACACATCCGCTGCCAGGACTGCAGGGTTACATTTTAATTAGAAATCGATTCATTGGAAATGCTAAATATGTACTGCTTCCTCCTGATCGAGTGAGTATCTCAACGGAGTCCTCCGCAGCCATTGTTTGGTTTTAATAGTTCATGGAATTCTTGAGCTAAACAATATTTTCTTCACAATGACCTTAAAGATAATGATGGCTATATTTGAAATCAAAAGAAAGGAATTAAAACATGGAAACAATGCATTTTAATAGGAAAGTCCAAAAATTAAGTTCCGAATGTAGTAATTATATTCGAATCTGAAACACTATGTTCGCATCTGACAAAGACCTAAAATGGTAAAAACTAGACAAAATGCATTCTGAGCAAATGGTTTGTGGCTATACTACCTTGAATAACAGCTCATGGCAGAGGCATGTTAATATAAAAAACACAACTATAGGAAAGAATGACAAATAAAAGTTTGGGTAATCCAAAATATTGGTTTCAAAATTCTTTTCCATATACCTTCCCAAATAATTGCATACTGCCTTAGCGGTTTAAATTGCTTAACATTGGTAACTATGTTGTTACGATATCATAACAACAGAGGTAATTTTCACAGGGTTGCCATATTTTGACTCTGTCTTGTCCCATCTTTATACTTCTATGTCTTTGAATCTGAAACACTAGAAACGGTCCCATCCGATTTCAGTTATTATCATTTAATACGGCCAAAACGTGCCTCATCGAAATAAAGGTTTAAGACCCTAGGTGTCCTTGGACCAAATTCGTTTCGGGACATTTGGAGTCGATCTAGCCATGTCTGTATGTGTGTCCGTCCGTCCGTTCGTCTGTCTGTCTGGCTGGCGCGCATGATAACTCTCGAAGGGAGTATCCGATTTGGTCCATACTTTGTACATTGTAATATTATTGTCAAACTTAGATCGAGTTCGGAGATGGACAATATCGATCCACTCTGGTACCTCCCCCACAACATGTCAGCATTTTCAATGAAAATAATTTCCTGCGCAGAAAAAGAAATTATAGTCCGATTTTGCTCCAACTTTGCAAATCCCAATATTCCTATGCTAGTACTCATAAGATGTAAATAGATGCGAAAATTGACAGTATCGGTCAACTCCATTAAGTATCTCCCCCATTATAATCATAATCGGTCCACTCCTTCTGGTACCTGCCCAAAAAAGGGTTAACATTTTGAATATCCATGAAGTTCATAAAGAGAGAAACTAACATCCAATTGCATTCCGACATGGCACAGCTCAATATTTCTGTTAACACTAGATCTGTTTAAAAGATAGTAGACATCAGACCATTCCTTCTGAGATCTCCCCCACAAAAAGGTCAACGTTTTGAATATCCATGGAGCTCATAAAATGCGAAATTAACATCCGATTCCATTCGGACTTGGCTCATCTCAATATTTCTGTTAACACTAATTTTGTTTAAAAGATTGGAGAGATCGGACCATTTCTTGTGGTACCTCCCCCACTCCTTCTGGTACCTCCCTCACATAGAGTTCAAGATTTGAAAACAAAAGGTTCAAAGAAAGCAAAGCAGAATCCAACTCTCTTCAAATATGTCACATACAAACATTTTTGCTAATACAAGATCTGTTGTGAAGATGATGTATATCTGCAAACCCCTTCCGTACCTCACGAACATTTTAAAATTTTCTAAAAATTATCACCAAACCTGGCACTTTGCAATATTTATATCATATTTAAGGTCCGACACGAAGTGGACAACATTGACCCATTCCTTCGGATTGAAAAAATATGGTTTTGGAAATACGTACTCCAAGTATCAAAAAATAAGTAATGACACTACATCGGATAAACATTGTCAAATAGAGGAAAACATATGAATTTAGATTCAGGAGTCACAGTGGGCAGTTTTGGGAAATACGTGTTATATAGTGTACCAAAAGCACTAAATGTGGTAGCAGAATAAAAATCAAATGATGGGGTTGTTGGAAGAAAGGCCTGGCAACCCCAATTTTGCTTAGAAATGGATTTTAACTTTTTCTAAATGTATAAAAAAGATAAAATAGCTATAATTATTAAGCTATGATGTAATTTCAACAAATAGTTTTTAAATACATAAAATTCATAAAATTTGTCTTCTTTACAGCTGCCACCTCTAGCGAAGTCAAACAACGCAAAGCGTTATCCAACAGCAAGTCGCGCTCCTTGGCAACGCAACGGGCGTTCTACAATCAGAATCCTTTGGTAAAAAGTGATGCTGCCGTGGCGATTTTAAGCAAAAATCCTGATTCAAAAGCTGCTCTAGCTTGTGCACTGCCCTGGGGCCATGGCTGGGGATGGGCGACACTGCCCAATGGCGTGTGGAGTGGAGGTATGAGCAGAACAGAGTTTTCTTTTTCAATTGATATTAAAGTCAAAAATTGGATCATTTTGTATTTTTAGGCCTAACATGGTCCCAGTGCGAAGACACATTCACTTTGCATGCACTGCCAACCACTCACTGCACCAATTTGGTGGACACCTCCTGCAGTGGTGCCGTCTATCACACCGACATTGGAGGCTTTGATTTCCATTCATCGACAGTGGAAGATCTGGGCGGTGAAGATTTCGACTATGCCATGGACTGTGGCGATTTTATATTTTAAGCAGCCATCTGAAGCTCAAGGACCCCCACCATTTCCCCCCAGTAAAGTAGAAGAAAAAACCAAAAACAAATCCCCTCGAATACGTATGAAGTTGTTTTAAGTATTTTTAGCAGAGGAAACCGAAAATTAACAAACCCCACCCTAAACAGAAGCGTTGTTCCAAAACAAAAACAAGAAAACGCCTCGAACAGCGCGCCTTTTGAGGAAACCCTCTTTTAAACATTAAAACGGATAAACGTAACACATTATAACAAAAGAAAAAAAAAACAACAAATTTAGATGAGGAAGCCGAAGAAGAAAAAGAAAAAAATAAATTAAACAACAAAGAAAGAAATTCTGACAATAGTTGTAGAAGAAGCTGTTCACATAAACCGTTCATATGTATGTGTGTTTTGAGTGTCGTTTCAAAGCAGAATCGCTACCAGAAAAAAAAATTAGAAAAAAAGACATAAGGACTTCTTATTCAAGTCGAAATCAAACCAAACCAAATGTTCAGAATCCTAGAATCCTTTTTTATGGCCACAAATGAATAGATGTGTATGTGTGTAATTGTAATCGGAACAAAATTACAGAAACAAAAACAGGAGAAACCGAAGAAAAGAACAACCCTGAAAAAATGCCAACACTTCAATTAAGAAAAAAAAAACACACACACACAACAAAAACTAATGATAATTATATACGGGTATTTGATTTAATAGAATTTATTTAAAAACCACATCCACGAACACACGAACACACGCATACACACCCTCCACCCCCCAACAATAATCGCCAATCAATCATTCTATCTTTTGTCGAACTTTAATGGTCCATGGCTGAGATCCTGGAAGACAGAAGCTAAGCGATTTACTGGTCGATCAAGAAAACCTAATAGGAAACAAAAAATAAATACTTATTCCCTTTCATCCACCCAAGTAAAGATTCTACCATCAAATTAAGGCGATTAAGTGGAGCAATTTGTAACACAATGCTACAGACTTGACTTGTCAAGCGAATTAAAAACCTGTTTTTTTATTGTAATTCACTATTTTGCGGGGTTCCATGCGCCAATGTCCATTAAGATGGATTCGAATCTATCTAGCAAAGACACAAACAATTATTCAGTTAACAGAGAGGTACTGTTAAAGTTAACAGAGTACTGTTAAAGTTAACAGAGTTTCTAAAAATGTTTTTAGCCACAAAATAAAATTCGGGCAATATTTTTAAAACTTTTTATTATTGCTATGGAGACTACTCTTGATAAGCTTCTCAATGGTACTCATGTTGTCCTGGCAGAATTTGTCCTTGTAGGAGTATTCGTCGCAATAATTATCCTTGCCCCAGGAATATTTCTGAAATGGGTGGATTCGGCGCCATCGCGCAATATTTTTGAGACTTTTTATTAATACTATTGAGAGTGCTCTCGATAAGCTTCCCAATAATAATCATGCTGTCCCGGCAGAATTATCCTTAAAGGATCAATGATCATATAACAAAGCCAAAACAAATAACGCTGCCGGCCTTTATCGTATAACTTAATACCGTTTTATAATTTTTACTTAAATATATTTTTTATATTCTGTTAACTGCATAATGGTTTGTGTCTTTGCTCGATATATTCGAATCTATCGTAATGGACATATGCGTCAATTGCTTCCTTTGAGAAACACAGTATTTCGAACTCTGCATATCAAATTGATTGGACCCGGACATGTGTCGATATTTTTGACTTAAATTACAAAGGATAATATAGTCGCTTTCCCTTGAAAGATGTGTTTAGAAACATTAAATCAATTTCATTCAAATCCATACCAAGAATTAGGGCATATATCGGATAAGTGACCAACAAAATCATACCGGAAACCCTTTGAAATATTTTAAAAATATTTTATATATATTTTAAATATTTTTAAAGTGAAATATGCCGTATGGAACTCTTAAGCATGATTGACTAGTTAATAGTTCAAAAAGTTCATTCATTCAAAAAATTTTTGCTGTATTTTTAACTCAAGCTGTAATTTTCAAAATTGGGATATGTTTGAATTTTCTGACATTGTAGCATTGTGTAATTTTTATCCCATTGGATATTTGTTTTTTCTTTTTTAAGTTTACATACATTTAAACATTCAATCGTCTTAAAAACAATTTCCACCAATGAAGGTAGTTACGAAACTTTAGCAAACCATACTCCTCTCCATACACACCAACCACCCATCCTCAATAAAGCTCTTAAGATTCTTAAAAACAAATGGAAAAAACTAAACAAAATTTTAGAGAACTAAAAACAAGATTGATGTTTTTTAGAACGAAGTGTTATATAATAAAAGACGAAGTAAAACCAACAATAGAACAAAATAAAAAAAAGTTATTTTTGAATGAAAATCTAGATTAGTAGGCTAATGAAAACAAACAAAAACAACAACACATAATAAAGAAATTAAAAATAAAAGCTATTAACAAACAAATAAAACTGTATGTGTGGTATAATAAAGATAATAGCAAATAGACGTTACAATTTTTGTAATTAAGAAAAAATGAAATAAGACAAAAAAATTTCCCGCCCTTCCGTTTTAAAGAAAAAGAAAAAATTCACTGAATTATGAACAAAATCTGCCAAATTGCAAAACAAAAAAAATACATAAAAGTAATTCGCTCCCGCCACAGAACCCTCAGTGCAAGGACAACACAACACACACACACATTAGAAACTTTTCCAATGCAAATTTTGTACATTTTTTGTAAGGGTTTTTTACTCCGGAACAACAACAACAGCAACAACACAACACGGAAAATCCAATTTGAAGTTGTTCACCATTTTTTTTTTTTTCAATTTTGATAAACTTCCCATATTTTTCTATTCAAACGTTTTGATATAAACAAATATTCGCAATTTATTAAGAACTCACACACACTGAGACATAGAATATAAAGAAGAATAAAAAACAATTAACAATAACAAGAAAAATTAAGGACATGCTGGCAATGTTCGTTCATTTGATAACTCAACACCCAGACAGACATTAGAATTAGAATTAAGTTAAAAAAAAAAAAAATAAAATAAAATGTGGAAATTTAGAATCTGTTCTCAAAAAGATAGAGGAAATGCAAAAGTTAAATGTTAATTTGGAGGATAACGTTTGTCTTTCGTTTCAGTTTCTTTGACTTCGAAATTCTCATGTCTGACCCATTAAGCGACGTCCGTCAGACTGTCGTATTCACTTTTTTTTGCAGCGAACTCATACCCTTCGCTCTCAGCTTCTCGACAGCCCTCCTCCAAAGAAGTCAAACACTCCGAAAGCAGTTTTGCTTTCCCTTTCAAAGACTTCACTGTGTGGTTTGCTTGAATACATTCTGCATGTGTTCTTTCCTCAGAAGCCACAAATTCGGACTTGAGTTCCAGCACTTGATTTTGAGTACCAGCTCTTCATTTTGAATTTATTTTCATTCTCATCGTTCTTGAACATAAGGTCTCACTGAACCTGGCCATTCAATGACTGCAACATTTATTTTAGGCATCTACAGCAACCTTAAGGCTACATTCGAGCTTTATGTTCGTTACCCTTAGTTCCGCCATTTCGTGCTTTGTTTCCTCTAATAACTGAGCAACTTTTTAAACTAGAGCCACTGTTAAACTCTTTACATTCTTATTTCCATTTCCCACCCTAATCCGTTCATGACTCAAAGCATCGCTGGTCTCCTCCGCTAAAACCTGATTAAGGTGTAGCAGTGTACGATGCTTTCGCATCGTTTGTCGGTCATATGTTCCATACAAGAGCAAAAAATTCGAAATTTTTTAGCATGGACCTTCCTCTTATCTGTCAACATAGAAAAACATTTTCCACATACCGTCATATTGTGCCCTACTTCATTGCAGGCACAGAACAACTCCTGTAAAGGGTTTAGTCCTTTCTCGAACTTCGTCAGTGCCGATCATTAAACGGATTCGACCTCCTAGAGATATAAATCTATAGCCTCGCCCTTTCTGGCTGAAAATCTCTACTATGAAGCCCCCTCGGCAAGTGTTACACCACCACAATCCTTTTTATTTAAAATATGTCCTAAGAAGTAATTATAATATGACTAACCTAACTTACGCCTTAAAACATACGGAGAAGTCATGAACATGCAAAGCTGTCACATATAACTAACTCAGATATACCAAATGCGACAATGGAAATTACCCTTCTAATATTATTCTAAAGACATTCTACGATAAATTCAATTCTAAATTCTTGACACATCATGATATTTTGCGAGAATGCTTAGTGATATTTAAAATCAGGAAGTTCCTAAATAAAAAACGGATCTATATTGAAAACCACAGCTCTCTGAAACATTCAGAGTATCGAAAATCAGGAGGCACCATATCATGGGAGGGGCTTTAACAAAACGTGAAGCGAGTAGACAATGATTAATACCAATTTCAAAGTTCCAAGGAAGAAACAGGTGTCGTCAAATGATTTTTAATTTTATATTAATCAATAATATAAAATTTAAGTAGACTCGGATAAATACTTTGAGGTGTTTGAAATGAAATGAGTCGACTCTCACAATTTTATTTTAGAAACGATTAATGGAATTTGTATTTTAGAACTTACCACAGATTAAGCTGCATACATCCATCGTTGTCTGGTATGTTGCTTATATTTCCGAATTTTTCGATTACATCTTTCATTATATAATTTAAAAAAAAATAAAACCTGAAACCAAAGAAATACATAATTAACATAGTTTCACTTTTACATTTTCCTTATATATCAGATATGATTAAATGGTAATCAATCTCCGGTATAGTTGGAATAGCTAAAAACTGAACAGAGAAGCTTCATGAAAATAGCAAATAAAAAAGAGGACAAATGAAAATATACACATACATACATATATTTATTTATATAAAAATATTTTAGAATCTTATTAAGTGTACAAGGAAAACAAAAAAATATGAAAAAACAAAACCAAAAAAAAAAAAAAAACATTGAGTGTAAATGTACATTTTTCTGTAGACTAAAAAAGACTTAAGCAATTGTCGCCAGGACGTTAAATATTAAAAACAAGAAAACAAAAAAGAAAATTATAGAAATTTATAAATGTCTGTTTAGTAAGCATTAAATGTTGGGCTTTACCGGAAAACGTACATCACAAGTAAAAGCAAAAAAATTATTAAAAAAACAACCACAGAGGGTAATAAAAGTTATAAGTTAAAAAAAAAACAAGAAATTTGAAAAAAAAAAACCAAGAGATATAAACAAATAACACAAAAATGGAAATTAAAGGATTGTGAAATATAACAAATTCAAGAAAAAATAATTAAAAATGTAGCCAAATAGACTTAATGAATATTTTATATGTTTTCACAAGAAAAAAACTTAAAATAATATCAAGAAAAAATCCACAACCAAATTTAAAAAAAATGAAACACCCACTAAAATGAATTGATTATTTATAAAACAAATTAAAAAGAAAAAACAACATTCTCACAAAAACTAATACGCAAACAATTACTCCGACAATCAGTGTTTTCTATTAACCACAACAACAATCAGAAAAAAAACCAACAATCGTTCTCGAAAAGAAACAAAAAACATAAAATCATTTTCCATATAATTTCCCAAAACAAAAGAAAACAATTATTTAAAAAATCCCAAATTGATAAACCCAACTAAAAACAAGCGACTCCATATCGCTTTAAATGAAAAATCGAACAGGCGTAGGGACCAAACGAAATCCGAACGAGTCACCGGTAAAATGCAATCATTATTCGTACGAAATGTGCGATACATTGGCCAAAAACAACAGCAACAACATTCGCAGTTGGCCAACAAACAATTGTTAACAATTATCAATTACAAACCACGCCTACCTAATTAAGCTAAACCGAAAATTAACAAAACAAACACACAACTCGAACAAACGACAAAAAAAGACGACAAAGACGAAGAAGAAAAACCAAACAACAATTACCAATAATCAGCCTGCCTTTATTAAATGTGTTCACTGAATGAAAATTAATTCGTTTTCTTCTTTCGATAAATAAACAAAAGGCAACCAATCCTAACAAAAAAAAACACACACACGAATAAGAAGAAGAATATAATGTTGGTAAACCCAACCAAAAATCGAAATAATATTGAACTCGATCAGAATTAAAAAACAAACAAACCCGGAATATAAAAAATTTAAATTAGACAACATTTATATCACAATCATCTGATTTGGTTCTTTTACACACGACACGGGTGATGAATTTGAATAATTCTTGAAAAATTCGTATTTTGATTTTGTCACAAAAAAAAATTGAAGGGAAAAATCAAATCAATATGGAATCCAAACACATAATAATACAGACTTTCGAATCTTTAGAAATATCGTAATTTTTAATGTATAAATCAAACATTAAAAAAGTTCCGTTTTTTCCAATTTAACATGCTACCCCGATTTCCATCCAAAAATTTGTCATCCCTAAAAATGGAAACTTAAAAATGTTTGCTATTAAAAGTTTAAATTGGGTTATTTTTAAGGAATTTGGAAAATAAGAACTTAAGCAGCCTATTTTGGTAGGGTCCAAGCGACACGGGTGTTAGGTGAGTATGATTAGCGGGGTGTGTTATGCGCGCTGCTGCACCATCCCGATCTCAGTTGTGCCAAAACTCCCCAAATTGGTCGCGACAGTTCTCGTTATTCGGCTTCAATGGAATGGAAATGCTGTGACCGCGTCAGAGTGAATGCTACTCAGTCCTGCTTTATAGGCCTGTTGAATCTCTCTTATATCTCTGTACTTCTCTCTATAGATCATAAAGGTGCTTCTTTACTTGCATGGACGGAGGTTTCCTATCCACCAGATAGCGATCGAGATACTTGGGTTTATAACATCCAAGCAAGAATTGCATTGACAGCATTTTATTATGCTGCCCACCGGCAAGACCTTCGCCTCCTCATGCAGATGGTCAACCGGCATCTGGCAGGACTGAATGCGATTTCATTGCGTACCACTTACGTTGGCGGACCACAAGAGGTCAACAAGGCCTTTATCAGCTTCCCAAGTACTGCCGATCAGAGACATGAGAACCTTGTTTCTACTTCTGATTGTGTCACAGGTATCTGTGATTTCCGCGGACGACTTCATTGGGCTATTGTAATTGGTGGTCGAAATTGAAATACAATCGATCAGTATAATCAGTGATAGCCTCATGTCAACCATGTTGTTGTGCTATGCAATTTCCCGAATCCGTGTTGATGATCAGCTACTGAGAAGCACACTCTTATGCTGGTGATTAGTAATGTCTCCAGCGTCTTTGCTACTGGCGACAAATGTGATATCGGCCTGTATGAATCACCTTTACTGGCATTCTTGCCTGACTTCAGTAGAGGGACCACCCTGCCCTTATTTCAGGCATCAGGAACTAATAGGATGGCTAACGCCAAGAAACGAAGTACTCAACTCCTGGTTCATCCAGTTGCTTCAACATCACCATAGAGATTCCGTCAGGACCAAGCTCTTTGGATCACTTTGCGCCTCTGACGACATGTCAATATCTTCTAACGTAAATTGTGGTGGTACCTCCACGGCTCGGAGAGTTCGTACACGGCGTAGGATCCTCCTCTCCCCCCCTCCATCTCCTCATCCCCACACTCGTAAACAAACTACCTTTTCCATTACCGGTTAAAATTGTTGAGGCATATCTTCGGATCTGTCACTTCTACGCCATAAATTTTCAGGGTTTTACAGCGACTTTACCGTTGCCCACAATTTACACGATTCGGTGCTGATGTCGCAATGCTTCAGCCACTTTCTCCCTGACTCTGGGGTTATTAGGGTTAGTATTTTTTTTTTTTTTTTTTTTTTTTTTTGTGAAAATCCGTAACATGCACGACGGACCAATGCCTAATAAATATTAATTCATTGGTATAAGGCAAATGTGTAGAGCTAAATTTCACGCAGATAATTTAAAATGGTATCAATTCAGAGTAGTGAATGATTATCGTCTGTCTCAGATCAGCTGTTGAGTTGCCTGAAGTCCTTCCTTGCTTTAAGTCCTAGTAATAGGTCTTCTGTGGCATCGGACATGTCTAAAAATCTTACTGGCAATCGCAGCTTTCCAAAGATGACTTGGATATGAACCGCTTCTCGTGTTTGCCGTTGGAAGCCATCGTCCAAATGGTATAGCGTTGGATTTCGCGGATGAAATTGTTAGTTGCTTCAGTTTTTTAGCGTGAAAGGGGCTGACCCGCAACTATTATAGTAGTCACCATTTGTAGTGATCTTTATAACCTACAGTCAGGGTATTATGTCTTTGTACATTTGTTTGTAACAGACAAAAGGAAACGAGATAGACCCATAATTCCTTTTGATGATCAGCATAGAATCATATTCTGAGTCGATTTATGCATGTCCGACCCCCTGTCCGTCCATCTGTCCATGTAATTTTGTAAACAAAGTATGCCTGATCCAGATAATTTTTTTTACAAATAATTTGTTTGGCCCAAGGACGAAGAAGAATTTTCCACATACGAACAAATTTTTGGCACTTTTTTTTGGTAAAGTGAGCCTAGAAACAAAGATATCAAATTTGATGAAAATCGGTTCAGATACAGCTGTAGGTCCCATATATATTGTTCATTTGATTTGTTATATTTGTTCTTCACAGCCATAATATGCACTCCGCAACGAAGATATTCGAGGAAATATATTAAATGCAGCTCAAAAATACCTTTGCCAATTTTTATCAAGATCGGCAATAAATGTTCTTTACTGAAGATACGTAAAATTTCTGAATATTGAATTCACCACCCTCATGTACTTGTGTTGACAATTTCTTCACTTCATTTCTTTACATCTGACAACAATTATAGCAATACATATTCAAATATCATTTCATCATACGCTCCTCCTTATTATGTTAACTCTTCGCATAGGAATAAAATGAAAATGTTTGCGTATTAAGAACAACAACAAAAACAACAATGTCAATAATTTTAAGATGACCCTAAGTAAAAATTTATGGGAATGGAAACTGATGAACCCAAAGTATAAAAATGAAACAAAAACAAAATCCCCAAACAAAAATAAATGTAGATAGATGTATTCGTAATTTGTAATTCATTTAGAAATTAGGCAACAACAAATAGAAATTAAAAAAAAAAAAAAACAGACAATTTAAATGTAAAAACCAAAAAAAGAAAATAAATGGGTCAAAAGTTCGCCACAAATGCATTCATTTAGGTCTCCACTTGTTTTCGCTTTAACAAAAAAAAGAAAAATCGAAAAAGCCACTGCAAAACGATCACAAACCATCATTATGCAAAATTATGCCAAAGAAGACTTGAAGTAATGCCGCCTGTTAACAGGTCTTGCGGAAAATATTAAGAAAATTTGTTTGCATGGCATTGGAAAGTCGATGCCACAAAGTGTTTTACAATAGCAACACTGATGTGAAAACTATTTTCTGGAGAACCTAACACCAAGGCAAAGAGTTTTCTAAGCCAAGAGAAAAAAGAGAACACCCACAAAACATAAGAGAAATCTGAAAAACACTCAATTCTGTGGAATTTGTGTAATTATGTGTTAGCCTAGTTAGTGTTACTGTGGCCGTTGTTACATCAAGTCGTTGTCGTCATCAGTCGAAACAGCGCGATAGCTGCCGGCGCCAATAAATGTCCAAGAACTTTCTGTCGTCATAGTCTATGGAATTTTGCATGTCATTGATGTCATATTTGTTACAAATGTTTTTGCATGTGTATGTGTGCGAGAGAGAGAGAGAGAGTGAGTGATACCCAACTAAGACACACACACGCACATATTTAACCACACAAACACTGTTCAAAAGCATTAACAGTCAGTCACACACGTACCCTAAACTCAACCACCTTAGCTCAGCGAAAAAAACAAAAAAACCGAAAAAAAACTTAACCAAAGAATAATGAAATAAAAAGAACACTAAAACAATGTATACGCTTAAAGAGAAATAGAGAAAAGAAAACAAAACAAATAACAATAAGAAAACAGAAAATAACAAACCAAAAATAAAAACCGGCCGGCAGATTTAAACTACACTGTAGGACAAAATTATTGAAACTGTTGCAATTCGCGAAACAAATTGTTGGCATGCATTTGGAATTATGTAGGAGGGGATAAATGTTGCAACATGATTTCGAAAATGTTCGAGTTTTTAATAAAAATCAAAGTTAAAAATGGAAAATACGAATGATAATTATATGTATTTAAATATTTACTAGTACTTATCAGTATAGGAATTATATTGGAAAAATCTGTTACAAACTTGACACAATAAGGAGATAAAACAGATTCTTAAAACGAAATAAAGCCCTGAGGCCATGTTTTCCAATTTATTTGATATTTTTTCTTCATTTTTAGAATGAGTTAAAAGGTGTCCAACTTGAATGAAATGACTAGATTTTATATTTTATAGATTCCCCCTAAATGTATGGTTTTGAAATAAACGAATTTGAAAATATCAATAAATATATACATAAATTTGGAAGAAGTTGGGCGCACTCAGAAAAAAATGTTAATAGACCGGCAGCTGTACCATACATACCTTTTTATTGTATCATGGTTCCAAGGATCAGTACCTCCCAAAATACGTTAAACTTATACTTGTTATGGACACTTGTAATCATGGTACAAAAAGTAGGTAGAACAGCTTCGTAAATAAAATGCAATCAGCTTGTAGCTCTATCCTACCTTTTTATTGTACCATGATTGTAACTAGTTTAAATGTAGCTAAAATATTTTTTGAAGAGAATATCCCAGACTAAAAACAAGGAAACTGATGACGATTGGTGGCTCTTTTCGAATCCTAGGTATTCCCTGCCTTACCCCCCTCCCCCCCTGGTAAACATTACCATCGTTCTCCACTTATAAACAAACACTGTTTTTATTAAAAAAAAAACAATAAAGGGATTAAGCCTGACCAAACAACAAACAAGCCAACACTGTTCTACAATTTTTATCTTTATTACGTTGTTGTTGTGAGATGGTCATCTTATAATGCAGGACATTGCCGACAAATACAGTTTTTGTGGTGTATAAGTAATTAATGGCATTTATTGCGTATACGTCACCATGTATTGATATAACAACCACAATTACGAGCACAATTCTGATTAAATCTGAAAATTTTCCGAATATAGCCCTTATATTGGGGTCTACTGCATAGACAATTTTCTGTCATAGGCTGTAGTACCTATTAGGAACTTCAAATGCGAAATTTCAAACAATTTCCTTGAATAATGTGCCTATAATTGTCAAAATACCGAATATAGGGGGGTACTGAACTATGGAACCTATACGAAGAAGTGGACATGCATAGAAAATTTTCTGTCATAGACTGTAGTTCCCATTACGAACTCTAAGTAAGAAATTTGAAACAGCTCCGGTGAATAATGTCGCAAAAATCGTCAAAATATCGAATATCGGGAGGTACCGTTGGCTATAGGATATTGTAGACCTATTTAGACATTCCTCTTCCAGAGGGTAATGCTTCTAGAGAACTTCTAGTGTGGATTTTTAGACAACTCCATTGAAAAATGTAGCTAAAATCATCAAAATACCGAATATTGAGGGGTACCGTTATTTGGTGGTTATACGATATCGTGGACCGATATAGTCCATCTTCAACTTGACCTGCCTGCAGACGAAAAGCTGATCTGTGCATAGTTTTAAGCATGGTGGGTACGATTTGCTTGAGTACAACAAGAGATATATAAAAATTGGTAGTAGTTTTTAACAATTTTTTCTTTTACACTTTCGTAGGAGTGACTTTTTGTAGATTTGCCCATTTCCAGCTTTATATTTAATTTTCAGTGATAATTAAAAAAAACTTATATTTCCAAATTGTTCGCAATATTCTTGATAATTATATATTTAAAAAATTCTTGTCAAAGTCAAATCACATTTAATTCAAGAATACATACTTTGACACTCTAAACCTGAGTTCCCCATCCAAATGCAATGCCAACAATAAATTTTATGAAACAAAATATGCAATTATTTTTTTGTGTTTCATTTAGTGAAAATCATAGTGGTTTCATTTGCCAATCGTACAAAATCCCCAAGAAAATAAATGAAAATTAAATAAATAAAAAATCTAGTAGCAGAACAAAAACAAAAAAATAGGCAAAAATCGAAATATAAATAAGAAAAAACTGAAATGAATTATTGATTTTCAATTTTCTATTTTTTATTTCAGTTCAAATCAATTATTCATCGGTGCATTGTTTATGTTTTTGAAAACGATGCAAAATCTAAATAACAAATAAAAGCGAAATAAATTCAAATTGAAGTGAAATAAAGAAAAAAATAAAAAAACAAAGAGAAAAACAAAACAAAATGCGGAAAAATGTCTCATGTATATGTATTTGTATTGTATGTAATGTACTACCGTATAGTAAGTTAAGTAGTTAATTTTAAGTAAAAAATGTATTAGAAAATTTGTAATTGATTTTTTAGAGAATATTTTTTAAATAAATGTTTTAGTTTAGTTTGTCATTGATTTATAGTAAATTCGGTACGAAATTGTTTTTCTTGGTTGTCAATGGGTGGAAAGAGTTAAAGGGCTATCTAAATGATGAACATAAGCACCACTTTTTTCTGCTGCGAATTTTTATTGAATTTCAGAACCTGCAGTGCAGGGAGAACGTTTACTAAAATGTAATAGAACAATTTAAATGGAATCAGTCGGTATTGCCGACAGGTGTATACCCTCAACCAATGTTCGATTTTTTAATTATTTTTTGGCTTCTATTATGATTATTCAAATTGTTGACCCTCTATGGAGCGGGTTCCGAAGGAATGGACCAATATGATATTGTGACGTGAGACGTGAGGGTGGGTGAGGTACCAGACTTCACAACAGATCTTGCGATAGAAAAAATATTTGGATGAAATTTAGATGATTATTTCGCCTTCTTTCAGCGTTTTGTTTTTCAAAATACTCAACCCTATGTGGGGGAGGTGCCAGAAGAAATGGTCCGAGCTCTACCATCCTTATAGCTGATCTTGTGTTGATGGAAATATTGCGATGTACCAAGTCTGAATGGAATCGGATGTCAATTTTATGTTTGATGGAAATTTTGCATGAGGGTTCCTCTTTGGCAAGATTTTTGCAAATTCGTACTTGAAGGTTGCAAACAGTGTTGAATGATAGACAATTGTTTTAAAAGTTTCAAAACTGTGATTGAGCTATAACGTTGAGAGTTTTCAAGTAACTCACTATTTATGCAACGAAGCGGAATCCAATAGTTTTCATAACTTCACACTTTTAGGGTCTGAAAAGCACTCAACGAAAGAAAATGAAGAATAAATTTTAGACAGATTTTGAAAAAGAATACATTTACACAACAAAGTTAACATACATTATTTAAGGAGTCGAAACCCAAATTCAGGCAAATTTAAAATCAAATCTGCATACTATACTGGAGAGTATTTAAATGGTTCATATCTATGCGTTTTTGGTATTTAAATTTTTTATTCGGTTTGGTCGAAATTCGACATTTTGTGTCGAATCGGTAAGTAGAAATCATGCTTGCAAGAATTTGTCAACTAAGCGTGTTTCTTTTTTTTTAATTATCCCCTTTGAAAGCATTAGCAACAATTTGCAATTTGATTATGAAATTTGGCAAAAAAAAAAATGAGATTCATCTGATATAACCTGGATATCTTCGACCGAAAATCCCCATAGCTGCAAACGACTAGAACCTAAACACCAACATCAAAGTTTCTAATAACCTATCACTTGTCAGCAATAGCCGATCATTCATTAGAATTCCCGATACATTGTACTGTATATCAACACTGAAATTCCCAATTGCATATGAGTCGTCGGAAAAACCCAATTGATCAGATCAATGTAATTATCAATAACAACTGAACATTTATATTTAAACCCCAAATTATCTCACGAGTCTATGGTCATCAACTGAGCTAGAACAGAGCTCACCTCTGTGCATGTAAAATCACGTTACATTAGAGTCGCCAGCAAACAATTAGTTCTTGACAACATTACAACAACGAAAACATGGAGTCGTCCTACATAATATTGAGAACACATCGTTATTATGCGTCATTTCTAGAGAGACCTCACTGTATTTGTTTCTCAATTGATACATGGCACAATGAAGAGAAGGTATGTCAACTTTGAAAAAATTGCAAGTATCCTGTAAGTACCTGTTTGGCTTGTAATGTCAGAATTAGTATCAAAACAATAAAAAATCAAACAACTTGTTGCATTTGATTTGAATAAATAATTGAAAAACGCGATAACTGAATGAAAGGTCAACACTTCTTTTCAAAATCATGTACTATATATCTCTAAAGGATTATTTCGCTACAAAAACATATTAGGCCAAGAAAATAAAAAATTAAAATCATATGGTATCATAGCCCTACCTTGATATCATTGTACCATGAATTGATATACTTTCTCATAAATTTGACAAACAAATCCCTCCCGAACAACTTCGTTACGAATGAAGTCGTAAACTAGTCACATCAGACTTAAGAAATATTTATGCCAATATGACAATGACAACAATACCCTCAACCGTTATGAACTACAACCATCGATATGGCTAAAGCGGCGGAATATTTTTATCATGTATAGAATTTCATTAGCGAAAAGAAAGACTTTTTTCTATGATTTCCTATAGAGTTTCAAACGATGAAAATCATTTCGCATTGATGTCCGAAATTGGATCGGATCTCTTCAATTGGAAATGCCAAGCCCATTGATATCGATGATGAAGCTGGTTATAACTCCATATTGAATGTATGATATGTGCGTGTGTGTCAATAGCCCTCTAAGGTAGATTTTTTAATAATAAAGAAGAATTTGTAAAATATGCCAAAGAGAAAAGCGTATTATCCACACATACAAAAGAAACAATATAAAATTTGATCAAATAGTATTGAATGAATCCAATAAATGCCAAAATAAAATATCGCCGTTCTGCCTTTAAAATATTTGCACAAACCAAAAGACTCTGTTGTCACATCTATTAGCGTATTCTTCTGTCATCCGACGCTTATTAGAAATTCTTCCAGTTCGAAGTTAGTAAAAGTGTTAACGGAGAAGATAAAATATAAACACAAAAATAGAAATAAATCATCAAAGATAGCGCTCAAAGATCTTTGTTGTCTAAACAACAATGACAACAACGTCGTCGCAGCACAGCAAGCATGCCAGCTTTGACGGAGAAACCAATTAAACCGCAAAGATGTTGTTAACGAATGAGGGAATGTGCGAATGAATTAAATGAGTATCGGTGGAGAAGTCGTCAACAAACCTAAGTGAAGGCATTCATAAATGGTGAATGGCATGAAGCCAGTAATGATACATAGAGTTGCCATCAAAATTCAATTTTTGTAGTTTTTTCCTATTTTGGTGAATAGCAATGCAGAGGCCATTAAGGATTTTAAAAATTTAAATTTCCATCATTGTTTATTTTGGATAGATTAGGTGTACAATTTGTTAAAATATTCATAAACGGCCTGTATTTTATTGCATGGGTTTCAAAATAAGTTTTTAAGAACAGCGTCAGCCGATGAAAATGTGAAGGAGGAAAAAATGAATATTATGTTACCACTTTAAGGAAGTTACATTCATTCAGAAATTTGGGCTTCTGTGGAGGAGGTGCGAGAAACATTGACCCAATATTGTACATTTTTATAACCTCAGCAGTATGGCTAGAGAGGGCATATGCCATTTGATACGGCCAAAACGTGGCTTATCGAAATAACGGTTTTAGACCCCAGGTTTCTTTGGACCAAATCCGTTGGAGGATATTTGGAGTCGATCTAGCGATGTCCGTCCGTCTGTCTGCCTGGCTGCTGCGCGCGATAATTCTCGAAGGGAGTATCAGATTTTATCCAAATTTGGATAGCAATATAGGTCCACTCCTTCTGGTACCTCCCCCACAAAATATCAACATTTTCAAAGAAAATAATTTATTGCACAAAAAGAGAAAGAATAATCCTATTTTGCTCCATCTTTGCAAAACTTTATTTTTGCATCAGTGCTAAGTCACGTCCGAAAATGGACAATATCGGTCCACTCCATCAAATACCTCCCCCACAAAGAAAAAACATTTTGAATAATTAAAACTCTTATAAATTCTGATTTAAGTGTCTGATTGTCTTCAAATTACATACATCACAATATTTTTATTATTATGGTATGAAGATGGAATACATCAGTCCACTCCTTCTGGTAACTCCCCCACAAAGGGTCAAAATTGTGAATAATCATGAGGCTCATAAAACACGAAATTATCATTCGATTTCGTCATAAAGATGCTAGAGATCGGACCATTCCTTCTGGTAAATGAAGAAATATATCTTAAGCTGACTCCAAGATTTCATCCCAATACTTGAACCACGTTTATGTCAAGTGCGAACATGTATAAAGTCCATCCCCTTTTTCTCGTAACTCTCCCCAATAGAGTCAACATTTTGAATAATTTCTCTCAAAATTATATTTCAATTTCTTAGTGTATTAGAAATACCAATCTCCCCTTTATATCCATTCCACAACATGGCAACTCTATCATTACTAATCCTTTCTGAAGGAAACATGATAGAAATATATATATATTTTTTTCCAGGGAGTGTCCCACAATACCAGGCAGCGTTTGCTGGACACTGACAACAGCCGCACACACACATCACGTTACATATATCCATTTTTTAATATTTCAAATTTCCATTAATTTATTTCTCTTCCCCCGACTACTAATAAATAAGCTCGCTCATACCCTCGCATGCTTCGTAATCTATCAGAATGCATGGCGCGGGGCAAGCAGAGCCCCTACTAGCCCTAACAAGCTATTCCAAAAGCAGCAGTTGTGTGAGATACTCTTGTGAGTTGGCCGCTGTCGATGGTTGTGGTTAGAGAGACTGGTGTCAAGCGATGTGCTTTCCAACTTCAACGTCAGTCTTTAAAGAAACTTCTCACAAAACGGGTGCTGGTTTCGATTTTAGCGCTAACAGTCAGACTGAACTTGTAAATAATTCGCGTGTCGGTTAGCGTAAATTGACGCTGAAACACAACAAACAAAGAGCGAGCTTAAATACGTGCAAACATACATACGTTCATGAGTCAACAAGAAGGCGACAACAACCTACGTTCGTACATAACTATCGGTCAACAAAACAACGGTCAGCTGTTCCAACCAGTGGTATGTGTTGTCGGATAACGAGTGTTACAGAACTAACAGAACCAGACTGACACACTCACTCATTCACTCACTGTCTATCTTGTTATTCCAAGCGTTGTGCGACTAAACCAAAGCGGAGGCGGGTAAACGTGAGGATAAATAAAACATTTCCTGTCAGGATAGTGTCCATTACTTTTTTTCTTGAGGTAGGGGACGGTGTGGCCGTTGGTCTAATGTTCTATGACTTGTGTGGTCAAGTGAAATACAAGTAGAAGACCACGCCAGCAGCATAAGTCATTAAACTCGCAAGTGTCTGGTGTGTCGTGGTTGTTCTAGTTGTTGTTGTTGTTCTTGGTTTCATCATAAATTTCGGGCAAAATGAAAACATACCAGAGTACACACCCGCTTGGAAATTCCTCTACATTTAAAAGCATTCTTCTTACGTTTCATTTTGAATCAGTTAAAGGCACGGCTATAGGTCTCAGTTTGTATTGCCAGTGGCAAAAATAAAATAACAACAACAACAACTGAATGCGGAATGCTAAATAACACAGTTAACATTTTTTGTTTGCCCTGGCCATTCCAAGAAGTAACAAATAGAGTGTAAAGAAAAGTTCAAAGAAAAGTGCAACCCATTCCAGATGTTATCTTCAGAAATATGTTTTTTTTTTTTTTTAATTTGTATAAACCACATCGACCCAAAATAGGAGAAAACAAAAAAAAACTTTAGGAATGTTGTCGAAACACTCCGAAACCAGAATGACGAATGTGTAAAATATGTATCAGTTAGGGCCGAACAATGAAAAGGTTAAAGAATTGAAATTGGGAGAAAAAATGAAGTCGCCTGCACATTGGTCGATACTCTGAATGCTTTCTTCAGCTTTCTTTTCATAGAACTAATATAAACTACACTGAATAGGGCCCTAGGGCCCCACAGCCCCTACGAAAAAGCTTACATTTTTGGTTATAATTCATAAAAAAAATAATCTTGTTTCCAATAGGTCCCTTGAAATAGTTTCTCAATGTATTTCAGTGTACGTCCTCTGTTATTGGCATAGAACAAATACAGACTGGAGAGTAAATACAGACTGTCGTGAGTATTCGAAGAGCATGACTATGGGGATATATAAATCATAACATTTGGATAAGGAAATCAAAGTAATAGAAACACACCACTTATATGTGAACTAAGAATTACAAAGCCCCATCAAAGCAAGTCTTTAACCCAGTGAGTACCGATAGAAAAGATAAATGAATCAAAATTTTATGCTGATTTGTCACACAGGACAAATAATAGCCAATATTGCCTTTTTCCAAATGACGACACGATTTGCGACTGCTTCCTATACTTTATATAAAAAATGTATATACTTTATATGAAAAATGTATATTTCATATACTTTATATGAAATGTGTCCGAAGTAATCCATTTTCAGACTTCATCTAATACAGATAAAAATATTGGTATGGGGAAAATTTGAAGGAAGTCGCACATTTATATAAACTTTTATGCGAAATCATAAATTTCGATAAATTACATATTTATATCACATTTCTGGTTGAGAGAAATATTTAGATATAGCAAGTTGAAAAGAATCGCCGACTTGTTTCGGAAGTTATGACAGATAAAAAATATTGGAAATTGTGGCCCTTTGTGGTTAAGGTATCATCTTCACAATATATCTTTCGTTAGCAAAAATATTTTGATATGTGAAATTTGGAATTTATTTCGCTTTCATTGAGCGTTTTGCTTGAACCCTATGTGGGGGAGGTACCGGAATAAATGGTCCGATCCAAGTCTGAAGGAATCGGATGTTAATTTCGCGTTTTGAGTATTCATAAAGCTCAATATGTATACTCAAAATTTTGACCCTTTGTGGGGTAGGTACCAGAAGGTGTCGACCGATACATATATCCCACATTCAGATCTTGTGTTAGTAGAAATAATGAGATGTATGAAATATAAGAGAACCGGATGCTTCTTACGGATTTTATGATCGCTTTGTTTATTCAAAACTTTGTGGGAAAGGTACCAGAAAAAATGGTCCGATCTCTGCCATATTTATAACTGTTATTTTGTTGATGGAAGTATTGAGACGTGGCAAACCTGAATGGAATCGGGCGTAAATATCGTATTTTATGAGCTTCATGAATCTTCAAAAATGTTGACCCTTTGTAGGGGAGGTACCAGAAGGAGTGGAACAATATTTTCCATCTTCACAGCAGACCTTGGGTTAATAAGAAATATTGTGATGTGTGAAATTGTTGAAGACAATCGGACACTTACGTCACGTTTTATAAGAGTTATATTTATTCAAAATGTTGACCCTTTGTGGGGGACGTACTTGATGGGGTGGACAGATATTGTCCATTTTCACAAGTGACCTAGCACTGATGCAAATAATTGGATTTGCAAAGTTGGGGCAAAATCCGGCCCCTGTTTCGCTTTCTGTTGTTGAAAATGTGACATTTTTGAGGGGAAGTAACAGAAGGAGTGGACCGATGTTGTCCATCTCCGAACTCGATCTAAGTTTGACAATAATATTACAATGTACAAAGTATGGAACAAATCGGATACTAGAGAGTTACCGTGCACACCAGCCAGACAGACAGACGAATGGACTGACAACAACCCTAAATCGACCCCAAATGTCCTGAAACGAATTTGGTTCAAAGCCATTATTTGCTTGAGGTACGTTTTGGCGGTATCAAATTACATACTCCAACTGTAACCATATGACTGAGGGTATAGAAATATGTTGACAGCCATCAGAACATATAAAAAGAATACCAAAACTCAAACTGATACAATTCTCGTCGAACAAATCAAACAAAATACAGTCACCATATTTCTGAGCCCTATCTCAGACAGATGGGCGGAAACAAGTAAAAAAGCAGCTAAGTTCTGCCGGGTCGATCCTTTTATACCCTCCACCATTTGGAAGAAACTTGAAATTTTTCAAAAAAAAATTCCATCGAAAAATACCGCTCAAATGAAAACCGTTATATGTGGGCTATACGAAGACGTGGTTCTGCATAAGTAATTTGTGTCACGAAATTTGAAACAATTCCGGAAATCTGAAAATACCGAATATCTGGGGATACCGTTACGTGGGGGCCCATTTTCGAGCTTGACCTACCTGTGATGTCATTCGTTTTGATTGTACAGACGGTGATTACAACAGACGGGCGTCTTAAACGCCAAGAACATATATACTTTGTTCGGTTTAAAATTATTATTTCGAGGAGTTATAAACGAAATGATGAACTTTTTATGCCCTCCATATTATGTAGTGTGTCTTAAACCGAATTTGATGGGGTATTAAAACAGAATTTGGTTAAAAATAACAATGGAGGAGAAATCTGGTCTATATGTGGCTCGCTCAAATATGTCTTCTAATAGGCTCTTCCAAGTTCAATTTCTTTCAAAAACATTCTGCGTAGTTTCATAAATAAAATTAAGGATGCTACTTTCTGGGATTTGTGATCCTCTGCATTAATCTCCTGCCTATATCTTAATCATGACTTGCTTAATGACTTTCTAAAGGAATGAAGATAACTGAATCTTTGGACTTAACTAAATTTTTAACATAGCCCTGATTATTATGGATCAACTTAATAGCTTAAGTTAAAAACTGGGACGAAAAAATATTGGCAAATGTCCTTCCGCACCTACGCTTAGGTACCTTAAAACTGAAATTTATTCGAAAGCTAAAGGCTTGGAATGAAATTGACAATGGTTAAATTATTTTCAAAGAAAATGTTATACTTACATTCTCAAATGTCCAATTTTTATATATGGGATGCATTCCCGATTCCACTACACTTTTTACCACAAACGTTCAACTACATTCATTAGAAACAGCAAATACTTGTATACTTATGTATGGACATTTGGAACGCGTCCTATTTGTTTAGGCCTATTTACATATTTGGCAATTGTAATATATTAATTCTTTTATGCCAAAAAAATTTGATTTAGTACCTTTTCCCAATTTGTTTTTGTTATTTTTCTAAATGTCCAAAAAATATTCTCGTTTGACTTTCTCCCCAAATTCTTTTGCGACAGAAATAGAATTGACAACAAAAGAATTTTAAAATTTATTCGATTGTCAGTTAATTATTTTTGATTTTTTTCCATTGACAGTCAAAGTTATATTTTTATTACTTTTTTCCAAACATTTTTAATTTAAATAAACGACAACAACAACAAGCAAGAACCAAAAATTCGCTGTATTCTCCCCATTGTCAAACCAAAACCCCCCTCCAAAAAAGGTGTAAGTATGTACGGGTGCAACTTCTGCTGTTCGGTGTTAAATGTTTCCGACGTTCGTTCCCTTCATTGCGTTTGTGGCCCATCGACCGCTTGATTGAAATTGGACTTCAATTTCAAAACAATGATAGTATCTCTCAATTTAAAACCACAACAAAAGTTGTTATAGTTTCCATTTCACCATTTTTGGTCGAACCAATGCCGCTGATTTTTTTTCTTGTTTTTTGTTTTCTGTTGCCCCTTCTCTTCCGTCTTCCGTCTACTGCTGCCTGAAGGCTATTGGAATGGGAGGTTTGCGAATGCCAGTAAATGTCGATGGCATGTTGACGGCTGTTCGGTGTGTGGCTTCCCACACAGGAATTTCATTTGTATCAATTGTCGCGCAATTTCATATAAATTGGAGACTAATTAAGTTCATATTTTATGCTGAGTGGTGTGCGCTGAATGGGTGTTTGTGTGTGTGTGTCACTTATTTCTGGACGCCTCCACTGGCCGATTGAGAGCTGTGTGTAAGCTGTTTCAATTTTCACCTCCAAATGCACACACAAATATCACAGGATTTACGTAATGATCATTATAAAATCATTTATTTGGCGTTAAGCCTCGTAATCTTTTCCATTTTTGGGACGACTCTATAATTGGCAAGGCCATATTTATTGTTGAGATAATCGAGCCCGCTGGCTGTCGGTTTAAAGGGAAACAGAAACAGAAATTGTTTGCCAAAGGCAATTGTAGGTCAGTTGTTGTGGGAGTCATTGAGTCAAACATTTCAACAAAATCCTTAATTAATTTAGGCAACAATGTTACCGGAAAAGTGTTAGTGGGAAGTTGTTTGTTTGAAATATGTTTTCAGAGAGCCTTCAATGGTTAGGATGATGGCGTTGCATAAAAAGTCACAATATTGGGCAGAGCGTCACATTACATGGCGATGGGTATATTTGTGACTAGTTAGTCTTACAATACAGCTTTATTGGCGCCGCTTCGTATTTTAATTGCGATTACCGAACAATTAATTTTTCAAATTTTTAATAGAAATGAACACAATTCCACTTGTAATCTAAGTAATTGAAACATGTGACCTTGCATCAACTTTGTAATGTGATATTCCTGAAGGCTTAACTTATATTAGAATCTGTATCATTATTTTGTTATTAATTGTATTTTAGTTACTTGTCATCCCCGACTTGTTTCTTTGAAAGTTTTAGCGCAACGTCTTCTTTTAAGGAACAAAAGAATCCTTCATGAAATATACGTTAATAGACACAACAAAAAAGTAAAAACAACATTAAGTTCGGCCGAACCGAACTTTTAAAACTCTCCACCTTTGGGAAAGAAAACATTTTTATATAAAAGTATCTGAATACAAATGTGTTCCGCTTTAAACAACAAATACCAGTAAGTCCGTTTGCAGAATGCAGTTAAACTTATCAAAAAACCATAAAGTGATTAGGCCGCTATATGAGGGCCATATCAATACGGGAACCTCCATAAACAATTTTATACTTCAAGTGGGTAATTTGAATAGGATTATCAAAATACCGAGTTTTGATGGGAATCGTTATATGTGCGCTATAGGAAAACGTGTACCTAATTTTTTTTAATGTTCCGCCGACGGAGCTGGAACACGTACCAATTTTTAGAAAAATCCGTGGAAAAATGTGGCAAAAGTCATAATAATACTGAACATCCGGAGGTACCATTTTGTGGGGGCTAAACGAACACGTGGACATACTATGTTCCGTTACAGGATTACGAACTACAATTACCAATTTTTGGACAAATCCGTGAAAGAATGTGGCAAAAATCATTAAAATACCGAATATCGGGAGGTACAGTTATATGGGAGCTATACCAAAACATGGACCAATATATATTTTGTTTCGCCACCGGAGCTAGAACCCATTTCGATCTACAAATACTAATACATAAACAAATCCGTGGAAAAATATGCCAAAAATCATCAAAATACTGAATATTGGGAGGTGCCGTTATATGGCGGCTAATCCAAAACGTGGACCTATGAACACAATGTTTTGCCACCGGTGCTAGAATCCATTATAAACTACAAATACAAATTATTAGACAGAGCTGTGGAAAAAATATGGCAAAAATCATCAAAATACAATGTTCCGCCACCGGAGCTGGAACCCATTGCAAACTACAAATTCCAATTTTTAGACAAATCCGTGGAAAATGTGGCACAAATAATCAAAATATCGAATATCGAGAGGTATCGTTATATGGCGGTTATTCCAAAACGTGGACCGATATATCTCATTTCCACTACCAACCATCCTAGACACAATACAAATTGTTCTGATAAATTTTTAAGCTCTTTGTCAAATCGCGATTTGAACAGACAGACAGACGGACATCGTTAAATCGACTTAGAATTTTATGCTGATTATGAATATACTTTAAGGGGTCTACGACGAATATTTAGTGATATTACAAGGGGAAGGACAAAGTCAATATACCCTTTTTTCAAGGTGGAGAGTTTAATTAGTTCTTTTGCACTGTATTTTCTTAAATAGCCCATTATTTTCAACCTACTGGTAATACAGAAAGTAATATATTTACATTACTATGTAATGGGTTATTCGGCTCATACTAATGAAGCATGCAATTCACTAAAATTCCTATAACCACCACCACCACCGTCAATTAGCTCAAAATTGTTTATACCAACAATTATTTGTATAAACAAATGCGTGCATAATTTTAACATTTCACAAATATTTGAGATATATTTTTGGTTGTCTTTAATTTCATTATTCTTCCAATTATGCAAGTATTTGTTTGCTGCAAAAACCGGTCTTGACATAGACTTGTCTTTTTTAACGGTACAAAGCGTAAAAAACAAAGATTTGAAATGGGTAACGTCACTACGAAACCAAAATTACTCAATCTTTCCTTCATTTTCCCTGCTTCTTGAAACTGTAGTAATTTTAAATAAATTGAAAATTTCAACTATTAATAATTCCAACATTTTGTTCCTGGCCACTATGCAGCAACGCACTTTTCTCAAGTTCCGCCATCCTCAAACGCTTCACTATCATTTCATATAAATCATTTGGTTGTATTTCTCCCAATTGAAACCAATTAATATTTGTTATTCCCATAAATGCATGGAATTCTTTGATTTACCCCCCTCTTTCCTTGCCAATTTTCTCCATTTCAGATATTTCCAATTGAGTTTTTCCACTTGAAGACTAACTTCAATCAGCAGTGCCACAAAACCATAACGACAACAACGAAAACATTGTTCCTATCCCCATCCGAAGAAGAAGAAGGAGAACTAGATTGATTTGCCAGCGAAGTTGAGTGTAGGGGAACAACAGATTCTTATCGAGACAACCAGACCGACCGGACAAGCAAATAATGAACTGAAGTCTTTTTCTTATAAGCATCTTCTTCAAGAGCGGATAGTAAAACCACCATAAAGAGATACTCAAGTGGCCTATGGTCGACGGGCAAATGGATAATTGCCAGCAACTTGAAAAAAACAATATGCTATAAAACAAACTCAAGGAGAACGAACAGAAATAAATAACAAAAAGAGAAATAACAGCAACAATAGGAGTAGCGGAGAAAATAGCCAAAGATCTTCCAAAGCAGCGAATCGAGTGTTGCAGTAAAACACAGGCTCCACCATCATCATTAGTTGTATTCAAGAAGGAATGACTTGGCGTGATCAACAACGATCGAACAACGAAAACGGAAGATTGTGCGACAGACAACAAACCAAAGAAGTGTTGTCATCTTTTAAATTTGATCAATTTGAGGAACAAGCAACAACAATCCCACCAACACCACTCATCATAACAAGAGATCAGCTTGGCCAGCCAAGTGAGTCATAGATTGCCATCAAGTCATAAGCTGATTTGTACACCACCGCCAACAACAACGACAAACGTGAAACAAAGGCAAAAGCTCAAACTCAAAAGACAATAAATAAATATTGAATTTGGCTCGAATCGAAATCGTTTAGAAGTCGTAACCAGAGACGTTTCAATATATTCTAGTTCTATTCGAAGCGATCTTACTCACGTTCATTATTTAAAAATATAACGCCTATTTCTGGAGAGTACAACCCAAACCCCACGCAAAACAATAGACTACCTTGCCAGCTTGTTTCGGATTTTTCTTTTTTATTTTTTGCAAAACAAAGCTACCGCAACCTACGACGAACCAGCTAACAACAGTCGTGCCATTCACGCCGCCATAGATTACTCATTCATACTTCGCTTCGATCACGTCACGCTCCTACATAGAGCGTTTGACAATTGACTTGCTGCTGCCATCGCAGACGCTTGTGTCGTCTGAACTTCTTGCCGAGACAAGCTATCTGTGTCTCACAAAACGCCAATAGCCCGAGCTGTAATTTTTTTTCTTTGTCTCCGCTGTCATCATCGTCGTTAGCTGTGAACATATTTGGCGATGGCGTCACAAGGTGTCGCTGCCACCTCAAGGCTGGCTGAAATGCAGGTGAGTTTGCGCGATTAATGTGTGTTTAGCAAATAATAATAACAACAACAACAGCAAAACTGTTTATTGTACATATTTATGGTTATCGTTTTGTATAAAATTAGTTAAAATGTTATTCATTTATTTATTCTATTTAGTTTATGCTAATTTGTTTAAACAATTTCATTGATTAAACAAAACAATTTGTCTTTTGGAGTGTTATCGTTGGGCGCGTTCCAACCGGTTCTTGCCATTGTCCATTTGTACAGAGTGTAGGTAATGGTTTTTCGAAGCGGTATGGAAACTATATAAACACGAACAACGTTTCGGATAAGTTTTGAATGTGGGCTAGCTCATAGAGGTCTTTCTTCTACATTAACGCCATGCACCTATTTAGTTATAGAATTTAAAATTAACAAGTAAAAAATAAAAAATAAAAAGCAGCTAAGTTCGGCCGGACACTTTACCATTCGGAAGGAACTTGAAATTTTTAATTTTAAAATAAAAACCTTTATATAGAGGCTATATAAAGACGTGAACCTGTAACGATCCGATACTTTAAATACGAAATTTGAAATCGTTCTGCTGAATAATGTCGCTAATATCATCGAAATACCGAATGAAAGGAGGTACCATTGTATGGAGACTATAGAAAGAGGTTGACCTGCACAGACAATTGTCTGTCATAGGCTGTAGTATCCATTACAAACTTCAAATACCAAATTTGAAACAATTCCGGTGAATAATGTCGCTTAAATCACCAAAATATCGAAAACAGAGAGGTACAATTATATGGGGGCTATACCAAACGTGGACCTACATTGCTCATCTTGAAGACCAAAAGTCCTGCAGACATAATATACATTTGAGTAAAATGTTATCAACCTACTTCATTTTGTTCGGAAGCTATAGTGATTTCCACAGACGGACGGACATCGCTAAATCGACGTAGAATTTTATACTGATAAAGAATATATACCTTGTGCGGTCTAAAATGCATATTTTGTGGTATTACAAACGGAATGATAAACTTAATATACTCTCCATATATGGGTACTATACTAAAACATGGACCTATTTAGACAAATCTCTTCAGTTTGAAACTGTCACTAAAATACCCAAATAACTTTAAATCTGTCGGCACAGTTATATGGGGCCTATAAAGCCCATTTTCAATACCAAAAGGCTTGCAGACCTAAAACACAACTGGGTAAAATTTTATCAACCTACATAATTTTGTTTGGAAGCTCGACGGAAGTATATTGCTTAATCGACATAAAATTTTATTCTGATCAAGATATACACAATTTAATTAGGAGGTGTTACAAACAGAATAACAAACTTAACACACTCCATACTATGGTGGAGAGTATAAAAAAAGTGTACCGATTCAATTCAATTTCGAACTTAACATGCTGACAATTAAATAAACACCAATTATGAAGTGTAAACATCGCAGACTAAGAAACAGATGTGCTAGTTCTTGTGGATTTTTATGTTAATTCAGAATATAGATTGGTACATCTGTTAAAATATTCGCTCTTAATCTATCTTCCACCTTCCAACATTTTAAATTTTACATTTCAACACTCGACTTTCAGTAGATATCCATTTGAAAAAGAGGGATATTAGTTTCATTTAAGTTCATTTCCAAAAAGGAACTAGGAAAAATAGCCAACAAATGGCTAAGGGAATATATTTCAACACGGCACAATGTGCCCATGTGTGTCAGTAGGCAATTAATAAACATTGACATTCACAATGGAAAATATAAATGCATTACTTCTACAGCTATAATTGCTTGGATGAATCATGCAGTTGTGGTGTCATGCAACACGTTCATACATGTCGATAACGAGCCAGATACAGCTGAAAGCGAAATAGTGGCTATAGTAGGTGGCTTACACTAAATAATGCAGATTATTGCCGCCAATGAAAATTTTCTTGAGTGAATAAATACAAATGTTATAAAATGTCATGGAAATGCGTTAGGCCAACCAGGCGTTAAACGTTTCTAAGACAGGTATGAACGAAGGCTACAAATTAAGCGATATCGGCGAGTGATAAACGAATAGAAAATTAAGTCATATTAAATAGCATAGATATTTAACAACTAAAGAATTTAAAAGTTTTTATAAAAACTAAAGTTTAATTAAAACTTTGATCAGTTAAAAAAAAAACTAATTCGACGAACAATTTTTTAATTTTATTTTATTTAATAAGTTATTGTGTCTTTTTGATTGTTAATCATTGTTGCAAAAACTACTCAAGCATCTGACAATTTTTCCGAAATATTCAAGTTTCTGGAATATAAAAATACTCGTGAAGCCAATTATCCAGCCAATTATCCAGCCAATCTCCATATATCGCAAAACATTCAATTTGTAAATATTACTAATTTTAAATAACATAGTCCGCTTCATAATAAAGTTCTTTTAAGTTGACGTTTAACATTAATATATATTTTACATAAAACGTGAATAACATTCGCCCCTCAAAACGTTCAAGTTAATAATAAGTGCTAGTTTATTTTAAATGAATTTAAAGCAATTTCCAAAGATTTCAATAAAGTATTTGACCTAAGCAGCAACCGACAAAGTTTCCCTGAATATTTACTCAGTTCGACCTCAGTTTTTGGCGTCGTCATCGGTGTCGTCCTCTTCTGTTTGTTTTTCTTTCATTTTTTGGTATGTTATGTCTTTGCCCATGTGCCCCCAAAGCCGGCATGGTTTATTGTTTCAAACCACAACCATGACAACGACGACGATTTTCTACACAGCAATCCCAATGTGTTATTAAAGGATTGCAAAAAGCAATAATAAGCAGTCGGTTCGATACGATTCAATAAAAAACGTAGAAATGGTTGGTAAACAATACAAAAACAATAACAACAACCACCATTGTCAAGAAATACAAGAAAGGCATTTTGATTTTCTTCTTTCAAGTTTTTAATTCAACCTTTGACTTTCCTTGTGTTCGGTACATACTTTAAAGGTCGACTGATAATGCCAAAACCACAAAATTTTAAAATGTTTACCAAAGAAGAAAATTAATAAAATAATAATAATAATAATATTATATTCTCCGGCCTATTCGGAACTTCATTGAAAAATACATGAATAATTATAATTTCAAGAACAATAAAGAAATTCTTGAAATAACGTGAGTAAGTGAGTGAATGAACGTGAATGTCTGCAATGGGAGTCAACGTTATTAATTTTAAATGAAAGACGATACTTAATTGGAATAATAACTGCAATAAAAACTATAAAGAACAGAAGACCAACTGTCGCTGGCACGAAACTAAGTTTGCCGATTTTTAACTATCAGTTTTTAAAAGATTTCAACGAACAAACACCACTGTCTGCAGATGGGAATTAAATAGAACCTCAAATTCGATTTTATAAAGGACACACACACCCGCGAAGAGTTCAACGGAATACAATAAAGAATTTAATTTGTGTGTCCTTCTTCCTCGGCACGCTGCTGGCAATTTAATAGCAACAAAGTACACATGTACGGAAGACATGTAAGTCCTTACCGTCAGAGTATTGTGGGTGATTTCAATGGAAAATACCAAATCGTACAAATTAAATGATTAATGATTGAATAAATCTACTCAAGCCGCGATAAGAATCTAAATAATGTCATTAATTTAAGTCGAATATAGAGTTTGTGTTTCGAGGAAATCCTAATTATCTTTGAAGGGAAAATTGAAAAACATTTGTAATGTAAATGAAATCATCACATTTCTGTCCTACGCCGAAACATTGAGATCTAACTGGAATGAAAAAAATAGAAAATAAATTTTAGATTTCTCAAAAAACAAGTAAAATAGTATCAGTCGCTTTTGCCGACAGATGTATACCCTCAGCCTTGAGTTATGATTATTCAAACTGACGTGCCAGATTTGGACTATATCCACTACTTCCTATATGAGACACGTTCACATTTTTGGAAAATGTGGAAATATGCGCGAAGTATTCCATTTTCATTCTTCATCTAATACAGATATAAATATTGGTATGTGCAAAATTTGAAGGAAATCGAACATTTACATCCAATTTTATGCGAAATCATAAATTTCGATTACACACATATTCATATCAGATTTAGAGTTAATAGAATTATTTGTTACGCAAGTTATGACAGATATAAGTATTAGAAATTGTGAACCTTTGTGGCTGAGGTACCAGAAGGGGTTCGCAGAAATTTATCATCTTCACAACAAATCTTGTGTTAGCAAAAATGTCTGCATGTGTGCAATTTAAAGAGAGTTGGAAGCTTATTTCGCTTTCTTCGAGCGTTTTGTTTTTCCATATCTTGAACCCTATGTGGGGGTGGTACCAAAAGAAATAGTGCGATCTATACCATCTTTATAAAAGATCTTGTGTTGGTGGAAATATAGAGATGTATCAAGTCTGAATGGAAACGGGCGTTATTTTCGCGTTTCATTAGCTTCATAGATACTCAAAATGTTGACCCCTTTTGGGGGGGAGGTATTTGAAGTAGTGGACCGAAATATACCATCTTCTCACCAGACGTTGGGTTAATTAAAATATTGTAATGTGAGTAATTTGAAGAGAATCGGATACTTATTTCGGATTTTATGATCGATTTGGTTATTCAAAATTTTGACCCTTTGTTGGGGAGGTACCAGATGGAATGGTCCTATCTCTACCATCTTTATAACATATCTTGCGTTGATGGAAATATTGAGATGTGCCAAGTTTGAATGAAATCAGATGTTAATTTCGCGTGGGGGAAGTACCAGAAAGAGTGGACCGAGAGATTCCATTTTCACATCAGTCCTTGGGCTAATAAAAATATTATTATGTTTGTACTTTAACGACAGTCGGATACTTACATCACATTTTATAAGAGTTATAATTATTCAAAATTTTGACCCTTTGTAGGGGGGGGGGGGAGTTGTTGATGGAGTGGACCGATATTGTTCATTTTTGCAGCCGACCTAGCACTGATGAAAATATTAGGATCCGCAGCTTTGGAGCTAAATCGGATTTTCATTTCTCTTCCTATGCATTTAACTACTTTTATTGAAAATATTGACATTTTGTGTGGGAGGTACTAGAAGGAGTGGATTGATATTAGCCACATCCGAACTCGATCTAAGTTTGCCAATATTATTACGATGTACCAAGTTTGGCTCAAATCGGATACTCCCTTCGAAAGTTATCTTGCCACCAGCCAGACAGACAGACGGACGGATGTCGCTAGACCGACTTCAAATTTCCTAAAACGGATTTGGTGCAAAGAGATCTAGGGTCTAAAACCCTTATTCCGATGAGGCACATTTTAGCCATATCAAATGACATATACCCTTTCTACTGATAATGCTGAGGGTATAAAAATGTATATTGATCTCCAATTAAGCATGTGTTTGCTCCCACTTTGATTTTACTTAATGAATTAAACATTTAAAACGAATAAAGTTTTATGTATATATTACTGACACCTTTGAATGCAATTATGCACTAAGAACATTGTTCTGATTTAAATAATTTAATATTTTAAAATTGTTAAGTTTACTCCCAAAAGCATTGTTTGCACTCTCGTCGAATTTTTTAAACTTTTACTATACCCCAACTTTGTTATGAAGGGGGATTACATTTCGGAAACCACACACCATCTCGGCAACACCTTTTTTTGCAATTCCTGTAACCAATTACATTGAACTCGATGTTATACACATTAATGTGCACACCCACATACATATGCATATTAACTTACCATGAATTAATGTCATATTCACCTGCAAATATTTATTATATGATACAGTATTGTAATACTGTAATACATTTGTATTTGAATTCGACAACTGTTTATTAAAACTATTATCATTGCCATTATATTCGAACAATATTGACATTTACATGCAACAATTAGGCGCAGTTGTGTTGCCATTGAACTTGTTTCGTCAGATAATGTTAATATTGTCATATATTGAATTACGCAACCTATGAATAATTTATTCGTATTGAATGAAGGGCCACACGTAATAGCTAAATAATATTTAGCAAAAAAGTTAAACTAAATATGGCAATAAATACATATTCCATGAAACCATTCTGTAACTATACGAAAACTTGATTTTACGAAGAACATTAAAGGCCCCACTTGAGATCAAGTGATTTCTAATGATCATACTCTTTTCATTGTGTATTTGTTTGACAACTATTGCACAATTAAATTAATAGTAATGTCTGACATTTACTATATTGACAAGTCAAAACTCATGGTTAAAGCAAAAGAATAGATAAATAATGAGAAAACTATATGAAATTATGATTCATGAGCAGTTAGTTTCAATTTATCAAAGTATTAAAAGTAAGTGTATCAATTAGAGATATTTTTATGTGACAGCATAAAAGAAAAACATAAGTCAACATTAAAACTTTTCACGTAGCTCTTATAACTTGTTACAAAAATAGAGAAAATTTACTTATTTGAGCAATTCGTCAATTCATCAATCGTCCACTGGCCCCTCACAACATACCCACGTGTTCAAAAGGACATTTACCCACTCGCATGAGTAATCCTGATTTTGTATTAAAAAGCAACCATTGTAATAATGATTGAAGTGTTTTGCTTTGAGAGAAACAACGAACGTGTGGTTGTGTTTACTTAAAGGGTTGGGAGAGACAGCAACAGTCATAAAAATAATAACACCAACTTCGCGCGGGCGAATACAGAACGAGCAAGCCCGGCAAAATGAAAACTTTACAAAGGACTCGTGGACTGGTGAACTTTATTCAAGCATACCTACTACATACATATTATATGCATATGTACATGTGTATATGTATACGGCATGTTTGTTTTTTCTTGTTTATTTTAATGTGTACATGCATACAAATTCTTGTTCCGTAATTGTACATTAGGGTGGTAACAACTATGGTGGAGGGTATAAAAATAGGAAGGCACCGTTTTAGCGGCTGTATACAAAAACGTTGACCGATAAAGCCCATTAACGAACTACTGACAAAAGACAGATATGTTCAACATTTCAGTCTCCTCTCTTAATTCGAGTGAAAGATAGCGTGATTACGACATATAGACGGGAATCGTTGGGTCTAACGTGTGTATATCGAGGGGTTACTAATGAAATAACAAATGTAGTATGGTGGAGGATATAAAAATATACTTCACTTACGGTCAATACAGGCGATTTTTGCCCAGTCGGATGTAGGAAACTGAAATAGATGATATCTTCATTAATTAAACTGAAAATGAAATGAATATTTTGTTTATTTTACATCGATAATTCATCAGACCATATTTTCATTTAGATAAACCTACTCTTCCACAAAAAGTTTCCGTTGAATTCGTCAAAATATATTTTTTAAAAATTTAAATCAGTTTTCAGTGAAGGGTAAATGTCTCATATAAGTGGATGAATTTAGTAAATTACCTCTGAATATATTTTGTTTCTGGAATCTAAAGTCGTCAAATTAAGGGGGTCGGGGGTATTTTCGAACACGAATGAATTGTAAGTATCCTTTGGAAAATAAAGTAACAATTATCCAAATACCGAATATGGGTGCTATAAAAATTCGCTGACCTAAGTGCTATAAAAATTCGCTGACCTGGGTGCTATAAAAATTCACTGACCTATATAGACAACTTTCCTCCTAGGAGGTAGGTGTTCATAATGTACTTCAAATACCAAAATATGGAATATGTGACAACAATAAAAACAACATAAAAACAACAAATAGACTGATATACTCCATATTTTATTCCTTATAAATTTCAGAGTCGATCCCTTAAAAAGCTAAAGTAATTATCTTAAGCGGGTATGTTTAAATCGTCTTAGAATCGCCGATCAAGAAAATATATACTTTGTTGGGTCCTTAATGAGATTATCTCGATGAGATACAATGGTCAAATTTGTTGTACCTTAAGCTAAATGGCCATAAGAAACTCATTTAAATAGATAAAAATAATTAATAAATATGTACATCATTTATATAATTATATTATTGACTGTGAAACGTCTGAACGTCTGTCATGTTTCTCGATAATTTCTCCACCCTCATATACATCATCATACATGCATGCTAATACACACATTCAAACACACATTAACGATTAAAATTAGTAGAGTTCTAACGGTTATTAACATTTAAGTCTCTACAACCCCAACACATTGTTAATGCCTGTGTCTGTACTTGCTGTCCATGTCCTTCTAAAAAATACTATACTATCTATCTGTCCACCATTATCAGATTACATTTGGCCAGTAGCCGGGACAAGTGTAAGGTTACACACACACGCTTCATGATAACCGACAGTGTTGTTTGGTGTTTTTCATTACGAAGCGGTGACCAGTTTCACCCAAAACGTCACCAAGTCGATACGCTATAAAACGTTAAACTTCCGAAAAACAACGAAACTGATTAGTTATTTAAATTTGAAAGACTTCTCTACTCTAAGCGGTGTTGTCTTGCCATTTTTGTAAAGTATTATTAACAAATTAATAAACTGCAATACATTACCCCCCGCAAAGTGAACCATGTACGACGACTACCGAACCCGACCGCAACGGCTAAGTGAGGAATTCTATCGAGAAAATGTTGTGCCCGTAAAGCTAAACGAATCGTGGGCCGGTAGACGTCTGGTTGAGGCTCTGAGTCAGCTGCCGCCACAAAGTTTAAGTTCATCATGGGATGTGAGTTCAGTTGTTGGTTTTTGTTTTTGATTTTGCAAATTCATAACGGAAACCGATATTTAATTTTTCTAATTTTCTAACACACAGCAGCAAGTATGGCTCAACACAAGCGTTTGTTTCTATTTAACGAAGGTTCTACTATTTCTGGTATAGTTTTTCCTTTTTGCTCTTAATTGTCGTTCATTCGACAATCGCACAAAAATAGACATACATTTGGGCGTTTTGTGTAATAACAAGTCTAGATTTAACTCCGCGTTGGTGTATTTTATTTTAAAGATAAGAAATAAGCAAAACTAACAATTTTATTCAGCTTTTCAGTGAGGAGCAGTTAGTCGAACTTTGTGATTGGCACGGATAAGATTTAATTGAAAATTGTCTTCTCTTCGTTCTTTTTTGATTCCAGATGAGATTTCAAAGAAAACAGCTACTGGAACGGGAGCAGAAGAAACTGGCACTGACGGGAAGTGATAGTGGAATCGAGACAACAACAACGACCACCAGAAATGCCATTGGAAATGGAAAGGTAAATGTTATGACAAAAGGTGGATTAGTAGCTAAATTATCAGTGTGAAAAAAATTGTGATGTTAAATATATGTGTCTGTCCGTTCCATTAAAGTAACCCAAATTGTGAAACGCGGTCGAGCCGCATCGAAAGATTATGAAAATATGTCAAATATTGTGAAATTATTTTTGAATTAATCGTGAAAACCATTTGAAAATGTCTTAATGGACATGTTGGAACACCTTGCAAGCCTTCAAACTGAACGATGTTTTATATAGCTCCGGTTGTAACTTACATGGACATATAACAAACAATTCGACCAGAAAAATAAGATACCTCAGATTATGGTCATAATTGTAGCATAAAATCGCGCCTATACTTGAAATGAATCTTGTTTAATTCGAATATAACTATATAGATATATCGCATCACATTCTTATCTCTATAAAATAATTTTATTCTAAAGATTTCAAGTTGCTTGCAATAGGCAAAGTTGTAATCTCTTTGGACTTATTCAAAGATATTTCATTGATGAAACCCGTGTTTTTAAGATGTTCTGCAAGAAAAATTTTTATTAATGCACGTAGAGAAAATATCCTGATTGCGAAAACAACAAAAATCTTAAATTACCTTACCTACATGTTTTAAGTCTGTATGACAAAAGATTGTAAACAAAATCAAAAAATAATGTATTTATCATTGTCTCTCCGAATTCTAAAATTACTATCATTGAACTTAAACAAAATGTTGAATAATAATAAATTCTAGAAGTATCTATTAACTTAGGTATGGTATTAACAACGTGATAGAATTGAAGATTTTCACGTTTCATATCTAAAAATATTCGGGTCAAATTGTTGGTTTTTATATCTGTCAGTTATTGTTGACATTTTTTTTTGTATTGCATTTAATTTTATAAAAATTCACTTTTCGTTAAGGACAAAAATAATCTGTTTAAACCTGGCTATTTTGCAACAACGCAATAACTTCGGTATCTCAACAAATGAATGCCAACACTGTTCTATTCGCTAAAATATCTTAAAAATTATTCGTTCTAAAAAAAACTCCATACTTAGGTATATGTGTTAACCATAAAATACCAATTAACCTAATGCTTCCACTCGCCCAAGACTTGTATCAATAATCAAAATCGTCTATTTACATTTTTGTTGTTTTATTTATAAATAATATTTTGTTTGGCTCTTCTCCCCAAAGGTTCGTCAAATGTTCGAACAACGACGCGGTGTGGGCATTGACCGCAGTCACCCATTGAAACCAATAACAACAACAACGACTACCACCACAATAACAAAAACACAACAAAATCCTGCACGTCGTCTAACTGGTGGAGGCAATGCAACTACTACTGCCACCCGACGAACCGTAGTTACCACCACAAGGCAAAACACCACATCAACATTGAAAAGTTCCCACTCAAATTCCAGTCCATTCGCCTCGAATGGAAATCTATTCGGCGACGAATTAGATTCGATGGATAATTTGGATAGTGAAACCTTGCCTAAGGGGTTTTCTTCCTTAAGTCTGGACAACACAAGAGTTATGGGCCCACCCGTCAGTGATGGTAACAACAACAGCAGAAGTTCGAATGGGATTCGCAGAGACGTTATGGACACAACAGTTACCTTGGGCCGGAAGCCTACAACAACGAATGGCATCAAACTGAATCCAGTAATAACTAAAAAGTCACCGACTACGACAGCACCTCGCACAATGGCTGCTGCCCAATCAAGGACCCCGAGCAGCGCGAGTCGTACATCAACAGTGTCCCGAACGTCGGCGGCATCCAGTAATGGAACAGCAACGAAATCCCCAGAGAAAAAGACCCCCACATCCGTCACTTCAACAACAACCAAAACAGGAGCAAAGGTAAGAACCATTCACAAATTGAAGTAAGTCTATTTTCAAAATATTTTTGACCTGTACTACTGGGAAAGCACTTACCGATTTTCACAAACACTGTTTCACTTTTTGAAGAAGCTCCAATGAAAATTGGCTGATTGATAAACGATCAAACGAAACTCGAAGGAGTTCCTTAACTTCACACTTTGTAAAATGGGTCACTCGGCTTTAGAACTGTATTTATTGATCAATAAACAATTACAATTTCACTGAGACTCATAAAATGATGAAATGAACTATAATAATGATACATTTATTATATTCTTCACAAAAATTAAATTAAACCAAATAGCTTCAATCTGTTGACACAAAAGAAAAAGGCGCGACTGATTTGTTTACCAAACAACTTCTAAGCTTTAGCAAACTAACGGTCAGTTCCCCACTTATTGCTGACGTAACGTGACGTATACGCATCAGACGGTACAGGGCGGTACAATCAATTGCCAAAAGAATGCTACCATATCAGTCGCACACCAGCCAATTAGTATTTTTACTGCGTGCATTACGGTACGATGCTGTGACAGGCATACACAGTACAACTGCTCATGAGACAGTAAAAATTCTGATTGGAGGTGATGATGATGATGTTAAGCCACAAGATACTAAATCCAATCAGAATAGATATTTTTATATACAGTTTCTTTCCACAACTAGTAAGAGAGTAAGAAATATTCCAAACATATCACTAAAATAGAAAAGACTTTCTAGAACTCATAGAATTGACAATGGTTCGTTTTCGCCCACGGTGACACATAAATCTATCGTGATTTAAAGTATATATATTTAATATGTCAACTTTTGAAATTGATATGGGGAGACATTTCCCATTTAGAGTTCCTAGATATGATCTTTCACCCATGCAAAACACTCAAGCCCTTTTGGACATTTTCTTTACACATCTATGTAGTTTAAAAAGCAAAGACATCTTGAAAGCTTAGCATAAAATTAGAATGTCCTTTAGATATTTTGGAATGCTTTAATCATAGTATTATAGCGATGTTAGAAGAACTTATCTAAATATACCTATATCCAAGACATTCAGAATTTATTTATATTGTACCCACAAATAAGTCATAAGTAGATAAGTCATTGTTTTATAGCTACTAAATTATTTATTTTAATTCTTTTTCCAGACCACATCTAAAACTGGAAGTAAACCGGCCACATTTGTTATGGTAAGAACAATTGAGTCATTGATTAGATACCCAAAGTCTAAAATTATAAATAATTTATTTTCCCCAACAGGCTGTGAAACCGCCCCCTCGCATCACAACACCACCCCCCGGTATGGCCACTTGTCAGTATTGTAATCGCAATTTCAACGAAGATCGCCTATCCAAACACGAAGAGGTCTGTCGCAAAATGGTCACTACCAAACGCAAAATATTCGATGCTTCAAAACATCGTGTCAAGGGTACGGAAGCAGAAAAATATGTTGCCAAAAAGAAGGGTGTAACAGCAGCTCCTAAGGCTGCTGTGGCTAAGAGTACACCAGCTGATTCATCGAAGAAGGGTAATTGGCGCAAAAAGCATGAGGAATTCATAAATGCCATACGTGAAGCCAAAAAGGTACAAGCTTATTTGGCCAAAGGCGGGAAGTTGAGCGACTTGCCACCACCACCACCCTCTGAGAATCCCGATTACGTTCAATGTCCCCACTGTAGTCGACGTTTCAACGAAGCTGCAGCCGAACGCCACATACCGAAGTGTGCCAATATGCAGCACAATAAACCGAAACCGCCACAGAAGAAACGGTTTTAAATAATCTCGACTTCAGTGGATCACTGTATTTCTACATTTCCTGTCATCACTCATATTCGATGATAAATGGCATTATCGACATATTTTAATACAATTTACAATCTGCTATCCATAATGAAATATTATTTCTTACTAATTATCTACTAATCTTTTTTAAAAAGGAGAAAAACTGAAATGTAATGAGCGTTAGTTCTTATAATCCTGTACATGTTGTGATAAATTATTTGTGAACTCATTATTTTTTGTTTAGTTCTTATTAATCGAATATAATGAAAGAAAAAGAGTTGAATTTAAAAATAATAAACCAATAGACATTTGAAAAGTTTGTATTTTTGTTTTTATTCAGCGGTTTCCATTCTCTCCTCACTTTCAGTATCCTTTTGAGCGCTCTTTGCGGCCAAACGATCTATTAAAGCTTTGACCGCTTTGGCAGCAGTATTGATTTCTAAGCCCTCCATTGTATAGGCCAGATTGTCAAGACTGGCATCGTCATCATCGGCGAACCAGTTTACCAACATTGCTACACAGCCGCCATCACGATCGGCATTTTCTGTTTCAAAGTACAACAACTCATCTGCAGCATAGCCCAGCTTCTTGCCCAATTTCTTCCAGTCATCACCAATCAAAGGGGCCAACTCCTCAATTTGTTCTCGGGAAGCTGTCAGTGGTTTTGTGTGAGCATTATTATCCTCCTCACCCTTTTCCAAATCATTTGTTTCCTCTTCATCCTCAAGGACACCTTCGTCGTTGACTTCATGTTCGGCTTCCTGTTCTTGTAGATTTTCCTGGATTTCACCCGAAGATGTAGTGCTCTCTGCATTTGTGCCATTCGAATTTATTGCGGCTTGCTTTAATGCATCCAAACGGTCCTTAGCCAATCGTTTTCGTACGGCATCTAAGTAATCTGATATTTTATATGATGGTGAATTGATAAAAGTAAAGAAATGTGGCGATTGACGCGCCAGCAGACGCAAAGCACGCCATTCGAAAGACGTATCGCTTTTGTCGCGAAAACTTTCCAAATAAGTTTCGACCTGTGGTAGAAAGTTACGCTCTTCGCTTTTACAAGCCTGCAAATTATCCGGAGAATAGTTCCAGAGACGTGTAAGAACATCGCTAAAATTAAGAGGCATTTGAAATACGAGATGAATGGTGTTTTCGTCAATCTACATACTTGCCCAAGAAGAATTTTCCTTGTCTGTTGGCATCTTTAAGGCAATCACCCAATGTTTTACGTTCGCGCTTAGCCGGCGGGGGTTTATCATCTGAGATATTCTCCTCAGGCTTTTTAAACTCTTTGCATCCATCATTTTTCCAATTGTTCCACATTTCTTCACGTTGTAGCATGTGTTTTACTGTACGAGAGAAACGTTTGCCATTTGGGGGCGTTTCTTCCAGCAACTGATAGACTTTTGCTTCGGTTTCCTTAATAAAATCTGACTGAGCTGGGGTCAAGGTATTCGACTCACTAGTTTGGGATTAAATATAGTTTTCATTAGTGAACATGAAGCAATGAGTTCTATAGCCAAGCTTACGCTTTGAATTTGACAGTCAGTTGTAAATACTGGAAAAGTATAAGGAACTGCACCAAAACTGCTCTCCGAAAATTGGCATCGGATAGTTGTAAAGCCAGTAGTTTCGGATTTGTTAGGAATTTTGCAAAGAAATGGTCTACCTTTTGAACCGACTGATCTATTTCATTTTTGAAATCCATGGTAAAGCTAATATCCAAATCCATTTTATCGTTTAAGTCATCATTGTTATCCTCCAGTTGAGCAGATGCTGAACGCAAATCCTCCAATTTGAAGCTGGAAAATGACTCCAATACTGTGGTGGCATGCTAAAAAAAACAATTTGAAATTATTTCCGTTTATGTACTCTATTGTTACCATTTCCTTACAGTCTGAAACATTTTCCACGAGGCCTTACTATAACATTGATTTGGATTCCGGAAAAAGTCCTGCAGTGACCAAAATTTACAATATAAATTGTAATCTATTTTGATGGGTATATCTTCAATGTCCTCCAATGTATCATCCAGGTCCTTGCCATCGACTCCATAGTCGGTAACATTCTCCAAATTGAATTCCGACACTATGTTAAGTCCTGATCTCTCCGAAAAGGGAAAGAATTTGGAAAGGAATAGAAGAATGCGACCACAGAATACTGTGTTCTGGGCCCGACTAAGACGCCGCAACAAGTCATTACACATTCGTAATATGTTATTTTTACAGGAAGAGAAGAAAATCTCTTCCTTCCAAACCTCAACCATATCCTCGACATAATTGAAAATCTTTTCACATTTGTCCAATGTTTCAGTCTCAAAGATATCGCCCAACAGCACTACCGGTATAGTGACTGACACGATTTCCGCTCTCACCGCCTGCACCGACAACTTCACTAACTTGCCTATGGAATCCACATTATCGCTGAGATTAAACATCAATATCTCTCGAAAAGCCTGGTCCATTGGTGATTTTTTGTCATGATCCGAGTTGTTTGCATAGCTGTCGTAAGCTTTTCTTAATACCTGGACATCGTTTTTCTCGAAGGCTTCCGTCAAAGATTTCTGCAAGACCCCATTCAATTCAAGATGATTAGTGTAATATAAATGTGTGTAGCACCCAATACTTACGGAAAATGCTGCATGCAAACCTGTAAAGTCTGTGGATCTTTCGACTGTTTTTGTCATAATAAAAAAGATTCTTTAAAAGTAACAAAAATATCCCCAGCGATTCTATTGAACAGACACACAATTGCTTCCAACCGCTGCCGAAAGTAAAAGCGTTCCACCAAGTCAACAAAAAAAGACAAAACATAATTCTCGTTAAAAAATAACCAGAAAACGAAATGAGCAATAGACTATGTTGTTTACGAATGAGAACAAATGCATAAGGCCGATTACAAATAAAAAACAAAACAAATACTTCTTCTTATTATTGTACAATGTGAACTGATAACACAAGCCAAATTAATTCATGCATATTTCGATTGTTTTAAGAAAAATGACAATCAAATGTTAACAATAATGACAACAAGAATGCTTTAAAAGGTACGCGTTCTTGCTTGCACTCCGTACTGTGAATTTCTCGCAGAAGGTCTAGAAAAAATGCGGCAGCCCTGCTTATAGTTTGCTATTATTTTATAGTGAATTTTTCAAAGAAGAAGAGAGGTGTCGTTGGATTAATACTTAGCCCTCAACTTGTCTACTGGTTGGAGTAGTTATTCCTAAGTTTTCTGTTTGTATAAACTCGAATACAAAGACCGTGAAACATGAGTCAGTCAGACGTGAAACATTCCCTGCGGAAACTCGAATTTCCTGCATGTGTTAAGGAGGCGCTTCCACGCATAGGTAATACAACATTCAACAAATTTGAAATTTTCTCACAATCTCTTGTTTACAGAAAGCATGATCATTGGACGTGGAAAACAGAATTTTATAATGCAATTAATATCGGAGTTTATATTCTTGGAGCGCAATAAGGACATGGATGTCCGCAGGGGACAGTCGCCGCAAGCCTATTCCACAATGCAAATGAATAAAATTCAAGAATTTCAGTTGATTCTGGTTTTGATAGAGTATTTTTCACAGCCCGGTCCAGACTCTACAAGGAATGCCGTATTTCTCTCTCTTTTCACAAATTTGACACCGCAACGATCTAAAATCTTGTGCAAACTGATTAGTACATCGGTATCAGGATCTGTGGCTCCATTACTATCGGCCGCTGGCACATGGATGCAACAAGTAGGTTGTACAACGCCTCCTAGTTTAGAAGTGGCACAAAGTCTAGTAAGTGATTTCATAATATTTTCAAGGAAGACCTCGGAGCAGTTAAAGCAACTGCCACTTGTTGCTCCACATTTCGCTGCTAATCTTATGACAGCGGTAGCTGATTTGTATCTGAATGATCAGAGAGGTACGTTAATTCCCCCGCCCGATGCACTGTTAGATGTCTTTTGTGAGTGGGTTTCTGAAAATCCCTCCCTTTGTCTGGCATCTCAACAACCTTTGGCATTGCCTACCGGTGCTATAGCTATGCCGGTGGTTACTCCGCTAGCGGGCCTCATCAGATGGTCTGTTTTGTCACCAGTTGTGTCGAACAAAATTGCATATAGTAACCTGCACTTGGCATTACTTCAGACTCTCCTCGAAATTGTCAATAATGGTCCCCCTACAGCCTTGAATGCTCAGCATTTAATGTTAATAGCAACATCGTTGAAGAATCATGCAGCTCGCTTGGTTGGTGACAAAATTGATCCATTGCAAGACACAGATTTCCAAAAGTGCTTGGAACGTTTGGCACAAGCGGTTCAAATTGGCCTGACGTCTAAATGTATTTACGGTAATATTCCCCAATTGTTGTGCACACTGGAAAGCCTACCGCCACATCAGCTAATGAAAATTGTTATAGCGGCAAATAAAAGTCTCTAATTTAAGAAGAAAATATTTGTTTTTATTTATATTTAGTAAAATAATAATTTTCCCAATGCGATATACTATATATAAGTTTATGCACTTCGACCAAGATTATTTAGGACGATTTTGCTATCTTCCAGAATTTGCGAGAATGTACAAATTTTGCAATTTTTCATAAACGGGAAAATCGGTTATCGTAGTAAACACATCTTGCATTTCTGGAACGGTCCAATGTTTGACAATTTGATAAAATGGTGTGTATGTTAATATCTACCTCTTGTTCCAGAACTGCAAAGAATGTTAAAGTTTTTACTACGATGACCGATTTTCCCTTTGTGATAACGAAAGAAGGTTCAAAACTAGTAGATTCTGAAACAGAGCATTTGTTTGTATAGATATATTGAATTTTGAATCTATATTTTACGGGGTTTCCACGAAATGAATCAAAACAATTAGACAGTTTAATTTTAGGAATATATATACCGTTATTGAATTTATAAAGGCCGACAAACCGTTCTGTTCGATTTAAAGTTTATTAACAGAACGAAATATGAAAAACAGAAATACAATTTTCATTACATTAAACAAAATTCAAAACCTACTAAGGATGAAATTTAACAAGTGAATGTATTCAAAGTATAATCCAATACTCCTCCTCATTCACTTTAAATTGCATTTCTCGCGTAAAGTTACATGTTTAGGTGCTGTTAGTGGTTTCGTTAATATATCGGCAATCATCTCCTCCGTTGGACAATATGTGCATCTAATTATTCCTTTCTTGACTAGGTCTTTTGTTAATTTATATTTTGTATCGATGTGTTTAGTTCGAAAAGAAAATTTGTCATCATTTACTAGACGCAAACAGCTTTGGTTGTCATTATAAATAAGAGTTGGTTCATTAATAGGATAATGAATTTCTTCTAATAGTTGCCTTAACCACTTTGCGTCTTTAGAAGCTTCAGATAATGAAATAAATTCAGCCTCGCATGTCGATGTTGCCACAATTGATTGTTTCTGGCAAGACCATCCTATCGTACCTCCATTATAAAAATAAATTCTACCACTATTAGATTTCCTTTCGGTTCTTTCTTCTGCCCAATTTGCATCAGCATATCCAACAAGACTTTGTTCATTTTCATCATTGCTCAAATTAAGTTTTAACTGTGAAGTAGACTTAAGATATTTCAGAACCCTTTTACATTGAGACCAATCCTCCATTGTAGGGTTGGCAACCTTCTGAGCCAATATATTTACTGCAGCTGAAATGTCTGGTCGAGAATTGACAGAAATATATAAAAGTTGTCCAATTAATTTTCTATACTTCATATTTGTTTCAAGAAGTGTTGAATCTTCTGATTTTCCGTAACTAACATCCATTGGTGTTTTTACATTTTTAGAGTCCTGCATACCATATTCGTTTACAACTTTTCCAATATACGAAGATTGAAAGAGTTGAAAATTTCCTTTGTAATCTTGTGTTATTTCGATTCCCAGATAATGTTTAATTTTTCCTAAATTAACTATAGTGAAATTCTTTGACAAAGTATTACCAATATAATTCATCTGCGTCGATGTATTGCATGCTACAATTATGTCATCAACATAAACAAGAATGTAGCTCAATTTCCCAGAAATATTACCATAGTAGAAACATAAATCATTTATACACTGTTTGAAACCCATTTTTTCAAGCGCTTCGTGTAAAACCATATTCCATGATCTAGCAGCCTGCTTGAGGCCATATATACTTTTCTTCAATAGACAAACCTGCTCATTGTTATCTTGAAATCCTGGAGGTTGTTGCATAAAAATGGTTTCAGACAGCTTACCATTTAAAAATGCAGTCTTTACATCAAAATGATTAACCATCATTTTTTCTTTTCCAGCAATTGACAGCAGAATTCGAAACGAGGTATGTGTTGCAACAGGTGCAAAAACTTCATCGTAATCTACGCCGAATTTTTGAGAAAATCCTTGAGCAACGAGTCGGGCTTTAAATCTATTTACTTGTCCATCAACATCACGTTTCACTTTATATACCCATTTACTTCCGATTGCTGTTCTACCTTCGGGTAAACTGACAAGTTCCCATGTTTGATTTGCCTGTAGAGATTCTAGTTCATCTTGCATAGCTTCCAACCACTGCGCACGCTCGGTACTGTTAATTGCATCGTGGTATGATTTCGGTTCTCTAATTTCATTCGCTGACCATATTTCTTCAATTAGTCTTTTCGGTGCAGAACCTTTGTTGCATCTTTTGGATGTTCTAATATGTTGCTCACAAATATTGCTGTCTTGTGTTGAGTTAGTGCTTTCTTCATTTGGAATATTTATTGAATTTTCCTCTATATTATTTTCATCCGGTAAATTATTTCGGCCCTCAATTGGAATATTGATTGTATTTTCTTTTACTGAATTATTTTCGGGTATCTCCTCCTCAATCAATAATTCCTTAATCCTTGGATTTAAAGAAATGGAAACATTTTCAGCATCTATCTTGATAAAATCTGTGAATATCACATCGCGACTAATAACAACCTTCTTAGCATATTGATCATAACAACGAAAAGCCTTTGACTTCTCATCATAACCAAGGAAAATCATTTCGGTTGCTTTGCTGTCAAGTTTACGCCTTTTTTCAGTCGGAATATGTACAAAACATTTAGATCCAAAAACGTGAAACTTATCTACACTTGGTTTTATTCCGTACCATAGTTCATATGGAGTAGCATTGGTTGTTCTGGTTAAAACTCTGTTTTGTATAAAATTTGCTGTTGCAACTGCTTCTCCCCAAAATGTGTATGGTAAATCTGCCTCTGATAACATACACCTTGCCATTTCTATTAAAGTCCTATTCTTTCGTTCCGCCTTTCCATTCTGTTGTGGGGAATAGGGAGCAGTGAGTTGGTTTTCAATACCCTCACACTTGAGATAATCTTCGAATGCTTTTCCTGTGTATTCTCCACCTCTATCAGATCGAATTTTCTTAGGAATCTTACCGAATTTAGTACGACACAACATTACAAAATCTTTGAATGTCTGCAAAACTTCCGACTTTTGTGATATTAATCTTATTACAGTGAACCTAGAGAAATCATCTATAAATGTCACTATGAACCTTTTTCCAGATGGTGTAGTGGTTTGCATTGGACCGCATACGTCACTATGGATTAATTCCAAGGGAGCTGTAGATTTCGTCATTGATTGCCTTGGAAATGACAAGCGAGTCATTTTGCCTTTAACACAACTTTCGCAAATTTCCTTTATACCACAACCCACAATGTTTAAACCTTCAACCAATTTCTCATTACACATTTTTCTAATTGCTTCTGGATCACGGTGTCCAAGCCTCCGATGCCATTGATGTATGCAATTCTCGTTGTGCTGCAATACTGCATGAACAAAATCTGGTTGTCGCAAAATATACATTTCACCGTCAATATCCGCAATTCCGATATTATTATTTCCAGAATTTATGCAGCAATTATTATCTTTAAATGCAACGTTGTAGCCAGATTTCGTTAGTTGCCTTACCGAGAGAATGTTACCAACTAAACAAGGAGCATATAGTACCTCTCTTAACGTTATTTTATGTTGGTTACCAAATTCATCATTCGTAATAATCTCACCCTCACCAATACCTTCAATAGCAATGGTTTGACCATTTGCTAATTCGATCGAACTCTTGTAATTGTGATTGAGATTCTTGAAAAACTTTCTTTCATTTACTGTATGTCGTGTTGCTCCAGAATCCACAAGCCAACAAAACTTCTTAGTATTGCCAATCTTGAATAAAAAATCTTCACTTTTGTTTTCTTCATTTACCTTTTCTTCGATTGAATTGATTTTATTGGGATTCTTTCCAGAATTTTGCTTTGTTTTCCAATATTTGTACTTGGTGCAATTCTTCTTTTGATGTCCGGACTTTTTACAAAAATAACATACACCATTTGTCCCAGCCACCACTTTTAAAATTGAGTCGTTTCCCTCATTGACTGAGTGTTGTTTCCTTTCAAATTCTGCAATTACACGTTGCTGCACTAATGCGAAGGTAATCTCTTCTTCCTTGCGAGATTCAAGCGATGTAATTAAGGCATCATATCCTTCCGGAAGACTGCTTAAGAGCATGGCAGCACTCCATTTATCTGACAAACCTTCTTCGCCGACATCCCGTAGTTTAGTAAATAAATCGTTCATTGCATTTATGTGACTAATTGCGTTACCTCCTTCTTGAAGTTTTAGACTACATATTGACCTCATCAAATATACCTTATTGGTGAGTGTGTTCTTTTCATGGTAGTCTTTAAGAGCGCTCCAGGTAGCTTTAGCCGTTTTCGCACTTCGGATGTGCCCAAGCTGGTCATCCATAACGAGCAATCCAATTGTTCCCCGTGCCTCGTCATCTTTCATATCCCATGCGTCAAGTTCTGATTGATTCACAACTTCATTACCTTGGTTTCTTTTGGGTTCGGGACGAGATCCTTCTATTACCTGCTTCCATAAATTATTCTTTCGCAACAACAATTCCATCTTGAATTTCCAGTTTGCATAGTTTTCGTTATTGAGTATTGCGAAATTTGGTTTTGAATCCGACATCGTATCCTTTTAGTTATCCGTTTTAAATCTTCCTGAAATCCGTGCAAATATTTCCTGATTTCTTTAAATTCAACTTGAAATCCTTTGATTATCCTTTAGATTTATTGAAATTATCCTTTATGTCCTTGATCCTTTATCCTTTACACAAAAAGAAGGCCCATAACCTATTGAATTTATAAAGGCCGACAAACCGTTCTGTTCGATTTAAAGTTTATTAACAGAACGAAATATGAAAAACAGAAATACAATTTTCATTACATTAAACAAAATTCAAAACCTACTAAGGATGAAATTTAACAAGTGAATGTATTCAAAGTATAATCCAATAACCGTGTTCTGGGAAAACTGGTTATTCTTAAAACAATAATTATATATGATATATCGACCATTCAGTTTCATGTGTAATAAAGATACACTTATTTTTCTTCCAAACTCAACAAAATACTTGAGTGTAACAGAAATACACAAGTGCAATAAAACAAAAGTAAATAATTTTCGATGTACTCTTATTAAAATCATACTCGCATAACATTTGCCTACTACGTTCTACAACTATGTTAACTTCTAAAACGGTCTAAATCTTCTAGTCTGTTTCAGTGCTTCGATTTTCTTCTTATCCTCTTCGAATTTCTTCCGTAGCTCGACAATATTTTTCATTTTTGATTCTCGTATTTGGAAGGTGTAAAAGTTTGTCAGCTCCTTCCTTTTCTTGCTCTTTTCCATCTTCTCTTCCAGTTTACCAATGTTTCCTTCGGTTTGTTCAAAACCAGCATTGTTTCCTCTCTTTCCAACGGTTACCCAACCATCTGCATCGGCTTCTGATGTCTTTGCAGCTTCAGCAGCAGCCCTCTCTCGTTCATCGTAAGCTGTCATGTATTCGTCAATGTAGGCTTGGGTCTTGTCCACATCTAAAATACGATCATTGTATTGTGTGTGCCACAACTGCATACCCGTGACAATGTATGACTCTTTGCTTGTAGGACTAAATAAATCAATGCTTTTCAGTTCGAGAGCTCGGCTAACACTGTTGGTGTTTTTAAACACCACATAGGCAACTTTAAATGTGAATGGAGCCTCGCTGTTACTGAATTCAGTAACTTTCTGCATCCACTTTTGATCTTCGTCTCGTCCTGCCTTTTGGGCAAATAAAACGGAAACTACGGGACCAACTTGCTCGAAAAATGTTTGTAGGCTTTTTTCCGTAACATAGGGGGGTACGTTCAACAAGAAAAGTGTTCTACCCTTGGGTTTGTTGGGATCCATTAGGCGTATGAAATGTTCCTTCATATAAATACTGTGACAATGTTCGGCATCGGGCGTGACTCTCAGGGGCACAACTAAAATAGAGAGCATTTATAGTTGGTTTGACATTATTATGTTTCCACATTATATTTACCTTTGTAACCTTCTATTTCGGGCATTTCAAATATTTTAATTATACTTTTATGTTAAAAAATCAAAAGCAGCGTTTGTTTACAGCAGCACGTGTAGGTCGAGGCAGCAGATTTAATTTTGACATGTTTACAAATGGAAAGAGAACAATATGGCAACGTATGTTTGAATGTTTTGTGGGAATGTGTGTGTGTGTGTGTTGTTTAGAATGCTGAAACAAAACAAACTAAATGGTTACAAATAAGGGATCTATTGTTATTACGACAATTTTAATCAACCACTCTTAGGATATCAACTCATTTTGAATGACACTTCATAACTGTAGGGCATCGAGGGATAGTTTTGCTAATAATCGAGGGATGTATTGCTAATAATTGCTCGATTTAGTAAATGCAATGGATTTATATTGTCATTTCCATTGTATATAGGTCAAATAAAACTCTTTAAAGGAAGTTAACTCTATGATACAAGGTATGCCACTTTTATGACAATCCAAATTATTTGGAGCTTGAAACTCATGCTATTGGAGCTAGAAACTCATGCTACTACTTCATATAATTCTAAATTTCGCGTTATGTATTTTTAATTTTCAGCAAGATTTACTTATAAAGCTTTTTTTGGAGAGAAAGGAATTTACAAGATTCTCAATAATTATTTACAAGTGTTTGTGTAATAGTCGGGACAATGTTATTGATAGGAAGAAATTCTTAAAATGATAAATTTTTATGATGTTCACTGAATGATAACATTTTATTTCATAAAAATATGTCTAGGTTACTTGTGTATGCATTTCATTGCCTACTTTTAGGATGTTAATATTATTTTATGTTTTGTTTCATAGCAGAAAGTTCGAAATAATCAGGCGGTTTGAAGTTAGATTACGAATGATGTTAGAGTCATAAGTAAAGTCTCTTTTTCCACAATTATCTGTGGCATTTTAAAGCATTTTAAAGATGCTACTCAGAATTGTTATACCCTAGGTCATATGGTTAGAGAGGGTATATATGTAATTTGATACGGCCTAAACGTGCATCTAGCAATATTTTAAGACTTCCCTAGGTCTCTTTGGACCAAATCCGTTTCAGGACATTTGGAGTCGATCTTGCGATGTCCGTCTGTCTGTCTGTCCGGCTTGTTCGTGCGCACGATACTCTCGAAGGGAGTATCCGATTTGATCCAAACTTGGTACGTCGTAATATTATTGTCAAACTTAGATCGAGTTCGGAGATGGACAATATCGATCCACACCTTCTGGTACTTCCCACACAAAATGTCAATATTTTCAAAGAAAATAATTTACTGCAAATAAACCTTTCGAATCCCAATATTATCATCAGTGCTAGGTAGGGTGCGAAAGTGGACAATATGTAGCATATAACCAATAATAGGATTTCTTTGACAGTATTAAGAAGCTAGTGCACGTATCTAAGACCGGTCTACTAGCTCGTCGGGGGGTAGGTTCGGTGCTTCTCTAGCTCTATATATGGCTACATTAAATTACTTTAGTTTATACGTGCAAAAAGAGATGTTAGAACAAAGGAAAGTAACTATATGGTTCATTGGTACAATATCACTGTATAGACGTGTCGGTCTCATTCCGTCTTTGCTGCCCTCCCAACCTAGCCATATAGAGATGAACCAGAATCAACTTTGTTCATATGACCCAAGATAGAACGAATCAGTGGCCCACCTACTTAACCATCAGGCAATCAAACAGGAATACTGAAGTATTATGCCATATCCATTATAAATTTATTGTCTAAATATTAAAGGCTACTTTATAACTAGGTTCAATAACTAACATGATTATTTCAATGAATCTGTGTAATTAATTTAAATTTAAGAACTTAAAATTTGTTAAAAATACAAATTTTAAAGAGAAACACTAAAATAATAAATCGATATCTCTGCATAATTCTAATTCCGGGGTATTTACCCACTCTATTGTATTTACACGCTTTACACAAAAAATATCACCCAAAGCAGAATGTAATATTATGGATACAAAGAGAAACAAATAATACTCACGATTTACATACCATCCACAATAATGCTCCAACGTTGAAAGGCCTTTCTACGATTGCTTGCAGTGGTTGCTGTAATTTCTAACAGGATAGCAATAATTTATGTTAACAGAGTTATGTGCTTCTCTTTTGCTCTGCTGTAGAAAATGATGATATTAAATATGCAAGGCAATGATCATCATTATTGACTGCAGAGAGATCGATGTTAAATTGTTGCAAGCAAAATAAGGTAACCACACAACTGCTAGCATGAGATGCTCAATGCAGAGCCACGATATGTATGTTTGTCACCCGAATTTATGTTGTGTTGTGTGTTTATCGAGCTTTGCTTGAATATGTGAAACGCGTTTGCAATCACTGATGATAGTACACCAGTGGTTATAATTGAAGTTTTAGAAACAAAATAGAAACGTTAATTAAGAATTAATTGAATGAAATAATTAAAAGATAGCTTTTCTAGTATACTTCGGACTGCGCCTTTGTTGTTAGGTCCTGGGTTTCTTAGATTTTCCGGATTTAACACACAATTCGGTATCTTGTTGGATACTGCAAGAGTAGTTTATTCTCTAGTTTCAACCAAACAATCCAAAGGCAATAATGATGGTTTTGAATCACTATTTGTCACTATTTGTGATACTGCACCGGGTTTGGTTGGTTAAATTATGATGTAATTATGCCTTGCTTCCACTTGTTGCCGACCAACGTAACTGACTAGATCAACGTGTTCACTGACAGAGTTTCGGCTCTACACTCTGCTCTTAGATTGTGAGCAAAGAACAGACGTTACTTGTTGGTTTTGTTGGATTACTTATTCCTCGTTCAACAATTACAATGAAGGTTTGGTACTCAGTGCCAATCTTGATAGTAGTAAAAAAAAAGAGAAGGGCAAAAATAAAATTTTGTGTTCTCCTTTTTCTACAAGTTTTAAGATTTTAAACTCACCGCATATGCGAAATGGCACTCAGTTTAATGGGTAATTATCATTAAACGCAAGTCAAGATAATGATGATTTGGATTTTAAAATGAATTTAAACCATTTAACTATTTAAATTAGCAATGGATAACTTGCCAAGAGTATATTAAATTTGGCTGTGATATATTACCAACAGACTTATATTAATCGTTTGATATCTGATAAAATCAACTGTCTTGGGCGAACTTATCAACGGTACGTGGAACAGCAAAATGGCCGAGTAAAGCACCTCTCAAGATAAAGAAAATTCTGCTTTAGCTAGAGCAGACAGCTATTCCAGTCTACTAGCAATAAGCGGCGAGTTAGCAGGGATATTCTAATCGATTTACGTAGAAACACTTCAACAATAGATGTCGCTGTCAGTTAATTATCTCTAAATTGGTATAATTTTATGAAACCCTAGTTATCATGAATTAAGTTCAAGGTACCCCTTACAATCCCCCCCGTCAAGATCAGACTTCGGGGATGCCAGCATACCGGAGGATGATAACACATGTCCAAGGAAAATTAAAACTATTGACGGATATCTTTTGCATGATAAGTTCCTACCGAATTTCCATTGAGATCCTCCAATTCGTAATAGGAGTTGCCCAACTTGTTCCTAACCCGCGCTTTAATGAAGGTAGGTGCAAGCTTTGCATTGTAACTTTGCTCGAAATTACTCTGCTTAAAGTTGCGGCGGTACACCTCCTGGCCTACTTTATATGAAATTTCTCTAGAACGGGTGTTGTAGGACCTTTCATTCCTCAAAAATTGTTTATGTACCATTTCAGCTGCTCTTTTCGCCATTATGTCCCTCGAATCGTTGCGACTAAACTGAACTGACCGATCTTCCAACATTTCAAGCTGACGGAGAAGTGGGTATATAGCACCATTGGTGACCATATTCTGGCCAAAGGCCAAATAATAAGGAGAGGTGCCAATAGCGGAATGTTTTGAAGAACGTAGTGAACAGCAAATGCTACTAAGTAGTTCGTCCCAATTTTTTTGGTTGGGCTTAATGTATGACTTAATGGCTGCTAGCACTGATCGATTCACCCTCTCCGAAGCATTAGCTTGCGGAGAATATATGGCCGTGTAAATATGACTTACACCATATCTTTGTAACAGCTGGTTAAATATAACTGATTTGAATTGGGATCCATTATCAGATACAATTGATTCTGGAACACCAAATGTGTGAAAAAGTTCCCCCTCCAGGTAGTTCACCACTACATCTGCTGTAAATTTCTTAATGGGCTTTAAAAATGGAAATTTAGAAAAATTATCTAGAGCAACAAAAATACCTATATGGCCGGATTTTGACCGTGGATAGGGACCTAAGAAATCCACGTACAGTTTTTGGAAAAATCGGCAAGATTCCGTTGTTTTGCCCATTGGAGGACGTAAAACTGTATTTGGGTGCTTGACAGACTTACAGATCTCACAATTATTTACATATGTCTTAACATCTACCGCTAAGTTTGGCCAAAAGAAAAATTGTCGTATTCTGGCCAAAGTCTTATTAATCCCGCAATGTGATGACAGAGGGCTATCGTGTGCTTTTTTGAGTATGACCGGTATTAGCTCCCGCGGTAACCACAACTTCCATACCAGGTCATCATGAATACGCTCGCCACTAGCATGTTCTGTTCGTCTGTATATAAATCCATCCACTATCCTTAAGTCGGGCATTTGATCAATATTCTCCCCAATTTTAGCGCGAAGTCGTCGGTATTCATCCGATTGGAAGTGTGCAGAACTTAGGTCTACGAAAAACCCTGACTCACTCTCCATAACTGATAGATTTGCTATTCGCAGGGCGGACAGGTCCTCAGTATTGACTCTAGAAAGAGTATCAGGGACTATGTTTAGACTACCACGTCTATGTTGAATCTGAAATTTGTACCCCTGAAGTTTTAAAGCCCACCGAGCCAGCCTTGTACTTAGATCAGTCTGGGACATGAGCCACTTCAATGACGCATGGTCAGTGATGATGGTGAACTCATGTCCTTCGACGAATGGTCTAAACTTTTTAATACTCAGCATTGCTGCCAAGCATTCCTGTTCGGTAACTGAATAATTGCGTTGGGCTTTGTTGAGTTTCTTCGACATAAAGGCGATAGGAACTTCTTCACCCTCCGCATTCTTCTGTACCAATACGCTTCCTATACCTGTTTTACTCGCATCGCAGTGTATGTAAAACCGCTGCGAGAAATCGGGGCTATGTAAAACAGGAGCTGAGCTCAAGTGTGACTTCAAAACCTCAAAAGCTTTTTGGGCTTCATCGGTCCATACAAACTTTCTTTTCCCTTTCAAAAGGTCCGTTATAGGCGTGGTAATCGACGCATAATCCCGAATAAACTTTCTGTACCACCCCGTCATACCTAGGAACCTGCGAACTTGTTTAATAGATCTTGGAACAGGAAACTCCGTAATAGCGGATACTTTTTCTGGGTCGGTCCTGATGACACCGTTACCCACTACATGACCTAAATACTTTACCTCCGGGACACAAAAGTGGCTTTTTTCAACGTTGATGGTCAACCCAGATTCACGGATTCTTTTAGCCACTGCATTAAGAACTTCCAGATGCCTTTTGAATGATTCCGAAATTACCAAAAGGTCATCGAGATATACGAACACTTCCGCCCTGAGTTCCGGAGGTACCACTTTATCCATAAGGCGACACATGGTCTGTGGGGCATTGCAAAGCCCGAAAGGCATAACTTTAAAGTGGTACAAAGGTCTCCCAGGGACGGTAAATGCCGTCTTTTCTCGAGAACTTTGGTCTAAGGGAATCTGCCAAAAGGCATCCTTCAGATCCAAGCTAGAAATATATTGGGCCTTGGGCAATCTGCTCAGAATCCCATCAATCTGCGGCAAAGGGTAAGCGTCACCTACGGTAACAGAATTTAATTTTCTGCTATCAAGGCATAGTCTATTTTTACCAGGCTTTCGGTGCAAAACAACCGGAGAAGACCACGCACTATTTGACTCCTCTATTACGTCTAAGGCGATCATACGGTCTAGTTCCTGGAAAATTAACCCTTCAATGGCCGGGGATACGGGAAAGTGGCGTTGTTTAATAGGTTTGGCCATGCCAGTATCAATGGTATGACACAAAACGTTCGTCCTTCCCAAGCCCTCTTTAGAATAGGATGGAAATATGGAGATTACATGGTTCAATCTTAGCCTTTCAGCATCGGATAGAGGCACTTGGTCAGAAATTTCACTCAAATTCGAGGAAGGAAATGGATCAAATTGTTGTAACTCTGCGGGTAGCAAATCAAACATTTGCCAGAAATCAATTCCTAGAAAAAGGTCTCTATCCAAAGTCGGAATGATGAAAATCGTTATAGGCAATTCGCTCCCTTTAAACGTAATAACCGTCTCCACATATCCAACAACTGTTTGACCCTTCCCGTCAGCAGTTCGGACAGTAGAGTTCAAGCGTTTGAAAGGGGAGTTGGATTCTAGAAACTCTTTAGCAGCGTTTGAACCTATACACGAAATAGAAGCTCCAGTGTCCAAGAGGCCTAGGAAGTGCTTCCCAAAAAGGGTTACCTCGGCGTAAGGTCTGACGTCCGAAGGACGGTCCAAAATGGAACAGACAAGTTTTTTCTTTAAATTTCGTATTCTAGCCCAAAAGGATTTTATTCGGAGAGACGATCTCTTTTTCTTACTACCATCGTTGAAAATTCTATGACGAGCCTCATTATATTCTTTAATCCGAATATGAAGAGGTTTAAAAGGGAAATAATGTTTGTCCGCCGACCCATCACGGGATGAAATCTTAGGTGAACGGCATTCTGTAGGGTTTAGTCTTTGCAAAACTGATATTTTTGAAGTGGATATGTCTGGTTTGTGTGGAACTGAAGAGTTTCTTTGCAATATTTCTATTTTAGATCCTGCTGCTGGGGTTTTGTTGATAAGAGTGCACACTTTTGTGCACCCTGTCGGCCGTTTTTTGAAGAACATCTGGAACAATTGGGTTTATATATGTTGGGTGCTCCACACCCATAGCAAAACACGGTTCTGTTTTCAAGGCAGTCTTGGTAACGATGACCAACTTTGCCGCAATTCCAACAAATCAAATCAATGGCCGATACTTCTTCTGCGGAAAGACTCACATCTGACGTCATCTCAACTTCGTCCACCTCTATTTCAGAGACTCTTTTTGACATTTGGGCGGGTCTTGAGATAGCAATGCCATGTCGCCGGCGCATGTTTTCCATGAAAAACTCCCGCCTCCTACATGTATCGCGCAGCTGATGCAAAGATTTTATCTCCAAGTTGAGTATTTCATGTTGGATTTCCGGAAGTAAATTTCTACGAATAATTTCTACCAACAGCTCATCTGGTAACGGAGCCCTAAGCCTTTCAGTTAAGGCCACGATGGATTCATAAAAGCTGTCAAAGGTCTCGTTTGACTTCTGTTTCCTTTCGCGGATTAATTCCCTAATGTCCACGTCAGTCCTAGAATCCTGATATTGGTAACGGAGAGCTCTACACAAATCCTGCCAACGAATACTGCTCACTGTTCGATGATACCGCCAAAACCAATCGTTCGCCTTTCCATCGAACAGCGAACTAGAGTTCCCACAAAGGAGGTCGAAGTTACCTTGAAGGGTTTGGGAGGTCAATGCTTCCACGCGGTAAATGAAATTGTCTACGGATAGACCATTTAATCCGCCATTAAATTTGACTTTCCAGTTAGACATTATCTGCAACACTTTGTCAGGCCTAGAATTGAGGTCAGTTGAGACGGAATTATTATAGGAGGAGGCATTTAGGGCCGAAAAGCCATTGCTTGGTGGGGGTCTATTTTGAGCACCATTTCGTTGTTGAGTGTGAGGTGTAATGCCAAACAACTCACGGAAGGTACGGCCCTCAACAGCTGGCAAGGTTTGCATTTGTTGAGGTGATGTATGGTGTTGTTCAGGTTGAACAGGCGAATTAGATGACATAAGTCTTGATAAGCTCGCGGCTATTTGGTTCTCAATTAGCTGACTCATCTGTGCACCTAAAGTAGCTATAAGCTGGGGCTGTTGTGAGGAAATAATGTTAGTTACCAATTGGGTAATTCTCTCCGTTTGTGCCACGTCCGTAGCATCAGAAGGATCATTGTTAGGATTATTATCTCGACTAGTAACTGACTCGGAACCAACCGGATTATTTGTTGCCCTTGACTGAGATCTAGTTTGAACTTGTGATGTACTTGGCGTCTTCTGTTCTGACACAATACGCATGTTGCACACTGGACAATAGGGTCTGGTTTTTACGCATCTATCTAGACAAGTTTTATGGAAAATATGACCACACGAAATCTTTTGTGCAGATACAGTCGAAACAATAATTTCTCCACAAGCATTACACAAAATATTATTATCTGCCCCCAGTGGGACAGAAGTTGTTTCCCCAGTATTGGTTGCCATATTTAATATAAATCGAAAAAAGTGTGTACGCCCTTGGGAGAGAGATAAATAATAAATAGTCGGTGAAAATTTTAATAACTGCAGAGCAATTAATTATACAACCCAAGGGATGAAGACTTCCCAAAATAGTTGATCTCTTTAGAACTCTCTGAAGCGTATGTATCACCAGGCAAAGATTTATTGCAATACATAGATTTGTTCAACTGATTTTTCGTTTTTTTTTTTCCCAAATAAAGAAAAATTCCGAAATGGTTGAAATAAAATTCAGTTGCAATAAATTTATAATTAATATGTATATGATTTAAACAAGAGCAAGATCCCGTTAATTTTTAAAGGTATTACCTTAAAGTTTTTTTTTTATCTTCAAGTTTTGCATAAAATCGCAATAACTTGTGCACAAAAAAAAAATTAAAAACAAATAATTTTCCTGTTTGATTATCCAGAGGTTCATAAGTATGCCAAGTGATTCGAAAAAATACTAATTTAATACTGACCAAGAACAAATACATAAATAGAAAAGAAAGATCATAATAAAGGACCATACCGGATGGAATCACAATTGTTCCAAAATCCAGGCGATGGCATTTAGAAAATGTTAATACCTTCGTTGTAACTGTGGTCAGATCCAGCACAAGTGACCAGAAACTGTTTTCCTTCCAATTACTTAGAAAGTTATTAAGACAAACTTGAAGGGAGATCAAATACAAAGTAGGCTGCAAAAAAATGAAGATTGCATTCTTGATTCTTAGCAACATCCTTACAATGTTAAGATCTCAAAAGTTGCGAGCACGAAGAGAATAGGAAAGAGAAAAGGAAGAAATAAACAACATAAGTGAGCCGAATTAAAACTGAGTTAATAAACAGAATAGGTGGTACAGAAATAGTGACTTAATTCGGGCCTCACGTCTGGGCGCCAAAAATAATTTATATGTAGCATATAACCAATAATAGGATTTCTTTGACAGTATTAAGAAGCTAGTGCACGTATCTAAGACCGGTCTACTAGCTCGTCGGGGGGTAGGTTCGGTGCTTCTCTAGCTCTATATATGGCTACATTAAATTACTTTAGTTTATACGTGCAAAAAGAGATGTTAGAACAAAGGAAAGTAACTATATGGTTCATTGGTACAATATCACTGTATAGACGTGTCGGTCTCATTCCGTCTTTGCTGCCCTCCCAACCTAGCCATATAGAGATGAACCAGAATCAACTTTGTTCATATGACCCAAGATAGAACGAATCAGTGGCCCACCTACTTAACCATCAGGCAATCAAACAGGAATACTGAAGTATTATGCCATATCCATTATAAATTTATTGTCTAAATATTAAAGGCTACTTTATAACTAGGTTCAATAACTAACATGATTATTTCAATGAATCTGTGTAATTAATTTAAATTTAAGAACTTAAAATTTGTTAAAAATACAAATTTTAAAGAGAAACACTAAAATAATAAATCGATATCTCTGCATAATTCTAATTCCGGGGTATTTACCCACTCTATTGTATTTACACGCTTTACACAAAAAATATCACCCAAAGCAGAATGTAATATTATGGATACAAAGAGAAACAAATAATACTCACGATTTACATACCATCCACAATAATGCTCCAACGTTGAAAGGCCTTTCTACGATTGCTTGCAGTGGTTGCTGTAATTTCTAACAGGATAGCAATAATTTATGTTAACAGAGTTATGTGCTTCTCTTTTGCTCTGCTGTAGAAAATGATGATATTAAATATGCAAGGCAATGATCATCATTATTGACTGCAGAGAGATCGATGTTAAATTGTTACAAGCAAAATAAGGTAACCACACAACTGCTAGCATGAGATGCTCAATGCAGAGCCACGATATGTATGTTTGTCACCCGAATTTATGTTGTGTTGTGTGTTTATCGAGCTTTGCTTGAATATGTGAAACGCGTTTGCAATCACTGATGATAGTACACCAGTGGTTATAATTGAAGTTTTAGAAACAAAATAGAAACGTTAATTAAGAATTAATTGAATGAAATAATTAAAAGATAGCTTTTCTAGTATACTTCGGACTGCGCCTTTGTTGTTAGGTCCTGGGTTTCTTAGATTTTCCGGATTTAACACACAATTCGGTATCTTGTTGGATACTGCAAGAGTAGTTTATTCTCTAGTTTCAACCAAACAATCCAAAGGCAATAATGATGGTTTTGAATCACTATTTGTCACTATTTGTGATACTGCACCGGGTTTGGTTGGTTAAATTATGATGTAATTATGCCTTGCTTCCACTTGTTGCCGACCAACGTAACTGACTAGATCAACGTGTTCACTGACAGAGTTTCGGCTCTACACTCTGCTCTTAGATTGTGAGCAAAGAACAGACGTTACTTGTTGGTTTTGTTGGATTACTTATTCCTCGTTCAACAATTACAATGAAGGTTTGGTACTCAGTGCCAATCTTGATAGTAGTAAAAAAAAAGAGAAGGGCAAAAATAAAATTTTGTGTTCTCCTTTTTCTACAAGTTTTAAGATTTTAAACTCACCGCATATGCGAAATGGCACTCAGTTTAATGGGTAATTATCATTAAACGCAAGTCAAGATAATGATGATTTGGATTTTAAAATGAATTTAAACCATTTAACTATTTAAATTAGCAATGGATAACTTGCCAAGAGTATATTAAATTTGGCTGTGATATATTACCAACAGACTTATATTAATCGTTTGATATCTGATAAAATCAACTGTCTTGGGCGAACTTATCAACGGTACGTGGAACAGCAAAATGGCCGAGTAAAGCACCTCTCAAGATAAAGAAAATTCTGCTTTAGCTAGAGCAGACAGCTATTCCAGTCTACTAGCAATAAGCGGCGAGTTAGCAGGGATATTCTAATCGATTTACGTAGAAACACTTCAACAATAGATGTCGCTGTCAGTTAATTATCTCTAAATTGGTATAATTTTATGAAACCCTAGTTATCATGAATTAAGTTCAAGGTACCCCTTACAAATATCAGTCAACTAAATCAAGTTCCTCCCCCTCATAGGGTCAAAATTGTATATTATAACATTTATAAAATGTGATGTAAGGGTCCGATTGTTTTCAAATTACACACATCACAATATTTTTATTAACCCTAGGTCTGGTGTGAAGATGGAATATATCGGTCCACTCCTTTTGATACCTCTCCTCATGGAGCTCATAAAACGCGAAATTAATATCCGATTCCATTCAAACTTGGCACATCTCAATATTTGCATGAACACGAGATCTTTTACATGCTTAAATTCGAAATAAGCATCCGTTTCCCTTCATATTTCGCACTAACACAATATCTGCTGAGAATATTGGATATATCGGTCCTCTCGTTCTGGTACCTCTCCCACAAAGGGACAACATTGCAAATATCCAATAAGTTCATAAAACGCGAAATTAAAATCCGATTCCATTCAGACTTGGAACAATAGGGTTCAAGAAAGAAAGAAAGAAAAAAAAAAAAACAAAACAAACATCCAACTCTCTTCAATTTTCCTAACACAAGATCTGTTGTGAACATGATCATTTATATCTGTGAACCCCTTCTGAAACCTCACCTCACCAAACATATAAGGTGAAGGAAGGAATATTGTCCAAACCTGGCACGTCCCAATATTTATATTATATTTATTTAGGTCCAATACGAAATTGACAATTTTGGTCCATTCTTTCGGAACCTACTCCATAGAGGGTCAACAATTTGAATAATCACAGCAGAAGTCAAAATATATTTAAATAATCGAACATTAGCTGAGGGTATACATCTGTCGGCAAAACGGATTGATACTTTTTAACTTGCTTCTTTTTTTCTCTAAAATAGAATCGTTTTAGGATATAGTATAAATGTACTAAGAGTATATATGAAAGATGTTGGCAGCTCGTTAAAGTATGCTATAAAAATGTGAAATATAAAATATGAAAAAGTCGCTTCACATATGACTCTAATATAATGTGTGATCGGGCCTTTAGAGGGGTGTCCGTAATGTTTCATATGACTATTTTAAGCTCACCTAAGAACGGTATTGTTTAAGTTTTTAATCAAAACGTACCAAATATCTACAATTGTCATTTTTCGGTTCATATTGAGAAAATATTCACTTCTATAATTGAGTTCGATTATTTTAAATAGCTAGTAATTTATACAAATGGCAAATTGCTTTCCATTGATGTATTCTAGTACATTGCATCCATTAAATTTCAAATTAAATCGAAACTGCTGGGCATAACGTCAAACGTCCTTCGAAGTGGCAAACATCCCCTAGGCAGTGCGCAGAATCCCAAATTGGTCTTGTCAATTATGTTTGTACTCTGTTTTCTTTTCTTCGATGGTGTACTAAAAGAGGAACACAAATCTACAATCAATAAAGCTTTACCTTAGTCTACGTACACCTGAGCGAAGTAAGGAGCAAAGCGGACATAGCAATAATAAACTCCGCAGAGTCTTGTTTTGTGTTCACTACTTGTTGGTTTTGCCCCAAGAAAAACCACACAACTTGGATGCATTTCTGAAGCGAGGAGGCCCAAAAGAAAAGCCCAACAGCATTGAGACTTCAACGACGCCAACATCGAGAGACCATCATAGCGGTTCGCTATGAATACAGTGCCAAATCATGCTTTCATCGAGGTGCATGCCCTGCATCCTCATCATCAACATCAACCCCATTGCAAGCAACAGTGCTTTGTTTTCACTGAAATAGCGGATATAGTCGAACTACCCCCCGAGATAACGAAAATTGGCAGTGAGAAGGTGCAAAATGGAGTGGTCATATCGCCGTATACCACGAGTAGCAAGGATCCATGTGGTGGGTCGTCAACGGGCATGGAGTCGCCCATCGACTCGGAGACGAAATCTTCGCGGAGTAAACGAATTCTCATTGTCTTGGCCATAATGATGGTTTGTATTGCAATGGCGGGCGGAATACCATTAGCCTTACAGCTGCGGCAGTCCTCGCTGTTAGGTAAGCATCAAGTGGGAGGGAACGTAGCAAAATACATGTATTAACAATATATTTTTTATTTGCAGAGGCCCGCTTGGCTTTCATAAGACGTTTGCTCAGTGAGGCGCCCTTGATAGAGGGCTCTTGGGCGCCAACGCGAGACATGAACTACAGCAGTAGTATGCGAGAAATGCGACAAAAATATGTTGGGGCCGTTCTCTGGCCCATAGCAGTTCCGTGTGGAGCTCAATATTTGGATGCTGTACAACTGGCATTGGAGGGTATCGACGAGGCTAGACGAATAACAGCTGTCACCGATTCGATGCATATTGTCGAGTCGGCTGACGAAATGGAACAAACACATATCAGGGGAGAAGTTGCCGTGCTGATGGGCCTGGGCGGTGGCCACACGTTGGGTACTAGTTTGGCCGTTTTAAGGTCAATGTATTTGTTGGGTGCTCGTTTTGTTTCCATCACCAGTTTGGAGTGCACAACGGCATGGGCAGCATCGACCAAGAATCTAGATTATCTTATGGAATCGAATGCCACAAATTCAATTAACGATTTTGGAAAGGTGAGTTTAGGGACGATGCAGCGAGGGGTTGCAGTTGGTTATGCAAAATGTCTAGCGTATGACATTAGTCATCAGTATGCACCCTAATCGAAGGGCTGACATCCAATGAGTTGAGGGTTACCTTCTTAGACAAAGAACAAAGGGGCGTGGGGTAAACGAGTATAAATTATGACCCGAAATTGAACTAGGCAACTTAAAGCTTCTTTGCTCTTTTACGAAGAAGCCAGGCGAGGACTTAAAGGTGAGAATATATAAAAGACTTTTTTGACTGGCTTAAGTCATCTGCTGGCTTCTTCGTAAAGGCACAAAGGAACTTAGGGTCAAAATCGAACTAAGTCAACCCAAAACTCCTTTGTTTTTTTACGAAGAAGGCCGCCGATAACTTAAGCCAGTCAAAAACCTTTTATGTACGCTCACCTTAAATCATCAAACAAGTAAAAAAACACAAACATAATTTTTTTGTCGCAGGCTGTAGTACCAATTTCGAACTTCATCATCGGAATTTGAAACAATTCCGTTGAATAATATCATCAAAAACCGAATAAAGGGTGGTAACTTTATATTGGGGATATACAATATCGTGGATCTATATAGCCATTCTCTTCCTGGGGTAAAGTACTCAGAAGGAACACCTGGTGTGGAATTTCAAGCAATTCCATTGAAAAATGTGACAAAAATCATGAAAGTATCGAATATCGGGAGGTATCGATAGTTGTGGGGGATATAGGATATCGTGGACTTATATCGATAATACGCTTCCAGAACTCCTTGTGTAGAATTTCAGACAATTATATGAAAAAATGTAGCTAAAATCATCCAGTACCGATGTAGACCATCTTCGAACTTGACCTGCCTGCAGACAAAAGACTGATCTGTGTTAAATTTTGTGCTTCCTATCTTAATTAGTTTTGAATCCAGCGTAATTACAGCAGACGGACGGACATACATGGCTCAATCGTCTTGCTTTGTAGGGTCTAAAATTATTGTTTCGATGAGTTACAATCGGAATGACGAACTTTATTTATCCTCCATAATATGTATGGTGGAGGGTATAAAAAAAGCTACTTAGTCCTTCTATTTTCAAATTATATTAAATTATACCATCGATTCACTATTTCCAGACCATGCTATTCGAAATGAACCGCATTGGTATGTTAGTGGAGATCTCACATCTTTCGGAGGCTGGCATGATTGCAGCACTGAAAACAGCCAAGGCACCAGTTCTGATGATGAACGCCGCACCTGCATCCTTTTGCAATAGTACAAATGTAGCTTCCATACCCGATCGTGTTTTAAGGTTGGTACTACCGCTCCCCATTCAAAGAGTAACATTAATCTGTTTTCGCTCAACATTTCATTTCAGCCTACTTCCGGATAATGGCGGAGTTATAATGCTCAATTTGGAACGTTGTGGAGAACGTTTGCTGGGTGTGCGTGAGGCCATTAACGCAATCAATTTTGTTCGGAAGGTGGCCGGTGTCGATCACATCGGTCTGAGTGGGGCACCCAAAGGATATGCCTTTCTTTTGGCCGAGTTGGCACGCGACAGGGTGTGGGGTAATGCAGCCATCAAGAAACTGATTGGCGGCAATGTGGTGCGCATCCTGCGTGAGGTGGAAACTTTGAAAAATCGCCTGCCCCTTTACGAGGAGTGGATACCAAATGAATTGGTGGAGAGCAATTCGTATTGTCGCTATCCCGAATCGTAAATCGATCGGTAGTGAGAGGGCATTCTATTCGTTTTTTGATCTTGCTGCCTCCCCCTCCACCCTCATCTGTCTATTGAAGAGCACAAGTACACTCACACATGCGTACCGGTATTTTAAGTGATCTCTTTTTGTCTGCAAAGAGTGATAGATCGGCGGCCGTTCGGCCTGCAACACCTGTATTTAGCAATATTTTTAAACGATAAACCATATTTAAAGTTGTTATTTAGTTAATTCCTTTCAAATTGAAATTCTTATCGAAACCGTATTGAAAAATAAAAAAAGAAAAACAAAAATAAAAATAAAAATAAGACGAATTAAAAATAAACCACAAAACAAACAAAGAAAACAATAAAGAACCAATTTTCATTGTAACGTTCAAGAGTTTAAAATATTTTTATGTTATCGATTTATTTATAATAAAAGTAAAATATTTATAACAATTAGAAATGATGTATGTGTGTGTTATTGTTTTAAGTGGATAGAGTAATAAGGCGATACCAGTAGCACATGTTTCTGAATAAACCAAAGTAGAAATATCATATAGTCCTTAGGCCTATGACCATTTCAAGGTTTATTATACCATATACTACTATGGAGGGTATATTAAGTTCGTCAATCCGTTTGTAAATCAACGACCTAACAAAGTATATTCTTGATCAGCGTAATATTCTAGGCCGATTTATCCCTGTCCGTCCGTCCGTCTGTTTTAATCACGCTAGAGTCAAAACGAGTTAAGATAGGAAGCTAACATTTTGTCTGCAGGCAGGTCAAGTTCGAAGATGGCCTATATCGGCCCACGATATCATACATCCCCCATATAACTATGCCCCCCGATATTCGGTACTTTGATGATTGTAGCCAATTTTTTTAGTGCCTGTCTTGTCTGACAATTAACACAAGGAATTCCTTCTGAGTGCTTTATCCCCTGAAAGAGAAATGTCTATATAGATCCACGACATCGTATATCCCTCATATAACGGTACCTTCCGATATTTGGAAGTTTAATGATTTAAGTCACATTTTTCACTGGAATTGTCTACACACAAGGAGTTCTTTGTGAATACTTTATCCCCTGAAAGAGAATTGTCTATATAGATCCCCAATATCGTATATCGTCCAAACAACGGTATCCACCCACCCCCCACGATATTCCTTATTGCGATGATTTTAGGGACATTATTCACCGGAATTGTTTCAAATTTCGTATTTGAAGCTCGTAATGGGTACTACAATCTATGACGGAAAATTGTCTTTGTAGGCCCACGTCTTCGTATAGCCCCCATGTAACGTTTTTCCTTTGAGCGATATTTTTCGACGGATTTTTTGGAAATTTTTCAAATTTTTTCAAAATATTGAAGGTTATTTAAAGTTCGGCCTAGCGAAGTAAGCTGCTTTTTTACTTCTGTTTTAAAAAAAATTGACTCGCATTTGGACGAAATGGGATGGGATTTTCAATATTTGTAGAGATCCGAATACAAATTTCACATTTAAGCATTCAAAGTGTTGACCATTCGTGGGGGAGATACGAAAAAGAAAATTTCGATAGTGTATTTACTAAGTTTGGGTAAAAAGGGACATTGTATGAGATATATGTTTTCGTAAAGTTGAACATTTATGGGGGAGGTACCAGAAAGAGTGATTCTATTTTTACCAAGATTCTGATATTTGCAGAATGATTAAGACTAACGATATTTGAAAAAAACGTTGTATTGTTTCACGTTTTAGCTTCCTATGAAATTTTATATTTATACTTTGCAGGGTAGCCCTCTCCTGTTTTTAAAAACTCGAAATATTGTTCACAGACCCAATGTCCGTTTGTCTATGTGAGTCAATATTGTTCTTTTGAAATCAGACATAAGTCTCATTTTTATATACTACATTTCTACTACTATTCTGATGCTATATCTGTAGGCGATGTTGTAGTATACTTGGAAAAATCTGTTCAGCGGTTTTCGAGTCCATAAATTACAAACATACAAACATTTTCCTTTTTTATATCGTGAGGTATAACTGGTACCTCACGCAGATTTCAACATTTTCCTAAGTACTCCACTTAATCTAATACTGATAAAAATATTGGGATGTGCAATATGGGAAGATAATGGAACATGTATTTTCAATGTTATTTTTAGTAAAAATGTTAACCTTTTATGGGAGATGTATCAGAAGGAGTGGGCCGATAAATTCCATATCCACAGCAGATCTCTGATTGAGAGAAATTATTAAAAATATCAAATTTGAAAAGTATCACTGACTTGTTTTGCATGTTGTATAGAAAATTGTGCCCCGTTTTGGTTTATTATATTTTGCGATCATCTCCCTCGACAATGGGCATCTATTCTGACCCTAACTAAATTCAAAATTTCGTGACGATCGGGCCATAATTACGACTTTTACAAATTTATATGACAGATGGAAGACCGGACGCACATTGGTAGATCGGCTCGGCCCAGCTCGCCGAGACAGAAAGATCGAAATATAAAATAGTGGGTCTACGATCAATGCTCCGATGTATTACAAACTTATTGGCCCAATCAAACTTGTGATACCTCCAACACATAGTGTTGTATAAATGTAGAACCAGATAAAGGAAATTCTGCGTTAGCACTCCAATATGTCATAGATGTGTATGTGTATTTGTAAAAAATAAATATTTTTAACAAATAATTGTCGACAATATCAACAAATATATGTTAATGGTGTTTTTTTTTTCGAGAATTGACTTCAGTTTGAGAACATTTAATATTCACTACCTTCCTAACGTCCTCCAAATGACTACAGATATTTACAAACAAGAAATAATGCGCTCACATAACTCCCCCCAATATTCGGAGATAATTGCACTCTGGTGGCGCATAATCTTTTCATAACTCCACGCCAAATAACATGGCATAGAGGAAGAAAATAGCATTCAAATCCGATAAGAAGAAACAGTATCCCGCTCAACAGCATTGCGAAAGGGATTGGCTCCTTATGGCGTGAATAAATGAAATGAAAACAATTGCATTAAATCTGCGAATCGTTGTAATTCCACGACGAATGAAGTTACATTCCAAGCGGAGAAGTCCTTGTTTCCTTGTTATTTTTTTTGTTGTAACCCAACCAGTGGGAAGGAAAAGATGCCTCGGATTAAATATTCTTATTTGTGTTTGTCCAACAGCGAAGTGAGTGTCAGTCCCACAATTATGGCAGTCGGCGAAAAAGGGGACGGCAATGTTTATACTGGGGTCAGAATTATGGTCAGGTTACCTGGAGCGTGTTTGCAAAGATTGCTGAAGAGATTTAACAACTTTTGCATTATTTATTAAAAGTATGAATATGAATTGTGTTGGCAATAAAGTAAAACAAAAGGTTTAAATGTAATCACAACAACAGGGTGTTCGGTTAGCGACGTGATGGCGGGTTCATTGAATGTTTGTAAAACGTGCAACTTAGAATATTCTTTTTTTTTTCTTTTCGGAAAGAATTATAGGTAAATGTTTTTCTTTTGCACCAAAAAAATTTTCATTTTGAAATTTACAGAGGAGAATATTAGTTCTTTTTGCACAGTGAAAGTACGAATTTTCAAAACAATCTAGAGCTCAGATAGCAACAGTGACCTTAATATCTAAATTCAGGATTTCAGTTCTATTATGGTCCGTATATTCAAAACCAACTCCTTCTCTCAACCACAGACACCAACAGTGGCATCCATATCAAATTCCAGGATTCCAGCTCTATCTCTTCTCCCAATACCAGATTTAGTACCTTTTCGTACAAATATAGGTCGTACTTCCACACCAACTCCAAATCTCAAACACGGATGCCATCGGTAATCTAAACACCAAATTTGAGATTTCCATCTTTATCCCAACACCTCCCTCTCTCAATTACAGATACCAACAGTAACGTCCATATCAAATTTCACAATATCAGCTATACACCCAATACCAAATTTAATATCATCTAGTTCTTTTCGTGCAGTTAAAGCAATTTCCATATCTCAAGCTCAGATAGCCACAGCGACCTTTCTCTTTTAACCATAGACACCAAGAGTGGCATACATATCAAATTCCAGGTTTCTAGCTCTATCCCTTCTCCCAATACCAAATTCAGTACCTTTTCGTACTTATCGTACGCATTTCCACACCAACCCCAAATCTCAAACACAGAGACCATTGATAATCTAAACATTATATTGTAGAAATTTATCTCTATCTAAATTTAGTAACATTCAGTACTTTTTGTACAGTTATAGCACACATTTCCCAAACAGCCTTCATATGTCCAAGCTACAAATGACAAATTTCAAGCAATACCAAATTGTTCTATATTCAGTACTATTTAGTACTTTTCGTGCACTTGGAGTACATATATTCCAAACCACCTTAATACTCGAACCTACCTCCAAAACAGGGGGAGAGGATTTAGAAGTTGCCTCAATACAAAATTTCAAAATTCCAGCTTCATCCGTTCACACTAAAAAACCATTCCAAATTTAGTACTATTAAGTACACTTCACACAGTTAGTACACATTTCCATAAGCATATTCGTATATCAAATTTACTTTCCATCATTGGTTCTCATAAAAAAATTCAAGTCTTTAGTTTTAGCCGTTCACATAATACCGAATGGTACCAGTTTAGAAGTATAGTACAATTTAAGAACTTACCATTCTCGGTGCATCACAATTCCAATTTGTACCAAATTTAGTAGTACCATTTAGTACACATAAGTATGTATTTCCAGAGTTTCCTACATTCACCAATCCTACACTCCGACAGTAATACCAATTCTAAATTTTTGGATTCCAACCCTATTGGTTCGCCCAAAAATTTTACTCTATTTAGTACATTTTAATACATATAAGTACACAATTCCAAAATTACCTACATATTCCAATTCTACACTCCGAGAGTAATCTTATTTCCAATTTTCAGGATATTAGCTCTATTGATTCACCCAAATCGAAATATCATTTAGTACACTTCAGTACACATTTTTATAACTACCTACATTATACAGACCAACAAAAATCTTATTTCACCCCAAATTATTAAATTATACCAAATTTTTTGTGCCATTTAGTACACATAAGTACGTATTTCTAAAACCTTCTAAATACCTCTGTCCTATAATGCAATAGTAATCTTATTTCCAAATTTCGAATTTCAACTCTATTGTTTCTCCCAACATTTAAATTGTACCAGATTTAGCATTATTTAGTACAAATAAGTACGAATTTCTAAAACTATCTACATTTCTCAGACCTAGAATTAAATTTTAATATTTCTAACTTTCAAAATTCCAGCTCTATCGGTTTACCCAAATCGACACTGTACCAAATTTAGTACTTTTTAGTACTTTGGTATAAATTTCGAAAATCTCCTCCATATCACAATCCTATATTACGCCAGTAATGTTAATTTCAAATTTCAGGATTCCAGCTTTATCCGTTCCTCCAAATTGATTTGTACTAAATTTAGTACCACTTAGTACTTGCCGTGTAATTGAGGACATACTTCCAAAACTACCTCCTTACATCGACACTACTCCTCAGCCTTGATTCCCATTCCAAACTTCATCTTTTTAGTTCTAACTGTTGACATAATACGAAATGGTACTAAAAGTAGTACATTTTTGTACTTTTCTCACACTTATAGTGCGAATTTTCAAAAACCCTCAGCGACCCTCCTTCCAAATTTAAGAGTTCTAGCTCTACTGCTTCCACAAATAGTTAGTACCTTTTAATGCTTTTCGCACCGTTCTAGTACGAATTTCCAAAAACTTTGCCATATCTGACCCCTTCGGACTAAGTGTGACCCTCACCCAAAATTTCAAGATTCTAGGTCAGTCAGTCCATAAAGTCGTTAGGTCAGTCAATCTATAAAGCATAACGATATCCTTCTTTACAACTGATTTTGTAAAATATTTGCCACGCTCAACTGCAAAGGGTATTGTCGGTTTAGGTCTAAACAAACAAACAACTACGAGTATATCCGCATACCGGTTACATTTAATTATTTATTTAACATAACATTTATTTCATTATTTGTCCCTTTTTAGGGCTGTTTGTCCGAATTTGTGAATTGTGGGGTGTTGGCAAACAAATCAACACTAAAACCTTTCAACTCCTTTGAAATGTTGGGTTTTCTTTGAATGCCGGAGACCACAGTAAGCCAGAGTTTCACTCTCGGCAAACAGTTTAAAAGTATTTGGGCCGCCAAGACTTCTAAAGGAGATCATCATTCATGCATGCAAAAGTGCTTGGGCATTCGAAGAATATCGTTTGTACCTTTACTACAGGTAATGGGATATTCTGTTAATATTTATACACATGCCCACAATCACATGTGTGTTTACCTCCCCCCCAACACACGCACACTTTCCCCCACTCAAACTCATACCTTCATACATGACTGGATAACAAAATACTTTTGCCGTTTGTGACACTTTATCGTCGTAGGATTTATATCCGGCCAGTGGCACTTTAACTTGAGTGTTTCGAATTTCCGTTTCCGTTGTTTTTGCTGTTGCTATTGTTGTTATGGAGTTCAAATACCATGGTAGGTGGGTGCGTATGGCCAAGTGTCGCTGAAATTAATGCAAGTAGCAGGGCACCTATAACGTATGGCATGCCCAACCGTTCGTTCGTTCGAGGCATGATTTGAAATAGTTAAGCCATTATACAGTCGTATCGTTGATGCAGGGAGGAGGTCCTGGGGAAGTCACTGCCGCCGGGTGTTGGGTGTTATGTTTGGTAAGTAACCTCTTGAATTAATCAACAATTTATTATATTAACGCAGCATAATTAATGTGTCAAATACACTCAATTGAACATTACGCAACTGCAAACACTTACACTCGAGTAAGCACAAGTACTTGCACACCAGCAAACAGCCATATATACATACGTGCGTATATGTGTGCGTATGTGAACAGAGCAAGAAGAAAATAACGTTTGCTAATGCATATTTATAGATCTGAACTGTGGTTAGACGACAACGGTGCCACACAATTTTAATGGATAAGATGTCATATTAGTCCGATGTGTTACTCTTCCGTTCTATATTTGCATTTCATTGTTTTATTTATTGTGGTCAACTAATATAATTCTCATTCACCTAGTGCCAACTGTGTCTTTAATACTTAGGTATTTGCTACTTGAGGCAGGCTATTGCAGGAAGCCTGTTTTCTGCACACCACGGAAGTTTCCGTTCCCCACAAAGTCTTCGAATTCCTGTACCACACGGAGGCCTCGATATTCCGTCCCAGAGTCTTCGGCTTCTTTTACCACACGGAAGCTTCAGCTTTCCGTCCCACTCAGAAATCTCGGTTTTCTGTACTCCATGGAAATTCCGTTCCCCTCAGAGATTTCGGTTTACTGCACCCACAGGGGCTCTAATTCCCTGCCCATACAATTATGGAGTAGTTTGTGATCGTAGCCCACAGAAATAGTGTTAATTACCCATCGCATCGTCGTTCCCCATCATCAACCGAATTCCCGATCATCACCGCATCGTCGTTTCCCAATAATCAGCAAAATTCTCCGAACTCATCCCATCATCGGCCGAATTCACTGAATCACATCATCATCGTCAAGGCTGAACCTCAAAACACCCCGTCATTACCGACCGCTTTCATCAGCAAGTAACACCTGTATTATCGCAAACATCCCACGGTCTATCAACCCGTCGCATTTCCTTTGAAGTACTTAAAATTATATCTATAAACACTCATTTTGACCGCAAAAAGGAAACAAAAATTGTTTTTATTCCGTAAGGCTTAGTGAGTCCTTATGGCGATCCTGGACACGACTGAGGGTATCCAAGCCGACAACAAAAACAGGTTACAGGAGTGGGCCTATACACATATTCCACATTCACTTCAGGTCTTGTGCTAGTAGAAATATTGGGATGTTTGAAATTTGAAAATGTTGACCCTCTATGAGGGAGGTATATGGTGAAGTAGGTCGTTATTGTCTATTTTCGCACCCTATCGAGAAAGCTTTACAAACACCTGAACCTTTATATGCCATAGCGAATTTTAAATACCAAATTTGAATAAATTATATATAAAATGTGTCTAAACTGATACAAATATCAAATAACGGGACCAAATATTTGGACCTTCGTGAAAAGACTGTTTTTCGCCCACTCACAGCAAATTGGGTAAATAATGAGACCAAATTCCCAAAAATAACTTTTATCGGCCGGTACTGTTATATGGTGGCTTACGACGCATTTTCATTTTCTTTAAATTTCATTAATGAGTTTTCAAATAAATTTTAAAATATCCCGATAGACCTTTACAATTTTTTTTTAAAATATCACAATATTCAAATGATATGAAATATTATTAAATATTCTAAAATACAATTTATGATATATTCGTGACAAATGCATGATAGTTAGAGGCCTAATACCACTAATATACAATAGTCTTAAATTTCCCCTACAGGCTTAAGAAAATATTAAAAAATATACTTGGATACTTGGAAATATTTAGGTTTTTAGCATTGTATCAAATCTTTCTTTACATATTGGCGAGAAATAATAAGAAATATGTTTAATTTAAAGATATTTCACAATAGGCCTGTTTTGAAAATCCTCTTCGATCCTGGAAAACAATTTGTAAATATGATGTACTTTTATCAAAAATCAAAAACAACCACTGTATTCTCGGATCATAAAACACAGATAGCCGAGAACAAGTGTGTCCAAAATGTCTCACCAACACTCTCACCCACATGGCCAAAGGCCAAAAATACAGGTGACATAATGTTTGGAAATTTATGGATGCAGAATGTACACCTACAAGTCAACAGGACTAGGCACGTGTACGCTCTGTACACTCACAGCTATGTGAACACATACATAAATGTCTTAACACATACGCACACACGCACACTAATCGCACAAACATACAAAACTAAATATTTCATGTCAGATATAATGAATATTCTCCATAGATACCCACACAGCCGGCCACATTTGCCAAATGGCAAACGAAACATATGGACGAACAACCCAGACGGGCGGTAAATAATTCCATGCTGGTCGGGACGCAGGACGACGAAGGACGGAGGATACTTTTCCTAAATATATTTATTATTATGTTATTTGCTGCAAGTTTAATGCATTTGCATTTACATTTGCATTTGTGGTCAATTTCATAGTCTTCTGCATTAAAAATGTTCCTTGATTTGGCATGAAGGCGACAGAAATTGTTTTGTGTAATGGGGTGTTAGGCAGCCGGAAGTGTTGGACTTTTATATTTATGATGTGGAAGAGTTTGTTGAAAATTGTAGCAAAAATAAAAAAAACTAGTTATGATTGAAATTGAGTTGGACTGGGATGGGGTTCTAACAATCTCTACTTTGAGGAAATTTTTAGAAAATAAAAATCGTAGTTCGAATATAGATGGAGTGGACGTATCGGTATCCCTTTTTGCACCTGACCGAGAACTGAGGCAAATATTAGGATTTGCAAAGTTGGAGACAAATCGGATTATTATTATTATATTTACTATTATCGATGTATTCCATATTAACACCAGACCTTGGGTTAATAAAATAATTGAGATGTGTGAAATTTGAAGACAATCGGATACTTACATCATATTTTATAAAAGTTGTAATTATTCAACATTTTGAGCTTTTGTGGGGGAGGTACTTGATGGAGTGGACCGATATTGTCCAGTTTCGCACTTGACCTAGCACTAACGCATCATCCGTTTTCTTTCTGTGCAGAAAAGTATATTTTTTTTGAAAATTTGGGTCTTTTGAGGTGGAAGTACCAGAAGGAGTGGACAGATGTATTCCCTCTTAAGACCAGACCTTGGGTTAATATACATTTTATAAGAGTTGTAATTATTATTCAAAATGTTGACCCTTTGTGGGGGAGGTTCTTGATGGAGTGGACTGATATTGCCCATTTTCGCACCTGACCTAGCACTGACTCAAATATTAGGATTTTGGAGCAAAATCGGATTATGGTTTTCTTTCTGTGCAGAAAATATATTTTTGAAAATTTCGAATTTTTGTGAGGGAGGTACCAAAAGGAGCAGACCGATATATTTAATTTTAATGCCAAACCTTGGGTTAATAAAAATATTGGGATGTGCGAAGTTTGAAGACAATCAGGTTCTTTAATAATATTTTAGAAGAGTTAAAGTTATACAAAATTTTTACTTACTCATGATTGGGTTTAAAATTGTCATCTAAACCTTCAAAATACCGAAAATTTGGAGGTATAGTAATATGGGGCCTATACCAACTACAGGAGAAAGAAGAGATTATACCTAATCAGAAACCTAAATGTCAAGGTACACATGATTTGGTTTAGAGTAAAGAAGTAACGCTATTTGTGGACCTTACAGAAAAGTGAACCTATATGTCCTTTATTTAATATCAATCATACTAGGGGTAATATAAATGTCTGCGCAAAATTCCACAGCAATAGAATGCTTCCTTGAATTAATAACAGCTTTTGAAGATCTCAGACCAAAAAAATTAATTCATTTTTTTAGTTTGAAATTTTGTAAAAATAACTCTTTTGGTAATGAAGAAGGTATGGTGTTGTCATTATTTTTGAGCTGCTTGTAAAACTCGTATTGTTGAAGCTTTTTGAAACTATTACCCAGCAAAAATTTTTATTAGCAAAAACTGGACTTTCACATAAATTGTTGACAATGGCCAACCTATTGACGAACTTACAACATTTGGTGGAACGCGCACACTCTTACTCTCCGCCGTTACACATTACTTTGTAATGAGTAAAGTAAGTTAATTTTAATGCATAATCCATTATTTTAAACTTGCCGGTAATGCAGAGCTAAGTTTGCTCGCATTACCCTTTAATGGATTATTCATCTCATACAGCTCCCAAATTTTAGCTTGGTATGTATACAAATATTGCTCTTTCCTTCTGTTGCCTGGATATTCATCTTTCCCCCGGTTACAACCTATTGTTGGAAACAATTCTTTTACATTGCCACATGTTCGAACACATTTGTACATGTTTCCTTGCTAGCCACCATAGGTCCACCATCAGACATGAGTACAAGTAGACGACATTATGTCACATCGCTGTACGTCCATGTAAGACAATCGAATAATGCGTGCGTGAGTGAGTGTATGCATGTGTGTACATGTACATGTGTATATGTTGTGGACAGTGTAGAACATGTATGTAGGCATGTTGTTATTGCCAGTTATGGTGCGAATGCAAAATTCCTTTATAATGAAAGACAGGCACTCATACACCATTACACACCTAAAGAAGGGTACAGAGGACCCAATGAACATTCGGCCACACTTCTTTGCAGACATTTGCATTATTATTGCCCTTCCTGGAGACGTTGCTGTTAGTGCTGTTGTTGCTGCTGCTGGCTTTTGTTATGGTAGTTTGTGTTGTTGTTATTATTATTTTATCTTAGCTGAAGTCGTTATTGGACTTGAGAGTTGGTAACAGAGCAATAAATTTTAAATTGTTTTCCCGTAGTCTGGCCAGAGACTCTGAACTCCATAGGACATGAATTGTATTTCTACAAATAATTCATTAGAGCTGCTACGTTGCGGTGTAGTATGATAATTAGGGAAATAATTGATTCATGGGATTCTACGAAAGATAATTCTTATTTAGAGAAATAAGAAGTTGAATTTAGCACCAAAAAAGGCCTGTGAAAAAAGAACTCTATGAGTTTATAAAAAATGCTTGATATTATCGGAAAAAAATTTACGATCGAATCAGAAAAAACGCCTATATTAGAAAATATATTTCGTATCTGATATAAAATTACAACGTCTCACATTTGGACTATATCGACCACTTCCTTCACTTTATATGAGGTGTGTGGTATTTTTGGAGAATGTCGACATTTGCTCGATGTACTCGAGGTGCTAATCTTGTGATAGATATATAGAGATGTGCCGAGTTTGAAAGTGATCGGGTGCTAATTTCGCGTTTTATGAGCTTCTTGGTTATCTACATTGTTGACCCCTTTGTGTCCGTTCCGTTCGTAATACTAGAACTTGTGCTAATAAAAACATTGGTTTGTGTAAAATTTTAAGAGAATCGAATGCTTACTTTTTTATTCCGAATTTTGACCCCTTTGTGGAGAAGGAATCAGAAGGATGGACGATATATTCTATTTTCACGCCGGAACTTGTGATGTGCAAAATATTAGGATTTCGAAATATCAAGTTAATCGGATTCTTATAAAGATATACATGGAAGCTATATCCAAATCTGAACCGTTCTCGATAGAATTTGCCAGAGGTATTTTTGACTTTCTGCCAAAGATAGGGACTTAATCATCCAAATCATCCATTATATGTAAGAGCTATCGTTATGTCTGAACAGATTTCCATTAAAGTTGAAGTAATAGAAGTATTAAAAAGATATGCTGCATTTTGGCTGATATTAACCCTTTGGTGTACAATAAACTTGAAATCGGAATCGATCTTGACAAAATGTTAAACACTTATTTCTGCGCTGTATCTGATATCTTTGGGAATCATATTATGCATGTGAGGGGCTTAAAATTGTATGAAACATATATATCGGAGCTATAGCTATATCTGAACCAGTTACCTCCAATATTAGGTTACTAGCCATTTGGTGGACAATAAACTTGACATCGGATAATGATGTATATGGGAGCTATATCTTAATCTGATCCGATCTGGATAAAATTTGACAGCGATATTTTTAAGCTTTATAAGATATCTGGTACCAAATATCATTCTTGTGGAGTGCATATTACGCATGTGAGGGCCTTAAAACCCAAAATCAGATGAAACATATATATGGGAGTTATATGCATATCTGAACCGATTTTCACTAAAGGTGCAGTCCTTGTACTAAAATCCACTCCATTTGGGCTGATATTATTTGGTGCACAATAACTCGAGTTCGGATAAAGATGTATATGGGAGTTATATCCAAATCTGAACTGATATTGATAAAATTTGGCAGAGGTATTTCTGGGCCGCAATTGACATCTGGTACCAAATATCATTCCACCACAAATAAAGCGCAGGTGATTTCCACTAACAAACCAACCAAACACTACCCCACCTCGTTTTAATTGAACGAAATTTTGTGCCGTTGAAATGCATTTTCATAGCACCGGGGAGACATATTTTAAAGGTAAGAGTTATTATATAAGTCGAAAACAATAAATTTCCAAATGAAAGCCGAAAAGAGATGAATGCTACTAATAACATAAAGTACGGAATGGCTTGTCGGAGAGCAACGCAAATGGCCAATGTGATCCCGGCCAGGCCGGTCGGGTAAAGGTGCAGCAATAAAAATCGATTTCAATGCTATTCCAATTTAAAGTTTTTTTTCCCTCTCCCTCTTCCAAGGATATGTGTCTTTCGTCAGCTTGTCTGTGCATGTCCGGAAGTTGGGAATGATTGATGATGCCATTTGGGCGTTCGTATATAGTTGGATTTAATTACTTTAAATTTGTTAATAAATTCATGTTAGGACTTGTTCATAAATATGCCCAAATGCAATTATATCATGTGTGAGTGGGTGTGTGTGCGTGTGTGTTGCCATGAGAATTGAGTAAGATTTCAGAACAAACTTTGCTGCTGTTTAATCAAGTTTATACTTTAAGCAACAGGCAGTAGTCTTTAAAGACTTTGTCTCTTTGGATTTAGACAACAACGAACGGCTGGCCAATTTTGTGGGCACGTTCTTCATTCATGTGTGTACATCAGTGTGTGTGGGGGTGTGTTTATGTGAGTCCGAATGCGTTTTAATAATAGCTTGTTAAACGACCATATCCTCTATGTTGTGCAGTCTAAACAAGAAGCAGAACAACAACAACTACAAAAAGTCAACTTTGCTACCGAATATTCCTAGCCTAGACGGCAGACAATGTCTACAGTCTACCCGAACATGTATGTTCCTCTATGTCTGTGGGTGTGTGTATCATGACTCTCGCAGTTCACTGCAAATGAGTTGCCAACTTTGTTAGGAACTTTTGACCGGAAATAGGCTGTGTAACCTAATGAATTACCTACACTCACACTCAGCCACGCATACACGTTCGCACGCAAACCCAAGCCGTTGTCGGTGTTGGCATTAGTGTTGGCGTTGAGACTTTCGAAGCAGAGAAACCTGCATCCGGTCGTAACAGTATTACATTTCAAAGGAATCATTTCGCCTCATCGAACAGCGATGTGATGAATGAGATAAATAGACTCGCCAGTACTTCTCTTAATCTAGTCGAATCGATTTTATAAACAGGCATATGGCTGTTGTTTGGAAATTGATGCCGTTCCTAATTATAGATTTGAATAACACAGAGGATGAGGAAATAATTTAAGATAGAAGTAGCAAGTATTTTTGTAATTTACGGACTGAGAAATGTCCTATTGCCATGGCTGCGGTTTTGAAATGACGTATAATTGCAATTAAATAAATAAAATAATGTACGCATGTAGATTGTTTGGGGTCAAAAGAACTTTAATGGTTTCAATTTTGGAAAATTCCCATGGACGGAATTCGAATGTAAGTTCCAGTAAGAAGTTGAATAAAATAGATTTGTTAGGGAACAAATTCAAATGAAATCCTTTCTCTTTCTGTATGAATTATGGGTTGGTACGAAAAATATTCCAAAATGTGGGGAGGCTTTTATATTGACATTGGCTCAGATGTTTATAGGTCATTGTATTATTATTTATATTATTCATCTTCCCATGGCCCTGATTTTTTTTTGTTTTAATATATTTTGAATGAAGAAAGTCTTACATTTACGTTTCACTAGCAAGTGCCCGCTACTTCGCCAGCGAAAATTCGACCTTAAAATTTTAGATTCATTCCAGAAAATTCTTGAATCACAACTTCGTACACCGTACTAAATTTTTAGACTATAATGAACAGGTTACCTTTTACACCAAAAACTCTTCAAAATCTTTCATTTGAAGATATACCGAGGAGGATATAAGTAAAATCATTGCACGATAGACACCCAGCCAATTTTTCTGTCCAAAACTATTTAAACGTCTCCATATGTAGTAGCTTTCAAAACGGTACATAAACTAAATGTTGGATAATTAAAGTGGGGGATCTTGGTTTTGTTGGTTGTGAGGAAATTTAAGCACAATAACAGTTATATTCTGAACTTTGGATTCAAATGGTGTTTTATTAAAAGAATACCTAACAAACAAAAGACCAATAACATTTCTTCTGACCATAGAAGACCTGTAAAAGAAGACCTGGTGAAATAAGAGCTCTAAAAGGTTTTCTGGACGTAGAATACCTGACCAGAAGGTCATAAGAGTCTATAAAAGATCACCAAAGGTGATGTAGGAACTCAAAAAGATATTCTTGCCATAGACGACCTCTTAAAGATCTTTGGTCATAGTAGACACTTGGAAGGTCTTCCAGCCATAGAAGGCCTGTGAAACTCCATGGAAGACACATAAAAGGTTTTCTGGCCATAGAAGACCTGGGAAATGTATTTTGGCCATCGAATACCTCTAAAAGGTCTTCTGACCGAAGAAGACTGTAACAGCTCTTTTGGTCATGGAAGACCTGTAAAAGGTTCTGGAAGACCCGGGAAATTACACTTGACACAGAAAACCTGTAAAAGGCCTTCTGATCATAGAAAACCTTTAAAGGACTTTTTTCTTCATTTAGTATTTTTCGTAACATTTTAGTACGGATTTCCAAATCCATTTCTATATACAAACAACAGACCCCAATAGTGACATATATATAAAATTTCAGCTTCATCGGTTTATCACAATTCTAATTTGTACCAAATTTAGTACCATTTAGTATACATAAGTACGATTATCCAAAGCTTGCTACATACCCCAATAATACACTCCTACAGTAATCCCAAATCCAAACTTTAAGAATCCATCCCTGTTGGTTCGTCCAAATGCAAATTTTACTTTATTTCCAAAATTACGTACATATTTAAATCCTACACTCTGACATTAATCTTATTGCAATTTTCAGGATATCAGCTCTAATGGTTCACCCAAATACAAATTGTTTCAAATTTAGTACCATTAAACACAAACTATCTACACATCTCAGTTGTAGAATGTGATAGCAATCTTATTTCAAAATGTGAGCACTCCAACGCTATCGGTGCACCCAAATCGAAATTGTACTAATTTCAGTACAATTTACTATTTTACATGTCGAAAACTTCCTCCATTTTCCAATCCTACACACCGCCAGTAATGTTAATTTAAAATTTCAGGATTCAAGCTCTACTCGTCCCTCCAAATTCAAATGTACTAAATTTTGGTACCGATTAGTGTTTTTTGTATATATGAGTACACACTGCCAAAACTACCTCCTTACATCGACTCTACTCCACAACCTTGACTCCCATTCTAAATTTCAAGTTGTTTGCTCTAACCGTTCACATGATACGAAATGATAACTGATATTTTTAGTACTTTTCGTACACTTATAGCGTGAATTTCCAAAAATCCTTTGGTACATCTATCATATACTCCATCAGTTACCCTCATTCCAAATTTAAGAGATCTAGCTCTAAAGCGTCCTCCATCAGTGATTTAAATTTAAAAAATTTATCTCTACTTCTTCTTCAAGTACAAAGGGTACCATATTTAGTACCTATGGAAAAAGGGTGACGCATTCCATTTTTTTAAAAAAATAGCTCTACTTCTTCTTCAAGTACAAAGGGTTCCATATTTAGTACCTTTAAATATTTTTCGTACCGCTCCAGTACGAATTTCCAAAAACCCAGCCCCCTTTGGAACAAGGGTGACCCTCACCCAACATTTCAAGATTCTAGCTTCAGCCGTTTCGTCTGGACGTTAAGTCAGTCAGTCTGTCTTACTTTACTACTCCTTTCCGCTCCTGAAATAACATTTAATTGGTCATAATTAGAGTTGTGTCAATCTAGTTTATCTAGTTGTGTGAACTCCGGTCGTTTGTATGAACACTCTACGTATGAGTGATATGGAATGTGTGAATTTAATGAAATCACTCATACGCTTAGGAACTTACGTACTGAACTAGGAACTAGATTGACACAAGCCTAGTCTAAGTCATTACGTTAAAAATAACTTAAGGTTCCCACTGATGTTTCCATCTAATATCAAAAGGTGAGATCTCCAATGTTCTGAGTGTGACAGTAGTCACAACATGTTTTATAAATTAGTGGATCCAAACATTTTTTTCACAGATTTTCACACAATTTTTCAATAATTACCTTAAAGTGGTTTCATGTGGTCAATTGTATCAATTGAATAAATTGTGTGTAAAGTTAACACTAACATTTTTTTACAATTTCTTAAAACAGCACTGGGTGCACTGAACTCCATCGATAATGATGTTAACTAAATATAATGAAAAAGTATTTAATAAATTCCATCCGCATTTAATTTAAAAATTACAAATTTTATGCTTCCATGCATCACCTCCGTTATTTATGGCCATTCATGCATTTGTGAATTGTAATAGATATTGTGAATGTATTTGTTTTGCATTTTTTTTTGTTGTTTGTTATTTTAGACACACACACTCAAACATATCTCCATATAAATGCATTGAATATAACAAGTTTTTAATTAATATTTTCGTATTAGACTAATCTGATTATGTTTTTATTCAACTCCCCCACCGATAATGGTGATGAGAACAAAATTAAGTCGATGAAAAAATCCAGCATTGGTTTGTGTTTTTTTTTCTTTTGAGTTTGCCTCAGATGACCAGTGGAATATCCAATGCAACAACAATAATTGAATGGCTGAACGGTATGGCAATGGCGATGTTCGAAGGTCGTGGCGATGGTGATGGCATAGTTAGCGGTTGGTTGTTTTTGTTTTTATACAACCACATATCATTTACATTGGGATGGCAGTGCAAAATGAGCTAAGTGACAAAGTATTTTCTATTGGGTTAATGCATTTTTCATAGCCTCTATGGCCTAAAGGTAACCCCTTTATAATTTCATGATGTCCTCCTCACAGAACAGGTTAGCATTACTTATATTTTATGTCGCATTTGCCAAACACAACATGTTGTAACCGAAATGTACTCATTATGCAACATACTCGAACAAATGAACTGAACTGAGTGGATCGCGACCCAACTAACCCAATGTAAATGAGCACTTTCATTTAATTAAAATCGTTTTCATAATTCAAATTTAATGCCAAACATATTTGCGAGGTTTTCCCAGTCTGTGGTGTATCTCCGCGTGTGTGTATGGGTAGTATGTTTGGCGCCCATTATGCACACACACACACACTCGCACATGTTGCCAATGCATAATTATGTCAGGCCGACAACACCGCCATGCATTATGGCATTATGGAATAACCGTAATACGGCCGATACGTCAAATATAGAAATAATGACTGAAATCTATTATACAACTAATTAATATTTGAAATGAGCAAAAACTAGCAAAACTATCGGAAACTTCACATTTGTGTCATTTATTTAAACACTTGACGTTCGCCGGCCAGTTTTCAATTTGTTTTGTCCAAAGGGTATGTCGAATGTAAATGATAACAATTGTTATGCAATAAATTAAAAAAAAAAAAAACTAAAAATGTGATAGTAAATGCCGATTCAGTTATCTAATTTTGGAATAAAATTCAAATATTTAGGCTGCTTGGTAGATATGTTAAAAATATGTCATTGCCAATGTTGTTTGGTTGGATGCCAACCAGGATGTTAGTTGCATAATTTGAATTAAAATTATGCAAAATCAAGATTTCCAAAGCCGAGGAAAAAAAGACTTCACTGTAGTACTTAGGCTTTGAGTATTGACAAGTAGAGTAAACAATTTGGAGTTTAGGCCATACTCTTGTGACATACACTTAAGCCAGAGTAGGTCAGCTGCGGGCTCCAGATATTTTATTCTTATTTTATACCCTATACCCACCGTACTATGGAGGGTGTATTAACAATCTTTCAAAATTCTAAGTCGATAAACACGGTATCTTTCGAAATAATTGACATAGAAGGCTAAAATTTTGTACAGTAGACAGGTTAAGTTCATCAATGGGCCATGTCGGTCCCAGCTTTCGTATAGACCCTTATAACGGTATCTTTCAATATTCGGTATTTTTATGGTATTAGAGATATTTGGTGTTTTGGTGATTTAACTACGTTATTTGACGAAATTGTTTTAAATTTTAGTATTTGAAGTTAGACATGGGAACTTAAATTGTTTACAGGTTGAGATAAAAAAACTGCAACCAACTTCAAGATGCTGTCATTTCTAAGCCACTCGTCCGACAGTTGTTTTTCCAGTGACAGCTTATTATATTGTTTAAAAGAGTACAAAAGCATTTTGGTGAGAATTTTCCAGAAAAAAGTTATTCGTGATTGATTTCCATCAAGCGTGGTAGTGTGATTTCTTTATATTTGACTGGAATACCACAAGCACTACAGCACTACAGCATTTAAATGTGAATAATCTTTAGTGTCTCGTACCATCGCTTGTTACGATGATACTGGTAGCGTAGCCCGACGTCATGGAAGTGGACAGAAGAAAACAGCAACATCAGCAGAAATGGTTCGAAAATTAAAGAAGCGACTTAATCGAAACCCGTGTCACTGTGACCGAAAAATGGCTCATGATCTGAACATATCGCAATATACACCTTCTGTTGGCCCACATAACTCAAGCGCCGGCCATGGTGATGATGTGGGCCGCCATAACAGCCGATGGTCCAAAATACCCCAGAGCAACATGTGGGCAGCGTGTGACAGTTCCATTGGCCATTTGAACACCATAATTCGTAAAAAAGTTGACCAATTCGAACACATTTAACCTTATTCTCAAATGTGATGATATTTCAGTCATTTTTTGCTTTCATTCAATAAAATTTATAAAAAAAATCTAAAAGTTGTTGTGTTTTACTTTGTTGCAGCTTTTTTATCTCACGCTGTATATTTCCTATTGTATAATACCCTGGCGATCGAAACGATCAAAACAATGTTTCACAACATATTTTTTATTTCCATGATTTTAAACCCGATTAGAACTCCGAAATGAAAACCTGCATAGGTCTTTGTGCCTCAGATATCTCCATTCTTATGGTGAGTTTTGCAATGGTATTCCACCTCCTTCATGATCATTTTATAGCAGGGCTTAAGCGATATATTCAATTCCCGGGATTCTCGTTGAGAGAGATATTTAGATATAGCAAGTTGTAAAGAATCGCTTACTTATAACAGATAAAAGTATTGAAAATTGAGAACATTTGTGGTTGAGGTAGCAGAAGCGGTTCGCAGATATGAATCAACCTCACAGCAGATCATGTGCAAGTAAAAATATTTGTGTTTGTGAAATTTGAAGGGTGTTGGATGTTTATTTCGCTTTCTTTGAGCGTTCTGTTTTTCAAAATCTTAATGGTGAAGGTACCAAAAGAAATGGTTCGATCTCTAGCATCTTTATAGCAGACCTTGTGTTGATAGAGATATGCCAAGTCTGAATGTTGACCCTTTGTGGGTGAGGTACTTAATGAAGTGGACCGATATTGTCCATTTTCGCACCTGACCTGAAGCAAAATCGGATTATCCTATCTTCTTCTGGCAGTCAAATATTTTTTTTTTGAAAGCTTCGATCTTTTATGCTGGATGTGCCAAAAGAAGTGGACCGATGTTGTCCATCTTCCAAGTCGACAAAAGTTTAACAATAATATTACGATGTACTAAGTTTGGACCAAATCAGATACTCCCTTCGATAGCTATCGTTCGCACTATCCAGACAGACACACGGACATCGCTAGATCGACTCTAAATGTCCTGAAACGGATTTGGTTCAAAGAAACCTAGGGTCTAAGACCATTATTTCCATAAGGCACGTTTTGGTCGTATCAAATGATAAATACCTCCTCTAGCCATATGGCGGAGGGTATAATGAATACATGAATACAACTAATTATATATTTTATGTCCCAGATTGGAACAGCATACATGTTTCTGCATTAATATTCTGAACAAGCCAACATTGTTCTCAATTAATCTATATTTTTTTTCTTATTTTCCATTTACAATACATTTTTTAACACAACCCACACATACACACAATCGTTGGCATTGACAATTTATTTTCATATATTTATACAACTTAATTAAAGCTATTTCCTCAAGTTTATGTTTTTCGAAATATTTTTGGGAAATTATTTCATTGATTTGTTTAATTAAAAACGAAATCATATCAATCAAATCAGATTCCACTTCAATACTGTATTAGTTTTTATACCCTACAACACTATGTGTTGGGGGTATTATAAGTTTGATTGGGCCAAAAATTATGTAACACCTCGAAATATTGGTTTCCCACATAGGAAAGTATATATGGATCTTCCTAGCTCGCCGAGCTGAGTCGATCTAGCTATGTATGTCCGTCCGTCCGTCTGTCCGTCTGTCCATGTTAATTTGTAATCACTCTAGAGGTCGCAATTATGGCCCGATCTTCACGAAATTTAGAATGTAGGTGGGGCTTGGACCAGAATAGAACCCTATTGCTTTTGGAGATGATCGCCAAATGTTTAGGGGTTGAAATGGACCAAATACTGAAAAAATGTCGGATTTTGCAGTAGCTATACAGGTCGCAATTATAGACCAATCGCATGTAGATAGAGTTTAGGGCGGGGAAGAAGCCTACTAATTTGGGTGGTCATCGGATAATATCTAGCGGGTAAAATAGACCCTATCTTTTGTGTTGAAAAAATCAAAATTTTTCATTAAACCGTGAATATTTTAAATCCCGGCGAAATCACAAAGCCATCACAAGGTTACTTCTGACCTTTACATTGATGTTATTATCCAACAAATCGGATATATAGCAAAATATGTGCGATATATATGTCTAACAAAGAAGATATGCTTGAAAGATCTCTTATATGTCGAGAACGGCTGAACTGATTTCGACAGTTGTCATTAATTCAGAATGGCCTCTTGGCAGGAAAGAAAAAACGTCTAAAATATCGCATAAAAATATCTCTCTAAAGATGAAAATATTGATTTTGTAACATTTTCTCATATTTTTTCAATTTTGTCATATTTTTGGCATATTTTCATTTTGAATAAAACATTTGGAATATTTCTACAGCTAACAAAACTAAGTAGTTTGGATATCAGGATATCATATACAGATCTAATTTATGGCCCGATCCTTACGAAATTTTGCATGGGGATAAGATGAGGGTTAGAATAGAAGCCTACTCTTTTTGGAGATGATCGCCATATATTTAGGGGTTGAAATGGACAAAAAAAGTGCAAAATTGTCGGCAGGTCGTAATTATCGCCCGATCCTCACGCACATTTGAATGGGGGTTACCGCACATTGCAAAAGCCAAGCAGTTTCAGATGGTCATCCAAAAATATTCAATGTGTGAAATAGTTTGCCAACTTTTGTAGACAAAATACGAAAATGTCCATTCCAGTGACTTTTTGGAGAATTCACAAATACAGGAAAGACGCACTTCCGACTATTTCGTTTACGCTGATTTCGTTGAAGAATATAGTCAAATGTATGTATCTCATATAGATGCGTTTCAGTCAAAAACCAATGATAAATGTTAATCTTTTGCCACTTCTGAGAGATTATAGGTCTTTGGGAAATATTGGTTCCAGATCTAGGAATAAATTGGAAATTATTCCAATAAATTGGAAATAAGCAAATTAGTTTAAGTTGCTATTTCGAAATTTAGAGAACGGAACCTGATAGTTTTCTTTTATTATTTGTCACAATATCTTGTGGAATTCTTTCGAGTATCTCGCCTATATAAACTGTATCGTTTATTATAGTGTTGTAGGGTATTCAACGGTCGGCCCCGCTCGACTGTAGCCTGTAGAAAAAAATAATAATAAATAATATATTGTATATTTTTATATATATGTGTCACATTAAATTGTAAAATGTAACACATACATCATAACATCAGGAGCGAGTGTCGGTGTGTGCATATGTGTGAGTGAGTGACCACTTTACAGGGGTGTGAGTTAAATACAAATAATAAGTAAACTTATATAATAACCAAATAAATAGTTTATTGACTGAGCCTAATTTAAATAAATATAAAATACAAAAGACGAATAAATATTGCATAAATGTAAATAATAGCAAATGTTTTGGAAATATACAAACAGTTGGAAAGCTCGACACATGAACGCACACACGCACTTACATATGAATATGAATATGCTGCTGCTACTGTTGAGTATTTGTATAGAATTGAATCTGTTCACATTCTCGTTGTTGTTGGTTTTTTATTCTATTCTCCATAAATATTGTATCTAAGAAATGTGATACTGTTTCAAAGAGACTCATACATTTATCTTGTTCGTTCAAGGATAATCCATGGAAATCCTTTGTATTCCTTAAAAGTCCTCTCTTCACATAAATCACATTTCTTTTTGAATCTGTTCACAGTTTACCAGTCAGTCTTTTGAGGAATTATTTATGGTGAAATACTTATGACGACAACACCCATCCCATCCTGAGGGCACTTCCACATTTGCCGGCACACAAATGATTTAATGGCATTTAAATGTGGAGAATATGAATTTATAGTAAAATTTAAATTCATAAGGAAACAAATACGAAATGGAAGTGGAGAGGGGGATTTGGACTGGGGGCGCCAGCACATTTCTTATGCACAAAAACCTTTGACATTCGTTACACCTTTGTATCGATGATCTCCTTTGTATTTCGTTCGGCAAACACTGAAGTTATTTCATTGAAAATAAATTTTTGATTTTTTTTCAGTGTGTGTGTGTTGTGATATTCTTCAAATGTGAACTTCAAATGAAATGAAATATAAAATTACATATTGGATATTGTTAAAAAAATTTACAGTATAACATGGAATTTGTTAATTCAGTTGAATAAATTAATTTTAATTTAAAAATAAAATATCTTTATTTTAAGTAAGTAATTAAATTTGTTGGGAGAATTTTGGAAATATATCTACTTTTGAGTAACCCCGATTCAAAAATATTACCGAAAATGCGTTTAAATTCTAATCCATGCGATCATGACTTAATTTGGGAATTAGGAATTGACTAAAAGTTTTTGTTCCAGAGATATGGTTTTTAATAGACCGACGTCTAAATCAACCCTAAGGCAGTTATTCTTCACATTTTTTTTGTATGTTACTTTAAAGTTAAGAGTATAGATCCAATTGTAGTTAGAGGGAACTGCAAATTATCCTGCTAAAAATGGGTTAGTTGACAAATACACTTCTGATCATCTTTGTGGTTCCTTATATAGAGTAAATTATCTTTATAAATAACAAGCAAGAGCTCGGTACTTCATCAGCAAAGTCCATTTTAGTACATCGTACCAAATATTCTACTATTAATTGTTTCCTTTTTCGGAGAGAATGATAGTAAAAATATTTACCTTTTACACCCAGAAGTCTTAAATTTTGTTTTTCTTCTCAACGAGAGATTAAGTATCATTTAGTACTTTTCGAACAACTATAGTACCTATTTTCAAACCCACCTCCAAATCTTAACCTCAGAATTTTATCTTTATACCTTTTACTGATTTCCAATTTAGTACCATTTCGTACTTTTCGTATAATTATATTACACACTTCCAAAACCACCTCCATATGTTAAGGCTACACATGAACAGCGGCCCTTGTGCAAAATTTCCAACTGCAAGCCCTATTTTTTCACTAAACACCAAAATTGTAAAAAATTTACTACCATTGTAAAATATTTAGTACATTTCGAAAATCAACTTGAATTTTCAAATTTATCGCCAACATGGACACCAATACAAATTTTCAAAAAACCAGCTTCGTCCGTCCACCCTCAACCAATCTGTTCTGAATTAAGCATCTTTTAATTCAGTTCGGACACTTAGTACACATTTGCTAAACCACCTTCATATACCAATATTTTTTCATATATGTATATTTTTTAATTATTCAAGTTTCTCTCATAAATATTTGCATTAACCTAAAGTCTGGTGTGAAGATGGAATATATCGGTTCACTTTTTCTGGTACCTCCCCCACAAAGGGCGCAATTTTGAATATCCATGAAGCTCATAAAATGCGAAATTAATATCCATTCATTCAGACTTGGCATATCGCAATATTTCTATCAACACAAGATCTGTCATAAAGATGGTAGAGATCGGACCATTTCTTCTGGTACCTCCCCCACAAAGGGTCAAAGTTTTAAATAACCAAAACAATTATAAAATCCGACATAAGCATCCCGTTCTCATTACATTTGACACATCCCATTATTTATACAAGATGTGTTGTGAAGATGAGGGAAATCAGCCCCGACTTTCTGGTACCTCCCCCACAAAGGGTCAAAATTTTGAATAAATAAAACGAACATGAAACCCGAATTAGGCATCCGGTTCTCTTCAAATTTCACACATGCCATTATTTTTACTAACACAATATTTATTGTGAAAATAGGACATATCGGCGTACTCCTTCTGGTAATTACTTCACAAAAGGGTTAAAAGTTTTAAAAAACTAAACGCTCATAAAATGCGAAATAAGCAGCCCACCCTTTTCAAATTTCACACATCCAAATAGTTTTGCTATCTGAAGATCTGTTGTAAAGATTATATATCTGCCGACCCCTTATGGCACCTCACCCACAAAGGGTCACAATTTTTAATCCTTATATCTGTCATAACTTGCAAAACCAATCAGGGATTCTATACAACTTGCTATACCTAAATATTTATCTTAAACAGAAATCTGAAATGAATATGTAATTATCGGAAGATACATTTGCCTTAAGTCAGATATGAAATGGACAATATTGGCCAACTTTTTCAGAACCTCCCGCCTAAAGGGTGAACAGAGTGAATAATCATAACTAAAGGCTATGCATCCGTCGGCAAAACCGACTGAAAATTTTTAACTTGTTTTCCCTTATTTTCCTCTAGAATTATTTGCGTTCTCTAATAACGCTAAACATCCTACGTTCGAATCAAATTCAAATGTATTTATAGAAATAAATATAAATTAACTTAAAAAAGAAGAATTAGCTTAAAAAATATTCTCAGCTGATACATATATACATTTGTAATTTGCTTAGCTCACCAAAGTAATCGCAAGTAAGACTTCAATTGCGGCATTTTTTTATTTTGCATGAAAAGTGATTTACGTTTATTTATTCTATTAATTTATTACATAAATTAATCATAATTGTGTTGTACATGTGTACACATATACGAAAGTATGTATGTATGTATGCATGTTGTTGTTTTTGTGTGTGATTGTATATTATGGCATGCATCTGATGTATTGACACAATAATTAATGATGATGATTATTATTATTATTGTTGTTGTTCTTGGCTTGTTATTATTAATATTATTATTGTAGCATTGGCTTATTGGACAAGCGTGTGAAGCTCTCTCTGAGTGTTTATCTGTGTATGTGTGTTCATCATATTTGTATTACAAATGGATGTTTATGCTACAAACATTTAATAAATGTACAATTCGATTATCTCGACTTGAAATATTCAAGACAGGCATCGATAACAGCAAATTGCTCCGAAGCAAAGATACCGTCAAATATTTTAGTTCTGTAATAAAATATTGATATGTTAATTGGATAATTACTATGAATATTGTATGCAACTATTCAAATATCCAAATTGTTGATACGCCTTTCAAAAGGTCATAGCCATAATAATCATGAGAGGCGATTTCAATTAGACATTCGCATTAAAGCAAAAAAGAAAATAATTATTGATAAAAGTGAAATCTTGTGCCAGTGTTTAAAACATTCGCATTTGCATCTTAGTTTATTTTCATATGGCTGCGGGCATAAAAATAAACTATATCATTTGATACGGTCAAATCGTGCCAAGTCGAAATAACGGTTTTAGACCCTAGGTCTCTTTGGACCAAATCCGTTTCAGAACATTTGGAGTTGATCTAGCGATGTTCGTCCGCCTGGCTGCGCACGATAGCTCTTGAAGGGAGTATCCGATTTGGTCCAAACTTGGTACATCGCAATATTTTTCTCAAACTTATATCGAGTTCGGAGATGGGCAATGTCGGTGCACTTCGTGTGATACCTCCCCACAAAAGATCGAAATTTTTAGAAAATATATTTTCTACACAGAAAGAGTAACGATAATCCGATTTTGCCACTACTTTGCAAATCCTAATATTGGCGTCAGTGCTCTATCATGTACCTGCCCCACCAAGGTCAAAATTTTGAATAATTACAACACTTATAAAATATGATGTAAGAGTCCGACTGTCTTCAAATTTCACGCATCCAAATAATTTTATTAGGCCAAGGTCTGGTGTGAGGATGGAGTATATCGGTCCAATACTCCTGGCACTTCCTCCTTAAAAAGTCAAAATTTAAAAAATATATATATTTTAAGCACAGAACGGGAAGCAATAATCTAATTTTGCTTTAACTTTGCACATCCCAATATTTGCGTCAGTTCTAGGTCAGGTGAAAAAATGGATAATATCGGTCCACTCCATCAAGTACCTGCCCCACAAAGGGTCAAAATTGTGAATAATTATAACTCTTATAAAATATGATGTAAGAGCCTAATTGTCTTCAAATTTTACACATCCTAATATTTTTATGAATCCAATATCTGGTATTTAGACGGAATATATCGTTCCACTCCTTCTGGTACTTCCCCCACAAAAGGTCGAAATTGAATACCCAAAACGTTTGTAAAATCCGAAATAAGCATCAGGTTCTCTTTATTTTTCACACATACAAACATTTTTGCTAACACAAGCTGTGGTGTAAAGATGGGATATATCGATTCTCTCCTTCTGGTACCTCCCCCACAAAGACTCAACATTTTGAACATCCATGAAGCTCATAGAAAGCGAACTCAACATCCGATTCCATTACAGACTTGATACATCTGAATATTTCCATAAACACAAGATCTGTTATAAAGATGGTAGAGATAGAACCATCCCTCCCCCACAAAGCGTCAACATTTTGAATAACCAAAACGATCGTAAAATCCGAAGTAAGCATCCGGTTCTCTTCAAATTACACACATCAAAATATTTTTATAAACTCAAGGCCTGGTGTGAAATTGGTATGTATCAAAATTTTGAGTAACAATGAAGCTCATAAAACGCGAAACTAACATCCCATTCCATTCAGACTTGGTACATCCAATACTTACATCTATCATAACTTGCGAAACGAATCGGCGGTTCTTTACAACTTACTATATCTAAATCAGAGATCAGAAATCAGAAATCTGATATAAATATGTAATATATCGGAATTTATGGTTTCGCATAAAATTGTTCGATTTATTTCAAATTTTGCACATACCAATGTTCTTATCTGTATTAGAAGAAGTTTGAAAATGAAATACTTCGGTCCGCTATATCTGTTTTCCAAAAATTTTCACATATCTCACATAAATTATAGGAAGTAGTCGACATAGTCCAAATTTGGCCCGTTGTAATATTTTTATCAGTCTTGGTCAATATTGACCGGAGCCTTCCTCATAAAAGGTCAATAGTTATCATAGCTCAAGGCGCGGGGTATAAATCTCTCGGTAAAACCGACTGATACTATTTTACTTGTTTTTAAATAATGCTGTAACAAGTTTCAACATGAAATTCACTTTTCCTTTTTTCCGATTTTTCAGTGCAAAAGATGATAATATAAGTCTTCGAGTTGATTTGATTAGTCTGTTTTCTGATAATATACTTCTCTTGCTGCCTCATCTCATAAAATGGGTCCCACCCCATTGAAGTCTAAATTTAATGTTATTCCCGACAACAGTCCCTTATTTGAGATCATTTGTTTTTGGTTATATATTCTGTATTGAATTTCAATTTTTTGATTTTGGACTCTGTTGCTATGATAGAATTTTCTTTTTTGGGTTTATTTATTTTCCTTTAAGGAATATAGGAATCAAAAAATAACAAAAAATAAATCCTATTCCCTGGAAAACTTTTTATCAATCTTAATTTCGCAATTATTTGTCTTTGATTTGTTTATTGTTCTTTAATTTAATAAAACAAGTGTATTTTTGTTGGGTTCTTAATTGTTGTGACAACTGATAGGTGAAGAAATCACAAAATACCACAACAAGAAATCTCTTTCCTCATTCGTTTAACATTCATTATGACCACAAGATGACACACACACACGCACACACTCACAATTCAAGGACTCCCAAAAAGTCATGAGAAAAAAATGGGATCTGATGAAAAAGGCTTGAAATTGATGACAAATATAATAAAAATGTCGAGTGAGTGCATTGTCCCAATAGACTGGCTAAAAATACACACAAGTGTGTACAGTCGAGTATGTGTGTGTGTGCACAAATCCGAACACACGTCCATATGTATAACAACAATGAGAGGCCAGTATTTATTTTTCCATTGTGTTCATTTTCTTTAGACAATACATTTCCTTGGGACCGGCCCATCGGAAGGAAGAACGTGTTGCTGCTTTGCCGTTTTTTATGATGTCTCTGATGCTGCGTTCCCTCGCCTCTTCCCCTTCGGCCTAATTCGGTGGGTCATCTGACGATATGTTCATCCGTTAGTTACAATTTGTGTCACATAGATTGACCACATTGTCCTTTGGGGTAAATCATGATAACAACTTCTACAGCAGTTCTAGTAGCTGTACATGCAACAACAACAACGGCAACAGTAGTAGCAACAGCAACAAGGACAACAACGTCTTAGTTTATTTACTGCCTTAAGATATGTCCACAATTTGTATGCGAATTGAAGTGTATGTTGTGATATTTGATTTTATTAGGTCTATTGTCTGCCATTTGTAATATATGTATGTACATAGACATGTTTGTATGAGGATGGAGATGGAGGGAAAATACACAAATCATTTTCTCTCCCGAAATGGAAAAGAAAATGATTTTAAAGACAAATGATTTAAATTAAGTTAAATTCTTTTCAATATTTAGACTGTTTTAAATTAAATTTTTTAAAATAAAAATAAAATATATCTTAAAAGTGTATTTTATGATGAATTATAAAATTGATTTAAATTACAAATTAGCAATATAACTCTGTTGACCTTAAAATCTCGGCAATGAACGTCAAATGTGATAACTTTGTTTTTTTTTTTTTTTTTTTTTGATTAAAAATGGAATGTTTTATAAGACCTTTTCTTGAACTCTACATTTTTTATACCCTCAGCCATACATAGGCTATATAAAATGCAAATTTCAAAAACCTATATCATTTGATACGGGCAAAACGTGCCTCATCGACATTACGATATTAGACCCTAGGTCACTTTGGATTAAATTAGTTTTGGTCAACCACTTCTGGTTACCAACTCACAATAGGTAAAAAATTTCAAAAAAAAAAAAAAAAAAATATTTTATCGTATAGAACAAGAAAGGATCATCCAATTTTGTGCAAATTTTGCAAATCCCAATATTTTTATAAGTGCCAGGCCAGATAGATAATATCGATCATCTCCATCAACTACTTCCACCACAAAGGGTCAAAATTTGGAATAATTATAACTGTTATAAAATGCGATATAAGCATTAGGTTTTCTTAAAATTTAACATATCCCAATATTTTCACTGACGAAAGATCCGGTGTGATAATAATAGATATCGGCCAAACACTTCCAGTACCACCCCAACAAAAAAATTCAAAGAAAATGATTTACCGAATATAACAAAAAAAATGGATCATTCAATCTGGTGCAAATTTTGCAAATCCCAACATTTTTATCAGCCCCAGGTCTGGTGTGAAAATGGATGATATCGACCAACTTTATCAAGTACCTCCGCCACAACGGGTCAAATTTTGGATAATTATATCTCTCATAAAATGCGAAATAAGCATCAGGTTTTCTTTATATTTCACATATCCCAATATTTTTACAAACGAAAGTTCCGATGTGAAAATTATAGATATCAGATCTCTTTTCCACCTTTCCCACAATGGTTCACAGTTTACAATATTTATATGTCTCACTACGTCCAAAAAACTTGGCGAATTCTTTCAAACATGGTATATCTACATATTTTCCTCAATCAAAGATCTGATGTGATGATGGAATTTATCGGCTCACTCCTTCTCATACCTCCCCCACAAAAGATAAAAATTATGATTAACAATTATTTCCAAAAAAAAAAAAAAAAATGGTTTAAGATTTGAAATTTTGCACATCCACATATTTATATCAATATTAGATGAAGTGGAAAACTTCGGTCCAGTATATCTTGTACTTCACGCTTGTTTCAACATTTTTCAAAATTGATCACATATCCCACAATTGATCACATATCCCATGGAAAGAAGCATTCTTATTTAGACTATTTGTGCAACAAAATTTTAAGAATCTTTTAATTACCATTTCCTATGTGATTTACAAGAGGTCCCTAATTGCCAATTGTAATTTAAAAAGTGATTAAATAGCACCAGAACAGTCAATTTAAGCCATAAATGCTTTTTTGGTTTTTAAAATTTTACCATTTAAGTTATCTCTGTTCTTTTAATTAATCTGAATAATATCTCCATCTCCATATTTTTCTCTGTATACACACACTGTTACATATCCACAAACACTATCAGTGATCAATATTATTCACTCACGGGATGCTGGATTTTAAAGAGGTCCGCATATACAAAAAAAAAAATAGTCAATATTACTTTGGCTTAATCCCGTTCGGTTTGGCGTTAAATCCCAATACGGTTGCCAGATGTGTGAATAACAATTTAAATTAATGTTTACTTAATTTAGCTGTGATTACCTCAAGTGAACTCTCACACGCTGTAAACGTTCGCTCGCATTCACGTGAAGCCGGTGTGTTTCGTCTTTTGCCAAAGTGCTTTTGCGAATTATAAATTTATGCTCCCTCGCTGCTGTCGTGTTGCAGTTAAAAAAATAAGGTTTTTGCTTCATTTGGTGTCGTAACCACCAGCAACACCATCAACAACAAGACCTAACGAAATGGGATACACACACATTTGTATGTATGTCTGTATATATGAGATACTTTTCAAGAGTTTAACAAAATATATATGTATAAACATATATAGAATTTCATGTGTTCAATACACACGCACACATACATTAACCTTCTTTGTATGATTCAAGGAAAAAACAATTATATTTTCAACGAAAACAATAGGAAGATAACTCAGGAATTTTGGAAAAAAACATTTATGTATTTGCAAATTTGGCAAGCTTGGGAATTGTTTTAGAATTACTCTAACTTTTCAAGGCGTCTTAAAAGTTGTCCAATTCAATACAGAGAATTTAAAAAGCATCAGCCAGTTCTGATAGCAGATATATACCCTTAGGATTTATTTAAATATATTTTGACTATCGTTATGTTCAGTAAAATGTGGAGTTTTTGTGGGAGAGGTATTAATGGACTAATATTGTACATTTCTCATCTGTATTTAGTTTAATATAAATATAATGACGTGTCAGGTTTGGACTATATTCACTATTTCCTCTACTTTAAAAGAAATATGGAAAAATATGTATGGCAAATTTTAAACTTTGGTGCGAGAGGTATCCGAAGAAGGGGACCGAAATACTCCATAAATACTTATAAAAATGTTGGGATGTGAAAAGTTTAAAAAAAATTGGAAAGTTCGTTGAAAAATGGTAAAAAATGTTGGGGGCGTACAACACTACAGCAACACTAAAATATGTTAGAAGACTCTTTATGTACAAATCCATTTTGGAAGATTTTGGTTTTGAAATTATGTCACGGAGCACTGCCCAGATATTACCCTTCGCATTTTGACCTGGGATATTTGCCCATTTTACAGCTTAATATAATCCAATGGTCATCCAAAATGCTAGAATACTTCCATGTCCTTAACTCTCTTCTAGGCGTGTCAATTGGCTTCAATTGTGCGATCAGGAAATTTTTCAGTTTTCGGTCCATTTCAACCCCAAAAGCAATAGGATTCTATTCTGGTTCTAGCCCCACCTCCATTTTAAATTTCATGAAGATCGGACCATAATTGCGACCTGTAGAGTGATTACATATTAACATGGACAGACGGACGGACATACATAGCTAGATCGACTGAGCTCGGCGAGAAAGGAAGAATCCATATATACATATATATATACATTCCTATGTGGGAAACCAATATTTCGAGGTGTTGCATAAATTTTGACTCAATCAAACTTATTATACCCCCAACACATAGTGTTGTAGGGTATAAATATTGGAATGGGCAAAATTACAGAAATATTGAACATTTATATCCAATTTTATGTGAAATCATAAATTCCATATTCATCTCAGGATCCTGGTTGAGAGAAATGTCTAGATACAACAAGTTCTAAAGAATGGCTGATTTGTTTCGCAAGTTATGACAGGTGACAATATTGAGAATTGTGACCCATTATGGGTGAGTTACCAAAAGTGCTTTGCAGATCTTCACAATAGATCATATGTTAGCCAAAATTTTTGTATGTGTGAAATTTGAAAAAAGTTGGATGCTTATTTCGCTTTCTTTGAGCGTTTGCTTATTCAAAACTTTGACCCTTTGTGGGGGAGGTACCCGAAAGAATGGTCCGATTTCTACCATCTTTGTAACAGATCTTGTGTTGATAGAAATATTGAGATTCGCAAGTCTGAATGAAATAGATGTCAATTTCACATTTTAAGAGCTTTTCAAATAATCAAAATTTTGATCCTTTGTGGAGGAGCTACCAGATGACCGATATATTCCTTAAGATGTGTGAAGCATGAAGCGAACTAAATGATTATTTCGAATTTTATAATCGCTTTGGTTATTCAAAACTTTGGCCATTTGTTGGGGAGGTACCAGCTGGAATGGTCCGATCTCTACCATCTTTATAAAAGATCTTTTGCTGATGGAAATGTGGGGAAGCTACCAGAAGGAGTGGACTGATATTATCCATCTTCACACCAGACCTAGGGTTAATAAAGAATTTGTGATGTGTAATTTGAAGGCAATCGGACTCTTATATCTCATTTTATAAGAGTTGTAATTATTCAAAATGTTGACCCTTTGTGAGGGAGATACTTAATGGAGTGGACCAATTTCTCATCTGACCTAGCACTGATATTAATATTACGATTTGCAAAGTTGGAGCAAAATCGGATAATCCTTTCTCTTTCGGTGCAGTAGAATATTTTTTTTGAAAATTTCGAACTTTTGTGGGGGAGGTACCAGAAGGAGGGGACCGATATTGCCCATCTCCGGACTCGATCTAAGTTTGATAATAGTATTACGGTGTATCAAATTGGATACTCCCTTCGAAAGTTATCTTGCGCACCAACCAGTCAGACAAACAGACCGACAATTTAATAAAGTGCTTTTACTCTGAAAGTATTCGGTTTGAGCTTTTATTCAAAAAGTTGTAATCATTCCCCAAAATAAATTATTGACCCTTCTTCTAAGAACACGGTACAAATTTTATTTTTACCTTTAGCTCATTTATCTGCCAGATCCTAATACTTTATTAACAAACCTCGAATTAATTGTACGCACACACACACACACACCCACATCTGTATACAAACATATAGCTAGGTATCGCAGTTTGTTCGTTCCCTTGGCAGTAACGTTAATGGGAAGCTGTGTTTGGTGAAGAGAAAAAAAATTATCATTATGTAATTAGTCTCATTAAATAAATTGCAGAAAATATCTACTTTTGCTCCACTTAAAGTGCAGATGCTGCCTGCCAATGCGCCAAATCTACAGGCGGTCGTCGGCGGAATTTAAGCATGTGTGTGTAGTATATCGGAACTGATCTTTATTAAGCCAGTATTGATGAATCAACTCGGTCTTTTGAATTGTCGCTACCAGGGCAGAAGCGTTTCGCCATTCAAAGCGAATGGTCAGCAACATTTATTCATCTGAGGATTTTCCCTGCTATGTGTTTGTGGCTTTTGTGCGTTTAACCCCCTCGAAAAAAAATACTGAGAGTGGACAGACACTTCCTTTGAAACCTGTGTGAGCGTGTGTGTGTCGTGTTTTAATTTAAAAAATATTTGCAATAAACAAGAACAACAACCACAACATCAACAGCATAGCTGTGGCATGCAACGGCCGAGTAAGCAGCCATGTTAAAACTTTTAATAGTTCTTAACCACAAAGCAGGGGTATTAAAAACAAGAAGAAGCACAACGACAACAACAACAACAGCACCGTTGCTGCTGCTAACAGTGATACGTTGATCCTGGCCCATTACATCAATGTCACTCACCTACACCATCATCATTGTCAGCGTTCTCTTTGTATTCGTTATGCACCAAAGGACACACACGCAGTCTCACACACACACACGCACACAGTCACCCATATACATACACATACGCGTTTTCCATTCCGTGAAAAGCAACATTAAAGAAATCGCCGCACGCTCATTTAATGTTGAATAATAACAGAGCTTAAATCAGGCGGTATTAAGGTCACGCCGGACGAGACAACATATTTAATACGAAGGATAATGTGTAATTGAGACTCTCGGTTTTGATATCAGTAGCGACATGGGTCTGTCTATCAGTCTCTGTGGGTATGTGTAACTTGTGTGTGTATGTGTGAGTGTATTGTCCTGCATTTGTGTGTTAACATTAATGACCATGATTGAAGGAGTTAAAAAATCCTTTGCATATTTATATCACCACACATCCAAAAGAAGTGAAAAATAACTGTAGCTAACAGCCGGAAAAGTCTCCAATATGTCGTAGATGAAGATGATGATGAGGTCATGGAACTTGGGATCAGTGGCTCAGTGGACGAAAATCGAGTCGATGTAAACTCTTTTCAGTTATGTTGCTCACAAACATTTTGAAATCGATTTATGTATTAAATAACGCAGAAATTTGGTAGTCAGTGCGTAACAATCTTCATCTAGGCTTTTTTTTTAATTTTACCAGAATATATAGTAATGGTTGTAAATATGATTTAGTTTTAACTTCGACGCAATCGGTCACAAATATATTTGATGACCTGAACCACACTCCTAAACCTAGTAACATTATTCAAACCGAAATAGTCTTATTGGGTTCAAGACTTCTATACATACACATGTAAGCCGGTCGATCGGACCAAATTTTGCACTCCTGAGACTACCAACAGTTCGGAGCTCCGGGAGTTTCCAATAGTTTCGGAACCTTCATATGCTAAACATTTTCGGGAGAGGTTTTTAACTCTATAGGTTTTTGAAATAACAAATTATAGATATTTAGACTTGAACGTTTGAAACCCTGAATTATAGACATTTAGATTTGAAGGTGTAAAACACTGAAGTACCTAACAGCAGAGGTAAGGTAATGAGGATGCTATACAAATGCGAGCTTATATTAGGTTTTCTGCGAAAGAGATTCCACGTACTAGTATTCTACAATGACCTACCAAGGTCCGGCTCTTTGAATTGGCCTTAAAAATATTATTTAAAAAAATTTCTTATTGGAGATGAGGGCCTTGAAAATATTTGAAAAAACATTTTTTGGGGCTTAAAATAATATTTAAAAATTATTAAAAAAAATTATGAATTTTAATTGAAGAAATCATGGATTGAGAGTCTCTGTAACATATATAACCAGTAAAGAAAGGTCAATAGTGGGGCTGGGTGAGATTAAACAAGTAAGAAAGCAATAAGTTCGGCCGGGACAAACTTTAAATACCCTTCACCATTTGGGATGAATTAGGAAATGTTCAAAAAAAAAAAAAAAAAACAAGTAAGCAAAGCCTATAGTCGTGCGGAGCCGACCATGTGATACTCTACAATACTACAATATGTTAGAAGCCCCCTTATATCCAGATCAAATTTGGAAGATTTCGCTTTTGAAATTGACCTGACCAGGTCCGTTTCAATGGCTTTACACAGAGCTCATTTTTCAATATTTGCCGAATGGAATATTGCTATGTTCAGCTCATGAGCCATTTTTCGGCCACTGCGACGAGGGTTTCGATCAAGTCGCTTCTTTACTTTTCGAACCATTTCTGCTGATGTTGATGTTTTCTTCCGTCCACTTCCTTGACGTCGGGCTACGCTACCAGTATCACGGTAACGAGTGATGGTACGAGACACAGAAGATTTATTCACATTTCATTGCTGGAGTGCTCTAACGATAGCCACTTGTTGGTTTCCAGCAAAATATAAAGAAATAACACTATCACGCTTGAATTCCATCATGAATAACTTTATTTCTGGAAAATTCTCACCAAAATGCTTTCGAACGCTTGTAAAAAATATAATGAGCAGTCACTGGAATAATTTTAACAGCTGTCGGGCGAGTGGATTAGAAAGGGCAGCAGTCTGAAGTTGGTTGCAGTTTTTTCATCTCACCCTGTATACTTAGTTTCTTACTCTTCACTGCCTTACTTCTAATATTAGTGTGCTTTAGAGACCCTACTTAACTTGAAACCCTTAAGTCTCAATGGCGTAGCCAACCTTTTGGGAATTCGGTCATTTGAAGTATGAGTAGAACATAGGGGTTCGGGTTTTGACCAGTGACTTTATATAACTTTATATATCTTTGAAACAATGTACACCCACATACCTGACAGGGATATTTGTACCCGAAAAACCACACCTTTCAGCGGCATAGCGATATATATCGATGGTTTTAAGATAGAAACAGGTGCTGGTGTTTTCTGCGAAAGCCTTAACATTCGGAACTTATTCAAACTCAATTAAGACTGTTGCGTATTCCAAGGTGAGATCTTTGCTGTCAGGAAAGCCGTAGAACTGGTGATGAATAGAATAGTTGAGCTGAACGGACTATATATGTCGATAGTCAGCCCTGAAAGCGCTAAATTCATCCGCCATCAACATCTCTGGCCCATCAACACAGCCACAGAAACATCTCTGGCAATGAGTCGGCCGATGAATTGGCAAGACGTGGCTCCGATTTAACTCTTTAACTCTTGTGTCACTTCCTCCAGATAATACACAAATATTATTCTGGGAAATTTCATGAGCTGTTATGCATCGAAGAAAATGTATATATATTACCGCGTCTTGAAACGGATTTGGTCCAGAGATGCCGGTAATTCATGAGGTATGTTTAGCCAAGTGAAATGCAAAAAAATAGTGATCTTTTAACTGATGGTTTTTTGGTTATATCGTTTTCAACATAGGTTTTTAATTCGACAAAAAATCAAACATCGACGGGAAAAAGAATTTTTGTAAAATCAAATTAGTTTCCGATTAAGAGAAATAAACTATTTTAGCAAGGATTCAATTTTGATTTACTGTCACAGAATCCATCCCTGAAATATATTATACATTGGAGCAACAGACTTAGCTATAATTTTATATAAACCGTTTTATGTTATTTTTCATTCGAGTATTTCGAAAGAAAGTGAACTAAAATGGCATGAAAACTGAGTGAACATAAAGCTACAAAAATATTGTAATCGTAAGAGCACATCTGTGTTGCATGTTACTGGGCATAATTTGACAGTGGCATTAAAAAAATTCTCTCGGGTTATTTTTGTACACAAAAATATAACCCGTTTTAATTATTGCAATCATTAAAGGTGCACTGATGTGTCCTTTAAAAGAAATACGTTCTTATGTCCATGTACGTGTCATGTCCTTTGTGACTCACAAATGACGGAGTGTGTGTGTGTGTCACTATGCTGGCAATTGTTTTGATGGCCATTTGTTGACATCACTTGTCTGACCAGCAGGCCAACAACTCTATTTCCACATTTGTTCCGAAGGCAAAGAAGAATATGCCATAAAGTAAAACAAACATTTAAACAAATTAAAAATGTTCGAAAAATTACCCATAATATCCTGTGTGTGTGTGTGTGTGTGTGTGTGTGTGAGTGCGTGAGGAAATGTTTTAACATTTTTAATTAAAGTTTCTTAATCATTAAACACATACAAGTTGAATACGTACACGCACACACATACTCTGCTGCAAGTAAAAACTTCGGTTTGTGTTTGTATGTGAGTGAGTGTGTGTGTGTGCATGCCGTCTATGTCTGCATCAAGTCCGTTAAAGCCTTTTCAACTACATTTAACATTTTTACAGCTGCACACACACAGACATTCACTTGCAGGCGATCTTACACAACAACGGAAGCGTGCATACATCGATTGCGGCGGACACCGAGTGTATAAGAGAGAAAGTGAGACTGCAAGGGAATCGCAAGAGAGGGAGAGTGTGTATGAGAGTGCGTCTCTCTGTGTGTGTTAATAACTATGTGCAAATACTTTAACATGCTTAATTACAGTTACTATGTGGCCGTTACCGTTTTCGATGCTGCCACTGCTGTTGCTGCTGCAGTTGATGAGGCCGTCCATGTTGCTGGTGATGATGACTACAATGATGATACACAGGCCACAGAAGCGGACAATAGGCTGATATACTTGAAGTGAATAGAACATATGTAAGAAGTAAAGTTCAAAGTTTTTATTTCTAAGGTCTAATCTGAATCGACGGTTGGAGACAAAGCACGATACCATATTTGTTTGAGCTAAAAGTAGAATTTTTTTCTGACTTTTTTCCGATTTCAGTCTTTTGTTATTATTAATATTTATAAACGATAAAGACATTGAATAATATAGTATCGGAGTTGTAAAGGGTGTCCCAACTAGAACACAATTTTTAAATTAAAAAAAAAAAAAAAAAAAAAAACAAGAAAAAGAGCTGTTCGGCCGGGCCGAACTTTGAATACCCTCCACCATTTGGTACAAATTTGGCAATTTTCAAAAAAATAGAATCCGTTAAAAATTCTGTTAAAATCTTAAAAACACCGAATGTAGACGTATATTAGTGTCTATACGACGACAATACTCAAATGCGAAAGTTGAGAAAAAAAAATCTGTTCATAATGTAGCTAAAATCATCAAAATACCGAATATAGGTAGGAGGTACCATGGGGGTTATAAATTTTCTTTCATAGGCTGTAGTGTTCATTACGAACTTCAAATATTAAATAGTTCCGGTAAATAATGTTTCTAAAATCATCAAAATACCCAATATCGGGAGGTACCGTTATATGGGCCTATACGAAGACGTGAACTTACATGCCTCATTTTCTGTCTTAGGATGAAGTATCGATTACGAAATTCAAATACCAAATTTGAAACAATAACGGTAAATAATGTAGCTAAAATCACCAAAATGCCAAATATCGGGAGGTACCGTTATATGGGGGCTATACGAAGTCGGGAACCTACAGGCCCATTATCAATACCAAAAGTCCTGAAGACATAATACACATTTGAGTACAATTCATTTCGTTCGGAAGCTAGAGTGATTTCCACAGACGGATAGACGGACAGACAAGTAGAATGACGAACACTGCTAAATCGACATAGAATTTAATGCTGGTCTGTGGGGTCTAAAATGTATATTTCGAGGTGTTACAAACGGAACGACAAACTTAATATACCCTCCATACTATCGTGGAGGATATACAAACACAGACATTAAAAAAATGTGAAACTTCATCATATCGTTAAGTTATGCGCAGCCAACTAAGCGGCCAGTTCTGACTTTGAAAACGCGAAATAACACGACCGGGAAGCGACTGATGCAACAACTGCATTGTTTCTCTGACTGAATCAAATGTGGCGCCGTCTTGTTGAAACAACCTGCCCAATTCAAATTCGACCCAGATGCCTTTAAACTTTTTTTTGTTGTGCCCCCCATCGATTTCAAAAGCGTGTGTGGCCCATGGGCCCTGGGAAAAAGCTTTAAAATCATTTATTTATTTCAGCAATAGGACCTAATGTACACAACATATGGAGTTTGTTCACGATTTTTATGCGTATGTGAGTTAGTACATCAGTTGAGATGCGCCACACTTTGGTGTCTGTCTGTTTGGGTGTATGTGTGTGTGTGCGCATCACTTGTTCCGGGTATAAGTTTAACAGTTTATGCTGGTCTTAAATTAAATTGTTAGCACAAAGTGCCCTATCATCCGTCCCTCTGTTGCTTTCCCCGCGCTCCTTTCTACGTCCCTCTTTCCATCTACGTTGTAACTCTTTCTCTGTTCTTGTTAATTTTCTAATGCATACTTTTGCACAATTTGCCATTAAGTTTTATATTCTTTAATCGGACTGATGGTAAAGTTTAAAATAATTACTGTTTTAGTTTTTTTCCTGACTAACATTTTCTCGTTTTGATTTGGTAAAAAGTTATGTTGCAAAGAAAAATTGTTTATTTAAATTTCTATACGTAATCCGCAAAGAGCATTAGCAAAATATGTAATCTATGAATCGATGTTAAATCGGGTGTTAAGATAACATAAAGTTTGCAAAAATATTATTTTGAGGAATTTTGGATTCTTTTTTTTTGTAAAAGTTAGACAGTTATATTATGTAACATTGACAGTCTACTTGCTGGGTGACAATATGAATATTGAATTCAATACAATTGCCAGCTCATTGTACACATTGTGTTTGTTACACATCGAAATAATGATTTAATGCTTCATAAAGCTGGTATTTCGAAGGTTTTAACAACTTATATCCACTCACCTATCCTACGCAAAAATTTAATTTCGCTACAATTTTAACAATTTCAATTTAAGGATAATTAGATAAAAAAAATGTATTTTAAAATGGAGGTGAAGGGAAAAACGGAGTTGGCCGATATTTATATAATATATATTGGGATGATCTAAGGAAGTTTGGACACTTATTTTAACTTGCATGTGTGTATCTTAAGAATAAGTAGGTCTGACGGAATTCCATTTAGATGTGAAGACGAAAATTCTTCCCTTACGCCAGCATAATCAAAAGCTTTCATTGCAGTACCTGCTTGCGTGGTACCGTGAGGATCATCCTAACCATTATATGACGGATAGAACTCCTCCACCCTGGCATGTCCGTAAGGATCTGCAAAATCTAGAGAGAGAGAGAGAAAGCCTCTAGATCAGGAAGCCTATCAAGCGGGTTAGAGCAGCATTCATGCTGATACAGTCGCCGATGTAGTTATCCATTACAGTACGAATTCCATGTTCGGAGTCAACCACCCATCCATTGCAGCTGAAGAATGTCGGCTGTCTAGGTAAACCAGAGTGGTTTTGACCTAGTTACGTTCAAGATGGTGCAGTCGTCTCAATTCGTATTGTGCACACATTGATGAAGATGTGCGGGACGTTTTCCCAGCGTAAGATACAGGCCCGCAAAATATGCTACATCTGTTCAATTATCCTGCCAAACCTACCTAACTCAGTCCGGGAGTTCTATGGTTACAGCCCATAAGGGTAACCTGGACATTAAACCGGAACCAGATTAGTACCACTGTTACAACAACAACAACACAAGAAAATACGACGATAGCAATGAGAACGGCGTTAATCAACCACCTCCCTATTCGCTAATCTTTTGACAATATGCTGTTTACCGCATAAGGCAAATAATTCTCATTGACTTGGTAATGCTGGTTCCAAAATTGTTCGGCTTGGGTTGCGACGAGACAGGCTTGCCAACGGGTAGATAAAGCTCTCGGAATCATTTTCTCTCCTCCAACTAATAGAATCGTTATCTCGAAATATTTTTTGAACTGGTTCTCATTAGGTTGATTGGCCGGTAAATTAGAAGAACTTGGCAGCTGCTTACGAATATACTTACCGTGACATCTAGACATCTCTACAGTGAAAGGCCGTCCCGAACTATTATAGCACGAGTCCCCATTCCAGAAGGTCAACATCCCGAATGCCGACGTCACTCCGATCACAAACATCGCATTTTCTGATTATATTTAACCTGCCGACAACTGACGACCATAGGTTCCCGATTACCTTCCACCCCGACATCACAACGAACACAAACATCATAATCCCTGACCTCCCCCACCAATCAACATCGGTTGACTAACCACAAGTCTCCTGATCACCCTTGAATCGTCGGGTAATCACACTTCACACCAATCGCCCGTGTACCAATCGTGAGTAACCCGTCATGACTACATCATAGTTTCGGATTGTCCAAAAGTCGTCCGCCCTCTTGCCTTAACAAAACAACTCTACATCGATTCCCGACCATCTCCAATCTCAATTCGCCATTCTATATGTCTTATTGTATTTTAATAATAGTATATTGTAATTTAATTTAAACGTTAACCTGCTAATTTGTAATTGTCGCTTGGGGTCACATATTTATTGTCTCTGTTTTTTTTAAATCCTCCACCATGGAAAGGAGATAGCCTCGTATAACCGTACCTTTACATATTCGGTATTATGATTTCCACTGAATTGTTCCAAATTTGATATTGAAAGTTTGTAACGTGTTCTATATCCGGTGGCAGCATATTATTATTATGTAATTTTCTTTACTCATTAAAGAGAACCACTACAGTTTTGAGCATTGAGCTTGCAACCGACTTAAAGAAAATATTTATTTATTCATTTTCTTTAAGTTGGTTGCAAGCTTAATGCTCTAAACGGAGGTGGCTCTTTTTAATGAATAAAGAAAATTACATACTTCCACTTGCTTTTTTATATAATGTTGTCGATTTTATCACGTATTGTACATTAAGAAAAAAAATATTTCAAATATTTAAGAAAGAAGGATTTAATATATAATTGTCGAAAATATCTCTTTAAGCGGTTCTCAAACTATTTTAGGCATCGACCGTGTTAATTGAACATCGACAACGTTAATTGGATTAATTGATTGTAATTACTTGTGTAAATGGTCATCGCGTTACACTCTCCGTATGTTCAAGTGGCAAATGCACTTCATTGACTCTAATCGCAATAGGAGTTTATTCTAAAAACATATTTCGCTTGAATCATTTGAGCGTTCTATTAAGACTCCATTTCGTGCATTACTGTTTGCCCCCATCAAACTGCATTCAATTATGAGCCATACTTTCCGAGAAAAGAAACTCAAAGGTAGTTAACGGGAAGCGCCACAGACAACCACCGAATGAATTTCTTTTTAAAAACGCATATTTGCCAGTGTAAAGGGTCCTTTGAGGACGCATCAATTCCTCCTCAATCACAACCTTCTGAAATGCAGATAAGATCGTTTCTATCACCACTAGTGGCCACCTCTCACTGGCATTAACATGGAAAACATTTACACATTTTGCATGTGTATGAGCGTGTGTGATGTGTGTGTGTTTGGTATGTTTAACCTTTTCGTTTTGCCTTTTCACTTCTTAACTTTTTTCCCCCAATCCGGTTTGTCTCCTTTGCTATTTACCTGATATGGTCGTAATTCATCTTTCATTTGGTTTGCACCATAACGCAGTACATCAAAGCGTTCCATTTCCTCCGCAGTATAACTAGTCTCTGTTGTTGATGTCGTTGTTGTTGTTGTTGACGTTTGTGCTGTTGTAACGGAAACATGTGATTCGTAAAAGGCAAAGTGTGTACGTGGACAGTCGTGCCTTCACTCATCCGTTCATGCATCTCTCGAGCATGCTGTCAGCCATGGTGTCCCTGGGATGTCCTGTCCGTACGTACGTTCGTCCATCGTTCTGTTCGTCTGACCTCTTACAGGTGGATGTTAAATGACCATCAGATTTGTGTTTAAGTACCAAGGTCCGTATGTAAATACACATCCGTTTGTTGTATGAGGCACACAACGTCCCTCTCTCTCTCTCTCTTCACCGTTTTCTCTGAGTTCGTCAGCTTAAGAAGGGCTTTCATTCCCCTGCCGCCCAGCATTTTGTGAAAAATTCATTAAAAGTTGTTCAGGTTTTTTTCTTTTCGTTTTACCTCCATTTTTATTCGTTACCCCTCCATGCATTTTAAGCTGTGTGGGTGTGTGCCTGTGTGTTCGTTCGGATGATGTATCTTTTGCATTTTATCACAGATACTTGTTGAAATGTTTTAAAATACATTTGTCTTTGGTTATGATTTTGTGCAGGGCTGGATTGGAGCAATGTTTGTTCGTGTATGTGTTTTGATGGGATATGATGCCACAATTTATGTCGTCGTTACATTGAGTCATTTGTCTTTTGGTATTTATGAATTTGAAGTTAAACAAGTTTTGCAGTGCAAATCAATGTGAATGTTTACAAATTATCTGGATATTCAATGAGTTTTGATTAAATTGGACAAGATTTTGTTTGTCATGAGAATTTGTACGTGTGCTGTGTGATTTAGTTAGAAAAAATCTTGTAATTAATTTAAGGATAATCCATTAATTCACTGAATATAAACAATACGATTTTAGTCCTAACTTTAACTCTATCGAAATAAACTCGAATTGTAATTGGTATTATTGTAAAGGTAAAATTTCCTGTTCCTTAGGGAATTTCGATTATGGGAAGCCGTGGTTCAGGAAAAATATATAGACCATAAGATAAATACATACATAGTTCATACAATATCTATGTATTTAAAAGAGGAAAATAAATATTTGTACATTTAATTGTTTGTAATTTATGATCTTAAAAATCGCTAAACAGTTTTTCCAGAAAATTTCCAAACACAATACAACCTTGCCTGAAAGTAACATAGGCTATATAAATATTTAAATAAAATTTGGAATGAGTGACGGATTTCGGAACACACATTAATTAGCCTAATTAAATTGAAGTCGGTCCCGATTTGGATATAGCTTCCATATATATGTTTTCGGCCGATTTAATGTAAGTGATGCATCAAACACGCTGAATATATTAAATTTCACTGAAATTTTGAATGTGTAATGTAGTTTGGTCTACAAATATATGTGTAAAATAATATTGAAATCAGCTCGGATTTGGATATAGCTCCCATATATATTTTCGGCCAATTTCGTTATTTGATACACAAAACTATATATCTTCAATTTCAAGGAAATTTGGAATGTGTGACTGAATTTAATCTTGAAATAAATTTATGATATTTTATAGAAATCGGTTAGAATTTGGATACAACTCTTACATATATTTTAGGTCGAGATGTTGCATTTTATACCATACCATACACCAAGCTCGTTTTCAAATTTAAAAGAAGTTTGGAATGTGGTCTAAAAAATAATTTTGGCAAATTAATTGAAATCGGTCCAGATTTTATTTAGAATGTACGTTCGTCCGTCCGTCCATCCATTTGTCGTCTGTCCATGTATTTTTGTGAACAAAATGCAGGTCACATTACACAGATCATTTGCATTTGCAAAGTTGCACAAATCATTTGTTTTTGACCCAAGGACGAACCCTATTGAAATTGGAGATAAACGCCCAAATATTTCTAAATTTGTGGGCCCATATATATCTTCGTCCGATTTACATTTTATTGTCCACCAAACGTGAAATATGAGCCCAAATAGTATGGGATTTTGTACAAACGACCAAATTAGGCTTAAAAATAAGTATGCCAAATTTGATCGAAATCGGTTCAGATATTTGCTCCCATATATATTGTTCGTCCGATTTGCTATTTTTGTCCTCGACAGCCATAATATGCACTCCGTAACAACGATATTTGGGTAAATATATCAAATACAGCTCAGAAGAACCTTTGCTAAATTTGATCGAGATTGGTTCAGATTTGGATATAGCTCCCATGTATAGCTTCGTCTGAATTGCTTTTTATTGTGCACCAAACGTGTAATATAAACCCAAATGGAATGGAATTTTGCACTTACGACCAAATTGAGAAACAAGAATCAAGAATAACAAATTTGGGGAAAATCGGTTCAGATATAGCTATAGCTACATTATATATTGTTCATCCGATTTGTTATATTTCTTCTCCACAGCCGTAATATGCACTCCGTAACATCGATATTCGGGGAAATACCGCTGGAAAATACATTTGCCTAATTTTATCTAGATCGGTTCAGATTTGGATATATCTCTATAGGATTAAGAGTTAATTGTACACCAAATGGATAATACAAGCCCGAATTGAAAATGCACAAATGCCTCGGCAAATTTAGTAGACATCGATTCAGAGGTGGATATTCCTCTCATATATTAGTTCCTTTGGACTTTAAATTATAACTATATTCATAGTCTCACAAATTCACCATAAAAACTTATATTTGTTATGTGAAGTTATACTAAATATGCAAAGTGATACTGTTTTACTGTTTTTTTTTATTGAAAAACCACAAAATATTCAAAATTTTAAATACATATAACATCAAAAGGGGTAGCGATGTGCACCGGGTTCAGTTATTTTATAGTATATTAGCCAATGATCATCATGGATTTAAACTTAATATATTTGTAAATTTGTCGTCATTAAGACCGTAAATACTCAGCAAAGCGTGGATGCTGTATGAGTCGAATAACCCATTAAAATGGTAATGTAAACATACTACCTTCTGCATTACCAATAGATTGAGAAATAATGGGTGGGTGGTTCCTTAAAAAAGTAAAAATGCAAAATCACATATTTTCCATTAATCGTAACTATTTCCTTTAGTTTAAATATCCTGGGTATGTAATACGACTTTTAAAGTAGTCAAATCTCATATAAAAATATCTTGAGAGATTTGTTCATTCTAGTCAAAAATGTTTTAGAGTTAAAGAAATTTTACAGAAAATTGTAATGGTTGCACCCGTCCGCTTATAGTCTTTGTGTTTAATCCTCGACAGTTAAAAACGAAATGGGATTCGACATTTCCCTAAAAATCTAAATACCAAGCAGTTGAATCATCAAAAAATACGACTCCTGCTGTCCATATTGTTGTATTAATTTTTTAACGCATTCACCTATATATACACATTTCCGTGCATTTTGTATTAAATATCTACCATGTAAAGCCGAGTCGAGCAAGCATCCTATCAAAGTTTTTGTTTCACAAATTCAAACATAAATCAGTTTAGCGCGGAAAATGTCACTCAACGCATTTCCCCGCACAACTCAAACGACTGACCCACTTTTCAACATTTTCAAATTCAACGTCATCAAAATAGACACATTTGCATAAACTAAGCGATGCCCAAACGAAAAAAAAAAACGTAGCTTGAAAGAAAATGTTGGTTAAAAACTACGCTTTATGTAAATTTAGTTGGCATAGGAGAGAACAACGTTGAATGGTAGCTGATGAAGAATTTCATTATCGTGTGGTTATTTTTTCATGGGAATTCAGGTAAAAGTTTTCCAAGAGAAAACTTAAAGAGAAAGAAATCGGACTCGGGAATGGGTGTAAAGAAGTCGAATATGGATGTGAGACATTTTAAAATATTAATTTGTGTTTTCAACCAATTTGTCTGTAATTTGTCAATAAGATTTCACGGATGGAATGGTTTGACGAAATTTTTACTTTTGTATAAATCACAATTTGGATATAACTCTGAAATTTAAAATTTCAATTTTACGAAATTTACGTTAGTGAAATATCATAAATGTTTCAGTTAATATTTCATAACTATATAAAAAATTAAGCAAAAAATCTGCATATTTTTAATAGGGATTCTCTGGTTACATCTCCTGAGCTCTTACAAAAAAAAAATCCACAGCCTGCATTTTTCGATATAATCAAATAAAAAAATATCCTAGACTTGCAAAATAATGGAATTGGTTCATTCTCCAAAGTAAAAGGCGTGCATAGCTATTTTAAAACTTCTTAGAAAATTGTGCATAGCTAAAATGTGACAACATTTCTCATAATATTTCAGATATTTATTTTACCACCAATTTTGTATAAATTACTGCCCGAATAAATAACTCTGACGCTTCGCGGATTAAATAAAAAAATTGTAATTTTAGTCCAATAACTCATATTTTTTATTAAAGTATGAGGGATTATGTGTCATAAGCCTGCGGCTTTAACACTTTAAGTCCGCTGTCTCATATTTCACAACACTTGAGTGGTTACGAACTCACACTCGAAGTCACATTTCTTTTGCATATTTAATGTATAGTTTTTGGGGTTTTTTTCAGCAAACTAAAAATTTGTCGGTATTGTTAGTTTAGAGAGGCTTTTGCGACAAGAGAACACCCTTATTAATTTTTAATTTAAAAATTTGAAGCATATAAAAAGATTTCGATAATCAATTTTCATTAGGGAAGGTCATATCATATCGTTTCTTTAACATTATTTATGCTTAAACTACGTGATTTGATATGTCCACTTACAGAACGTTTCTTTACATCGACATGTAGGGAAGTTTTAATTCGCTACGAATCAAACCATTTTATGCATTGTTAATAAGTATATAAATGTCTTATTGAACCATTAAAGCCATAAAAATGTCGCGATTTTTACTATAAGCAAAATAAATATTGAAGGGATGCATACATATGACGTCGGAAAAAAGTCCATGGAATTATATCAACAGCGTTATTTTTATGTCCTTATTTTCCAAGTCCAAAATTCAAATCTGTCGTATTAGCAGATATGTCCTTTATATAAAAAATATACAACAAAGATATAAAATGGTAAAGACCAGACAAAATGCATTCTGGGAAAGAGGTAATGTCAAAAATGTATAGAGAATTACTGAGCGCCAATACGAATAAAATTTTTAGAAAAAATGGGCTCAAAGTTTTATCCCATTCACCTTTTTAATTAATTGAAAATATAATTTAAGGTTAAAACCACCTGGAGTCAATATTTTGCCTTGGATGTAAAATCAAATGTATTCTCTCTGGATTTTATTGATTGATTTGGCAGGGGAGGAGAGTCTCTCACCATTACTAATGCATGTAATGCCAGCAAGGCTGATCTAGTTCACAATTCAGTACACCAGTTCGTAAGCGTATGAGTGATTTAATAAATTTCCAATATGTCATATCACTCATACGCATAGTTTTCATGCAAACGACAGAAGTCCAAGATAAGGAACTTGTTCATTGGATCGAATAAGACTAACACAACTCTTAATATAACATGTTTATGATTTGCAGACGAAATTTTGATTGAGGTTAGAGTTTGAAATAGGGCCTACCATTTTAGATGGCTATCGTATACAATTTAGCGGGTGAAATAGAGCACACGTGAATATTTTTAATGCTGAAAGTCACTTCTAGCCGAAATCACACATTAACGAAAATGCCACATCTGTTGATGCTGGTTTCGAATACGTATACATTCAAAAATATAGAGTGAGATGAAAAAACTGCAACCAACTTTAGACTACTGTCATTTCTAAGCCACTCGTCCAACAGCTGTTAAGATTATTCCAGTGACAGCTCATTATATTGTTTACATTGCGCTGTTTATATTGCGTACATAAGCAATTTGGTGAGAATTTTCCAGAAAAAAGTTAATTCGTGATGGAATTCAAACGTGATTTCTTTATATTTGGCTGGAAAATCACAAGTGGGCATCGTTAGAGCACTCCAACATTTAAATGTGAATAAATCTTTTATGTCTCGCACCTTCGCTTGTTACAGTGATACTGGTAGCGTTGCCCGACGTCAAGGAAGTTTGTAAACAAAGAAAATGATCTTGTGTACTTGCCAAAGAGGTCAGCTGAAAATGTGCACCTCCGGTTGGCCACAAGAACTCAAGCGACGGCCATGGTGATGGTGTGGGCCGCCATAACAGCCGATGGTCGCTCTTCGCTCGTATTAATCGACCGTGGCATCAGCAAAAGTTATCGGAAAAATATTCTGGAGGGTGTATTAAAACCTTGGGCACGCAAACATTTTGGCCGCAGACCTTGGACATTCCCACAAGATTCAGCACGCGCTACCCAAGAATTGTTACAAAATGAGGTTCCTTGCTTCATTTCCAGCATTTCCGCACAATGGCCACCAAAATCTCCGTATACCAATCCGTTGGACTATATTTTGGGAAGCAAGGTTGGCGCTAAAAAATTCCAAAGTGTCGATCGCCGTTCGAGGCCATAATTCGTAACCAATTCGAACAAATCTAAACTTATTCTAAAATATGATGCTATTTCCGACATTTTTTGCTTCAATTCAATAAAATTAAAAAAGAAATGTAAAAATTAGGGCGTTTGACATTGTTGCAGTTTTTTTATCTCACCCTGTATTCTAATAGTGGCCATAAGGATAGGACACTTCCCAAGAAATTATGCATAATATTCTGACTCTGGTCAAAAACCATGGCAGTAATTTTTATAAACTCAGCCAAAACGTACCTCATCGAAATCACGGTTTAAGACCTAGGTCTCTTTGGACCAATCCGTTTCAGGACATTTCCAATTGATCTAGCAGTGTCCGTCCGTCTGTCTGCTTATGAGCACCATAATTCTCGAAAGGAGTATCCGATTAGGTCCAATCTTGTTACATCGTAATATTATTGTCAAACTTAGATTGAGTTCGGAATTGGGCAATGTCGGTCTACTCCTTCTGGTACCTCCCCCACAAAAGGTCAACTTTTCCAAAGAAAATTATTTACCTCATGTGCCTTCCACAAAGGGTCAACATTTTGAATAATTATAACTCCTATAAAATGCGAAATAAGAGTCAGATTATCTTCAAATTTTACACATCCTAATATTTTAATTTATCAAGTACAACATTTGGAGTTATTACCACTCTAATAAAATGTGAAATAAGAGTTCGATTGTCTTCAAATTACACATGTAGCAATATTTTTGTTGGAAATCTGCAATATCGGATTATATGATCTACAGATATACCTAAATTAATTAAGTACAGCATTTTCACGAGATTACCTATTCAAATCCAATCAATAGATGGATTTAGGCTAGACTTTAAAATTTGGCCCATTTGGTTTTCTTGGCCTTCCGTATTGAAAGCGTTTTGTCAGCAATAGAAAGGGAGGTTTAAAAATCACAATACTTTTTTATATAATTCAAATGGATGTACCGTATATTTTAAAATAAATCACATTTCCACAATTTAAAAAATTAAAAATTATGTTCGAAAAATTCTTTTGATCACTCGCTGTAGGTATTGCAACAATTGTTCCCTTTTTGTTTTACAAAACAAAAAAACCAAAATACTCTCGTATCGTATCGACGAGCCCATATATTTGAACAAACAGTGAAGACATAAAAATTTGTGCACTTAAATAACAGCTTACGAAGCCTTACACATACATACACAGACCCACACACACACATATAAAGTTGGCAAACATTTATGATCGAAAGTCATAAAGTCACGTTTATCACAGGCAATCACATAAATTAACATTAAATACCATTTAAGTGTTGATATAAAAACCAGTCGTCGAACAGACACTCGCACTCACACACACGCGTAGACTCTCTTCAGCCATGCAACCATACACACACATACGCAACCTCAAATTTATGTTGTATGTAAACACATGCAACCGCAGTCATTACGTTAGACAGACAAACAGACAGGCAGCTGCCATGCGATTGTTATTAGAAACCAATGGCAACGACACAAAAGAGAGATGAAGTGACAACTAACAAAATAAACTAAAAACAAAACGGAGTTCCCCAAAACAAAAAAGGATGCTTCAGGTTACCAGAGAAAAAAAAATATTTCTTATGAAGGGAATTTCAAGGATTCTTCAATTAGAAGTGAACATATGTGTGGTTTTTAAATACGAATTTGTGTTAGTTTTGGAATTGTGATACAACAACAATAGTAGTTACTATTACACAAGAAGAAGTAGAGCAAACAATGTCACTGCAGCGCGAAGCGTGTACAAACGTGGTACAGGTGGTGTGTACTTTATGGGAGATTTTTATTTCCAGCCGCGTCTTTGTTGTAGTTGTAGGGAATATTACTTGGCTTCGTTGTTATGGCAGTGGTAACAAGTTGCTATTGGCTTTAAGCGCGTATTTCTTTTCTTGCATATCTTGAGAATGTGCGTGAATTTGAGGGAATGTCAAGTGAACTTGTACACATATTATGTGTGTCGGTATGTATGCATGTTTTGTGTGTATGTGTGTGTGTGTGCACGACAGACAAAACACTTTATGAAGCAATTTGTCATAACCCCAAACAAAACCGAGCCTGAGGTAAAAATCTAGTTTATTTTGTTATCCATATCCCATTTTGTTTTCTTTCGGTTATTCTTCCAGAAATTCTTGTTCACCGAATAGTTTACAAACAGTGAAAAAACATTCCGGGAGGTGAACAGGGGGTTCATCGTCAGGGTAATTTAAAAATTCCCATGAATTTGCAATTAATTTGAATTTGAAAAATGCTGTACTCCATGCACGAGTGTTTATTTAAACTATTTGAGTTGTTGTTTTTGTATAATGGTGGAGTTGTATATAAAACGTGTCTTTAGGTTTCGCTTTTATAACTGCGAAACAATAAAGGTTTGTGTTTTATATATGTTAATATCAATTTTGATTTACATATATTATTATATTTATACATGTATTACTTTGTATAATAAATGTTCCCAAAGCAAACATATTAGAGACGCAAACTTTTTAGTATAAATTACTTTACAATTATTACGCCTTGTTATAAAATTATTAGGGATCTAAATTCAAATCAATTTATAGGCCTGTTTATAATTAAAACAAGCCGACAGATGTATGTCCCAGTCTTGAGTTATAATTATTCTGACGGTTGACCCTTTATGGGCGAGGTTCCGAAGCAGTTGGCCAGTATTGTCCAATTCGTTACTGACCTAAGTCTGATATAAATGTTACAACGTACAATATTTGGACTATATCTATTTGAACTATGTCTACTTCCTATACTTTACATGATATATGTGAAAATTTGTGGAAAATGTGGAAAAATGCATGAGGCACCAGATATAGCGGTCCGAAGTAGTCCATTTTCATACTTCATCTAATACAGCTAAAGATATTGGTATATGCAAAATTTAAAGGAAATCGAACATTTATATCCAATTTTATGTGAAACCATAAATTCCGATAAATTATATATTCATATCAGATTTCTGGTTAAGAGAATTATTTAATTATAGCAAATTGTAAAGAAATTGTTTCGGAAGTTATGACAGATATAAATATTGGAAATCGTGACCCTATTGTGAGTAAGGTACCAGAAGGGGTTGCCAAGTCTGAATGGAATCGGATATTCAAAATCTTGAACGAGTGGACCGGTAGATTCAATCTTTATACCAGACCTTGGGTTAAAAAAATTTTGTGATGTGTGTAATTTAAAGAGAGTCGGACTCTTACATCACAGTTTATAAGAGTTATACAAGGTGAGATGAAAAAACTGCAACCAACTTCAGACTGCTGTCATTTCTAAGCCACTCGTCCGATAGCTGTTAAAATTATTACAGTGACAGCTCATTATATTGTTTACAAGCGTAAAAAGCATTTTGGTGAGAATTTTTCAGAAAAATGTTATTCGTGATGGAATTCAAGCGTGATAGTGTGATTTCTTTATATTTGGCTGGAAACCACAAGTGGCTATGGTTAGAGCACTCTAGCATTTAAATGTGAATAAATCTTTTGTGTCTCGTACCATCGCTCGTTACCATGACACTGGTAGCGTAGCCCGACTTCAAGGAAGTGGGCAGAAGAAAACTGCAACATCAGCAAAAATGGTTCGACAATTAAAGAAGGGACTTAATCGAAACCCGCGTCGCCGTGGTCGAAAAATTGCTCGTGAGCTGAACATATAGCAATATTCCATTCGGTAAATATTCAAAAATGAACTTGGGGTGAAGCCATTGAAATTCGAAAAGTGCAAGAAATTACGCCGCAACAGAAAGAAAATAGACTCAAAAGAGCTACCGAATTTAGTTTTCACCGATGAGAAAACATTTGTTGTCCAGCAGTTTGTAAACAAACAAAATGATCGTGTTTACTTGCCAAAGAGATCAGCTGAAAATGTGCACCTTCGGTTGGCCACCAGAACTCAAGCGCCGGCCATGGTGATGGTGTGGGCCGCCATAACAGCCAATGGTCGATCTCCGCTCGTATTAAACGACCTTGACATTAGATGAAATACCGAATATTATAGCGAAAATATTCTGCAGTGTGTATTAAAGTCTTGGGCACGCAAATATTTTGGCAGCAGACCTTGGACATTCCAACAATTCCAATTATTCCAAATTATTACCGTTTGTAGGGTAGGTACTTGATGGAGTGGACCGATATTGTCCATTTTCGCACCTGGACTAGCACTGATGGAAATATTAGTTCATACGATGAACATAAAGTTAAAGTAATGAACCCATCTCCGAACTCGATCTAAGCTTGATAAGATATTACGATATTGGGATGAACTTTATTTTCTCCAACAATAAGTTTTAATGCAGCCAAAAAAAAGATATATAAGTTATTTGCAAATTATTTACTTGTGAAATTGACGCTAATCCAAGCAGTTCTCACAGAAACTCCTGTTAGCCTCTTTAGAGTTCGAGATACTTTTAAGATTTTCGAAAAATTGTATACCCTAATTTTTGTCCTCCTCCTCAAATACAGCTCAAAAATATTTTTGCTATACTTTATCGAGATCGGTTCAGATTTAGACAGGGCTATAATATACCCTGTCTAAATCTGCCCGAATTAAATACAAACAAATTCAGCCTGGAAGAAAGTGTGTTAAATTTGGTGAAAATAGGTTGAGATATAGCTATAGCTCCCATATATATGTTTCATCCGATTTGGTGTTTAAGTCTCTCACACCCGTAAAATGTTCACCACAACAACTATATTTGGCGCCAGCTATCAGATACAGCAAATAAAATCCAATGCTAAATTTCACAGGGATCTGATACTTTACATCAATCTCCTAACAAATTGTAACCAGCTGTCTAATATTTTTGAATACCTTAAAATTGTACAGAAAGCTACACCTTCAGACACTAAGACAACTTTACTTATTGCTGTCGAACGCACTGTAGCTCTCCCTAGCCTTTTTCTATTTGTGTTAAGAAATTATTTATTTACAAAACATTTGAACGCGGCAACATGTCTTTTCAAGCACCCTCTGCAGTGCCCGAAATTTAAAATTAGAGTTTCAGTTTTCATTGCCCTCTTTATTTTGCCGTCCTTTGAATTGCTTTCTAAGAGTGTCATTCATTTTTGACTCAATTCGGAGCACTACTTCAGCGAAATGAATTTCATTTATCGTATTGTCCAGTTCGGCAATGCAATCATTGTTGAGATGACAAACAGCCATTGGAGTTGGTCAACCATTCAGACTTGAAACAAGTCCGACCATTCGCGTTGGCCGTCCTTGCGGTGTCCGTGGAATGCAAAGGAAGTTTTTCAGGTGTACTATTTACAGAATTGGTTGTTATGTGGTCAGCCGGTCGGTGGCAGGGGGCTCCTGCCAGGGTAATCGCCGCAATGCCAAGTTTCCTAAACAACGGTATTTTGGCTTCCTTTGACACGGTGTGTTTGTGTGGGCGCAGTCCCGGTTCGTGGAGGCATAATAATATTCACGGGGCACTTGTGTGATTTCATGTGTACAACAAGGACTAGTACTTGTAGTTGTTTACTTGCGCCCAGGTGAACATTGATGGTGCAACAACTAAACAACAGCAGTTACACCAGCAGCAGGACAGCCGAAGCGGCAGTAGCAACAACAAAATCCCTTGTTTGGAGAATATTTACAGTTCCAAAGTTGTTGTTGGGCCTGGCTGGGAGTCGGAGTCAGGTAGGTTAGTTGTAGTGTGTATGTGTCTGTTCTGGGGAAAATGCTGAAAAAGTTATTTTTCCGGATGTATATGTTTCTCGGTGTGATTGTGATTCTGTTCTTTTTTGCATTTCCATGGCCGCTTCACGCCGTGATGATGCTCGTTTTTGCGGAGTCAGCACAAAAAATTATATTCGAAGATTTTTTCAATGCCTGCTGTGCTGGGCCTCTTCCGCCGCCTTCCATTCACATATACCCACTCACACAACTCCGGCAAACGGCATGACTTGTTTAAGCCATGTTCTATGGTTCATAAAGCATGAAATATTAACCATGGCCATATTGCTTTCAACCAATTGGGCAGTTGTCAGGGAAGGACGGCTGCAACGCGGCCGTCGACTGAAATGCGGTTGCAACAGGAGAACCTTTTTTAAAATTTTTGTTTTATAACCTGCCCGTTTGGGTCTGGCAAAAAACAGTAGACAACAATATTCAAATAGAATTTCCAAAATTGACAACCCAACATAATTGCGAAGGAAATTTAATTTTAATTCTTTGCAGGTTGCCGGACGGGGTGGAGGAGAGATGACTGCAAATGAAATCAAATAATGTTTGGGACGTTGTCATTAAATGCACAAGGATAAATGCTGATATTAACAGGGGAGTTTTTAAGTTCTTTAATAACTCTACGAATCAATGTGTGTTCGGTGGCGTATGCTTAATAGTATATATTTCATATGAAGTCGCGTAAAGTATACAACCGCGTGTGCTAACTGTGGGTTTGCAGAACCTCTTGTTAAGATACTTTTCATATCGTTATGATCAGCTGATCTAAATATTTTGTACATTTCACCAGAACTACATGGGTTATAATTTTAAATTTTGGTATTGGTAAATTTAGTTCGGAAGTATAAGGAAGAGAGAAAGAGAAAGTTTAAAATCTAAATTTGTAATAAGGTACTTTGATGTTATGTAGGATAGACAAACCAAATAATTTTTGGAATTTCGAATGATTTGTGTACCAGAAGTACTAAAATTTTCTAAATTTGGCAGCACTTGGAATTATTCGAACAGCTAGAAGTATAATCTACTGAGTGTGGGTTTGGGTGGACCGATGGAGATGAAAATTTGAAACGTTGATATTGGGGTCACTATTAATGGGTACGGTTCAAATAATGAGGTGATTTTGAAAATGTGAACTACATGCATACGAAAAATACTAAATGGTATTCAATTCGGTATTAAGTAAACTGGTGTTCGAAATCTCAAATTTGCAATTAGGGTCAGTGTTTTTGTGTAGGGTTGAGATGTGGATGTGGCTTTTGGAATACGTATTAAAAAATTACGAATAGTACTAAATGGTATTCCAAAATTTGTATATTTCTTTGTTGTTGTTGTGTAGGATAAATGGTTTTTGGAAATTCGAACAATAATTGTACCAACTGAAATTATGTAGAGGTGGAATTTGGCAAGTCTGAGTTTATATAATGAGCCGATTTTAGAAATGTGTAGTGTAGTGTTAGAACTGTACTGATATGGACTGGAATTGCGAAAGATTGGTATTGGGGTCATTGCTGATAGGTAGATTTGAGATCATAGATTGGTAATGAGTTCAACAAATGTAAGAAAAGTAAAATGTAAAATGTACTAATACCTTTCCAATAGTATGAAGGACCGCGAAGAACTACAGCTCTGAATTTTTGTATATAGATTTGCCACGTTAAACTAAAAGCTATAATAAGAAAGATTTTGGAAATTCGTATATTCGGGAAGAATGCAACAAGTTTAAGGAGGTTCTAAATATGTTGCCATTCGTATAGAGCGGTTGGAAAAAGGTGATATTTGGAATTTGTGTCTTGCTTTTGAATTTAGTAAAGAAATAGTTGTACCGAAAAAGATTTCGGAAATACGTACTGAAATGAAACAGAAAGTACAAAAAGTATTCGATATTGTACCAAAACTCTCTTTTATATATTAAGTTTGTCATTCCATTTGGAACTATTCGAAGTAATCATTTTGGACTCAACAAAGATCAGCGTTAAATTCTAAGTCTCTCTATCTGTCGGTCTGTAGAGTCAAAACGGCATGTGATAGAATGCTAATAATTTTCATAGAATAGTCTAGAATCAGTTTCGAAGGTACCTCCCGGTGTTCGATATTTTGCCTAAATTCGGTATTTAGAGTTCATAATTAATCATTGATCTCCTGTAGCAGAAAAGTTTACGCATTCTCGTGTAGCCCCGATATAATTGTACCTTCCGATATGCGGAATTTTGACGATTTTGACACATTTCAACGGAATATTTTAAAATTCGGTATTTTGAGTTTATAACGATTTCTATCTCATGTGACAGAATATAATAAATATAGGTCCACGTTTTTACATAGCTCCTACATAATGGTATTTCTCGCTATTCGGTATTTTGATGATTTGAGCCACATTTTCCAATGGAATTTCTTAAAATTCAGTATTTGGATTCCGTGATGGTTTCAAATGCTTCTATAGAACAATGTTTATACCCATAGTGATAAGGGTATTTTGTCTTTGGGCATTTGTTTGTAACATAGGGAAAGAATGGAGTAGAAACCTAGTTATTTGTGAGGATCTTCATAGAATCACTTTCTGAGTTGATTTATGCAGTCCGTCCGTCTGTCCGTGTATTCTTGTGAACAAAATGCAGGTCGCATTTATTATCCAATTGAGATGAAATTTTCCAAACAATAGGTTTTTTTTGTCGAAGGATGAAACCTATTGAAATTGATAAGAATCGGTTAAAATTTAGATATAGCTCCCGTCTATATCTTCAATCCATGTTGGGGTAATTGTGCACCAAAAGGTTTAAATGACCTGCATTTTGGCTCATCCGACCGAATTCAGTCTAGAAGCAAGCATTTCAAATTTTGTGAAAATCGTTTCAGATATAGCTGTAGCTTCCATATATATTTGTTTCATTCGATTTGGTATTTAAGTCCTCACATTCGTTTTATGCACTCCACAAGAGTGCAGTACCTGATATTAGATGCAGCCCAGAAATACCTCTGCTAAATGTTATCAAGATCGGTTAAGATTTGGATATAGCTCCCATATATATCTTCAAACGATTTCGGGTTAATTGTGCACTAAATATCAGCTCAAATGACCTGACCTTGGGTACATCTGATCGAATTCAGTCAAGAATTAAGTACATCAAATTTGATAATCGTTTCAGACATAACTATAGCTGCCATATATATCTTTCATCCGATTTGGTGTTTAAGTACCTTACATTCGTAATATGCATTCGACAACAATGATATTTATTACTAGATATCTTATATAGCTCGGAAATACCTTTGCCAAATTGTATCGAAATCAGCAAGGATGTGGATATAGCTCCCATATATTTATGAAGAGTTGGAGCTTCTGTTTAAGTCTGAATTACAAGTCGGATTTTGAGAAATTCGAAATGTGTATGAAAGTCAGTTAAATAATATCCATGATATTTTTAAGGTTTTCGATACACACAATTTTTGGATAAAAATTCAAACATAACTTCAGTTATTCTTTTTTTACGAAATAACTGGCACTTGCTAGTATGATGTGTAACCTCTGGATAAAAGAAAAACGCAAGGTTTTTTTTCCTTGAGGAAACTCATGTCTGCTCATTTGAGAAATGACATTATATTTTTTAGTGAAAATAATTATTAATCAATGTTTTTATTGGTAATTAATAAAATCACATTTTGACCTTGATTCTCAATCATCAAAATATGTACAAAGTCAAACCATAAAAGTTCACTGGACTATTATTGTCACACTGTTCCTCGTTCCTCGTTTTGTGTGTGTGTGTGTGTTTTTTTGTTGTTTTTGCCTTGAAGGACAACTTTTAATTGAGGTAAAATAAGCCGTGGTTGGATTTCTGCTATTTTGTGCGCTTTTAAATAGAAATTACTAGCTTAACATCGAGACAGCGGGGGAAAAAGGAAAACAACGAAATCCACTGCTAAGCAAAAAATGGAGGGTAAAAAGAATTCTCTAGCTTAGCTGTATAAATTAGTGGCCACATTCCCCACCCTTCGCTCTTTACATCCACAGCCATAGAGTAGTAGTCATAGTTACCCCATCGTGATGACGACCACACGATGGCCGAGCTAATGTCGGCGGATGCATAAATGAATGAATGAAGTGCCGTGGGAAGTTGGGGGGAGAAAGTCGAGTGAATGCTGCTGCATAGTTGGCGAAAACAATAAAGTATTTAGGATGTTTATGTGCACGAGGTCTAGTGTTGACCAACTCGTTCAAAAATTGTTATGACTTTATTACCGTTAACAAACCTTGCAATGTCTCACCTGAAGCAAGCCTCCCCCCACCCACCACCTCGCTTTCCGCCTCAATGCGCGGCCAACAACAATGTCTTTCTATGCCACAAAGGATATGATTTTTAGTTTGTTTTGCTTTCTGATTCAGATGTTAACAGAATGTTCTTTTTTGTGTTGTCCAACGCCAGGAGACAAGTGTTGATGATTGTGACGATCTGATGCCGGTGACGACAATGACGGCGACGAGGTCGTAGCTGATGATGGCGCTAACGCTGCTGATATACATTTATAGTTTAGTTTTTAAGCTGTTAGATGTTGTTTTAACAGCTTGTTGTTTTTTAATTCAGGTTCCCCGCATCCCACCGCCTGCAGTACCAACAGGTCGCGTTCATTTTGTTGTTACTGTTGCTTTTTTGCTTTCTGATTAAGCTTTTAACGTGTGGTTTTTGGGGTTTATGCGAATGCGACACGGACGGATGTCTCGTCTGTTCGCTGCTTCCTGTTACCTCGCCAATTTAAAGCTTCCACTTTTTATGAATTTGGCTCTCGCAACACAGCAACTTTGTTGGGCGTCTGCTGGGCAGGAAGAGTTGGCGAGCAGAAGTGCAGTCATTCAGCCACTTCTTGCTTCATTGTGATTTGTGTTGCACAAAGCGAAAGGATGATAAAACAGTTGTTCAACGTTGTACTTTTTTATTGTTCGTCGTCATCATTATCCTCAATGTTGAAGTTGCTGCTTAAGCCAAATCACCAACCCGTCCTCCTTCTCCCCCCACTTTTTTTGTATTTTAGTGCTGCATCGGGTTTTATTGGTGGTTAAGGGATTTATATTATCTGAGAATGATGTTGATTTAGCAGAGGTTTGCAGCTTGTGAAACAAATGCTACAAATGCTACAACTGCTGCTGCTGCTACCTGCGAAATAAAGGACATTTTATTGGTTTTGCCGTGTCTCGAAGATAAATTTCGAAATGAATGCCAAGGTATTGGTTGTGATTGGCAAGGAAATAAATTGCTCTTTTTTGGTAGTGGTGGTGGTAGTAATAGAAGCAGAATTGTCGAATATTTGTTAGTTTTGTGGTATCTTTGGAGATACAGAAAAAGTGGAGCGTTAATGATAGTCGTAATGATTTATTAAAGTTCGTGCATCCCAATCGATAACCTCAAATGGAGTTTGTATGTGTACCTTATTAAAATGAAACTAAAAACAATATAAAGTTCGGAAGGACTGATTTTTTTACAATTCATTATGAGGAGAACTATAATTATAGCTGGTTAGTTAAAATACCAGAAGATTGGGATAACTTTTACTGCTACTGGGTAGCCAATGTATTCTACAAATTGTGGTTTATTTTAAGTGGGATATTCGAGAAGAAATTTTCATTTGCTAAAACGCTTAATGAATTCCAATTCAGTTGGAAAGTATGTGTAATTCTTAAGAAATACTGAACATCAGAAAGCAAGTATATTTGGGACTACACCAAAACGCAGAACTATTTTTAAAATGTGTAAAATCACTGATGAACAACATTTTTATACCCTCAATCACATATAATATGGAGGGTATATTAAGTTTATCACTTTGTTGTAACACACGGAAATAATAATTATAGACCTTACAAAGCATATTGATTCTTGATCAGCGTTTTGACACTAGAGTCAAAACGAATTAAGATAGGAAGCTAAAATTTTGCACAAATCAGTCTTTTGTCTGCAGGCAGGTCAAGTTCGAAGATGGTCCATACATCGGTCCATCATATCGTATATCCCCCATATAACGATACTTCCCGATATTTGGTATTTTGATAATTGTAGCCAAATTTTTCAATGGAATTGTCTGAAAATTGTGGGTACTTTCACCCCCTGAAAGAGAAGAGTTTATACAGGTCCACGATATCGCCTCGATTCAGCGGTACCCCCCATATATTCGGTATTTACAAATTTCGCATTTACAGTTCGTAATGGGTACTGCAGCCTATTGCAACATATTACTTATGCAACCGTTTTTTTGAGCGGTATTTTTCGACGGAATTTTTTTCAAGTGCCTTGAAATTTGTGGAGAGTATTGAAAGTCCGTATAAAATTATTCAAGTGACAGCTCATTAAATTGTTTACAAGCGTACAAAAGCATTTTGGTGAGAATTTTCCAGAACAAAACTTATTCGTGATGGAATCCAAGCGTAATAGTGTGATTTCTTTATATTTGGCTGGAAAACCACAAGTGGCAATCGTTAGAACACTCCAGCATTTAAATGTGAATAAATATTTTATGTCTCGTACCATCGCTCGTACCGTGATACTGGTAGCGTAGTCCGACGTCAAGGAAGTGGACGGAACAGCAGAAATGGTTCGAAAAGCAAAGAAGCGTCTTGATCGAAACCCGTGTGGCAGTGGCCGAAAAATGACTCGTGAGCTGAACATATCGCAATATTCCATTCGGGAAATATTGAAAAATGAGCTCGGGGTAAAGCCCTTGAGATAACAAAAAGTGCAAAAACTTCTACCGCAACCGGAAGAAAATAGACTCAAAAGTGCTAAAGAGTTGCTTCGCTTGGCCGAAAGTGGTGAAGTGGTTTTCTCCGATGAGAAAACAATCGTTGTCCAGCAGTTTGTAAACAAACAAAATGAACGTGTTCACTTGCCAAAGAGGTCAGCTGAAAATGTGCACCTTCGATTGGCCGCCACAATGGCCACCAAAATCTCAGCATACCAATCCGTTGGACTATTGTTTCTGGAGTATTTTGGAAAGCAAGGTTGGCACTAAAAAATATCAAAGTGTCAATCAGTTCAAGCAGGCGCTTCGTCAGGAATGGGCCAAAATACCGCATCATTCGGGCAGCCTGCGATGGTTTCATTGGCCGGTTGAAGGCCATAATTCGTGCCAAAGGTGACCAATTTGAATAAATCTAAACTTATTCTAAATTTTGATGCAATTGTTTTCTTTCAATAATATTGAACAAATTTGACTGTGTTGCAGTTTTTTTTTTTTTTTTTTTTATCTTACCCTGTATGTGCTAAACTCGATAATGCTTATGTAGACCTTTGAATTTTGATTAAATATTAATTGTAGAATATTAAATATTATATTAGAGATTTTTTGTATAAACAGTATTCCCTAATTTTTTTTATTATATATTCTTGAAGCTTAGTTTTTAAATAATAATAAAAAATAATTTTACTAAGTTAAGTAATAATTCAGTAGAATCATGACATTAACAAATTTTTGATATCCCGTTGTTGCCAGAATTTCAAATAAAAACGCTCTGGATAATGATGAAAAATCTCCTTTATTTTAAAAAAAGAGTCTCACCAAAAAGCATAATAATTTTTTTTTAATAAATAATTAAAAATTGAATTAATGTCAACAAAAGTAAATCTAGTTTTGTTTATTCAATATAAATATTCATTTTAAAGATATAACTATGCGAAATTCTCATCAGAAACCGGCTTCAATTCCACATTTCAAGATTCAAATATATATTAAATGTCTTAAAATAATTCCTGATTTAATTAATTTCTTAAAATTATTTACAATCCACAAATTGCAATATTCTATGTAGTGACTGAAAATTTAAATGTTATTTAAATTTTTAGAAAATCTTTTAAACCAACTAAATTCTATCTTTTGTCATCGTTGATATTTTATTACGGGCTCTATGTTTAGCTGTTTAAACTCTGCTAACCTTCCTTAAACAACATAATTCGTCTTTGTTTTATTAATGCAACTGTGGAGTGGTCGATGGTGAACCATGTTCGGGTTATTAGCTTTATTGGAACAAACAACTTTTGACAGGAATCGTTTGTAGTATTTTCAAATGCAAATGCTCATAGAATGGCGAAACGTAGAAGAGGCAGCCATATGTTTTGACCAAATCTCGGCATTTGTTATATCTGTCTCTCAGTTTTCAAATTGTAGTCATCGTGAGTAAATGGGAATGAAACAAAATAAATGAAACACTCATCTCTCTCTTTAAAATATAACAATGAAATTTTTGTTCCTTCACTCTCTGAGCACAGAATAAATTGGAAACGAAACACTTCCCTCTCGCTGACAACATATCCTTCGTTAAATGTTTAGTGGTTGGCAAACGTTGTTAAGCAGAGGCTGTGTTGACGGAGGAGTTATTTCTTAATTCTTGGACATTTTCGCAACACCAGCAGCATTTCTTAAAGGATATTTTATTTGTCCGTTTTTTCTTTCAATCGAAGATTTGTATTCATGGAGAGAAAACAAAAATAAAAACATCAAATACTTGTAATGTCGTTGTATTTTTACCCACCTACATATGTATATTTATGGGATCAGGGTAAAAAGCAAAATCAATTCGCTGTGTAGTTTTTTTTTTGTTTCGTTAGGTACGACGACTGGCAAAAGCGTTGAAAGATATGTTGGTTGGTTGGTCTGTTTGATGTTTTGACACTTTTGATGCTGGACACGTCTTCAGCTTTTATTAGTGTTCGATAAGAAACAATGAAACACTGGCTGCTGCTGGCATCGAGGAAGGAGTACAAGGAACGATGTCACCAGCTCAATCGTCAAGTAAAAGTAAACAACGGATTAAATTCGTTGACAAGTAAAAAGGAGAAAATCAAATTATTTGGGTATGTTTTTTGTTAACCCACACGAAGCTGTCAACAATAAAGGCAAAGGACATACTTCGTGTTTTGTCCCTTTTCCAATAAATTTGGAGAAGCAGTGAGTCAAGGGTTTGGAGTTATTTTAAGCAATTTCAATGATATTTTTGTTTCATCCTTCTGCCAATATTTTTCATTGGCATTTTCGTTTGCTGATGTAATCGAAAACCGCAATTATTGTATTTTAATAAAGCACATCTTACGCTGCTTGGCAGAGCTACCTTTTGCTTTTTTCCTTCGCCCTGAAATGCAAAAAGATTTGTGGTTTAATAATTTATAAGTCGGTGTGCACATCAGGTCCTTGTTGTTGTTGTTGTTGCTGTTCCTTATTCATGTTGTTGTTGTCTATTTATATGTATCTCCCTAGCTGTTCATCTGACCGTTGCTGTGGCATCTTTTTTGTGGCTTGACTTTATGTGGGGCTGGAGGGGGGCAGGATAGAGAAGCGAAAATTAAAAAGTTTTCTAAATGAAAATTTAAATTAAAATTAACCACAAACTATGTATGAGCAATGTAAATTGTTTTGTTTGCAGGAAATTACAACTCATGGAATGTTTAGAAATAAATTTACTTTAAGGTCGTTAGTTTACGGTAAGCTCAAATCTGAAGCAGGAGCTTTGCTCTAGAATATTTGAAAAACTAGAAATCTTATAAGCAATTAATTATATATTAATTATATTTAGTTACGGTTTAGTTTTGAGAGGAATTCAATTAATTCTGAGAAAAAAATTTAAGGCTATATCTGTTATGTATATCGATAACAAATTCCTAATTTATTAATTTTTTCGTTTATAATTCAAAAATGGTAATTAACTCGTAATTCCTTGAAAATGTTTAACATATTTCGAAAAATTGAATTTTAAAATAATTCAAGTAAAACAACACCAGATTTTAAATAAACCAACTATGTGGAAAAAATGAATTTGGAAAATGCCAAGAATATTTCGAATTTGCACGTAAATGTCGAGAAGTTTCTTATGAAGGTTGCTTTTGGTGTTACACCAACGAACTTAAAGTTGCAAAACATTGTGGTACCAGATACTGAAATATTTATATGTGGATTTGTCCATGACAAATTAATGATGCTGAACTTGCTACTTCTAATTTGCTTAGTCAAGTGCTAATTGTACAAAGCTATAGTGTTATTACCCTTTGAACCTTTTGTGTTCTAATTATGTCATTAGAGCAATCATAAATTGGAGTCATAAGGAACTAATAGATGGGATGTATATCCAACTCTGAATCGATTTCCACTAAATTTGACAGAGACATTTGTACTTCTCTTAGCAAATAACATTGCTTACAGTCCATCATATGATTCGAGAAGGCTTAAATTAAAACCAGTAAGGAAAGATCAAAAGTCGGGCGGGGCTGACTATATGATACACTACCCCACTATGTGTATTTAGTAGAGCAACTGCAATAAAACAATTTGTATTGGGATTTTATGTGAAGCAGAGCATACCAACTATGAACCTTATTCGAATGTGTATCATGGCTTCAGAGTAGTAACTATTTGGGAACTATGTTCAACTTTGAATCAATTTTTAACACATTAAACGGAGGCTTTTGTACATCCAATACCAAATAACATTGCTCTATAGTGCATGATTATTTTAAAAAATATTTATTGCAGCAATAGATATACCGTACCGAGTTTTACCAAATGGAAAAGTTCGGTTGAATATAAAAAAAATCTATCCAATTTGGGCAGATATTATATGTATGGTGAGCAATAACCGTAAAATCGGACGAAGATGTATATTGAAGCTATATAAAAATCTAAACCGATCTCTATAAAATTTGACAGAGATATTTTCGAGCAATATTCGATGTCCGGTATCAAATATCATTGTTGTATTACAGATGTGAGTAAATCCCAAGTCGGATGAAAGATATATATATGTGAGCTATATATATATTTGAACCGATTTTCACCAAAATGTGAAGTACTTGCTTCTAGGCTGAAGTGCCAAATTTAGTCCATTTGAGCTGATATCAGACATTTGGTGCACTATAAACGTGAAACCCGATGAATGTATGTATGGAAGCTATAAACAAATCGGAAACGATCTCGATAAAATTTAGTAGAAAAATTTCAGAGCTGTATCTTATATCTGGTACCAAATGTCATTGTGTAGTGTGAGGGACTTAAAAATCAAATCAGTTGAAGCTTAAATATGTTACAAATTTTAAATTCTAGACTGAATTCGGGGGGATTTACTGAAATCCATTCAATTTAGACGAATATTACACATATGGCGCCTAATATAATTACATATATATGGGAGCTATATCTAAATTTGAAACGATTCTCACTAATTGCAATAGAGATCGTCCTTGGGGCAAACAAATGGTTTGTAAAAAGTTTCATCTCAATCGGACAATAACTACGACCTACGTGTATATACTTCGTTTACGAAAATGTGTGGACAGATGTGGACATAAATCGACTCAGAATGTGATTCCATGGAGATTATCAAAAGGATATTAGTCTATTTTGTTTCCTTTTGCATGTTACAAACAACTGTGTGGCGTGGGATATTCAGATTCATCAATTACTAACTCTTTATACGCCCAAAAATTAGCCTCTGCTTTTCTTCCGCTATTGTTCCCGAAAAGTCTTGAAAGGAATATTCGATTTATTGCAATTTCATACAATGTAATATCTTAAAGACGGTCAATATCGGCTAACCCCTTTCGGAACGTCGATTCTAAAGATTTGAAATTAAAACAAGTAAAAAGGAGGTTAGTTCAATTGGGTACTTCTAATACCCTCCACCATTTGGAAGAAATTTTAAATTTTTAAAAAATAATCCGTCGAAAAATGCCATTTGATTGAAACCGTTATATAGAAGCTATACACAGACGTGGAGCAATAAGTAATTTTATGTCATAGGCCGATTCCAAATTTCAAATAAGAAATTTGAAACAATTCCTATAAATTATGTCGCTATACCTCATCAACATACCGAATAAAGGGAGGTATCGTAATATGGGGGCTATACGAAGACGTGGTTGTAGTATCCATTACGAACTTCAAATACGAAATTTGAAACAATTCTAGTGACTAATGTCACTAAAATCTTACGTGGACCTCCATACACAATTTTTGGGTCCTATGCTGTACTATCAATTAACAACTTCAAGTACGCAATTTGATTTAATTCCGGTGTAGTATGTCGCTAAAATAATCAAAATAGCGAATAAAGGGAGGTACCGTATATGGGAGCTATAAGAAAACGTGGATCGACATGGCCCATTTGCGAACTTAATCTGCCTACTTTCGAAATACACACGTATGCAAAACATTAGCCTTCTTCAGACAGACAGATACACACAGACGGACATCGATAAATCGACTTACAATTTTACGCTGATCCAGGATATATATATTTTGTAGGGTCTAACATGAGTATTACGAGGAGATACAAACGGAATGACAAAGATAAAATACCCTCCATAGGATGGTGGAGGGTATAATAAATACAATGCCCTCCTTACAAATAGCCAACAACAAAAAATTATAAAAGGTGTTTCATATTCTCTTACGTTATATTTGTATGAAATTCAGACCGGATGGGAAAATTACCAAACATCAGCCCACTCCAATTTTAATGTAAATCATGAATTCTGTATAAGAAGAATAATTTTAGATCCGGTTGACTATATATTTTGTTCAGCTCAAACTATTTGGCCGAAATTCATATTAGGACATATTGGATATTGCTATACAGTTAGTTGGTTTTCTTTTTTGCTAACGAAGGTAGTTCCCGACTACATCGTAATATTGTCATTATATTTTGTTGAACATTTTATTTTATGCGTTCAATTCTTCTTTCACAGAATTTAAATTTATATTTTTAAAAACCTCATAAAATTTTGATGGAGATAGTGGCTACACCTTTTTAAAACACACGATTTTTTTTTGAAATTACGATCTTTTATAAATTCCCAACTTGTGTGTGAAATTCCCTAATATACTTTCACTCAATCGCCGGTAGACAACTCACTTTAATGCCCCTAATCTGAACTGATCCCACATTTATGAAATATTAAATTTTATTTCTTCTCTAATTTTTGTTGATCTCCTTTTGCTTGGAAATCTTATCATACGATTTGTTTCAATTAATTCAAGTTATTAAAAAACGAAAGAGGAAACTGCGGTGTCGCCAGCAATGAACCGAGATAATCGCTTTTGAAGAAAGCGACATTTTCAGATGACTTTTGTCCCTTTGTGTGGGTGTGTGTGTGTTGGACGTGGTGGAAGAGCACGTGTTCGGATGCATGACCACGGCTACCCACATCAGTGTTAACCTTTCATCCCGTCCAGATTATCGCATACTGCTCTTCGGGGTGCTGTTTACGTTCAAATAGAAAGCTATTTTCAGTGGAAGATGAAAAATGAGCAGCCCGCTCACAGGGAGCCAGCACAACAAACGGACAAACAAAAGGGACAAAACACAAATAAATATTCCTTCATTCATTCATAATTCAATTGTCCAATCATTATAAAGGGAAAGCAAGAAGAAACAGCAGCAGCAACAACGACAACAACAAAACACGCAAAGATTGATGATAAACAAAGATACAAGCGTAGCGACCAACTTGTCCCTTCACCTCGGCGCTCAACAGCAGCACATTGTGATGTAAACAGCCACAACAATGAATTGTCAATGTGGATATCATGCACCGCCAGCAATGGTTGAGAGACATGCTATCACCCCCATCCCTCCACAGCTCCCTCTCTCAATCGGGCAAACTACCGAGTTCTTTTATAAGCTCAACTTCTTAGACTAATGGCGCCATGGGGGACATTGAATTGGTTGCTGGATGTTAGCAAACGCCACTGATGATGGACACACAGCTAGACGAACAGCCACATTGTCATGGATATCGAGATGTGAAGACGACGAAGCAGGGGCCAGATGAAGCCACTTTTAGCATTCTTGCGAGTGGGATATACACACATAAGCCAACTCTTGTCTGCTGTTAAAAAGAGAGTATTTACTGTGAGTATATCAGAATGTTTGCAGAATGTATACAAACATACATGTCATAATTGTAATCATAAATGTGAGTGCGAGTGGAACCGTTAGCGAGTACTTGGAACCGGAAAAGGCGAGCACTAAACATGTTCATTTTTATTGCAATTAAGGGGATCTTGGATCAAGCATGACTTCTCTTAAGGTATGTTTATTTTTATTAGGAAAATGATAAAGATCATTCTGTTGTGAAACCCTTAACTAAGCATATTCTGACCCTATTATTCTGTAAAAAAGCGCTAAATTGTTCAGAAATAAACTAGGTTTTTATGAACAAAAATTAATGATTTGATAATTTTAGTAAAATTATGTGTAGAATAATTCTTATTTTGAAAACTTTCGCGTAAAATACAAGTTCGAGAAAAAATTTATAAATAAAAAAAATAATATATTTTTTTTGAACATTGATGCAAAAATGTTTTGGCATGCATGGGAAAGAGATATTTTTTCTGCAATGAAATTTGATAACAAAATTTGACGTTATCTTTCTAAAATGAGGATTTGCTGGAGATTTTTACCCAAACTTACACAATATAGGGCTATAATTATGAAATGTCTTTATAGCCTACACCACATTGTGGTAAGAGTATTATGTATTTGTTTGTAACATAAAGGAGGAGGCGAGTCAGACCCGTATTCATAAAAGCACTTTCTAAGTCGGTCAGGCACGTCAGTCCGTCCGTCTGTCTGTCCATGCATTCTTGTGAACAAATTGCAGGTCGCATTTGATATGTTTGGCCTAAGGATGAACCCTATTGAAATTTTTGAGAATCGGTTTAAATTAAAATATAGTTCCATATATATTCAACCGATTTCGAGTTAATTGAGCGCCAAATAACCAATAACAGTCCAAATGACCTGAAATTTGGCACATCCTGCCGATTTCAATCTAGAAGTATGTGCATCAAATATGGTGAAAATCGGTATAGCTATAGCTCCCATATATATTTCCTCCGATTTCGTGTTTAAGTCCATCACATTCGTAATAATCACTCTACAAGAATGATATTTGGTGCTAGGTGTCTGTAGAGCTGAAAAATACCTCTGTCAAATTTTATCGAGACCGGATCAGATTTGCATATGTCCCATATATATCTACATCCGATATCGGGTTTATTGTGCACCAAATGGCTAATATCATCCTAAAATAGATTGAATTTTGACAATTTCGATTGAATTTATACTAGAAACAAGTAATTCAAATTTGGTACAAATCGGTTCAGATAGAGCAATACCTTCCATATATATGTTTCATCCGATTTGGGGTCTTAAGTTCCTCACATGCGTAATATGCACTCTCCAACAATGATATGCCAAATTTTATAGAGATCGGTTAAGATTTTTATATACCTTCGATATTCATCTTCCTATGATTTTAAGTTATTGTCCACCATATATGTAATATCAGCCCAATGTAGGTAGATTTTTTCATGTTCAACCGAATTTTTCCATTTGGTGAAACTTGCTCCGGTATATCTATTGTTGCAATCAAAAATTATTTAATATAATTATTATCGAAGACATATCATGCACAAAAAGCCTCTGTCAAATTTGTTGAAAATCAATTCAGAATTGGTATGATCTACTTCTCATAAGTTCGCAATATAAACTTTTTTTCTACTAAATACGTATAGTGGTGTAGGGTATTATATAGTAGACCCCGCCCAATTTTTGAACTTTCCTTACCGGCTATTTACTGAAAACCAACCTGGAAGAAAATCAGAATTCTCAAACTATTAAGAATTTGGGACTTTTGTCAAAAGAGCGAAAAACTTGACCTGATTCTAAACATTTCTTGAAGGGGGCGTAATGATAACATATTATTTTTTCTATTATCAGTAAACCAAGAAATTCTTGAAATGAGAGCTAAAATCTTACAGCGATAATAAGTACTGGACTTAGGTCTATAAAAAAATTAAATATGCATTTCCATATTAGGGTTATATGGTTTTAAAAATTTAGGGAAATATTTTAAATGTTTTTTTTTTTAATTTTTTGAGAGATTTTCGGTTTAATTTTCGTAAATGAAATGATCCGTAAATTTTTGGTGGAAAAATTTTTAATCCTATAACAATATCTTAACAAAAAAATTAAATAAAAATTCATCCAAGTCAAGCTAGGTTTTGATCCGCCAACCTGGACAATTAAATAAATGATGCCGTCTCAACATTTAAATTTTAGTTTTTTGATTCGAATATGTTTTATTGGAATATTTACGATAATAAGTAGAGTTGTGTAGTACACCTGTTCTTCAACGTATGAGTGATTTCATTTCATATATTTCATATCACTCATACGCAGCGTTTTCATACAAACGATCGGAGTCCATGAAACTTTGTTTGATTGAACTAGATTGACACAGCCATACAAACTACGCCTAATTGTCCCCTTAAGCAACGTCGAAACGCGTCGCACAGTGGTGAGTGTGTGATATTGTTTTTCTGGCTTGCCATTTCATTGTGCATTTCAGATCATTGAGCTTGATTAAAATAAAAACTATTGATTGAAACAATCAGAAAATAGGGAGCGATTGTTGATATTTTGAATGATTTTCAAAATTATCATTTTGTGCATTTCAATTTCCTAAAGCTATTATTTATTCGTTCACAGTTCAGCGGTCCAGGATTTTACATAATCGGTCCTATATGTTTTAAAACCAATATAATATCACATAACCGTCTGCCTATGCCCAACGTTGCATCTTTGACCCGTACTGTTCGTGTGACAACCCGGTTATTATTTGCCCAAAATATTTCCCATTTCGTGGAAGCACTCTCCTGTGGCCAGATAGTTGGGGGGAATCAATGTCTTGTTATATTTATTTAAGTACATGCATCGGTATTAGTGTTAGTAAGTGCTCTACTTGGCTCACTTCACTTTAGTGGATGTGATCTATAAGTGGTTTCTTCAGTTGCCCGCCCTTCCCTGGTCCCCGTTGCCCCGCTGTCCCGTAATATGACAAATCGATATGACAATGTAATAGTTTGAACATTATTAAAGACATCAGCGTATGCGAGAGCGAGAGCACGTATGTTTGCATGGTGTGTGCTACATGTCTAATGGTATGAGTGCACACACACACACACACACGCACGCACTGATGGATTGAAGCATCCGTCTAGCATGTCGATGAACATTATTCCTTGTGGTGTAGCTGTGGTATTTATATTGATTTGTTGTTTTCCCAGAGAACATGATGAGTAGAACTAATAAAACACTTCCAGCTGACATTGATATCTGTTTACATTGCCACCACCAGCATTGACGGGTTGGTTGGTTGGCTACTGGCTGTTGTTTTATTTTTGTCGACATTCCCTCTATTGTCAATAATTTAGTATTGTTGTTGCTGTTGCTGTTGTTATTATTACTGTTGTTGTTGTTCTGGCAAATATTGTACATGTTTGGGTTAATTAAAGAATAATTTTGTGGATTTATTTGTGTAATATTTTAAGAAGGCTTATATTCAAATATTATTGTGGAAAATGTACTTTTCATTTGTGATTTTATTAAATTATTGTTAAAATGGGAAATGGAAAATGAAAAGGTAAGGAGTGGCTGTATTATGAATACTTTATTTGTGAAAACGACAATTGGGAAGCTGAGAAAACATTACATAAAAGGAAATGGAGAATATCATCAGCTATGACCATCTTTGGCAATGATGACTATGTAAATCACAGTGTGATGGATATATAAAGTACTTCAATGAAATTCAAGTGGTAGATATAATATTTGCAACAGAATTACACAGAATCCATCAATTTACGAAGGATGTCTCCAAAAGCGATTTTTTTTTTACATTTCAAAGCTTAAAAAAATTTCATAATTTCTTCGTATGCATATACATTTGTATAATACAATTAAACAAAATATGAAAAATTTTTTAGATATTATAACAAAATATAAGTTACTGGTGCTGTTTATGTTTCGATAATGCGGCTGATAAGATTATGAATGAAAAAATAGGACTTTCATTTTTAAGGGAATTTTAATGTTCTTGTGATCTTTTGTAACAATTATCAGACAGTTGGCGATATTTTCTTTCGGGTAGCCTTAAGTTCTCTCAAGGCATAAAATAAAACTTGAAAGTGAAATCTGGTCCGGAATATGTTTTTTTTTTTAATACAATACCTAACTATAACTCGGAAGTTTGGCTCAAGACGGATCTGTGCTTCGGGGTTTTTAATAAACTCTTAAAGATCTAACATCACCAAAAATAATTTTTAGACTATAATCCCTATTTCGCGTTACGGTATAATAAAAGATCAACTTTGTTTTGATCAACAACAAATTTTAGGAATAACAAGTAAGCAAAGGCTATAGCCGTGCGGGGCCGACAATGTGATACTCTATAACACTGCAATAAGGTAGAAGCCCCCTTATGTCATAGAGTACTACCCAAAAATTACACTTAGCTTTTTGACCAGGGACATTTGCCCAATATTTACGCACTCCGTGGTGTGGTCCGTTTCAGCTAAATATAATCCAAATACTAGACTTCTTCCCTGTCCTTAATTCTATTTTCATGCAAAATTACGTGTCGATTGGTTTCGATTCAAATTTTCTGTTTTTTTTATTAATTTTAACCCCTAAATATTTCGCGATCATCCAAATGCAAGAGATCTCTCTGTATCTCCAAATTTAGACTCATCTACAGGGTGAGATGAAAAAACTGCAACCAACTTCAGACTGCTGTAATTTCTAAGCTACTCGTCCGACAGCTGTAAAATTATTCCAGTAACAGCTCATTATATTGTTTACAAGCGTAAAAAAGCATTTTGGTGAGAACTTTCCAGAAAAAAGTTATTCGCTGAAAATGTGCATCTTAGGTTGGCAACCAGAACTCAAGCGCCGGCCATGGTGATGGTGTGGGCCGCCATAACAGCCGATGGACGCTCTCCGTTGGCCGTGGCATCAGAATAAATGCCGAATATTATAGCGAAAATATTCTGGAGGGTGTACTAAAGCACGTAAACATTTTGGCCCCAAACCTTGGAATTCCAGAGAATGGTTACACCCAAGAATGGCTACAAAATGTTTAATTTTCCAGCGCACAATGGCCACCAAAATCTCCGGATACTAATCCGTTGGCCTATTGCGTCTGGAGTATTTTGAAAAGCCAGGTTGGAACTGAAATACCAAACTGTCGATCGCCAAAGTTGACCAATTCGAACAAATCTAAAGTTATTCTAAAATTTGATGCTATTTCCGACATGTTTTGCTTTCATTCAATAAAATGTAAAAAAAAATTGAAAATTATGGCGTTTGACTTTGTTGCAGTTTCTTTCTTACCCTGTATATTTAAGTAACCAAACATTGGCTGAGGGTATGCATCTCTTGGCAATACCGACTGATTTTGTTTAAATTGTTTTTTTTTTTACAAAATATCGTTTGTTCGTAATAGAAGTGACAAATCTTTATATTCCGGACACGTGAATGTGAGGACCATAGACGGCTATTTATATATTCATACTATATTTTATTTGATTAATATTGCTGTTTTTAATAATTTTAGTTTTTATATTGTCATTCAATCAAATTCCGAATCCCAAAAACAACTTATTTTTATGTTCACTAGTATCTGCAAAAGAAGCAAATATTATTTTTTCTCATCGCTGATAAGCAATGTTTATCTTTTCACCCGCAGAATGAATACTTCTCCTTCTACGAGTTGGTCCATCTCTTCGCAAGCGTTTTAAATTATGGCCAATAAGATTTTCATAATTGTATTTGAAGCGGCGATGGTGGCCTTTGACATGCCAAGTTAAACATTTAAGAGCAACTAAAAGGTGCCTCCGGTTGTTGATGTTGTTGTTGTTGATGGTGGTGAAATTTGCCATTCAGCCGGTGGTAGCGCCATTTATGCCCTGCCCGTTTCTCATTCAAATGGGATAATTATTATTTGAGCATTTTAAGTTATTGTTGTCAACACCCTTTTCTTGTATTTCCTTAGGGGAGGAGTGGGAGGTGGCTGGGTGGCGGGAAGGAAGGCAGAAAACGGTAAGGAGGGTAGCCACGAACAAAATCAAGCATAAAATGCCTGTGGCTCTGTTTGTCCATTGTTGATGTGGTCCCAGTTTTGTGACTGTGACTGTTCCATGAACTGCAGCTGAAACTGAAGCCGAAGAGCCGTAGATCCACAGCGTTTGTTGTTGATGTTGACGATTATTGTAATTTGTATTGTTTTGTTCTGTTCTGCTTTTTTTCTCTGTTGCACGACCGTGTCTTGTTGGTCTGGTTGATGTTGTCGTTGTTGGCTTTTATTTCTCCTGAACATTTAACAATATGACCATTGTTGTTATTCCAAAAGTTTGAACTGATTTTTTTACAGTTAACCTCGTTTGCATGATTGTTTGGAAATGGAATAAAATCCTGTTGCTATTTTTGCCGTGTTAAAGGGGGAAGGATTGCGCAGATCACGAGTCCTATAATTAGGGAATATAGTTTTATATAAAATAGTGGAATCCCAAGTCGTTAGTTGGGAATTTGCAGAAACTAAATTCGAAACTGATTGTATCCGCCGATTTCACAATTATTTTAATTTGTAGTTGTTTTCATAATAGAGATTCGATTTGTCTGTATGTATTTAAAATATAGGTAATGAAGGTTTGACTGTTGGTTACACTGTGCCACACGAAATCGGGGAGATCCGGCAGATTATGACAGTGAAGCTAAAAAAAGAAGACATATGTATCGGGATTTTGAATTTACCTATCGATGTAGGTAACCGAAATGTGGTTAAGGTCCTTTTTTAATTTTGGCCATATGGAAAGATACCTTTATAGTTTGATATATATTAATCAATATTTAGGATAGAGCTTCGACATTTGATAGAGATATTTAAATTACATTCAGAATCATTGGATCAGAAAATGGGGTATATCGATCATCTCTTTGGAATAGTAGGAATAACTCCGATTCCAAGTATTGTTTTACGTTTTGGTCATGTGGATGAAAAATCAACATTCTCTGATGAAGGGGTTATATATCGTTAAAGAATGTTAACCAGAAATTGTTGTTCATGCATATACAGACAGCTGATTTAAGTCAAGCAAAAATTATGAGATGTGCAAGAACTGGGCCAAACGTCACAGGTTTTTTATATTTTTAAAATTTCTGTACTTAACTCAAAATTTCACTTTGGTGAAAACGATAATTCCAAAATAATTCTCGTTTACTTCGAGTTAATACACAAATATGAAGTATACCTTTCAATAGTTCAATAGTTGTTATAATAGGTGCCATAATTGTAGCCCAAAATCTGAGGATGTAAACTTGTAATAGTATTCCATCGTGTACTTATCCATGTCCATTTTTAATTTTTTAATATAAATGTATTTCATTCCCAGTTCTGCAAATTTCAATATTGAAACGAGAAATATTTTATAAAAATGCAGATAACCAAAGCTTCACGGGATATTGCAAATTCATTCTGTAAAATGTCTACTCGTCAATATTGTATTCCTTTTTTCATTTAATGAAAAATGAAGAATTTGCTGCTGTTGGTGGCAAAAATGTTATAAGTCCAGTATACGCTTAGCAACAAAAACGCCCACTCTCCGCTAGGGATATATGCATTACTTGACGATTTCAAGAAACATGGACTAAATATTTTTGCACTTCAGAACACAAGTGAATGGTGTCACAGTAGGTGTCGTTCCCAACCTGCAAAAGGTTGATTATTGTTATCATTGGAACTTGGTTGTTGTTGTATTGTATTTTGTTGTTGCTATGGCTACTATTGCTGCTCCTTATGGCATTGTTGCGTAAGTATATGTCATTACTTATTATATGACAACAAAATGCCAACAGGGTATGGATAAGGGGGGCTGAGGATAGGGTGGTGTGTTTTAAATCAGTTCCATAGAACACACAATCGTACGAACATCCAAGCAACCAACAAAGAAAGGGGCAAATCTTCCCACACCGTTGACAATAACTGTAATGCTGATGCTGATTATGATGGAGCTGATGAAGATGAGAACGAAGGAAAAATGTGTCTACATTAAAGCCAAGTACGCCTGGTAGAGCAGGACCAAAGGGGTGGGTCCAATGCACTAACAATGCTTTATTATATAATTTTCTGTAATTTTATGATGACTTTTACGCTGGCTGTGTCTCTGTCTCTGCATGTTTTCAATTAGTGCCTCCACTGTTCTAGGAGATGCCGCTCCATGTTTTCTTCTATTCTCCTGTGCGACCGAGTGGCGAGGCATTGTTCGCCGCTTCTTTTGTAGGGATTGTTACTTCTTTTTTCCCTCTCTCTCCTCTCCTTGGGAATTTCGCCGTACTCGACTGTCAAGAGTCTTGGGTTCGGTGTATTTAATTAAATAAGTTTTAACGTTTCTCTTATGCCGCTTAAATTAAAAGTTACTTAAAGGTTAATGAAAACCACATTAGTAGCAAAGCCTTTCAAAGTCGATGGCAAAATATTAGTCAGTAGTTGGAAAACAAAAGTTGCGTCTGCTACAGCGAGTGGGAGGAGGAGTAAGGGGGGTGGGGGGCTAGTGTCTGGGCGTTGTGTCGCCTGACTGGCACTGAATTGACTTCCAATGGGATTTTAACCAAGCGAAAAGTTTTGTAATCATTTTTAAAAAGAATTTAAATTATATTCCCGACGCACTCGGCAATATAGTAATAATAATGACATAAATTTACCTCAAGTCTCATTATGTTCCAAATTATGGATGTATTCTCATGTGACGCTCGATAACAAAAAATAATAAAAATAATACGATTTGCGAATTAAAAAGGGTTAAGTCGTTGGATAAAATTTTACACGCTTCTACATAATTAAAATATGAGAAAATAACTACAATTCAATGACCTCCTGATCGTGTAGGGTGAAGCATAAATTTGTTGAAAAAGGATATTTTAATTTTTAAAGAAAAAAAAAATGTAGAATTTATAGATTCTAATACTGGTTGTGGCTTTTTCACTAAAAATTTAAAATTACTGGGATCATTACAAAAGGGACATAAACAAATACAAATTGACAAAGTTTGTGAATTATATTGTTAAAAAAAATACTATTCCCATTAAAAGTTATAAAATCAAAAAGCGCATCGTCGCTGAAAAATTGCATCGTCGCAATCTGACCCAAAACACTGTCTTCCAAGATTGGAGTCAAACTTTGTGTGGAATTCAGATTTTCATTGTTTGGTTTTGGCTCCAAATAGCTTTTTTGTCTTTCTTGGCTTGATCCAAAGATAAATACCAAAAGAGGTTATGTACTCCACTTTTGGTATTTATCTTCGGATTACAAGGAGGACTGGAGTTACAAGGACGAAAAATTCTTCGTTGTATGTGACCCAGCAAGGTTCTTCATCTCAAAAAGGGACCTTTCAAAAACTTTCTGTTAACAATGTTATTTTCTTTGCCTCTTAACCTTTTTTCTTACATTCTAGCTTACAATAGCAAGTGCCCGTTACTTCGTCTGGGAAAAGTCCACCTTAAATTCAGATTCATCCCAAAAGTTCGCGTTAGGCCTTTTTAGTACTCAAAATGCATATTTTTCGGTCTTTGACAAAATTTTCTAATTCTAACTTCATACATCGTACTTAATATTCAGACTTTCAAGGTTTTTTATATCATTCAAGTTTTTCCCTGTTTGGGAAGAATAAGGTGTTCAAAATATTTCATTTTGAAGTTGACCGAGGAGGATATCTGCAAAACCATTGCACAATGGACCCACATCCAATTTTTCTGCCCAAAACGATTTCAAAGTCTCCACACAGGGTGAGATTAAAAGAACTGCAACAAAGTCAAATGCCATAATTTTTAATTTTTTTTTTTAATTTTTATTGATTGAAAGCAAAACATATCGGAAATAGCATCAAATGTTAGAATATGTTTAGATTTGTTCGAATTGGGCACTTTTGGCATGAATTGTGGTCTTTAAACGGCCAATGAAACCGTCACACGCTGCTGAAATGTTACTTTGCGGTAGTTTGGCCCATTCCCGGCGTAGCGGTTGCTTGAGGTGATCGACACTTTGGTATTTTTGCCAACCTTGCTTTCCAGACACAATAGTCCAAAGGATTGATATCCGGAGATTTTGGTGGCCATTCTTGGGTGGCGCGTGCTGAGTGCAATGGTGCTGAGTCTTGTTTGAATGTCAAAGGTCTACGGTCAAAATGTTTGCGTACCTAAGGCTTTAATACACCCTCCAGAATATTTTCGCGATAATATTTCGCATTTATTCTGATGCTATGGTCGATTAATATAAGCGAAGGGCGGCCATCGGATGTTATGGCGGCCCATACCATCACCATGGCCGGCGCTTGAGTTCTGGTGGCCAATCGAATGTGCACATTTTCAGCTGACCTCTTTGGCAAGTAAACATGATCAGTTGTGTCTGTTTAAAAACTGTTGGACAGCAATCTTTTGAGTTTTGAAATTTTCATAATGAGCTTGGGGTAGCTCATTTTTCAATATTTGCAGAATGGAGCATATATTCAGCTCACGAGCCATTTTGCGGCCACTGCGACGCGGGTTTCGATCAAGTCGCATCTTTACTTTTCAAACCATTTCTGCTGATGTTGCTGTTTTCTTCGGTCTTCTACGCTACCAGTATCATGCTAACGAGCGATGGTATGAGACATATAAGATTTATTCACATTTAAATGCTGGAGTGCTCTAACAATAGCCACTTGTGGTTTTCCAGCCAAATATAAAGATGTCACACTATCGCGCTTTAATTCCATCACGATTAACTTATTTTCTCGAAAATTCTCCCCAAAATGCTATTTTATGCTTGTAAACAACATAATGAGCTGTCAGTGGAATAATTTTAGCAGCTGTCGGTCGAGTGGCTTAGAAATGTCAGCAATCTGAAGTTGGTTGCAGGTTTTTCATCTAATATATGACAACAGAATGAGAATTATAAGTAACACAAATATTTTCTATTTAAATGATTATTAATTTTGCGATTATGATTATTAATTTAAAATAATTTACATTCCCCATCCCATTGCACAAAATATTATTTTGGGAGGAAATAGCGTTGGAAAAAATGTATATCTGCCTAGAAATTCACGATTGTAAGTTTGACGAACACCTTAAATAAAGCTTGAGTTTTTTTTACCCAAAATTGAATCACAACCTGCTGCTGTAGAACATATTTATAGTTGCAGTTAGAAGTCCCCCATCTCATAATTTAATTGTGAACCCCGTTCCCGTTCAATAAATTATGGCGAATTCCCTTTCAGTTTCAAAATTTATGCTGAACATTCAATCGAATCGATTCGAGTGATATATTTACCACACAACTTTCTTTTATTGTCTTCAATTGACATCTGTAGTCCTTAGAACGGAAACGGAAAATGAAGTGGGGAACAAGGACGTATTTTTGCTTTTTTTGTTATTGTTGTACGTATTATGTTTAGTGGTGCTTTTGTGCTGATGCTCTTTACGAACCGCGTTTCCTCTAAAGAGTTCCTTTTAGTGGCATTTTATTTTATTTGATTTGGCTTTCTTTTTGTTTCAGATGCCGTCATTGTTTGTCAAAATGCATTTGACGTTCAAGTTGATGCTTTTTATTGATGCGGTTTCGTTCGGTGCCCGCATTGTCCTTGCTAACGATTGCCATTTGTAGCTGTCGTAATTCGTGTTGTTGCTGTTGTCGTTGTCGTTGTGTTGTGGCATTTTCTATGTTGCAGTCGACGTTTCTGTTGCAATTGTTGCCATTATTTGCTTTTATCAATTCCTTTCATTGTTTGAGTCACCATCACCATCATCACCGCCATTCATTGTTGGCAATCTGCTAGTCGTTCCTTTATTGCATCGCTAGCTACGTAGCTCATTTTGTCTGGTTGGGTGTGACGCAATATATGCTGTCGTCGTTCTTACCGTTGCTAGTGGCTCGATGACGTTATACATCATCGTCATCGTCGACGTTGTCGAAGGTATTTGTTTTACTAATTGATACACAAGAATTAGAAATTAGCTGCAATTCTCAATTTTATTGTTTGAAATATTGACACAAACGTACACACACACACACCTACATTCACACACACAAAGGAAGTTTTACCCTCAGCTATATATAGGTAGGTTGATAGATAGATATGAACAATAATGGGGGAGAATCTTAGGAAATACTTGAGTGTCAATTGTTAGAATTCATGGAGAGGAATATGTGTATGTATGTGTGAGTTGTTAGGTTGTAGCTGGCAAAACTGCAACTTACCTTGAAGCATTTGGAGCGTATGAGTGTTATTAAGTTTTCGACTTAATAAAACGTATCCATCAGATGGGAAAGTATTTTTCTTAGATAAAAACAACTTGGAAATTGAAAAATATGTACTGGATAGACATTTGCAGACTTCAATCGGAAAAATAAATTTACCTTGTGAGGGGAATATTTAATTTAATTTAATTTAATTTATTTAATTGCGGGTGGTTGTGACAAATGACAAAATATTCATATGACAAAATTGTCTATACTCAATGCAAAAATAATGCATTGAACCAATAAAGATTTTTTTTGAGAGTATTTTCAGCAGATTGAACGATCATTTGTCGCTATGAAAAAAAAAAAACAAATCTCTTAGCCTTACAAATAAAGATATCGTCACAAGAGATATGATAAATTATTTGACTGGCTATCTACATTGTTGCCTACATCGTTCCATTATTAAGTGTGTCCCCACCTAGATCTTTTCCATTTTTTCTCTTATTATTAATTATTGCATGTCCATTATCTGCTAAAATTTTTCGGATATGAAGTCAACAGATGAAATAACACATCTATTTCGTGATAATATAGCGAAACGAATACATCTTATTCTTGCGGACCTGGCTTCGATGATAATTATGATTATTATTATTATTATTATTAATGATTGCTGAGGTATTTTTTGTATTCTCGAATGTGGCTCTCTGTGTTGCTGATATACTGCTGACCAATGGTGTCGATTTAATTCTGATTAATTGTTATTGTATTTCGTGCCATCATTACTGATGAAGTGCGTGTACGGTCAGTTTCCTCAAGGATACTTAGAAAGACGGAATCAAGAATAAGATAATAGGAATGTTAAGAACCATAATAATAATAATAATAATAATAATAATAATAATAATAATAATAATAATAATAATATAATAATAATAATAATATAATAATAATAATAATAATAATAATAATAATAATAATAATAATAATAATAATAATAATAATAATAATAATAATAATAATAATAATAATAATAATAATAATAATAATAATAATAATAATAATAATATAATAATAATAATAATAATAATAATAATATAATAATAATAATAATAATAATATAATAATAATAATAATAATAATAATAATAATAATAATAATAATAATAATAATAATAATAATAATAATAATAATAATAATAATAATAATAATAATAATAATAATAATAATAATAATAATAATAATAATAATAATAATAATAATAATAATAATAATAATAATAATAATAATAATAATAATAATAATAATAATATAATAATAATAATAATAATAATAATAATAATACTAATAATAATAATAATAATAATAATAATAATAATAATAATAATAATAATAATAATAATAATAATAATAATATAATAATAATAATAATAATATAATAATAATAATAATAATAATAATAATAATAATAATAATAATAATAATAATAATAATAATAATAATAATAATAATATAATAATAATAATAATAATAATAATAATAATAATAATAATAATAATAATAATAATAATAATAATAATAATAATAATAATAATAATAATAATAATAATAATAATAATAATAATAATAATAATAATAATAATAATAATAATAATAATAATAATAATAATAATAATAATATAATAATAATAATAATAATAATAATAATAATAATATAATAATAATAATAATAATAATAATAATAATAATAATAATAATAATAATAATAATAATAATAATAATAATAATAATATTAATTTACTTAAAATTCTTGCATTTTTAAGGCGAACGTCATTTGTTGATGGACATTTGATAATTTTCTCTTTAGAGTTGAACTTATATTGACCTAAGGAGATATCATTGAAAAATTGAATCTAGCGTCTATCTAGTTTCGCCTTTGGGTTCAGCCTACATTAGCTGATATTGATAAATGTGGCTATTCTAGCACCTAAAATAGCATCTAATATGCCTGGTGAGTCGCGTAACCAACGGCAAAATATTTTTATGGATGTTTATGTCACGTTTATGTTAGAGCTTTCTGTAGGGTTAATCTACTTTAAGAGTATTTATTTGAAGTATTAGCAATGGATATGACAATAATAATAAAGAAACAAATCCAGTGAGGAAACCTCTCTAAGTGTAAGCGTACTGTTTTTCTTCCACCATTCTTGGATCTTAAAAATATTAATAATTGTCTTGTTCATTTGATTTCTTGATCTCTATCTTTGGAGAAGAGATTTTATACTTACTAGCAACGATGTCTAGAACAAATTGAATCTTCAGCTATAATTATATGAAAGTTATGTCATCATATAACATCATATATGTTCCCTGTTTGTTTTAAATAAAAAACGAGTTTTGAGAGAAATATGAAAACTTAGTTTCAAAATCAAACAAGATTGGAAGTATAAGTCGGTTTGCCCATTTCAACACCACAATGTTTTTTGGGAAACATATTGAAAATTATCAGTTTTCTTCTTCAAAATGCTGATTTTAGTGGAAAGGGTAACAGACCGGAAGGAGTCTGAAAATTTTTTTTCTCATCGGCTGAGGAAAGCTCAATTGGAGCCATAAGGAGCCATCCTTTTAGGGTGTTGTTTACATCTTGGATTGTTTATTTGTAATTTATGGACTCAAAATCCGCTGGACCGATTTTCTGCAATTTTCCAAATATAATGCAGCATCGCCTGAAAGTAAAATAGACTTTATAAATATTTGAAATCTCACTTGGGACAGGAGATAATAATTATTTAAATTATATTGAAATCATTTCAGATTTGTATCTCCAATGTATCTCCAATTTTAATGAAATTCGGAATATGTAACAGAATTTGACACGGTAATAAATTTGCCAAATTAATTGTTGACCTATTTCATGTATTTGGTACACCACACACGCAATGTATGTCTAATTATATTGGGGGTAGCAAAGCGCACTGGATTAAGCCAGTTCAATATATATCTGTCCAGGTACAATTGATTATCGGAAATTCGATGGTTTACAACCATGATGAATGCTAGTGTTGAGATTTAAATTCTTGGCGATTTGAAAATAATCGAAAACTGTGATCTAGGGATGTCTGATTTTTCAATAAGCGGATATTACGATGTAGATACTCGGGTTGTAGATTAAACGTAAGTTATCGGGGATAGCGTTCAGGTTAAATTTGATGGCGACGAGTTGTGGCTGATGGGAATTACGATATGGAAGACATGTGAGAATATGCCAAGTTTCTGCGGAACAATGAGTCGAAGGTCCTGCGGAAAAGTGAGACGAAAGTCAATGTACTACTGTCCCCCGAAGAAATGAGTGTCAGCTCAAAACCGAAAAGATTTTCAGCTAATAATTCCTTTAGATGGATAAGCATTGCTTTCGAATATAGCATCAACAACCCTTAAGACAAGCCCCTACAGTAAGAGAGAGTATAGAGCTTCTGCTGTCAATCGAAATGAAAAGTATATGTGTCACCTCAGTCATGTCAATGAGAATTGTTTCTCATGCTGATCCGTCGATGTTCACATTTCAACCAAAACATAACCCTGATGGACGGAAACGGATTTTTTATACGCCATTCCTTATGAGAAACTTAATTTTTATAATTTTGCTTGAAGGTTACAAATGACAAAAGAATACAAATTCACAAAAATGATGTGCAGACTTTGGATTAAATTGGATACTACTTATTACAGCCATCACGAGGGAATAAAAATAACATACAGATTTTGTATGGGGGTACACCAAATAGAAATGCTATGTTGGCAATTAATTAGAAAATTGTTTTCAATCCTATAAGAACTCTAAGTGGCAATAAGGAATTCCATATTGCAATAGATTACTTTGGTTATTGTGGCAGCAACCGAAAAGAGAGAGGTTGCAATAGATACTTGATTTTTAACAGAGATCGAATCTATCTAATGCAAAAGTGAAGTTGGAAGTTTCAAATCGAGGTGATAGTATTCGGCGAGTAGATCAGAATTCCAAAAGGGTTTTGTGTTTCCAGCACAAATATTTTTCGGATCCATCATATATAGCCTTAACCATACATCATATATATATAGCCTTACCATACAAAGGGTCTCAAATAGTTTGCTTTATATTTCGCAAAATTTAAGGCAGAGAATTTAAGGTGTAGAATTGTTTGTACAAAGTATGGAACATGCAGGTCCATGTTTCGGTATCAAATGAAGGTATCCCCTGATTTACGTGGCTTTAATAATCTTTTTCAATTGATATGGCCCTTATTTGGTATCGCAGACAATGTTCATTGTGGATCGAAATTAGTATGGGAAATAAATGATTCTACATATCCCGAAATGGTCTGTATCCTGTACCATATCCTTAAATTTTGCGAAGTATAGAGCAAAATATTTTTACATGGGTATAATCATTTTTCAGAAATTATTCTTCTGTGTCATTGAATTCAATACAGAATTCATATCTGTTCTATAATCGATATTTTGTAAAGAACTAAAGATAAAACAACGTATGCGAATATTACACAGTTTCCATGGCAAAGCTATTATCCATGAAAACAGAATCGTGGTAGGTTGTAATCGCAATGTAACCATTATCTGCTCTTATTCAATAATTTCGATACAATAAAAAGCGAAACTGCATTACACAGATGTTAAAAAACATCCACACATTCGCACAGGAGCACACATACAATTAATTCATACGCACACATACAGAACGCCAAATATCTGCTTGAACAAGTGTTAATGTTAAATACACAAACCTATTCTTTTATGTGTATGTGTGCAACTACGTAAGGCGAATGTCAGTTAAAAAGAGAGAGCGAAACATTGGGCGATTGTGAAAAATTTAATATTGCCTCATTTAATATTTTTTAGAAAATATATATGGATTGATACATATACAGGGTGAGACAAAAAAACTACAACAATGTCAAACACCATAATTTTTACATTTTTTAATTTTATTGAATGGAAACTCAAAAAATGTCGGAAATAGTATCAAATTGTAGAATAAGTTTAGATTTGTTCGAATTGGTCACCTTTGGCACGAATTATGGCCTTAAAACAGCCAATGAAACCTTCACACGCTGCCGAATGTTGCCCTGCGGTATTTTGGCCCATTTCCGGCGAAGCGCTTACTTGAGGTAATCGACACTTTGGTATTTTTTAGTGCCAACCTTGCTTTAAACAAAGACTCCAGATAGTCCAACGGACTGGTACCTGGAGATTTTGGTGACCATTGTGCGCGGGAAATGAGGATCCTCATTTTGAAACTATTCTTGGGTGACATTGGAAATTCCTGTTGGAATGTCCAAGGTCTGCGGCTAAAATATTTGCGTGCCCAAGGCTTTAATACATCATCCAGAATATTTTCGGGTTAATATATGGCATTTATTCTGATGCCACGGTCAATAAATACGAATGGAGAGAGATCATCCGCTGTTAAGGCGGCCCACACCATTACCATAGCCGGCGCCTGTGTTCTGGTGGCCAGTAAACATTTTATTTGTGATCATTTGTGTCTGTTTACAAACTGTTGGACAACGAATGTTTTCTTATCGGAGAAAACCAAAATTGGCAGTTCATCACATTCGGTCAAGAGATGCAAATCTCTCTTTGAGTCTATTTTGTCTATCACGCTTGAATTCCATCACGAATAATTTTTTTTCTGGAAAATCTTCACGAAAATGCTTTCGTACGCTTGAAAACAATATAATGAGCTGTCACTAGAATAATTTTTAACAGAATGGCTTATAAATGACAAAAGTCTGAAGTTGGTTGCGGTTTTTTTTTATCTCACCAAGTAAATATGATACAGAGTCGAATAAGGTTTGTCCTCTGCAAAAAATCCCATTTTGAAATAACATCAATGGCAATCGTAACAACTTCAATTCGACCAATTAACCAATTATTTATAAATGGGCTGCCGCAAAAATTGTTTGTTCACATTACCTTGTAATGAGAGATTTGCTTCATACAGCTTCAAAGTTGTTGCTCGGTTATTATTAAAAAAAACACTATTTAAGCAAATTCCCCACTGTGCCAAATGTAATTGCTGCGCTCCAGTATAATTTCATCAATACACATACAGATCAACAGCAGCAACAACAACAACAAAATCAAGCAAGTAATATATGCAAATTAAGCTGCCTGATGAACACAAAGACGGGCCGCGTATGAATGAATCAATGAAAGAATGAATGAATTATTGTATCAATGGAACAGTGCAGGCCGACGAATGGAGAAGGACAAAAAGGATGGGCGAAAGAAGGAGATTCGTTAAAATAACAAAAATACTGGAAAATTGTGAATATGCCGCTGTAGACGACATGCAAATACGTATGTATGTATGGTTGGTTCTTGCGAGCGTCAGCCAGCCAGCCAGCCAGTCTCTCCCAGAGCAGCTGTAATGCGAAATTGTATTAAGAAATAATTATGTTATACAATTTGGTTATTTGTTCTCGTTGAATTTTTCGCTTGTTCGTATTATTTTGTTGTGTACTCTACACTGCGAGGAATGGGTGTTAAACGGTTTGTAGTTTTGTTGGTGTCATGAGGAGAGGGGTAAAGGGCATTTTAGTAAGTTGATGTTTTTAAACACAGTAAATTGGGTTAAGTGCTTAATATCGTTTATATTGATGCGTTTTTTTTTGCTAAGGTCACTGTTCGTGATGCCGGTTCTTTATAGGAAAAAAATTCACAGATCTCGACTGAATAGAAATAAATACCCCTGAAAGCAATGTCAATACTTGTTCACGTACCGATCTATCTAAATTGTTTTAAAGAACCTAATCCTATTTTTCCGACATAGGCTTAAATTTGAGAGTAAGATATTTAAATGTGAGTAAGAGACCTAAATGTACTATTAAAAAAAAATAAGCAACTGTTTATAATAGCCCCATGTAAGACCTTAGATCGATTCTTAGTATTGTAAAGATCTTAGCAACATATTCCATTAAAATAAGCTGTCATTTGTAATCTACAAATCTATGCTGTAATTTGTAATCTACATTACCATAGGACCTCAAATTATGCGTTAGAATCCCCATAAATGCCATGTTTTTGATGATAGTAAACTTCAATGACTATGATTAAACAATGCCCGTCTATTTGCTAGCCATTCGGATAAAATTACTATAGATCGGTGGACCTGAAAGGTAATGTTATGGATATATCTTGAAAATTTTCTGTAAGATAGTTCTTTAGTTCTAAAGTAGCTTTAATACACAGTTTAAGCTAAATCGATTGGAATATGTGGTCAGGACACTCCAAATAGGTAAAAGCAGGAGGTACCTTGGTCAATATCATACCTACATTAAAAACTTTCTGCGAAGAGGTTAGAAGCCAAGATGTCAAATAAGGACTAAATAAATGGAAACATGTGGCTAAGTCACCGGAAATAGCTGACATCAGGGGATACCTTCACCATTCCATGGGTAGGGGGGTAAATTTATTTGCCATTCCTCGTAATTAGACCCTACAAACTGGGTCAGCGTAAAATTCTAAATCGATTTAGCAATGCCCGCCTGTCTGTTATAATAAATTCTATCTTTCTAACGAATTGGGATAGAAAGCCAATTTTTGCACACTTGTGTATTTTGCCAGTTGGCAGGTTAAGTTCGTAAATGTCGATCTAAGTTTTCATATAACGGTATCTGCCAATATTTGGTATTTTGATGATTTTAGCGACATCATTCATTTCGTATTTGAAGTTTTGTTATTATGACAGAAAATTGTATATGCAGATCCATGTCTTCGATACCTCCATGTATTCTTTATTCTCATCATTTTAGCGACATTTTTAGATTTCGTGAAGTTTGTAATGAGTACCACAACCTATGCCAGAATATTGTTTATTCAAGTCCACGTCTTGACATAGATTTTTTTTTTAATTTTTTTAAAGTTCTTTCCAATTGCGAGAGGGTTACAACCGGCCGAACTGACCTGTTTTTTTACTCGATGAAAGGAGTTTTCTTCTTTCTTAAATCTAAAACTAGATTTCCCGAAATAAGTTTGAAAAATAGAGCAAAAATATAAAAAGTACTTGAAATCGATGTAGGCCCCGTATATGGGTGCTATGCCAAAACGTTGACCGATGTGACCCATATTTGGTACAAATTATTTTACATATAACCCATGGAACTGTATCAAATTAAAAACACCATCGTGAATTTTGCAAAGTATAAATATTTGAGGCCTTTGTGTATGATTAAGGCTTTATATAATGGGCCCTAAGAATAGTTTGGCTTGCGAACCTAAACCCCATTTTGGGAATTTAATCTAATAGCCGAATACTATCTATTTAGAATTTCCCAACCCCCAGATTTGCTGTTATACAATGTCTTTACTTGCTATTGCGAATAGTCCTCCGTATAATGGTACCTGCAATTTAAGTATCTTGAAGGTTTCGAAAGAATTTTGGGAGGATATAAAACATACATTTTTGTAGATTTAATATAGCATTTCAAATTTAAAAAAATTCATTCGATATAAAAAATTACAAAAAATTTAAAAATCAAAATCAGGTCAGTCGTACTTGAGTTATAACATAACATATTTTTTATATAGACAGATTTGTTAGAAAAAAAAAACATAAAATAAAAAGAAAACATAAATTAAACTAAGTATTATATGTACGCTTATTCCTTGTCGTTGCCAGATTAATAAAATTATCCCTGAAAAAGTTGGAAAGTCCCAATGAAAAGTCGGGTAGAAAAATGAAATAAGTAATTTCAATTAATTTGTATTGATCATTAAAGACTTTATAATCCAATAAGAATCAGCCCTAAAACACAAAAAAAAAAAGAAAAATAGAAATGATCCTCAAAATACATTTGATCATAATTTAGTTTTTATCATATATTTTCGATTTGCTTATAAAGAAAATTTAACAAACACAATTTTTCGAGAAATCATAGGACTAACGAAAATCGTCCCATGGGATTTTAACGAGACACTTTGATGACCAAAAGTTGACATTTAACCGATATAACATAACACTACTATTACGTTTTCATAAGCAAATTTCTAAATACTAAGCATAATCTAACCCTAAACTTCAATAGAGATACTATACAGACCAGCAAGGGAAGACTTATTCTAGCCGTTTCTAGCGCTTTACACATCCGCTGAATACTTTAATACATCATAATTTAATAACAATATTTTTGCACATAGTGACTTAACATTTCGTCTTAACTCAATCCATCGGAAAATGAATGCTGAATGTAAATGAAAATGTTTATTTCTCCATTTTCGCTGATAATTCTTTGCTTGTAAGGTAATGGAAATGGATTTAAATTCGCGGAAATGCTGTTGCCATCCCTGCTGTAATTAAAATAAATATATTATTTACGCTGAGCTATTAAGCATTGGCGAAGGCAACGGTAACCCTTATAATAAAATAATTAAACAATTCTCTTTGGGGAGAAAGAGTGGCTTTTTTTTTTCTTCTCCATCACCATCATCCAAATCATAGATTGACCTGTGTAGAAAATGGTTTGCATAAAAAGTAGTGGAGTGCAGTTTTGTTTCGATTTAATCTATTGTCACTGTCAACTGTCAGTTGTCAAGTGACATGGTTTTTACATATCTTTCCGTTAATACAAGTTTTTTGAAAACAAATTAGAGATGTTCGTATGTGCGAGTGTGTGTGTGTGTTTACATATTGACGACAAACACATAACGCTCTTTTTTATTTCTGCAGATATCCCTTACCTGTGGCGGAATATTGAAATGTCTCTGTCAAGTAACGAATTCATTTAATGGACAATTCAATGTCATTTTGTGGTTTTGCAAAAGTGGGGAAATAAAGTAAATACGAATAAAATGTATTAGCGACGCACACGCTGACAGGTAAACGAAAATTAAATTATCATGGAAATAATAAAGCAAACCTAATTTCAGTTATATTTTTCTATGAATAACAATTTGCAACCTTTTCTTTTTCTATTGAATCAAAATACATTATTTTATTTTTTTTTTATTTTTAACTTTATATTTTATTGATCCTTCTGAGTACAAGGACACAAATGAGAATTTTAATATGAAAAGTGCTTTTGGGGAACCAGATAAATATTTCCTTGACCCAGAATAAATGAAACCAAAATTCATAGAAAGGACTTTAAATTGAAACTGCGGATTAGCTGGCTTTCCGAAAGATAAAAAGATATATTGAATAATTGTGTGCCCTTGCGGGGAAGATAACAAAACGTTTTGACTGACATATCCTATGTTTGCATCTGACTTAAATTTGTATAAATTTTCAAGATTTTGACATTTTGTGGGGAAGGTACAAGAAAGAGCGAGCTGGCATTGTCTATTTTTGCTGATCTGATTTCAGCGTAACAGAAATAGTGCCTTGTGCCAAGTTGGGACAATATTAAATACTGCCCATCATTCTATGGGATGCTTGAATATTTGGAACTCTTGTAGGAAAGGTGAAGCAGAAATAATCTGATTTGCTCAAAAATTGTCGCGTATTGACCCATTATATATCTGACCTAAGTCTGATATAAATATTACAACGTAGCAGATTTAGGCTATATCGCCTACTTTTTACATTTTTAGAGATATGTGTTAATTTTTGGAAATTGTTAAATGTACATGAGGTACCAGATATAGTGGGCCAAAGTATTTTTTTTGGTTATTCAAAATGTTAGCCCCTTTGTGAGAGCAGGTACCGGAAATTGTGGAGATCTTGAGTACTATTTGAAAAGAATTGGATTTTTATGAGAAATATTATTATCCCAAATTTTGACATGTTGTGGAGGTGGCACCAGAATTAGAAGTCCGATACCTCCTATTTCTATCTCGTTGATAGAAATATTGCGATGTGCCAAGTAATCGGATGCTTATTTCGTGTTTTATAGGTTTCACAGTTATTCGAAAATTTGACCGCTTTGTGGGGCTGGTACCAGAAGATGTGGTCCGTTCTATCGATTCTTTATATCAGATAAAATGTTGGTAAAAATTTTGAGATGTACGAAATTTGAAGATAATCGGACTTACATATATTTCGAATTTTACACGTGTTATAATTGTTAAAATTTTTTACCATTCGTGGATGAGGTACTTAAATGAATGCGCCGATATTGTCCTTTTTCGTACCTGTCATTGCACTGCACAACATTGGATGATCCTTTCTTGTTCTATATGGTAAATTATTTACAGTGACAATTTTGGAGTTTTGAGAGGGAGGTCCAGAAGAAGTGGACCGATTTTTGCCCATTCGACGATAATATTAAGATGTACCAAGTTTGAACTAAAACGAATACTTCCTTCGAGGACATACAAGCCTAAATCGACTCCAAATGTCCGGAAATGGATTTGGTTAAAGAGACCTAGAGTCTAAAACCGTTATATCGATGAGGAGCGCTTCGTCCGTATAAAATAATATATAACCTCTGTGGTCATATGACTAAAGGTATAAAAATGTACCCACAAGGATAGAGGTAAAATAATAACTCATAAAAAAATTTACACACGTAACTACTTTCTTTCTTTGTGATGTGTGAGTGGTAGTTAATAACAAAAGGAGGAGTAAGATTGTTGCAAAAAAGAAATTCAAAAGGATAAAAAAGTAAATAATACATTTTTATATTTAATCCTTTTCGCTGCCGCTTTTCGTTTAGCCTGTAGCGTGATTACAACAGACGGACGGACAGGGCTAAATCGTCTTAGGATTTTACGTTGATCGAGAATATATATACTTTGTTGGGTCTAAAATGATTATTTCGACGAGTTACAAACGGAATGACGAACTTAATATACCCTCCATACTATGTATGGTGGAGGGTATAAAAAATTAATTTACTTAAATTTTAAAGTACCCGTCAATTTTTAAATGTTTTATTGATAACTTGATAATGAAGCAGGACTTAAAACATAGAACTACGACTCATTCTCTTTTAGGGCAGCCTAATATACGATACAGTAGATATATATATTAATAATGTTATATCGAATCATATGTTATTGAATTCATGCATTCTATTATGTATGTTTATATGTGTGTGTGCATAATATTTTTTTTTTAAATTCCTGCAAACGCGTCAAAGTGTTTCGAGTCTCTGTGTGTGTGTGTCAGAGTTAAGTTTGAACTGACGTTGTTTTTCTGCATGAATGATTGAGTGAGTGGTCGTGTATGAATGTGAAATTTGGTTTCAATAAACAATTTTATTTCGTGTGTGTGTGTGTGTGTGTTTTTTTTGTCACAGTTTTACATGCATTTTTGAGTGTTTGTGGCTATGATTGTTACTGAGCGCACAGAAGCTCTATCTGCACATGTAGTGGCGTGTGTGGGTCTGTCGGTTGAAGTGAATTTTATATTTTTATTAATTCATTAAAAGTGTCAATTTTATTCCTCTGTGAGAAGTGTGTGATGAAAAAAAAAAAAAAAAAACACGAAATAAAAACCAAAAAACCGTGCCACAAAATATGCAAAACAAAAAACCGGGAAAATTGAACACAACATCCAAATAAATGTATGCTCACCGAACCATACATACACACATACATACAGATACTGCTGGCCGATAAATGTTTTCAATAAAAACAATTACCTGATATGGAATTGATTATCAGGAAATTGTAAAATTACTATTATCAATATTCGCGGCCAGGACCCGGGGTGGAAATGCAGCGGCTATGCAGCAAATACATGACGGACGAATAAATAACTTTTATTTTTGCTTTATTATCAATAATATTTATTGGCTGTTTTGGGTAAATTTAATTGGAATAGTTGATTTAGATAGTGATTTTAATTTGCTCTATTAAATTTTATATTCAAATAAACCAGGCAAGTGCGATAGCATCAAAGTGCGAACAATTAACAAGTGTTAGATTTATTTATAAGTTAACTGTAAAATGTAAAATACAGCAAATTTCACTGGTACGGGAGGAAATTGGGGGGCGAAATCACCATATGGATGAATATATAAACTAATTGGAAATTACAAAAAATATGTCAAAACATTTGCATCAGACCCAGAAAAATGTTGTGGCCATTGCCTTATCTTTAAATCAAAATAATATTTTAAAAATAAATTAATACGTATCAGTCTGCTGTGCCTACTGCCATTTAAATATACAGGGTGAGATAAAAAAACTGTATCCAACTTTAGACTGCTGTCATTTCTAGGCCGACAGATGTTAAAATTATTCCAGTAACAGCTCACTATATTGTTTACAAGCGTACAAGAGCATTTTGGTGAGAATTTTCCAGAAAAAAATGTTCTTCGTGATGGAATTCAAGCTTGACAGTGTGATTTCTTTATAATTGGCTGGAAAACCACAAGTGACAATCGTAGCGTAGCCCGACGTCAAGGAAGTGGACGAAAGCAACATCAGCAGAAATGGTTCGAAGAGTAAAGAAGCGACTTGATCGAAACCAGCGTCGCAGTGGCTGAAAAATGACTCGTGAGCTAACATATCGCAATATTCCAAAAAGAGCTCGGGGTAAAGCCATTGGAATTCCCAAAAGTGCAAGAACTTACACTGCAACTGAAAAAATAGACTCAAAAGAGCTAAAAAGCAGCAGCTAAAGAGGTTCTTATCATATCAAGTTAAGACGGCCGAGCTATATATACCCTCTACCATTACCATTATATGCATAATATTGAATTGTTAGCTTTCATATAGAGAGGGATATAAGAAAGCCATCAAGGTGTCCATTTCAAAATTGCTGCAGTCGTTGAAATTGAAAATCTTTTTTTTTTTGTTGGAAAACATCTCCAGCTATAGTTTATAATCATATTAAAGCCTCGTTCGCAAACATCGCATCGTATTTAGGAGTTGTCGAAAAGTGTGTCACTTCATTTCGTTGGATAAACAATTGAGGATGCATTGTGGACCAAATAGCCGAGGTGTTGAAGCGTGCACCAGTGCCACATAAGTGACCTTGTTGTTGCCAAACAAACAAACAAACAAACAACAACAACCAACCAACAGCAACCATTCGAACAAAAAGTGTCATCATCATGGCGTTATTGTTCGCCCAAAGTCCCAAATGATTTCGTTCAACTTTTGCAATAATTTTCGCACTGTTTGCTCAAGCATCCAACGTCCAACAGCACTTGAATGAAATGGAATACAAAATACTTTTCTTTTCAGTTTCAGTTTCTGCTTCTGCTTCTGTTTCGGTCAAGCATCATTCAAGCAAAAACTATCACGATTTCCGAAGAGTGTTGCTGCTGTTGCAATGGCATTGCGGACTGATCAGGCTCTTGGCTAACAACGTGTTCGATGCGCAGAAAAGGGGTTCGATACGGGGAGGGCGAAATGGCGGACAAGTGGGGAATTGAATTGAAAAATACTTCTTTCCATTTGATGTTCCTCTAAGTGCTGCCATTGCTGATATTGTTGCCACCGTCACCGTCACTGCCACAGACCCACTGCCCCTTTGCCCTCTCAAATCGAATCGGAATGAATTCACGTAAATGTGAAAAGTTTCTGTCTGTCTGTCCGTCTGTGTCTTTGGTCAGCAGTCGGAATATTGCCCACTATTGGATATCAACAAATGGTCTTCTACGCCAGGGTTGGACGTTGCTCCTCCAGTTGCTCTCGATGTTACGCTGCCACTGATAGCTGCCAGGCAGGCAGGCCGGCAGATAGGAGGGCACTCGTAATAAAGTGTTGAAGTATTGCAAACACACACTGCAAGGTGATATAACAATAATAAATCAGTTTCTCTAAGAGCTTTTGCCATCTTCATTCGATGGTGAGTTCGAGCACTGCACTCCCTCCGCCTTCTTGCCACCACAACCGTCCAAAGATAGTTTTACAACGATAATAATGTTGTAGTCGTAAATCGATTCCAGTTTAGGTGATATCTACGTTTTCTGAAGTGGCCATGGACGCTGGTGGATTTGTATTTGCCAGGTAAACACTCCATGCGGAAATTTATGGAGCAGAAGAATGTTTGAGGTTGTTTTCATTTAAATGTTGTCGGAGAATGCAGCCATAAATTTGAATAATCTCTTAATGTGGCATCATGATGCTGATGGTGTGAGGAATATTTGATGCGACCACCATCTCTGGAGTGCATAAATAATAATCTGAAAAGATGAATGGAATTAAATAAAACTTATTTGCAATTAATTTGCCTGTAACGCTGTAGAGCAAATAGCTGGCGCAGCATTTAGTCAACAGAGGGGCTATTCGTTTGTGAACGATTTCAATGAATACACTAATGCATTTTATACCCTCCACCATAGTATGGAGGGTATATTATGTTTGCCATTCCGTTTGTAACACTTCGAAATATTCATTTTAAACTAGAAAGTATACAGGGTGAGATAAAAAAAAACTGCAACAAAGTCAAAGGCCATAATTTGTTTGAAAGCAAAAAATGTCGGAAATAGCATAAAATTTTAGAATAACCTTAGATTTGTTCGAATTGAATTTGAATGAAGAATTATGGCCTTCAAATGGCCAATGAAACCGCCACATGCTGCCCGAATTTTGCTCCGCGGTAGAAGCGACACTTTGGCATTTTACTCCAGGCACAATAGTCCAACGGATTGATATCCGAAGATTTTGGTGGCCATTGTGCGCTGGAAATGAAGCGACGAACCTCATTTTATAACCATTCTTGGGTGCGCGTGCTGAATGTGATAGTGCTGAGTCCTGTTGGAATGTCCAAGGTCTGCGGTCTAAATGTTTGCGTGCCCTAGGCTTTAATACACCCTCCAGAATATTTTCGCGATAATATTCGGCATTTATTCTGATGCCACGGTCGATTAATACGAGCGGAGAGCCACCATTGGCTGTTATGGCGGCCCACATCATCACCATGGCCTGCGCTTGATTTGCATTTGCAAATTTTCAGCTGACCTCTTTCTTTCTCTTTCGGCCAAGAGAATCAACTCTTTAGCTCTTTTGAGTCCATTTTCTTTATGTTGCTGTGTAAGTTCTTGCACTTTTTGGAATGGAATATTGCGATATGTTTAGCTCACGAGCCATTTTTCGACCACTGCGACGCGGGTTTCGATCAAGTCGCTTCTTTACTTTTCGAAACATTTATGCTGATGGTGATGTTGCTGTTTTCTTCCGTCCACCTCCTTGATGTCGGACTACGCCCAGTATCACAGTAACGAGCGATGGTGCGAGACAAGATTTATTCACATTTAAATGCTGGAGTGCTCTAATGATAGCCACTTGTGGTTTTCCAGCCAAATATAAATAAATCACACTATCACGCTCTTAATTCCATCACGAATAACTTATTTTCTCGAAAATTCTTAGCAAAATGCTTTTGTACTCTTGTAAACAATATAATGAGCTGTCACTAGAATAATTTTAACAGCTGTCGGACGAGAAATGACAGCAGTCTGATATTTTTTGCAGTTTTTCATCTCACCCCGTAATGGTGTAGGGTATAAAAATAGAAGACTCCTCTATCGGTGTTCTTAAAGATTGCAACGCAATGTTATCTAAATAGCGGGTACAAGTTAACACAGGCATAGGAGAGATAATAGGTCTGGTGTAAAGATGGAATATATCGGTTCACTCCTTCCGGTATCTCCCCCACAAAGGCTCAACGTTTTGAATAACCAAAACGATTATAGAATCCGAAATAAGCAACTGGTTCTCTTAATATTTCATACATCTCATTATTTCTGCTGACACTATATATAGGACCTCACGCCCATTTTCTTAAAATTATCACATATCTCATATGAAGTGAAGGAAGTAACCAATATTGGCAAAACATGGCACTCAGCAATATTTATACCATATTTATTTAGTCCCGGTACGTTCCTTCGGAACGTTCTCCATTGCTTTTTTCTGTAACTATTGTTTTTTGTTTTTTCCATAACGAAGCACATTTGTTGCACCCTTATGTATTACTGTCAAATATTGGATTGGAAGGAAAATTAAGTTTGTAGCTTCAGCCATCTGATCTGTTTGTTGATGAGTTAATTACTGTTTTTATACCCTACAACACTATGTGTTGGGGGTATTATAAGTTTGATTGGGCCAGAATTTATGTAACACCTCGAAATATTGGTTTCCCATATAGGAAAGTATATATGGATCTTCCTAGCTCGCCGAGCTGAGTCGATCTAGCTATGTATTTCCGTCCGTCTGTCCGTCTGTCCATGTTAATTTGTAATCACTCTACAGGTCGCAATTATGGCCCAATCCTCACGAAATTGAAAATGGGGGTGGGGTTAGGACCGGAATAGAACTCTATTGTTTTTGGAGATGATCGCATAATATTTAGGGGTTGAAATGGACCAAAAACTGAAAAAAATCCTGATTTTGCAGTTGCTCTACAGGTCGCAATTATAGACCGATCGACGCGGAATTTCGCATGTAGCTAGAGTTTAGGGCGGGGAAGAAGCCTACCAATTTGGGTGGTCATCGGATAATATTTAGCGGGTAAAATAGACCATATATTTTGTGTTGAAAAAATTCAAATTTTTTTATTAAACCGCGAATATTTTAAAACCCGGCGAAATCACAAAGCCATGACAAGGTTACTTCTGATCTTTACATTGATGTTAACATCCATCAAATCGGATATATAGCAAAATATGTGCGATATATATGTCTATCAAAGAAGATATGCTTGAAAGATCTCTTATATGTCGAGAACGGCTGAACTGATTTCGACAGTTCTCATTAATTCAGAATGGCCTCTAGGCAGGAAAGAAACAACGTCTAAAAAATCGCATAAAAATATCTCTCTAAAGATGAAAATATTGATTTTGTAATATTTTCTCATATTTTTTCAATTTTGTCATATTTTTGGCATATTTTCATTTTGAATTAAACATTTGGTAATATTTCTACAGCTAACAAAACTAAGTAGTGAGGATATCAGGATATCATATACAGATCTCATTTATGGCACGATCCTTACGAAATTTTGCATGGGGATAAGATGAGGGTCAGAATAGATGCTTACTCTTTTTGGAAATGATCGCCATATATTTAGGGGTTGAAATGGACCAAAAATCTGCAAAATTGTCAGCAGATCGTAATTATCGCCCGATCCTTACGCACATTTGATTGGGGGATACCGGACATTGCAAAAGCCAAGAAGTTTTGGATGGCCATCCAAAAATATTCAATGTGTGAAATAGTTTGCCAACTTTTGTAGACAGAATACGAAAATGTCCATTCCAGTGACTTTTTGGAGAATTCACAAATACCAAAGACATAGAAGTATAAAGATGGGACAAGACAGAGTCAAGATATGGCAACCCTGTGAAAATACCTCTGTTGTTATGATATCGTAACAACATAGTTAGAAATGTTATGCGATTTAAACCGCTTAGGCAATATGCAATTAATTTGGAAAGTCTATGGAATAGAATTTTGAAACCCAATTTTTGGATTTTTCAAACTTTTGTTTGTCATTTTTTTCTATAAATATATTTTTTTATATTAACATGGTCCTGCCATAAGCTGTTACCCAGACAGTATAGACACAAACCATTTGCTCAGAATGCATTTTGTCTAGTCTTTACCATTTTAGGTCTTTGCAAATACAGGAAAGACGCACTTCTGACTATTTCGTTAACGCTGATTTGCGTTTCAGTCAAAAACCAATAATAAATGTTAATCTTTTGCCACTTATGAGAGATTATAGGTCTTTGAGAAATATTGGTTCTAGATCTAGGAAGACCATTTACGTGCAACATCTTCCAATAAATTGGAAATGAGCAAATTGGTTTAAGTTGCTATTATTCGAAAATTAGAGAACGAAACATGATGGTTTTCGTTTATTAATTGTCGCAATATCTTGTGGAATTCTTTCGAGTATCTCGCCTATATAAACTGTATCGTTTATTATAGTGTTGTAGGGTATTCAATGGTCGGCCCCGCTCGACTGTAGCCTTTGCTTACTTGTTTTTATATAATTTTTATCAATTATTTAAAATTCTATCATTAAATCAAATTTTGTAGAATTTCGAGGAAATTTCAGAATATTAATATTTGCAAGCAGTTGCTTTATAACATAATCTTTACAGAATACCAAATATTTTGGTCACAAATAAAAATCGCCATACCCTCCAAATGAAATGTAAATTCTCAAATGCTGAGCATAATTAAAAGCTGTGTAAAGTTTCTTGCCATCCCAATATTAAGTAGAACAATCACATCATTCATTATTTCCACCTTCATTAATAAAAAATTAGGTATTCATTGAACGTTGCAGGTAGTTTTGCACGGCCACTGTATTTTATTCCCTTATTAAAAACGTCTTATGTAGGTTCCATGTCCCTTATTTCGACAACAGATTCCATTCCATTTACTTGTGGATGGCTCTCAACGAGTCAACCTGGAGAGCTTAAATAAATATATTGTATTTATAATTTAAGAGTTCGCAACGTCTCAGCGTCTAGTTTTAACGTAATTTCCAATAATGGCAATTAGCGCTAAATGCGATTTCGAATAATTTCTTATTACAATTTTGTATTCCATTCACCTCACCTCACCTCAGCTCGGGTCGGCTTGACTTGTTCATTTGTGATGTGCTTTTGTTGTTGCTGTTGGCATTGTTGTTTGCTGTCATTAAATCCCGAACTCCTCCCAAGACATTCGTTTACACTTGTGTACCTTTCAGGCCGGTGCTGGCTGGTGGAGCTTTCCCTTTCACCAGTGTCGTTGTTATTTTTGCTGCTGCTGCTGTTGTTGTTTTTGTCGATGTCGTTGAGGTTCATGGTGCTGCTGTTACTGGCTGCTTTAGTCCTGTAATCTTTAAAAAGCCAATAAATGTTAATTAAATTTTAAATTTTCTGCTGTGGAAATTAAAAGAAGCGAACGCAAGAGCGGCAAGAGCTCTCGGCAACAGCGTGCACAAAAGTAAAGCGGATTATGTTTGTAAGTCACTGATAAGCTTTCTCAAATTGCACAATGTCGAAACATTGTTGTTCGTTGCGGGATGTTTTGTATTTGACAAATAACCAAAACGTTTGTCGCCTGGCAATCTGCTGCTCCATTGTGAGACGGACAAATTGATTCTATTAAAGTCGCCAGGACGGACAATGCGATGATGTGTCAAATAAAGAAAACATGATATATTGAAGTAAATAGTGAAAAGGATCAATTCCATGTGATGACGATGGGGGGTGGGGGAGGTTGAGAATTTCCGATGAATGTCTTTCATTGAGAATTCGCAAGAAACGAGAACATTTTGTCAACATGTTTGGTTGGAAATTTCCTTGTGACTAATAAACATCAGCAGACATTTGTATAACATCCTAATAAACATCGTGTTTAACTGCGGGCAAAGATTGCTGTTGTCATTCTATGAAAAAAATTCAAATTCTCTTGAAATGAAGAAATTATGGATAGGAAGGCTCCAACAGTCGGGCATAAATATGTGGATTTCGGGACGTAGATTTTCGACAGATATTAATATAATGAATTAAGAAGACATACTTTGCGAATGGTTTGTAAAAGAGGAATCAAACAAATAAAAACACCCTACGACCATTTTTTTCAGAAATTGAATAAAATACTTCAAAGGGTTTATGGTTTGCGGATGTTTTCAAATTAATGGTAATGACAAGGTAGTTTACAAAAGAATGAAGTTAGCATATTCGATATTGCACCATATTAAAACTGTTGCAATTTTTGTTATATTGTATTAATTATTATACCCTCCACCATAGTATGGAGGATATATTAAGTTTGTCATTCCGCTTGTAACACCTCGAAATATATATTTTATACCCCACAAAGTATATATAGTCTTGATCAGCATACGATTCTTTGTCTATTTAGCAATGTCCGTCCGTCTGTCCGTCTGTGGAAATCACTCTAGCTTCCGAACGAAATGAAGTAAGTTGATAAAAATTTACTGAAATGTGTATTATGTCTGCAGGACTTTTAGTATTGAACGGTACCTCCCGATATTCGGTATTTTGATTAGTTTAGAGACATTATTTACCGGAACTATTTCAAATTTGGTACTTGAAGTTCGTAATGAATACTACAGCCTATGACAGAAAATTGAAATTGAAAATTGAATTGAAATATATAACCCCCATGGTACCTCCCTATATTCGGTATTTTGATGATTTTACCTACATTGTAAACAGGTTTTTTTTAAGTTTCGCATTTGAATATTGTAATAGCTTATGACAAATGTTGCCTACGCAGGACCACGTCGTCGTATAGACATTAATATACAGTTACATTCGGTACTTTTAAGATTTTAACAGGATTTTTAACGGATTTTATTTTTTGAAAATTGCCAAATTTGTAGCAACTGGTGGAGGGTACACAAAGTTCGGCCCGGCCGAACTTACAGCTTTTTTTACTTATTTTTAATTATAATTTATTTAATGTACTACTTTTTTTATTTAATGTATTTGGTATTATGTGTGTTTTAGAAATTAGTACTAAGCGTAAGAATTGTTCTAAATGGTACTAATTTTTTACAGTTTTGGTGAACGGATGGAGCTGGAGTCAAATTTGGGAATTTTTACTATAACGTGCACGAAAAGTGCTATGTGTAGAAATAGAGCTGAACTTATGCCTTTTGCTATGAGGGTAATTGCGTGACAGAAAAGGGACAGTCTTTGCAAATGCATGCTATATGGCGAACGAAGTGTAGGTAGAGTAAGATCAGAGCTGAAAATATAAATTTTGATATTAGTATCTCTTTGGGTGTGTACCTTTTATTGAAGGAGATTGATTTGCACACGTGCACTACAGGGTGTTCTTGTAAGGTTTTTTATATGAGTCTCTCTGTTGTCTGACAGCTGTTTTGAGGGTGTATAGGGAAATCTCTACTGGTGCCCGGGCAGAATTCCCAGCACAATTAGGGGATTATGTAGGTTTTTATTTGGTCATAACTCCCCATAATAAAGTGGAGGAATTACCAAGTTCATTGGGTAAATACCCGGTTACCTGGTTATTCCTCCCGAAGTTTGGGATACAGAATCCGGGTATAATCTACAAAAAATGATAAGTACAAATGGGTATCATTTTAAAGCTTATGGAAATGTCTGTCTAAAAAGTGGTCATATGGTTAGTATTTTTGTACCAGCACTTTTTGAAAAAAAAAAAAAAAACCTAAAACGTCGCGAATACACCCATTATTTGGTATCAAGGTCTACATACCACATTATAGTCTACATTTCTGCCTTTCCAAATGTATCCCCCTAACATGTTCAGGGTGAGATAAAAAACTGCAACAAAGTCAAACGCCATAAATTTTACTTTTTTTTAATTTTATTGAATGAAAGCAAAAAATGTCGCAAATAGAGTTCTGGTGGCCAACCGAAGGTGCACATTTTCAGCTGACCTCTTTGGCAAGTAAACACGATCATTTTCTTTGTTTACAAACTGCTGGACAACGAATGTTTCCTCATCGGAGAAAACCAAATTCGGCAGCTACTTCGGCCAAGCGCTGCAACTCTTTAGCTCTTTGGAGTCTATTTTCTTACTGTTGCGGTGTAAGTCCTTGCACTTTTTGGAATTTCAAAGACTTTACCCGAAATTTGCCAAATCGAATACTGCGATATGTTCAGCTCACGAGCAATTTATCGGCCACTGCGACGCGGGTTTCGATCAAGTCGCATCTTTACTTTTTAAACCATTTTTGCTAATGTTGCTGTTTTCTTCCGTCAACTTCCTTGACGTCGGGCTACGCTACCAGTATCACGGTAACGAGTGATGGTACGAGACATAAAAGATTTATTCACATTTAAATGCTGGAGTGCTTCAACGATAGCCACTTGTGGTTTTTCTGGAAAATTCTCTTGTACGGTTGTAAACAATATAACGAGCTGTCACTGGAATAATTTTAACAGATGCCGGACGAGCGGCTTAGAAATGACAGCAGTCTAAAGTTGGTTGCAGTTTTTCATCTCATCCTGTATCTCACTTTTATGGGTTTTTTAAGTAGCCGGATAAAACCTGAATTTTGTATCCGAACTTTCGGGTCGAATAACCAGGTAATAGGGTATTTCTTTAAAAAAATAAAAATAAAATAATAAAAAAGAAAATAATAATAATAATAATAATACCTACTATTATGTCCTCAATCGTTTTGGACATAATCCCCATAATAATGCCCGCAAATTTCTTGGAATTATAACCAATTTTTTGGACATAATCCCCATAATTGTGATTCGCTCTTATGTACGCCAAGCCACCGAACATAATGAGAGCGTATAGAAGAAAATATTGCCGTCGTTTAAGCTGGGGAATGATCGGTCCTTATTTCTTTAAAAATAAAGAAAGAAAAATGGACTGGTGAATTGGCCTCCGCGTTCGTATGATTTAACCTGAAGTCATCGTTTTACGTGAATAAATTAGCAACGAGTTCTGCTTTTGAAAACGATTTCAAAATGCCAATGCAGAAATCCGTCTTCAAACGCCTGAAAAGGTGGTCGAAAATTGGTCCTCCAGAATGACCTTTGCCCAAAATAGTCCGAATTTGGTCATTTCACAATATGGCATAATATAATTAATCAGAATGTTGACCATTTGTGGGCAAAGTACAAGAAGGAGTGAATCTATGTCGTCCATATATATGGCAATATGGCATAATATAATTAATCAGAATGTTGACCATTTGTGGGCAAAGTACAAGAAGGAGTGAATCTATGTCGTCCATATTCTAATCTAATCTATGGTTCGTTAAAATATTAAGATGAGCAAGGTTCGAAAGAAATGGGATACTACCTTTGCTTTTATTTATACCAGAATTTTTGATAATTTTTTTACGATTTACAGTGGTAGATTGGCTCTATAAGTCCTTAAATAAATTTCGTAAGATATAAGATCTAGATCTGTTATTTCAATGAGGCATTTGTTGTCGTATCAAATGACACATTCCTTCTGTGGACATAAGGCTGAGAGTATAAAAAGTACGCGAATGCAGAATATTTTTACGGGTAAATCCAAGTTACAATTTTTTTTGGTCACAAACTTCCTTACAACTGTACTATATTGATGGAATTATAAACAAATAAAATGTTATCAAGAATTCTCGGTAATTATGTCGTTAATTAATTACATAAATGCACTGTTGCAAAAAAGTTCTATGACCTTTCAACCAAAATTTACTCCTACGACCATTAGTAAAATATGTGTATTTTCGAAATCACATGATCTCTTTGCAAAATCTTTGAAAACTCTTAACAATTTCACTCAAAAGGTTGTGCTTTAATAAAGCTTACCTCAAGAAAAAAATATGATATCAACAGAAAAAGAAAATACCCCAAAGGAGGACACCGAGAACAATACCCACAAATAATTTATTGAATTTGTTCGTTTTCTCTGTGCACTCTCTGTTGATGCAGTACCTTCTGAATGTCTAACAATGTGACAATCTCTGTGGAATATTGAATGGTCGGACGGTCACACCCACATACCTACGGCAACAGAAGCTCAACAAGAAAATGGAGCGGTAGAGAGAGAGAGAGGGGAGGGCAAAAAAACGAACGAATTGGGATGTGACACAATCAATGTCATTTGTTATAGTATTTCAATAACAATGTATACACACAGACACATCTACATGCACACACACACACACACACTCCAATTTACCAGAATATATATTAAGAGTTTGCTTGATTTTTGGTTGCAATGTAAACACAAACAGGATAAAAGATGAGAAGGGAATGAGAAACTGGTGAGGAATATAAAGTGTGTTTACTCTATTCCATGGGGGCCGAATTATGCTAACCCGGGTTTACTGAAAAAAATATAAATATCCAAAAAGTCTGTGGGATCCTATGGCAAAAGGAGGGGAGAATTTGTCATTTCGAAATGTATAGTTATGTATGTATTTATTTATCAGGTCTCATTGGACAGATGTTTATTTAGCCAAGTTTTACTACGTATCTAATTTGTCTTTAAGGATGGCATTTGATTCTCTTTGCGAAGGTAACTACTTTTTAGAATTACACCGTCTTTTCAAATATCCTTTCGATTTCCTAAAGCAGAATACCCTTTATGGATATCGAGATTTTACTGTTTAAATTCCATTTCCGGGAGTCTTTCGGGATCTACGTATCGACAAAATGTCTGAAACATGATTTACATTTACTGTTCACAAATAAGATCATAAATTTTGGCCAAAATTTCGTATAATAATTTGAACGAGAAATAACATGTCTGTCTCCTGCTAACAGGACTCATGCCATGCCGGGCCAGGGCATCATTATTATCCTTATCATGTAAATCACTAAATATGTTCTTGCTCATTTCCTTTTTGGTTTATTTGTGTTGTTTGCTATTTAAGGAGGGTGTTTTCTTTTTGCTTACTTTGGACACAAACCCAAACACAAGCAGTGCAAGTCCTGTATACTTTGTCGAACAACAACAACAACAGCGACAAGAAAGTCCGCAAGTAGGGCGAGGGCAAAGAAAAAGACCCGAAAAAACTTTATTGGCAAAATTTTCTTAATCAAATTTAATGAATTGTGAAATTGTTGAATTTATTGTTGGGTAAACTTCATCGCCGCTCCATACATTCTTGTGCTTCGCATTTTTTTCTTCCTGGACCAAAGAATCCCGGTCGTTGGCCAGGAGTATGGGTGGTGTATGTGTGTGTTTTTTTTGTGACAAAAGATACAAAAACGAACATGAATCCCATGGCGAAGTGGCGAACTTCTTTATGAAGTCCTGTGAGATTCTCCCCACGTGTGTGTGTGTGTGTGTGAGTGAGTCGTTCTATTGTACTGCCAAATCGAATAACTTTAAGTAAAAGTATTTATGCATGTTTATGTGTGGCACAATCATAAATCGACGACATAAACATCCAAATGAAATGCCATTCAAGTGGAAAATGATAAAGGAGTTTGTATTTGGAAATGTGGGTGTATGTTCTTTGTGTGTGTGTGGGTTTTATTCGATTAAAAAAAAGAAAACATTTTCATAAAATGTCAACAAACGAAGTGGTAGACTTTTAATTAAAATATTACGAATTTTATATATCTATCGACTTTGTTACGACTTTCATGAATGCCACACCAAGTTTGTAGTAAAAGTTTGATGCGACATTTAGTGGCAAACACCTTTGTATTGATCAATCAGTTGCCATTGTCGTTGTGACGTCAATGATTCGGTAGTTTGATGATGTATACTGGCACGAAAAGTATTAAAAGATACTAAATATGGTACCCTTTGTAGTTGAGCAAGCAGTAGAGCTAGAACTCTTAAATTTGGAATTAGAATAACTGACGGAGTGTATGATAGATGTACCGAAGGGTATTTGGAAATTCGCACTATAATTATACGAAAAGTACTAAAATGTACATTTGATACTATTTCGTATCATGTGAACGGTTAGAACTAAAACCTCGAAATTCGGAATCAAGGTTGAAAAATAAAGTCGATGTAAAGAGGTAGTTTCGAAAGTGTCTTCTCATGTATACGAAAGTACTAAACCGTACTAAATCTAGAATAATTTGAATTTTGAGGAATGAATGGAGGTGGAATCCTGAAATTTGAAATTGCCATTACTGGGAGAGTATAGGATTGAGATATGGAGGAAGGTTTCTAAATTTTAACTCATGTGCACGAAAAGTACTAATTGTTACTAATTTTGGTCCAATTTCGATTTGGGTGAATCGATAGAGCTGGAACTCTTGAATTTAGAAATGAGTTTAATATTGCATTTTATAACTGAGGTAGTTTTGGAAATTCGTACTTATGTGTACTAAATGGTACTAGATTTGGTACCATTTAAATTTTGGGAGAACCGGTAGAGTTGGAATCCTGAAATTTGGAAATAAGATATCTATAGCATTATATGTAGTAATGGAAATATGTACTTATATGTACTAAAACTAAACCGATAGAGTTGGTACCTTGAGAATTGGAAATGGGATGAATGTCAGGATTCGGATATGTAGGTAGTTTGAAAATTGGTACTTATGTGCACTAATGATATTGAATGGAACACAAATTGATATTGCGTGAACGGATACTGCTTGAAATCTGGAATTTGACAATAGGATTATTATTTGTATGTGGGGTTGGGATTTGGGTGTGGTTTTAGAAACACGTACTAAAAAGTACTAAAATTGAGGTTTGGGTAAGGGATCAAATTGGAAGTCAACAATTAGGATCACCTTTTGTGGATACTTGGCGGGGATTTAAAAATATGTGCTATAAAGAAAGAAAAGTACTATACAGGGTGAGATGAAAAAAATTGCAACAAAGTCAAACGCCACAATTTTTACATTTTTTTCAAATTTTATTGAATGAAAGCAAAACAATGTCGGCAATAGCATCAAATTTTAGAATAAGTTTAGATTTGTTCTAATTGTTCACCTTTGGCACGAATTATGGTTTTCAAACTGTCAATGAAACCATCACACGCTGCCCGAATATTTGTCCGTGGTATTTTGGCCCATTCCCAGCGAAGCGCTTGCTTGAGGTGATCCACACTTTGGTATTTTTTAGTGCCAACCTTGCTTTCCAAAATACCCCAGACACAGAAGTCCAAGGGATTGGTATCCGTAGATTTTGGTGACTATTGTGCGCTGGAAATGAAGCGAGAAACCTCATTTTGTAACCATTCTTAGGTGGCGTAAGCTGAGTGCGTTGGTGCTGAACCCTGTTGGAATATCCAAGGTCTGCGGCCAAAATGTTTGCGTCCCCAAGGCTTTAATACAACCTCCAGAATAATTTCGCGATAATATTTGACATTTATTCCGAATAGTCCACATTTTCAGCTGACCTTTTGGCAAGAAAAGACGGACATGTTGTTTGTTTACAAATTGCTGGACAACAAATGTTTTCTCATCGGACAAACCCAAATTCGGCAGTTCACCACTTTCTGCCAAGAGAAGCAACTCTTTAGCTCCTATCAGTCTATTTTCTTTTTGTTGCAGTGTAAGTTCTTGCACTTTTAGGAATTTCAATGGATTTACCCCGAGCTTATTTTTCAATGTTTGCCGAATGGAATATCTACCAGTATCACGTTAACGAGCGATGGTATGAGACCCAGAAGATTTATTCATATTTAAATGCTGGAGTGCTCTAACGATAGCCACTTGTGGTTTTCCAGCCAAATATAAAGAAATCACACTATCACGCTTGAATTCCATCACGAATAACTTGTTTTCTACAAAATTCTCACCAAAATTCTTTTGGTGCAATATAATGAGCTGACACTGGAATAATTTTAACAGCTGTCGACGAGTGGCTTTGAAATGACAGCAATCTGAAATTGGTAGTGGTAAAAACTTAAAATTTGGTTAGAAAATCAATTCGTGGAAATAGGTTAGATATAAGTATGTGGTTTTGGAAATGTGTAGTAATTGCAAGAACTTAACTAAATGGTGCTACATTTATATTTGATTGTAGGCCATTGCTAGTATTTAGATTAACGGACGTTGGCTGAGGATATAAACCTGTCGCCCAAACCGACTGATACTTTCAAGTTTCTATGAAATTTTAATAGCTACAATGCGTTGTTGAACCTTTTATTGTTTTAAGCCTACTTGTTATACCCTACAACACTATGTGTTGGGGGTATTATAAGTTTGATTGGGCCAGAATTTATGTAACACCTCGAAATATTGGTTTCCCACATAGGAAAGTATATATGGATCTTCCTAGCTCGCCGAGCTGAGTCGATCTAGCTATGTATGTCCGTCCGTCCGTCTGTCCGTCTGTCCATGTTAATTTGTAATCACTCTACAGGTCGCAATTATGGTCCGATCTTCACGAAATTTAAAATGGAGGTGGGGTTAGGGTCAGAATAGAAGCCTATTTCTTTTGGAGATGATCGCCAAATATTTAGGGGTTGAAATGAACCAAATACTGAAAAAATATCGGATTTTACAGTAGCTATACAGGGCGCAATTATAGACCAATCGACGCGAAATTTCGTATGTAGCTAGAGTTTAGGGCGGGGAAGAAGCCTACCAATTAGGGTGGTCATCGGATAATATTTAGCGGGTAAAATAGACCGTATCTTTTGTGTTGAAAAAATTCAACATTTTTCATTAAACCGCGAATATTTTAAATCCCGGCGAAATCACGAAGCCATGACAAGGATACTTCTGACCTTTAGATTGATGTTAACATCAAACAAATCGGATATATAGCAAAATATGTGCGATTTATATGTCTATCAAAGAAGATATGTTTGAAAGATCTCTTTTATGTCGAGAACGGCTGAACTGATTTCGACAGTTCTCATTAATTCAGAATGGCCTCTTGGCAGGAAACAAAAAACGTCTAAAAAATCGCATAAAAATATCTCTCTAAAGATGAAAATATTGGTTTTGTAAAATTTCTCATATTTTTCAATTTTGTCATATTTTTTGGCATATTTTCATTTTGAATTAAAAATTTGGTAATATTTCTACAGCTAACAAAACTAAGTAGTTAGGATATCAGGATATCATATACAGATCGCATTTATGGCCGGATCCTTACGAAATTTTGCATGGGTATAAGATGAGGGTCAGAGTAGAAGCCTACTCTTTTTGGAGATGATCGCAATATATTTAGGGGTTGAAATGGACCAAAAAACTGCAAAATTGTCAGCAGGTCGTAATTATCGCCGATCCTCACGTACATTTGAATGGGGGTTACCCCACATTGCAAAAGTCAAGCAGTTTCGTATGGCCATCCAAAAAATAGTTTGCCAACTTATGTAGACAAAATACGAAAATATCCATTCCAGTGACTCTTTGGAGAATTTACAAATGCAGGAAAGACGCACTCTGACTATTTCGTTAACGCTGATTTCGTGGAAGAATATAGTCAAATGTCTGTATCTCACATAGATGCGTTTAAGTCAAAAACCAATAATAAATGTTAATCTTCTGGCACTTCTGAGAGATTATAGGTCTTTGAGAAATGTTGGTTCCAGATCTAGGAAGACCATTTACGTGCAACATCTACCAATAAATTGGAAAGAGCAAATTAGTTTAAGTTGCTGTTATTCGAAAATTAGAGAACGAAACCTGATGGGTTTCTTTTATTATTTGTCACAATATCTCGCCTATATATACTGTATCGTTTATTATAGTGTTGTATATTTTTTTTGCCACCGAAATTGCTTGAATTTGATATAGATAATGGGTACCAACACCTCTTTTAAGTATTTCGATCAGAGGTTTAAATGGATTTGTGTGAACTTTGGTATGCGAACTTAGTAATGGGCAAAAACAAGTGTACTACAATTTTTATAGTATTTGGACTTTTGAGATATGAGACAAAAGCTTTGAAAGCGAAGTGTAAAATAAACTATATTTATGGGTTCAGTTTTTATTCTTCATGTCGAAAGCTTCAATCCTGCTTTGGAGAATAAATTTCAAGGCATGAACCTGAAAAATTATCGCTTTTAACTCGAGGTATAGGCGTTTTTTATATATGGGCCTTTATCACATAGTGTTTCACTGTGTAATATTGTGCTATATTGAATTGCTTATTGTTTACATGTTTATAAATATTTATAAGTCATTTAATTAATGATTGAAGTTAAACAGCTATTTCGTAAATGATATGGTTTTAAACATTAAGACGCCATTGACTTTCAATATATTTGATATACATATGGAGGACATTTTCTATTCATGCCACTCATAAAAAAAAATTATTTTTAATTGGTCATTAATTGGATCTCAATATCAATTTATTTATTTTATCGCATTTATGTTTGTTCTTGTTGTTTCATTCCGAACATATCATCACAGACTGAAGAACACCACTTAATTAGTATTTCCCATAGCGTTCTAATGGGCAAAGACATGTGACTACGACAAGCATACATACTCATACTCACACACATTCACACCCATTCCGAATATCCTTGTATAGAAGTATGAGTTGTTGTTGTTGTTGTTGCTGTTGAGTGTGTCAATATGTCTATTCTGGAAAGTGATTTCTGTGCAATTTGTTAAAGTAAATATTTTTATATTGAAAACACACTCATTCAACACTTTTTCTATAAATCCCAATGAGTGCATGTGTACTTGTGTGTGTGTGTGTGTGTGTATAAACATACATACAACTTTTACTTTAGGATCTCACACATGCAAATATTACATAGGGATATTTATAGATTTGTAAATCTGGGAACTTACAGTCGAATCGTGATTTTTGTAACATTGGAGGAATGTGGATCTATTCCATAGACCTTTCCAAAAATTTGCATATTGCTTTGTTCCGATATGTCTTTGGGTCTGCTGGTACGGTTCCAGGTGATTTGAGATATTTTCCCCGTAATAAAAGAAGAAGGATCGCACAAGACACAGAGAGCCAAATTATAATCATAGCAATTATGTTAGTGACTATAACATACCGTTTATAAGCCACAGCAAAATCTGCAAGGAGAACTGGATGATGAAGTGGATCTTTCTAGGCGGTCTAACATTTTTTTATGGACTGTATTATCAGGGATATATTTCCACAAACAGAGTGACTATATACGGTTGTATCCTGAAAGCTAAACTTACACATACTTTATAAAGAGGCGTTAATTTTTTATGCCATCAGCCATAGGGCTGTCTTATCATTCTATCAAGCACGTCCCTCACAAAGGGTCAACATTTTAATAATTATAACTTATATAAAATCTGATGTAAGATTCCAATTGTCTCCAAATAATACACATCACAACATTTTTATTAACCCAAGTCTGGTGTGATGATGGGATAAATCGGTCCACTACTTCTGGTACCTCCCTCACAAAGGGTCGAAATGCGCGAAATTAACATCAGATTCTATTAAGACGTGGTGCATCTCAATATTTCCATCAGCACAACATCTGTTTTTAAGATGGTAGGACTCGGACCATTTCTTCTGCTGCCTCCCCACATAGGGTTCAAGATTTTGAAAAACAAAACGCCCAAATAAAGCGAAATAAGCATCCAACTTATCCAACTTGAAATGCATTATTGAAAATGGTTATCCTTTATAGGGAAAACCAAAGGTGTAGACCAATATTATACATTTCGTAAATAACCTAAGTCTGATATAAATAATGCGATATGTCGGGTTAAGATCTGCATCTATAGTTGATAGAAATATTGAGATACACGATATTTGAAAAAAATTCCTGGCTTTTCACATGTATGGGGGTTATAATTATTCAAAATGTTGAGCCTTTGTGGAGAAGGTAACAGAAGGAGTAGACTGATATATCCCATATCCACACTAGATCTTATGTAAGCAGAACCAGATTAGGTTGTTCTAAGTTTGAAAAAAAATCAAATTTTGACCCTTTGTGAGGGAGGTTCCTAAAGGAGTGGTCCATCATATCCTATCTCCTGATAAGATCTTGTGTTGAAAAGATGTTGAGAAGTGCGAAATTTTAAGACAATATCACATTCTATAAAAATTATGATTACTCCAAATTTTGACCCTTTGTAGAGGAGGCACCAGAAGGTATGGATCGAACTCGATCTAAGCTTGATAATAATATTACGATGTACCAAGATTGGACTAGACTAGACAGACAGACGGACAACCATAGATCGACTTCAAATGTTCTGAAACGGATTTGGTATTTCGATGAGGCATTATGACAAAATTGCGTTAATTTTTTCAGTATCTCTAACCCTTTACAATATTTCTAACCAGATTTTTTTTTTTTTTTTTTTTAAACCAGGCACTTTTTAGGTTTTTGATATTTTGATTCTATGTGAATTTAAACATTTTTTGGAATTTTTAGCGAGTGACGAGTATAGCTGGAAATTCGATATGTATTGAAGAAAAATTAAACTAGGCTAGCACAACTCAGCACAATTTGCCGCATCTCAACATTTGCATAATTACAGAAGTTACAGCGTTTTTTATACCCTACACCACATAGTGGTAAGGTCTTTGTGCATTTGTTTTTAATAGGGTATCTAATAGAGCTCGGAAACACATTTGCCGAATTTTATCGAGATCGGCTAAGATTTGGATATAGCTCCCATATATATTGGTAATCCGATTTAAGGTTTATAGTGCAAATAATAAATTGGAATTGGGACGTATGTTTCCATTTTGTGGAACTCGGTTCAGATGTATAGATATTTTCTTTAATATAATTTTAATATAATCCTTTTCGAAATGATATCATGCACACTTTAGCAATGTTATTCGGTATAAAAATATTTGGATGATAGTTGGATGCTTATTTCACTTCCCTTGAACCCTATGTGGGGCACGTAGCAAAAGAAATGGTCCGATCTCTCCCATCTTTATAACAGATCTTTTGTTGATGGAAGTATTGAGATGTACCAAGTCTCAAATGGAATCGGACGTTAATTTTATGGATATTCAAAATGTTCAGCCTCTGTAGGGGAAGTACCGGAAGGAGCGCATCGATATATCCATCTTCACAAGAGATCTCCTGTTAATAAAAATAATGGGATGTGTGAAATTTGAAGACAATCGGACTCTTACAGTACATTTTATAAGAGTTGTAATTATTCAAAATTGAAATTTTTGTCATGAGCACAGACGAATATGTTAATTATTTAGCCCACCTTTAAGGTATATTAGGTTCTTGGATGGAGGAGAGAGCACATTTTATAACCTTCAGCATTAACTTTGTCATGATAGAACGTAGTAAGCTTATCATTTTTTTTTCAGAGTAGACATTTTGTAGTTTCATTTATGGTATAGCTTCTGAAATTATGTGTAAATACTTTCATTTCACTTAAGTAGAGTCACCTGTACAGAAATATATTTGCAGATCAAATAAACACATCATCTGTCTTGTGAAAACCAATTGCAAATTGATACCAAGTTTTAGACAAATACTTAAATGAAATCGAAATTAAACAACGAGATTTTCAGATTTCCTTTTCAAGTGGAGCAAACTTGAATACATTGATATTGTAAATATTACAATTATATCGAACTTGTTGTTTTTGTACAACTCATAAAGGATGTTCGTATAGCTATCGATGGCATAAGAAGATGAAAAAAAAAGAAAACGGATATGTAAGTAATATTTATTCTGTACTGATCCAAAATAAAATACCATTTCAAATAACATTTCACGAAAATCTAAAATGGTGGTATTGGTTTGAAATGTTTAAAATACGGATGGTATAGGTTACAGACATTAAGTGATTCAATATTGAATATTCTTTTTTTGTAATTATACATTGATTCATTAATTACATGTAAAGTTAATCGAAATTTAATTATGAGTATGACGGTCTTGTAAATCTTGAACACGGTTTCAATATTGAAATGAAAAATTGTACCTGTAAATCGTAAAATGTACATAAGTTTCGTAACCCTCTTTGTTTCCTTTGACACTCTGTGGCGGAGTTTATCATCATAATTGCTAATGTAATTCCCAACATACACATATTGGATAATCTGAAAATCTTAGAAATAAAAAGCCCTCCTCTCATACAGGACCCCCCCAAAATCAGGCACGCTTAGCATAATCCAAGAAATTAAAATAATTAGGCATTAAAACCTCTTTTCTTGTACACAGCCGTAAATATACTTTGCCATATTTATCACACATAAATTATTGTTTCGCTTCCTTTAGTAATAACCGCGAAATTTATGCAAATGAACAGAACAGAAAACAACGGAGGAAGCGGAAGAGCCGGGCATTCTGGGTAGTAAAACATCCACAGTTTCATTGCCAACATTGAGGAAAAAAACTTTTGCCAAATTTTAATTATATTCGACTATTATTATTAGTCTTTCGTTCAGACTTCACGGGTGGTGTAGTTGTGTTATCTCTGTGTGAGTGCTTGTCTCTCGTCTGTCTGTGTGTCGGTGTGTGTGCATTTGAATGGATAGTTTCTTTATATTTTTTTGTTATCGTCTTAGTTACGACGTCTTCTCTTATAAAGGAGTCTATAACTCATATTTAATTGTTTGTATATGCAAAACTAAGATCTTGCCTCCATCTAATGCCTCTCACTGGGTTGAATAACTGGCTGGCTGGCTGGCTGGCTGGCTGGCTGGCTGACTGGCAAAAAGGGGTGTTTCTTATGACCGGATAATTCCCTAAATTGTTGTTTTTTTGTGGAGTTTTTGTTTTTAATTGATTTTTTCTCATTCTTTAGAATTCTTGCAAATAAAGTTTCTATTTATTTTTCCAGTTAAAGTTCTCATTCATCTTTTGCGATTGCTGTTGCAGTACGACCCCCCCCCCCCCCCCCCCCTCACCCGATTATCTGATAAACCATATTTTCTACCGAGGGAGAGAGAGAGCTATAAAGTGTGTGTGTTTGTTTATAACTGGCATTTGTGGCAGTTTCCCAAGAGCAGCCTTAGGTGCACCGTTGTCGTTGTTGGGATTGGCAAAAGTTTTGCATACAAGACCGTCCAATGGCCTCAGTTGCTCTGCGTTCGCTCCATTCAAATTTGTTACCAATTTTTTTAACTATTTTTTATTGAAGAAATAAACAATTCTGCTTATTTCTTGTGACCTCCAAAGGGGTCCGGAAAAACTAAAGTACAAGTAGTTAATGTAGAATTTCCTAAATTGGCGTTAAGGCAATTAAAGTTTTGGGAGAAAAGTTTGTTATTTGCATAGTTTTGCATGCGTATTTTGCTGGCGGAGGTTACCTTCAGGAAATTGAATACAAGAATTGAAGTTGGTTTGACGCTGCTTGCAAATGGATATTATTATTATTACGAGTTAAATTCGTGAATAAATGACACATTCAATGGGAGATGTTTTGTGATTTAAGAGAACTTTGAGATATGGGTTGAAGAGGTGACCCAATTTGGTGCTTGATCTTACGATAGCGATATGAATCAAAAAAGGAAACAAAAGAGGTGTATTCAAAAGTCTCTCGAATTTTAAATTTTTTGACAATCCAAGAGTACTCTATTGTTCAGTTGCTATATACTGGAATTGAGTACCAAAATATAGCAACAAAATAAAAGACTGGTAAAGTAACTGATTGACTGACAGAGAATCAATCAGTCATTGATGAAGTGCAGGATGGATGTACAAAAGGGATTTTGGAAATTCGAACTTTAAGGTTACGACAACTTTTTTAATGGTACTAAACTACTAAAATGGTACCACCTGAAATTTGTTATGGGAATCAAGGTTGGAAAGTAAGGTTTATATATCAAGGAGGTTTCGAAAATGTGTACTAAGTGCACGAACTGTCCTTAATGGTACTAAATTTGAAACAGTTTGATTTAGGGCCCACGGGTGAAGGTGAAATTTTGTAAAATTTGTATAATTTTGTATTGCATTGGTCCCTGTTGGTGGTGGGTTTGTGATAAAGAGATGGCTTTGAAAATGTGTATTACAAGTGCGCGAAAAGAACTAAATAGTAGGATATTTGGTACAATTTGTTATTAGATGAGAAGATAGTGCTTGAAATCGGAAAATTGGTATTAGGTTCGTTCTTCATGAGTAGCTTGAACGTATGGAGTTGGCTTTCGAAGTATGTACTATAATTGCACGACAAGAACTAAATGGTACTCTACTTGGTATTGAGTAAAGGGATAAAGATAAAATTCTAAAATTAGATATTTAGAATGCTGTCGGTGTCCATGATTAAGATATGGAGTTGGTTTTGGATATGTGTATTCTAATTGTTCATTAAGTACTAAATTGTACTAATTTTGGATCACTGCTGGTGTCTGGGATAGAGTGAGATGTAGATTGTTTTGGATGTTACTTAATTCGGTATTGGGTAAAGAAATAGATATAAAGAGGTAGATGCCACGGTTGGTGTCTCTGTTTAAGATATGGAGATGGTTTTGGAAATGTGTACCATAATTGTACGAAAAGTACTAAGTTTTGTACGGGTTGAATGGATAGAGATAAAATTCCAACATTTGATGTTTAGGTTACATATGTTTGAGATTTGGTGGTGGTTTGGAAATCCGCCCTATATTTGTACGAAAAGTACTAAATGACACTAAATTTGGTATTGGGTGAAGGGACGGGGTTGGAATCTTAAATTTGATATTGAGGTATCTGTTGGTATCTAGAAATGTGGTTTTGGAAATGTGTAGCATAATTGTACGAAAAGTACTAAATTGTACAAAATTTTGTCTTGGTTGAAAGCGTAAAGATATAAAAATAATTCTGAAATTTCATATTAAATAACTGTTAGTATCTGAGTTTGAGACTTGAAGGTGAGTTTGGAAATGTGTACTATAGTTGTTCGAAATGTACTAATTGGAAATAAATTTTGATATTGAAGTCGCTGTTTATTTCTAGAGTTCGCAAATGAAATGTTAAAATAGTTTTGAACAGCAATATTAGATGTGGCTCCATTTTGTAATGGTTTTTACTAATAAACTTCTCGCTAAAGTGCAAAATGATTATGGGGTAAGTATTTTTAACCTGATCCACCAATATATATCTAACCTTTATAGCTTTTTGAAGTAGCGGACCTTCGGTTGAGAATTTCTTCTTTGGGGTATGTCCAACACAGAATGTTGGAGGTGTTACAAATGGGATGTAAATTGAAAATAACCTCTTATGTAAGGAGAGAGTATAAAAATGTGAATAGTACGATTTCCTATTTGATATTTCCTCCTATCAGCTACTTAAATCTTTTTATGATTTAATTCAATTATACTTACTTTAAAAACCTCTAACAAGGCCAGAGTTCGATGATAAGAAACCAAAATTGGTTCATCTATTTTAAGAACTTCACATCGCCTGTAAACGAACTCGTCGACGTGAAAGTTCATGAAAAAAAGAGAAACGAAAAACCTCAAATCGAAATTCCTAACGATCTTCGTATTTGATTATATATTTTAATTCTTATTCTACTGTCATTCAACATTAAACCAAAATACTACCGTTGTATGGGTATGTGTGTCATGTTTTATATTTATGTGTGTGTGTGAGTGTGCACGGAAACGGTGTCTTTCATTGTTTCGAATTTGTGAACGGAGAGAAACATGAATGAATGACTGAACTCTGGAGGATTTTCATAGTGTATTGTGACGTTGCACAACAACAAGCACATCCTTGCATATGTGTGTTTGTGTGTGTGTGTGTGTGAGTTTTAAGCAAATTTACCATAATACAATATTTACTGAATCTGTTTGGAATTCTAAAAATAAAACGTTAGTATATATACACAAAACATTTCTTTCAGGCGAGCATCATCGTCTACTCATATATGGGTGTGTGTGTGTGCAGTCTGTGTATGTGGAAGAGCATCAAAGGACCCCGTCGCAGATACTAAAACATGGCCATGTACTTCAGTTGACATTTCGTGGGTATGTCATGAATATTCTGATGCAGAAAAAAAGTCAAGATCTAAAATGAACAATTTTGAACCGGATAAATGCCGGATTTGATATTGGTAGAAGTATTGAGTTGGGTGAAGATTTAAGAAATTCTGTAGATCATTTAGAATTTGATGAAAGTTACGGTTACTTGACATTTTGATTCTTTGCAGGGAGGCACAGTCTATTAAAATTTTCACATTTTGAGACAAATCGGATATTTCTTTCTCTTTAATTAATACCCTCAGACATATGGCTAGAGTCGTCGTCTTTCATCGAAATAACGGGTGAAGACCCTAGGTCTCTGCGGACTAAATACGTTTCAGGACATTTGAAGTCGATCTAGCAATGCCCGTCCGTTCGTCTGTCTGTCTGGCTGGTACGTACGATAACTCTACAAGGGAGTATCCGATTTAGTCCAAACTTGGTACATCGTAATATTCCGAAATCGGCAACATCGGTCCATTCCTTCTGGTACCTCCCCCACAAAAGGTCAAAATAAGGTCACAGAAAATAATTTACCTCACAGAATAGGAAAGAATCATCCAATTTTTTAGGTGCGAAAATGGACAATATAAGCCGACTCCTTCTAATACCTCTCTCACAAAGGGTCAACATTTTTAGTAATCTCAACGCTAATAAAATGTGAAATAAGAATCCAATTGTCTTAAAATTTCTCATATCTCAATATTTCTAACTGCTCTTGGCCTAGTATGAAGGTCGGACCACTCCTACTGGTACCTCCCCTCCAATGAGTCAAAATTTTCTCTTATGAAACACGAAATAACCATGCGATTCTCTTCAAATTTCACAAACCTGAATATTTTTACCACTTTTAGTCATTGAGCAGTGAGTAGAAATAAGTCTGGCATATACGAATAATGAAGAACTATTTACGAAACATATAGGCTTCACTTCCTGATCTTGCGAGATAAGAATTCTCATTGCCTGTCTCTCCATACTAATATCAGTTACGACTTTACATATATGCAGGTCTAGATCAACAATTACAAGTTAAGTATTTTCGTCAGGAATTTGCATTTTTTTTTCAGCTTAAACTTAAAAATTTGTACCCAAAATTTGCTACATATATGTATTTACCCTTGGACATGGAATATGTATGTATGTATGTATTTCACACATACTCACGCATGTATATCACATGGATGTGTTCTTTTTTTTTTGGGCGTCTAAGCGAGTTGTATGCTGCTTGATGTGTTTGTTAAATTAGTATTCTCAGCGTCAGTTGTTTCAACATCACAATTTAGCCCGTGGAGAACGATGACGACTACACACACATGCATATAAACACGCACATTCACAGACGCGCCAACACAAAAACATATATATATGTATATGTGTGCGTCAACTATTTTAAATGCATGGATATTTTAGAATGAAATTAACATTTTATTTTAACCAAATTGGAAAGATTATCAATTGGGATAATCGATGCCAAAAACAGCAACAATGATTCAACAAAAAGCGAGTGGTGCGTTTGGAACCTCCACCTCCACCGTCATCGTCTCTGTGTTTTGTTGACGCTCTTGTTTTTCGCTAACATGACCGTATTTTGCTTCCCATTTTAATTGCACGAATGTGAGTGAATTTATCAAATTCAAACGAAAAGAACCCCAATTAATTAGAGGAATATTTATTCCAATTTGCGGTAGTTTGAAATGCAAAACGAATTCAAATTCCCTAGTCTCCCTCTGCCGCTCACACCTCCTCTCACCAGTGTGGAATGCCAAATATTTCATATTGGAGTTCAAAGCCATCTAAATTGGAATTTGAAATAAACCACACACAAACACACACACCCACGCAGGCTGGCGAGTGGATTGAAAGATGATTACGTGTGCATATATTAATGGATATTAAGAATTTCGCATTTCACATCGAACTGTAATCCTATCCAATTAAAATGTTGTCTTAGAATAACTTTGATAACTTTGTATTTGTTGTACGTGTTAATTATCGAATGGCATTTAATCTTTGATTTATTCTCTCTCTGTGTGTGCAGATGTGTTCAAAATAAAAATCCTGTTTTGAAAACTCTAAGTTTTTTTGTCTTTCGCCATAGAATTTAATCCCTTTTCAATCGCTGAATACAAACTCAATTGGTGTAATTTTCTCTAGAGCTAATCAGATGCTATTGATAAAATATCTCTTTGCTTCCAATAAATTGGAATTTGATAATGTGTTCATTTTCAATATCCAATTGAAATCGTATTTTTCTTTTATCATAAATATTTGTATTAAGTTATTCAAATTCCAATTTTGCCTTGGCCACAGATTTCAATTGGAAACGCCATACTTTGGCAATGCGAAATGCTTCTTTACGTATCTATTTCGTATGTCATCACCGCTTACACATTGAGACCACAGCCGATGGAGCGTTGCGTCTCCAATAGTTAATAGACTATTTAAACAAAAACACAACAATAACAACAACCCAAACAATAACAATTTAATCGCATCTACCGCTCTTATCACCCAACCTGCCAGCCGAAATCAATTTGGAGATGGAGAAATTGCCTTTGTCAATATCCCTGGCTGGGACGTCAGGAACGTTGTGTAGCTTTGTCTGTGGTGCCAATAGCTTTAGGCTATTTAATAATGCTTACTCAGCAACAGCATTACCATATCCCAGAGTCTGTGGCTAACTTTTAACCAAAATTGGATGGTTAATAACTTTTCCAGAGAATGAAAGAGGAAATCATAACAGGTAAACGAGCCCAAGAAGCTTAACAAATACATTTGAGGTTAAGGATGAAGGGCCCGCGGTCTCAATGTGTTTTCATGGCTTTATTACGGTGCTGATATCGAGCTAATAACTTTCAATCCTGTCATCATCCTCAAAGATGCCGGCATATAACCTCACACTGGGCCAGAGCAATCCCCAGCTACTTCCGAACACTTGGTAGGTAAGTTTTGTGCCAATGTCATGTTCGAAATGAACATTGGAGCAACGGAATGATTGTCAATCGAAATGAAATAAATTCAAACTTGAATTGAAATTGATATCATCGACCGGCCTAAATTAACTAGCAGATGAACACGTCAATGGGGATAGACTCGGGGGAAAATGTCTGTTTATTTGACCGAGTAGTCATAGTAATCTATGAAGAGAATTCCAATACGTAGATGGAGTTTGGTATGAACAATATATCTCTCTTGTGGCTATCAGACTCCTTTAATATGAACAAAAGGTGTCTCATCGAAATAATGGGTTAATACTTTAAGTCTCTTTGAATTAATGCTATTTCATGACCTCCTCTACGAAAACCTTCGAAGATAATATCCGATTCGGTCGGATCTGGACACATAATAAGAAGGACAATGTCGGCTCATACCTTCCGACCTATCCACAAAAATTTCTCTTAGGATGCGAGAATATCCGATTTTGGCGAAATATTCGACAGGGATCGCATGTGGACAATATCACTCAATTTTTTATACTATCCTTTATAGAACTTAGGTCAAGGAAAATAGGTCCATTATCCACAAAGAAACGCATAAAAGTAGAATTTTCTATAAAAATGTTCCCTGGACTTGCATACTGGTATATGCACAATACTACCAATAATAGGATGTAAGTTTATCCCCTGCCCCACTGTAACGCGATAATTTCACCACAACATACAACCACACCCATTGTATCAAAAGTAACTTCGGTTTGGGCTACGATAAGGGAGGCTTGCTACACAGGGGGCTTGCCAAATGGTATCTAGAGATTTCCTGAATCATTTGCCGTCTTCCGATAGCTTTTTTCAAGAATGACTCTCATTACATTAAATCATCGGTAAATCATTTACAAAAAAGGCTCTGCTCGTTGTAGACGACCTCATTGTAGACGACTCGGATGGCTAAATCCAAACATACCCACAGTAAACTACCAAATCTGACCGAATCCCAATTTACCTATAAAGGCCAAACATCGGTTGCCGAACCTACCCTCAGCCAGCTGCCGAAATAGAACGACTTTCGATGGTCTATACATCGGACCCCGAGCACATCAGCAGTGAGCTGACAACGATTATACTGTCCCCAATCCGCCTCCGAAGACCTGGACATCAACATCCCAACCACCTACGTCTTAAGCCCAAATTACCCTTAAATCATCAACATCCCGAACGCCTACATTGCGAAGAGCATTGTGTACCTCCTGTTCTCTGGTAACATTCAACCCGTAGGCAACTGAAGATCAAATTTCCCGATTACCTTCAAATCGTCAACCCGGCGTTGGCCACTACGTCGTAATTCCTGATTACATTCAATCCGTAGACACGCGATGACTATAAGTTTCCGATTACCTATAAATCGTCAACATTCCCTAACGCTATCGTCACCCGAACATTAACATCGTAATTCGTGATATCCAGCACCAATCAACATCTGGCAACCATCAACAAGTTCCCGATTACCTTCAAATCGTCAATATTCCCGAACGCGTCATCTGAACGCTTGATCTTTCTCACTTGTCAACAATCGACGGTCAACCACGAGTAACTTCGAATCGTCGTTTAATTACACTTCACATCAATCGTCTGACTACCAATCGTGAACAACATCGTTGTTCCCGTCTGTCTACGAGTCGTTCACCTTCTGCCTACGAGACATCTTAAACGTCTAGTTCCCTACAATCAATTAAACAACACTACTTTTAATTCCAGAACATACCCGAAGAGCATTGCTATCCTATATTCAATATTCATCTTATTGTATTTAAAATCGACAATTCTTATTTCAAAACGTTTAGTGGCTCCTTATAGAGACACTAGGTCAACGAGAAAAAAAGTTGCAGTACAATAAAACAACAAGTTTGCAAAATTTTGAATCCCACATATATGAAAGTGGAAAGGTCCGAGTGGATCCAAATGTTGGGCCACATAATATTTTTTTTTTATTAAATTTACGTTGGATAAAATGAGAAACATGTGTTATAATACATATATTATATTGGAAAACGCACTACGCACTACATATATATTATATATATCACTATGAGCTAAAACTATATTTAAATCTTATCCTATTTAAATTCAGCCTATCAAGCAACAAACTCTTTTTTTCGAGTGTACAATTATATTGCAAATCTGTTGTTTTTCAGTCTATATTGCCTCTCTTCATTTCAGTTTTTCTTCCACTCAGTCGGTCCGTTTTGTGTGGCAGTATTGTTTTTGTTTCACACACAATAATATACGGACACACACACAAACGTACATATACATCCAGACACTGATGCTATTAGTTTTTGATACGGATACAGATGCTAAAGCTGACGTTTCATCTCATACGATTGTTGGCCGTCAGAGCTATTTTCCATAGATGAGGGCGTATGTGTGTGTGTGAGAACGTCCTGCGAATGCCGAGCCAAGGAAGAGTTATGGTGATATTGAGATGTCTAAGTGCTGATGCCAGATAATCAGTTTGCTGACAATGGAATTTTGTACATTTCTCTTTCTATTTTCAGAGATTGAGCAAATGTGAAGGTTCCTGTCCACATCTACATCCACACCCATACCCATACCACTACCCACATCTACAGATATGGTGTGAGCTTGGTTGTGTTGATGTTTTTGCAATTGATATTATATTAGATGTTACTCGTTAATATCGGCACACGAAGTGGATTTGTCGTTTGCTTTCAAGGCGGACTGTGATGTGACTGTGGATGGGAATATGTAACTAGTTTCATCTCCGAACGATACGGTCTTACAATGTTTGGCTTTTATTTGCTCAAATATCCCCTGGCAATATCTTGTCAATTAAGACGAAAACACACACTCACACACACACATCTACCGTCAATCGTTCAGATACATGGCATATCCTCTTTCAGAGCAAGGATATTATTCCGAGCTCGGAAAGAAAATGACAAAAAATCATTGAAAGCAATGAAGAAATTGTAAATTTGTTAGCAAAACAAATAAACAAAATACCCATTAACTTTATACGCTGAGGGCATACAAATATACGAATCTATATCTATTTATTATACAAAACGGGTCAATTTAAGTTACATATTTAAGTGATATGATAAGTGTGGCAAGGTTTTGTATTTTTTGATATTTGAATGATTGATCGCACGTCGGTTATCATGGGGATCACAATTGGTTTCTATTCATATGCTAGGAACATATGTGGGAGATCAGAGATTTTTTACAAATCCATCAAAAAATTTCAGAATAATATAAGTTTGGCACGATCCAAAACCATCTTTTAAATGTTAAATTGTCATATTGTATGACTGTGAAAAATTCCAATATTCCTACCAGAAATGTATGTATATATATATTCTTATCAGCTTTGAAGCTTAATCCCACAATTTTTGTTTTTTATAAAAACAACGTTTCTTTATTAGTGGAGAAAGATGGTAATGTTTATCTAGATACAGGGTTCTGAAAAGAGCCACCAAACTTCATTAGTTCCCTTGGTTTTGTCTGAGTATATTATCCCAAGGAGTTAGTATAAAATAACTTTTATTGCTAAAACTTTTACCCAAGTAACGAGATCGTACGTTGAAAAGAAGTGGAAGTAAATTAAACTATTTTTATTTGGAATTTCCTCTAAATCCTATAACCGTACTTATAAAATTCTTTGTCGATTTTGCGGTGTCCGTCCCTCTGTCTGTTTGTCCGTCTGTGAAAATCACTTTAGCTTCCTAAAAAAATTAGGAAGGTTGATAAAATTTTACTCAGATGAGTTTTAGGTCTGCAGGTATATTTAAGGTATTTTCTGTGTTTTGGTCACAATTTTAATCTGAATTTGCTGTAAATTGGCATAGGAACACATCTATTATGCAAGAAACATCCTTGCTTAGAAATCTCAATATAGGTCTAAATTTTGGTATGTTCCCCATGTAACTGTACCTCCAAACATTATATATTTTGAAGATTTGTGTCAGACTTTTCACAGAAAAAGTTTCAAATTTGGAATTTAAAGTACCAAAAAATACTAAATCATATGAGAGAAATTGCTCATACCAGTCCACTTTTTACCATTTTCCACTTTTTTACATTTTTCAACCAATTTTTTTTTTGAAATTTTGCAAACTCATTCCATATGGTGGGGGATATTTATAGCCTTTGCCGCCTTTTTACTTGTTTTTTTTATAATCTCAGCCATATGTCTACAGAGTTTGATACGACCAAAACGTGCCTCAACGAAATAACGATTTTAAACCCTGTGGGCCGTTCGTTTGTCTGTCTAAACTTATAATATTATCATAATATTACTGTCAAACTTAGATCGATTTCGTAGAAGGCCAATATTGGTCCTGTCCTTCTGGAACCACTCCCAAAAAAGGTCAAAAATTTCAAAGACAATAATTTATCTCATAGAAAGAGAATGGATCAATCAGTTTTGAGCAAACTTTGTAAATCCTAATATTTCTATTAGTACTAGGTCTGGTGCGAAAATGGACAACATCGGCGCATTATATCAGATACCACAGAGGGTCAACATTTTGAATAATTATATCTCTTTTCAAATGCGAAATAAGCATCCGATTCTCTTCAAATTTCGCACATCCCTATATTTTTACTAACTCAAGATCTGGTGTGAAGACGGAATATGTTGAACCACTCCTTTTGATACCTCCCTCACAAAGGGTCAACATTTTTGAATTATTATAACTCTTATAAAATTTTCCTATTTTTATCAACGTAAGTTCCGGAGTGAAAAAGATAGATATTGGCCTACTACTTCTGGTTCACAAAGGTTCATGGTTTGCGAAAGATGTCGGCGATTATTTTCAAACATATTTTTCTCAAGTGAAGATCTGACGTGAAGATGGAATTCATTGACTCACTCCTTCTTGTACCTCCCCTTGTACCTGATTTTCTTTAAATTGTGCACATTCAGATAAGAAGGGGATACTATTGGACCACTCCTTCGGTGTCTCCTACATAAAGGGTTTACATTTTTAATAAACTCAAATGTAACTCAAAACATGTTTAAATAAACTGGCATAAGTTAGAGGTATACTTCTGTCGGAAAAATCGACTGATACTTTTTAACTTTTTTATATAAATTAAAATCAACAGACAAACGACTGAGCTCGGAGAGTTAAGAAGATCCATATAATGGGTCTAAAACCTATATTTCGAAGTCTTACAAACTTTTTGTGCCAATCAAATTTATAAAGAAATCTAAAATTTATTTCTTACGATTTGTGGGAAAAATTTGCATTTAAAATAACGAGTTAGGCGGTTTTCATATTTTGTACTATTCTATATCGGTTCCGCCTAGTACCAATTATATGAAAGAGTGACCCGGATACCAAATTTTGGGTTTCCAACTCTATATATTCCCCAAATTCAAAACCTACTCTTGCACAGTATGCATGCATTCTACATGCATTCCCAAGAAAATAGCTTAATTTTAACCATGCTTACCAGGTTGACCTCATTGTTAACATTTAAAATTTTTAGCTCTATCCGAAACCAAAAACAATACTGCATCAATTCTTGTAGCACAGTTCTTACACTTAGTCCACATTCCCAACACCACCTCCTTAAATTAATCCTACTTCTCATTCTTAAATATTATATCCACTGCCAAGATTTTATCTCAATCCGTTCACATAAGAGCAAATGTTACTAAATTCAATGCTATTTAGTACTTATGGTGCGCTTATAGTTCATTTCACCTCATTTCAAATTTCAAAATTCTAGTTTCATCCGTTCAAAATATTTTTAGTACCTTTTACTAATTTTAGTACTTATATATGGTTCGAATTTTTAAAATCTCTTTGTTCACCCTACACGATAATAATGACACACATGCAACGTTTTAAGATTCTAGATTATTCCTTACTTCCGACAAGTTCCAAAACGATTCCATTCCAAAATTTTCTTGATCATAAATTCAATCTATATTTATAAAATGCTTGTCTTAATACTCACTTCTTCTTCATTCTACCCAAGAGGCAGAAGAAGCAATATGCCTGACTGCCTTAATCTTTTCCCAACTAACTTTATGTTTGTACAAGATTTTCAAATGAAATAAAAGAGAAGTAGAATTCCATTAAGTTCTTTCGATAAGATAACCACTCTCCGCTTCTTTTTTCTCGGGCATTTTCACAGACTCCTATTTCTTTTTCAAGTTCAAGCAAATTAAACAATAAAATCTCCGTTCGGTACCACACCTAATGCCCTTTTAAGATAACCCTGACTAACACTTTAGTGCGGCTTAATGAATTTCTCTATAGTTTGACCAGAAATGGAAGAATAAAACGTTATTTAAATTCTGGAAACAAAAAAAAAAAAAAATCTTGGCCTAACCTCCTCTTTAATCATCGATATCAACAGAAGCTACGGCAACAGCAACACAGAGATCCACTTTGATATCCCAAGCTCCATCGCTGCCACCACCACCACCACTGCTACCATCATCATCATCGTCATCGCCATCATCGTGAGCTGCAACAACGTCAGCAGAAGCATCTGAATTGAGTGAAGGATATCAACAGCAACAACACCAGGAATGCCAACAATAGCATTCCATTAGTTTATTGTATGGTCTCTCTTTCCTCTGCCCGGCACGGTTGAAGGGGGGAGGGGGATGTAGGCATGGGCCAGAGGTTTATGTTTTTAGTTGCCGATGATGGGATTGTTTAGTCGGTTGTGTTTGTTTTCCATGTATGTGGTTCCGTCAGTTGTCCGCTCAGTCGGTCGGTCGGTCGGTCGGTTGGAGGGTATTAAATTGAGTTCTCGGCTGTAATAGTATTACCGCATTGATTATTCAAACACAAGTATCCAAAAAGTTTAGCATAGATTTAAAAGTATGGTTTGCCCAAATGAAATCCTCCACCTCCTCCGAATGGCCGAACAGATTTTGCCTTGCGGATTCTGCTGTGGCGGGGGTGTTGGTGCGAAATAAATGAGTGAGCGGGCGACTGAGTGAGTGACTGACTAACTGCCGTCGTCGTTCTCGTCTTCGTCGTCGCATGAGGAAGTAGAATGATTTAGGGTATGACGATGAATCCGACATCCACATAATGAATTCATTTGTATGTGCTGAAATGTCTACGATCCGACAACTAAGATGCCTGTTTGTTTTTGGCCATGTCTTGGCCATGTGTGTATGTGTGTGTCTGTGCATGTGGTATTTGAAGAATTTTCTTGTGTTTGTATTCCCTAATGGTGCTTTGTGTGGTCGTTTTCGGTCTATAAATTGTATGGTTATGTGTTTTTCATTGTGGAGGTTTGGGTCCTCGAAATTAATCTTGTAGGACAATTTGCTAGTTAACCACATAAAAGCAGTTCAAAGTTTTCTAAGCGAAAATGAAATAACACAAACCCACACACACAGGCATTTGAAATTTTCTGAATAAATTCGAAGAAAACTCAATACAATAACAATGTGGAGTAAATATATTTACTTCAAAATTGGATTTGAAACATATGCCCCACCACAAGTATAGTAGGTATTTCAAATGATCCCTAAAATAACTGTTTTCCAGGAAAAATAATATCGGCTCTGAATTGTATTGAATTTAAAATTAAATTAACACGTTATTAATAACAAATTGTTTTGGGAATACAATTAATGGTCATTAAATGTTGGCAGAAATTAAAATAATTTTTGTATTTCAAAATTGTCGGTATGAGATATAGGGTTATTAATTACTTTGTAACTCTATTATAAATACAAATAAATTATAACGAATTGCTATTGGAAACTAAACCGGTTTCCCGTTCCCATTCCATAAATCACCGGTTATTTTATGGTCCAATTTTACGTGGATGCTTCTTTACAAACATAAATCTTATTTTATCCTATCAAGAACAAGAGAGAGAGAGAGAGAGAGAGAGAGACGACGCTTCACAACATCCGTGTAAATGCTTTCTAATATGTCTATACATGTTTGGCAACACCCGCTAATACCCTGTCTTATGTTTTCACAAACATTCGTATATACGTCTATATGTTTGGAAAGCCTTTATTGACTTTTTTCATGTGGTATAGCTGTTGGCCAACAAGAATACCACTTACTTATCGTTTATTCGATACATTTTTCAATGCGAAAGAGCCACAAAGAAAATCTATGCAGTCTAGTTCTTGTGCTATGTAGTGATAGAGCTAAATTTTTAAGATAGAACCGTTATATGTAATTTTATCATATCGATCTATCATATTCCCCCAAAGTAAGTTTAAGATTTGAACAAGGTATTCGTTGAAATACACCCAAGGATCTCGTACGAATTCTCCATAAAATTGATGACAAGAGTTACAACAAACGAAGATAACTTCAGGATCGTTTTAGTTAACATAGAATTTTTTTCGGGAAAATAATGAATCAGTCCCCATAGACCCCATTTATGCAGATCTCACTAGAGTGGAATTCGCAGTCATCCGATAAGAAATCTACAAAGACTTGTCATAATGGTGGACGTAGAAATTCCAAAGTGAAAATATGGCAAAAAAAAAAAAAAAAAATAAAAAAGCAGTAAGCTCTGCCGAGCCTAACTTTGAACACCCTCCTCCATTTCGAACAAATTTGGAAATTTTCAAAAAATAAATAGCATGCGCTTACATTCTCTTAAAATCTGAAATATACCGAATATAGCCGTTATATTAGGGTCTATGCGAAGACGTGGACCTGCAAAAGCAACTTTTGTCATAAGCCATCACAACATTGAAACACGAAACTTGAAAAAAATCCCGGTGAATAATGTATGTTATGTTAGGGTTTTTGGAAATTCGCACTATAAGTGTACGAAATGTATTATAATGCACTACATTTGGTATCATTTCGTATCGCGTAAACGGTTAGAGATAAAAACTTCACATTTGGAGTGGGAATCAAGGTGGAGGAGTAGCGTCGATGTAAGGTGGTAGTTTTGGAAGTGTAAACGGTGCCAAAATTAGTACAATATGAATTTGGAGGAACGAATTGGATAAAATTACTGGCGGAGGATATGGAGGAAGTTTTTGGAGTTTTTTATTTATGTGCACGAAAAGTACTAAATTTGGTACAATTCAAATGTACCGACAGAGTTGGAATCCTCTAAATTGAAAAAAAAAAAAAAATATTTCTATTGGATTATATGATGTAGGTAGTTTAAATGTACTAAAATGTACTAAATAGGTACAATTTGATTTTTGTGAAACTGATAGAGCTGGAATACTGACATTTTGGAACATAGATTATTGTTGGAGTGTAGGCTTTGGATATGGAGGTAGTTTTCGAAATGTGTTGTTATGTGTACTAACTTTGGAACAATTTGTATTAACCTGACTCGAAAGGGTAAGATTGGGGTATATAGGAAGCTATGGAAATTCGTACTTATGTGTACTAAATAGTACTAAATTTAGTAAAATGTGGATGTGGTTTGGAATTCTGAAATTGGTAATGAGATTTCTATGGGTATGTATGATTAAGGTACGATAGAAAGAGTATAGAATTGGGGTACGTAGGAAGTTTTGGATATTATGTGTATTAAATTTGGTACAATTTGGATTTGTGTGAACCGATAGAGCTGTTGGTATCTGTGGTTAAGATATGAAATTGGTTTTGGCAAGGTGTACTACAATTTTTCGAAAAGTACTAAGTAGAACTAAATTGGGTATTGGGTTAAGAGATAGAGCTGAAATCTTGAAATTTGATAAAGATATCACTGTTGGTATTTTGGTAAAGATTTGGAGGTGGTTTTAGAAATGTGCACTTGAATTGTTCGAAAAGTACTACGTGGTACTAAATTTGGTATTTAGTCAATAAATAGAGCTTAAATTCTGCAATTCTTTCCGAAAAATAAAATACCTGAATAATATATAAAACCTTGAAATTCTGAATAAATAATAAATGAAGTTTTGATTAAAACATTTTGTCAAACTGAACAAATTGTGCATTTGGAGTACTAAAATACCTAACACCAATTATTGGAACGAGTCTAAAATTTTGAGGAATACTTTTCGCTGACGATGTAGCAAGTACTTCCTAGTTACCGAATATAGGGAGTTACTGTTAAATTGGACTCTGGACAAAGACGTGGACCTGCATCCATACGCAAAGTTTTGTAATAAAGTTTGGGCACTTCAGGGAAGTTAGCATTATTCTATATCATCAGCATGCATTAAACACTATCCGGATGTTTGTCGGCACAAAAGGGGCCCTCCTTGCGCTAAAAAACGTATTGGAACATCACATATCGCAAGGAATGTAAATAAGGGACCAAAAATTCACTTCGACATTCAAAAATTTTTGATCGAAATTAATTTCAATTATTTCAATTTTCCAATCCAATTTTAGCTTAATTTCCTGTTTCTACCATTTTTTTTCAATCTAAAATGAGCATAATATAATTAATTAAGGGCAGTTTCCAGGGCAGGATGTTCTTCCAAATTAAATTGTGAATTTGTCAGCCCTCGGGTCCTCCTGACTTAGTCGGTCCTTTAAATGTATAATCACAATATAGTTTTGCCTAAGGTTAGACACATCTAAATAATGGCTCCTAATAAATATGACACAAAACATATCCGAGCTTGCCCTTTTGCAATAATAAATCTTCAAATTTAACTTAATATAGTATTTAGTTGTTGTAGTGAATATAGTTATAGCAAAACTATAAACATTTAAAGAAAAACTTTCTTTCGAAAAAGAACTGCTCGACTGCAATAAGTAGCGGGGCATCACTTACACTCAATCCGTAGAAGAAAAAAAATATATGTTTTATTCATAAATAACTTACGTACGAATTAATGAATGGCATGGCACAAACTCTCAAGGCTCTCACCCATGTACACACACACGCTCACACTCAAACAATTATTCGCATGAAAAAATACAATGCACAAAACGAAAGGCGAAAGGAAAGGCAGTGCTTGAAAGAAAATTCAGCCTTAATGTCATTCACATACAATTTACGATGTTATTGTATAATTTCTACTTTTGGACGAAAGCGGGGCTCAAAGGAGCTCTTGGAGAGAATATAAGAAAACACAAGGGTACTTAGGTGTTATTCACAAATATTTATGAATGGCATGAAAAATGGGCGATTTTTCTTAGATTTCCTGTAAGCTGCGGCAACAATTCGAATCGGTTATAATATAATTGTATTTTGAAGTATATGAAAAAAGGTTTTTTTCCGGTGGTATGTCAAATACAAACGGAAAATGATAAGGAAGTAAGCATTGTTTAGACGGAAGGTGGTACTTAAAATTCGAAACGTTTCTATAAATATTCACATTACTTTTTTTCTTTGTCTTGCAAAAAAATCTAGAGATTTGCTTTTGGTTATTTAAATTAAAGACCTATGATGATGGAGCAATAAGGGGCAATGCACTCATTTTAACGAAAACACGTAAAAAAGTTGGTCCATTTCAACCCCAAAATATATAGCGGACATCTTTGAAAACAATAGGCCCAGCCCTTCTGAGCCTAACCCTGTCCTTGTTTCGTGAGGATCGGACGATAATTGTAATACATAACCCCAACCTGTGTTGTAAGGTGAACAAATATTACAAATTATATACTACAAATTGAAAAAATCCCATGCGATAAAAAATATGAAAAAATAAAACAAATGTTACAAAATACTACAAAATCTATATAAACATCATTATTGGCATCTTTTTATGCTATTTTTTAGAGTTTATACTTTTATGCCAAGAGGGCATTCTGAATTGACAGAGATATGGGCATTCTAGCTAACATCCCCTTCTTATGTATATTTCGTTATATATATCCGACAATCGGCATCTACGTAACCTGTTCGTCTGTTTGTGATTAAAAATTTTGGCGGTTTAATGGAAAATTTGACCCCATGCTAACTTCCTCATCAATTGGTCTTTAATTGCGACCTGTAGAGCAACTGCAAAATCAGGACATTTTTTAGTTTTTGGTCCATTTCAACCCCTAAATATTATGCGATCATCTCCAAAAATATTAGGCTTATATTCTGGCTCTAGCCCTACCTCCATTCTAAATTTCGTGAACGGGCCGTAATTGCGACTTGTAGAGTGATTACAAATTAACATGGACAGACGTACGGACATACATAGCTAGATCGACTCAGCTCGGCGATATAGGAAGGTATAGGTGAGAAACCAATATTTCGAGGTGTTACATAATTTTTGACCCAATCAAACTTATATACCCCCAACACATTGTGCTGTAGGGTATAAATATCCGGTCAATAATGTAGCTGAAATCATCAAAATAGTGAATATGGGGAGGTACTGATATGTGGTTCCTATACGAAGGCCTGGACCTGCATAGACAATTTTCTGTTCAAATTACGAGCTCTAAAACCATCAAAATATCGAATATCAGGGTATACAGTTGTATGTGGGCTATACGATATCGTGGACCTATATGGACATTTCTCTTCCATAGAGTAAAGTGCTAGGAGAGAACTTCTAGCATGGAGTTTTAGACATTTCCATTGAAAAATGGGCTAAAATCCCGAATATCGTGGCGCGTTATAGCCCATCTTCGGACTTGACCTGTCTGCAGTCAAAAAACTGATCTGTGCAAAATTCTTTCTTTATTCGTTCTGACTCCAGCGTGATTACAACAGCGGACAGACTGACGGACAGATAGGGCTAAATCGTCTTAGAATTTCTTACTGATCAAGAATGTATATACTCTTTTATGTCTATAATGATTATTTCGATGAGCTACAAACGGAATGACGAACTTATTGTACCCTCCGTACTATGTATGGTGGCGGAAAGACAGGCGATCATCGCACAGGTTAGGAATATATAAACTTTTTCTTTTTGGGGCATATGACGAATATCTCTATGTGTTGCACATGTAATGACAAATTTAATGTACATAACATCTATTATAGGGTTGTAATGAATTTTAGCTGAAACAGTGTGTGTTCGATGTGTAAAAAAATGTCTAATCTAAAAAAAATAATAAGAATTCTTTTTTTTTAATTTCCGACTTTTTCTCTTTCCGATCAAATTTTGCTTTAATATCTAATCGTGTCCCATTTCAATCGTCAAACTTATGCCAACCGTAAAATATTTGTTATTTTTATACCCTACAACACTATGTGTTGGGGGTATTATAAGTTTGATTGGGCCAAAAATTATGTAACACCACGAAATATTGGTTTCCCACATAGGAAAGTATATATGGATCTTCCTAGCTCGCCGAGCTGAGTCGATCTAGCTATGTATGTCCGTCCGTCCGTCTGTCCGTCTCTCCGTCTGTCCATGTTAATTTGTAATCACTCTACAGGTCGCAATTATGGCCCGATCTTCACGAAATTTGGAATGGAGGTCGGGTTCGGGCCAGAATAGAACCCTATTTCTTTTTGAGATGATCGCCAAATGTTTAGGGGTTGAAATGGACCAAATACTGAAAAAATGTCGGATTTTGCAGTAGCTATACAGGTAGCAATTATAGACCAATCGACGCGGAATTTCGCATGTAGCTAGAAGCCTACCAATTTGGGTGGTCATCGGATAATATTTAGCGGGTAAAATAGACCATATATTTTGTGTTGAAAAAATTCAACATTTTTCATTAAACTGCGAATATTTTAAATCCCGGCGAAATCACAAAGCCAAGACAAGGTTACTTCTGACCTTTACATTGATGTTAACATCCAACAAATCGGATATATAGCAAAATATGTGCGATATATATGTTTATCAAAGAAGATATGCCTGAAAGATCTCTTATATGTCGAGAACGGCTGAACTGATTTCGACAGTTCTCATTAAATCAGAATGGCCTCTTGCCAGGAAAGAAAAACGGCTAAAAAAATCGCATAAAAATATCTCTCTAAAGATGAAAATATTGATTTTGTAAAATGTTCTCATATTTTTTCAGTTTTGTCATATTTTTGGCATATTTTCATTTTGAATTAAACATTTGGTAATATTTCTACAGCTAACAAAACTAAGTAGTTAGGATATCAGGATATCATATACAGATCGCATTTATGGGCCGATCCTTACGAAATTTTGCATGGGGATAAGATGAGGGTCAGAATAGAAGCGTACTCTTTTTGGAGATGATCGCCATATATTTAGGGGTTGAAATGGACCAAAAAACAGCAAAATTGTCAGCAGGTCGTAATTATCAACCGATCCTAACGTGCATTTGAATGGGGGTTACCGGACATTTCAAAAACCAAGCAGTTTTGGATGGCCATCCAAAAATATTCAATGTGGGAAATAGTTTGCCAACTTTTGTAGACAAAATACGAAAATGTCCATTCCAGTGACGTTTTGGAGAATTCACAAATACAGGAAAGACGCACTTCTGACTATTTCGTTAACGCTGATTTCGTTGAAGAATATAGTCAAATGGCTGTATTTCATATAGATGCGTTTCAGTCAAAAACCAATAATAAATGTTAATCTTTTGCCACTTCTGAGAGATTATAGGTCTTTGGGAAATATTGGTTCCAGATCTAGGAAGACCATTTACGTCCAATATCTACCAATAAATTGGAAATTAGCAAATTAGTTAAAGTTTCTATTATTTGAAAATTAGAGAACGAAACCTGATGGCTTTCTTTTATTATTTTTCACAATATCTTGTGGAATTCTTTCGAGTATCTCGCCTATATAAACTGTATCGTTTATTATAGTGTTGTAGGGTATTCAACGGTCGGCCCCGCTCGACTGTAGCCTTTGCTTACTTGTTTAGTATATTTTTAATACGAATATCCAAAATCCAGTATTTGAATAATAAAAAATTCAGCTAGAGAGAGATCTTCAGACAAAATTTCTGATTTCAACTTACATTACGTACATTTAAGATTTATATACATGTATATGCATAGATTACCCACATACACAAATCCATGTTTCGTAATGTTGGTATAGTTCGATTCGAGTGTAAAAACCACGAATGGGACTCTTCTGTGAAATTTCACGATTTTTGCATCAGTTCGTTCGTCAGGATTTTGATGAATCAGCGAATCCGTCGTCACTATTGCCAATAGATGTTGTTTTAAGACGTCTGTATTTGTAGTGGTTAAAGAAATCATATGGTCTCTCTCTCTCTTCATCCCGGCTACTCTGTTATTTGAAAATGTATTCCGAAGATGTATAAAATAATTAAAAAACTCAATTCCCATATAATGTGTGGTGTGTTGGCCATAAAACCGTATGCCAGTTTTCATATGCTTCCACATTTAAATTCTGAGTTTTCAAGCATTTATTACGTCATTTGCATAGTTTACGAAGCATCCCATCTTTTTTTTTTTTTTGCTTTTTATACCCTCCACCATACTATGGAGGGTATATTAATTTTGTCATTCCGTTTGTAACTCCTCGAAATACTCATGTCAGACCCAACAAAGTATATATATTCTTGATCAGCGTAAAATTCTAAGACGATTTAGCCATGTCCGTCTGTCTGTCTGTGTGTCTGTCTGTCCGTCTGTCTGTCTGTCTGTCTGTCTGTCTGTTGTAATCACGCTATCTTTCGAACAAATTGAGATAGAAGGCTAACATTTTGCACACATGTATATTTTGCCAGTAGGCAGGTTAAGTTCGTAAATGGGCCATGTAGGTCCAAGTTATCATATAGCCCCCATATAACTGTACCTCCCGATATTCAGTATTTTTATGATTTTAGCGACATTATTCGCCGGAATTGTTTCAAATTTGGCATTTGAAGTTCGTATTGAATACTACAGCCTAAAACAGAACATTATCTGTGCAGGTCCATGTCTTCGTGTAGCCCCCATATAACGGTACCCCCCGATATTCGGTATTTTTATGATTTTTGCGACATTGTTTACCGGAATCGTTTCAAATTTAGTATTTGAACTTCGTAATGGATACTACATCCTAAGTCAAAAAATGAGCCATGTAGGTCCACTTCTTCATA